>NC_060119.1:885790748-887116582 GCF_021461395.2 Schistocerca americana
CAAACCTTGACCACCCTTCGCCAAGTGAACTAATCAAAACTACCAGGCAAAATCACCCCTGGGGTCACTCTGCTCCACGACAATGTAGCCTCATACGGCCAACACAGTCGCGGCACTCGTGCAGAAATTCAATCGGGAGGTTTTGGGCCACCCTCCATACAGTTCAGAACGCTCTCCCTGTGATTACGCCATTTCTGGTCCCCTTAAAAAGGCTCTGAGGGGCAAACGATTCACCTCAGACGACGAATTCCAGCTTTACGTAGGGAACTGATTAACATTGCAGCCCCGGGAATTTTATGAGACAGCCATTCACCACCTTGTGTCACAGTATGACAAGTGTCTCAACAGCCAGGGTCAATATTTTTAACATAAAGGTACTGGTTTCTGTAATTATGCCTCCGAATCGTGTCTTTTTGAATGCCGCTTATAGTTTCATTTGATAGTATATAGCTATAGCAGAAAAACCCATAAAACAAACCATAGCAATACCAAAGAGCGTGAAAAGCCCCAAAAAAGGGGGCTAAGAGTTTTACCTACTATTGCCAGATGAACCGGAAGTTTAAAAGACTTTTAGTATTAAGAAATAGAATTACAGAGGGTATGAACGGCATACCTGTAAGAATGGTTAAACACTGTGCTAGGCAGTACCAGGGCTTAAAGGAGGGGATAAAAGAGATGCAGGAAACTATGGAACCATAACTATTGCAAATGTTTTCTCCAATATCATAGAAACAGCAATTAAAGATAGAATGATAAACTTTATAAAAGAAGCACAGCATGGCTGCAGGAAGGTAAGACGCACAAAAACCTTTGTGGCGAAGTCCACAACAAACATAAATAGGGTCCTGGATGATTAGAGGAAAGCATATACTTGAACCTTCCAAAGCTTCTGATTGCGTCCGTCATAGAATCCTTCAGGAGTAACTGCACTGCAATGGCATAAGGCGGAAGGCTGCAGATATTATAAAAACGTTTTTTGAACATAGGCTGCAATGTGCGGGAAAGAAAATAAATCTGGGAATACTGAGAAACGAATTACGTCCATAATTAAAGGAGAGAATGACAAGCTATCTCAGGCAATTACATTTTCAATAATGATGAAGGGTATTTTGAAAAACAAGAACAGCAGAAGATGAACTCCGAATATTTGCGCATTTTAGTTTAGAAGTACAGGTGGTTTAGAGACTACCGTAGGTACTGCGGTACGCAATATCTGAATACGTTCAGTTCGACCTACAGCAACACCACAGTACCGTTAATGAGAACAAATCTGTTCGTTAATGGAATATTTCTACGCAATCTTCATATATTCATTCAATCTTGGCATGTCCGTATTTTCATCTGTTAAGAGTTTCCTTTCGATGGGGATCTATATGTACATACAGAAAGTGAAATTTTATGCCACACATAACACATTAGCCTATATAACCACTTTTCACGATTTTCCCGCACTTTTTTACAAACGCGATCACTTTTAAGGAACAGCATAACGGAACCACCGAAATTTGTTGTAAAACAGCTAATGGTGAGCCCATGATGTCATTCCTTAAACTTCTTAAACTTTACTTTGGAACTGTGCACCACTGTTCAGTGGGAAAAGCTTTAAATTTTTTCATGAAGTCCTAGTGTCGATATCTAGCTCACTGTTTCTGTCGTTATTACGCAGGTGGGTGTGCTGCTTGAGGTTAAAATACCTACGGCATCACGGTACGGTAACATTTTACCAGTCAATGTAGATTTGTACCACTTACAATTTTTGTTTTAAATTGCTGGTATTCCACTTAGTGGCACTGCTTTGTTCTAAAAGTAAGAGAGGAAACAAAACACCAGTAATTTGAAACCAGAGTAGTAAGTGGTACAAAGTTACTCGCATTCACTGCACCTCTTCTAAAAGCAAGGCAAACATTTCAGTATTTCTGTCCTTCGTCCTTATTCTTTTGTACAGACTATACACTTCTTCTGACACCTATTCATCGCGTTGGAAATACCTTCAACACGTCATACCAATTACAGTACAGTACGTTTCTTGCACCAGCAAAGTTGTTGTGTCAGCTATTGCTAATTGGGCAACAGTGTGTGCTAGGCACTACTTATTCCATGGGCGTTTTAATTTTCGTCACTTTTCCTTTCAGCAACTTGTTTGACAATAAAATACACCAGACACACATCATACCTAAATACATCAAATACATTAAATTTTTCACATGCCTAATACCTTTTCTCATTTCAGTTGCACCGGGAACTGACATAGGCTACTTGCAGACGCGTCTACTAAATAATATTCTAAACAACCGTGTAAGGGTCACGTTACTCTTAAGCTCATGTTACACAAGCTACCTTCTGTTCAAAACTGATTACTCACGATAGATGCACGTCATGTGACTGAGTGTCAATAAACCATCAACCACGTTGAAAGTGGCTCAGCAGCATCAATCATCAAAGTACAATTGCACTTGCGAGAACAGATGCTTGAGTGGCGTCTTCAGCTATCTAGGGATTTCCGTTATCGCCGAAACAACTGGTTTTCGATTACACCGTTTTTTTTTCTTCTACTGTTTCATTTGATTGTTAAAACCCCTCAAAATAGCTGGTTTCTGGAATAACAGATTTTCTGTTTTTTTATTGCTGTTACTCCGCTAATAAACATAGACACTGAACAAAGTCTGTTTAGTTCTAAGACACCCTAAGAACTTTTGAATTATACATTTCAAGATACCTAGAATCAAATTTTCACATAAATTAGCTATATAAAAGAAAACTTGTCTGCACGTATACTGTTTACTGTTTTTCTTAGAAAGTAACGGTCACCTGAATACAACAAAAAATCACAAGTAGATTTATACTGATTCTAATTTTTTAAAAACTGTGCTCGATAATCATGTTGTAATCGAGAACTAAACAACTATTTGTGACTTACAAATAGACAGTGCTAAAGGATGAAAACTGAGGCTGGAGAACTTAATTTTAGCGTTGTTATTCGTTTCTTGAAGACAAATTAAGGATGTTGATACAGGCAGGATATCAGCTACATTCTGTTTTTATTCAAACAGTAGATGAATTGCGACGATTTTAATTTCTTATTGTTGCTTTAATTTCCTTTCTTCTCTAGAATTTCATGTAAATGGCAGACAAGTAATAAGTTTTGTGTAAAATTTTTAGCGTTCTTTTTTCTTCAATTATTTCGAATCAAAAACCCTTTTCGTAGTAAAACATACTTATTTACATTTTAAAAGGAATTAAAACACAGTTGATTTTCTTATGACAACACTAAAATGTCCTTTCGAAGCTGCAAGTAAACACCTTAGATACCACACAAAATAAAACATTTGCCAGGAACAATTATCTGACGGTAGTTAAAATTTCAGTAATGAATTAATTCGTTTACCAATATTTATTGCCCAATCTGTTCGTAAATACTTGTTTTTTAATGTGTTGACTTCTTTCATCAGAATCGGTATCATGCTGAGACAATACCAGTCGTTCAGAAGTCACAAAACTTTGTGTCAACAATAAATGTGCTTGGGTTGCAAATGACAAGCCTGGCATCTATCTTCTACTCTGCTCCAAAAAATAGGAAGGAACACTCCCTCAGTAGTAAAGGAGGTTATTGTCTCAATTATACTTTACCGATTCTTATCTCAAATGTTTGGTGCTCATTTCCAAGTGGCGACGTTGTTATTAAAATAGCACTTATCACTTTTCGTATTTTCTAAATACCTCAGTATTTCCAAACAACGGAGGTTTTAGAAATAAAAACTACTAGCCTGCAAAAAAATGTTTATTTAAAAACCAAAAGATTTAGCACCACTGACTCCTATGACAACTTGACACATCAGTTTTTTAACCATCTATAACCAACAACAAACAAGTGCCGAAAAGGACAAATTATTCAGAACTAAAATACCGGTATCGATTTGAACTAGTCGGTTTTTCCCACCTCTGTCACTAAAACTGGAAGTTAACGTATTCTCTCCACCATGATTCGTTTTATTACGCTGGTAATGTTTTCTGTCTACTTTTAATCTTGATTTTATGGTTCGCTTTGTTTTTGTGACATGTTTCAAAGGCTGCATGACGATCTAGTATTTTTGTATACTAATGTTTTCCCTGAAGGGAGGCCTAATATCTGACAGCAAAGATTTATTTAGATTTTACTATACCAGTAAAGAGAACATGCTTACACTCTGCATAAATAAGAATGTAAATGGATAAAGTTGTTTTAATGAAAAATATTTCAGCAGTGAAATGGCTAGACTTAATGAATGAGAAAAAAATAATTTTCAGTGTAGTAATGGAAGTAGTTTTATTCATTTGTAGATCACATTTACAAGTAAATTGTGCATGTTCTGGTATTACAACTTAATAACAACAAAAATAAAGTAATTCACATGTACAGACATTTCCATACTTACAGATCTAGTTGGCAAGGATGGGACAGGTAGTCGGTCATGGTCTTACAGTAAGCATCTCTGCCTGAAGTAATTTAGGGAAAAATTGGATAGCTTGAATCTGAATGTCTAGATGAGGATTGGAGCCTCCACCCTCCCAAATACAAAGCCACTTCATTTAAAACAGAGTTACCTCATTTGGTTTATCCTTAGTGCGCAATACTGTTTTATAAGTAAGTTATTTAATAATGTAAAACGCTATTGCTACACTGTTCATTAATTTCTGCATGCCCTACGTACACATTGTTTCATATCACTACACACACTACCATCTGACATCAGGACCTTTTCTTTACTGCAATTTTCCATTTACTAGTCTGAAAACTTATTTTCTATAGTGAGTGACATGTTGAGCGCAATACTGTAAGATGCTTAAAAATGTTATAAGGAAGGCGAAGAGTATGTGGTATGTATATAGAATAGTTAATTCAGAGGATAAAATTAAACCATATAGTCAGTTGTGAAGGAAGTGTCTGGTCAACAGCACAAGGTCGACGTTACACAGTCAGTCCATAGTAAAAATATTTCTGTTACTGGTAAATCAGATATATGTACAGTATTTAACAATCATTTTCTGAGCATTACTGGTGAATTAAATAAAAATTTATTTTCTAAAGATAATCCTATAACTCTCTTGGCAAATGCCTTTGCGAGATTGATGTCTGAAATACTCCTCTGTGATACGGACATGGGGGAGATTGGGTCAATAATTAAATCACTGAAGACTAAGGACTCTCATGGATATGATGGAGGGCCTAGCAGAATATTAAAGTACTGTGCAGCACATGTTAGCCCAGTATTTAGCCATATTTATAATTTTTCCTTTAGGAATGATCATTTTCTTGACTGTTTAAAGTACTCAGTAGTAAAGCTGCTTTATAAAAAGGGAGAAAGAGACAGTGTAGACAATTTTAGAGCTATTTCTATGCCAACAGTAGTCGCTAAAGTTGTTGTAAAGACTGTGTATGTGAGGGTAATTGATCATTTTATATTACACGATTTGCAATCAAATGTTCAATTCGTTTAACAACCGAAAATGCTATATTTTCTTTTCTCTGTGAGGTACTGGCTAGGTTAAACAAAAGGTTTCGAGCATTAGACATAATTTTTTCATTTAACTAAGGTATTTGATTGTGTTGATCATAAAATATTGCTCTAGAAGTTGGACCATTATGGAATATGGGGAGTAGCTCACAATTGGTTCACCTCTTACTTAAGCAACAGACAGCAAAAGATCATTAATCACAGTGTTGAGAATGGCTGTGATGTGAGGTCTGAGTGAGGTACGGTGATGTGGGATGGGGGGGGGGGGGGGAGGGTGCCCCAGGGATAAGTGTTGGGGCCACTCCTGTTCCTCATTTATATAAATGATATGTCCTCTAGTATTACAGGTAACTCTAAAATATTTCTGTTTGCTGATGACACTAGATTGGTAGTAAAGGATGTTGTGTGCAACATTGGCTCGGTTTCAAATAGTGCAGTTTGTTAACTGATTCATGTTGAATGTTACTTAACTTAAGTTTCTTCTGCCTGGTCCACTGACGAATGAATGGGAAATTTTCATGCTTCTCAAAATTTATTCACATTAATTGACATCCAAACTGCACACTCGTCACATAAACAAAACACGGACAGACTTCACTGATCTCTTTGACTTCCAAAAGTTACTTCAAAACTGACTCCTCACAGCATTGCAACATAGATTTATATAGAATTTTAACAATAACTTCCAAAATAAAGGATTATCAATATTGGGCAATTTTGGTGTTGCAATTAAAATTTACAAAACGTAAAGAAACTGATGTTACAGCCGAAGAAGGTATAAAATACAATTTTCAATGACAATCTTTTATAGAAATGTCTTTAGTTTTCCATAAGAACATCATTCTGAACTTTAATTAAAATAATGTCTCACATATCATTTTAGTTAACATAATTAATTACAGTTTGGATTTGGTTACTAATATTCAATGGTAATACAGAGCTCATGCTTTATCTGATTACATACATAAAATGCACAAACAAGGCCTCAAATTTTGGATATTGGAAAATGATGAGATGTAAACAATTGGAGAGTTACTTAGAAATGTAATTACAAAGAATATTAATTACAGAGGAAGACATAAAAATAAATAACAAATGAAAATACATCGCTTGGTAATAACTTCTAAGCTGTTTCTCAAGATAGTGTGGTCTTCTGTTACTGGATTACCATTTTGTTAATTAGAAGCATTGAATTTTCATGCTAACATCTCTGCAGTCTCTAGTTATTTATTGCGAAGGACTTATTACTTCAATTTCTTGATTAGTTACTTAATTTAGTATATGTACATAATTTTATCAATGACAACAATCCACCGATATTTACGACAATGCACATCCTTACAGAACATTCCACATGCCTTCACAATGAATGTCACGTTTTTTATTAAATAGGACACAATGATAAACATAAAGACACACATACAAGGTCATAGGAAGCACTGAATTGTCCGATAATTATCCAGATGCATAACGAAAAAGGTGGTATCAGACATTTCATATGAATTTTGGGGAAGGCTGTAACATTATAAGTTCATGACATAAGTTCATGGCTTGTAGAAAATAAACTAACGCTGAATCACAGTAAGACTCATTTTTTAGCGTTTCTAATACACACTTCAACAAAAACTGATGTTTTAATCTCACAGAATGGGCATATGATTAGTGAAATTGATCAGTTCAACTTACTAGGTGTTCAGATAGATAGTAAACTGTCATGGAAAGCCCACATTCAGGATCTTTTTCAAAGACTTAATGCTGCCCTTTTTACTATTCGAACGGTATCTGAAGTGAGAGGTGGTTCAACATGACAATTAGTCTACTTTTCTTATTTTCATTTGCAGGCCGGTGTGGATGAGCGGTTCTAGGCGCTTCAGTCTGGAACAGCGCGACCGCTACGGTCGCAGGTTCGAATCCTGCCTTGGGCATGGACATGTGTGATGTCCTTAGGTTAGTTAGGTTTAAGTAGTTCTAAGTTCTAGAGGACTGATGACCTTAGATGTTAAGTCCCATAGTGCTCAGAGCCATTTGAACCATTTTTATTTTCATTTGCTTATGTCGTATGGTTTTGTATTTTGGGGTAACTCTTCCCATTCTAAGTGGATATTTTTGGCTCAGGAACTGGCGGTTCGGGCAGTAAGGGGTGTAAGTTCATGAACCTCTTGTCGACCCTTGTTCATGAGCCCAGGTATTTTCACATTGGCTCTCAATACATATATTCCTTACAGTCATTTCTTGTTAACAATATTAGCTTATTCCCAAGAATAAGAAATTTTCACTCAGCTAATAGTTGGTAGAAATTAAATCTGCATTTGGATCGGAACTTTCTTAACACTTGTGTAGAAAGGTGTGCAGTATACTGCTACATATATTTTCAATAAGCTACCGCTCGAATTCAAAAATCTAAGCACTAATCCACGCGCTTTCAAATCGAAACTCAAGAGTTTCCTCATGGGTCATTCCTTCTATTCTGTTGAGGAGTTCCTTGAAAAATTAAGCTTATTTTTGTTGTATTGTTGATTGCATTCACATAAATTTATGGCTTAACTTTTTTGGGTTCATAAACATTTTGTTTTTATCTGTTATTACTTTCATGTTGTAATTTCATTTATTGACACGTTCCATGATTTGGAGATATGTTCATCAATTTGGTCTTACGGAACATGAGGTGTAAATAATAAATAAATAAAAAAATAAATAAAGAGTTGAGTGGTCAGCACATCAGAATGCCAAGCGAGGAGGCTGAGTAAATAGTGACTTGATACCTGGCAGGGGTCAGAAGTTTTCTCCACTCAGGGATGGATTGTTGTGTTGCCTTCATCATCTTTTCATTCAAGTCAGCACGGAAGTTGCTAAAGCGCCATTAACTGATAAAGACTTCCACCAGGTGGCCGGTCTACCCAACGGGTAGCCCTAACCACATGCACATTTCATTTCATCTGTATTACATACATAAACCTGCAATGTATATAATGGAATGCTTAACTGGCACTTTTTAACTAAGTTTGTTTTCAGTAATGTCTTTAATCTTCTTTGGTACCTTATTGTAGTTTCATTCCTTGTTAGAAAACACTGTTTCTTTCTTGGTAAAAGTAAATTCAGCCTAAATCTTCTTCCATGGTCATGGACAGAGCTTAGTTTTTACATGTGCAACTAATTGGTAAATGTTCTCACACAGTGCAGTTAAAATACCCAGTGTTTTGAGTACATCTTTACAATGAGCTGAACCAATATTTTCGATCGTTATTCCTACGGGTAATTTACGCAGTCTGAAAATTGTGTACATATTTCGTGAATTTGTTCTCCAGAAAAGAATGCCATAGCTAAGAACTAAGTGCAGGGGAACCTCATGTAGCGAAAGTAATTCGTTCCAGAATCTTACTCATGGAGCGAAACACTGCTTAAGAGAAGCAATTTGCCCCTATAAATTAATGTAAAATACGATAATGTGCTCCATGCTGAAAAAGTAGTAAATGTTTTATCTTATTCATGCCACTTATTCAAAGAAAATTATACATAGAATATTATGTACTTTATTACTCACAAAGTATAACTAATTTCTTTTTGTTAGGAAGCTATTTACAGTCATTTGTTTCCGCCGACACTTCTTCACTTGTCGAAAATGCGACACAGCATTATCGTCAAACAAATTTGTAGCACACGTAGCAAATGCTTTATTGGGGTGATGTTTCATATACGATGCAAGCAATTCCCATGCTTTCAGAATTTTTCTTGTTGCACCAGAAGAGTGCCACTTTGCTATTACTGCCTCCTGCTCCTTCTCCTCCTCTGAAGAACACCTCTCCACAACGTCCTGCTGTGAACACATTGCTACCCCTTGAGCTCCCCGGTAGCCATTCCTTGGTTGTCGTCTTCTACAAGCTCATCGATATCATTGTTATCCATTTCTAGTCCCATACTCTTGGCTACATTGACTACAGGCTCCACAGGTACTGACACAAATGCACTCTGGCCAAGCTTCTTCCAAGAAGAGGTGAGACTCCTCTTGGTAACCCCTTCCCACTCCTTTTCGATTATCTTGATGCAGGCAACTATGTTGAAGTGATATTTCCAAAACTTTCTGAGAGCGAGTAGCTTCAGTCAACTCAAAGCAATACTCGAAGAGTGCTTCAGCGTAGAGCTTCCTAAAGTTAAAAATAATCTGCTGGTCCACAGGCTGGAGTAAACGAGTGGTGTAGGGAGGCAGTAACTTGATCTTGAAGAATTGAAAGTCTTCAAGGAGGTGGTCTTGTAGCTGCGGAGAATGGCCAGGAGCGTTGTCAAGCAGAACATAGAGTGGCAATTCATCTGAAGCAAATATCTTTTCAATGTCTTTTCACTGAAGGACCATACACTTTATTGGTCCAATCACAAAAAAGATCACGTGTCGCCCAAGCTTTGCTGTTGGACCTCCATATCACATTTGACCTGCTCTTCTCGAATTTACAATTCTTGAAGGCTCTTGGAGTTTCTGATTTGTAAACGAGTAGTGGTTTAACTTTCAAATCGCCACTTGCGTTGACACGAAATAGCAGTGCGACACGGTCTTTCGTTAGCTTGTCACCAGGCAACGCATTTTCCTCTGCTGTTATAGAGGTATACTTCGACGTCTTTATCCAGAATAGACCCGTCTCGTCACAATTAAAAACCTGTTGCCTCAGATAACCCACAATATTTACGAGTATCTTGAAGTTGTTGATGAAGTTCGCTGTTCCCCTTGTATCTGAGCTAGCTGCTTCGCCGTGCCTCGCAACACTGTTAACGCCGATTCTTCTCTTAAACTTCTGGAATCATCCACGGATTCCCTTATACACTTCTTCGGCCGATGATTATCTTGGTGTCTTCATAACGAGGTCGGCGAATGTCATCGTCGCCTTCTCGCATATGACGTTCTCTTTAATAGTGTCGCCTTACAGTTGCTTTTAATTTATTTTCGACATCGTCTTGAATACAAAACCGATGTTTAGATACTTCTGTCACTCCCAATGAAGCACCTATCTCCTTAATCTGGTCCCTGTTCTTGAAGATGGTGCAAATAGTTGATGTAGATCGATTGTATTTGCGTGCTAAGTCTGCAACGCTCACACCACGTTAGTGTTTTTCAGTGACTTCACGTCTCATTTCTAAGATCATTTTCTTTCTTTTATGGTCGTCTTCTTGCGGCTTTGTCTTCGGGGACATCAAAATTTGCACACAAAAAAAAAAAAAAAAACAATGTGGGAACACAGTTTACAAAAATGTGTGATCGTAAGCTGCACTAAGAGGGTAGGATAAGGAGCGCTAAACCGAGACTGCAGAACGTACTAAATACACTGTTCATAGCCCGCTGCCGACAATGGAGAGTGTTGACAATGTCGAACATTTCCCCCACACCACGCGCGAACAGCTGGTGACGTCACAATAAGTCGTCCTGTCTCGTTAAGCGAGACAGGTTCTTTTTTTCTTTTGTTTTTTTCTTACAATATCTTTTGCTTGTTATGCGAATTGCAAGTAATGGGAGGTGCTCGTTATGCGAGGTTCCACTGTGTATACACGAATGGTATATAACACAAGACGGCTGTTATACACTGATGACATGACTCTGTAAGGATATAACATGCTGATACCATATAATTAGGAACATCGAAAGAAAACAATATATATATATATATATATATATATATATATATATATATAGTTTTTTCTGTTTTGTATATATGAACACTTGTTCTTGAGCAAACAAATGTTGATGTTTTGAAATATTTGAACGAAATTTTTCCTATCCTTTAAGTTATCAGCAGTGTGGAGAATTGAAACATACGAGGGTCAGTCACATGAAAACCTTAAATTTGTAATAACACATCTAAACTTCGCGCCGTTATCCTGTAAGTTGGTAAGCGTGCTACACACAGCGTGCATACTGGCCTGTAGGTGACACCAAATGCAGGTGCACACATACCGTCGCAGTTTCAGTATAAAGATGGCCGCCCCACTTGTGACTTGCACCAGGGAAGAACAGCGTTCTGTTATTCGGTTTTTGCGTACTGAAGGTGTGAAACCTATTGAAATTCATCGACGAATGAAGGTTCAGTACGGTGATGCATATTTGTCACAGCAGCAAGTCTACGAATGGAGTAGGAAGTACGCAAATGGTGTGACATCAGTGGAAGATGCTCCTCGTCCAGGTCTGGCACAACGATTTGTGACTCCACAGAACAGTGCAGCAGTTGAAGCCATAGTGAAGGAAAACCGCCAAGTGACACTGAATGATACTGCAGCATGTGTACAGATTAGACATGGGTCAGTACACCACATTGTGCATGATGTGCTCCAGTTTCGCGAAGTGTGTACAAGATGGGTGCCACGGCAGCTGACTCCTGAAGTGGGAGAACGACGTGTTGATGCTTGTGAAGAACTTCTTCGGCGCTTTGGACGAGAAGGTGATGGCTTCCCTGAAAGACTCGTTACTGGGGACGAAACCTGGGTTCACTTCCACCAACCGGAAACGAAGAGAGCGAGCAAGGAATGGCGCAATTCCTCATCACCAAAACCAAAGAAGTTTCGAACAGAACCATCATCAGGAAATGTTATGCTGACTCTCTTTTTGGACGAAAATGGCGTCATTTTGGAGCATTACATGCCTAAAGATCTCCTAAAAAAATCCATCTGCGGCCTGCAATCAAATCAAAGTGACCTGGATTGCTGTCAGCAGGTGTCCTTTTGCAAGATGACAATGTAAGGCCCCACACTGCCCGTATCATAGTTGCAACAGTCACAGACCTGCATTTTTAGTGTTTCCTCAGCCACCATACTCACCAGACCTTGCACAAGTGATTTCCATATGTTTGGACCACTCAAAGACGCAATGGGAGGAAACAAGTTCCGTTCTGATGAAGAGGTACGCCACGCAGTGCATGAGTGGTTGCACTGACTACCAAAAGAATTTTTTTCTAAAGGAATTTGTGCACTTTGTAAGCGCTGGGGGACTTGCATTGAGCGTGGGGGAGATTATGTTGAAAAGTGATACAGCTTTATACCACTTCTGCACAATAAATAATATTTTAAGAAATATTTAAGTTTTTCATTTGACTCACCCTCATATGAACTTTGTCAAAAAATCCACTATGAATTTTGTTTTGGTCATTAATAGACTGTATTCACATTGTTAGTTTTTTCCTTCTGTTAGTGTATATCGATATTTTTTGTGACTTTGTTGTCCTCAAATCGTAACTTTGACAGCAGGTAGCTCACACAACACACACAATTTTGTCTCCCACTTAATGTAACGTAATGTGATGTTTACTGGATACAATGACAAAATATATTGTTTGTATCAAGACAAATTTGTATCAGAAGCACAGAAAAGAATACACGTGCCTAACAACAAACATTTAGCTCATTAGACTTCCCAGTACATACATAAGTATTTTAGGATTATATGATATTAAATTGAATTTTATTTGCATTATCTGTGCTATAATGATAGATATTTCCATATGGTTTGAGAGATTTTTTCCCTCTTTAAGAAACGTATTGTGTGATTTATGAAAGCTACATCTCATTTTTTACATAGTAATGCACTGTGATTTGTCTTACTCTGTATTGCACATTACCTTATTAATACTACAGAAACAGCTTTGTATCAAAAACGTTTCCTGTGATTTTTAAAATTATTTCTCTTGTTCACTGATCTCCAGTCTGAATGGGAGTTCTAGTACGGTTTTCAGTCTTGGATACAATGACTTTAATTTGAATTTCGTGTTGCTCAAGAACGAACTTGTGTCATAATTTGGTCTTGTCTTGATATTTTGTTATATTCTCTGTTTTTACTTCTTTATTGGTGGTTATGTTTTTTTCTTCTTGTTTGTGTCCAGCATAGGAGTTTATATGGAGATGTACTTGATACAGTTAGTATCTTAAGTGCTTATGATTCTCTCCATTTAAGGTTTAGTATTATTATTATCACACTTTTCTCCAATTTGGATGGTCTATCTCTTACATTTTCAAGGAACCTCAGCACAAAATTATGCAACAACTTAATGAAAAATTATTTTATGTACAGTTCTGCATTGTCATAACAGTGATGTCTTTTAGGTAGCCAAGTGTGTGCAGGACATACAGAAGTGAGCTGTATTTTATTTATACATTGAGGCATAAACAAATGTGTTTAATTCTACATACATACATTCATTATTTATAGTGGAGATAGCCTACATAAAATAAGAGTTATGTAAACACATTATATGCAAAAGGAATACATGAAACAGACATTTACTTGCTATACATCACTGACTTACATAAGGCAAGATTAAAGAAACAAAAAAAAACCGATTCAAAGAAGGGAAATCAAGCACAAGACTATACAGATAATAAATCTTCATTTTTAGATAACATGGAGTAATTTACAAACGTCAAATGTACTATGTTGCTTACAAACGTACACCATCTTTCTGGTCTAATTTCCTGCTTGGAAGCTTAATTATTTGTTCGTAATGTTTTTCATTCCATGAAATACTTAAGTGAGTAAAAATTATTTCTTTTTGTAGATTTGTTTAAGACATGTTGTAAGTTTTTAATCTTTTTTGTTAGTTTATTGTATAGCTTTCCACCTTGGTAAAACTTAGTCATCTGAATTTAGACTTCATACTTTCTGTCCCGATACAAACAACCACTGTATCTAGTTTGGCGATCATGGTTCAAATGGCTCTGAGCACTATGGGACTCAACTGCTGAGGTCATTAGTCCCCTAGAACTTAGAACTAGTGAAACCTAACTAACCTAAGGACATCACAAACATCCATGCCCGAGGCAGGATTCGAACCTGCGACCGTAGCGGTCTTGCGGTTCCAGACTTCAGCGCCTTTAACCGCACGGCCACTTCGGCCGGCCTTGGCGATCATGTATGGAGTATAGTGCTCAATGTTTTCCTGTATAAAAACAGGAGCCGATGACCTCACTGTTTGGTCCCCGCCACCCATTAACCAACTTATAAAAATGTAGTTTGGTAATGTATTCACTTGGAACTACCAAAACAACCAACTTTTAAACAGTTCGATGGAATGGGCAGTTTGTAACTCGTTCTCATCATTCTGGAGACCCATTTCTGCAGTTTGAACATATTTTCAATATTATGACCATTTGCACCCCAGAATTTGTGCCATAACCTATTTATATAATGTATATGTGAAAGAAAGATGTTCTTAGGTATGAGCTATTGCACACTGTGGTATGCTGTACATATAGTACATTGTGCTAATTCTTTTTGTAAATACTCTGATATATTCTACCCATTTTAATTTCTGATCATGGTACATATCTAACATTTTCATGCTAGCTTCACACTTCATTTTCTCGTGATTTAGTTTAAGTCTCGTATTGGTTTTTCTCTTATACAGATGTTCACATTGTTAGTCTTTCTCATATTAAAATATATCATAGTATTTGTTGACCAGATACAGACCACTGTAAACGCATTGTCGCATTATACTCCTAACAGTTACACAGTCCTGTCTGTAATAATTAAATTGCTGTCATCAGAAAAGACACTCTTTCACCTTATGGGACTCATGGTGCGAAGTCATTAATGTAAGCGAGAAACAGTACTGGGCCTGACATACTCGCTTGAGAGATTCCACTGTTCAAATTTCTGCATGTGAAAGGTATTTCACCATACATTGTGAGTCATTTGAAATCAAGATGATCTCTACCTTCTGTACTCTGTTTAATAGGTAAGACATAAACCATTTATTTTCTACCCCACCCACCTCCCTCACACCTTGCCCTTATTCTCTGTGCTTAAATTTTACTTTGAAATATTTCAAGATCTTTATTGAGATCTAGAAAAATATATGTGACATTTTCTCCTTCACACCAGGCCTCTAAAATTACTTTTGTAAATTTTGCTACTGCATTTTCTTTCCACTTTCCGGGTCTGAAACCAAATTGTAGGCCCTACTTTGGACAGAAGTTGGTATTTATTTACGTAATCCATAATCCAAATGAGTATTTCGTATAATAATTTCTATTAAATCTGAAAAAGAAGGCAGTAGTGAAACTGGTTTGTATTTCTCTAGGTTTCATGTACGCTGTTTTAATGGATAGGGTGAACTTTTGCATGTTTCAGGTAATCAGGGAAACAACCAGGTGTGAATGACCCATTTATGACGTCTGCTGGGGATGATTTTATGCTGCTAATGCAGTATTTTAGTAGACACATTGGAACCTTGTCTAAACTACTAACATTTTACTCTTTAATTAATGCACAGTAAAACTGATATCCTACCCAGTGATGGTTAGCAGTAGCACTATGTAATCTAAATAGTGACTTGTAACTATATGCTGTATTTATGGTCGGTTTTCTTGCAGTTTGGTTGCTGTATTACTGATATAATAGTTTATAAAGTTGACCAGGTCCCTAGGATATCTAGTAAACAATCTTTAGTTCTGATTTTATGTTCATGTATCTGTTCTGGCTTTGTGCTGCCAGTTTCTGGTAATACTATGTTCAAAATTACTTTGATTTTATTACTTGAATTCTGTATGATCTTATAATTTTGGTTTTTTGTATCCTGTGGCAGTTTCCTGTATATCCTTTTGTAAATGAAAAATAGAGAGATGGGACACTCCACTAAAATCAGAAACTTCAAAATATTTGGTGGCGCTATATATAGTAGTGACAAGAAATCTACAGAACACCAGGAGGCCACCAAAAGCAATACATTTCTGCCTCATCCCAAAATAAAGAGGAGTTGTACCAAAACTTCCTCAAAATTGCTTAAGAAAAACAGATCAATTGCTCACAACACAGTCTAGATGTGGCGAGAAGCAAAAGTGGGCAGAAACGACAGAAGGCCTGAATTTTCAGACATAGATAAGCACGGAAGTTATTAAGGAAACTAGGAAGTGGGGGGCCCCATGCAAGGAACAACACAACAGTTAATCCAAATGCCATAGCCTTAGGTCTATTGGTGACATCTAGAGCACCAAAAGACAAACCACATACAATAAAGGTGAAATGATAACTCAGAACCCTAAAAGTTGAAGTCACAGACACAGACCATTCCTCTGCTTTCACTTGTGAAGAAATCTTAACAATGGTTAAACGTGTTAAGGCAGAAAAAGTTCCAGGATTTGAAAATATCAACCCTATATCAAAACCTGATGAACTAGCTTATGGTCCTAAGAACTACAGGCCAATAGCCCAGCTATAGTTGACTTACAAGCTATTACAACGTCTTATACATAACAAAATCGGTATAAGATTACTTAAAAATGCAGTTGCATTCATAGATTTTACCTATGATACAGCTTGGAGAGAAAGCATGATACACAATTTTCTTCACATAACTCCTCCCAGACCAGTCGCTTGCCTAATCTGCAATACCATATACTAAACGACCTACTGGCCCAAATACTCGTCTTTGGCCATCTAGTTTGAGTGGATATTTTGACCGTTACTGACGGTTGTCCAAGGAGCACTCATGCCCGTAATAATCGTTACGACCAGTTAAAAGTGCTGCTGTATTTTGTAACACGACGATTACTCGGTTGAAGCAGACCTGAAGATGACGTAGTGTGTCGTCGGAACTGGTAGCCTAAAATTAAAACCTAAATAACGGTGATTGGTATTGTTTTATTGGAAATACTCGTAGGGTCCAACATTAGCTCCCCAAGAGAATTAAAAAATGATCCAGAAATAGAATCAGTCCTTGCTCCATTTCACTTCAGATTGTAAAACGCAGAAATGGCGAAAGACACTCACGAAAGTTTGGTTAAGACTAGGATTGACTACCTGGAACACGGTGTACCTCAACTGAACACTCAAAAGAAATCCTAACGGAGGATCAAGACATAATGGGACACCACTTTCGCAAGTGGAAACTCTAATCATAATCCACCAAAACAGGTTTCCTGATCCACCTAAATAATAAACTCGCCTGAGGTATACTCGACATACAGTTAGAAAACACCACACTTACTCATAATAATACACCAGAGTACTGGGGGTATTGCTTGACAGAACTCTATCTTTCACAGAGCATATAACAAAACAGGCACAAAACTGAAAACAATAAACAATATAATACAGTAGATTATGTGTTACAACTTGGTAAGCATAGGCATCCACCTTACGTTCATCAGCTCTGGGTCGTGTCTTCTCAGTCGCTGAGTATTGCGTCCCAGTCTGGCTAAACGGCTCTTACATACATGAGAAGGACTTCTGGTGTTCTCAAAGCAACACCTACTGAACGGCTGCCAGCAGTAAGCTACATTTCATCCCACCAACTACAGTGCACAAATGCTCTCACAAGCGAATACAAAACGCTTACATACAATAAAGATCTACCATTCAAGGCATCGATTATGTAAAGTATAACCAACTCCATTCTAGTCAATCTCCAACAGTAACGGCAAGGGTCACTCCAGAAGATATGTTCAATCTTAGTAATGTGTGGATTCAAGACTGGACTGTACAACAGTGTATGACCTGAAAACAACTTGTATTTGACCCGCCACGCAAAACGTGATTAGTGCTAAACAGAATTCGAACCCAGTACGACAGATGTGCATACGTTTTACACAAATGGCGTAAAGAAACATACCCACTTTGGGAGTGCAGACAACAACAAATCATCGCCACATCACAGACGAATGCCTCACAATACCGGGTGGTTATAATCAAACTTTCCCTATTTATCAGGCTATAACAAGGAAACTAATTACCATACAAGCACTAAACTTGGTAGCATTAATGTCCAGAGTATGGGTACGTGATTTCCATGCGTCACAGCGCCACCGTCCAGTTCCAACTATGGCCACCAGGTGCCGTGATCAGTCATCGTGATCCATAGTCTCACACACCTAACCATTCACAGTGCACTTGTTAAAGTGTCAACATGAGCTTTGACAAATGAAGCAGGGCATTATTGGTGAATCTCTATTATCAAAACAACAATAATGCTGCAGGTGCACTTCGAGATGCTTCGTTCTGCTGTGCAGAACGCAGTTCTGAGCTTTTAGACTCCTCCGGACACTGATGGGCGCCATGTTGAGTCCCTTTTGACCCATTGGTGGTACCGGTAGGTAGTGGTATGACGTATCGTAGCAGCACAATAAAAGTGTATAAAAGTGTGTCAACTGAACTGATTCTACGTTATTTCTCTTCCTCATTAATGTTACCTAGTTTGGTATTCAGCCGGTAATTTGTTTCAGTGTTGTAACGTGTTAAATAGGGAAAATTTGACTATAACCCCCTCCCCCCCCCCCCCCCCCCCATTATCTGATGGTAGACAAGACGAATGTTGGCTCCAAAGTCGATATGTTATGTAGAGGGACTCAGCTGCCCCTAATTCTGGTTTTTAGCAGTCCACGACGTCTTCAAATATTACACGCACAACTTTCATAATCTCCGATCGCTCCGCAGAAAGTGTTAGTCCTACAGGAAAAAATGAAAAGGACATTTTTGTAGGAAATTTAACTTAGTTACATTTTGTTCTGGGATACATTTTCGGCAGTGGCCACGGTTTTCGAGCTATTCAAGAATAACGCGTTTGAACGACACTTCTACATATTTTTCTTGAATAATTTGAAAGTTTTTCTTCAGAAATGTCCTGTTTATTTTTTTCTGTAGGACAAATAGTTTGCACATAGCAAGAGAGAGAATATGAAAATCTTGTGTATGGTATTTCAAGACACTGTGGGTTGCTTAAAACCCAGCGGTAGGGGCAGCTGAATCACCCACTCTCTCTATAACTTGAATTTAGTGCCGAAAATCATATATATTTGTATGTGATCAACTTGTGTGAGACTGCAGTTGTAACTATTGAATTTGGTATAGTCTTGCCCGAGTCCAACGTTTTTATTTTGTTAATGTGATAAGAACTTCTTTCCTATCTTGGAATCTTCCAATGTATTTACGTTTAGACCACCTATAAGTAAAAGTTTGCAAACGTTCCCTCAGAATGATACGATAGAATTCTACAATATTTTCAAAGAAACTACCCATGCATCCATTTTGCAGTCTGTAGCTGTTTTCTACAATGAGTAACTGCCGCACATTAATACGTTTTTGCACTATTCTGTCCACTAGACTGTCAACATAACATTTTTTACATAAATCACGACTCTACACACAATCTGATCAAAAGAATCCATGTGTTCCATATCTACATCTACATCTACATCTACATCTATACTCCGCGAGCCACCTTACGGTGTGTGGCGGAGGGTACTTATTGTACCACTATCTGATCCCCCCTTCCCTGTTCCATTCACGAATTGTGCGTGGGAAGAACGACTGCTTGTAATTCTCCGTATTTGCTCTAATTTCTCGGATCTTTTCGTTGTGATCATTACGCGAGATATATGTGGGCGGTAGTAATATGTTGCCCATCTCTTCCCGGAATGTGCTCTCTCGTAATTTCGATAATAAACCTCTCCGTATTGCGTAACGCCTTTCTTGAAGTGTCCGCCACTGGAGCTTGTTCAGCATCTCCGTAACGCTCTCGCGCTGACTAAATGTCCCCATGACGAATCGCGCTGCTTTTCGCTGGATCATGTCTATCTCTTCTATTAATCCAACCTGGTAAGGGTCCCATACTGATGAGCAATACTCAAGAATCGGACGAACAAGCGTTTTGTAAGCTACTTCTTTCGTCGATGAGTCACATTTTCTTAGAATTCTTCCTATGAATCTCAACCTGGCGCCTGCTTTTCCCACTATTTGTTTTATGTGATCATTCCACTCCAGATCGCTCCGGATAGTAACTCCTAAGTATTTTACGGTCGTTACCGCTTCCAATGATTTACCACCTATGGCATAATCGTACTGGAATGGATTTCTGCCCCTATGTATGCGCATTATATTACATTTATCTACGTTTAGGGAAAGCTGCCAGCTGTCGCACCATGCATTAATCCTCTGCAGGTCCTCCTGGAGTACGTACGAGTCTTCTGATGTTGCTACTTTCTTGTAGACAACCGTGTCATCTGCAAATAGCCTCACGGAGCTACCGATGTTGTCAACTAAGTCATTTATGTATATTGTAAACAATAAAGGTCCTATCACGCTTCCCTGCGGTACTCCCGAAATTACCTCTACATCTGCAGATTTTGAACCGTTAAGAATGACATGTTGTGTTCTTTCTTCTAGGAAATCCTGAATCCAATCACAAACCTGGTCCGATATTCCGTAAGCTCGTATTTTTTTCACTAAACGTAAGTGCGGAACCGTATCAAATGCCTTCCTGAAGTCCAGGAATACGGCATCAATCTGCTCGCCAGTGTCTACGGCACTGTGAATTTCTTGGGCAAATAGGGCGAGCTGAGTTTCACATGATCTCTGTTTGCGGAATCCATGTTGGTTATGATGAAGGAGATTTGTATTATCTAAGAACGTCATAATACGAGAACACAAAACATGTTCCATTATTCTACAACAGATTGACGTAAGCGAAATAGGCCTATAATTATTCGCATCTGATTTATGACCCTTCTTGAAAATGGGAACGACCTGCGCTTTCTTCCAGTCGCTAGGTACTTTACGTTCTTCCAGCGATCTACGATAAATTGCTGATAGAAAGGGGGCAAGTTCTTTAGCATAATCACTGTAGAATCTTAAGGGTATCTCGTCTGGTCCGGATGCTTTTCCGCTACTAAGTGATAGCAGTTGTTTTTCAATTCCGATATCGTTTATTTCAATATTTTCCATTTTGGCGTCCGTGCGACGGCTGAAGTCAGGGACCGTGTTACGATTTTCCGCAGTGAAACAGTTTCGGAACACTGAATTCAGTATTTCTGCCTTTCTTCGGTCGTCCTCTGTTTCGGTGCCATCGTGGTCAACGAGTGACTGAATAGGGGATTTAGATCCGCTTACCGATTTTACATATGACCAAAACTTTTTAGGGTTCTTGTTTAGATTGTTTGCCAATGTTTTATGTTCGAATTCGTTGAATGCTTCTCTCATTGCTCTCTTTACGCTCTTTTTCGCTTCGTTCAGCTTTTCCTTATCAGCTATGATTCGACTACTCTTAAACCTATGATGAAGCTTTCTTTGTTTCCGTAGTACCTTTCGTACATGATTGTTATACCACGGTGGATCTTTCCCCTCGCTTTGGACCTTAGTCGGTACGAACTTATCTAAGGCGTACTGGACGATGTTTCTGAATTTTTTCCATTTTTGTTCCACATCCTCTTCCTCAGAAATGAACGTTTGATGGTGGTCACTCAGATATTCTGCGATTTGTGCCCTATCACTCTTGTTAAGCAAATATATTTTCCTTCCTTTCTTGGCATTTCTTATTACACTTGTAGTCATTGATGCAACCACTGACTTATGATCACTGATACCCTCTTCTACATTCACGGAGTCGAAAAGTTCCGGTCTATTTGTTGCTATGAGGTCTAAAACGTTAGCTTCACGAGTTGGTTCTCTAACTATCTGCTCGAAGTAATTCTCGGACAAGGCAGTCAGGATAATGTCACAAGAGTCTCTGTCCCTGGCTCCAGTTCTGATTGTGTGACTATCCCATTCTATACCTGGTAGATTGAAGTCTCCCCCTATTACAATAGTATGATCACGAAACTTCTTCACGACGTTCTGCAGGTTCTCTCTGAGGCGCTCAACTACTACGGTTGCTGATGCAGGTGGTCTATAGAAGCATCCGACTATCATATCTGACCCACCTTTGATACTTAACTTAACCCAGATTATTTCACATTCGCATTCGCTAATAACTTCACTGGATATTATTGAATTCTTTACTGCTATAAATACTCCTCCGCCATTGGCGTTTATCCTATCCTTGCGGTATATATTACATTCTGTGTCTAGGATTTCGTTACTGTTCACTTCCGGTTTTAACCAACTTTCCGTTCCTAATACTATATGCGCACTATTTCCTTCAATAAGAGATACTAATTCAGGAACCTTGCCCTGGATACTCCTGCAGTTTACCAATATTACGTTAACTTTTCCTGTTTTTGGTCTCTGAGGACGGACGTTCTTTATCAACGATGATAATGTCCTCTCTGGTAAGCCGTCAGGTATTTTATCGTTTCGCCCAAGGGGGGGTCCCTCTAACCTAAAAAACCCCCGTGTGCACGCCACACGTACTCTGCTACCCTAGTAGCTGCTTCCGGTGTGTAGTGCACGCCTGACCTGTCTAGGGGGGCCCTACAGTTCTCCACCCAATAACGGAGGTCGATGAATTTGCAACCATTATAGTCGCAGAGTCGTCTGAGCCTCTGGTTTAGACCCTCCACACGGCTCCAAACCAGAGGACCGCGATCGACTCTGGGCACTATGCTGCAGATATTAAGCTCAGCTTGCACTCCGCGTGCGATGCTGGCTGTCTTCACCAAATCAGCCAGCCGCCGGAAGGAACCAAGGATGGCCTCAGAACCCAAGCGGCAGGCGTCATTCGTTCCGACATGTGCTACTATCTGCAGCCGGTCACACCCAGTGCGTTCAATAGCTGCCGGAAGGGCCTCCTCCACATTACGGACGAGACCCCCCGCCAAGCACACCGAGTGCACACTGGCATTCTTCCCCGACCTACCCGCTATCTTCCTGAGGGGCTCCATAACCCGCCTAACGTTGGAGCTCCCTATAACTAATAGGCCCGCCCTCTGTGACTGTCGGGACCTTGCCGGAGAATCGGCCACTGGCCCAACAGGCGAGGCATCCTGTGGTGGCTCGGAAACGATGTCATCACCACTAGGAAGCACCCCGTACCTGTTGGAAAGGGGTAAGGCAGCTGCCACGCGGCCAGATCCCACCTTCGCCTTTCGGCCAGGCACGCGCGAGCCCACCACTGTCCGCCATTCACCCTGGAGTGATGGCTGACCGGTAAGATGCTCACTGCCGGAAGACGCAGCGACATCAGGGGTTCCATGTGATTCCAAGGCCACCGAAGTAGGCATAGGTCTCACCACAGTTGCCCCAACGCCACTACGAGCCGACGCCTGGGCCTCGAGCTCGATGAGCCTAACAGACAAAGCCTCCACCTGCCCCCGAAGAGTGGCCAATTCCCCTTGCGTCCGCTCACAACAACCACAGTCCCTACACATGACTATGTTTACCCTACTCTATACGGTGACAAATTCCCAAGATAATCTTCTGATGAGCTACTCTGATAATCAAGAAACACTCACTGAAATACGAGACGCGAAAACTACGCTAGGTTTTCCCAGAAAAACTATTTAAAAGCTAAGCGCAGCAAATAAGTACAAAAACGCTTTATACAAACAGTACTCGCTGCTGCTGGTGCTCTCGCTCTGGCTGTCACAAGACAACTGCTGATTCAAGTGACTAGTGGCTAACGGCCGCGAAACAAACAAAAGACGGTTTTAGGGCGCTTTCTGTTCTAAACGATCAAGAAAACACTAAGAAATCTAACACGAAAACTACGTAAAGTTTTATCAAGAACTGTTAGTTACTATGCAGAGCAGATAAACACAAATAGAATCCCTTCCTTAGTGGAAGGTCGTAAACAAAATGCAAAATAAACGCTTTATACAAACAGTACTCGCTGCTGCTGGTGCTCTCGCTCTGGCTGTCACAAGACAACTGCTGATTCAAGTGACTAGTGGCTAACGGCCGCGAAACAAACAAAAGACGGTTTTAGGGCGCTTTCTGTTCCAAACGATCAAGAAAACACTAAGAAATCTAACACGAAAACTACGTAAAGTTTTATCAAGAACTGTTAGTTACTATGCAGAGCAGATAAACACAAGTAGAATCCCTTCCTTAGTGGAAGGTCGTAAACAAAATGCAAAATAAACGCTTTATACACACAGTACTCGCTGCTGCTGGTGCTCTCGCTCTGGCTGTCACAAGACTGGTCTCTAGATGTCACCAGAAGTGGATCCATCGGCATAAAAGGACGTGGGGAGCACTGTATTGTCAGTAGAAAAACAATAACAGAAGGGTGAGTTACTTAGGAGAGCTTATTGATTGCAGATATGAGTTAGGCATTGGATGTCAGCCGACTAACAAATCTATCAGGTATATTTTCAGCCTTATAACCTGATCAAGTCGGCTGTTGGTGAAATAATTGTGAAGCGCTAGTGTGAAGGAACAATCACAGCTAAACCGAGACCAGGTAGACTTCATGCACTGATGGAAATAGACCGCCGTGATTCACGGAGAATGGTTGTAAAAAATCACATGAAATGAGCTCAAGGAATCACTCATGAGTACCAAGGCTCAACCAACAGTCCAGGTAACACAATCGCTTTGCCCAGTGAATTGAAAAAAAAAGGAGTACAAGGGTCAAGCAGCTTCTCGTAAGTCACACATTTCTACAGTCAATGACACACGAGGCATTGTGAAGAGCTAGCGGATTACTGGAAACGAGTGATTTGGCAATCCAATACCCTATGGAAATCCAATACAACGGTTAGGATTTGGTGAACGTGTAGTGGCAACAGTGAAGTGCAGAAAAGGTGGTGTTACAGTACAGAGGCATTTTCCTGGTGAGAGTGTAGCTTCTTATTGCGCGTAAGTAAACATTGAGTATGTCAAGATATGAATACATTCTACCTTACTGTATACTGCTTAGAGACGTTTGGAAACAACGATTGTTTGTTTCATTATGACAATTCATCCTGTTATTAGGCAACGTATGTGGGGGAACGATTTTTGGACAATAATATTCCTAAAATGGACTGGCCTGCCGAGAGGCTCGCCGTGAAATCGAAGTACCGCCTTTGGCGTGATTTAGAATGTTGACTTGGATCCAGAACCCCTCTTGAGGAAGAATGGGCTGCCATTTCTCCACAGGCATTCAGACACATAATTAAAAGTGTTCCCAGCAGAGTTCAAGTCATTATCTATATCTGCATCTACGTGATTACTCTGCTATTCACAATAAAGTGCCTGTCAGAGGGTTCAATGAACCAATTTCAAGCAGTCTCTCTACCGTTCCACTCTCGAACGGCGCGCGGGAAAAACGAGCACTTAAATTTTCTGTGCGATTCCTGAATTCTCTTATTTTATCGTGATCATCATTTCTCCCTATGTGGGTGGGTGCTACCAGAATGTTTTCGCAATCGGGGGAGAAAACCGATGATTGAAATTTCATGAGAAGATGCCGTCGCAACGAAAAATGCCTTTGTTTTAATGATTGCCACTCCAGTTCAAGTATCATATCTGTTGCACTATCTCCCCTATTTCGCTATAATTTTTCGATGTCAACCGTCAGTCCCACCTAATGCGAATCTGACATCGCGCAGCAGTACTCCAGAATAGGGCGGACAAGCATGGTGTAAGCAGTCTCTTTAGTAGACCTGCTGCACCGTTTAAATTTTCTGTCAAGGAATCCCTGTGTTTGGTTTGCTCTACCCACAACACTATTTATGCGATCGTTCCTGTTTAGGTTATTTGTAATAGTAACCCCTAAGTATTTAGATGAATTTACAGCCTTCAGGTTTGTGACTTATCGCGTAATCGAAATTTAGCGGATTTCTTTTAGTATTAATGGGAATAACTTCACACTTTCCTTTATCCAGGGTCAATTGCCACTTTTCGCACCATACAGATATCGTATCTAAATCATTTTGCAATTCGTTTTGGTCATCTGACGACTTTACAAGACGGTAAATGATAGCATCATCTGCAAACAGTCCAAGAGGGCTACTCAGATTGTGTCCTGTGTCGTTAAAATAGATCAGGAACAATTGAGGGCCTGTAACACTTCCTTGGGGAACACCGGATATTACTTCTGTTTTATTCGATGAATTTCTGTCAGTTTGAATCTCCTATCGATAGCCCTCATTACTTCATGAGTATAAAGAGCTAGTTCTGTTTCACAAGAACGATATTTTCTGAATCCGTGCTATGTGTCAATAAATAATTTTCTTCGTGGTAGCTCATAATGCTCGACACAGTATGTATTCCAAAAACTCTACTGCAAATCGACGTTAGTGATATGGGCCTGTAATTCAGCGGATTACTCCTACTTCCCTTTTTGGGTATTGGTGTGACTTGAGCAATTTTCCAGTATTTGGGTGCGGATCTTTCTGTGAGCGAGAGGTTGCATATAAGTGCTAAATGTGGAGCTATTGTATCAGCATACCCTGAGAGGAACCTGACCGGTAAACAATCTGAACTAGTTTTTTTTTTCTTTCTTGTTATTTTAAAACCTGTACAACAGGCAGGCTGACACCAGCACTCTACGCTGCTCTTAATCTGAACTGGAGACCTTGCATTTATTAAGTGATTTAGGCTGCTTTGCTACACCGAGAGCAGCTACTTCTATGTTTATCATCTTAACAGTTGTTCTTGATTGGAATTCTTTGGTGAAGGAGTTTTGGAAAAAACGTGTTTGATAACTCTGCTTTTGTGGCACTGTCATCAGTGACTTCACCGTTGTTATCGCACAGTGAAGGTGTTGATTTCGGCTTGCCACTGGTATGCTTTCTGTATGAGCAGAATCTCTTTGGGTTTTTGCCAGATTCCGAGACAGAATTTCGTTCTGAAAATTATTATAAGCATTTCGCGTTGAAGTATGCGCTATCTTTCGAACTTCTGCAAAACTCTGTCAATCTCGGGGATTCCGCGTTCTTTTAAATTTGGTATGCTTTTCTCATTGTTTCTGCAACAGTGATCTGAACCGTTTTGTGTACCATGGGGATCAGTACCATCACTTATTAATTTATGTGGTATATATCTCTCAGCTGCTGTCCACACTATCTCTTTAAAATCATTCCACATCTTTTCTGCACTTACATGATCAGAATGGAAGAATGGAGACTGTCTCTTAAAAAGGCTTTAAGAGGATTTTTATCAGCTTTTTTAAATAGATGAACTTTGCATGTCTTTTTGATGGTTGAAGGTGTTACGGTGTTCAGCCTAGCAGCAACTGCCTTGTGGTCGCTAATTCCTGTAACAGTCATGATACTCCCTATTTGCCCAGGATTCTTTGTTGCCAAGAGGTCAAGAATGCTTTCGCAACCATTTAAGCTTCGATTCGGCTCATATGCTAATCGTTCAAAATAATTCTCAGAGAAAGCATTCAGTACAATTTCGGATGAGGTTTAATGCCTTCCGCCGCCTTGAAACGTACACTTTTTCGGGGATAATGAGGGCAGATTGGGGTACCTATTTGAAATGAGACTCAAGTTTTCTTTGAACTGTTCAGCAACTATATCTTCTGAGTCGGGGAGGTCGGTAAAACGAGCCAATTAATATATTAATTCGGTTGTCAAATATAGCCTCTACCCATACTATTTCGCAGGAGCTGTCTACTTCAATTTCACTACAAGGTAAACTACTTCTGACAGCAATAAATATTCCTCCACCAACTGTGTTTAATCTATCCTTTCTGAACACTGTTAGGTCATTTAAAAAGAATCGGCTGAACTTATTTCCGGCTTTAGCCAGCTTTCTATACCATAACTATTTGAGCTTCAGCGCTTTCTATTAGGGCTTGGAGCTCTGGTTCTTTCTCAACACAGCTACGACAATTTACAACCACAACATCAATCGTTTCTACAACTACCTTACTGTGATTTACCTGCTCCCTTTTAGATGGACGCCCTTTCTGTGGTTTTCTGAAACGCTCTAACCTAAAAAGCGCCCAGTCCCTTCCACACAGCCCCGCTACCAGTGTAGCCGTTTCCTGTGTGTAGTGGACTCCTGACCTATTAAGCGGAACCTGGAAACCCACCACCCGATAGTGCAAGTCAAGGAATCTGCAACCTACACGGTATAGATGTGGAGGTGATCATACCCCATATTGTCGTCCACTAATAGGCGTCTAGGATCAAGATAAGAGAGTAAGATTAAAATTTCGTGACTATTTAATTCATACTCTGTAGGAACCACAGTATTAGGAGAGTCTTTGTTTAGTTTAATTTTAATTGGTATACCTTCTTTTCCCTTATTCTGTGTTGTGGTGGATTAATTCAAAGTTTTACGTCCTGGCACTCTGTCTGTGGTTTTTCTTTTGGGCTTCTCCTGTTCTGTGTTTGACCTAAACAAAGTTTGTCTCAGATCATTTTAAACAACCTGTCGATCCATGACAGTTTTTTCTGCATTCATTCATTGCTTACTGATCAGGCCTCTTAGTACGATACTGTCTTGTCTGTCGTTCTTTATATTTTCTATTAGGTAGGCAGATCTGGAGAAAACCTTCACAGGCAGCCCAAACATATTGAAATGGAATCTCTTCAGTCTCTCTGTTTCAGAATCAAGAAGCTGTCATGCATTTGTTCACATTGCACCTATCCACACAAGATACAAGTATTCTGTTAAATCCATAAATATTATAAAAATGGATGTTGTTGTTGTTGTGGTCTTCAGTCCTGAGACTGGTTTGATGCAGCTCTCCATGCTACTCTATCCTGTGCAAGCTGCTTCATCTCCCAGTAACTACTGCAACCTAAATCCTTCTCAATCTGCTTAGTGTATTCATCTCTTGGTCTCCCTCTACGATTTTTACCCTCCACACTGCCCTCCAATACTAAATTGGTGATCCCTTGATGCCTCAGAACATGTCCTACCAACCGATCCCTTCTACTAGTCAAGTTGTGCCGCAAATTTCTCTTCTCCAAAATCCTATTCAATACCTCCTCATTAGTTATGTGATCTACCCATCTAATTCTCAGCATTCTTCTGTAGCACCACATTTCTAAAGCTTCTATTCTCTTCTTGTCCAAACTATTTATCGTCCATGTTTCACTTCCATACATGGCTACACTCCATACAAATACTTTCAGAAACGACTTCCTGACACTTAAATCTATACTCGACGTTAACAAATTTCTCTTCTTCAGAAACGCTTTCCTTGCCATTGCCAGTCTACATTTTATATCCTCTCTAGTTCGACCATCATCAGTTATTTTGCTCCCCAAATAGCAAAACTCCTTTACTACTTTAAGTGTCTCATTTCCGAATCTAATTCCCTCAGCATCACCCGACTTTATTCGACTACATTCCACTATCCTCGTTTTACTTTTGTTAATGTTCATCTTATATCCTCCTTTCAAGACACTGTCCATTCCGTTCAACTGCTCTTCCAAGTCCTTTGCTGTCTCTGACAGAATTACAATGTCATCGGCGAACCTCAATGTTTTCATTTCTTCTCCATGGATTTTAATACCTACTCCGAATTTTTCTTTTGTTTCCTTCACTGCTTGCTCAATATACAGATTGAATAACATCGGGGACAGGCTACAACCCTGTCTCACTCCCTTCCCAACCACTGCTTCCCTTTCATGTCCTTCGACTCTTATAACTGCCATCTGGTTTCTGTGCAAGTTGTAAATAGCCTTTCGATCCCTGTATTTTACCCCTGCCACCTTTAGAATTTGAAAGAGAGTATTCCAGTCAACACTGTCAAAAGCTTTCTCTAAGTCTACAAATGCTAGAAAAGTAGGTATGCCTTTCCTTAATCTAGCTTCTAAGATAAGTCGTAGGGTCAATATTGCCTCACGTGTTATAACATTTCTACGGAAGCCAAACTGATCTTCCCCGAGGTCGGCTTCTACTCGTTTTTCCATTCGTCTGTAAAGAATTCGCGTTAGTATTTTGCAGCAGTGACTTATTAAACTGATAGTTCGGTAATTTTCACATCTGTCAACACCTGCTTTCTTTGGGATTGGAATTATTATATTCTTCTTGAAGTCTGAGGGTATTTCGCATGTCTCGTATATCTTGCTCACCAGATGGTAGAGTTTTGTCAGGACTGGCTCTCCCAAGGCTGTCAGTAGTTTTAATGGAATGTTGTCTACTCCCAGGGCCTTGTTTCGACTCAGGTCTCTCAGTGCTCTGTCAAACTCTTCACGCAGTATCATATCTCCCATTTCATCTTCATCTACATCCTCTTCCATTTCCATAATACTGTCCTCAAGTACATCGCCCTTGTATAGACCCTCTATATACTCCTTCCACCTTTCTGCTTTCCCTTCTTTGCTTAGAACTGGGTTTCCATCTGAGCTCTTGATATTCATACAAGTGGTTCTCTTTTCTCCAAAGGCCTCTTTAATTTTCCTGTAGGCAGTATCCATCTTACCCCTGGTGAGGCAAGCCTCTACATCCTTACATTTGTCCTCTAGCCATCCCTGCTTAGCCATTTTGCACTTCCTGTCGATCTTTTTCTTTTTGAGACGTTTGTAATCCCTTTTGCCTGCTTCATTTACTGCTTTTTTTTTATATTTTCTCCTTTCAACAATTAAATCCAATATTTCTTCTGTTACCCAAGGATTTCTACTAGCCCTAGTCTTTTTACCTACTAGATCCTCTACTGCCTTCGCTACTTCATCCCTCAGAGCTACCCATTCTTCTTCTACTGTATTTCTTTCCCCCATCCCTGTCAATTGTTCCCTTATGCTCTCCCTGAACTCTGTACAACCTCTGGTTTACTCAGTTTATCCAGGTCCCATCTCCTTAAATTCCCACCTTCTTACAGTTTCTTCAGATTTAATCTACAGTTCATAACCAATAGAGTGAGGTCAGAGTCCCGATCTGCCCCTGGAAATGTCTTCCAATTTAAAAACTGGTTCATAAATTTCTGTCTTACCATTATATAATCTATCTGAAACCTGTCAGTATCTCCCGGCTTCTTCCATGTATACAACCTTCTTTTATGATTCTTGAACCAAGTGTTAGCGAAGGTGACTGTATGGTGGTCAAAGTGTACGGAGAAGCAATAACATATGTTAGATGTCATACTTGCAAAGTTAATTACCTCATTGACAGTGCTTTTATTGGAACATTTTCAAAAAGAGTTCCTCAAACTAAAAAACTAACAACTACTAAAGAAGAATCTTTTGTCTCGAGAAAGAATGTCATCCTGAAACTGTCGTTGCCAGTTGTCAGTTCAAGCGCTCGTTTCCAAGACATGCTATATTTTCAGTATGATCTGTCTGACTTAACAGTTTGTTAATGATATAGTATCAGAGTCACGATGAAGAATTATAGTCTGCTTGTTCACCTTATGTTTGAATATATTAACCCTGTGACATAAACATTTTTGTATATTTTACTTACTTTTTACATTAATACTGCATTATTTTGTGAAATAGATGTCTATCTATTTACTCCCTAATAGAGAATATATATTTCATAGTTCCTACTCACCTTTTTCACTTTTAGAAGAAATAATTATTGCTTTATAGCACTGTCGCCATTCACCCCCATCTGTGGGGTGATAAGAATATCATGTTTGTGTTTTTTAAATCTAACTGAAATAAAATAATTTAATAGTAATAAGCGGATAGGGGCAATACAGACCTGAGTTTTGGGTACTATAAAGTATATTTATAATCTATAGCTCACATTTGTTTCTACCCTCTCCATTTTACAGTTATTGTGGGGAATTTTGTAAAATTTTAAATTATGTCTGAAGTTGATTATACAGTGTTCAAGAACATCAGTTACTCAAACTTTTATAAGACAATCATTTTTTTATATACCATCGTCTCGAAAATATTCCCTCTAAACCTAAAATGCCAAATTACCTTTTTTGGGCATGTTCCCTTGTAAAACACTCCTACCTTCAACAGTCGACTAAACTTAAGAAAATCCCTGACAACTGGGCGCGTTTTTGGCAGCAAGACAACTTTCATCTGCAAAACGCAAACGGCTATAGGCAAAACCAATATCGTTCTTTGCAGCTATAAAAAGGCGTTTTTATATAAGTGTTTACAAAACCGCCTTGCAGACACGCTAATCAGCTGCGCCGAGCGCAATGAAACTATTTCATAATTTAAAAGGTGTTCTTCTCAAAAACATGGCAAGTATATTTTTTTTCGTTATTACACAACGAACACAGGTTATTTTTTTATTTTCGTTTCTAGTAGAAAATTGCCAAAATGAAAATCCAGGTAACGTGTGGTTTGTCAGTAATAACTTAATATTAGTATTTAGTGACTATGGTGATCTAGCAGGTAGAGCATTGGACTCTGACCCTGGAAGCTCCAGTTTCAGTCCTGCAGAGGGGTGGGGATTTTTCCTCATTGCAGTCCCTTCAGGGTGGCCAAGATCCTCTCAGCCTGTTACCAAATGAATACTGGAGATATTTACTGCAGTAAAAGGCAGTCCAGTTGATGGATTTGCCGCATTCCCATTCTAGTGCCACGTCGACGAAAGGCTGCAATGTATCCACAGTCAGGCCAGTATCTGGGTCACAGACTGTGTGCCACCTGCTCATCTTTATCTTTGCCTTTTAAGATTAGTTTGTAGCTGTGGTTTGCCATGTTTGTTGAGCGCTACACTCAGTTTTACATTTGCTATATGGATAATTGGAGAAAGTACTACAACTGCACTGCTTAATCTACTAATATAACAAGATATTTCCTCAACATTTTTTGTTCCAAGCACAACTATTACTGTATCATTTAGACCATAATGTTTAGCTGGAATGGTGCACATGGCTCTATGATTCTTTGTACAGCACATGTTTCTGAGTTCAGAGCTAATCATGTTATATAAACACCTTACATGACTATTAGATAGTACAAGAATATTTTTCTTCTGTATCTCAGACATTTCAGTTGGTTCTTTAGTGAAGTGGGGAGCGCGCGTTTTTCACTGGGAGTTTTGTGCCGGTAACCTTGAGGTTTCATAGCATTTTCGTTTTGGGTTGCTGACACAGCAGCATGTGACGTTTGTATGGCGTTTGGGCCCCTTAATTTTGACATTTTGAGACACTTCCACTGATAAAAACTTCTTGTATATTTACTAAAAAGAATATGTCTATGGGTTTATCTTTCCACATCAGAAGCTTACCTAGTTTCAGTGAGCGCACTTAATGCCACTTTTCAGGGTTTTCTTACATTTTTCACCGACGTTACTATTTATGTATTCAGGAGACCTAGAGTTTACCAATGGTTCAATGGCTTTTTTTCGAATTGTCTGTTCTGTTGTTTCAGTTTACATTTTAACGCAATGCAGTGATGATTTCTTCTTTACATTCCCTCTTTTGGGTTACCAGTTACCAGTATTGTTGCACCATGTACAGAATCACATTTTTTGTACTGCAGTTCTGTTCGTTCCAAATCATACGCAGTTTTCCAATTTGTACACCCTGTTTCTACAGTCATGTACATTGTGCAGAAGAAGTCATATCAGTTCTACACATCAGACAGGATGAAGTACTTGATCTGTGTGCAAGTTTATTATTGGGTTGATGTAGAGCCACATTTCTTTTTGCCGCTGTTGTTGCTATAATCGAGCATGGAATACAAATCTGAATAAAAATGACCACCCTGGCAAGTGAAAATCAGAACATGAAAAATAAACCTGGGACGCTGCAGTAGATTCATTTTGTAATGTAGCAGAATGGGATCACGTATTATGATATACTTGATACCATTTCAACTGTAAAATATGGTACCATAACTGTTTATAGCCCCCTATGAAGCATGGACCTTGCCGTTGGTGGGGAGGCTTGCGTGCCTCAGCGATACAGATGGCCGTACCATAGATGCAACCACAACGGAGGGGTATCTACTGAGAGGCCAGACAAACATGTGGTTCCTGAAGAGGGGCAGAAGCCTTTTCAGTAGTTGCATGGGCAACAGTCTGGATGATTGACTGATCTGGGCCGGACAAAGTGGCCGTGCGGTTAAAGGCACTGCAGTCTGGAACCGTAAGACTGCTACGGTCGCAGGTTCGAATCCTGCCTCGGGCATGGATGTTTGTGATGTCCTTAGGTTAGTTAGGTTTAACTAGTTCTAAGTTCTAGGGGACTAATGACCTCAGCAGTTGAGTCCCATAGTGCTCAGAGCCATTTGAACCATTTGACTGATCTGGCCTTGTGACTAACCAAAACGGCCTTGCTGTGCTGGTAGTGCAAACGGATGAAAGCAAGGGGAAACTACAGCTGTAATTTTTCCCAAGGGCATGCAGCTTTGCTGTATGGTTAAATGATGATGGCGTCCTCTTGGGCAAAATATTCCGGAGGTAAAATAGTCCCCCATTCGGATCCCCGGGCGGGGGCTCCTCAAAAGGACGTCGTTACCAGGAGAAAGAAAGCTAGCATTCTACGGATCAGAGCGTGGAATGTCAGATCCCTTAATGGGGCAGGTAAGTTAGACAATTTAAAAAGGGAAATGGATAGGTTAAAGTTAGATATAGTGGGAATTAGTGAGCAAGATGTACGAGACATGCGAAATACCCACCGACTTCTAAAAGAATATAATAATTCCAATCCCAAAGAAAGCAGGTGTTGACAGATGTGAAAATTACCGAACTATCAGTTTAATAAGTCACGGCTGCAAAACACTAACGCGAATTCTTTACAGTCGAATGGAAAAACTGGTAGAAGCCGACCTTGGCGAAGATCAGTTTGGATTCCGTAGAAATGTTATAACATGTGAGGCAATAATGACCTTACGACTTATTTTGGAAGAAAGATTAAGGAAAGGCAAACCTACGTTTCTAGCATTTGTAGACCTAGAGAAAATTTTGACAATGTTGACTGGAATACTCTCTTTCAAATTCTTAAGGAGCAGGGGTAAAATACAGGAAGTGAAAGGCTGTTTACAATTTGTACAGAAACCAGATGGCAGTTATAAGAGTCGAGGGGCACGAAAGGGAAGCAGTGGTTGGGAAGGGATTGAGACAGGGTTGTAGTCTCTCCCCGATGTTATTCAATCTGTACATTGAGCAAGCAGTAAAGGAAACAAAAGAAAAATTCGGAGTAGGTATTAAAATCCATGGAGAAGAAATAAAAACTTTGAGGTTCGTCGATGACATTGTAATTCTGTCAGAGACAGCAAAGGACTTGGAAGAGCAGTTGAATGGAATGGACAGTGCCTTGAAAGGAGGATATAAGATGAACATCAACAAAAGCGAAACGAGGGTAATGGAATGTAGTCAAGTTAACTCAGGTGATGCTGAGGGAATTAGAGTAGGAAATGAGACACTTAAAGTAGTAAAGGAGTTTTGCTATTTGGGGAGCAAAATAACTGATGATGGTCGAAATAGAGAGGGTATAAAATGTAGACTGGCAATGGAAAGGAAAGCGTTTCTGAAGAAGGGAAATTTGTTAACATCGAGTATAGATTTAAGTGTCAGGAAGTCGTTTCTGAAAGTATTTGTATGGAGTGTAGCCATGTATGGAAGTGAAACGTGGATGGTAAATAGTTTGTACGAGAAGAGAATAGAAGCTTTAGAAATGTGGTGCTACAGAAGAATGCCGAGAATTAGATGGGTAGATCACATAACTAATGAGGAGTACTGAATAGAATTGTGGAGAAGAGGAGATTGTGGCACAATTTGACAAGAAGCAGGGACCAGTTGGCTGGACATGTTTTGAGGCGTCAGGGGATCACAAATTTAGCATTGGAAGGCAGCGTGAAGGGTAAAAATCGTAGAGGGAGACCAAGAGATGAATACACTAAGCAGATTCAGGAGGATGTAGGTTGCAGTAGGTACTGGGAGATGAAAAAGCTTGCACAGGACAGAGTAGCATGGGGAGCTGCATCAAACCAGTCTCAGGACAACAACAAATGACAACTGGTTATAGTGAAACTGCGTAACAGTTAGTGAATTATCAATAACAGTCTATCAAATGTTTACTTTGGAAAAAAGTTGGCTAATTTTCGAAGTAAATTTAATATGTGTTACTCATTAAAAATTCCAACCCAAATTGTAATGTGAACATGAGTAGTAGGGCAAAGTTTGTACGGCCCCACTCTGCATTGTTGCCAAATTTACCCAAGATGGCGGATACAAGATGGTGGCGATAGATGTGGCAATGTTGCAGTGACATCATAGCCAGAAGTTCAAATTTTGGTGGAAAAAAGCCACTTTGGCTACTACCACTAACCTAAGAAAGTGGCAGGAAACAGGTCACATGGGCTACTTCCTCTAACCTAAGCATCCAAAAAAATGGTTCAAATAGCCTTTGAGCACTGTGGGACTTAACATCTGTGGTCATCAGTCCCCTAGAACTTAGAACTACTTAAACCTAACTAACCTAAGGACATCACACACATCCATGCCCGAGGCAGGATTCGAACCTGCGACCTTAGCGGTCACGCGGTTCCAGAATGAAGCGCCTAGAACCACATGGTCACACCAGCTGGCCTAAGCATCCAACCACCACCTCTTCCTTGGAATAGGTGGGAAAAGGACTCAGTCTGTGTCCAGCTGCTGGAGAGAAGAAGGAGTGTACTTAATTTATTTTCAGTGGGAAGCTGAAACAATTTATTTAGGGACGAATTTCACGTACTTCATTTATTACACTGATACAAAACACTCGCCTTGACATAAGAAATAGCCTGCAGACCAGCAAACTACTCACGTAAATTATCCAAATAGTGCCATACACTGATGTACAGACGAGCAAACAACTCATAAATTGTCAAAATAATGCATGTATAATGCTCTGCAAACAAGGTTGCTGATTTTGAACTGTTGAAATAATGCATTGTACAGCCTACAGACGTGCAAACCACTAGTAACGTAGCGAAATAATAGACTACATTGATGGACAGACACATTAATTACACGTAAAACTATCAAAAATAACGCATGTATTATGCCATGCGAACATGCTCAAAATGCTTAAACCACCGAAATAATGCAGTGCACAAACATTCATTGCATGTTAAACAGCTTTTGAACTATCTTTAAGAAATTCGATCGCAACGTATCAGTGAACTGTTGCCTACAGAGTTGCAAGGTGGAATGATTACCGGATGCATTTTCAGGAAGGCTAGGGTGCCTCATTAGGACCCTCAGGAAGAATGCTTATGGTGTTATTCTGGACTATTTTCGTAAACAGGTCGTGTTAGGGCAATAATTTCCATGCAGACAAGCTGACACATCAAAAAATCTCCCACAACAACAAAAGCGACTGTTATCTATTTGCCGGCTGGGGTGACCAAGTGGTTCTAGGCGCTACAGTCTGGGACCGAGTGACCGCTACGGTCGCAGGTTCGAATCCTGCCTTGGGCATGGATGTGTGTGATGTCCTTAGGTTAATTAGGTTTAAGTAGTTCTAAGTTCTAGGGGACTGATGACCTCAGAAGTTATGTTCCATAGTGATCAGAGCCATTTGAACCATTTGTTAACTATTACTGTGACACTCTACAATTTCTGAGAGGGAAACTTGGCTGTTATTTATATAGACACGTGACATCAGTGTAACAATGACAACCTTTTAGCTGCACCTGCGAGGGTGAACTGCTATGCAAACATCTCGCTCAGTATTGGACCCACAGCTCTGAGAGCTATGCATCAGCCAAAGCAAACATGTGCGTTGCTAGATGCAACTTGCATGTAGGATGGGCTGGCTCATTAGGGTCGCTTGGAAGAATGTATCCAGTCATCATTCCGCCTTGGAACTCTGTAGGGAACAGTTGGCTGATACGTTGCGGTCGAATTTCTTAACGATAGTCCGAAAACTGTTTTACATGCAATTGAGTGTTTGTGCACTGCATTATTTCGGTTGCTTAAGAGTTGTGAGCATGTTTGCATAGCATAATACATGCACTGTTTTTGATAATGTTACGTGTAGTGAAAGTGTCTGTGCATCAGTGTACTGTATTATTTCGGTAATTTACGAGTAGTTTGCAGGTGTGTTGTGTGTGCAATGTATTATTTCGACAGTTTACAATTAGTGAGCGTGTTTGCAGAGCATTATACAATCATTATTTTCTGAATTTACGAGTTGATTACATGTCTGTACATCAATCTACAGCACTATTTCGACAACTTTCAAGTAATTTGCAGTTCTGCAGGCTATTTATTGTGACCTCAAGCACGTCAGGGCGAGTGTGTCATATCAGTGTAATAAATGAAGTATGTGAACTCCATCTCCAAGTAAATTGTTCCATCTTCCCGCTGAAAACAAATAAAGTACACTCCTTCCTCTCTCCAGCAGCTGGACACAGATTGAGTCCTTTTCCCACCATTTTCCCCCAGACAGCCATGGGACAATAGTGTCCTCTGGTGGCAATACTGTATACTAGGTTAGTTGGACTCTGGACATCATGGTGAACACACTGGAGAGAGCTACTGCCTATGATCACTCAAACTGTTTAAATAAACACTGCATGAAAAATAAAGACTTATGTCCATACCATCCAGCAGCCCAGCACAGACTGAGTCCTTTTCCCACCAATTCCAAGGAAGAGGTGGTAGTCAGATGATATAGGTTAGTCGAGGTAGCCCATGTGACCTTTCTTTCAACAATTTTTAAACTTCCCGCCATTTTCTTGGGGAGGGAGGGGAGGGGTTGTGAGGGCATTGATGAGGGAGGGGAGGCGGTTAGGTTAGTACAGGTGGCCCAAGTATTAACTTATCACCATGAAATAATTGCAATGTTGCCACATCTATTGCCACCATCTTGGCTCCGCCATATTGAATAAATTTGGCAAAAACGCAGAGTGAGCCTACAAACTTTGCCCTACTACTGATATGAATATAATAACTTAAACTAGTTTGGGCAGAAATATAGTAATTTTACTTCAAGTATTCAACTTTAAGCAGTCAGCATTATAATACTGAGAACGTTTTACGAATATCGCAACTTTTTTAATTTGAAGGTTGTTAGTTTTCTCCAAATAAACTGTTAATTCAACTGAAATAACATAATATTGAAAGTAAATTCTTATACATCAACAATATTATTATTGTGTATGGAAATTTGCGTCATGACCAAGTTCAATTCAGTATCAAGCCATTCACAGCTGTATAAACTTGATTGCAACTCATGAAATGCAGAGAAAAATAACAGATATTTTAAACTTTAATTATTGTCAATTTACAAAAGGGACATGGTTGAAGCCACGGTCACTCAGTGCTGGAACAGTATTTGTGATGTAAACTCTATTATTTTCTTTTTCATATTGTAATAAGCAGTTCAAGTCATTTAACAATTAGAATGTCACAAAATTTTCCTGGCATTGTCTGCATTCCAGAGATGAGCAGTATTCATACAACGAAATTGGGATTTTTCAGTCAAGTACTGAAGTGTGTTCATAACAACAATGGAAAATTTCAGCTCTTCACGATTAATCGATTGAGACAAGAAATGAGCAAATATAAAAGCGGTTTTAGAGTGGTATGATAAGGCCTAGTTGAAAAAATTGTGGAATGTGATAATGCAGAGGACAGCACATTTCAGCTTTGTGGCCCAAATTAGGATATGCCGAGAAGATAAGGATTGTATTCTAAATATTTATCACTTGTAGGTCTGCACCAAAAAAAAAATGTTGGAATGGAAACGATCTAAAGTCACAGAAGAATACGACAGTAAAAACCAGCATTGTCAGAAAAGTAAGCGTTTGCAAGAAAAGACAAGGAATGTCATGCAGAATATCACAGAAAATGTTTCGTGGGCCATTGTGATCATCACGCAAAGCCAAAAGATATATACTTTGTTGCTATGTTTTTTTGCGTTCAGCTTCAAAGACAGTGATTCGGTCATATGACATTTTATTCATTAATGGTGTGTTAGTTAGCATAGTTCAATATGGCACCAAGACAGTAGTAGTTTAATGAAGTACCGGTTTTAGATAATAATATGGAACTTAAAGTTGTGACAATAGGCAGAACTGTTGTTAGTATTTATAGTCCATTCCAAGGTTTGACCACAGATAACTTTTAAGGTCCAATAACGATCATTTTGAGCAAATGAAGAGTTTTATGCAGGAACAACTTAGTAAGCACTTAAGTATCTTCAACATTTCGCGGCCCTGTCACCAACTGTGTAAATATTAATTTTAATTTTGATAATTAACAGCCTCAGTTGCACCTTTTACCTAGAATTTACCTAGGTTTCAGTCGGGGTAACCCAATCTTCTTCAGAATAACAGTAACTATCGTTTGTCCATAGTGGACAAAAATCATCGTCAGACTATATAAACTTATCTGGAACTGCCTCGGCCCCACTTCGTGACCGCGATGCGGCAGCCACTAGTGCTGTACTGGAACTGACCAAGGTATTGTGCCACAAGGTATAGTGTCCGGCTAGGCGGGCCTCATGATGCTACGGTCAGTTCCAGTACAGCACTAGTGGCTGCCGCGTCGCGGTCATGAAGTGGGGCCGAGGCAGTTCCAGATAAGTTTATATAGTCTGAAGATGATTTTTGGATTTGTAGTTTTTGCTTGAAGATGTCCGCTATGGACAAACGATAGTTACTGTTATTCTGAAGAAGATTGGGTTATCCTGACTGAAACCTAGGCAAATACTAGGTAAACGGTGCAACTAGGGCTGTTAATTTTTAAAATTAAAATTAATTTAGTAAGCCAACTAAAGAAACAGTTGTAACAAATAAAAATATCGAACACACGAAAAGTGAACTGGTAAGGGAATTGTCTAATGATTTTGGTGTTAGAACTGAAGCACCATAAAAGCGGTGTAAGTGAAGACTTTGGAAGAAGAACTAATGTTGCAAACAACGAATTAAAAGTGTTGATAAAACAACAGCATTCAAATTGTGGCGGTACGAAAAGAATTCTACTTTGAATCAGAGCACAAACAATCTGACGCTCAGGGTAATTTAGTCAAAAATAATACCGTAACAGTAGTGTCTGATTACAGAAATGAAGATGAAAATATTTACACTGTAAAAGATGAATTTTTAATCGACACATCCGAAAATGTAAATCTCATTTTAGAAGAGTTGGCAGTAATGGATGGTGTTTGTCCACTAACTTTTAGTACACATGACACTAAAGAAATTGAAAATTTTGCCGTTGTTATACGCATAGTTTATGCAAATAATAGTACTGAAAAGAAGTTAAAATATCGAAAAATGTAGTAGGGAGAATGTGAATCAATGGCAAATGTGTATATCAAACGTTTTCGATCTAAGACTCTACACAGTTTTTAAATATGATTCAAACTGTAGAACGTGCTTACAAACAAATTCATTTGAGAAGTAGAAGCAAAAGATTTTGAAAATCTCGATGATTTACGTGCAGTATTGTTTCAGAGCCCTCAGGAGAGGGGTGACATGCTTCTGTTTGCCTGTTAGCTTGTCACTGTATGTGATTCGTCTCTTAAATTAGTAATTATTGCGTAGTGCGTTTCGCGTCCAATATGAACATTTTGAATTTAGAAAGGATCCGCATTCCGAGAACGTGTTTCGTTCTTGGTCTAATAACGAAGAGAGTTCGTCAAGTTCGCGAGTTCCGAAGAAGAAAGTTAAAAGACATACGGCTTTCAAGAAAAACTGGTTAAAAAATAAAGATTTTTCCACATGGTCTGTGGAAGAAAACGACTTTAGAGCGAAGTGTGATTTGGCCTAGCAAGTTTTCGATAAAATTTGAAGGCAGAAAAGCTTTAGTGGCTTATCATAAGGCAGAAAAACACATTTCGTCACAACAACAGTATTGCAAAATAAAAACAATTACAACATTTCTTGTGAAGGAACTTCAGGTTGCGTCAGACATTGCGAAATTGTTATGAATTTATACCCCTATATTCCTTACATGGTCTGTCTGGAAGCGATCTAAAGTGAAAGGTGACAGACGAAAACTTCACGAGCCAAGATCGCTAAAAAGCATTTTATTGGATGACCTGTTTCAGCATAGCTATCCTGCCATCATCACAGCGAAAAGTAGTGTGAGGAGGGTTATGCGAACGTCGCTGAACCCGCCACTCCACTTGGGGAGAGGGTGGCCCAACCGCGCCCGGTACCCGCGAAGATGTCTCGACAGCAGGGACAGTGGGCGAACCATGTAACACCTGGGGTGTACCATGCGACGCACCAGACTCCCCACTGCCGCTACACTCCGAGGCAGCCTCTGGTAACTGCCATCTGCGTCACGTCTGTTGTGCAGCGGGCTACGTTAATTTAAGTATTAACTGTATTTTTCTTACTTGTCACTTCTTCTTCCGTGTGTTTTTGCTTTTAGGATTGTCGAGTGCTAGTAATAGTGTTCCATAGATTTCGTGTTTGTTTTGTGTTTGGTGGAGATTTTAATTTGCCGGATATAGACTAGGAGACTCAAACGTTCATAACGGGTGGCAGGGACAAAGAATCCAGTGAAATTTAAGTGCTTTATCTGAAAACTACCTTGAGCAGTTAAACAGAGAATCGACTTGTGGCGATAACATATTAGACCTTATGGTGACAATCAGACCCGAAATATTTGAAACAGTGAACGCAGAACAGGGAATCAGCGATCATAAAGCGGTTACTGCATCGATGATTTCAGCCGTAAATAGAAATATTAAAAAAGGTAGGAAGATTTTTCTGTTTAGCAAAAGTGACAAAAAGCACATTTCAGAGTACCTGATGGCTCAACACAAAAGTTTTGTCTCAAGTACAGATAGTGTTGAGGATCAGTGGACAAAGTTCAAAACCACCGTACAATGTGTGTTAGAAGAGTATGTGGCAAGCAAGATCGTAAGAGATGGAAAAGAGCCACCGTTGTACAACAACCGAGTTCGAAAACTGCTGCGGAAGCAAAGGGAACTTCACAGCAAACATAAACATAGCCAAAGCCTTGCATACAAAAATTACGCGAAGCGAAATGCAGTGTGAGGAGGGCTATGCGAGAGGTGTTCAATGAATTCGAAACTAAAGTTCTATGTACTGACTTGGCAGAAAATCCTAAGAAATTTTGGTCTTATGTCAAAGTGGTAGGTGGATCAAAACAAAATGTCCAGACACTCTGTGACCAAAATGGTACTGAAACAGAGGATGATAGACTAAAGGCCGAAATACTAAATGTCTTTTTCCAAAGCCGTTTCAAAGAGGAAGACTGCACTGTAGTTCCATCTCTAGATTGTCGCACAGATGACAAAATGGTAGATATCGAAATAGACGACAGAGGGATAGAGAAACAATTAAAATCGCTCAAAAGAGGAAAGGCCGCTGGACCTGATGGGATACCAGTCCGATTTTACACAGAGTACGCGAAGGAACTTGCCCCCCTTCTTGCAACGGTGTACCATAGGTCTCTAGAAGAGCGTTGTGTTCCAAGGGACGTCGAACAGATGTGCAGAACTGTAGACCTATATCTCTAACGTCTATCAGTTGTAGAATTTTGGAACACGTATTATGTTCGAGTATAATGACTTTCCTGGAGACTAGAAATCCACTCTGTAGGAATTAGCATGGGTTTCGAAAAAGACGATCGTGTGAAACCCAGCTCGCGCTATTCGTCCACGAGACTCAGAGGGCCATAGACGCGGGTTCCCAGGTAGATGGCGTGTTTCTTGACTTCCGCAAGGCGTTCGATACAGTTCCCCACAGTCGTTTAATGAACAAAGTAAAAGCATATGGATTATCAGACCAATTGTGGATTGAAGTGTTCCTAGATAACAGAACGCAGCATGTCATTCTCAATGGAGAGAAGTCTTCTGAAGTAAGTGAGATTTCAGGTGTACCGCAGGGGAGTGTCGCAGAACCGTTGCTATTCACAATATACATAAATGACCTTGTGGATGACATCGTAAGTTCACTGAGGCTTTTTGCGGATGATGCTGTGGTACATCGAGAGGTTGTAACAATGGAAAATTGTACTGAAATGCAGGAGGATCTGCAGAGAATTGACGCATGTTGCAGGGAATGGCAATTGAATCTCAATGTTGACAAGTGTGATGTTCTGCGAATACATAGAAAGAAAGATCCCTTATCATTTAGTTACAATATAGAAGGTCAGCAACTGGAAGCAGTTTATTCCATAAATTATCTGGGAGTACGCATTAGGAGTGATTTAAAATGGAATGATCATTAAAGTTGATCGTCGGTAAAGAATATGCCAGACTGAGATTCATTGGAAGAATCCTAAGGAAATGCAATCCGAAAAAAAAAAGAAGTAGGTTACAGTACGCTTGTTCGCCCACTGCTTGAATACTGCTCAGCAGTGTGTGATCCGTACCGGATAGGGTTGGTAGAAGAGATAGAGAAGATCCAATGGGAGCAGCGCGCTTCGTTACAGGATCGTTTAGTAATCGCGAAAGTGTTATGGAGATGATAGATAAACTCCAGTGGAAGACTCTGCAGAAGAGACGCTCAGTAGCTCGGTATGGGCTTTTGTTGAAGTTTCGAGAACATACGTATATCTCGCGAAGAGACCGTGAGGATAAAATCAGAGAGATTAGAGCCCACACAGATGCATACCGACAATCCTTCTTTCCACGAACAATACGAGACTGAAATAGAAGGGAGAACTGATAGAGGTACTCAAGGTACCCTCCGCCACACACCATCAGGTGGCTTGCGGAGTATGGATGTAGATGTAGATGTAGATATTTTACTGTCGTGATATTACAAGTGGATAAACTGCCTTGTTAGAGAACTTAGCGGATTATAACACGACCTATGCTTTAAAATTTTTACAACATATTGCCCATAAGAGTTGTGAGTCAATTCACAATGCATATGTACTTCCTACTTCCATGAAGATCACTACACATAAACATGTCAAATGTAAAAGTATGATGAACAAACATAAACATGACTCTATTGCACCAGTTACAAGTTTCATGTTCACCAATAGCTGTCAACTGACAGAAGTGGTATAAATATAGTTACCAACATGTACATCCACCAAGTGGCACTGTGGCAGTAGACTGGATTATCATCTACATAATTCCATAGAATTGGTAGTAGTTGATGAAGGACTGTTTTTATTTACATTATCATACTATCCAAGGCAGAGAAATATGAGAATTTTTATGAATAATAATGTATGCACCTGTGATAATTTTTTAAGTAAAATATGCATGGCATTCGTTAGGGAACAAAAATGAGGCTCACAATATTAAACATAGAAAAAATTTTAGAAAGAGATTCTCCAGGCAGGATGTCTGTATTCTAGTGTAGCTGTGTCATATTTCTAATTTGATCTGAATGTCCATTGTAATGTTCGAATTTTTCACCATAATGGCTAGAAAATCATTTTTTATGTTTTATAAAAAATGTTCTATATATAAAATCTTATAAGCAGATAATCAGCAAAAATATAACATTATAAAATTTTAACCATAAAATCACAGTGTTCACCTTCATCACATGCATCCCCTGATGTCTATGTATTCAAAATAGATATGAGTCGAAACGAAGTTCAATATCACTCATCTCATCAAATGGAATTAAAATGATGTATTCTAACATCTGAAAATTTTTAATGTCTTCATGAAACTGAGAAAAGCCAGTGTTTCACAAACTTATTCTTTCCTTTTCTATTTATGGGAAGCGATGTGAAGTAAATGTGTTTTGGTTTAGTTTTTCCATGTAAAAATTCACACTGATTTTTCTTGTGTTTCCTTTTCTTATTTCATTGAATGTGTCATACAGTGATTTAAAGCTTCAGTTTTTGAGTTAAGATGTCATGTGTTATAGAATTTTCAGACAAAGATTTAATACAAACTGAAACACATTGGCCATTTTCTTAATAATTTGAATGGCACTGTGGTATCATCTATTTGCAAACGTTTTGTGGTGTACGACATTGTTTGTGATTTCCTTTAAAGGCACACATCGTTGTCATTTACACCTGTGAAGATGAGTCCAGATTCTATCATAGAAGGTGTCTGCTAAAATGAATAACTTGTTCTTCTTGTGTTTTTTATTTGTGACCGTCTCAATCTGGGCAGATGTAGTTGCTATAGACAAATACTTGAACATTGTCAATTCGGCATTTAAGATCGTAAATAAAGTTCGACTTTGGACTATTTTCGATATTTCTAACGTTCTTCTTAATCTCACTGATATAACAGAAGTTTTCTAAGGATTTTGTTTTTTAATTGCATTTCAGTGTTTCCTTTCTGAATAAAGTTTGTCTTCTCGCTAATTCACTTTCAAAATTCATTCCACTCATTTAAATTGATATGCCTGTCGCTGTTACTTGTAAAATGCTTGTTTGTTAACTTTGTTGGTAGAGGACTTATAATTTCTAGTTTTATTTCGTAATTCACTACACATGATTAGTTTGTTCACTTATATTGCAGCACTTTTTGTACAGAATACTATTAAATACAATGTAGGTTCCCACGACCAGTATTTTCGGTTTTGGTAATATTTGTTTTTTGAACATAAAGCTGTGGTCGAAGTCATAATGCCCTGCTAAGCCCTTCATCTTCCAATGTTAGACACATTATCAGAGGTTTTAACAACTCAGAAAACATTTAAAGTTTGGTTCACTGAGCTTGTCTGAGAGTCAACTGCTTTCTGATGATGGCTGAAGAATTGAAAGACGAAATGTTCCATACAGAAATATGTCTTAGAACACAGCATAATACCCAAAAAGAAAATACTGCTAAGAGCAATAACTCTTAACTCATGGGGTGACTTTCCTGTAATGTATACTACAAGATGGGGTCTCTGGGACCTCTACATTTAACCTGAGAGTGAAGGTGCAAATCGTTTGGAACTTCTAAGCGAAATTATATAACCATTATTTTTTAATTATTTAATTGTAGTTGAAATATTCCTTGTCCATTCTATTGCACTAAATAATGCCTGCAATATTTTGGTATTTATCACTAAAAATTACATACTTCTATGTATTTTTTTAACAGTACACATAAACCTACTGTTACAAAACTGAATTTTACATTATGAAAAATTTTAGTATCTCTGTAGCAAGTAACTGTTCCCATAAAACTAAAATCCAAAGTTTAATTTTACACATAAAATTGCACTTGGTAGGTACAAAAATAAAAAGGGCAAAATTGATGTTCAATTCCCTTTATCACCACTCAGAACACATTTTATCTTAGCAATCGCTAAGTGGAGACACAGAAAGGTCTCAATTAGAGTTACTCTGAAGTTCTCCCTGAGAATGATCGCCTTGTTCGCTAGCAAAACTGTGATCAGTGGGTTATTGTAAACTCGTCGTTTTTTTGTATATTTCTTGATCTACATCATTGAAGATTTCCTTCACCCACCGATTAACAATTTCATCGAACTTAGGATCGATAAAACTGACACATTCTTAACAGCACATTTTGTACCATACTGAAGAAAACAGGTAGTCTACATACTTCACAAGGTGCGGGCTAGGAGATTCCAGCATGTGTCAACAACAAACAAGGAAGGTCATAATGCAAGTGACAAAAAAAAAAAAAATGTGGTTCGCGATTTAAGAAGGGTAGGGGGACTTTAGAATCATTCTGCTGGAACTGACCATGGAGACCGAGTTCAGAAACTTCCGCGCGGTCTGACAGACCACACCTAATGAGTTAAGGTTTAAATACGTTATTTTCTTGAATACAAGTTACAGTAACATACAGTGACGCACCATAAGTCACATGTGTCCTATGGGTGGTGCTAATCACTTCAAGGCAAATATCTAAAGCCAAGAAGCAGAGACAGCCAGATAATCGCAAAGATCTCCTGGCTAAAATGAATTTGTCATAATACATGGACTCACATGGTTCTTTCCAGGCCCCTCGAGCTATAAATTTGGGACTGGTCATGACTATATGTCAAATGAACACTGAAGGCATAAGTAAATCGAAAGACCAAGTCTTACAGAAGATTTTAGCAAAGCATAACATTGATGTTGTTGTTGTTCAGGAGAGCAAATGAAGAGCAAATGAACCAGAGAGGAAAAATTCCTGGCTTTGAATTACTAGAAGCGTTGTACTACTGTGCTTACAGAGTGGCGACATGTATATGATCATCAATCAAGAGCGTACATCTATGCTCTGTATCCAATCTCAATTACATCCACGAAGCTTCAGCAAAAATAGGAGAACTACCAGTAATTAACGTATAAAACTTCCCAGCTACCTCTTGGCCTCCACAGGTCGTCCCAGTATCATAACACCCCGGTGTATACCTCGGAGATTTTAGTAGCCATCATACTCAATGAAAGTATAACTGAAGTGATGGAAATCGTGAAGCCATTGTAAATTTGGCAGAAGACGACAGCTCCTATTTGGTGTTTTATGCAAGAATAAAGGAACGTTCATATCAGCAGCTTGGAGACAAGAGTACAATCCCAATTTATGATTTATAACAAGTAATGAAAATAAATTACCTCTCCAAAGTCCACGGTTCAGGTTACAAGACTTCCCACACATCCAACACCGTCCAATATTAATTGAAATAGGGACAAATATCCCACTCGTTTAATCCTTTCCACGACCAAGATGGAACTTCAGATAAGCAAAGTGGGATGTATTTGATAAAAATCTCAACAAATGTCTTGGTTGGATTCTCCCAAAAGCAAAACACTATGAGAAGCTTGTTGGAGCTTTGATAAGTGCACAAAGATGGCAATACCTAGGGGCAGGTTGGAATGAAACTACTGAGATACAATGCAATGAATTGCCAATAACCAGATTCATAACCTCAATACAGCCAGACAAATTAGGTGGGCAGAGACTATTGAGTTACTCAGTTTTCAAATATCAAATAGAAAAGCATGGTCACCACTAAGAAAGTTGGATAGAAACAAAGTTAAACTAAGGAAGAACACTCATATATCAGCTAATAGAATTGCTTCACATCTACTGTCCACATCAAGAGCACCTAGGGATCGAACTCACACAAGATACATCAAATAGAAACTTAAATTGCTCAAAAACAACATTAATGAACAATCTGATTTCTTAAGAACTTTCTCTACACCTGAAATTTCTTCTGCTCTGAAAACACATGGAAAGGGACTGGAAAGTGACAGAATCCACACAGAGTTTCTCCTGCATAATGGGAACTACGCAAAAAGAAGGCTAGCAGATTTTTTTCTCTGACTTTATGGTATCTTCTTGAGTCCCACAAAAAATGAATCAATCAAAAATCATAGCAATACTCAAGCCCAGCAAGGCACCAGACCAGCCTAAAAACTATTGCCCAGTTGCACTATTGAGCACTATTTATAAATTCCTTGAAAGAATTCTATACACTCGGATAACAACGAAGGTCAGTGTTGGCTGTAATTTTGATGGTTTGTTGACAGCAAAAGCAAAAGAGGATTAGTCACATCCTTCCTCTTAGGCAAGTTGAATTCCGACCAGGACTGAGCTACGCTGTTTAAATCTTGTCTTTAACAACATGTTTTGAAGTAGGATACTAAATGAGGCAGAAAGCATCAGTTGCTTTCGTCGATCTAAGTGTGGCATATGACACAGTTTGGAGGCATGGACTGCTTTATAAATTATTGCAACTTATCACATGCAAACGGACAACAAAACTAATCGACAACATGTTAACTGGAAGGACATTTACTGTAACTGCAGAAGAGGACACTGGCTGCCCGAAAGTATTGTATAATGGCTTACCACAGGGATCCATCCTTAATCCTCCCTTATTTAATCTATATACATCTGACATTCCTCCAACGCAGTCCAGGAAGTTTGCCTATGGAGACGACTAGGCAATAGCTACCCAACAGGAAACTCTTGAAAGAACTGAAGAAATCCTAATTTCTGATCTATATGTCTTAAGCCACTATTTCCGAAAATGGCGGTTACAACCAAACTCAAATAAAACAGAAATTTAATGTTTTCATCTGTCCAGTGGTGTGGCTAACAGAGCTCTCGATGACTATTTTTAAGGAGGCAAACTTCATCATAATATGCACCGAAAATATCTTGGGATCGCGTTAGATATGACACTTTCTTTTAAGAAGCACTTGACACAAACATCTGCTAAGCTCGAAATCAGAAACAACATTCTCTATAAATCTGCTGCTCTCATTGGGTACGATCAGCAGTCACTCTTCAGGTATTAGCACTTGATTTGTTACACTCAGTAGCAAAGTACTGTGAGCCTGTCTGGCTTAATAGCCCACACGTAAAAAAGATAGACCAATACAACTTAACGACACCATGCACAGTGTTAGTGGGTCAATACGATCTACTAACACGTACTGGCTGCCTATCTTCAGCCACATTCCACCATCTAATATCAGATGGGTGAGTGCTACTGCGTGAACACCAGAAGATTGCTAGTAACACCGACCTTGCAGTAATGGACGACTTATTCCCTGCACAGTGAAAAAGACTAAGGACAAGACACTCCACTCTCGTTACAGCCAGGACTCTCATGGAAACTGAATTCAATCCCATCGATGAATGGAAACGCGGCTGCCAATAAAACGGTTTCTCACAATGCCTGAAGCTGCCTTGCATCCGGAAGAAACCCCCTATATTCACCCAACCTTGGGCAATTTGCACTATCTTGAACAGCATATGAATGCTCTATGGACGATGCGCAAACACCCACTACAAATGAGGCAAATCATCATTGGTGACTGCAGTGTGGAACGACAGACAATTGCTCATGTTGTATCGACATGTCTGGCATGTGCCTACAAGGGTCCTTCCGAAGATTTCCTCACAGTGATGAGTAATGTTATGAAACACATAAAAGAACTTGATATCCATCTATAGCCGTTGTGACTTGTGTTATTTTATGCTGGAGAGCTGCACTTAAATGTTCAAGTCTAGTAGTTTTGTTATCTTCGTATATGTATTGCCATAAGATAAATAAGAAATAATAATGCAATAAATGAACACCATTTTGGATATTGGTTTGACCAAGGAGGTTAGAGTCTATGAACATATTCTAAAAATTAGACTGCACTCAAATATTGATGCTGATAGCCTAGCCATTCCAGCCAATCTAAATGACTGCTTCTTTTTGGAATGCAGCTATCCTTTGAAGGGTCGCCGCATTCATGACATGCTCAGCCCACTTGGAAGTGACTTCAAAATGACATGTCACTTGATGTGATCATGTCTGTCGACGATGTTGGAGATGTCATATTGATTTTGTTGTATTTCATTATTTTTGTATTACAACTTGTGTGTTATGGCATTATGCTATTTCAAGGCAATGTGACACTGAATGTTTATGACAAACACATTACCCTTGGTACGATTTCTGATAATTAAATGGCAGTTAATGATGCATCAGCAGTAAAAGCCTCTAGGAGATCCTAATATGAGTGACAAAATTACCAAGAATTGCACTTTCCCTCTGTCAGAGTTTCAGTCCTCCCTCGGGCATGAGTGTGTGTGATGTCCTTAGTGTAAGTTAGTTTAAGTTAAATTATTAATTCAGCAGTTTGTTCCCATAAGATCTTACCACAACTTTCCAATTGCACTTATTTACCATGGTCCTGTGGTTAGAGATGTCGACTTACAGACTCGAAGGGAATATGTTTGTGTCCTGTTATACACTAACATTCTTTTCATTTTTTGTTTGAAATTAATTCTGGGTTTCTTACTAACGTAAAGCAATGGTATTCTGTAGTATTCGATATCATTTACATGCAAGAGCGACCTCCCTTAGGAATTAGGTTTTTCGATTTTGTGACTTCTGTCTGACTCAAAAAGGAGGGATGGAATTGCTGCAAATACAATTTTGTTGTATGTTAGCAAAGGCAGTGAATGTGAATACGATATTTTAAATGTAGTGACTCACTGATCTGTAGGACGGTGAGCTGGTGCATCGGTATTCAAGGCTTCAGTAAACCGCTTTTATGTTTGCAATGACATAAAATATTAAATATGTTCAAATATATGGAGACAGTGTATAATTATCGCATAATAGCACAGAACTATCTTTATGATTATAGGATTATGAATTGACCATATTTGAACTAATTTCGACATTCTAAGATAGTTGCACTTAAGCAACTATTTTATGATCATTATTACGCATTTTCTGACAATAAAGTATCTAAAAGTGACTCTGAACTCTGCGCAAATGGAGGTAATGGTACTATATCATCATTTTTCTGATTAAGCTGATAACTTGGACCATGGTACAAACAGATCAGCCTGTCATTCAACTGGTAACACTTTTTGTCTTCAGACAATTACATTCAAGTCGAATTTGAAGTACATTACATATCAGTCTGTCAGCTAATTCGAGTTGTTCTTAATACAATTGGGTTACACATAGAGGAAGCTACATATAACCCTATACTGAGTATTCACAGGTCTTCTAACTATTTGAAAGCTTTGGCAAACAGGTGAAGATGTCTCTTGTATCATAAGGAAAGTTATGGGGAAACGTCACCAGATAGTGGCCGTTACAGATTCAGATACCTCCTTATGGTATCACGAAAGTCATCCGATCAACGCAGTTTCTACCACAGATACTGATGCACAGCCTAATATTGAGCGAGACTTAACTTGCAGTAACGTCACAAATGGGGTAACTCACAGTACTTAACACTTGAGGTGAATGTAACATCATTTTGAAATGACACTCTGTGTGTCTACCGAATTTCCTAATAACTTGAGGGAAGCCATACAGCATTTCGTCATTCTTAATTGAAGCTATGCATGTCCTATGAATATAGACATCTGTTTCAAAACACCAGCACATTAATGATCTCTCAAAAACATGGCAGTATTGGTAAAATTTGTTGTAGTAAAATGCTGGAGAAAGTCACACTTGTAGTTATACTACTTTCATATTTGATTGAGTTCATATTAGAAGTTATGAATCATTAAACTGTGCCATTTTAAGGCAATGGCACATTCGAGATTTATTAAAAACACGTCGGGCTTGGCACATCAGGTAATTTCAAATCAGCAATTAAAACTTTCAGGAAGTCTAACATACAGAATATGGTCATACGTTATACAAGTTCACCAGGGTGAAGCAACTAGAAGGGTAGAGTTAAGTAGTCTATAGCAGCTGGTTTAAGTCATGCCATTTTCAAGGAAAATTAGATAACCTTCACGTTTCTTAAATATTATGGGACGTTCTTATTAATTTAATATGTGTATCCCTGTAATATTCAATGTTATGCACATATAAGACTACTCTCTCTCTCTCAGGTCAGAGATATCACTGTTGACCATTTTAAAAATTAAGCATGAAACACGCAGATGTAGGTGAGTATTCGAAACATATTGATCACTTGGGGAAACAAATTATCTCTCTCAATAAAATGCATAGGAAAGCATGAAACATTTGAAAAGGAATTAAAAGACTATTTAGTCTCAGCTGTGTATAAAGTAATGGAGAAAATTTGCAACCTAGTTATTTTAGGAGGCTTCTTTTCCAAACAGGAATATCATGAATTATAGTACAGATGCAGACAAAATGTATTCTGGTAACATTACAGAATGTTCCTGCTGCTGCCTTTTCTTAATGCTTCAGTTACTTTCAAGTGCAATGGAAGAAGTTCATTTTTCTCGCAGGGCATTGGAATTTAGTATTAAAAAGCGTTTAGTTTAAGGTAGAAATGCACGCTAGAGAAAATTGGTGTTACATTAAGAACGCTCAGTGGAGTGAGATGCTGTTAAAATTAAAACTAAAATTATCTCTAAATGGAACCAAAATGACTTTTACATTAGGATTTGTAATATGTTATTACTAAGTGAAATAATGATGAATAATAATCTCTGTAATAAATATGATACACATATTTACAGAAAGTAGCAGTAAGTATAAGTAAACAGATACACAAATATCGTAAATGTTTGTCTAAGGGTTAGGCCGAACATTTAAATATCGATATGTAATGTTTTATGTGATTTAGAAACAAATGTCACACTACATTCAGAAGACAGCTACAGTATGTGTGGGGCACATTTCCTTGAAACTATCCTCACAGATATTCCAAGAAATTATGGGTCATTTCAAATGGAAGAATGCTGCATTCACATTCATATACACTCCTGGAAATGGAAAAAAGAACACATTGACACCGGTGTGTCAGACCCACCATACTTGCTCCGGACACTGCGAGAGGGCTGTACAAGCAATGATCACACGCACGGCACAGCGGACACACCCGGAACCGCGGTGTTGGCCGTCGAATGGCGCTAGCTGCGCAGCATTTGTGCACCGCCGCCGTCAGTGTCAGCCAGTTTGCCGTGGCATACGGAGCTCCATCGCAGTCTTTAACACTGGTAGCATGCCGCGACAGCGTGGACGTGAACCGTATGTGCAGTTGACGGACTTTGAGCGAGGGCGTATAGTGGGCATGCGGGAGGCCGGGTGGACGTACCGCCGAATTGCTCAACACGTGGGGCGTGAGGTCTCCACAGTACATCGATGTTGTCGCCAGTGGTCGGCGGAAGGTGCACGTGCCCGTCGACCTGGGACCGGACCGCAGCGACGCACGGATGCACGCCAAGACCGTAGGATCCTACGCAGTGCCGTAGGGGACCGCACCGCCACTTCCCAGCAAATTATGGACACTGTTGCTCCTGGGGTATCGGCGAGGACCATTCGCAACCGTCTCCATGAAGCTGGGCTACGGTCCCGCACACCGTTAGGCCGTCTTCCGCTCACGCCCCAACATCGTGCAGCCCGCCTCCAGTGGCGTCGCGACAGGCGTGAATGGAGGGACGAATGGAGACGTGTCGTCTTCAGCGATGAGAGTCGCTTCTGCCTTGGTGCCAATGATGGTCGTATGCGTGTTTGGCGCCGTGCAGGTGAGCGCCACAATCAGGACTGCATACGACCGAGGCACACAGGGCCAACACCCGGCATCATGGTGTGGGGAGCGATCTCCTACACTGGCCGTACACCACTGGTGATCGTCGAGGGGACACTGAATAGTGCACGGTACATCCAAACCGTCATCGAACCCATCGTTCTACCATTCCTAGACCGGCAAGGGAACTTGCTGTTCCAACAGGACAATGCACGTCCGCATGTATCCCGTGTCACCCAACGTGCTCTAGAAGGTGTAAGTCAACTACCCTGGCCAGCAAGATCTCCGGATCTGTCCCCCATTGAGCATGTTTGGGACTGGATGAAGCGTCGTCTCACGCGGTCTGCACGTCCAGCACGAACGCTGGTCCAACTGAGGCGCCAGGTGGAAATGGCATGGCAAGCCGTTCCACAGGACTACATCCAGCATCTCTACGATCGTCTCCATGGGAGAATAGCAGCCTGCATTGCTGCGAAAGGTGGATATACACTGTACTAGTGCCGACATTGTGCATGCTCTGTTGCCTGTGTCTATGTGCCTGTGGTTCTGTCAGTGTGATCATGTGATGTATCTGACCCCAGGAATGTGTCAATAAAGTTTCCCCTTCCTGGGACAATGAATTCACGGTGTTCTTATTTCAATTTCCAGGAGTGTAGTTAGTTGTCGACATCTGACATTATTTAGTAATGATAATTTAATGATGATTTTGCAGAAGAGACGCTATCAAACAACTGTAAAAGTGAACAGTGATCAATAACTGTAAATTTATTTTAATGTTATAGACTTAAGAAAATGAAATACCTTATTTGCTAGTGATGAGCTCCTCTTAAGGATTATTATTTTATTATTACGAAAACTGTAATATACCAGTATCCTGGCAACTAAATGAGAAAGCCCTTATGCATGAAGTCCACCAAACTCTTTTCCTTGTCATTCAAATTTATGAGCATCTTTTGTATGAGTAATAATGTCCAGAAGGTTGATCCAGTGGACACAGTTGAGATACGATTGGCAGGAGAGCTTGTTGATTCCATTTTGTGTATGCCTTTCGTATGGAACAAAGTATAACAGACATATTCCAGCATTTTTGGGAGTGCCTGCAGGATATTATTAATTCCTGTACCGTTGTTTTGGCTGACAATCTTTCAGTCATCCTCAAGGTGACTTGCTTGCTAGATTTTTGAGGCACTTTACACTCCACAATGTAAAGTGTTTTAAAAATTTTACAAGTGACTCACTTTGAAAAAGACTGAAAGGTTTTCAGCTGAAATACAAGAGTTAATAATATCCAGGAGGAACGAACAAGGAAGTTGGAATATTCGATTCACTGTGACAATTTCAAGAACCATATACCAAAGAAAGACTGAACTGTAGTGAGAAGTTAATTAGCAGTGCTTCAGTAGGGTTATATATTGGAAAGCTCATAAATCTTAAATATTTTGTGGTAATACTGGTACAGTTTATGGAAAAAGGTGATAATTAGCACTTCTGCAGTACTAAGTCATGTATGCAAGATATTTCCACGTCAAAATATGGTGTTGCAAGAATTACTTCATCTTACTTCAAGAATGCTTATCGAAGGTAGGCATTAAGTCATTTTTGGTCTACTTAATTAATAAGAGATGTGGTGAATCTGTCGAATTAGTTTTGTACCACACTCTCATTTGCACTGCATCTGACAAGGTAATCTACAGACAATGTATTTCATTATTCATGCAAAGGGATCCAAATTGTGAGGAAAAGTGCTTTTGGTTAAAAATATTGACAGATGATAACAAAAAGAGTTATTATCTTATTTAAAGTACCTATCACTTAATTTTCGAAAATTCCATCTGAGAACTGTAATTTACTGAGAGGAAAAGTAACGACAGTGAAGGCAGTATTTCTGTGATTTATTAATATTTTGATTGCCATGAGGCCAACAATGGACACACTAAAGGTTCACATCTGCTGCTGTATACTGGCTGGCCATCATGTGCTCCACTCTTGTTTATTATCGTTTACAGTGCAGGACTATGCAATAATTTGTATTTGTGAATTGAGTGACGATGGTACACTGGAAACTGGGTATAGCAACCTGTTCAACATTATGAACTTTATTTCTTTTGCAGCTCTACACAGCATCCAAACATTTACTTTACTACACAACGTATAGCATATGACTTCCAGCAGACACATGGCATCAAGCGGCTGTGTCCTTTGGCGGCCTTGTCGCATGTTACAGTAAGAAGGGTGGAGACACACAAACTTGATGAATCGCTTTGTAACACTATTAATTTAAATTTCGAAATCTCTACTGACTATTACTAACTTCATCTCTACTTTTCAAAGTGCGTATAGTAATTTTAAAAAGGAAGTCATTTCAGATGTTGGCAGTTGCATTCTGGTACAAAATGCTGCAATTACACTTAAGAAAATATAAGTTCATTATCTAGCATAGGCTGAATGAACGGACTTACATTCAAAACTCGTTCCTTCAGGACATGGTCATCACTACCAGCAAGTAGTTTTATTGATTTCTAGGGGGAATGTTCCCAAGGTGATTTAATTTCTGTTCCTGGCCCAGTAGGAAATGCTGTAATTTTGCTTTAGTGGGAAACATTACTTATCAGAACGATAATTGCAGGTAATAGAGCAGTGAAGTTCCTATTTTTCCTGGATGCAGCGACTACATTATTTACTCACTAAGCTCTCTGCAAGAAGCACAATAATCTTTTTAATAATCATACAGCTCAAACACGGATAACACTTGCTATAAAATAGTGTTCAAAGCGTTAATACTATTGTTTTCACTAGCGAGTCCAAAGTTGTCACAGTTAGTTTTCATAATGAGATCATATAACTATGATGATAAAACAGGGTTCTTTGTGGTGTATTATGAAGATAATGCTACATGCATTGTTTAAGTATTTAGAGTATCATTATGATTAGGTTATGATTAGGGATTAACTTGAGGTGTAACCTACCACTTCAGAGATATGGATGAGTTTGGCCCTCTACCTCTCTAACCGACAGATGGCAGCTGTGGCTTGGGCAATTATGTTATTGTCTTAGCATGTAAGAGTGTGGTTGTGGGCCTCATATTGTGTGAGAAATTTTTCTGCTCTTTTGTGCAACTCATGAGAGCAGAAATGGATGCAGCATATTTGCAATGCAGGGTAATGGGCGTCTGTAGTCATGTGTTTGGAGATAACTGCTTGTTGGGTGTAATAACTGCCCTGTCACGTGTAAGAGGAAGCAAGAGTAGACACACAGTGTACCTACTAAGTGGTATTATAGGCTTTGTAAATCTGTATACTGTAGTCAGTTTTTACATGGAATGTATAAGTGGAGTAGTAATAGACAGGTAATACAGAAGTGCTAAAGAAGTAAGACTTGAATTAATTTTTGTAGCATATCTGTGACAATTTCCAGCTAATATGGACATCATATAATCAATGACAAAATAAAATGTAGTATATATGTCAATTATTAGCTTACTGAATGAGAAAGAATAGTAATGAATGAATAAATTGTTAACTTTTTTTGTATGGAACTATATGGGATAATGATTCACTGTCAAGTAATGTAATAAATACTGGAAATCACCATGTTTGTCACCTGTAATGAGAAACAATCAAGACTGAGGTAGAAACAAGTTCTAGCACACAGGAAAAATGTTGCAATTAATGAAGAATGTAACAAGGGAAGTGTAGGTTACAGTCACTGTAATGACACAAAACATTATTACTGAAATGGAATAATCAGATAATGTATCACACATTATTAATTAATGCCTTCTTTACAAAATGTCATATTATTCAATTATAATTACAATTCGCTTACATATTCCCACATATTAATTCTTAGGTGCCATTTTTTAGCATTAGTCTTGTTGAAGCGTATTTCTGTTTCTTGATACGTTATAAAAATGAATACCACCAGTGGATTTTGTCATTTTGTTTCAGTATATCTTTGAAAACACTTCTGTTCATTACTATGGTGAAGAACTAACTTTTATATATGATAATGGATGGGAGACTGTTTCTGAACGATTCAAATAATAGTCATTTTCCTTTCTCTGCTATTAAACAGTTCCTTCATTTCATTAGGATAATATGTGACTGAAGAAGTTTCATAATTTTTGTAGTTATTATTATTAATGCGTCCATTTATGATGTTATTATACTTGTCTGTCTTGAATAATATAGCATATATGCTCACACTGCTAAGCTTTAGCACATATACCACCGACAACTTACATAAATATATGTGTAACTTGTACATTTCGAGTAAAGATTTAATCAGATTACAATTTCATTAATAATACAGCATATATATTTGATTCTTACACCAGTCCTCACAAAATAATGTGTAAACCTTTCTGTAAAGTAAACGGATGTCACAATTATAATCTTCTGTACAAAATAAAATTGAGTATAAAATAATTAGAATTGTCATACTGAGCTACTGCAACTTTAGGCAAGTGAGCACCAATTTATTTATGTCTACAATGTACGTATTGGCATGTACTAGTGTTTTAGTTGTATAGGGCAAGCAAATTATCAGCAGAGGTTTAATCTCAATGTGTAGGCACAGATTATTGGTGAACTGCCTAGTGGTACCAGACATTTTCCACTACCTGAGGAGACCCTATCTCCCCTGCTGGAAGATTTGCTTTTGATGCTACAAAGGCTGATGTGGCTACTGCATGAGGGTGCTCCACTTCACTTCTACGTTTCTGAGCTGAGGCACCTCAGTGTCTATCCCAACTTTATAATGAGGCTGAACTGGTGCTGATGGTTTGGTACCACTGCACCACTAAAACATTTGTGCAGATTGAAAATTCCCACATTCCTAGTGTGTTCTCATGTGTGCTTTCAATCACAGAAACCTTCATTGTCAAAGATATTTTATCTCCACTTTTCCAAGCATATGTCCAATGACCTCTTTTTTTCCCTTGTCTTCTCAGGGATCATTCCAGAATTTTTCCCTATTTAAAAATTTTTTCCAGTGTATGAAGGGCTTATTTCAATAGTGGTACAAGACCATTTTTGTGGATTGTGAGATACAGAGTCCTAAAGTTAAATGAGCGCTGAAAAACCTGCAGTTGAGATACTAGAAATGTCTAAGCATATGGCTTCTTGTCAGAGATGAACCTTTCTTTCTGTCTGTTTGGATCATTAATTGCATAAGCATTATAGGCAGAAAAGTGGAGGTAATGGACTTGTACCACTATTGAAATAATCCCTTCATATGTTCTGACAGTTGCAACTGCATGGCAGTGGTTTTAGTAGTATGGCAGTTATTTCTTGGCAAACTGTGAGTGACTTGCAGTTGTATTAGGGCAGTAGTTAATGTATCGATTTTTTAGGCTCTAGTTTGTAGTTTTTTGTTTAAGAATGAAATACAAATTTGTATTTAGATGCAGTTAAAAACTATTTTATGAATAAATTGTGTAAATGATTTATAAACAGAGTTCGACTACATAAAAAATCAGAATTTGCACCAAAAAATTTAAGTGTTCATTTTTCCCATGTGCTGTCTGATAGTGGAATTATAGAGAAGTAGCTTAAAAGTACACCAATGAACCCTTTTACAGGCACTTAACTGTGAATTGGAGAGTTATCATGTAGATATAGATGTATGCATTTTAACTGTTGATATCTGTGGTTAACATGCACGCAGGAACCTATTGGACTTCACATACAGTGTTGTAAATATATATTTCTACAAGCCCATTTTCCTTCTGAACAAGACAAATTTACATTTCCCAAAACTATGGTACAGGGATAATAAACTTTAATTCTACAATGGGTTTGTTGTTACTTTCCAATTCTACCATATATTTATTGGATTCCGTTGCTCCATTCTGCCATAGGATGAACTGCCATTGATTAGACTATAATTAGAAAGAGTCAGTAACCACAGCAGACAAATTAAAAAAACAGCTCATTATATTTTCCATTGGTACAATCAGTGCAGTTTTAGAAACTATTGCTGTCTTTTCTTTCTTTGAAAATGGTAATCTATCACGTCCATATACGTTATTTATACGTTTATTACGAAAAATACTTAACGATGATCTTCGACAGTGATAAATAACTTTGTTGGTTGCGTGAAGCTGGTCTTGTTCTAATTTGTGTGATTAATTACAATGTACTGCGAGAAAAATGAACATTTTCCTTTAGCATTTTAAATTAAGTAAAACAATGAGAAAAAACAGCAGTGAGAACATTCCTGTATTGGTGCCTGAATAAATTTTTATCTGCCCATGTACTTTAATAGCAGAGTTTCTTCTACAGAAAAGATGTCTCCTGAAACCAGTAGCTTCTAAATTTTCCTCTATATTTTATATATAGCTGAATCCATGTTACGTTTTAATTCTTTTCTAGATGTGTCAGTCTTTTCTAAGCTTTTTAATCAGAGTGGTAGTTTGCTTCACCATATGATCTATGTGCTTCAAATATTTACTCTGTTTTGTGCATTTCATATTCAATTTTGTGAATTACTGCCAGTGTCAACTTACTCTTGAGAGAGAGCGCTGGAATATGTACATTACATCAAATATTAGAGAAAATACTTCTATTAAATTAATAGGAAAATTCCAGAAACTTTTATAAGTGAAAAGCTGAATAAAAAGTATTAGGAATTGATGGGAAGAGACTCAGTTGCTCTAGACCTTGTAAATCTAAACATCTATTCATTCCACCATGGTGAATTTGAATGTCTGAGTGATTTATTCATCTATGGAACAATTTACATTGTATGGATCTACAATATTTCTTATTAAAATAAATATTTCTGTAACAGTATTTATATTTCCTATACTTAGTTCTACTTTTATAATCTTGTTATGAAGTGTTACGTAGTACAATTTTCATTAAGATTAAATTACTGTCTATAATTATTTTAAATATTCATTTACAGTGTAGTAGCTATTGTTTAGTAAATATTTTTGTAGACTTTGGCTAAATGTGTGGGGATCATTTGCATCTTTTATTTCTTGTGGCAGTCTACTGTACAATTTTATTCCACAGTGTAATAGACTATTATGAGTGATTTTTTTCTCCTGTTTAGATGTAAACACTATTTGGATTTGGTTCTGTGGTCACGTATTGTGCTGCTTACGGTGCACAGATTAAGATTTTTGTATATGTATTATGTCGTGATGGATCTATTTACTCGGAACTGTCAAGATTTCTAGCTTCTCGAGTAATTCTTTACAGTGTGCCCTGTTACAAATATTTGTTATTATTGGTACTGCTCTTTTGTGTATCTGTAAAACGTCTGTATGTTCACAGCACTTATTAGCACGTATTCCCAAAGACATTATCCCATAACTGAGGACTGAATGCATATATCCAAAGTAGGCTACTTTGAGGCATGAAATGCTGCACACTGGTGCAAGGATTCGCAGGGCATAACATGCTGAGAATAGCTTCTTTGCCAAAAATTCTCATACATTCTCTCCATATGAGTTGACAATCTACGTCCATCCCCAAGAATTTGAATCAGTTACATAAGCTAATTCATCATTGTTTACTTTTGATATAGTATTATTGGGTTTTTTATTTAGTCAGAAGTTTATACAGTTTGTCTTTTTAACATTTAAATTTACGCTATTGTTTAAGACTAGTTGTGAACGTCTCTGAGAGCTTCATTGGATTTTTCTTCTAACTGAGTTGAATTTTTGCCTCTAATCACCATGGTGCTGTCATCAGCAAATAGTATTTTTTCTCCATACCTGACACCCTGTGGGAAATCATTTACATCTATTACAGTTCCATGGGGGACACCAATATTTTGGATCTGATAAGCGTTTTGCTACTAGTCTTTAAGAAACATGCGAGATTTTAACTGTTTGCACCCAGTTTTCAAAATATGAGTTAAACCAATTCCGTGCCACACCCCTTATTCCTAACACTTCTAATTTGTGTAGTAAATTTCTGTGGTCAACTATGTCGAATACTTTTGATAGATCCAAAAAAAAAAAAAAAAAAAAAAAGCCTGCGGCATTCTCGCGTTTATCTAGTGCTTTGAGTACAACTTTAGTAAACTGTGCTGTAGCTGACTGTGTATTTCTTGTGGGCCTGAAGCCAAATTGTTCATTTAATAGAAGGCTGTATTTGTTTAAGTTCTGCATAAGTATATTTCTCATTATAGTTTCTATTATTTGGAAATGCTTGATAATAAAGAAACTGGTCTGTGGTTTCCCACATTTTCTGGATCACCACTTTTTGGTACTCGTGTTACTTTCACTTGTTTCAGGTAGTCAGGAATACAGCAGGATCTGAAAGATTCATTAATTATTATTGTTAATAGGATTTTAATGTGTTTATACATTTCTTAAGGACACTGACTGACATTTCATTTGACCCTGTGGATTTTTTATTGTTCAATCTGTGTATTACCTGGGCCACCTCTTTTTCTGATGTTGGAAAGAGCACCATTGAGGGTGGTGGCTGGTGGCTGCTCCTGGTGGTGTAGAACATATGTGTCTGGATAGTATTCATTAACAAAGTTTGCAAGTTCCTTTGGGTTGCTGATTTGAACATTGACATTGTTTTGATCCAACATTTGCTGTCTCCAGTTTGCTTATATCCCAGTTGCTTCACTTTTGTTATCTGCCTTCAATAATGTTTTACTGTTCGCAAGTTTTTTTGCACCTACCAACACCTTTCTGTAAGTTCTCCTGTAAGTTTTGCAAAATTCTGAAAAACCTCTGTCAGTCTGGTTATTTTTAATACACATGAAATACCTAAGAGTTTCAGATGACTTTTTGATACCTCTGGTCACGCATATACCTTTTTTTGAAGCTCCAATGGAATGCAATGTATTGGGAAACGCCTCCTCAAATTTTAGTTTAAATATTTTTATGTTCTTTTTAAACATTTTCTTTACATTTTAAATGCATACACTTTCTGCCACCTTTCATGTTGTAGCTGGAATGAGAACTGACATAGGTTTGATTCTGAGATGACCCTTTTGTATGCATTCAATTTAGGACTTTTCTACATAAATATTTCTTTATTACTTGGCAGGGGTGACCAGATAGGCCTAGATTTTGGATATATAACCTGCAGTGTTTTCTTTCTATGTCTGTTGCCACGTGGTCTATTTTTGAGGAAGACTGTTCAGCCATATTAGTTGGACAGTTTACACATCATGTTATGCCTTAGCTGCAGATGATATGTAATATTAATATCACCTAATTTCATTGTATTGATATTTAATCTCCACATATGAGACTGTCCATTTTTTGACTAGATACCTCGTCCAAGCTCTGATTGTGTTGTGAGGAAAAAATGTCCATATTACCACTAGGGAATGTATACAAAAAAAAAATACAATTAATTCTTTTTGATATTCTCTTTTCTGGTCTTTCAGCCCCCTGATAATTCAAAATGGTATTCTTCACTTAATGCTACAAGGTCGTTTCTATTTTTAAATGAAATATTTTGTTTCACATAAATGCATGAAGCCCCACTTCTCATGAAATTTCTACTACCGGAACAGGCCATGTCATATGACGTTAATGCAAAATATACAGTTTCATTTTCCTTACACCAGACTTCGGTTATACATACAATGACACTGTGCAGTGTTTGAAATTCTAATTCTAGTTGCTGAACTTATTTTGATGAAGTACTGTCAAATATTTAGTTCTATTTATCTTGATGGTTGCTTCCTTTTCGTATCTGACGTTAAAAAATCGTTCAGATGGGATGGTGGAACTATTTTTCGTCTGCTTGTTGCACTACAGTTGTAGTCGTTTCCTCTTCTTCTGTTGGTGGTGTTTGTGTCTTCTACTGCTGTTGTTGCTGTGAGTGCAGATGGACTTGCAGCTGTTCCCCCTTCTTCTGCTGGTGTTGCTTCAGCGTGTTCTGCTATTGTTGTTGTTGCTGTGAGTGCAGATGGATATGCAGTGACAGCTTCCTCGTCCTCTGCATCAGCTGTTAAAGAAGGATTCTGCACGCATATGATGCCCTTGGCTGTGTACGATGCTTTGCACGCCTTTTCTTCTGATGCAGTGCAACAGTGTCCCAGTTCTCATTTCCATGATAAACACTTCATAGGAACACTTTAATTCTGTGAATGAGTAATGATTTTTTCCTGGGGTGTAAAGCGTTTTCTTTCCAGATCGTCTATGCTGAGGAAAGAAGCATTTGGACTTGACTGGCTGCCTGTAAGTCATGTTGGCGTTTTGGATCTCTTTGTTTATGACAGAAGATGCCATAAGGTCATGCCTACATGGTATGTCTTTCACAACTGCCTTTTCATCGTTTATTTGTGCAGTGTATAACAGTTGTCCACTATCCTATCTCTTGTAGGCTTCAACCTCTGATATGTTATTATGTGACATTTATTTATAACAGTTCATACTAAGAACGACGTCTTGTAGATAAAGCTTCATCAGTTATATGTAAACAATCAAATACGAAAATTCTGAAACTGTCAGTACTTTAATAGAACAAATTATATCAATACTGGTGAGTTTTCGAGAGATCATCTGTGTGCTTGTGTTTTGAAACAGCGTATATCTATAGGACAAATGTTATAATATAAGAGTTAACAAACACGAGCTTCAAATAAGAATGACGAAATCCACAGGTGTCTCACAAGTTATCATGAAATCAGACAGACAGCTCCTAGCGCCTTCAATACAGCGTGACACGTCAAAATGATGTCGCGTTCTTCTCGCTCGTTGTGAACAGAGTGCTACCCTGAGCAATGGGCTGATGCCTACTCGTATTTCTTGTAGAAATTATCACTGGTATCCCTGCTGTACTAGACTGCTTTTATCGCAAGCCGCACAGCAGCAGAAGTGTTTAGTGTATTGTATTTTGTCTGTATGGGTTTTTGTCTGTACGGGTTAATGTCTGAATATTATGCACTAAATGTCGTCCCAATGATCACTTGGACAGTGCATTAATAATAAGAATGGTCGTCCAACAGACGCACGAAACTATAGACCGGAATCCCTGACGTCGCTCTCTCGTAGAATTTTGGAACATATCATATGCAGACGTATTATGACATTTCTGAAGGCCGAAAATCTCCTCTGTAGGAGCTAACATGCGTTCCGAAAACAACAAGTGTGTGAAACACAGATCACTCTAACCGTCCATGAGACCCAGAAAAGAGTACATACAGGTTCTCAGGAAGATGCCGTGTTCCTTGACTTCCGTAAAGTACTCGGTATAGCTCCGCCCTGACACCTATTGAACAAAACACGAGCGTATGTGATATCAGACCAACTATGTGATTGGACTGAGGAGCTTCTAGCAAATAGAACTCTGCATGCCATTCCGAACAGGGAGATGTCTTGAGGCGGAAAAGTAGCTCCGGGCGTGCACCAGGAGGGTGCTATAGGACCATTAGTTTTCACAATATACAGGGCGTAACAAAAATGTACTGCACAAACGCAGGGCAGTCTCCTCGCACGTAGACGTATGGAAACGCTTCGTTTCCATGTTAGAAACCGTTTTATTCAACTTATTAATCATGGGTAACACACAAGAACAGAACGCTAGAATCATGGAGAACATCCAATCTTGGTGACATCTGGTTACATTGTGCACCGCCAGTGTTTTGTTTTACATGTTTCTGTTGCTATGCAACGTGCGTCTTTGCTATAGTTAACATCACTGTTCCGGCGATCAGTACGACCGTTGGAAGCACGCGAGTTATTACGTAGATTTAATTGCAGGCTTGGCTCGTGCAGTGAGAGTGTACATAAAAGCAGAGATGGCTGATGTCTATTTGATGTATGGATTCGCTGACGGCAATGGCACTCATGCTCATCGTTTCCACCGTGAGAGGGTATCCAGGACGAAGGTGCCCCGACAGGAAAACGTTTGAAGACACTGATCGTCGTCTTTGGGGACCTGGTGCATTTAAGCCTGATACTCGCGACTGAAAGACGAGGATACCGCACGGGAGGTAGCAATTTTTCATGCAGTTGACGACAACCCTAGTGTCAGTACAAGACATGTGGCTGCAACATTGAATACTGACCACATGACAATCTGGCGAGTGTTGAAGAGGACGAACTGTATTAATACCATTTACAGTGCGTGCAGGCACAATCAGATTTTCCTGCACGGGTACTCTTCTGCAAATGATTGATGTAACGAAGTGTCAACCCTAATTTTAGTGAAAAGGTGCTGTTCACAGATGAGGCGTCGTTTGATCAAGATCAGATTGTAAATTTTCACAATCGGTATGTACGGGCAGACGTCAGTCCTCACGCAACTGTTGAAGTAAGTCAACAAAAACAACGATTTTTTGTCAATGTTTGGGCCGACATTGTTGGTGACTGTCTGGTAGGCTTCACTTTCTTCCACCCAGGCTCAACGGATAAAGTTGTCATAATTCCGTACAGAATGTTCCACCTGATCAGTTAACAGGTGTGCACTTAACCGTGCGACAAAACATGTACTACATGTACGATGGAGCACGTCCTCATTTAAGTGTTCATGTCCGTCGGCTTCTAAATAACAGATTCGGTGACAGATGGATGAGTAGAGATGGATCAGTTGCCTAGCCTCCACGCTCTCCAGATATAAGCACACTGGACTTTTATTTGTGGGAGCTCTCGAAAAATCTTGTGTATCGAACCCCATTACAAGAGGTTCAGAATGTCCATGCCCGTATAATGCAAGGCTGCAAAACCATACGAAAAGCTCCACCACAAGTAGTGCTGCAAGTAGTGCCAAGTGGCTCTCAGCATTAACAAATGTAACGTACTGCGGATATGTAGACAGAAAGACCATTTATTATGTGATTACACAATTGCAGTACAGTCACTGGAAGCAGGTACTTCCATAAAATATCTAAATCGCAAGAAGGTACATGCCAGACTGAGATTCATTGGAAGAATTTTCAGGAAATGTAGTCCATTAACAAAGGAAGTAGCTTAAAAAACATTCGGTAATTTCCAAGAATGATTGCCTATCGAAGTCACTGGGTCCAAACGATACATATCGAGCGTACGATCGTAAATCTATCATGCGATTCCGCTGGCGGGCGTTGTGATCAATTATTTGTGATCGTCATATTTATCTGTTTCCCGTTGTTCCCGTAGTTACTCTAAATTGCATACCTCCGCGAATTATTTGTGAGTTGCTAGGGAAAACCAGATGATTTATGTCGTTGGTGAGTGGGATGTCTGATGTTCTATATGTTTCTTCGGCGGATTCTCTCACATGAAAAATCTAATTCCATGTTTATCCAGCGTAGAAAATTGTTTGACTTTTTGAAACAAATATGGAGTACCACCGGACGAGGAAAGAAGGGACTGTGTAGACTGTGGTGGTGCGAAGTGTGAAAAACGTCGTAAGAACAGTGTCGATGCTGAAATACCGTTACAATATCATTGCGGACAGTGCGGAAAACGAACGAATATCAGGAAGAATAGATGGTTCGACTCTTCAAAGTTATCCATCCAAACCACTGTAATGGACTTTAACATGACGACAACACCGACGACGAGTAAGGTAAGACGTCTCATTTGCAATTACAAGTATTTTTGTAACGCTCTTCTTTTGTCATTGCTGTAGTGACCACAGTAAACATACTCCCAACGCTCACCACCAGAATTGCATGATCGATTTACGATCGCACGTACGATATGTATCGTTTGGACCCAGTGACTTCGATAAGCGCCGACCGGTGTAGACGAGCAGTTCTATGTGCTTCAATCTGGAACCGCGCGACCGCTACGGTCGCAGGCTCGAATCCTGCCTCGGACATGGATGTGTGTAATGTCCTTAAGTTAATTAGGTTTAAGTAGTTCTAAGTTCTAGGGGACTGATGACATCAGATGGTAAGTCCCATACTGCTCAGAGCCATGTGAACCATTTGAACTTCGATAGGCAATCATTCTTGGAAATTACCCATACCAGATAGGACTGAGGAAATACAGAAGACCCCCAAGAAGAGCAGCGAAGTTCTTTATAGCTTCATTTAGTAAGCATGAAAGCATCACAGATGATCAAAGAACTCCAGTGGCAGATGCTGCAGGAGAGGTGTTCCGCATCACGATGTGGTTTGTTGTTGAAGCGCCGATAGCATATGTTTCTAGAAGAGTCAATAGATATATTAATTTCTCCTATGTACATTTCCCGAAAAGACGAACAAAATATCAGAGAGATTCGGGCCCTGACGGAGGCTTACCACTAATCGTTCTTGCCACGAACTATTCGCGTCTGAAAGGGGAAAGTCACAGTGCGGAGTACAGAACTATTCATCATTACATTTGTCATCATCTAGTCACATTTTCACTGAGCATAATAAAATTTTTGTAGGTACACTGACCTGTTTAAACGGAGGGATTTTGTTGGTTTGTTTTACGTATTAGGTTGTACGCTATCAATATTTTCTTTCAAAAGTAATTCAACCAATTGAAGTGACTCAGTGGCTGAAGCACTCTACTCACGTTCAGAAGGGTGTGGTTTCCCTAAATCACTGCGTTTCATTTGAATAGGGTAAGGTCAATTTTTTTCCTCAACCTTATCAAATAGCACTTGAGGTCAGAATGGCATGAAATCGACCTCATCGGAATGTTAACCCCTAAATGTCTTTCAAATGAGTGAAGATATTCTGACACCACCTTTGTAGTGTTCCAAACATTGGCAGTGAAAGTGATGCCTTTCCTGTCGAAGCCACGTCAGGCTCACACTTGCAATTTATATGTCAATGTATTTACCTTCTCTTTGTTTCAATATACACTGATGTCCTAAATTACACCAACAAACCGCTATTTCCCCGTGTTGTGTCTAAATGACGGTACAATCATACGAACTGTCAACAGATGTGTACAATCGTGTTCTGCGTGGAAGGTGGCATTTCGGTCAATGGACAACCACATTAACTATAACGTCAGTGCATCTCTTAAACGAGGTAGCAGGGGCGGCCGCTGAGGTATTCCATTGATGGTCGAACGTATACGGAATTTTGCCGATAATTCATATGTTTCACAAGACACAATATCAAACAAAGCGTATAGAGAGACAGAAATGAACACGTACAACAGCGCCCTTCTGATGCACAGTAAAAAAATTGATATATTCCTGTAGAACATGATAGCAAGTGCTTGTATGAGAGAGAGAGAGAGAGAGAGAGAGAGAGAGAGAGAGAGAGAGAGAGTTTCTATAGCTACCTTTTTCGCATGCCTGCATGAGATATAAAACGTAACACCAACTCCGAAAATCTCTTTCGAACACACAAATGCACACACTCCTCACAGGGTATGTTCGGTCACATTAACGTGGCAGTCGTAAGCAGGGGATGTTTTGATGTATAGTTGTTTAAGATACCGGTGGAGATCGGGCCTGAACTACCACGTAACGACGCCACCAACCTCAGCTAACAATTGCGCTATAGCCGTTATCAAATCATTTATGTGCTCCGCTTTGCTTTGAGTTGTGCTTGCTGGTTGTTTCCTTTTCTTATTTTAAAATGAGTGCAGAGAGCAATCTTGCTCTGTCACAAGGTTCCAACATGACTCTCAAAACACCAGATGGAATCAGCGATCCATATGTACATTATTACATCGGTTCCGCCTTCCCAGGAGCACCGAACACGGACGTAGGCTGCCAGCCCTGTGAGAGAGAGGCGTGGCTTGTCCCCCCACTCCGATCTTCTCCTTCGACAGCCTGAACTCCTCGTTTGTTTTACGTTCGCAGCCGACTACCAGAAAAGTGCTACAACATGAGTGCCAGTACGAGAAATAATACAGCATTTATAAATTATTCGAAGTTGTAATCTGGATTTTGCGAAGCAAATTTAATGAAATTACCAACGTTTAAAACTAAAAGCATTGTACTCACCAAAAGCAGCAACTCCATTACTTGGAAGACAGCTTCAAAATAGTTAGGAGGAACGATATTGTAAATCGATGCGTCGCTCCTTCTTGTTGGCAATAAATCTGTCATCTCAGATTGAAATGTTTAATTTCACACACGAACGACTTTTCACAGGATAGCAACCCTAAGGCACCTAGTCATTTTTCTTCCATAGTGTTTCGTAAGAACGTTTAAATTCTCTTGAGAATTGAAAAGCCCCGCTCAGCTTCTGGTCGAGATAGACGTCGTAATTAGCAGTTTCAAAACTTTAACAGTCTCGTCATCGAATGTGTCACGAAGTTCATCTTCTAGAATCAGTGGAAGAAATGCAACTGCTCTCAACTCAGGCCTAGCATAGAAGACTTGAAGCTCACCCTTCAACTTTCTTTTTTCCAGAAATGTATATGTCTTTAATTTCAAGGTATTTGTCAGGAAAATCTGTGATGTATTTGTCAAACTGATTTACTTCAAATAAGTTGGCTGCAATGAGGTGTCCAGTGAACTGAAAACGTATTTTTATTTCAGAAAGGACGGCATCGCACAATTCCAAAGCATCTCTTTTTAAATCCCATCAAGAATCAGTGGCTTTTTGGCAGGCATCGTTTCATCATTTTCGGAACTAATCTCGTTAAGGATGGAGTCAATGTCATCTCTGATGTTTTGCAATACCGCTTCAATGTTCTTGTTATATACTTCTGAAACTCATTAAAAAGTACGTGTGCATGAGGCATTATCTTACAGAAAAATAATAGCCAGAAAATTAATTCGTTATCTTGCAGTCTTTGTTTGTATGTAGGAAATAGTTTTATACTCTCGCTTGTTTCAGTGACTTCCATAACAGAAACACGATGTTTCCCTGTTTTCAAAAACATTTTTACTACTCGTGAATGGTAATTCTGTTGTGACCAAAACCAACTGCGGGAACGCCTTGGGCTGCGGATCGGAGCCCCCAGGCGGGGAAGCCGCCGACGGTGGAACATGCACCACCGGGTAAACACAAGGACGAGTCGGACGACAGACCAACGACAACCGACCACGACACACTATGACCGACACAACAAGGAGAGATAAACAACGGAGGCTTGTAGAAACCACAACACCAAAGACTAACAGTAAATCCACTCGGAACCAGAGACAGGCAATGTCAACAACGAGCAACGACCAGAACGCAGTACCGCCGAGATAGAAACGCAATCCAGAGCGAGTACCAGACTGACTGGACTAGTTTTTTTTTTCCTTTATTGATTTTCAATTCCTCCCCGAAGGGGGCTGGCTGGCATCAGCTTAGTACGCTGCTCTACACCCTACAGACTTTTATTTTAAAAAACGGAAGAAGAAAAGAAACAAGAAAAACAGGCGATAAAACGGTGGCGTCAAGTGTAAAATGGCGGAAAAATGGGGAAAGTTAAAACAGAAAGCAAAAGGGGTTGGCAACGTTAATACAAGACACAGGAATCAGACAAGTAACATAGCACACACACAATTAAAAAAACCCGGCGACGAGATAAAAGGCACACTCAGCGACAGTTTGATGGCTGTTCGCAACACTTCCCAAAAATCACAACATGGAACACCCACTGTAAAACACTCACTGTAGAACACTCAATGTAGAACACTGCACGAAAGTGGCGGCACAAAGATGACACTCCCGAGCCAAAGGCAGATGGGGGGGGGGGGAGACCTGGAGGAGGGGGAAGAACAAGGAGGGAGGAAGGAAAAAAACGAAAAAGAGGGGGGACAAGGAGGGAGAGAACTAATAAAGGGGAAGAAGGGCAGACGCGAGAGGGAATGAGAGGAGGCAGAGGAGGGAAATGTAAAAGGACTCGGGGTAGAGAAGGGGGCAAAGAGAGGGGAGGTGGGGAAGAAAGAGGATGGAAGGGGGGAGAGGGAGCCTGGGAAAAGGACAGAGGAAAGGAGGGGCGTGAGGATCAGAGTTGATAGGAGGGATAAATGGAGGGAGAGAGGGCATCATCTGGGAGAGGGAGTTGATGGAAGCCACCTTGGGAAAGGAGATGTAGGGTGTAGAGATGGAGAGTAGGGGGGACACAACAGTGAAGACGTGGCAGGGGGCGGGGATGGGAGAGGAGAGGAGCAACCAGGGGGTGAGGGGGTTCAAGGCGGCGGCAGGTGTAGAGGATGCGGGTATGTTCGAGGAGTAGGAACAGATGGGGGAAAGGAATGAGATCATACGAGGATCCGCGTGGGGGACGGGAGGCGTATACGGAAGGCGAGGCAGAGTGCATGATGCTCAAGGATCTGGAGGGATTTATAGAATTTGGGAGGGGGAGCAGATATCCAGGCAGGACTGGCATAACAGAGGATGTGACGGATTAAGGATTTGTAGGTGTGGAGGATGGTAGAGGGGTGCAACCCCCATGTCTCGCCAGCGAGGGGTTTCAGGAGTCGGAGGCAGTTGTGGGCTTTGGATTGGATGGAGCGGAGATGAGGGATCCAGGTGAGGTGACGGTCAATGGTGAGGCCAAGGTAGGTGAGGGTAGGGGTGAGGCGTACAGGATGGGCGCAGACAGTAAGGGAGAAATCCAGGAGCCGGAAGGAGCGAGTGGTACGACCTATGATGACTGCCTGGGTCTTGGAAGGATTGATTTTCAGGAGCCACTGATTACACCAAGCAGCAAAAAGGTCAAGGTGATTCTGGAGAAGGCGTTGGGACCATTGGAGGGTAGGAGCGAGGGCGAGGAATGTGGTGTCATCAGCATATTGCAAGAGGTGTACTGGAGGCGGGGTTGGGGCATATCTGCCGTGTATAGGAGGTAGAGGAGAGGGGAGAGGACACAGCCCTGGGGCACACCTGCAGAGGGGTAGAAGGTGTGGGAATTGGCATTATGGATAGTAACATAGGAGGGGCGGTGGGAGAGGAAGGAGGCAATCAAATGGATGTAGTTGATAAGAAGGGCGTAGGTTTGGAGTTTAAACAGGAGACTGAGATGCCAGACATGGTCATAGGCCTTTTCAAGGTCAAGGGAGACAAAAATGGCGGAGCAACAGGAGTTAAGCTGGAGGGAGAGGAGATGAGTGAGGTGGAGGAGTTGGTCATCAGCAGAGAAGGAAGGTCGAAAGCCACATTGGGTGTTGGGGAGGAGGTGGTTTTGGCAGAGGTAGTGATGGATGCGCCGGGAAAGGATGGATTCCAAGAGCTTGCTGAACACCGATGTGAGACAGATAGGACGATAGGAAGAGGCATCAGATGGAGGCTTGTTGGGTTTGGAGAACATCAGGATATGGGAGGTTTTCCACAGGTCAGGATAGAAGCCAGTGGCAAGGATGACATTGTAGAGGGTGGCAAGGATTGAAAGGAAGGAGGGAGGGCAGTGATTGAGGTGGCGGGAGGTAATGCAGTCGTGGTCGGGAGCAGTGTTGCGTTTAGTGCGGAGTGTGAGACTGATGTCCTGTGTAGTGATGTAGAGGGTGGAAAGGATTGAAGGGACGGAGGGAGGGCAGTGTTTGAGGTGGCGGTAGGTAATGCAGTCGTGGCCAGGAGCAGTGTTGCGTTTAGTGCGGAGTGTGAGGCTGATGTCTTGTGTAGTGATGGGAGCATTAAGTTCAGATGGAGGTGTGTGGCCCAAGTACTGGAAGCTGGGAGCAAGGGGAGGAACAGAGGTATTCGTACGGTCCATGACGTCAGGGAAGAGGGAATAATCAAAGTGGGGATCACATCGGAGAGGTGAGAGGCAAAGTGGTTGGCCTTACTGAGGTTGTCAGGAAAGGGACGGTCATTAAGGAGGAGAGGGTACTGGGGGGGTGGGGCGGTTCCCAGTAAGGCGGTGGAAAGCAGACCAATACTTGGAAGAGTTTATGGGGAGCGTGGTACTGGACTAGGGCAGAGCGTGTCCCTATATACGACGCCGTGGGGAGCGGCTATTGGCCGCTGTCTGCACGTGGTGTAGCGGTGGCGCCCTCGCTGCGCGGAATAGCCGCCGCGGACGCGGAGCCCTCTATGGGCTGACCATGTCCATTTGTTCTGGCGCATGTTCGACTTCCGCGGCGGGAGGTACGAGAAATTCTATCTCGTCACACAAACGGGACGAACTTTTTTGAATAATGCTATGCAACATTCTTGATCTCTGTGGCGAGTTAGAAAAGAAACAAGAATTACCTGAAAGATGTGCAAAAGGTTGATGCGCATAATAATGGATGTAGTTTGCATTTGGATTTTAAGTTCTGAACTCCGTTCGACGTGCCACTCATAACTTTTGTACCATCGTAACTCTGAACTATTAGTTATGCTCGATCATCGAAAATTAATGGTTCAATTTCTTTCAGAATACTCTGCTATAGAATGAGCATGCTGACTTTCTGGATTAACATAGTTCCAAAATCTTACAGAGGTATTTCCTCATCAACATAACGCAAAACAATAACCAACTGAAATTCGCAAAACATATCTGTACTTTCATTAGTGATTATTGCAACATAATCAGCACGTTTTATTTCTTTACGAACTTCATCATGGTACACTTCCAACGTGCATTGCAGTAGTTCGTCCTGAACAGTCTTAGAAATGCCTTTGAACACTGATGCTTGAATGAGATTAACTTTAAGATGTTTATCCAGTTCCGTCCTGAACAGAATCATCTCGCGAAAATCCACCTTATTTTGAGAGGTATCAGATTCACTGTGACTCCTGAGAGCCAGTTCCAAAGCACCATAGAACCAAACACAGTTTATAATTAAATTCAATATATATCTATTCTTTCATACACGTTTGTTGTGGCTGTCAATTGTTTGTCTATATTGCTAATCTAATTTCTGCTGAATGTTAGTTTTGCCTAGAAATGAAAGACTAAGCACCCTTATTCATGTGTCGCCTTGGCATTTAATGAACCTTCATTTTAGACCGTATAAGCCCAATATCAGTTATTCCGGCATTGCACCAATTGACATCTCCCCCTAAATAGCACACAAAGAAAATAAAAAACAGAAAAAATGGTTCAAATGGCTCTGAGCACTATGGGACTTAACTGCTGAGGTCATCAGTCCCCTGGAACTTAGAACTACTTAAACCTAACTAACCAAACGACATCACACACATCCATGCCCGAGGCAGGATTCGAACCTGCAACCGTAGCGGTCGCGCGGTTCCAGACTGTAGCGCCTAGAACCGCTCGGCCACTCCGGCCGGCACAAAAAACAGCGTTGCTTTCTTCACAGCCACAAATTCATTACTTCTTTTTGTAAATTTCTGGATTGAACTTAAGGCATCAATGTATTGTTTGCTGCTACAGATTCAGATTCGGGAGTGGCCAATCTAGTGTTTTTTATCTGACAGTCCTACCGCTAAATGGCGTTTTCAATAACTAAATGACTTTGTTCATGTTTTTGCTATTTTCACAGTCAAATGAATTTTCCCTTACAGATAACACTTTGCAGACAGCTATATAAAGTCAATTACCTAGCCACACAGTAACTACAACGTGTTTGTACAAACTGTGATACACCCACGTAACGAGTGTAAACAGAAATACTACATCTTTGTTTGAAAATCAGATGCTCAACCGTTGGTGAATACGTTAGTTTTTTTGTTCAGTAGCAATAGCCCTGCTGTTGTGAAATATACCAATATTGAAATAATGCTTCTTAGTTTCAAAATCTAAGGGCATAATTATATTCAAACTACATATAGCTATAACGATATTTAAGTGTATTATTTCTGTATTCGATTTAATTAAACATTAATTAGCGTTTAGGAATGCATTAGCGTTAACTTGTAGAAAGATTGCAAAACTGGATTACAAGAAATCTTCACCCCAGTGTATTCTAACATGATCGCTTGATGGCAGATCGTGCCTCTACAGGTCCTACACGTTACTGCTCTCTGGCGGAAAAAACGTGACGCTTTGGGCCAGACTAGCTGTTGCTCTTCCTGCAACATAGTAAGCGTGTATGAGGCAGACGGTGACAATCTGCAGTAGACTCCAAGCTTCAGCAAACTTCCGTTACAGCGCGCACAGTGAAACGCGCTTCTTCAAATCAGAAAATACGTACTCCGAAACAATGTTTTATGCGCAGTTCGCATAGATTTCTCTTCCTTCCTTTTTTATACAAGTGGCGCTATGGCACAGCGGCACTACCTCCGAAGCCGCCCCTGCGAGGTAGTGTTTGCCAGGTAGTCCCACATTCACATCGATGTGTATACAGTCACAGACGGTGCAGTATGGCACAAAGAACACGCCTACCAGACTCTCTGCGGTGGAGGATCATAAAAAGAATGGAAACTGGACAGTCGCCAACTGATGTGGCCCGAAGGCTTAATGTGAATCGTTCTGTTGTTTCTCGGATGTGGCGACAATTTATAGAGACTGAAACAGTATCCCGAAGACCAGGGCAGGGCCGACCACGTGTAATATCAGAAAGACAGGACCGTTATTTGGCCGTAAAGGCACGACGGTACCACCTAGTACTGCACAGCAACTGGAATCTGACCTCGCAGCATCCACTGGACGTGTTGTATCGAGACAAACGGTATACAGAAGGGTTCGGCAAAGTAGCCTTTGTTGTCGGAGATCTTCTGTATTTCTACTACTGTCGTGTCTTCACAGAAGGGGACGTCTAGAATGGAGCTGTCAAAATGTCACCTGGGCTTTCGAAAAGTGGGCCAATGTTCTTTTTACAGATGAGTCCCAATTTGGTCTGGAGGAAGATTCTCGGCACAGGCGCATCTGGAGGGAACGTGGAACACGATTTAGGAATCCAAACATTGTGGATGGAGACTGATATCGAGGTGGTCTGGGCAGGGATTATGTTGACCACTCGAACACCTCTTCATGAAATTGTACAGGTGAATTGGCAAGATTTAACTGCTGTCAGGTATCGTGACGAGATCTTGGGACCTAATGTGCGGCTGTTGCGAGGTGCTGTGGGCCCAGACGTAGTACTGAATGACAATAATGCTCGGCATCGTAGAGCATGGGTGGCTGATGCTTTCTTGGAAATGGAAGACACTGCCTGCATGGCGTGGCCTGCTCGGCCTCCCGATTTGAATCCCATAAAGCCTGTCTGAGATGCTCTAGGGAAACAGGTTGCGTCACATCAGCATCCACCAGTCACTCTCCAAAACTTGCGATCAGCTCTGCAGGAATAATGGGCGTTGTTGCCTCAGCATGAGGCTGATGACATTACAGCATGCCCTGTCGTCAAACAAATGCTGCTGCCAGAGGGGGCCCCACCCTATAGTCAGCACGTTAATCAGTTGTTGAAACGTGTGTGCAAATACGTTAAGTTGGAAAAAAACGAACATTTTTGTCTATCGTTATGTGTGTTGCAGTTGTTTACGTTCTGATTTTTTTGCATTGTTTCTAATTTACTATCAGCTGTTTACATTGTTTGTGGAAAAATATATGCAACCTTGCAAAATTTCCGTCTGTTATTTTAATTTTGGATACCAGTGTGTAAACACATTTTTGTTTCTATTTTCGTTTCATGTGTTTAGAAGATTGTGACATTAAGGTGTATTTTTTTCACAATGGATTCGAGGCCTCGCAGCGAACATCGCACGAGGTGTTTGCTGATCCGCATGTCATGATCCTTATTGTGCTTAACACAGTAAGAATGAACAAAAGATATGAAAAGTAACTTAGCTGTACTCCTCAATTAACGTAATAAAAGTGTTCAGTGTTGATTTGTGACTGACTGTCGACAGAAGTAGACCAGCGGCACTGGATAAGCATCAGAATGTATCTATTAGTGCACAGTCAGAATGATCAGTCGCCCCACGGCAGGCTAGTAGTATGGACGTCTTTTTTACGACCCCACCATACAGCTCGCGCATAGAGTTGTTTACGTGATTCTGCCATGTTAGTCCGCTATATTTTCTTAGAAAGAGAATGGCTTATGCCCACGGAAAATCGAACTGAATATCAGCTTTTCGACTTATTATGATCGACCAATAGCACTTGAAATCGAACAGTGTATCACAGATGAAGTGAAGATCGATTGTAACGATCCTGTTGGCAGCCGCCCATCTATAGTGAGCAATGTGGTGTACATGAAACCTATTAACGAAGAAGTATGTGGCAGAATTCTTCATGCAACTAGAAGTGGTCTTAAATTTCGTCACTCTGATGGACACATTGGTGACGTAACTGTAGAATAGGTGGGACTTGGCCTGTGGACGGTCCATGTGTGTGAGCTCCCTATTGAAGTGTCTTCAGACGTGATGGTATCTACATTCTGCCCATATGGGAAGGTGATTTGCCGTACAACGGAAAAACGGGCTCAGTTTACTGCATACCCGGTTCTCAGGGGTGTACAACAGATCCTGTGCTGTTCTACTTATATGGTGGATGCTGTGCAGAGTTGCCACCTGGGGATGAATGGGCCATGACCACCCTAGTAACGCTCCCGCTGCTGTTTGTCAAGATCCTCCAAAACAATCTGTGACTGTGATCCGTGCAGGATCCTACTAATGAACCAGTACCATCTCCGGTAGCAGCTGTGGGTGTTGTGGATGGAATGATGGCTGTGCCCTTGCCTCCTCCTACACCGCCTGTCTTGTGCAGTGATGAGCAATTTCTGGTGCAGGGGATGGTCCTCGAATCTGTGGTTGTGCCTGACCATCAGGTTCCCTTGGCGTCTTCGGATACTGACGATCATGTGTCCAAGCAGCGGTCGCTGAACAGAGGTCGAAAATGGCGGATTACCCCGTGTAACACGTACAAGACACAGCCTCAAGATGATGAGGATCACAACTACCAAAATTAATTTCTGATGGAAGATTTCGTGGTGGAAACACCGTCCTGCCCCTGTCTGAAGTGAAACCATCATCTTACACACCAGGCATCATGCCTATGGTCGTTGAACAGTAGCTGAGCCAGCATTACTCTTCCACCACAGACACAACAACACCATCTAGGCACTTCTGCTTCGTCTCATGATGTAGAAGACGAACACCTGTCATTGTGACAGCAGCGAATGTTGCTTCTCTGAGACATGACTGAGACATGACTGCTAATAGTGGTGTGCCTCCTGCTGGGACAATACTCCTGTTCGCTGCTGCTCTTCTGCCTCAGTGAGCATCCCAGTGGTCATAATTCGCGACAAGCTTACAGGATTTGCTCTATCAATGTCAACTCCACTGGCACAGTTTTTCTGCCAAACGTCGATGGCGTCGGCCCTCGTTGTCGGCCTCTTGCAGGAAGTTCGCCTAGAAACGTTTCCGACTATGTGTGACTATGTTTCTTATCTCACGCCATGTGCTGACAGTGGTAGTGGAGCGGCTACACTTTTAAAAGAAGGCATATAGATAGACGAAGTGTCTGACCTACCCTGGCTAAGGGTATTGCTGTCACCCTCCATGGTATCCGAATCATCAATGTTTCTGCTGCCTCAGGCTGAGCCAAGCGACAGGAATGGTCACGATTTTATGCAGAAGAGGTCGCTCCTTTGCTTGTTGGCCGTTACAGCCATGTTATTCTTGGTGGAAAGTGCATGAATTGAACCTCATCGATACATGGTAACATGTGCATGGTGTTCGGTCTGGATACACATATGTCACCAGCAATTCAGCGAGTCATCTTGACCGTGTATGTGTTTCCCAACGACTTGTAACTGCCACACTAAACACTGAGTGGCGGCCTACGGCCTTCTCAGACCATATCGCCTACATTTGGACTGCTTCCCTACCGTGGCAAAAAATGTGGTGTGATCGAGGCCCAAGGAAGCTGAATATCAACCATCTCAAGGATCTGGAAAGCAGGCAGATCATAGAGATGACGTGGAAGAACAGTGTGAGACACTTTCTAGCATATCCTTCAACACTCCAGTGATGGCTCGACTGCACTAGGCCTACTTTATTTCGTTTAGTGATGAATTACCGTCGCAACAAAGTACTGTGACAACGACATACCATGGAATATTACTTTACAACTCTCCACGAACTCACAGGGCATGCCAGGGCACAATAGTGTGTACAAGATATCGAGATTGGTTATGAGAAGATCCCCTGTCCGTCCATCATATTATCCAAAAGAAGCAGCGGTGTCTGAGAACGCTGGTCCATCTCCTCGACATAGCATATGGTCGCTGATTGACGTCCCAGAATAATATCGGCAGTGCCTTTGTGGAACACTACAAACAATCCTATGTGGCAGAGGTCCAGAACATCACAGTAATGAATGACGTCCTCTATTCGTTGACAGGATCCCTGATAGGGCTGCTGTGGAGATTCTTACAGTGACGATTACAGCAGATAACATCACTTATATTCTTCATATCGGTGCAGGAAACAGAGTCCTAGGTCCTGACGGCTTTTTGCTGGAGTTTTACTGTGCATTCCACGACATCACGCTTTCGCACTGGACTTCAATGTATCAAGAACTGACGGACTCAGACCTTCCATTCTCACCTGAATTCGTAGAAAGCCTGCTTATCTCAGTATCCAGTCCGTGCCAGAGGTCAGGAAGTAGGACCTTATCGGCCATTAACAGTGTTAAATTGTGACTTCAAGATTTTTACCCGTATTCTTGCTGCCAGCCTTCGGCGAGTCCTCCCTAAAGTCATCTCTGTTAATCAAACGTTCTTTAGTGGCGGCAGTAATATTCAGACAGCGCTCAGCGATTATTGTGACGTCATAGCCCTGGCAGCGACATGCTCCATTCATGGTGTGTTAGTGACGGTGAACATAGACCACAACTTTGATACAGTGAGTCATAAGTTTCCAGAAAATGTGCTATGACGGATGGCTTCCTCCAGACATTACTACGAGTACATATCGTCTTGCGACTCTTCTGAGGTGCCATATCGCGAGTGCTGGTCAATCGCCCGATGGTGGGTCCTGTTACTATTATGCAGTCAGTCCTCCAGGGATGTCCACTTCGATGCTTCTTCATGCCATTGCCCTTTAGCCACTGTTACACGGTCTGCGGAGCTGGCTAACTGGAATTACACTGAGGGGCATGCTTCCAATTTCCATGTGTACACGGATGACCTGATTTTCTTGGTTCTGTTAGGAGATGAAGTGCGAAAGGCATTGGAATGCATCAACCAACATGGGACTGCTGTTGGAAGCCGCGTGAATCAGACGAAGTCTGGTCCTTTGTTCGTTGGCAGAAGTCTTCCAGCAGGAAATGTTAACCCATTGCCCTTACTGAACAAATTCAAATGTTTTGAAATCATCTTCACGTGTAATATGCAGTGAATGGCCTATTTAAATGAGTTCTTCAAGTATCTGCATGAACACTTGTGGCAAGTTCCCGCAAGCAATAGAAATGTTGCAACAGGTGGATTTTCTTAACACTCACCTGGCTTCACGATTATTCAATTGGGCACAGATTTTACCGATGCCAAAGGCAGTAGTACACATGTCGTGGGCGGCGTTTGGCTGCTTTGTAAGTGCGTATGTTTTCATCAAAGTCCGCTATGACACGCAAACTCTTCCTCTTCGAGATGGTGGCCTCAGTCCTTACAACATCCATGCAAGAATGGCTGCCCTTAATGTAAGTACAAAGGTTAAATCATGGACCCAACATCGAACTGAATTAATGGGAAGCTTGATTTGCAAACTGAACTCGCCCTCCTGAGTGGTACCCTTTGCAGTAGCACATATTTCTGCCTTCCTCTCACATGTCAGGACCTTTCCCATCGAATACGGTTATGTCCACACCGACTTGCCTTGTACTAGGAACCGTATGGCATGTGATACTTATCACCTAATGATAGATCATACTACAGTCACATGACCCAATGCCTGGAGTTGCGTGCACCACGTCCTCATCGACTCGAATGCTCGAGCTACCTGGTATCAGGTTGTTAATGGGAAATACATGAGACAACGTCTTATAGATGGCATTAACTTGACAGATTCCTCGCTTTGCCACCACTGTCACACATCTGACATGGATGAACGTTGACTGATATATGGATCTTATGCAGAGGTGTGGCAGCTGATTCAGAAAATACATGCCTTTCTTCTACATAAGGCTCCCATGCCATTGCGCTGAAGTCACTTCTGTTCCCAGATGACACTTATTTCTCACTTACAAAGACCAATGCGGTGAACAGGATAAAAAGTCTATCGATCTCTTATTTGTTTCGTGAAGGCGACCAGTGTATTCTTGATTTTTGGACATTCCTGCAAGATCATTTACCTTTTCCACGCACAATTCCATGTACTGTTTATTCTGTGTTAAATTTTTTGGTAGTGCTTTCTTGGTCCTTCCCCACCCCTCCCCGCCTCCCTGCAGATGGGGTATTCCGCGTATGTGAAAATGATTTCATTGTATGTAATACCAGGACTCAGACCTGTGTACTGGCAAACTGCTATCACAAGTAAATTAAGTGATGGTAACTCAAAAGTACTTAAACTGATACCGTCTTCTTTCTTTTCTGCGTATAAGAAAATTAATCAAAATATAATTGAGAGAATTGTGTGTATTGGGTACAAGATTAATGCTATATCTGCAACCATTATATAAAGATGTATACATTTCAGATTGAATGACAACCTCCCAGAAAAGGATAAACGTAAAACTCTCCACTTTTTATGCAGAGATTGTAGACAATTGAAAGTTTCATCGGGACACAGTAATAAATTTACCCACTGAAAGAATTCTGAGTATATTATTTCTGATCCGTGACTAGTTTGTAGGTTAACGAATATTATCAATTAATTAAGAACTGTAGGCCGTTTCCCAGCACCTCACTTCATGCCAAACGTGGGGAAAAGGAACTACCTAAAATTAATGAAATCCTGCCGTTCACTACTGGCACATTCCGGTAAAGACTGTGTAATCTGGTTATAAAAGCACTTAATAATTTCAAGAGTACAGTCACAAGAGAACTTTCACTGGGGCAGCAATTTTCAGTTTGACTTAAGGTCAGGAAATTGGGACACGACAGTGCAAACGTCACCTGCATATAACAATGTGTTGATTACGCAATTAATGAAGGAAGTTTTATTTTTATTAACCTGAAAGCTACATTATGGTTTGAATTTTTTTTCGGGAGATAATGAATAAATTACTCCTGTTCATCACTGTGTTTGAAACCCACGTGTTATATTTGTATCGCATTTACTTTTCGATTTTACATTTGTGTTTTCTATTCCTCTCATCTAGCCCGTGGTGCAGCTTTACAGCCATAATCCTCACTATGATATTAATGTTTGACATCATACTGAGAACTGTGGCACTAGAACTCTGATTGCAGCATTCGGAAATAATAACTCACGGCGCCACTGTCACTTAGATAATGATAAACTTTCGTCGATTAAAACGCTAATAACTGTTACCACTAATTAAATAGAAGTAAGCAGTAATTGCAGAGGAAGGAAAACAAAGACAGATGCTGCAAACTGATGTTGAGAGAATGTGTTTGTGACTTAAAAAAGTGTTTTATGGTCCAAGATATCATTGTTTGGGCAGTGACAAAGGCTCGTAACTTTATTAATGCATTATATAATTTTATTGTATGTATTTCATATCATCATCAATCGTTTATTGACCACTAAACTATATTTATAAAATAATTTACATGACTACAATGAGGAAGTACAGCATCAAAATGTATTGGTGTATGCAAGAGAGTAAAACAAAAAAAAAAAAAAACTGTCGACCTGTAAATGTATTGTTGGGTTTATTTGAATTCGGTACTTTGCCATAATTTTGAAAATCGGTTGAACTTCACTATTCTAATTGAGCAGATTTTGATAAGCATTCTCCCTGTAGATACAATGTTCTCACTCTTCTTGCAGGTTCATTGTAAGCTCTACGTCCAAAATATGATGTATCTTACGGTTGCTAAGGATACTGCAGTGTGATTTCCTCTGCTTTTTGTATCGAAGGATATTTCAGAGTCATGCAGTACGTTTTACTGAAATGCAGTGTTACGTACTTTGTATATGTCGTGCAAGTTACTGTCATTTGGACGAATGCATGTTGCTTCAGAATGACTTGACGGCTCTGAAATTGTATATAAATATTATTACTTAGATCGCTCAGAAAATTGCGTATGGCGTCAAGGTTTAGAAAAGTCCATGATATTTTGACCCCTCGTACTGACTTAGGTCAAAATGCGTTACGATAAGATTTAGCGTAACTTCATCTAAAATCACTGCTTCAGTTTTTCCCAATTTTGGTCGTTATGTATTTCTGTTCGAATAATGTCGATCGTTAATTATTTTTCTATGTTTTATTTTAATAAGTTGTGCAAGGTGTATGTAAGTTCTATGCATTTTTCTTAATAACGCTGTAGTTATTACTCTTTGCCCAGTCAATTTTTTCTTGTGCGAGCATGTTGTGTGTAAGTTATATTAAAGTGTAATTCTTTAAGGATCACCAGTTACTTATCATTATAACCAGAATTTAGTAAGAAGTTATGGTTCCAGATACACATAAGTAGAAAAATGAATACGGAATCATTCGTCCGATACTACAAAAGAGCACACAAGTAGGTCACTTGGCGCACTGCATATCAGCAAATGATGCGATGGGACGTAACGTCAGGCGGCGAATTGGTGTCAGTTAATGAAAGGCGTGGAATTATTTTGTTAATCGTTAGTCAAAGTGCAGTCAGAAAAGCCAGTTACATGCTTTTTTTGTAACAGGTAATCAATTTTTGTCTGATATCAAAGCATTCTATTAAGCCGCAATCGCAATTGGAACTTTTTTCAGGGGATCATCAAGGAAATATCAGTTATGTCTCTTGGTGATTTAAACTAGGCTTTACATTGAAGTCAAAGTATTTGTATTCAGTAGCCACTAGACACAGAATTAAACCGACTGGTGGAGAAACCGATCAACATGTAAAGTCTTGGGTTGAGAAGCATTTTGAGGTACAAATTTTTATAGGTTTGAATTCCAGCAGGGACATAACCGCGAAAACAGTAAACTGCATGTCTGTCAGTCAGAAGCTTAAAAAATTAGGAGCGATTTATGGTAAGAAGTCAGATTTAACAACTGAAGGTTTGCAGAAAAATATATTCTGCTGCAAATACAACACTAGTATTCAGATCCGTATGTAGATTCAAGAATGCGCGGAAGATTTGCGGCAGAAGGCAAGGCTGTGAAAGAAAGTTGGATTCTGTCACGAAATCCTGGAAAGTTAAGGCCGAAATTTTGCTACTTCTGTACTGCACGCGATAATGTAGCAGCATGTGACAAAAATCTCGACGTATTATTTGAAAGTTTGCTTCTGGAAGAAGATAGATTAAATGAGACACAGCCGTTGAACATGACTCACAACACTTTTATCTCAAAACAAAATAAACGCATTGTCAAAGGAAATCAATAGGAAAAGTCTCCCAACTCAGTGTTTCAAAAGCGGCAAAAACTAGCATGTAAAGAAACTGCAGAAATGAATCATGTGCGAAATTTATATCATATTGTATAGACAATTATCAACGGATCAACTGCAACCAAAAGGGACATTGTGTCATGGATTGTCCAAATACAACTTTAGACGGACATGAGAAAAGCGAAAAGTCCCACAGTAAAAAATCAGTGGTTTGAGACATAAAATAATAGTTATTGTTGGATTGTCTGTTGCAAACACAAATAGGAAACATTTGTTACCAAGATTGTGGCGCCACGTAACAGATGGCATTAAGAAAGACATGGTTAACTAAGTAAGATTAAATCAATTTACGAAAGTGTTGATTGGTAATTCTACCAAATTAGAAGGAACTGAAGTTGGAGAGGTCGAGTTAAAGGCTTTCGATGGAGGACAGTGGTACAACGTTGTTCTTGAGAATGTTTTAAATGTACCAAACACAAACTTTAACCTCTCTTATTCAAGTCTTACATAAAGGCTATGTTCAGATTATAAATGCAGACATGTCAGTTTTCCAAACTGTTGACAATCCGGGAACTGTAGTAATAGGCTGATGTGAACGACAGCTGTACAAAGTGAAAAGTTAGCACATCAGTCACAGACGTACTGAAAAGAAATGGCATTGGTTATATTGATGACTGGAATGAATATTCACGTGTTGGTTGAATCTATGATAAACATCACAAGTATCATCGGACAAATGTGAAGAGTGCTAAAATACTCTGGATGTAGTTAATGTTGACTTGTGTGAAATGAATCTCATATCATTAGTAGGAGCAACGTACTTTTTGTTGTTTAAAGATGTTTTTTCCCATTTCCGGACTGTTTATTTTCTGAAGCCGAAAGATGAAGCTGCTTCCAAAACAAAAACTTTCGTCAAATTGATAGAAATCAGTATGGGAAGAAAGTAAAATGCTTAAAGTCAGACAAAGGGTCCGAAATCAAGAATGCTTTCACTAAGAAGCTTGTAGATGAACTTGAAGTTTCCACATAAAGGCCAATACGTACACACCACGGCAAAGCGGAAGAATTGAAAGAGAAATGCACACACTTGTCGAGCTAGCACAATCAGCAATATACGCATAAAACCTGAATGAGAATCTGAACGATGGACAGATAAATAATGCAGTTTTTAAGCAAAATTAGACTGGAAGTTGTTCAGTAAAAGGCAAAAGTCATACTGAATTTTGGTAAACAAGAAGAATGAAATCAAGTATCTAGAAGAAAACCAGATATCTGATGATTCAATCCTTTAAACATCGCCAAACAGTTAATTTTCATTACAAGCAGAATTTGCCAAGAAATAATCGGCTTGTAACATTACAAGGAAGTTTTCATCGAATCTATTAACAGTATGTCATCACCAGTCTTCAAGAATACTGCGAGTGTCGAATATAACTGTAAAAAAAGGACTCAACGTTTCGTTAACAGCTCTGTAAAATAAATATAGTAGACCCTGTTGCCGCTAGTGCCTTTCTGGGATGCATGGAGAAAAATTCGGATTCAAAACCCACACATGTTTATAGTGATGCAAAGCTAAATGGCACAGATAAAGTGGCTCATAGTGACTTTGGTTCTGAAATGCGTTATTAGTTGTATGAAGACAAGAAGTTCTTTGGACGTACATGGATGAGCTAAAACATGAACATTGCCCACAGTAAGATGGTGAAGTTGCGCTAAGAAATGCAAAGGAGCGGCGCAGAGACGAATGAGGCTCATTACACAGACGTCAGGGGACCGTAAATGCGTAAATCTACTGATATAAGCAATACTAACAAAGGACAGATAGTTACGGACCGGCGCCTGGGAACGAGTAAACGGCGAAGCTATTCTACTATTCATGTGCTACCATCTTCAGCATCTATGGAATGTAGTGAACTACGATTAGTTGGACTTCCATGCCTCATCACAAAACGTAGACGTCCCGTTCTATGAAGCAGGACAGACGGGATCTGTGGCAGGTTTGACGACAGAGTACAATTCTGTTGCTAGCATGACCGTTTCAGAGCACAGAATTCAGTGCACGTTCGTGAACATTGGGCTCCACAGCAGACGACCCCTAAGTGTTCCCAAGTTAAGACAATGACACCATGAATTACAACTGCAGTGAACACGATGTCGTCGAGATTGGACCGTTACAACAGGTAAATGGTTGAGAAAGGATATGCCATCTTGTAGGCGACTGACTGCGTGAAACATGCACAGCGCCACAGATGCATATTGGTGAGGGTATTGTTATGCTATGGGGGTAATTCACTTGTGCTTTCATGGGACTCTGATAATAATCGAAGGCACCATGAAAGGTGTGGACTACGCTAACATTATTGAGAACCATCTGCTACCCTGCATGGCTGATGTTTTCCCTGTAGGAGAAGGAATCTTCCAGTAGGATAACTGCCTATGTCACAAGTCTGGAATCGAGCAGCAGTGATTACAGGAGCATGATAGTGAATTCATGTTGGCGGTTTCGCTACCAAATTCGCCAGATCTAAGCCGTATGGAACACATCTGGGATGCTATAAGTCACCAGATCCGCGCCGACGAACAACTGGCCTATAATTTACGGGAAATAGTGAACTGTGTGTAGAAATCTGGTGCCACACTTTCGGAAACCTGCAAAGGACTTGTCGAATCCACACCACTGTCAAAATCTCTGCTTTAGTATGTTACAAACGTTGCACAACATGCTGCTAACCTGGTGGTCAAAATGTTTCCACTTATCAGTGTGTAATTATGTAGTGATAATGCTTCAGCTTTCAAGGACTTGCCAATTTAGCCGAGAGTGCTAATGTGCTGCTTTCTGGGCACAGGTAGGAGCGCCGGCCACGAATCGAATTCGCCTGGCGGACTACCGACCAAGACCGGTGTGCCAGCCAGCCTGGATGTGGTTTTTAGGCGGTTTTCCACATCCCACTAGGAGAATATTGGGCTGGTCCCCACGTGCCGCCTCAGTTACACGACTCACAGACATCTGAACATGTTCGCACTATTCCATGGATTACACTAGACACAGACAGCTGGGGTACACTAATTCCATCCCAGGGAGTAACGTGGTGGCGACAAGAAGGGTATCCGGCCACCCTCTAAATTAAGCTTGCTAAATCCGGCCCTAACTATGCCGAACCTGCGAAACTGCGGGACAAAGGCACAAGCTTCAGCCTTCAAGGATTTATAAAAGGTAGACATTGTAGAGTATATATACTGGAAACTTTCGCCTGTAAAATGGTTGGAGAGAAACATAATTCAGAATGTATATGACACGAATCACCAATGGAAACTACACAGACTCCTAATAAGCAGTAAGGTAAGAACTAGAAGTGGTTTGCTACCTAATAGCACCAGCGTCAAATGTCTGATTTATGAGGTGTATACCTTCTTTCATGATTGCTGTAACAGAAAATAAAAAGTGAACTTGACGAAGGAAGCAAAAAAGATAAAATTAGAAATAAAGCTACAATTAATAAAAGTACACAATTCCTACCTTCAAAAAAATGAACCTAAAGGCAACAAATCAATTGAAACAGAACCAGAAAAAACTGACCACAGTAATTATATGTGTGAAAACGGTCTTTAATTTATATGAAGAAAATGGTTACGACACGCCACTGCGGAATTCTGTAGTAAACGTTATCATTTCTCATGACCAATAACTGTCTGTTTACCAGTATTGGAAAACATAAGCATTAATGTACTTTACGTATCCAAGACTACTGAATCTTAGATCTCAGGGAAAAGAGTTACTTTCGTGAGACTAAATATCAAGTCAAATACATAATCTAAGAAGTTACAAAGTTTGACGTAATCAAGTACAAGTAATTTTTTCAGAAATTTTGGAGAACAACCGCATCTCCTAACAATTACCAACAAATTTAGATTTGATAAACAGTTACATTGATTTCTGGTATTATTTGTCTTGTTTCTATCTGCTGTATATACTGATTTATTCTCGACCGTAACGTTTTACATTCAGTGACAAGAACATTGCAACAAAATGTAATGATGACGGACACGGATACCCTTCAACAGTATGCAGCATCCTCTTTGTTTTTCTTTCGCTGTGCAGATTACGTTTGCCTCATCGTAGTTTTAATGTTGATTCAGCCCAATTCCCAGTAATTATTCTTAATTCTTAGCAGCCTAGTTCCTAACAGCATTAATAGTTCTGAGCAAAGCAGGTCTCACAAAAGTACATAATTCATACCGAGCGAGGTGGCGCAGTGGTTAGCACACTGGACTCGCATTCGGGAGGACGACGGTTCAATACCGTCTCCGGCCATCCTGATTTAGGTTTTCCGTGATTTCCCTAAATCGTTTCAGGCAAATGCCGGGATGGTTCCTTTGAAAGGGCACGGCCGATTTCCTTCTCAATCCTTCCCTAACCCGAGCTTGCGCTCCGTCTCTAATGACCTCGTTGTCGACGGGACGTTAAACACTAACCACCACCTCCACCACATAATTCATAGTTTTAATCCACACAATACGTCACAAAGCTAGCAGAGGCGCAGCATATCTGCTCTCCAAATCCTGTGAATAAGGCAATTCAATATGTTCAGTGCCTTCACAGTCCATACATACTGGTTCCTAGAGTGTTAAGACCACGAAAGTTCTGAATAAAATATGTATGAGACCCAGAAACTTAAGTGAATTTTTAGAAACATAAATAAGCTCCGTTTTTTTTTTAAGTGCAGAAAACTAAGAAATGCGACAAGAGAAATTCAAATCAACAAATATACTCACACACACACACACACACACACACACACACACACACTTATCAATATAGAATTTAAAGCTTGTTTCTGCAACCCAACTTCCAAACTGTAACTGTGAGCTGCACCGGCTGTTTAGAACATGTCCTCTGATAAGGAGCGTTGTACAGGAGTCCATAGTGTACTTTTGATACTACTTATAGCTATGTCAAATATGATAACACCAGAAACATCTTCTTCAGGGACACATTTCTCCTGATTAAAACTACCAAAAGAACATCAGCAACTGCGTATCTGAAGAAGAGTTGTTCAACGAAGGACAAAATCAATATAGGTATTTGGCCACGAAAGATCTGTTGGTAGAGCTGCCCTAAAACACTGTGCTTCAAAAAGTACTATGCACCTTGTCAGTGTCAAAACGTGTTGTCATACAATGCTGTCCAAGTAGAAACCTGTATACCCTTCCCGTGCAGGTTTGGTTTATCGGCAGAGCACTGACAGCTCACAATGAGAGCATATAAGAAGCTGTCTACTTTCTTTCAACTGAAATTCTCCTAATGGCTCCCCGTACTTGAGTGTTGTGGTGTCACCGCCAGACACCACACTTACTAGGTGGTAGCCTTTAAATCGGCCGCGGTCCGTTAGCATATGTCGCACCCGCGTGTCGCCACTATCAGTGATTGCAGACCGAGCGCCGCCACACGGCAGGTCTAGAGAGACTTCCTAGCACTCGCCCCAGTTGTACAACCGACTTTGCTAGCGATGGTTCACTGACAAAATACGCTCTCATTTGCCGAGACGATAGTTAGCATAGCCTTCAGCTACGTCATTTGCTACGACCTAGCAAGGCGCCATTACCAGTTACTATTGATACTGAATCACGTACCGTTAAGAGCGACGTTCACCATAAATGGATTAAAGTTAAGTATTCCACCAGCTACGTCCGTTTTTTTCTAAATTCTAATTTCCTTGTCCTGTTCCAGACCTCACGCCAGCCTGCGTGAGCTAAAACGCGTGCCTTTCGGCTTCCTCTAGTAACACGGTGTTGGCTCTCCTGCCAACCACAACATGTGTAACATGTGGATCTGCTGGTAGTGTAGCATATCGACCGTATTCAGTAAAAAAATAAGCCAGAGAGGAACTGAGTTGCAACAGCGGCCGCCACAGGCAGGCAAGGGCGTTGTGTGTTGCGAAGCAAAACACAGCCGACAGGTGTTGCGAAGCAGAGTAAGCTGGGCATGATACAACAGCTAATGCTACAGTACACTAGTGGAAAGACAGAAGCCTTTTCTCACATGACACCACAGAAGTGTTTAGGGGACACGCCTTAAGTTATAAACGAACATAGTTTGGTAGGTATCAGTACTCATCCATTCGTGTTCTAAATTAGTCTCGTCCCAGTGTCACAAACAGTACCACGAGCCTGTTACACACGGAGCGACGTCCTGGAATGCAGTACTGGGTCCACTGTTTGACCACAGGACAGGGTCACAAGAGAGCCGCTGCTGGAGCAAAGAGCTGCCTGCCCACTGGAGGAAGGTCACGGCCATCGTCAATTGTTCCGCCATACGAGGTGCATTCAAGTTCTAAGGCCTCCGATTTTTTTTCTAGTTAACTACTCACCCGAAACCGATGAAACTGGCGTTACTTCTCGACGTAATCACCCTGCAGACGTACACATTTTTCACAACGCTGACGCCATGATTCCATGGCAGCGGCAAAGGCTTCTTTAGGAGTCTGTTTTGACCACTGGAAAATCGCTGAGGCAACAGCAGCACGGCTGGTGAATGTGCGGCCACGGAGAGTGTCTTTCATTGTTGAAAAAAGCCAAAAGTCACTAGGAGCCAGGTCAGATGAGTAGGGAGCATGAGGAATCACTTCAAAGTTGTTATCACGAAGAAACTGTTGCGTAACGTTAGCTCGATGTGCGGGTGCATTGTCTTGGTGAAACAGCACACGCGCAGCCCTTCCCAGACGTTTTTGTTGCAGTGCAGGAAGGAATTTGTTCTTCAAAACATTTGCGTAGGATGCACCTGTTACTGTAGTGCCCTTTGGAAGGCAATGGGTAAGGATTACACCCCCGCTGTCCCAGAACATGGACACCATCATTTTTTCAGCACTGGCGGTTACCCAAAATTTTTTTGGTTGCGGTAAATCTGTGTGCTTCCATTGAGATGACTGGCGCTTTGTTTCTAGATTGAAAAGTGGAATCCACGTTTCATCCATTGTCACAACTGACGAAAAGAAAGTCCCATTCATGCTGTCGTTGCGCGTCGACATTGCTTGGCAACATGCCACACGGCAGCCATGCGGTCGTCCGTCAGCATTCGTGGCAGGATTGTGTGCACAGAACCCACAGAAATGCCAACTCTGGAGGCGATCTGTTCAACAGTCATTCGGCGATCCCCCAAAACAATTCTCTCCACTTTCTCGATCATGTCGTCAGACCGGCTTGTGCGAGCCCGAGGTTGTTTCGTTTTGTTGTCACACGATGTTCTGCCTTCATTAAACTGTTGCACCCACGAACGCACTTTCGACACATCCATAACTCCATCACACCACATGTCTCCTTCAACTGTCGATGAATATCAATTGGTTTCACATCACGCAAATTCAGAAAACAAATGATTGTATGCTGTTCAAGTAAGGAAAACGTCGCCATTTTAAGTATTTAAAACAGTTCTCATTCTCGCGGCTGGCGGTAAAATTCCATCTGCCATACGGTGCTGCCATCTCTGGGATGTATTGACAATGAACGCGGCCTCATTTTAAAACAATGCGCATTTTTCTATCTCTTTCCAGTCCAGAGAAAAAAAATCGGAGGCCTTAAAACTTGAATGCACCTCGTACTGTCATCATGGTCAAAGCTCGGAACTGCTCTTCATGCTGTCAGCAATCCCAGACGTTTATTGTTTCGTATGAGAGGCAACTGGATGTTTCCATGAAGCTGTTTGTGATGTGCTATGGCTGACAGTCAGAACGAAGAAGTTAATTCAACCAATCTACTGCCATCCAGACGCCTTATTTCACTCTCCACGGGTGACCATCCCTGGATCATATAACAACGGTATCAGGTCAGTGACGTCGCCTTCTTAGAGCAAAGTCTGAACCTACATCCGATGGTACAGTCAGCCCAAAAAAATTTTAACTGTATTTTGATCATGGAGAAAAGTTTTGACAATCATGCATTTTGTAAAGTATATTTTATTTTGAGTAGAGAACCAGTGGATTTGTCTAGTTTATGAGGTAATGGACGTCGCAGTTCGCTAGTGCCTGTTAGATGTGCACAGTTACTAGCTCCAGGTACGGGGTCAGTTCCTGTAAAATGTTATGCATGTAATAGTTCACAGCACAAGGCTGAGCAATGCCAGGAGTAGAGATGGCTCATGATGAGAAGTAAGAATTAAGTTAATGTATTTTCTTTTCTTGTCTTGGGAATGTTAGTTCTCAAAATGAGTGTTGTCAAGGACAAAGCTTCGACAGAATCGGAGACGCATAGTGTGTCACAGCTCGAAGCAGTACGCATATTGTCAGAAAAGGTAACACCATTAACAGCAGATAATACAGACCTGTGTGGGTTGGTAGAATTTCGTCACAGTGGGATGTAGATTCGACAGTAGCAACTTTAATTGCTCCCTTTTCTGGTAAGGCAACTGAGGATGTGCAAGCCTTTGTGGGAGACCTTGGAAACCTTGCTGAGAGAGAAGTTTGGTCTGATAAGGAATTATTGAGTGCTGCAAAACTGAAACCAACACGGAAAGCTAAAACTTACGTAAGATATTTGAAAGCTCTTAAGGGAGTCGCAACATTTTAAGAATTTAAAGATGAGTTGATTCAGAGAGATACGAAACAACATAGTGCAAGACAATACAGGGAACAATTAGAGGTGGTAATTAAGAGAAATACTGAACTGTGGAACAATTTGCGGAAAGGATAAGAAAATCTAATATATGCACCTATGACTTAGGACAGGATGGTGCAGTGAATTTTTACGGCATAAAGTCAGCGCCAGACGCCAGTCGGAACGAAAAAAAGGGAAAGCTATGAGAAGAGGTCAGCCAATTGCAGGGTGACCGACCTCCTTCCCAGACGACAACGCAACAGCAGTGGCCCCTAGGTGAAGAGCACATAAGCGCCGTGCCCCACTTGTAGCGGCAACTTCGATAGCAGCTTCAACGTTAGCCACTTCGTTAGCCAATGCTCCGTAGCCTCTATCATTAGCAAGCTCTACCTAGCACAGACTTGTGCTTTTCTGTTCTGAAGAAGACCGATTATTTTGTATGTTGCTCTTTGCTTGCGACACATCTTTGTAATCAAAGTAAAGTGTCTGTAACTTCCTGGCAGATTAAAACTGTGTGCCGGACCGAGACTCGAACTTGCCTACCAACTGAGCTACCCAAGCACGACTCACGTCCCGTCCTCACAGCTTTAATTCCACCAGTACCTCGTCTCCTACCTTCCAAACTTCACAGAAACTCTTCTGCAAAACCTTGCACAACTAGCACTCTTGGAAGAAAGGATATTGCGGAGACATGGCTTAGCCACAGCCTGGGGAATGTTTCTAGAATGAAATTTTCACTCTACAGTGGAGTGTGCGCTGATATGAAACTTCTTGGTAGTTTAAAACTGTGTGCCGGACCGAGACTCGAACTCGGGACCATTGCCTTTCGCGGGCAAGTGCTCTACCAACTGAGCTACCCAAGCACGACTCACGCCCCGTCCTTGGAAACTTTAATTCTGCCAGTCTCCGCAATATCCTTTCTTCCAGGAGTGCTAGTTCTGCAAGGTTCGCAGGAGAGCTTCTGTGACGTTTGGAAGGTAGGAGACGAGGTACTGGCGGAATTAAAGCTGTGAGGAGGGGGTGTGAGTCGTGCTTGGGTAGCTCAGTTGGTAGAGCACTTGCCCGCGAAAGGTAAAGGTCCCGAGTGCGAGTCTCGGTCCGGCACACAGATTTAATCTGCCAGAAGGTTTCATATCAGCACACACTCAGGCTGTATAATGAAAATTTCATTTTAAAGTATTTGTATTTGTCTAGTTGTTCAAAAATGGCTCTGAGCACTATGGGACTCAACTGCTGAGGTCATCAGTCCCCTAGAACTTAGAACTACTTAAACCTAACTAACCTAAGAACATCACACACATCCATGCCCGAGGCAGGATTCGAACCCGCGACCGTAGCGGTCGCGCTGTTCCAGACTGTAGCGCCTAGAACCGCTCGGCCACCCCGGCCGGCTTTGTCTAGTTGTAATAAAACTCATTAATACGAGTTGTTTGATTGTTTGTCTAGCGAACCGAGTATGCAGGATTCCTAGACACAACAAAATGAAATTATTTTGCAAGAAGGTGAGCAGAGGGAGCTCAGTGCGTTTTTAACAGGGTTGCTTGTGGAAATCTCAAGACGTACACAGTCAGATTGTCCGACATATTTGCGCACAGCATAGCAGTTAGCTACACAGTGTAAGGAGACCAATTTGTCGACTGGCATGCAGAGTAAACGGACAATGTTTGCAGCTACAGGTATGGACAAATGGGGCATATAAAGAGGCAGTGACGCCAGTCTTAGAGTGACGTAACTAAAGTAAGAGGAAGAAATAGTTTTAGAAGTACGGGTCTGTGGAAGAATACGGTGTTTAAGGCCAACAGGAGCCCCAGGTCCACCTACAGTGATTCCTAGTAAGGCTGGATGCTACAAAATCGTATGAGATAACGATGATGATCACGTTTGATTTGTGGGACGCTCAACTGCGCGGTTATCAGCGCCCATACAAATTTCAAATCTTTACTCAGTCCAATCTCGCTACTTTCATGAATGATGATGAAATGATGAGGAAAACACAAACACGCAGTCCCAGAGCAGAGAAAATCCCCAACCCGGCCAGGAATCCAACCCGGGACCCCGGATCCAGACGCAGCAACGCTAGCGACTAGACCACGAGCTGCGGACAAATCGTATGCAGAGGTGGATTGTGTGATAAGAGGAATAGCAGGAAACATGTGTTGTGGGATATTATTGGACACAGGGGTGCATGTGTTGGTCGCCATTAGTGATCCGGTGAAATGTAAGCAACGGGACCACCACGGTACAAGTTGAGTGGAGTCGGGGATAAAGACGTCACATCATTAGGATCCATGGACATAGACTTTATCCTGGATACTGTTCAATTTAAACAAGTGTAGCGATTGTGCCACCTGTGAGTGAGGGCTATGACATGATACTAGGATTAGACTTCTTATATCAGCATTGTGTCATAATAGATCTACAGCAACATAGGGTGGAACTTGATGGAAAAAAGTTTCAGTTAGATGAAGTCATTGCCAGTGTTGCGATGTTGTGAGGGTAGTCTGTCACGAAAGAGAAACTGATTAAACTCTGAACGATCACACTAAGACTTGATTCACACGACTGTGTACCTAAGGATGCTGGAAAATCACTTTGGGTCAGTGCTGAGTCTACCTCGCCGGTAGGAATTTTGTGTGTTGTGGAACAGTTAGAAAAGAATGAAGTATTTGATAAGGCGGGTTGCTCAGTTAAAAGAGGTACTGTACACATACAAGATATAAAGGGTGAAAAGAATGTACCTGTTTCTATAGATACAGACGACATTCGACACAGGATTGACTAAGGGGTCCCGGGTTCCCGGGTTCGATTCCCAGCGGGGTCAGGGATTTTCTCTGCCTCTTGATGACTGGGTGTTGTGTGATGTCCTTAGGTTAGTTAGGTTTAAGTAGTTCTAAGTTCTAGGGGACTGATGACCATAGATGTTAAGTCCCATAGTGCTCAGAGCCATTTGAACCATTTTTTGACTAAGGGGTTGATAATCGCTAATATGGAAGAAGAGTGGGTCACGAGGGGTGTAAGCCACGAACAGTCGCCAGACGCCATTGACACTGCATTACGAGAAAAAGTGAAGCACTACAGTGTATTTAAAATTAGTTGCGACTTTTGACATTTGGCTCACTGGTGGGGACATGACGACTTTGCCCAGGTAACACGAGCTGGCTTTGCCTACCACGCCGCCACATAATGCCACCCCAAAACAGCAGGGAAACTCCACCTTGCTGCACTCGCTGGACAGTGTGTCTAAGGCGTTCAGTCTGACCGGGTTGCCTACAAACACGTCTCCGATTAATGTCTGGTTGAAGGTATAAGCGACACTCAGCAGTGAAGAGAACATGATACCAATCCTGAATAGTCCATTCGGCATGTTGTTGGGCCCATCTGTACCGCACTGCATGGTGTCGTGGTTGCAAAGATGGACCTCGCCATGGACGTCGGGGGTGAAATTGCGCATCATGCAGCCTATTGCGCACAGTGTGAGTCGTAACACGACGACCTGTGGCTGCACGAAAACCATTATCCAACATGGTGGCGTTGCTGTCAGGGTTCCTCCGAGCCATAATCCGTAGGTAGCGGTCATCCACTGCAGTAACAGCCCTTGGGTGTCCTGAGCGAGGTATGTCATTGACAGTTCCTGTCTCTCTGTATCTCCTCCATGTCCAAACAACATTGCTTTGGTTCACTCCGAGACGCCTGGACACTTCCTTTGTTGAGAACCCTTTCTGTCACAAAGTAACAATGCTGACGCGATTGAACCGGGGTATTGACCGTCTAGGCATGGTTGAACTACAGACAAGACTTGCCGTGTACTTCCTTCCTGGTGGAATGACTGGAACTGATCGGCTGTCGGATGCCCTCCGTCTAATAGGCGCTGCTCATTCATGGTTGTTTACATCTTTGGATGGGTTTAGTGACATCTCTGAACAGTCAAAGGGACTGTGTCCGTGATACAATATCCAATGTCAACATCTTGCTTCACGAGTTCTGGGAATCGGGGTGATGCAAAACTTTTTTTATGTGAGTAGAATGAGTTTGTAATTGTAGTTCGAGGCGCAGGAAAGATGGCTAGTGGAAAATAAAGCTGAGGTAGTTATATATAGACACAGAATGCTGCAATGTATTTTTCATCAACCATCTAGAGGTGACAGATCACACCATGGGGTACAGTTTCTGTTTGAGACAAAATGTTTGCTAACACTTCTTGCACGAGTTATGCTTCTGAGAGGTGGCATGGCATAGGCTTTCTGCCATGTGTGTATGGAATATATGTTGTCTATAATTCGGTCATGTGCACCCTGTGAAAGGGGGTAGGCCAATCCTATTAATGTTCCTGATTCGCTTGTAAAATATTTTTCTACCACTAGACAATCTCATTCTTAAGGTTTTCTTGTTCAAAATTACTGTATCGATTTACTGGGCTATGTAGTATGCGTCACACCTGGTTAGTAGATCATGCTAGTTCAGTGAAATACGTCACCTCAGGACCAGCAATACTAAAGGGCGCCTGTCAGTAATGGGAAGTGTCAGTGAACATTTTGTCTCCAGCGAAATTTGTTCCCCATCATAGCCAGGCATAGAGTTATGACAGAAGAAATCCGATTTCATTGCGAGAGAATGCAAATGACTACGTGCGCACGCAGTGTGCTCTGCGAGCCGACTGTACATCACACAAAAACTTTATTCTGATAATGGTTGCCGAGCATGGTGCCATTTATATTCGATTCTCATTCGCCTTGACGGACAGCAACGTCTTCCCTCTTTCGCTCAGGGCTGTTTCAGACGGTTTTACCTATTAAGTCTCCGTAGGAAGATCCCGTAGGTAAGATATTACTTATTTGTTGATTGTTAGAGGAGGCTACAGTTAGGACAGCAGGTCTGACAGTCACAATCAATAGTATTCCACAATCTAATCTCATTTTGTTATTTCTTTGACGAGATTTAATTGACTAACATGCCTACCGTTCAGTTAATAACCCACGAATATCCGATTCAGTGGGGGACCACTTTTAAATAGCCCAAGGTTATATACACGGTCCACTCATCTTAGCTTGACCATCGCCTATATTCAAAGTCAACGTACAATAACCACTCACAGACGGCAAGTAGCAGCATCAGTAGTGGAGGCTATGTATAAAGTGTGTCGAGGGGACACAGAAAACTGTTCAGTCCTTACTGTAATGTTGAAACGGAGTGATTTATCTGATGTCGAAAGGAGCATGATGATTGGCCTTCGGACGAAGGATGGAAATATTCCTGAAACAGGGGAAGTCTGTAAACCGTTCGCTTGCCGCCGTGGTTGAAGTATACTGTGCATGGCAGATTGGCGCTATCCAAAACCGGCGCCAAGGAAACTGTTGTGCGCCATGAGCCATGGATAACACGGGTGAACGACGGCTGCAGAGATGTGTGCGAGTGAAGAGACGTGCAACTGTTGAGCAATCGACCACGAAGATGAACCTGCAGACAAACAGTATCTGCTCAACGACTTTTCAGCGAATGTTTGCGATGTATGGGCTTCCGCAGCAGGACAGATGGTCGTTGGGCTTACGGCGTGAAAACGTCCGAAATCAAACGTCGTGTAACAATCGTCGGAGAGATCTAGGCCAGAGGAGGGAGCATTATTATCTGGGGAATGTTTTTGTGGGATTTCCTGGGTAATCTCGTCATTCTGGAAGGCACAATGAACCAACACAAGTATACATCTATTCTTGGCTTCATGTTCACGCCTGCCTGCAGTTCGTTATCCTTGGCACTATGGCATCTACCACCAGTGAACAAACGCAGTTCGAGAGCACAGGAATGAGTTTACCGAATTTTCCAAGCCACCGAACCCCTCGGATTTAAATTCAATCGAGAATTGTGGGATCTCCTCGATCAGGTTGTTCGCGCTATGGATCGTCAACCAAGAAACCTAGCGGAGCAGTTCACGGCATGACTCCACATCCCTGGCGGTACTTGCCGGAACCAGTCCGCGCTGCAAAAGGTGGTTATTCAGGCTTCTGACAGGTGGCCACATTAATGTGACTGCACAGTCGATTTGTATGAAAACAAAAACACAATAGAAATTACACGCGTCACGAGTTTTAGCATTACTTAATACTGTGTTGAATGATTTTTAGCCTTAAAGGGGTGGGCGCTGTTATTGGTGTATACAATGAGGTGACAAAAGTCATAGGATAGCGATATGCAGACATACAGACCGCGGTGGTATGGCGTCCACAAGGCATAAAAGGGCAGTGCACTGGCGGAGCTGTCATTTTACTCAGATGATTCATGTGAAAAAGTTTCTGATGTGATTATGGCAGCATGACGGGAATTAACATACTTTAAACGTTTGATAGTAGTTGGCGCTAGACGCCTGAGACGTTTCATTTCGGAAATTGTATGGAATCCAATAATTCGGAATCCACAGTATCAAGAGTGTTCAGAGGACACCAAATTTTAGGCGTTACCTCTCACCACGGACAACGCTGTAGCTGACGGCCTTCACTTAATGACCGAGAGTGGTGGAGTTTGTGTGGAGTTGCGTTGCTAAGAGACAAGTGACACTGTGTGAAATAACCGCAGAAATCAGCGTCGGACATACGACGAATCTATCCGTAAAGACAGTGCGGCTACGGCACGGCAGCAGACGACCGATGCGAGTGCCTTTGCTAACAGCTCGACATCGCCTGCCGCGCTCTCCTGGACTCGTGATCATATCGGCTGGACCTTAGACGATTGGAAAACCGCCACCTGGTCAGATGAGTCTCGATTTTCAGTTGAAAGAGCTGACGGTAAGTTTAGAGTGTAGCGCAGATCCCACAAAACCGTGGACCCAAGTTGTCAACAAAGCACTGTGAATGCTGGTGGCGGCTCCATGAAGATGTCGGCTGCGTTTTGTTGAAACCCACTGGATCCTCTGGTCCAACTGAACCGATCACTGACTGGAAATGATTATGTTCGGCTACTTGGAGACCATTTGCAGCCATTCGTGGATTTCGTTTTCTCCGACAACGACGTCATTAACTAGTCCAGAATTGTTCGCAATAGGTTTGAAGAACATTCCGGATAATTCGAGCGAATGATTTAGCCACCCGTCGAATATTTATGGGACATGATCTAGAAGTGCATAAAATCCTGCACCTACAACTTTCACACTTATGGACAGCTATAGAGGCAGCATGGCTCAGTACTTCGGCAGGAGACATCCAACGACTTGTTGAGTCCGTACTATGTCGAAATGATGCACTGCTCTGAACAAAAGGAGGTCCGACACGATATTAGAAGGTCTTTTGACACCTCAGTGTATTCATGTAGAGTAAACGAGAGGAGAATCGTGAAGGGTCTGAAAATAACTACCACGCTCTTAGAATGCTTTGGCTTCCATGCAGGTAAGTTTCGTTTTTGCTTGTTGGAGGGAAGTACCATTTAAATGATTGGAGAGTTAATCAGAAATAGTAATGTTACTACTGCCGATTCTGGAATGAGCACAACGCCATCTAAGAATCTTCTGCTGTCAGACACATCCTCTATTAAACGCGTCAATTCCCTGAAAAGGTTTTTGGTTAAGGTTAGTCGTGTACAAATTTATTCATTGTTACAGTAGAATTTTGTAGGTTTGGTTTATTAGTCGGTGATGACTGGTAAGTGTTTGTATTGCTTTCTACAAGCTGTAACACTGATATGGCACACGTTTTATACAATGCGAATTTGTACCGTTTGTAATTTTCTAAATGATAATATGCTAGGGCTTGTACGATTTTCTTAAGGTTTATTATTGAATTAATGATAATATGAATAGTCAAGTTTATTCTCATTGTTACCGTAACTAATAAATTTAAAAATGGACTGAAATTGTGGCTAATTATTCATTCTGCATTGTAGTCCGGTTCAGACGTTGAACCGAAGTTACTATTTGCATTGCATCACTCTCCACTGGCTTTTCTTAGTAGAATGCTACAAAAAAGTTTCGGCGTTATGAAAGGATGGCCGGCAGCTACTGTTCTGTAGGATTGGCGAACATCACGACTCCAACCTGCCAGTCATGTCTCTTCATTGAGTGGATCCCGGGGTGGAATGGGTATCTTTCTTTGGAGCTATCTTCTTTCCTTCGTCAGTTATATTATTCCTAATCTTTCACTTCCTTTCTTACCTCTCTTAAGAGGTACACACTATCATTCCTCTATCTAGATTCAAACGTTCCATTGCGTGAATCCTGCCTTCATTCTGGTACATTCAAAACATGTTTTCACAGAACTGCCTTCCAGCCGAGATACTTTTTAATGATACTGCACAAGAAAGAATGTAACATTTTCCAAAATAAGAAATCATACAAATTCATTTATTAAAATACAGGGTGAGTCACCTAACGTTACCGCTGGATATATTTCGTAAACTACATCAAATACTGACGAACCGATTCCACAGACCGAACGTGAGGAGAGGAGCTAATGTAATTGTCTAATACAAACCATACAAAAATGCACGGAAGTATGTTTTTTAACACAAACCTACGTTTTTTAAATGGAATCACGTTAGTTTTGTTAGCACATCTGAACATATAAACAAATATGTAATCAGTGCCGTTTGTTGCATTGTAAAATGTTAATTACATCCGGAGATATGGTAACCTAAAGTTGACGCTTGAGTACCGCTCCTTCGCTGTTCGATCGTGTGTATCGGAGAGCACTGAATTACGTACGGATCCAAAGGGAACGGTGATGGACCTTAGGTACAGAAGAGACTGGAACAGTACATTACGTCCACATGCTAATACCATTTTATTTGTCTTTTTCACTGAAGCACATGAACATTACCATGAGGGATGAGGTACACGTACACACGTGGTTTCCGTTTTCAAATACGGAGTGGAATAGAGTGTGTCCCGACATGTCAGGCCAATAGATGTTCAATGTGGTGGCCATCATTTGCTGCACACAACTGCAATCTCTGGCGTAATGAATGTCGTACACGCCGCAGTACATCTGGTGTAATGTCGCCGCAGGCTGCCACGATACGTTGTTTCATATCCTCTAGGGTTGTAGGCACATCACGGTACACATTCTCCTTTAACGTACCCCACAGAAAGAAGTCCAGAGGTGTAAGATCAGAAGAACGGGCTGGCCAATTTATGCGTCCTCCACGTCCTATGAAACGCCACGGGGCAGAGAATCTACGGAACATGCGTTACTGGTCCGTGGACAATCCTCGCTGGCTCAGACAGGTAGAGCGACAGCGACCGTGGACTGTAAATGTATGGTGCGGAATGATTGGCGACCACCTCATTGGTCCTCACTTCATTGCAGGGGCCCAAACAGCTGCAACATACATCGCGTTTCTACAGAATGATCTGCCAACGTTGCTCGAAAATGTCCCACTGGAAACGCGTCGACGTATGTGGTATCAGCATGATGGTGCACCTGCACATTCCGCAATTAACACTAGGCTGACCCTTGACAGGATGTTCGACGGGCGTTTCATAGGACGTGGAGGACGCATAAATTGGCCAGCCCGTTCTTCTGATCTTACACCTCTGGACTTCTTTCTGTGGGGTACGTTAAAGGAGAATGTGTACCGTGATGTGCCTACAACCCCAGAGGATATGAAACAACGTATTGTGGCAGCCTGCGGCGACATTACACCAGATGTACTGCGGCGTGTACGACATTCATTACGCCAGAGATTGCAGTTGTGTGCAGCAAATGATGGCCACCACATTGAACATCTATTGGCCTGACGTGTCGGGACACACTCTATTCCACTCCGTATTTGAAAACGGAAACCACGTGTGTACGTGTACCTCATCCCTCATGGTAATGTACATGTGCTTCAGTGAAAAAGACAAATAAAATGGTATTAGCATGTGGACGTAATGTGCTGTTCCAGTCTCTTCTGTACCTAAGGTCCATCACCGTTCCCTTTGGATCCGTACGTAATTCGGTGCTCTCCGATGCACACGATCGAACAGCGAAGGAGCGGTACTCAAGCGTCAACTTCAGGTTACAATATCTCCGGATGTAATTAACATTTTACAATGCAACAAACGGCACTGATTACGTATTTGTTTATATATTCAGATGTGCTAACAAAACTAACGGGGATCCATTTAAAAAAACGTAGGTTTGTGTTAAAAAACATACTTCCGTGCATTTTTTTATGGTTTGTATTAACCAATTACACCAGCCCCTCTCCTCACGTTCGGTCTGTGGAATCGATTCGTCAGTATTTGATGTGGTTTACGAAATATATCCAGCGGTAATGTTAGGTGACTCACCCTGTATAGTATCTCTACCAGATATGAAGTGCAAATTGTGTGTAACAGTCTAAAATAAATGGATTGCCTAAATACTAGAGGTTTTGTTGTAATAGGTGGAAGAATGTTATATTTTCACTGGGATGTGGAGAGGAACTCTGTGTTGTTGTAAGTGGAAGATCAGACATGATAGGTCCGTTCAACCAAAACGTAGTAGCACATGGTATATGTTGGGCACGAATTCTAAAGAAAACATAATGCTAAATTATTGTCTAGACATCAGTGGTGGACGGTCCGCCCCCGGTAGCTGAGTGGTCAGCGCGACAGACTGTCAATCCTAAGGGCCTGGGTTCGATTCCCGGCTGGGTCGGATATTTTCTCCGGTCAGGGACTGGGTGTTGTGTTGTCCTAATCATGATCATTTCATCCTCATCGACGCGCAAGTCGCCGAAGTGACGTCGAATCGAAAGACTTGCACCAGACGAGCGGGCTACCCGACGGGAGGCCCTCGTCACACGACATTTCATTTCAGTGTTGGACGAAGGAAGAGGGGAGGGGCAGAAGGGGCCCTTGGCCTCTGGTTATGGGGGTACGCTAAATCTCGCCAAAATCACACCATTTTTATTCATATCCGAAACACAGCCAAAGCATACTCAGGAAACAAGAGGCAATTTGGAATTAGAGGCCCCACACTTACGCAAAATATAAACCTAGGTTCCATCTTAGCTATTATCAGGACACAGGCACAGTCAATGGGCGTGTTCAGAATTCATGGATTCTTTCATCAGTCTTGGGTTAGCCATCTGTGACATGGGAAGCTGTGAAAATCAACTATGAAGACGGGCCACGTTAAGGAGAGTGGCATGAAGAAGCTCACCAAGATCTGGCAGAACAGAGGAATAAACAAAACAACACAAAGACCGGCTTGTTGAAAGATTCGTATTTTTTGTCTCCGTTTATGGTTGCGAAACATGGACCAGCAAGGTCAGAGACAAGCGGTGTGATGTACTAATTGTACACATGAAGATCAACAACAGAGTCATCTAGACTTCATACGCCGGAACCAAACTCAGAAAACCGTGTTGTAATTTTCCTGCTGTGTGACTTCCCTTCGATTTCCATTTGTAACTCCTGGGAAATGTCCATTTGGGAAAACAAAAACAGACCGCCAGCGCATGTGCTGTAGAATAACTTGAGGTTCGTATTAACTCACTTTCATTGTTCATAAAGCTCGATTAGGAATACACCATAATTAATGTAAATTTTTCACTGATTTTTGCTGTGATGTGTTAAGTGAGTTTAAACGGTGATTGTATTATCGTGTACCTAAAAGTAGACCAAAACCCAAGTACTAAAATTTCAAATGAGGCTATTACTATCTCGAAATTTTCTAGCACTTACTATTAGGTTCAGAAACGCATTGACACTTTAATTTCAATAATCCTTTGCAAACATTAGAGTATTCCTGTACACTGGTTCACAACAAACAACAATTTGTTGTAATATCGAAATGTGTTACAAACAGTACAATCATTGTGTTTCACTATCAGAAAAAGGTTTATCAAACAGCAAAATAATCTTGTCATCCACTGAAAACGTTGGCCTTCTTGTCAGCCGCAACAAATTCGATATGCAACACTCATTTGAAATTGATCATGCATTTATGACCATCTACTCTCTACTGTGAGACTACAGAATACACCGAGAGAAAAAAATATTGTTAACAGACGTGTCTGTCACCGAATTAGTCTTTCGAATCTTTTCTGTAGCTAAAAATTTCACCTATCTGGCTGTTAGGAAAGATAACTAAGAAAGGCGAAGACTGAAGACAGTAAATCACTCGCTGGGTCGTCATCCAAATACCTTACCGAACGTGGACAAAATAGAGATGGCGAAGGAAAAAAGGATTATCGAACTGTTTGCATCTGGCAGCAGCGTACAGATAATTGTTGATGTAGATATTACAAACACGGGCGAAAAAGCCACTGTATGTGAATTCAATGAAGACTTTGACGTATGTGATAGTGAACGAAAGATGACAAAGTTAGAATGATGAGAAAACTGCTGAGAATGAACATATTTCTGATGTATCTAACTTCGATTTTTCTTCATCCAGTGTTACTGCACATTGGCCAGTACCTGTCCCAGAGCATATGAAAATTGTCAGTTTGAAAAACCTAGGGAAGTATACCAAAACAAGGAGGGATCTTATAAATCTACAGAAGGACCAGGAGAACAGAGTAAAAGAACGCAAATTTGTTTACCTTCATCGTGGTTTATTCATATTTGAAGGAGACTATATGTTTAAGGAAATGGATCCAGTACTCACCATCAACAAAGAAACTGTACAGTTTTGGCTGCCGATTATTTGTCTCTGTGGTCGATGTCTACAAATTAAATTTATTTATGGCTCATGTCAGTGATTGAAGTTGAATCCAAACGCCACAAATCATGAAACTGAGTATGAATCAAATTTAGAAAAATGAAAAACACTCTCCATGGCCTTGAAACTTAATAAAAGCATTGACAAAGATAATCAGAAGATTGTTAATGATGAGAGAAAGAATTGGAGAAAAGGTTCACATCGGTTTTTACATATTACTTGTTTTCTGCAGCCATTGTGAAGACGTTTCATCGGTAAACAGAGGAAATTTCTTAGAATTGGCGCATTTTTTGGCGAAATACGATCCAGTATTGAAAGTTCTCAAATAATTTGATACATTTATATAGAAGACAATACTGTGGAAGTTGGAGGATCTTTCTTAGGTTGAAGCGGAGACGTGTGGTATCACAGCTTACAGTCATTAACGTGCCGTGAACCGGCTTTATTGCCGTGCCCACGCACTATGTTCAAGAAAGAGGCTTGTGTCGGAAAGGACTAGAGAAATTTTGATCGTGACACATTTATTCTTCACAAGTCTTACACTAAGTTACAAATACAATTCATCACTAATGCCCGTCCGCACAGGCGCGTTGCACTGCCGGTACGGCTCTATTACCGAGCCCTCTAGCGATGAGCCGTGGTGCGACCGCGTGGAAAAGGTTTTATTTAATATTAGGAAAGACTGTACAAGATATCTCAAAAGATATTCAACACCATTTGAAACACATCAATGTCGGCAGTATATAGAGTAAAACAAAAAATTGGGAAAATCAATTAAATAATTTTCAGCAACGTTACTGAGAATTTCAGTAAAATGAAGACATGAAAATCTGTACTAGAGTAACATCAATAATAAATTCTATGTCATACTAAGATTATGGAACTAACTGATATAACTGTCCAAGCTTCGTTTTCAGACACATGAAATAAAAGGCATTTTTCTTATTCTATTCTTTATTATTTATTAGTACTCTACGTGATAGCTGTTGTGCTAAATGTTGATTTCTGTTCTAAGTTTCTCATCTACATCTTTAAATATGTATATTATTAAGTATCCCAACGACCTGTATTGCCTTTCAAAAACTATGCAAGCACGCCTGTACTCTTGCATTTGCACGTGCACATGCATAGGCGCACGTACACATATGCGCACACACACGCACACACACAAACACAAACACACGCACACACACACACACACACACACACACACACACACACACAAACACACAAACACAAACACGTGTGAGAGGTATTATGCTCACATCTCCAGATTTTAATACAGTTGGAAGGCTGGAAAAAAAGCTTCTGCTTAGGTCACTTCGACCTTTCCCATTTTGTAATTCAGCAGTAGCGTCATCACACGAGTGTTTGTTTTTGTGCCCAGCTGTCAGTGAGGCACAATAAGACATACCTCTTGCTAAAGGCTGTCACATCCATGCAGAGAGAAGCCAATAACTTATTGCTGGAATGGCACTGTATCATTTTCATTACGGATTCATGTTCGGAAAAATAGCTGCAAGTGATTGTCTCCATGGAGCCAAGTCCTCACACACATGCACTTTCTTACTAAGTAGTCCAGCAACTATGTTTTTTATTGAAACCCAACAATTTTGCAAAAGCGTTGTTTCCTTTGTTGATAAGATTATTTTCAAATTGATGTATGGTTTTTTTGTAGTTCTGTGGTGTACAGCCTGTAAATTATAATCTTACGGTAGATGTATTCTCAAGTTAGTTTCCTGAATCTCTAGAATTTTGAATACATCAGTTGACCAGTTGGTAGTGAAGACATTTTAAAAATATTCTTATCTTTCCTAACTCTAACAAAATTCCTAAATTCCTGCCTTTATAGTCAGGTTTACATGGATTTATCATTTTGATCTTATTATACACAAAAGACTGAAGTGTACGTAATAGCGACAATAAGACCAATAATGACAATACGACATCTACAAAAGGTAACACATTAATAAGTTTATTCACAATATGCACACTGAATATCTGATATATACGTTACTTTGCTGTGCTATAAGGTCCTTTTATGGTTCCGAGTTACATACAATGAGAGTAATATTCTTGATGGAAACAAATAGTCTAGGGCTGGTACAATCCGACGAGTAACTGAGTCGTAGTAATGCTTAGTAGCACCATATTACGTCGATGTATTTTTTTCTTTACTGCAGTCCTCTGTACTAAGATGCATTGAGACTAGTGTCAAGCACAGTGCGAGACAGCTTCAAAAGACGCGTCAGCCAATTAGAATTAGGTTATGTGAATTTATTGTTTTCTGGTGGTGTGTATGCATAGCGCCCCACACTGAAGACGGGTGAGTGACGGAAGATTGCGCTCGCCCAGTGGCGCGCTGGAGGGAGGCTTAAAAAAAAATAACGCATTGACAGCCGCACGCTTAGTGATTGATGTTTCACCAACATGCCAGGCACACCGTGCTAGTCGTGAGGCTCTACTATGGTCTTCGGCGGCTGCTGGGTGTCAGGTGTGCGGTTCTACTTGTGACCGCTGGCAGCCACACGGCAGCCAACGTGTTAAAACTGCTGTCTCCCATATAGCGATGATTGGCACGCCAGGTGGTGTCGACAAAGATGGCTTTATCCATCACATCAAGAGATCTCATATTAATTGTTCTATATTTCATGTGACTAAACTTATTGAGTAGATTTTGCACCATATCAACCCATTTGAAAGAACTTTGAATGGCGAAACGTTCATAAGTCTTAGATTTAAGAGTTCTAGTGAATCAGTTCACTGCTGAAGCTTTTGATGTAGAAAATGATGAGCAATGATTAATCTAATATTTTTGCATCCACTTCTTGAAATGAGTATTGTATAGTTCCTTACCTAAGTGTCTTTTAAACCATTCGGAATTCTACCACTTCTTCTGTATGTCTTTGTAGACACATCTGCAACCTCACAACCATTTTTAGTATTTTGCACAGCAACACATGCATGGAGTACACATCAGTTACTGTTAATAAATACTTACAGCCTGAATTGTAATTAGAATATGCTCTCTAGCGAACTAAACCAGCCCGATGAGCGTCATCAACTCCTTTCGTGATAACCACTCTACTCAGATAGTTTTTGGATATTGGTCAATGCAGTTCTTCAGTTAATTCAGCTTGCATCTTGATTACAATGAAGTCAAGCAACAGGAGCAAGACCTCTTTCGAATGAACCAGCAGGGATACGCTGCTTCTTTATATATTATATTACTGAGGGGAAGAAGGAGGAAAACTCAAACAAGCAATAATACTCTATATATAAATTTTATTATTATTATAAAAACATTACATTCCTTTCATTCTTCAACAAGGTCCATTCCGCTCATTAGCATCATATGAGAAATCTTGTAAGTGGCATTCTCATCCCAAGTGATCCAACAAATTCACATTTAACTCAGCAGTCACTGGTTTGTGTTCGTCAACACATATTTTCTTTGGCAGCACGGGAAGTGAGTGGCAGCCCTGGTCCTCAATATTTTGCATGTCATATTCTGGAAACAATTTCTTAATGCCCTTCAGCTACCATAAACCTTTCAAGAAGACATTCTGCTCTGATAGTATTTCAGCAACACCTCCTATGACACACCAGCTGAGCCAATGCTGTGATGGTGGTGATTTTCCATTAACTATTTTCTTGAAGCTATGTCAAACTCATAGTAGGGTATTGTGCACTGCGGAGTGAAATCGTCAGGAACAACTACAGCTCTAAAAACACCATCCAGCATTCAAAGAGCAAGTTCCTTTGGAACAAATCGATTGTCTGTGATGTGGAATCCTTGTCACACAAAGAAGACAATATCCACGTTTCTGGTAGAGATGGGCAAAACTGTTCTTTTCAGAGATCGGATCAGAACTGTTACTCCCTGAAATGAATTAGCTCTTTTTCATGACTCACCACTCATTCACAATAGAAAATAAATGGAAGGCACATTGCCCTTTAAACTTGGTTTATTCCAGTACTATACCTGTATTTTGATCTTATTTGATCCTATTTTGAAGTAACACAGATAATGAGTAAGAATTTTGTATTGTTTATTGAAATTTCCACGATATGACAAAGTTTGTGATTATTGATTTATTTTGCACTATCGTGGATTTGGCTTTGTAGCCATTATCATGGTCAAAGGTGAAATAGTCATAAGATATCTGACATGTCTGAATGATTGTAATATTGTGACAACAATCATTCAGACATGTCAGATATGTAATAAATATTTCACCTTTACATGTGATAATGGCTATAAAACTAAAATAGTATGCTGATAACGACACTTTTGAGTGCCCCACAAAACAAGGAAAATATTGGTGAATCACATTTTGCAATATGTTTATCGGTTTGCTCGTAATTAAAGCGTAAATTCAAGTGTCCACAATAAAAAATCCTATAGTAAGAGGAGTCGTCAGGAACCTAATCTGATCAGTTTAAACAAATAAAAATAAAATAAAAACAAATGATGTATACATAACATAATTATGTAATAGACATACAGGTATTACTACGAAGAACAATATCCGGTAGAGATGAACTCCGATGCAGAGGCGCTGAGTCAAGCAGGTCGAGCCGCTAGCTGTATTTCTGAGCTAAGACCACAGAGACCAGAGTGACACCTGAGTTGCTTTGCTCAACGCTCTGGCCAGAGTCGAGAACGGTGGGGTGAGCGTTGAGCGGGCGAGTTCCGAGGGTGGGGGGAGCATTGAACGGCCACCAGTCACCCGCTCCGAGACAAATCGTCCGTTCTCTTGCGAGCAGGCTGTTGCAAGTAGTTCTTATGTTCTCCGCTAGGAGGCTCTGTGTCCTGTTACTCGCATCAACTGCCCGGAGGCCAGGACATGCGACTGAAACGATCGCCGACGGCGTGTGATGCTAAGTTACGCCAGACACTGCACGCGGCAGAGGAAGCACAGAGACGGCACGGCATATGTGAAACACAAAATCCAATGCGGCACTGCACAATGCAGGCAGCCAAGGCAGAAGCAGGGCGGGGCCAGTGCTGGCAGTGTGCTCTGACCAGCAAAGGCCCCGCTGATCTGCTCCGACTCTCTCTCTCTCTCTCTCTCTCTCTCTCTCTCTCTGCTGTGGGAAACGTTTGGAGCTACCGTTCTTTTTTTTCTGAATCACTGATTGTTCACTCCTTTGCAAGATTCAACTCTATGAATCAGTTCAGGAGCGGATCCCCCATCTCTAGTTTCTGGAGAAGAACACATAGCAACTAGCAATCACACGCTATATATGAATGTCTCACGCAGCAAAATACTGCCCCCACTGGCCTGTGTCTGTGATAGAGTGCATGTTTTAAGCTGCTGTTCCCTGGATTACAGCATATCTGGACACGACGTTCCCATTGAACCGCAGTCCAATCTCTAAGATGCCGTAACTGAAGAGGTCGTTGGTTCACCACGGGTACATGAGGAGTAGTTTGCTAAGCAACCATACGTTAAACAATATGTGCCAAACAATCTGTTCCAAGACAATTGCGCTAACACCAGCATTGTACTCTCTCGTCAGATCTGCCATAGATCGCCACCTATCCTGATTTATAGAGCGGTTTAGCTACCGACCTCCACGTCCTTTGATGAGACACGTATGTCCACCATACTGCCGCCTGTTCGTGGTTTCACTATATTTCAGTCACTTCCCACAGATGCTCACGACAGTAGCACGCGACTAGCGTGCCAGATTCGTTGTTTCCGAGACGCTTGCTTCCAGGTGCCGGACCATAACAATCTGCCTTTCTTGAAAGTCGCTCGTGGCATTGGATTTCCCCATCGCGGACCGTATCGTTGATAGAATACTTCCCCCAAGCGTCTCTGCTTCGCTTATACAGAGTATTTCAAAATTACTTTTGAAAACTTTGGGTACAGGATCGTTTCACCAATACAAGGAAAAATACCTAGTAAACATGGGCTCTAAAATGCGTACCTTAAGAGGTATTAACATTTGTTGATGTGTTTCACAGCAGTGAAGATGAGCAAGTGCTCGTACCATTAAAGGTATGCATTTTAGAGCACTTGTTTGCTGGTCATTTTGTGTTGTTCTTTTGGTCTATACTACCTCCTCCTGAAATACGGAAAGCACAGAGTTTGCAGCAGACGAGATGTGCTTCATATTCTCAAAGACGAACAAGTGCTCACAGCTTTTACGGAATGTATTTCAGAGCCCATGCTTACTAGATACACCATTGGCCATTAAAATTGCTACACCATGAAGATGACGTGCTACAGACGCGAAATTTAACCGACAGGAAAAAGATGCTGTGATATGCAAATGATTAGCTTTTCAGAGCATTCACACAAGGTTGGCGCCGGTGGCGACACCTACAACGTGCTGACATTAGGAAAGTTTCCAACCGATTTCTCATACACAAACAGCATTTGACCGGCGTTTCCTGGTGAAACGTTGTTGTGATGCCTCGTGTAAGGAGGAAAAATGCGTACCATCACGTTTCCGACTTTGATAAAGGTCGGATTGTAGCCTATCGCGATTGCGGTTTACCGTATCGCGACAAGACTGCTCGCGCTGGTCGAGCATCTTAACTGCATGGCTGTAACGGATCGTGCAGCCACGTCTCGATCCCTGAGTCAACAGATGGGGACGTTTACAAAACAACAACCATCTGCACGAACAGTTCGACGACGTTTGCAGCAGCATGGACTATCAGCTCGGAGACCATGGCTGCGGTTACTATTGACGCTGCATGCAGCATGGACTATCAGCTCGGAGACCATGGCTGCGGTTACTCTTGTCGCTGCATCACAGACAGGAGCGCCTGCGATGGTGTACTCAACGACGAACCCGGGTGCACGAATGGCAAAACGACATTTTTTCCGATGAATCCAGGTTCTGTTTACAGCATCATGATGGTCGCATCCGTGTTTGGCGACATCGCGGTGAACGCACATTGGAAGCGTGTATCCGTCATCGTCATACTGGCGTATCATCCGGTGTGATGATCTGAGGTGTTATTGGTTACAAGTCTCGGTCACTCTTGTTCGCACTGACGGCACTTTGAACAGTGGACGTTACATTTCAGATGTGTTACGACCCGTGGCACTACCCTTCATTCGATCCCTGCGAAACCCTACATTTCAGCAGGATAATGCACGACCGCATGTTGCAGGTCCTGTACGGGCCTTTCTGGATACAGAAAATGTTCGACTGCTGCCTTGGCTAGCACATTCTCCAGATCTCTCACCAACTGAAAACGTTTGGTCAATGGTGGCCGAGCAACTGGCTCGTCACAATACGCCAGTCACTACTCTTGATGAACAGTGGTATCGTGCATGGGCAGCTGTACCTGTACACGCCATCCAAGCTCTGTTTGACTCAATGTCCAGGCATATCAAGGCCGTTATTACGGCCAGAGGTGGTTGTTCTGGGTACTGATTTCTCAGGATCTATGCACTCAAATTGCGTGAAAATGTAATCAAGTGGTTCAAATGGCTCTGAGCACTATGCGACTTAACTTCTGAGGTCATCAGTCGCATAGAACGTAGAACAAATTAAACCTAACTAACCTAAGGACATCACACACATTCATGCCCGATGCAGGATTCGAACCTGCGACCGTAGCGGTCGCTCAGTTCCAGACTGTAGCGCCTAGAACGTAATCACACGTCAGTTCTAGTATAATATATTTGTCCAATAAATACCCGTTTATCATCTGCATTTTTTCTTGGTGTAGCAATTTTAATGGCCAGTAGTGTATTTTTTCTCATTTTGGTCAAAGGAAGCGGCCCTCGAAGTTCTTAAAGGTATTTGTGAACGAACTGTATACTTCCTTTATCGGATTACGTGTCTGCAACGCTACCAAGTGAGCAATGGTCAGAGTGTATTGGCTCATGAGCGTACAACAGAAGCAGTCACGCAGGCAGGACAGTATGTGTGAAATGTGCATTAGGAACGTTTTCATTAAGTTAAACTCTGAACTGTCCAGGCGAAAATCTGACATTCCAGAAACTAATTACTAAAATCATATGGAAACCAAATTCCGAAACTTTGGATATGAAAATACCAGCAGTTAAAAGCAGAGGCGTTTAAACAAACACTCTTCTGTGATACATACGTCAGAGTTGGCACAGGGGATTAGTTGAAAACTGAAGCAAGGTTTTTTCCACCAAAGAGTGTTACATATGTCGGAATGATAGGTGAAGTTCCTCAAGAGATCGATGGTTGTATCAAAAAATAAGAACACTGGTTCATTTCAGGTCCAAAATCGACTCATAGTGTTAACTCATAACAAGAAGAGTAGCCAATATTGGTGAACTTAAATTAAAAACCGGACGTTTCTGCAGTCACCAGATGAAAACACATCACTGGAAGTGTTACTTAAATTCGATATTATCTATATACTCCAAACAAAGAATAGTAATAGTGGATGACTTTAATTTTCCTAGTTTCGACAGCAAAAAGTATGAATAATTATCCGCGGGCACGACAAACTGTCTTGAGAAGTGATACTGAACACATTTTCGGATAATTGCCTCCAACGATTTGTATGACAGCCTTTTTGACAGCATGTATGTATTGTATGACAGTATAACTTCTTAACCGTGATCGGATATGAACTGTGGACGCTATACATCTCTGGAAAGCTACATTGTGCATGTATCACACATAACTGATGTTTTAAGGAAGTAGTCTTTTCATTTTACAGTTTGTTACCATAGTTGGTCGTAGAGGAACCTTCAAGAAGGATGTATGTCATGCGCCGAAAATATATTTCTTACATTGGGATAGTAATAGTGTTGCATTCGATACGACTAATAGTTCGGAAAATGAAGCGCTCAAACATTATAGCCTGTTTTAAGTGCAGTACCTTGTAGCACTAGGAGTGCGTGTGTTTACGTTATCTCTTACCAAAACCTTCCTGGAACTGATCCCAAACACTAGAACAATACTTCAGATTGACAGCACAGTTGATTTACGTAAAATGCTTCGCACTCCATCCGTCTGGAGCTCCATCATGTATAAACACCACCCGTTTCCTGTTCTTCTTAACCGTCTGCTATTACATCACAACACATTCAAATCTACTACTATATACTGATAAGGCATGCTAACCCCCTCGACATGTGCACCTCTGGAGAAATCTTGTGCACTAGAATGGATGCGGCAAGCTCCATTTATTCACGAGACGCAGGATGTAGCGGTCTACTTCTGGCCAGCTGCATATTAAATCAGTAGCGGCGCTGCAGGGTGCGTTGGTGAAAGACAGTGCGAGGGGGACTTTGAGTCTCTAACTTTATCCAAAGAATGCGAGAATTACTTGTGACTACCATCCGCATAGAAAATTACGCACTATGCATGAGGTGCTAGAAATATGTAGACCACTGTCTGGTATACATGTTCGAGAATTAACAATGAATGGACGTACTGCACAGTCATCTATCTACATTCGCAATGATCACGCAAAGTAGATATGGGGCATTTTGGCGATGATACTGAAATTGGGAAGCATTGTCTCGCATCATTGGTCAGTGTTGAAAATACTGTAAAATTGCTAAAATTGTTCGCACTATCAACTGTGATGCTTATTATTACAGTACATCGACGGTGTCTTTTCCATCCCATCCATCCACTGGTACGCTGTTGATTACCACATAATGAGTGACTGACATCGCTTGTTTGAGATGGAGAAATAGTCTTGGTGGAGGGTCAACAGCTTCTGGAGATTGCTAACACCGAAACAGTGGTCGCGTACATGACTGCAATTGAGGATTGAATCGAAACGGAACACTGAGCCATCAGCTATTCCGTCACTGTGACAGATGAGTTTAAGTGTAGAGGCCGTCAGTCACCTACGGACAGCAGCTTGGAAACGCTCCACAACACCGCAAAACTCTTCCAGTTTCCAAATGTTGTGACTGTCTTTTATTTAAAATCATCCAGTGTGTGTGTGTGTGTGTGTGTGTGTGTGTGTGTGTGTGTGTGTGTGTGCGCGTGTGTGTGTTGGTAGCAGCAACAGCATGATTTACACCTTGTGACACCTGACTCAGACCTCGAAGTTGTGGCGTAAAAAACAAAATGTATGGCAGTTTACAAAGCATGTTACAGCAGAAACAGACAAAGTTTCAAACAACAACACAGGGGCACAGGGAGCCTCTCTTGCGACTGATAGTACAGTCTGAGGGATACGGTCATCCTCCTACACTACAGGTGATGAACCTTTACACTGGTGTGTGTTTAATGGGATCGCCACATGTGCTCGAGGCTGGTATGCAGACGGTATTCGTTTTCGATATATGGGAAGAGCGAGAGGTGGTAAAAATCTTATCGAGTTCTCTATCGCATGAAGTTAGCAGAGCTTTTATAGTTCGTAATTTTTCTCTGTTGGATGGTACAGAATAACGATGATAGAATGTAGGGGTAATAGATGTGAATGGTCCCTTAGGGACGCGGATCTCCTTCGGACTGCAGTACCTGTATGACGTTGAGTCTTCCTAATTTTCCCAATAAGAAATACCACCGTAACTGTTCGTACTGTCTTTATACACTCCTGGAAATGGAAAAAAGAACACATTGACACCGGTGTGTCAGACCCACCATACTTGCTCCGGACACTGCGAGAGGGCTGTACAAGCAATGATCACACGCACAGCACAGCGGACACACCAGTAACCGCGGTGTTGGCCGTCGAATGGCGCTAGCTGCGCAGCATTTGTGCACCGCCGCCGTCAGTGTCAGCCAGTTTGCCGTGGCATACGGAGCTCCATCGCAGTCATTAACACTGGTAGCATGCCGCGACAGCGTGGACGTGAACCGTATGTGCAGTTGACGGACTTTGAGCGAGGGCGTATAGTGGGCATGCGGGAGGCCGGGTGGACGTACCGCCGAATTGCTCAACACGTGGGGCGTGAGGTCTCCACAGTACATCGATGTTGTCGCCAGTGGTCGGCGGAAGGTGCACGTGCCCGTCGACCTGGGACCGGACCGCAGCGACGCACGGATGCACGCCAAGACCGTAGGATACTACGCAGTGCCGTAGGGGACCGCACCGCCACTTCCCAGCAAATTAGGGACACTGCTGCTCCTGGGGTATCGGCGAGGACCATTCGCAACCGTCTCCATGAAGCTGGGCTACGGTCCCGCACACCGTTAGGCCGTCTTCCGCTCACGCCCCAACATCGTGCAGCCCGCCTCCAGTGGTGTCGCGACAGGCGTGAATGGAGGGACGAATGGAGACGTGTCGTCTTCAGCGATGAGAGTCGCTTCTGCCTTGGTGCCAATGATGGTCGTGTGCGTGTTTGGCGCCGTGCAAGTGAGCGCCACAATCAGGACTGCATACGACCGAGGCACACAGGGCCAACACCCGGCATCATGGTGTGGGGAGCGATCTCCTACACTGGCCGTACACCACTGGTGATCGTCGAGGGGACACTGAATAGTGCACGGTACATCCAAACCGTCATCGAACCCATCGTTCTACCATTCCTAGACCGGCAAGGGAACTTGTTGTTCCAACAGGACAATGCACGTCCGCATGTATCCCGTGCCACCCAACGTGCTCTAGAAGGTGTAAGTAAACTACCCTGGCCAGCAAGATCTCCGGATCTGTCCCCCATTGAGCATGTTTGGGACTGGATGAAGCGTCGTCTCACGCGGTCTGCACGTCCAGCACGAACGCTGGTCCAACTGAGGCGCCAGGTGGAAATGGCATGGCAAGCCGTTCCACAGGACTACATCCAGCATCTCTACGATCGTCTCCATGGGAGAATAGCAGCCTGCATTGCTGCGAAAGGTGGATATACACTGTACTAGTGCCGACATTGTGCATGCTCTGCTGCCTGTGTCTATGTGCCTGTGGTTCTGTCAGTGTGATCATGTGATGTATCTGACCCCAGGAATGTGTCAATAAAGTTTCCCCTTCCTGGAACAATGAATTCACGGTGTTCTTATTTCAATTTCCAGGAGTGTAGTACTTCTTGTTTCAGAAGCAGTCTTCTTTTGGTGTCGACCTTACACATCATACATGGTTAGCGGACGTATGACAACCTGTTCCCATATCCATCAAGTGGTCAAAACAGCTTAGTCTGTTTCTACACAGACTGTGGTAGATATAGCTTTCTCTGACTTCTACTCAGTTCCAAATTAAATTGGAACGATCACATGCGCAGAGTCTGAAGGGCAGTTGCCAAATGCATAGGGACTATCTAAAATTTTATTATAGCAGATAGGTTCGAAAAAGGTGACTTGTTTCGAGATATGACAGTGCCAGAAAACATGATTCACTAATGGCTGTAATCATTAAAAGACTCCTCCATAGAATCCATTGCAGGTATATGAATGGATGGAAAAACTCATTCCAAATCGCAGACAGCACTTCTAGCAGAAAGTGTAGCAATAGAGACCTGAAAAACTAGTGTACATTTCTTAGGACCTCAATCAGCACACTGTCTACTGTATGTGATCATTCTCAATCAACCATCACCCATAACCCAGTGGATATATCGCAGAACCTCTGACGTGTATCGAGACAGAATGTGTTACAAATTCTGGAGAAATATCTAGCGGCAGCATGGGGGAGCTGCAAATACCGCTTCATACCTTGTTCCTTGGCTGAGTCACTTCCTAAATTTCGTGATTTTATTACGAGCTTAAACCCGTTGGCGACTTGTAGCCGCGCTGTTGGTCTGTTAATATTCTTTCCGGCGACCACCATCTGTGTTCCGTGTCGCGGTTATTTGTCTGGAAAATCACTTCATTCGGAGGTAATGCCATACCTCGATTTATAAGGCTTGTATAGTGTTTGACACGGACACCATTAGCGATGCTTGTGAGCACCTGTAAAACCAAGACTGCTTGTGACAGTAACATAGTCGTTGCGATTGTGTTTTTAACATCTGGCGACTTGTAAGGCAGTTACGTTTCTCTTTCTGATATACTGTGGTACCACCCGCAAGAAAAACTTACGAGACATGTCCACTCACCGCTGATTTTCGGTCAGTATTGTTTCGCATCACCAGCAATCAGCTTTTGACGAAGTATTATACGTAGTAGTAGGGGGTGCGTGATAGGTTCGCCTTGAACATCATGCTTATAAACTGTGTGTGTGTGTGTGTGTGTGTGTGTGTGTGCGTTTTCTGACATGTGGAAAGAAAATGACTAAGTCCAGTCATAAAGAAGGTATGGATTTGATGTGGAATAAAGCGATAGCAAAGAGAGTGGGAGATTTTTTTTACTTGGAAAAGTATGTCAAGTCATAAGAATGGTACAGGCATTTCTATGTCCAGAGCCACAGCCGTCGGCATTGGGTATTTGCGGCACTTCGCTCATTGTCGAATGTCGTCCAAGTGAGACCGTCATCGTAAAATTTAAATGTAAGTACAGTGATAAAATATGTATGTAGCCGGTTTCCTAGGACGATTCTGTCTGGGTTTGCGTTGGACAAGGTGGCGGTGGCATGGGGTGGGAATGAATCACATTTCAGGCTAACGGCAGGAGCTGTCCCAATGGAAAAGCCTGTTGGAGTACAGGATTGTACCTGACCTAACTGTGTCGTCCTCAATATGGCTGAATAGTGAACTAATGCTAAGTATGTGTTGGACAGTTTTCATGTTCACGTATGTTGCGTGTGGAAATTTGAGAAGATTCAATGCGAACGTGTGTTTGCGTTGGACCATAATTCCCTTCCACGTGCATTGTCTGGTTGACTACTTCTGCACATTTCCCGTCTTTATTCGGTTGAGAGAAAATCGATTCTGGTGTGTGTTGTGTCCATCTAGCAGGTGAAAGACGGGTGGAAGACACGTTTGCTGGTTCTCTAGACATGAGAAACACTTTAGTTGAGTTTGTAAATTATAAGTATGATTTGGAATCTGTTATATCACCGACATCGGTACTCGTGAGTGTAAATATCAGTTTTCTCTATTTTTTTCGATTTTTCATGTAAAGATCTTCACAGACGGGAAAAGTTTCTAGTTGCTCAGTGGCTTATAGCACGATGCACCTCACGAAAGTTTCGGGTTTCTAGAGAAATAATTTCCAGTCTATATCTTCAGAATTATGCTGTACAAGCGATCAGTAATAAACTGCTATGTGTTTGATATCGAGAAGTATCGCGAAAAAGGTGTGATATTCTGGCATACCATGTGAAAGTACAAATGTTCTTGTAATCCCAGAGTCTAGAGATCGTTGTAGAAAGCAAGCAAGCAGGTCGGGACTAGAAACAGTAACGCCTTTGTGCCGAGGAGAACCGACCCAGCCTTTGTACAACCTTTCAGAGAGTGACCTTGGCCTCCTGAGGTTGCTCTGGCCGTGCATCTGGCCAGTGTGTGTGTGGAAGGGGGGGGGGGGGCAGATGACTTGTGTCTGTCGGCTGGGCTGCAGTGGATGACCTATCGACTTCGCGGGAAATATGTAGTGCTGCAACGACAATATACGGTCCATCTGCTTAACCTATCTGTCTTCACAGTATATGTACGAGTGTCTGATGGTCGATAGCTATATGCAAGATGCAGAACTGGTGATTTTTTATGGCGAAGGTTATGAATTGTGTGTTTACTAAATCTAAATGGTATGTGGTGATATGTAGCCAGGTTGGAGATGGGTTTCACGCTGATATATTCAAGCCTCTGTCATCAGCCGCAGAGCAGTTTAATTGAGGAAGTCTCTTACCATATTTGACAATCTGTAGATCACTTTTGCAAGGTGTAACTGTCAGCGCAATATGGTGATCTGTACAAAATAGATTTGCCGCTGAAAGTCTCGTCTGCAGAAGAAAAAGGTGGACAGTGCTCCCACACCGGCAGCATTAGTAATTTGGTGGGTAAATTCAGTAAGAGCCAATCAGAATACTCCATTCATCCACAAGACATCCATTGTACTACATAGTGAGAACGTTTATCGTTTCGGAAATGTTTGTTGAAAGCATGACATCACGATTTCCAGGAAGGGTAACACGTGATGGTCGGGGTGCCTCGTTAGGACCATCAGGAAGAATGCATTCGGTGTTATTCTGGGCTATTTTCGTAAACAGGTCGTGTTAGGACAAAAATTTCCAAGCAGACAGTCTGAGACATCACGAAAGCTCCTCCAACAACAAAAGCAACCATCAACTATTTCTGTGACACTTAACGATTTTGGAGAGGGAGACTTGGCTCTTCTTTACATAGACTCGTGATGTCAGTATAACACTGACCACCTTTTAGCTGCACCTGCAAGGTCGAGCTGTTACGTACGCATCTCGCAGGGTGCTGGACCTGCAGCTATGAAAGCCACGTCAGCCATGGTGGCTAGGTAAACAAGTGCACGGCCAGAGGCATCTCGCATGTGAGATGGGCTTTCCCGTTCAGATCACTAGGAAGAATGCATCCTGTGCTATTCTGGGAAGCATTGTAAAAGATTTCTATAACACGGCCAGAGGGAGGCTTGGCTGTTATTTATATACACAAGAGATGTCAGTATAACACTGACAGTCTTTTAGCTGCGCCTGTGTAGGTGACTCGCTAGGGAAACATCTCACGTCATCGCACCAGCAATGAAGCCTAAGTAAACATGTGTGTGTGGCCAGAGGCCTCTCGCATGTGGAATTGATTCGACCAGCGTGAGAGCAGTTTGTGATGCATTGTGGTCAAATTTCTTAACAATTCTCCAAATACGTTTCTACATGCAATGAATGATTGCGCACTGCACTATTTCAGCTGTTTAAGCGTTGTGAGCTTGTTTGCACAGAACTATACATGCGTTATATCGCCAATTTTATGCATAGTGAACGTGTCTTTGAATCAGTGTACTGCAGTATTTTGTGAACATGTCTGTAGGCTGTGCAATGCATTATTTCGACAGTTTACTATTAGTGAGCGTGTTTGCAGAGCACTCTACATGCATTAATTTGACAATTTACGAGTTGTTTTCGTGTCTGCACGTCAGTGTACTGCATCACTTCGGTGATTTATGAGTAATTTTCAGGTTTGTAAGATATGTACTGTGGCCCCAAGCACCCCAGGGTGAGTGTTTTGTACAGTGTAATAAATATACTGTGTGAAATTCATCCTTAAATGAATTGTTCCAACTTCCCATTGAAAATAAATAAAGTACACTTCTTCCTCTCTCATGCAGCTGGACACAGTCTGAGTCCTTTTCCTGTTGTTTTCCCCAGACCGCCATGGGACAACAGTGCCCTCTAGTGTCAGTACTGTGTACTAGGTCAGTTGGATTGTGGACCTCATAGTGAACACACTGGATTGAGCTATTGCCTATGACAACTAAAACTGTTTAAATAAGTACTGCATAGAAATTAAAGACTTACACCCACCCTTTCCAGCACAGACTGAGTCCTTTCCTGACAATTCCAAGGATGAGGTAGTGGTCAGTTGACTTAGGTTAGTGGAGGTAGCCCAAGTGACTTTTTTCCCGCAAAAATTTGAACTTCCCACCATTTTCTTGTGATGGGTAGGGGGAGGGGAGGGGGTTAGGTTGGTGGAGGTAGCCCATTTGACCTATGTTTCCACCAAAATTTCAACTTCTGCCATGATGTCATTGCGACGTCACTTCATCTATCGCCGCCATCTTGGATCCACCATCTTGAATAAATTTGGCAACAGTGCAGAGTATGGTGATGCCCCTGTTTCCCTGCTACTCACGAGTACATCGAAAACCATGTTAGGCATACTTTCTGTGTGTCGTCAGGTGTCAGCTCAGGCATGTATTGAGTGTGTCCCGGTAAGGAGATTTTTTAAATGGAGGAAACTATGCTTTGCTATGTCTTAGACTGGTGATCAATAAAGCAACTTTCTGTCCAATCATGTGCATCCATTCATTCGCTTACAGCACGAAAAGTATGATAAGTGCGTTCTAAAACACAATGCACTATTCTACCACTGTCAGAATGGTTTGGTGAGCACCCTATGAACAGGAGGAGTGTTTGTTTGGCTCCACAAGACATATAAACTCAGTTCTACTGAGCATATTTTGAACATATCAAGTAAGATGTAGATGTTTTGGGCCAGGCACCACATGAGCATATTTTGAACATATCAAGTAAGATGTACATGTTTTGGGCCAGGCACCACATAATCAATCTCTCTGAAATGTATGTGACACTTCAGTAACCATGCTTGGCGTATAATGCTGTGTTTGTGCACTTGTCGACGCGATTAATGATGGCAGAGGGAGAGAAGGAGGAAGATCTGACCTTACATCTCTTGCATAGCATCAAGGAGCCGCCAAGATTGACTTTCCCATTCGACAGAGGATCATTATTAACAGCGCCACATGACTTCAGTCTAGCTCTACAGCACTTTCGGTGTTTTGTGAAGTTCACACAACAACGCGTCGCCGCCGTCGTCGGGGTGTAATTGGATGATGTACGACAATAGATATGTGTTTACCCGCTAGTAAGTGTTTATAAGCGATTTATCAGACAAGGCCAGAGTAAGTATCAACCTGTTCACCGACGATGTTGGTGTCTAAAGTGTAGAATTGTATTTGTAGGATAATCATGGATGATAATCATGAAGTACAGGATGACAGACTCTATTTCGGCTTCGTATATACACTGAAGAAACTGGTACACCTCCCTAATATCGTGCAGGGCTCGCGAGCACGCAGAAGTGACGAAACGCGACGTGATATGGACTCGACTAATGTCTGAAGTAATGTTGGAGGGAAGTGACACCATGAATCCTGCAGGCCTGTCCATAAATCCGTAAGAGTACGAGGGGCTGAAGATCTTCTCTGAACAGCACGTTGCAAGGTATCGCTGATAGGCTCAATACTGTTCATGTCTGGGGAGTCCGGTGGCCAACGGAAGTGTTTAAACTCAGAAGAGTGTTCCTGGAGCTACTCTGTAGTAATTATGGGTGAATGAGGTGTCGCAATGTCCTGCTGGAATTGCCCAAGTCTGTCGGAATGCTCAATGGATATGAATGGATGCAGGTGATCAGACAGGATGCTTACGTACGTGTCACCTCTCAGAGTCGTATCAGGAGTCCCATATCACTCTACCTGCACACACCCCACACCATTACAGAGCCTCTACCAGCTTGAACAGTCCCCTGATGACATGTAGTATCCACGGATTCATGAGCGTGTCTCCATACCCATAGACGTCCAACCACTCGATACAATTTAAAATAAGACTTGCCCGACCAGGCAACATGTTTCCACTGATCAATAGTCCAAAGTCGGTGTTGACGGGCCCATGCGAGGCTAAGGCTTTGTGTCGTGCAGTCATAAAGGGTACATGAGTGGGCCTTCGGCTCCGAAAGCCCATGTCGATGATGTTTCGTTGAATAGTTCGCACGCTGACACTTGTTAATGATCAGCATTGAAATCTGCACCAATGTGCGGAAGGGTAGCCCTTCTGTCACCTTGAACGATTCTCTTCAGTCGTTGTTGGTCCCGTTCTTGCAGGATCTTTTTCCAGCCGCAGCAATGTCGGAGATTTGATGTTTTGCGAATTCCTGACATTCACGGTACACTCGTGAAATGGTCGTACGAGAAAATCCCCACTTCATCGCTACCTCGGAGATGCCGTGACTCATCGATCGTGCATCGACTATAACAGCACGTTCAAACTCACTTAAATCCTGATAACCTGCCATTGTCGATTTTTGGCCAAGGGCAGGTCATTCGAGTGTCTGAAATATCCGAAAATGTGCCCCGATCGGTGTAAAACGCGAGGGCCTCGCTCTCTCTCGCACAAATCTCTACCGCGGATATGACTGAAACGAATCGCGTAGCGGATTTTATTTTTTTATTTGTTGGAAATCACAAACACGACGACAATGTGAGGAATACCACAGTACTGCTGAAGCATCTGAAGTCCCTGTCGAACAGGCATGACAGCAGGCGTCCAACAAACTCAGAGATATGCTGCTAAGGTCGCTGACAGGTTCGCCTGATTCCAACGAGAATGGAGTAGAACGAAATGTTGTTAACATTGTTATTACGTATTTTTAGATTTCCATAGAGTTCCCGGCACGTTCGACACAACCAACTTCTAATCAAGCTGCGTGCCTATCATCTCCGTTGTGCGAATGGAATCGTGATTCACTGTCAGAAATGTCATAGTTCATAATGATCGACGTTATGTCATCGAGTGAAATAGAAATAATATCTGGCGTTTCCCAAGGACGTATTGCAGACCCTTTGTTCTTCCTGATCTACATAAATGATTTAGGATACAATCTGAGCAGACCTCTTAGACTGTCAGCAGATGATGCTGTCACTTACCGTCTTGTAAAGTCATCAGATGACCAAAACTAATTGCAAAATGATTTTGACAAGGTATCTGTATGGTGCGAAAAGTGGCCGTTGACTCTAAATAATGGAAAGTGTAAGATTACTGACACGAGTACTGAAAGGAATCCGCTAAATTTCGGTTGCACCTTACTCACACAAATCTAACGCTTGTGAAATCAACTAAAAGGGATTAAAATGACGAAAAACTTAGATTGCAACAATCACATAAATAATGTTGTGGGGGAAAGCAAGCTAAGGATTGCGATTTACGGGCAAAACACTTAGAAAATGCAACAGGTCAACTAGAGACCCTGGTTACACTAAGCTTGTCAGCTCCGTACTGGAGCATTGCTGCGCGGTGTGGGATTCGCTTCAGATAGCATTAAACTGTCGCGTGACGAGGGCCTCCCGCCGGGTAGACCGTTCGCCGGGTGCAAGTCTTTCGAGTTGACCCCACTTCGGCGACTTGCGCGTCGATGGGGATGAAATGATCATGATTAGGACAACACAACACCCAGACCCTGAGCGGAGAAAATCTCCGACCCAGCCGGGAATCGAACCCGGGCCCTTAGGACTGACAGTCTGTCGCGCTTACCACTCAGCTACCGGGGGCGGACTACAGATAGCATTGAGGGCGGACGTCGAAAATGTTCAAAGAGGGGCAGCTCATTTTGTATTATGACAAACCAAAACAGGGGAGAGAGCACTATGCATATGACGACATGACGTGCGAAGTGGGACGGCAATTATTAAAACAAAGGCATTTATCGTTGCAGCGGGATGTTCACCAGCCTTCCCTCCGAATGAGAAAATATGTTGTTGGAGCCCGCCCCCCCCCCCCCCCCCCGCCCCAAACAAAATTTGGAAAAATGATCATCAGAATAAGAGAAAGCAGAGCTCGCAAGAAAGGATTTCAGTGTTCGTTTTTGCGGCGCTTTGTTCGAGAGTAGAACGGTAAAACGGTAAAGAAATCGATTGGAGGTGGTTCTATGAACACAGTTCCCGCAAAGTGGGTTGTGAATGCAAAGTGATCAGGTATATGTAGTTTTCCTGCATGCACTAAAGCGGCTTTTAATACATATAAATATGCATTAGCAGGAAATCAAAGGCAGAAAGATGATGGCAGTACATAGCAAGCTCCTTTCTAAAAGTCCTACTTAGCTTACCGTACGTCCGATACGGCGCGTCTAACAAATGTTGGCTACAGGTCGTTCGGTAACAACAAGTTGCTGCAATCGCTAGGTGCAGTAAAGAGCACAAAATGTAATTTTGTATGCTCTCATTACTAGCAGTTACACAAAGTTACGTGCTACACAGAACAATTTCAAGCCCGAATTTACGGATATTTACGTTCAAACAAAATACTTAAACTAGTACATTAATGGAAATTCGGATTATAGCTTACTTTAACTACAGTTGTTAGATAACAATAGTCACTAAATTACTGATAAAAATCACAGTGAATATGGTGTAGCAGACAGCAAGAACTATTTTATTGTATTTTCTTTTCACGGAACAATTTGACTATAACCAAAAAGTGACGTAATTGATGCTTAATGTACGAATGGCGTTGGGAGGCACGTCAGCTACTCGTCCAGAAGGACCTAGTGTGCTACAATTGAATCTTACTTCAGTGTACTTTCTGCAGTACCTTTGCCCATTCAGCTGCGTGTGAGAGCCGCTCGAGCTGGTTCAGTGTGCGCTTTCGGTCGTCTTCCATGTCTCCAATGGCGCATCGAAGCCTGTGTACCTCATGGTGCAGCTTGGCCTGTTCTCGATTGCTTTGCTGTAATTTATCCTCAAAGCGTTTATTTTCCTCTTTCAACATTGTACACTCTGCAGTAGACTCTTCTAGTGATTTTATGTAGTCCAGTGCCGCCAAATGTTCGCCCTGTAATTGTCCCATATCCTGGCGAATCGCATCGGCTTCAATAAGTAGGCTGTATTTAACAGAAAATTAGATCAGCAGTGGTATTAGCTACGCAATTCATGTTGTACATAAAAACGACGAAGAAATACTTTTATAATTATTAATAATTTGTACGATGCACACGGGAAGCATATACGAAAACTTAAGACAGATATCAATTTATATGCCCTTTGAAATAAAACAAAATCAGAAGTGAATACGTACACAGATTATAAAGATGAATATGCCACATGAATGACAATTTAAATGTCTTTGTTTCATATGAGGGGCCTACGTAAATCGTAAACAATATAGGCAACAATACAGATATACAGGTGCTACAACATGTGGCTGGTTTGAAAATGCATACAGTCTGTGGCCTCAGCAGGATAACAGTTTCTTTAAAGATTTTCGTATTTTGTGTTAGAGTAACGAACTTGATGTAATGATTAACACTTCCAATTTTATTCTAATTCCCATCTGACCAATTCTGACAAACATTTTACCACCGTTTCGCTAAATCACTCCAGGTAATGGCCATAATAACTGATTCGAAAAGGATAGGGCGTATACCTTGCCAATCTCAATTCAACTGAGTATAGGCTCCAGCGGTACTGAAAAGATTGTTGATATATTTCTAATAGTGTTTAGAAATTTATCCTGGATAAATTTTTTAGTCACTGAATGAAACCAGGAATTTTCTTTATTCACGCCTCTAATGACCTCGCTGTCGACGGGACGTTAAACTCTAATACTTCTTCCTTCCTTCCTTCCTTTTATTAACTCTGAAAGACAAGAATTGGCATACGTTATTTTGAATTCTGGATTCTCGCAGTCAACTGTAATCACAGCTTGATCAATAGCGTTGTAGTGCAACAGAGCGCCACTGATGCACAGTGCTTTGGGAGGAAATAATGTGTAAAATGTTTAGTAGCTCCTAAAATATGTGTTATTATTAATAATATTATTGCACACCTGAGTGAGAGAAAAAAATGCTGTGAATTACTTACGTAATGTAGGCAAAAACAATTTGATATTCATCATGTTTCTAAAGACTAGTCTGTATGGTAGCGGCATTGGCAATGAGAAACGGATAAGACATAGCGTGTTTTCTCTTCCCTAACTGATGCAGTTATGCTGCACTAGCTATGAGGTGAGGGATAAAAGTGTTCAAATGCACACGCGGCATTCCAAATGACGGGGAAGGCTTGTTGATCATGGGACTCCCTCTGTGGTGAAATTTCCTTTGCCTTTGTGTCTGATTTATAGCTATATATCCACTTCTTGCAGAAACCGAGCATGTCTGACATAGTCCTCCGAGGACAGCTGCCGGAATAGGTCTGTCACAGACGTAGGTTGTGGAATTCCCGCTGTGGTCAAGTCCAGGAGAAGTCTGCGTCATTGTTTTTCGCAACGTAACACCCTATTGACACGTTGCTGAGATCTAGGACCTCATTTTCTTCGCAGTACGGAAACATGTGAAGGATAATAACCCTGTCCCAACTGGACGTGCGTTACAGTAGTGGTGTATCAACTACGTAGCTTTTTCTGTGAAATCCAAATTTTCTGAGGTGTGCTCGGCTGATTGCTGCATAATGTCTTCCTTTTGACTGCTGCCAGGTCTGCCACCTCTGAACATTCTTGGAAGACTTGCCTCTTTGCAATAGCATGGAAATCCGTATGCAGTAAAGAAGCGTAGTAAAATTGGCCATCAGTCACACAACGTTTCGCCTGGTGCTCCACCAACTCGTTTATGAGATATCAGTGTGACCCTTGATCCATAATAATAATAACTGGATACTTTTATGAAGGCATTCACACTGGTAGATCATTTTAAGTACATTAAGTACATGACAGTTACTTTGAGAGTCCCACTGAGTCTGTGATAATAAGGTTGTCATCGAATTGATTTGCCTCCTTAATTACGAGAACTTCGGCAGTGAATATCTTAGCTGCCGTTGAAAGCTGAAACATACTCCAAGATAGTGTATGTCCGCCGACATAAACGAAGCCATTGTCCTCTCTTGTTTTGGAACCGTCTGTGTATATGTCGATCGAAGATGGTCACGCTGATGCAATGAGCTGGGAGATGGTAGCAGGGGAAGTGGATGATAAATCCGACCTTCTGGGGCGAAAGAAGACGTTGGGCTGGTAATTCAGTGCCTCGTATTCCAAGCTAAATGCAAACGACGGTGTGTCTTTCAATATGAGAGGTGTTACATATCTTTGCTGTATGTAATTCTTTATTTTCAGAGATGCCTTCCTCTCTAGAATTCTAACGGTATACCAATTGTCTGCAGGAGACCAACTTAGGTTACGGAGGAGAGGATGAGCTGTGTTCGCTGCTCTACTAAATACTGTATGAATTTCTAAGTTAAGGAATGTCTCTTGTCTCCGTTAAAAGTGCGTTCTCAGGTGAAGTATGCAGCGCTCCTGGAAAGATTCGAATAGGCCTAGCGGGGTACTGTTCTCTTTCGATCTTGCCTAGTACAGATGTTGGGGCATTATCATACAACGTGTCCGCCGCGATAGCTGAGTGGTCAGCGTGACAGACTGTCAATCCTAAGGGCCCGGGTTCGATTCCCGGCTGGGTCGAAGATTTTCTCCGCTCAGGGACTGGTTGTTGTGTTGTCCTAATAATCACCATTTCATCCCCATCGACGCGCAGGTCGCCGAAGTGGCGTCAAATGGAATGACCTGCACCAGGCGAACGGTCTACCCGATGGGAGGCCCTAGCCACACGACATTTCCATTTCCATCATACAACGTGCAACCCTATACAGTATACAATGAATCATGCCAACGATGAAGGATGCGTAGGACTGTAACATCGACACTCATCTATATGTGGGCAACTAGTATTATGTTGAGTGATCGCCCACGGTAATCAAACATTCCACACGCTACTCCCACGTCAATCTATCGTCGACAGAGGGTCCATGCCATTTGAATGATCTCCTGAAGGGGATGTTAAAAGGTCCTAATCGGAACTCGGACGGTAGTGACGTCCGTCTTTGTCTTGTAAAGACAACCACTGAAGATCTGATCTCTGCACGACGACGTCTTATTATGCATATTCAGGAGGAGAGCACATCCGCCGCTCGATACAGCCAAATTAATGTCATCCTCAAGTTTAGAGAAAACGTGTACATTCAGATAGCACCAACGTATATTAATGATTGGATAGAAAATTCTATTAAGTTCTGATGAATATACTGCACAGAGTATAGGACTCAAAATGGAGCCATGCAGCAGTCCTCTGCAGACCAGGCGTGGTACATACAAGGTATTGTCTTGTTGTCCAACCTAGATCAGAGATAGAGTAATGGTAATGATATGCGTAATACCCATCGACTGCAGTCCGTAGTGTCGCAAGCACTGGAAATATCCAGTAACAAGGCCGTCACATGGCCATTAAAAGCACACCTGAATTGTACGTCCGTATTCAATAGACTTACGCCATCAGTGGCGCCTCTTCGTTTCCTAAATCCGTACTGAGAAACATGCAATGAAGAAATTACTCTCAAATCACTATTAAACAGCCACTTCAACATTATTTCTAATGTTTTGAGCACTAAAGAAGAAAGTACGGTGGGGCAGTACGAAAATAGGCTGAATCTGGGCCTTTGCTAGGTTTCAGTATCGGAAAAATTACTTAAATCTGTCAGTCGTCTACGAACTTGCCTTCTGTCCGTAAGTGATTGTAAATGTCGGCCGGCCAGAGTGGCCGAGCGGTTCTAGGCGCTACAGTCTGGAACCGCGCGACCGCTACGGTCGCAAGTTCGAATCCTGCCTCGGGCATGGATGTGTGTGATGTCCTTAGGTTAGTTAGGTTTAAGTAGTTCTAAGTTCTAGGGGACTGATGACCTTAGATGTTAAGTCCCATAGTGCTCAGAGCCATTTGAACCATTTTTTTGTAACTGTCGCTCAGGGTGCTTAATTCTTCATCTGGCAAATTGGCTAGCATTATGAAGTGTATGTCATTATACCCAGGAGCAGCATTGCGAGTAACTTTTAGAGCTTTTCTCGGTTTTGCAAACCGGGATGCTGTGATATGTTGGGAGAACACAAGATGATGTCTATAGCAAACAAGCGTCTTCCCGTGCAGGGATGACAGTTGGAGAACTGTTGTTTAGTATAGATAACATGAATTCATCTACAACATCCAAAAGCCACGTTGTTGCAATGGTAGCAGCGGTTCCTGTCAGGTTAACGAATTTCAGCACTATCAGGTTTGGCTAACACCTGAATAGGTGACCGTCTGAGTCTGCAAAGTGCTTTTGTGAAGTAGGGTGCACTCAGTCCTTGTGAGGCAAACTGTACAGCTATCTCGTTTGAGAAAACTGACAACGGCAAGGATAGCAGTGTGACGACGACTTGTCCTCCATATCCACAGCAAAAGACGCCTATGCAATGAGGATGACATGGCGGTCGGTCGTTACCGCTAGGTCTTCAAAAACTATTCAGACAGAATTCCGGAGTTGTCCAAAACAGGTGACCTATATGTCATTTATGTCCCATGCCGAGATCATATGCTGTGCACTGAAATCTCTACATAACAAGAAAAAAGGGCCGTCGAGGCTGTTTACCAATGAACGTCACTCAACAATTTTAATTTTGCTACTTGGAGGGCAATACGATAACAGTACGGAAATGTCTGATGTTTTTGAGCGATCTCGCACCGGTACTGCCTCGGAACCTCTTTTTTACATTTAGTAAAGTACGAGGTGCATTCAAGTTCTAAGTCCTCCGATATTTTTTCTAATTAACTACTCACGCGAAATCGATGAAACTAGCGTTACTTCTCGACGTAATCGCCCTGCAGACGTACACATTTTTCACAACGCTGACGCCATGATTCCATGGCAGCGGCGAAGGCTTCTTTAGGAGTCTGTTTTAACCACTGGAAAATCGTTGAGGCAATAGCAGCACGGCTGGTGAATGTGCGGCCACAGAGAGTGTCTTTCATTGTTCAAAAAAGCCAAAAGTCACTAGGAGCCAGGTCAGGTGAGTAGGGAGCATGAGGAATCACTTCAAAGTTGTTATCACGAAGAAACTGTTGCGTAACGTTAGCTCGATGTGTGGGTGTGTTGTCTTGGTGAAACAGCACACGCGCAGCCCTTCCCGGACGTTATTGTTGCAGTGCAGGAAGGAATTTGTTCTTCAAACCATTTTCGTAGGATGCACCTGTTACTGTAGTGCCATTTGGAACGCAATGGGTAAGGATTGCGCCCTCGCTGTCCCAGAACATGGACACCATCATTTTTTCAGCACTGGCGGTTACCCGAAATTTTTTTGGTGGCGGTGAATCTGTGTGCTTCCATTGAGCTGACTGGCGCTTTGTTTCTGGATTGAAAAATGGCGTCGACGTGTCATCCATTGTCACAACCGATGAAAAGAAAGTCCAATTCATGCTGTTGTTGCACGTCAACATTGCTTGGCAACATGCCACACAGGCAGCCATGTGGTCGTCCGTCAGCATTCGTGGCACCTACCTGGATGACACTTTTCGCATTTTCAGGTCGTCATGCAGGATTGTGTGCACAGACCCCACAGAAATGCCAACTCTGGAGGCGATCTGTTCAACAGTCATTCGGTGATCCCCCAAAACAATTCTCTCCACTTTCTCGATCATGTCGTCAGGCCGACTTGTGCGAGCCCGAGGTTGTTTCGGTTTGTTGTCACACGATGTTCTGGCTTCATGAAACTGTCGCACCCACGAACGCACTTTCGACACATCCATAACTCCATCACCACATGTCTCCTTCAACTGTCGATGAATTTCAATTGGTTTCACACCACGCAAATTCAGAAAACGAATGATTGCACGCTGTTCAAGTAAGGAAAACGTCGCCATTTTAAGTATTTAAAACAGTTCTCATTCTCGCCCCTGGCGGTAAAATTCCGTCTGCCGTACAGTGCTGCCATCTCTGGGACGTATTGACAATGAACACGTCCTCATTTTAAAACAATGCGCATGTTTCTATTTCTTTCCAGTCCGGAGAAAAAAAATCGGAGGCCTTAGAACTTGAATGCACCTCGTAGGGTAGATGTTTGTGTAATCTCTTCTCGTGATGGTAGTCTTATGGCTTTTCAGCGTTATTATATTGTTACTATTTAATAAAATTTCACAGTTGGTATGTCACCGAAGTTCTCTTCAAAGGCTCCTTCCATTGTCACAGGAAAAATTACATAGTTTCCTTAACACGAAAAACAAAAATGTCGCCGTCATCATTCAGCTGCTATAAGCGTTAAACACTGCTTCCTCAAGTCAGAAAATTTGCTCCTTTGTCTAAAATAATATAGCGGAAATAACATCTCGATAAACTGTGTTTACTCGTCGTAAGCCTATTTGATATGGCTAGACAGTTGTCTTACCATACACTGCGTAGAAGAATAACTATCAGTATAAAACTTGTTAGCTTAGTATGTTATGGTATGATACATTTGAAACTGTGGTGAGGGACACAGTCCTAATGATGCGAAAGCGATATCAGCGGAATAACATATAAAGGAATGTTACAGTGTGGGCTCTTTCTTGATGGCGTCTATTGACAAACTCTGAAATATGACTTACTTGGCTAAGAACTATATCCTCCAAATACAAATTAAAGTTTTGGTTCATTTATGCTGTATGCAATCACTATATTAGGCATGTCTTGTATGAAGCAGCTTGGCAACAGACATCTTATGGTTGTCATAGATAATTTTTGTCACGCCTAGACCACATTTGTAAAGAAAGTGTTTTGAAAGCAGTTTGTTTGTAAAAATGCATTATATAGAGGAAAATTATCTAGACATCTAAAAATACACTATGTGATCAAAAAATACGTTTTCCATATTAGTTGCACTGTGCTGCCACCTACTGCCAGGTACTCCATATCAGCGACCTCAGTAGTCATTAGACATCGTGAGAGAGCAGAATGGGGTGCTCCGTGAAACTCACGGACTTAGAACGTGGTCAGGTGATTGGGAGTCAGTTGTGTCACACGTCTGTACGCAAGATTTCCACATTCCTAAACATCCCTAGGTCCACTGTTTCCGATATGATAGTGAAGTGGAAACGTGAAGGGACACGTACAGCACAAAAGCGTACAGGCCGACCTCGTCTGTTGACTGACAGAGACCACTGACAGCTGAAGAGGATCGTAATGTGTAATAGGTAGACATGTATCCAGACCATCACACATGAATTCCAAACTGCATCAGAATACACTGCAAGTAATATGTGGGAGGTGAGAAAACTTCGATTCATGGTCGAGCGCCAGTTGATAAGCCACACACCACGCCAGTAAATGGCAAACGACGCCTCGCTTGGTGTAAGGAGCGTAAACATTGGACGATTGAATAGTGGGAAAACGTATGGAGTGACGAATCACGGTCCACAATGTGGCGATCCGATGGCAGGGAGTGGGTATGGCGAATGCCCAGTGAATTTCATCAGCCAGGTGTGTAGTGCCAACAGTAAAATTCGGAGGCGGTGGGGTTATGATGTGGCCGTGTTTTTCAAGGATGGGGCTTGCACCACTTGTTTTGCGTGGAACTATCAAAGCACAGACCTACATTGTTTTAAGCACCTTCTTCCTTCCCACTGTTGAAGAGTAATTCAGGGATGGCTATTACATCTTTCAACAGATCGAGCACCTGTTCATAATGTGGCAGAGTGGTTACACGACAATGACATCCCTGTAATGGACTGGCCTGCAGAGAGTCCTGACCTGTTTCATATAGAATACCTTTGAGATGCTCCTCAATGATGCATTCCGTGAAGAATGGGCTGCCATTCCCCAAGAAACCTTACAGGACCTGATTGAACGTATGTCTGCGAGAGTGGAAGCTGTCATCAAGGCTAAGGGTGAGCGAACACCATATTGGATTCCAGCATTACCGATGGAGGGAGTCACGAACTTTTAAGTCATTTTCAGCCAGGTGTCTGGATACTTTTGATCACATAGTGTATACCCAGTACTACCTAGACAAATTTAAGGTGAACTTAACGTGTAACACAATACAATAAAATTAACTTTAGAAAATACCTTATGTCTAAAATATACAGTGTTGATCAGTACAATTTTGTCTATTTCCCAAAAGTTTTAATTTTAAATCCTACAAGCACTTGCATGAGCATAAATTCATTTTACCTACAAACAGTGAACATAAATTTAATTACTCACAAAACAAATGTCACATCATGCGTAGAATTTCTGTTAGTCATAGCCTTCAAATATTTACATTATGAAAAAGCTTTCTTCATTTAAGGTATTCCAAACATTTTGTAACTAACATATGTACCAGGTAATGTACGTTTACATCCATGATACATTCAAGTTTTTTAATAAATTAGTACACAATTTTGTAAGGTTGCATGTTTTATATTTTTTAAATATTTCATGTTCAGAAGATTTTTAAACTTTAATAATTAGGCTGCTTAAATGTATTAAAAGATTGTGTAGTTGTATGTGGAGAGATGTGTCCGACATTTTTTTTTCTCAGTAGTAAATAATGAAATCCAACATATGTTTAAATTACATTAGGTACAGTTTTACCCAGTAATTTCATATGATTTCTAATCGCTGTCTTTTTGTATACCATACGAAAGATACTTCACTTTTCTTCCATTTCTCTTTTATTCCTCTTTATTTAAAATAATCAGTTCCCCTACAACACTTTTACTGAACACATTAATTCTAATTTCATAATGAAATGGTAATGAAGATTTTTCTTTCCAAATATTAGGAGTTGTTATGCAATTCATTAATTTTAAGTATGTAATTAAAGCTTCTATATTGTGAACTCAGTTACAGATCATTATTGTGGTCTACTTTTTCTGTATTTTCTTCACTGAGAGATACTGTTTAAATTATGATTTTCGTAAATAACTATTAAACTGTGTTAAAATACATAATAAAGTTTTGTAACTAAATCTGCTATTGATAGTTTCAGAAAGAAGCATACGGAAATATAATTGGTTATTAGGTGAGTAATATTCATTACCCTCAAACGCAGCAAAAGGATAGTATTTATGGTTTCTGTGACAAAATGAATAATACAGTCAGTAATTAACTACTAAATACTTTATAAACTGTTTAATGTGTTCCTTTGTCATTATCATTTCTTCTTCTCTTGTAAAAACCTCTAACTATTCTTTTTAATATATAATTTGCAGTCTTTTATAACAAAATCTTTCAGTCTTCACTTAAAAGTTCCGGGCTGATAGGCTGTGGTCGAAGTATAAAACTCTCCCCTGACGTTTCGTCTCTGACTATGGGAGACTGGGAGACATCCTCGAAGGTACAGCGGCGAACTGCGAAGAGAAGTCGAGGAAGCGCTGATTATATAGGCAGTACAGAGGGCGCCACTGTCGATCACGTGACGTCGGCTATGAAATTGTCTCTGGTAATGCCAACATTCTCGATTGAAAGTAATCGATCGTCACGCTTGCGGTGCAACGCTGACATCCAAATTTTATCCAGTTTAACACCTTCGTCTTTCCTGTTAAAACTATTACGGTGTTTATCAATCTCGATAGCATCTCTATAGATGCGTGCATAATAAAGAGAGGTTTTTCATATGACGCTCGTCTCGCTGAATTTTATTTCATGATCACCTTCCTGGTAAACATGTTCCGCTACGGCCGATTTATCCGTGTGACCCAGGCGGCAATTCCTCTTATGTTCAACAAGACGGGTGTTCACACTTCTCTTTGTGGTACCGATATAAATCTGTCCACAACTACAAGGAATTTTATACTCCCCCGGTGTAGCCAAAAGGTGTCGTGCATCTTTTGCCGATCTTAAATATTCTTTTATTTTTCTGGTGGGTCTGAAAATAGTTTCCACCCCATACTTGTTTAAAACTTTCCCAATGCGATCTGCGACCTTACTAATGAACGCAAAAAAAACTTTGCCCTTGGGCGACTGTTGTTCGACGTTGCTCCTGATTCTCTGCCTAGAGCGAAGTGCTCGATCTATATCCTTGCTAGAATAGCCATTCTTCGCGAAAGTTGACCGTAGATGTTCAATCTCATGTTTTAAATAAACAGGCTCACAAAATTTGTAGATAACGATCAGTGTGTGTGGCCTTTCTAAACAGCTTATGACCCAAAGTTCCGTCCCGTCGTTTAATGACAGACACATCCAGGAAATTCAATTTCCCATTCCTTTCCGTCTCCATAGTAAATTGGATTTACGGATTAATGCTGTTTAAATGTGTCAGGAAGGCATCCAACTCCTCTGCTCCGTGTGTCCATACTACGAACGTGTCATCGACATAGCGATACCATGTGGCTGGTCTCTCACTGGCAATCTGCAACGCCCGTTGTTCAAAAGTCTCCATAAATAAGTTACCCACAGCAAGACTAAGAGGACTGCCCATAGCCATCCCGTCAATCTGTTCATAAAAGTTGTTATTGTGTTGAAAGTAGGTTGTGGTGAGGCAGTGTCGGAATAATGCCACAATATCCGTAGGAAAAATATCCGCTATGCATAAGATAGCTTCGTTTACCGGAATCTTGGTAAATAACGACACAATATCAAAACTGACGAGGATATCATCCGGGCCCACGCTCGATTCCTTTAACTTATCAATGAAATGAGCTGAATTTTTAATATGACTGTCCGTCCTACCAACATAAGGTTGCAGCAATGAGGCAAGGTGTCTAGCTCACTTGTGTGTTGGTCCGCCTATAGCGCTGACAATTGGCCTCAACGGAAGCTCAGGTTTATGCACTTTGGGGAAGCCACAAAGTCTAGGTGGGTACGCTACTGTTTTACAAAGCAGCTTCTTACCGTTGGAGGCGAATGAAGACGCTTTACCAGTCGAATGGTCATTCTTAAAATCTTCACAGTCGGATCTTTCTGAAGTTTTTTGTAATTGGAGGGAACCAAAATATCACTAATTTTTCCATGATAGTCCTCACTGTTCAGTATGACGGTGGCATTAACCTTATCTTCATTAAGAACAGTAATGTTTTTATCTGCATTTACATCCCTCAGCGCCTTCCTTTGTGCCTGCGACAAATAACTGTTAAGTGGCTTACATGTAAGTAAAATCCTAGCCGTTTCCATCCTAATTACGTCAGCGGACTGCTCTGGAAGCTGACGGATACCGGCCTCAATATTTGCTACAATATCCTCTGTGGGTACATTTTGGAGCGTCACAGCAAAATTGCCTCCTTTCGCTAGTACAGAAATTTCAACTTTTGACAAATCTTCGATGCCTCGCTCAGGCCGCCCAAGGGCTACTACCGCAGTGGATGACCGCTACCTACGGATTATGGCACAGAGGAACCCTGACAGAAACGCCACCATGTTGAATAATGCTTTTCGTGCAGCCACAGGACGTCGTGTTACGACTCAGACTGTGCGCAATAGGCTGCATGATGCGCAACTTCACTCCCGACGTCCATGGCGTGGTCCATCTTTGCTACCACGACAGCATGAAGCACGGTACAGATGGGTCCAACAACATGCCGAATGGACCACTCAGGACTGGCATCACGTTCTCTTCACCGATGGGTGTCGAATATGCCTTCAACCAGACAATCGTCGGAGACGTGTTTGGAGGCAACCCGGTCAGGCTGAACGCCTTAGACACACTGTCCATCGAGTGCAGCAAGGTGGAAGTTCCCTGCTGTTTTGGGGTCGCATTATGTGGGGCCGACGAACACCGCTGGTGGGGATGGAAGGCCCCGTAATGGCTGTACGATACCTGAATGCCATACTCTGACCAATAGTGCAACCATATCGACAGCACATTGGCGAGGCATTTGTGTTTATGGACGACAATTCGAGTCTCCATTGTGCATATCTTCTGAATGACATAATTCAGGATAACGATATCACTCGACTAGAGTGGCCAGCCTGTTCTACAGACATGAACCCTATCGAACATGTCTGATAGATTGAAAAGGGCTGTTTATGGACGACGTCACCCACCAACCACTCTGAGGGATCTCCTCCGAATCGTCGTTCAGGAGTGAGACAATCTGGACCAACAGTGCCTTGATGAACATGTGGATAGTATGCCACGACGAATACAGGCATGCATGAATGCTACTGGGTATTAGAGGTACCAGTGTGTACAGCAGTCTGGACCACTACCTCTGAAGGTCTCGCTGTATGGTGGTACAACATGCAACCTGTAGTTTTCATGAGAAATAAAATGGGCGGCAATGATGTTTATGTTGATCTCTATTCCAATTATCTGTACAGGTTCCGGAACTGTCGGAATCTCGGAACCGAGGTGTTGCAAAACTTTTTTGATGTGTGTAGTATGTTGGTACCTAAATATTTGAAAAGTGCCGTAAAGTGTAGAAGAGAGTTGGAGTTAATGCACGGGGTGAAATGCGGAACTTTTGGTGACGATTAAAATAACTAAATTTCGCGTATCGGGTTGCTTACTCGCCAACATGAACATTGTGTTATGTGTGACTGTTTGTAGTAACATCTGAGCGAGCTATTCTAAAAGAAAGAATCCGTTTGTAAACTTTTTGGGAAGTGCCATTGGTAATTATCACAACTGGCTACGGTTATGAATGAGGTGTGCGTGTGGACTTTTCAGACTTTGTAGAGTTTAGAGGAAGACTTGGTATTGACTGGTGTGTGCAAGCTTATCGCAACAGAGTGAAATTTTACGCTCATAAATACTTTCATTTAGATATTCCTTCCACCGAAAAAACAGTTTTAGTGTGACTTGTGGTTACGAAATGCGCCGCTGTTTTTCTGTAACTTTTTACGGCTGAAAACAGCATTTCAGTGACTTCAAGGAGGCTTGCGTCTGGGAAGAAATTTACCACAAGGTGAGTGAAACTTTGCAAAGCATCGTGCTGTCGTAGTTGTGCTACACTCCTTCAGCAACAGTTTAGTAAATTACTCTATTTTGGCCTAAAGAAGCTAGTAACGAAGGAACTAAACTTGTCTCATTCCCAGTTACCACTGACAATACTTGTGAACCAAGCGTGCACAAAAATTGCATTTTAGGACCGAATGACATGAAACAAGACGAAGATTATTAATCCTGTTTTCATGCATCTATAGTAAGGAAAGGGTTACACATATTTTTACATCAGGATATCACTAAAGGCTAATATTATAGGTGGGAGGATCACCTTCCCATGTCATAAATTACATGTACAGTGTTTTATGGAAGTAAAATAATTATAGTGTTACTCTAGGAAGATATACTTTGTTGCAGTAACCACATTGTAGAAAAAGAGGAGCACAAATTTATATTTTTAAGGCGAGTGACTGCCATGATGCAGATCAATAAGCTACGAATGAGCAAACGCTCATCTTTCATTCGCGAAACTGTCAAACGATAAGATCATCGTATGTCAGTGTGCTGCAAATGGTCGTGGTATAGTCGTATTTTATAAGTGGTAATATGTGAATCTGTTCGACAGAATATTGGCTTTAGTTTTATAATTAATACCTGTATTCAAGCTCCATGGACAAACTACAGCAGTTTGTACGTAGGCATTATATTAAATTTGTAAATAAATAGTAGCTTTTCCATCAAAATGAAAAAAAACGCACAGAAGAGCTATCATGGAAGATCTGGCTTCCATAAAATAAGAAGTAGGTTTACAATGGGTGTGCATGGTGAGAAACGAAAACACTGAGCTCCCTACAGATTGTATATTCATTGTACAGTTACAGGGATAGAGACAAAAAAGCAGGATATTGCCAAATTAAAGGAACCCAACACGTCAGTCCCAGCATTACTTAAATCGTTGAGAATGGACAGCACGGAGTAAAGCATATTTCCGATGGAGATGCTCAGCTTATCTGACAACAGAAACAGAAGTGTAGTATATTTGATATCTAAGAGTAAAAGATGACAAAAGAGTTGAAACGTGTATACCGAAAAACATGTAAGCTGAACTTATCTTCACAGATGACCCAAGTAAAATAGTATTTCGGAAGACTTAACAATATGTCACTCAGACAGAAGAGGAAGCAATGTGACTGAGGCCGATGTGGAATTTCTTGAACTCAGCGAAATACCACTGCCAAAAAAGAAAATGTTAACCAAAGAATTAATAAATAAGGAGGTAGAATACAGACAGAGGCAACATAATCAAAGCCAGGTGTTTTCAAGTAGAGATACTGGTGCAAATGAAAATAGCATAAAAGTCTAAAAACATGAATGCTGAAATAAAGATATTATGATGAATGCAGACCACTGTGAAGTGGATGCAAGAGGGTAAACATGGTTCCACATGATAACGTTTCTTCCCATTTCAATCACCTAGGCAGCACAGGAAGAATGATTGCCTAAGTACCTCTGTTGGTGTTATGGGAGTGATACATAGGGGGTTGAATTACATTTCCTGAGACTTTGCTTAATACTGGGTTTTGAAACTCTGTAAGCAGCCTTTCGTTGTTTGATTGACAGCTATCTTCAAGAGATTTTCGTGAAGCTCTCCCATCAGTCAAGCAAATTTGTGACCATTCGTGCCACCCTTCTTTGTATATATAGGGCAGTCTCCTGTTAGTCGTCACTGGTATGGGTCACACCATTGAACAGTACGGTACGACAGACAAGTGATGTGTAAGTGTCTCCTCTGTACGCTGACTGCATTTTCCTAGTATCCTCTCAAAGAACCGAAATCTGCCATCAGCTTTACCTGTGACTTAGCCTATGAGAACATTCCATTTCATAAGCCTACAAAATATTAAACACATGTATTTATAACGAATAACTGATCTCAGTTGGATGTCATTTGTTATATGTTTTGAAACACACAGTTTTGCATTTCTGAAAATTTAAAACGAGTTGTCAGTCTTTGCACCACGTTGCAGTCTTATGAAGATCTGGCTAGATATCTGTGTAGCTTATCTCAAGCAGTAATTCATTATCGATAACTGTATCAAATAGCTCTGAGCACTATGGGACTTAACTTCTGATGTCGTCAGTCCCCTGATAACTGTATCATCTGTAACACACTTATGGGTGCTATGGATACTATCCGTCTGTAGCATATATGATGCTACTTCTACTCCTGTTTGGTGACGTTTTTAGATACTGTATACAGTTTGGCGGAACCAAAACAGAGGAAAGAATTTAAGTTGGTCAACATACCTAATACGCTACCTGGTGGTGAATCTAACAGTTTTCCTAGGGAGGTTGCCACCCTGTGCCCATTACATCCGTAGCGATGAAGGGAATCTCAAACTGGCTGTCATTCTATTTCTTTTCATATTCTGCAGTAAGTACTTTTGACACAGTTTTATGTACTATTAGGCGAGCAATTGAAAGAAGCACCTGTATGTTCGTGGGAGAAGAGAAAATAAATTTCACCCATGTTTCTTTATGTACTTGTATTCACCAGGATCAACTTCACTTCACGTTGTTGGCCCTGTCTTCTGTCCATGTTGTTCACGATTTCTTATTTCTTCTGCTTTCAAGGCCTTCTACATTTAATATTTTTATCTTAAAAGAGTTTTTTTCTGTTACTGCGAATCCTTTGATGATGTTTCTTTCTAGTTCTTTTCTTATTTCTATAATTCATACTATTACTGATTTATTTTCCACAAACACAGGAATATTTCTTCCGTTAGCCTCTGTCATTCATTCAGTAAAAGTGTCCAAAGAAGATTAACTGTCCGTTTGCCACTGCTGCTAAAATATCACGTATATTTTTATAGAACTCCATTACATCTCATTTTCATTATAATTAGTATTGCAAATATAATTTTTTATAATAACCAGTCTTCCAAGTAACTATTTTGTCCAGCTTATAGCTGATCATTAAGCATTCACGTGCATATAAAAAGTCTAATTTTGCACAGTGTTTTAGATTTTTATTTCTGGATATGCACTTTTTTTGTTTTAGATATTTTTTGTCAAATCATATGTTCTTCCTATCTTATTAAATCTTACCTATTTCATTCTACTGTGTGGTTTCTCCAAGATATTTACAATTAATGATTCGTTTTAGTTTACGTATTTGTGTTTGAACATATTTTGGCACATATTTTTGATTGTTTTTCTCTTAGTTGAAAATCTTAGACCAGTTCTAATCCCTATTATTTCTAGAAAATTTGAGTAACTGTTTCTATTAGGTTTTCTGAAAGTATTTCAAAATGGTCTGTAAAGAACAGGCAATTAATCTTAAGTCCATTTGGTTTTCTACTGTAATTCTTCAGCTCTTAAGTTCCACATTCTTACAATTTTCTTCTAAGACATAGTTCAACAGTATAGGTGATAATCTGTTCCCTTGTTTAACATTAACTATTATTTCAAACAGCTGAAATATTTATCCCATCACTTCACTTTAGATCTCATATATGTTACATTTTCACGAATTATGTTTTGTAACTTTGCTGAGCACCAGCTTCTTCAACGATTATATATATTGTTTCTCTATCTACAGAATCCCCCCTTAAACCATGGACCTTGCCAAGCCTCAGCAGTACAAATAGCCATGCTGTAGGTGCAACCACTTCGAAGGGGTATCTGTTGAGAGGCCTGACAAACGTGTGGTCCCTGAAGAGGGGCAGCAGCATTTTCAGTAGTTGCAAGGGAAACAGTCTTTGGTTGTCTGATCTGGCCTTGTATCATCAACCAAAAGGGCGTTACTCTGCTGGTGCTGCGAACAGCTGAAAGCAAGGGGAAAATACGGCCGTAATTTTTCCCTAGGGCATGCAGCTTTACTGTTTGGTCAAATGATGATGCCGTCCCCTTATGTAAAATACTCCGGAAGTAAAATAGTCCCCCATTCGTATCTCCAGGGGAGGGACTATTCAGGAGGACTACGTTATCAAGAGAAACAAACTGGCGTTCTACGGAACGGAGTGTGGAATGTCAGATCCCTTAATCAGGCAGGTAGATAAGAAAATGTGAAAAGGACATGGATAGGTTAAAGATAGATATACTGAGAATTAGTGAATTTCTATGGCAGGAGGAACAGGACTTCTGGTCAGGTGAATACAGTGTTATAAAGGCATATCAAATAGGGGTAATGCTGGAGTAGGTTTAATATTGAATAAAATATTAGGAATGCGGATAAGCTACTATGAACAGCATAGTAAAGACATTATTGTAGCCAAGAGAAATATGAACCTCCACGCCTACCACAGTAGTGCAAGTTTATACGCCAACTATCTCTGCAGATGATGACGATATTGAAGAAATGTATGATGATATAAAATAAATTATTCAAACAGTTAAGGGAGACGAAAATTTAATAATTGTGGTGGACTGGAATTGGACGAGTACGAAAAGTAGTAGGTAAACATGGAGTGGGGGTAAGGAATGAAAGAGGAAGTCGCCTGGTTTAAGAATCATGAAAGAAGGTTGTATATGTGGAAGAGACATGAATACAGGAAGGTTCACATTGATTATATAATGGTAAGACTGATATTTAGCAACTAGGTATTAAATTGTAAGGCATTTCCAGGGGCAGATGTGGACTCTGACCACAATTTTTCGGTTATGAACTGTAGATTAAAACTCACGAAACCGCAAAAAAGTAAGAATTTAAGGACATGGGACCTGCATAAACTGAAAGAAATAGAGGTTTTAGAGAGTTTTAGAGAGACTATTAGGGAACGATTGACAAGAACAGGGGAAAGGAAAACAGTAGAAGAAGAATGGGTAGCTTTGACAGATGAAATAGTGAAAGCAGCAAAGGTTAAAGGCGAGGGCTGGCAGAAGTCCTTGGGTAACACATGAAATATTGAATTTCATTGATGAAAGAAGAAAATACTAAAATGCAGTAAATGCAGGCACAAAGGAACACAGACATCTCAAAAATGAGATCGACAGGAAGTCAAAATGTGTAGAGGACAATGTAAGGATGTAGAAGCATATATCACTAGGGGTAAGGTAGAGGTCACCTACAGAAAAATTAAAGATACATTTGGAGAAAAGAGAACCACCTGTACGTGTATGAAGAGCTCAGATGGTAAACCAGTCCTAAACAAAGAATGGAAAGCCGAAAAGTTGGAAGAAGTATATAAAGGGTCTATACAAGGGCGATGTACTTAAGAGCAATATTACGGAAGTGGAAGAGGACACAAATGAAGATGAGAAGGGAGATATGATACTGCATGAAGTATTAGACAGAGCACTGGAAGGCCTAAGTAGAAACAAGGCCACGGGACTAGACAACATCCTGTTAGAGCTACTGATAGCCTTGCGAGAGCCAGCCATGATCACTCTTCCATCTGGTAGGCAAGATGTATGAGACAGGCAAAATACCCTCAGATTTCAAAAAGAATATAATAATTCCAGTTCCAAAGAAATCAGGTGCTGGCAGGTGTAAAAATTACCGAACTATCAGTTTCATAAGTCACTGTGGCAAAATACTAACATAAATTCTTCACAGACAAATAGAAAAACTGCTAGAAGCCAACGTTGGGGAAAATCAGTTCAGATTCCATAGAAATGTAGCAACACGTGAGGCAATACTGACCCTATGACTTATATTAGAAGTTAGGTTAAGGAAAGGCAAACCTACATGTATAGCATTTGAGAGTAGTGGAAACAAGTATCTTGTGGCACATTTTATTAGTGCAGGTTGCCTCCATCAGGGGCAGGTACACGTTCAGGGCAAACCTATTGTTCTCCTTTGATTGACAGGCACTTAACCTATTGTTCTACTAAAAGGATCCTTCCTTTTGATTGACAGGCACTTAACCTATTCTTCCCCCACCCCCTCCCACTCCCCTCCCCCCTTGGGAAACATCCAACCCACACCCTCCCCCTCCACCTCACCCTCACTGCTACAGGTACACTTTCATGTATGAGTTATTGCCCCTCTCACTCTTATCAGTTTGATTGACTACTTAATTAAATTGATCAACTAATTTACCTCTACATCTCTGGTAAACCCCCTCCCCTAGAAAATGGCAGGAAGTCCAAATTCCATCAGGACAATGCAGCACACCACGGCTAACCCCACCAGTGTGACAGATGAGCTTAAATGTATAGGTCGTCAATCACTTTCAGATGGCAGTTTGGAAACTCTTCACAATGCTGCCAAACTGTTCTAGTTTCCTTATGTTGTAACTGTCTTTTTATTTAAAATTCACCCAGCGTATGTGTGAGTTGTTATGGTAACTGCAGTAAGAACAACATGATTTACACCATGCGATATCTAGTTTTTCCTGCGAGAGGCAATTGACCAGAATGTGTTAATGTCAATTTAGAACCTGACACAGACCTCGAAGTCATGGCAGAAACACAAAATGTATGGCAGTGTACAAAGTGTGTTATAACAGAAAAAACAATGTTTCAAACAACGACACAGAGTCACAGGGTGCGTCTCTTGCGACTTACAGTATAGTCTGTGCAGTGGATCAATACCTGTATATTTAATAGGTTTGTGACATGTGCTCAATGCCGGCATGCATATAATATTTGTTTTCGATGTATGGAAGGAGTGAGATGCGGTAAAAATCTTATCTTGTTCTACATCGGATGAAGTTAGTGGAGCTTTTATAGTTCGTGATTGTTCTTTGGTGGACGGTACAGAATAATGATGATAGATTGTTTGGGCGATAGACGTGAATGGGCCCTGAGAGACGTGGATCTGTAGTACCTGCTTGTAGTTTGGAGAAGCACCACAATGCAAAATCCATGTCCTTCCTCCAGTTCCCGTACTGTCTTTTATACTACCTCATTATGCAGGAGCAGGCTTCGTTTCCGTCGAATGGTCAAAACACAGCTCTGTCACAGTAAGTCAACTTCGACTGTATCTACATGGGTTGCAGAAGGTGGTAGATATAGCTTTCTCCGACTTCTACTCAGTTACGACTTACATTGGAACATTCACATGCGTAAAGCTGCAGGGACCGTAGTGCAGTGTCTGACCGGGGCTACATAAAACCATGTTGGAACTTTACTGTAACTGTTAGGTTCGAGAACAGTGGCTCGTTTCGAGATAAGAGACTGCCAGAAATATGATTCACTAGTAGTTGTAATCATTAAAGGACTTCTCCATAGGATGTGGTTGAATGGGAAGACTTGATTCCAAATCATAGACATCAGTTCTACCGAAAGCGTAGCACTAGAGATGTGAAAAGCTAGTGTACATTACTTACGACCTCAAACATCACACCATCTACTGTTTGTGATCTTTCTCAATCAATCATCGCCTATAACTCAGTGAATATATCGCAGAAACTCTTGACATGACATCGAGACAGAATACACCACAAGTACTAGAGAAATATCTAGTGTCGGTGACTTGAGGGAGTTGCAAATACCGGTTTCATACCATGCTCTTTAGCTGAAGCACTTACAAAAATCGGTAATTTTAATACGAGGGTGCACCATCTGCGACGTGTAACCGCCCTGCTGGTGTGATAATATACACTCCGGCGATAACCGTCAACATTCAGTGTAACGGTATTTCTCTGGAAAAACCGCATCATTCCTAGGTAATGCCATATAAGTCTTTATAAAGCCCATATAGCTTTTAACATGGATACTTGTGTGCACCTGTAGAAACAAGACCGCTTGTGATGGTAATATGGTTGTGTTTTTTTTTTTAACATATAGCGGTTTGTAAGTCGATTGCACCTCTCTTTCTAAGAAACGGTGGCAGCACTCGCAAGAGAAACTTATGAGACATGTCCACCCATCGTTGATTTTCCATCAGCATTATTTCGTATCACCAGCAATCAGTTACTGATGAAGTATTATACTTAGTAGTAGGGAGTGCATGGTAGGTTCGCCTTGAGCATCAGGCTTATAAAGTATGTGTTTGTGTTCCAACACGTGCAAAGGAAATTACTATGTCTAGTCATAAGGAAGGTATGGATTGACACGGAGTACTGTGACAGCAAAGGGAAGAGTATGTCAAGTCATAAGAATGGTACTGATATTTCTATTTCCAGGACCACATCCGTCAGCAGGATTTATTTCTGATATTTTGCTCATTGTCGAATTTCATTCAACTGAGACCGCAATCTTAACATTTAGTTGTAGGTACAGGGATAAAATATACATGAGGCCAGTTTTTTTTTTCCTAGGACGATTCTGTCTATGCATTCCTGGCATGCAGCGCCAGTGTCCTGTGGCGGTGGTGATTCACGTTTCCCATTAATGGTAGGAGCCATCCAAATGGAGAGGCCTGTTGGAGTGTAGGAATGTAGCTGAGTTAACTGTGTTGTCCTCCAGACGGCCGAATAGTGAACTAATACTTAGTATGTTTTGGATAGCTTTCGTGATTGATTGGAAATTTGGGAAGATTCAATATGGACACGTGTTTTTCACCGGACCATTATTCCCTCCCATGTAAATTGCTCGGTTGATTGCTTCTGCACATTTTGCGCCTTTATTTAGTTGAGGGAACATCGATTGTGGTGTGTGCATCTAGCAGGTGAAAGACGGGTGCAAGACACTTTTGCTTGTTCTCTGGACATGAGAAACACCTTAGTTGACTCTGTAAATTATAGGGATGACTTGGAATCTGTTACATCACCGACTTTGGTTTTCACAAGTGGAAATTTCACTTTCCTCTATTATTTTTCGAGTTTTCACGCAAAAGGTCTTCGCAGACAGTGTAAGTTTCTAGTTACTCAGTAGTTTACAGCATGCTCCAACTGGCTAAATTTTCGGGTTTGTACATAAGTAAATTCCAGTCTACATCTTCGGAATTATACTGCATGTGCGTTCAGTAGGATATCGTTATGTGCTTGATATCGAGAAGTACCGCGAAAATGGTATAATATTATGGTAAACCATGCGAAAATACATGTGTACTTACAATCACAGTGTCTGGAGATGGGTGTAGAAAAGCAAGCGAGCAAGCAGGTCCGGACCAGAAACAGTAACGCTTTTGTGCCGAGGGGAAAAGACCCCAAATTTGTAAAAAAGTTCTCAGGGTGGCTTCGGTCCACTGAAGGCCCCTGTGTTCACATGTAAGGAGTGGATGACTTGACCATTGGCTGCAGGAAAATATCTAGTGCTGCGAGGAGTATATACAGTGCTGTCTGTCTTTGCGGTTTATGTATGAGTGTATGGCGGCCGATAACTATATGAATGAAGCAAAAACAGATGCACAATATAGCAATGCAAGTGTTCAACTAGACCTGCTATAGTATACAAACAACACGGATAATACGGCTGTAACCATACGTTCCATCATCGGCACCCCTAAGCGTACCCTCGCATTTTCCTTGTTGTTCTGTCAATAGTGATGTTGATTACAGTACACCATCCCACGCCTGTGAAGTCTTTCCAAGCATTACTTCCACAGGTGTGGTATTCATTATCAGATAGTGCCTGTCCTCAAGAATACTTGTTTGAGATAATCTTGGCAGAATGCAGCACCTTCCAGAAGCGCTGATTCGAAGACTGTCAGATAATTTCCTAAAACTGAGGAAAATCGAGACATATAGCTGGCGTGAGTGTAGTTATGACATAACTTTTTCGGGCTCCATACAGACATAAAAGATAACTGCACTGTTTGTGTAAAATGCGTATATATTGCAGTGCAATGTTACTGTGGCTTATGTTGTGGCATGGCCAGAGAAGATGAGTGTGTGTCCTATCATGAGGGATATATAGATTCAGCACATCGATAACCCTGAGGGGATGAGAGAGATTTTTTCTTGGAAAACTTTGTGCACTTTAAATACTGAGATTAGTTTCAAAACCACAGCCGTCAAGAGGAGACATTGCCTGTACATCGATCAGTGTCAGACTGCAGCAGCAACTGTAATATTTAATTTTAGTTGCACTGGTAAATATTTTCCTGGCTCCCAATATTCTTGTGAGTCTTGTATGTATTTGATGATCTGCAGACAATTTTTGCGGGGTTTAACTGTCACTGCAATGTAGCTACCTGTAAAAAACAATTTTGCCACTGAAAGTCTTGTCTGCAGAAAACAATAGCGGGTGGTGCTCCCACACCGGCAGCAGCAGCAGTTTGACAGGTAAATTCAGTGACGAACGGGCTGTCCCATTAAGATCGCTAGGAGCAATGCACCCTGTGCTATTCTGGGAGGCATTGGAACATCTCTCTCGGCGCTGGACCTGCACTACAGCTATGCGTCCTCGCGCCAACAATGGTGAGTATGTGAATATGTATTTCGACAGGAATTTCTCAGGTATCAAGTATGAAAGAGATGCACACCGCCTCATGCTTGTGGAACTCGAATGGACACATGTGTGTCACTTGGAAGCTGAAGGCCACGTTGCCACTTTGCAGGGACCGCTGTTGCACCTGGACTTCAGAGTCGGCGTCGGTTGTCGGGTGGCTGGATGTGTTTTTCATTAGGGATCTTTTATTTAAACTACAAGGTGGACAACTTTGCTTCCGCCGTTTTTTCCTCAACATATGAGGCTTTAATGAAACAAATTGGTTACACATGTATCATTCAAAGTATTTTCCATAGTTGGCCACTACTTTCACTCATATTTTGGACAGTGTACTAATCTTGCATCAAAAAAATTGTTAATATTTTGAAGCGATCCACGAATAAATCCAATGTGTGACTTCTTCACGAGATCGGAAGTGTTGGTCAGCCAGGTTATGCGCCATTGATCTAAACATGTCACAGTCAGGAGGCAGCAATGTCTGGAGAACACAGCGGGTGGGTTAGGACTTCCCATTTTAACGTTTCCAAGCACGTTTTGACCTCTTTTGCAACGTGTTGTCGAGTGTTGTCGTGCTGCAAAATCACTTTATCGTGCCTCTCGCTGTATTGTGGCAGTTTGTATTTCAATGCTCTGCTCGAACGCATTAAGTTTGATAACGAGCACCTGTCATTGTTCGCTTTGTTTTAACACCTCATAGTACATGACGCCAAGCTGGTCCTACCAAATGCAGAGCATGATCTTGGAGCCGTGAATATTCGGTTTGGCTGTCGACGTGGAAGCATTTCCGGGATATTCCCATGATATTTTGCGTTTAGAGTTATCATAATGAACTCATTTTTCGTCCCTGGTCACAATGTGTTGCAGAAATCCCTTCAGTTTTTGCATCTGAAGCAACTGTTCACAAACACACAAACGCCATTCAACATCTCTTGGTTTCAGCTCACACGGGACCCAAGCTCCTTCTTTCTGAATCATTCCCATAGTCTTGAGTCGATTTGAAATGGCTTGGTGTGTCACTCCCACTGATTGTGCCAATTCTCCTTGAGTTTGACGCGAGTCTTCACTCAGCAATGTCTCCAATTCTGCATCTTCGAAAATATTCTCTCTTGCACCACTTTGCCGGTCTACGACGTTAAAATCACCGTTCTGCTCCTACTGGAAGAGGTGTGCCATTGTCTTCCCCTGTCACAAACTATAGAGAGACCAGAAGGTTCATATCATGCTCCATTTCTTCGACAGATAAATAGTTGCCACAGGTGAGTCAAGAGATAACCGATAGAAAAAAATCTCAGACATACTGAGGACTGAACACTGGCGCTTGGGATTAGAGGTCCTATATATAGCCCTCTTTTTGGGGTGCGCACTGGGGATGGTGGTGAGTGTAGAGATGAGCACACTCCATCATCCTCGTTTGGCTCGCCTTACTTTCGTCGTACAGAGTTCGTCTTTGAGTGATAGTCTGTGTTCAAGCTAATGAGACTTTATGTCCTTAGAATAAAGCCTGCGCCGGCCGAAGTGGCCGTGCGGTTAAAGGCGCTGCAGTCTGGAACCGCAAGACCGCTACGGTCGCAGGTTCGAATCCTGCCTCGGGCATGGATGTTTGTGATGTCCTTAGGTTAGTTAGGTTTAACTAGTTCTAAGTTCTAGGGGACTAATGACCTCAGCAGTTGAGTCCCATAGTGCTCAGAGCCATTTGAACCAATAAAGCCTGCTAAAGTAAAGTGATACCTCTCACAGGCAGTACCAATGCAACATGACTTGCTGAGAACAATAAATTAAGTAAATTACTAAAAAAAATACCGAAAATAGAGGACACTATCACTAGCGACCTAAAATCTTCAGCGATATAGCGAACATTGCCTCTCACTTTGTAGGACATCTTACGTAACGCACTAAGTCTATGCTCTTCTGGTATTGTAGCAAGTTGTTTCGTTGTCTATTAGAGCAGGGGTTGCGGTAGACGACAGATTACCATCCCCCTCCTATCTAATACAAAATAGATTCATTGCATACTGAAATCTGTGCACTAAAAGCACTATGCATTAAAGGATCCTCCACCTGGGACTGAAATAAATGAGTCATCAGATTGTGTCCTATCTGAAGTCGAATGAGAGTATCTTATCTTGCTTCAGTGGCCAAATGCTTTACTAACCCCAACGTATTGTTAGTCGCATCGTGTCATCCTTCTTTCTACAAACGCATGAGACTACCTCAGTGGCAGAGTGCGGCACCTAAGGGAACTGCACACCGAGTCTGGAGAGTACACAATTCAGTGGCTCCACACCTGTTAATTCATTTCTCTGAATTCCCTTGTGCCGTGGTACCCAACAGAATGATACCTTCTTCCTCAGTCTTTCCAGGAGAAGAAGAGGGTCCTGGAAATTCTGGATACATTTTTCTTTGCTGAATACAAACGTTGGAAGACATATAATCACATACAGCAGAGCTGGATGAGAGAAAGAATTTTTCAACACGAATATGTCACATCTGCTCCAGAGCACTCGAGACTGCAAGAAACTCTGGGTTAAATGCAGTAAATTCCTTCGGTAAAAGAGACTTAGCCACACATTCAAAGGAAATTATTAAGCAGTCTAGCGCGTCCCACTGTTTAGAACCGTCTGTAAACACCTTTACACAGCTGTGATGCTCATTTAAAATATCGTAAACAGTAGAATTAAAAACACGGGCAAAAGGAGAGTCTCTTCTGCACCTCATTAAGTCTAAAATTATTTTACGCCACATCAGTAGTCAGTGTGGTTGTTGGCTACAACCCTAAGTTAGAGATCGTATTTTTCAGAAGTCAAGTGGCAATAGCTCACGCATTGTGCACATTCTTAAAGGCCTGATTATGTATGGATGTTTTGTGAATATTATATTGATTGGAGGGTGAGCAAAGTGTTGCTGTGCCACTGATTCTGGAATGGTACAAAGTAAAGTCGTATTCCACTGTTGGATGAAAGAGCGCAAAGGGCTGGTTCAGCCTTCTTATAGGAAAGGTTTCTCAACTCTTCGCGCAATATGGCACCTTTCCTATGCAAAGCGTGTGTTTTGATGTATACGGTAAGAACAGTTGATCATAACAGATGCGTGTGGTGTGTGGCGTCATGTTTTGTCTCGGATGATGGTGAGAAAAGGGAGAGCGTGAACCCGGTGCAAGCACATAGAAACTTCTATTTGAACAAGGTGTATGCCGAGGTTAACGTGCCAATCCGAAAGATAGATCACAGTCAACAGTGCCTTTGGAATGGTAAAGATCTCGTATACTCGTATACATAATACTTCATGAGGAGCTGCCGCTAGATGAGAAGTGCCGGTACCCAGCCACAGTAGGAATGAACCATCACCACATGCACCATTCTAATCAATCACTTAGCACAATCGGATTTACTGACTTAGTGCAATTTGGGACCTGACCTGTTACACCTGTGTACATGGTATGTAAGGAAGGTTAATATACGACCCGTAACTTTGAAACTTGATAAGCAGTAAAAGTCATTAACATGAAGAAATTCACCTATAAAGTAATCAGTGTATGGGACTGAACCATTATGACACACCTTGTTATATTTACAGTGCTATTACTTTCCCAATAGGATTATTATCCCACCATTTCCTGAGCCCACATTTTCAGTTAAAAGAATTGAAGAAAATGAACCATGGACCTTTCCGTTGGTGGGGAGGCTTGCATGCCTCAGCGATACAGATAGCTATACCGTAGGTGCAACCGCAACGGAGGGGTATCTATTGAGAGGCCAGACAAACGTGTGGTTCCTGAAGAGGGGCATCAGCCTTTTCAGTAGTTGCAGGGGCAACAGTCTGGATGATTGACTGATCTGGCCTTGTAACATTAACCTAAACGGCCTTGCTGTGCTGGTACTGCGAACAGTTGAAAGCAATGGGAAACTACAGCCGTAATTTTTCCCGAGGGCATGCAGCTTTACTGTATCGTTAATGATGACGGCGTTCTCTTGGGTAAAATATTCCAGAGGTAAAATAGTCCCCCATTCCGATCTCCGGGCGGGGACTACTCAAGAGGACGTCGTTATCAGGAGAAAGAAAACTGGCGTTCTACGGATCAGAGCGTGGAATGTCAGATCCCTTAATCGGGCAGGTAGGTTAGAAAATTTAAAAAGGGAAATGGATAGGTTAAATTTAGATATAGTGGGAATTAGTGAAGTTCGGTGGCAGGAGGAACAAGACTTTTGGTCAGGCGAATACAGGGTTATAAATACAAAATCAAAACGGGGGACTGCAGGAGTAGGTTTAATAATGAATAAAAAAAATAGGAGTGCGGGTAAGCTACTATAAACAGCATAGTGAACGCATTATTGTGGCCAAGACAGACACGAAACCCATGCCTACTACAGTAGTACAAGTTTATATGCCAACTAGCTCTGCAGATGACGAAGAAATTGAAGAAATGTATGATGAAATAAAAGAAATTATTCAGATTGTGAAGGAAGACGAAAATTTAATACTCATGGGTGACTGGAATTCGGTAGTAGGAAAAGGGGGAGACGGAAATGTAGTAGGTGAATGTGGACTGGGGCTAAGAAATGAAAGAGGAAGCCGCCTGGTAGAATTTTGCACAGAGCACAACTTAATCATAGCTAACACTTGGTTCAAGAATCATAAAAGAAGGTTGTATACATGGAAGAAGCCTGTAGATACTGACAGATTTCAGATATATTATATAACGGTAAGACAGAGATTTAGGAAGCAGGTTTTAAAATGTAAGACATTTCCAGGGGCAGATGTGGACTCTGACCACAATCTATTGGTTATGACCTGTAGATTAAATCTGAAGAAACTGCAAAAAGGTGGGAATCTAAGGAGATGGGACCTGGATAAACTGAAAGAACCAGAGGTTATACAGAGTTTCAGGGAGAGCATAAGGGAACAAATGGCAAGAATGGGGGAAAGAAATACTGTAGAAAACGAATGGGTAGCTTTGAGGGACGAAGTGGTGAAGGGAGCAGAGGATTAAGTAGGTAAAAAGACGAGGGCTAGTAGAAATCCTTGGGTAACAGAAGAAATATTGAATTTAATTGATGAAAGGACAAAATATAAAAATGCAGTAAATGAAGCAGGCAAAAAGGAATACAAACGTCTCAAAAATGAGATCGACAGGAAGTGCAAAATGGCTAAGCAGCGATGGCTAGAGGATAAATGTAAGGATGTAGAGGCTTATCTCACTAGGGTTAAGATAGATACTGCCTACAGGAAAATTAAAGAGACCTTTGCAGAAAGGAGAACCACTTGTTTGAATATCAAGAGCTCAGATGGGAACCCAGTTATAAGCAAAGAAGGGAAAGCAGAAAGATGGAAGGAGTATATAGAGGGTCTATACAAGGGCGATGTACTTGAGGACAGTATTATGGAAATGGAAGAGGATGTAGATGAAGATGAAATGGGAGATATGATACTGCGTGAAGAGTTTGACAGAGCACTGAAAGACCTGAGTCGAAACAAGGCCCCGGGAGTAGACAACATTCCATTAGAACTACTGACGGTCTTGGGAGACCCAGTACTGACAAAACTCTACCATCTGGTGAGCAAGATGCACGAGACAGGCGAAATACCCTCAGACTTCAAGAAGAATATAATAATTCCAATTCCAAAGAAAGCAGGTGTTGACAGATGTGAAAATTACCGAACTATCAGTTTAATAAGTAATTGCTGCAAAATACTAACGCGAATTCTTTACAGACGAATGGAGAAACTAGTAGAAGCCGACCTTGGGGAAGATCAGTATGGATTCCGTAGAAATATTGGAACACGTGAGGCAATACTGACTCTACGACTTATCTTAGAAGCTAGATTAAGGAAAGGCAAACCTACGTTTCTAGCATTTGCAGACTTTGAGAAAGCTTTTGACAATGTTGACTGGAATACTCTCTTTCAAATTCTGAAGGTGGAAGGGATAAAATACAGAGAGCGAAAGGCTATTTACGATTTGTACAGAAAACAGATGGTAGTTATAAGATTTGAGGGGCATGAAAGGGAAGCAGTGGTTGGGAAGGGAGTGAGACAGGGTTGTAGCCTCTCCCCGATGGTATTCAATCTGTATATTGAGCAAGCAGTGAAGGAAACAAAAGAAAAATTCGGAGTAGGTATTAAAATTCATGGAGAAGAAATAAAAACTTTGAGGTTCGCCGATGACATTGTAATTCTGTCAGAGACAGCAAAGGTCTTGGAAGAGTTGTTGAACGGAATGGATAGTGTCTTGAAAGGAGGATATAAGATGAACATCAACAAAAGCAAAACGAGGATAATGGAATGTAGTCGAATTAAGTCGGGTGATGCTGAGGGTATCAGATTAGGAAATGAGACACTTAAAGTAGAAAAGGAGTTTTGCTATTTGGGGAGCAAAATAACTTATGATGGTCTAAGTATAGAGGATATAAAATGTAGACTGGCAATGGGAACGAAAGCGTTTCTGAAGAAGAGAAATTTGTTAACATCGAGTATAGATTTAAGTGTCAGGATGTCGTTTCTGAAAGTATTTGTATGGAGTGTAGCCATGTATGGAAGTGAAACATTGACGATAAATAGACAAGAAGAGAATAGAAGCTTTCGAAATGTGGTGCTACAGAAGAATGCTGAAGATTAGATGGGTAGATCACATAACTAATGAGGAGGTATTGAATAGAATTGGGGAGAAGAGAAGTTTGTGGCACAACTTGACTAGAAGAAGGGATCGGTTGGTAGACATGTTCTGAGGCATCAAGGGATCACCAATTTAGTATTGGAGGGCAGCGTGGAGGGTAAAAATCGTAGAGGGAGACCAAGAGATGAATACACCAAGCAGATTCAGAAGGATGTAGGTTGCAGTAGGTACTGGGAGATGAGGAAGCTTGCACAGGATAGAGTAGCATGGAGAGCTGCATCAAACCAGTCTCAGGACTGAAGACCACAACAACAACTCGAAAGTCCTCAACGAACTTCGACCCTGTAATAGATTATGTTCACTGTTCTATTCTCTTACTTACCAGTTCAGCCTTTACGGCGCTTTTATAAATGCTTTACGGTATCTTGGGGAAAGAATGACTGCACGATTCAAATAATCGTTAGTGTTCTCGAACAAAAAGAATGCCCGAAAGTTCAGCTCATACAAGTCCATAGCTTTATACTAATATGTTGAGGAAAGAATTTGAAATAGGCTAATTAAGGTCTGTCTAGAATGGTAGCCAGAGTTCATGAATCAACATTCAGAAAGTCATCTAGGCTTTCAAAAAGGTGAGCGCTTAACATCCTTTGTACCTTGCACTTTCTGGTTTTTTCTGTCTTTCAACACTCAGCAGTGTCAGACAGCAACATTTATTGACAATGAGAGTGCTCATGACAATGTTTTTTAATCTACAAGTGAAATACGAACAATATTTATTGCCCAGGTATTAGAACTAAGCAGTAGTAGTAGGTAAACGATCTTCGCCAGTTACCCACTTATCAAGATACTGAATTTCTACACCTGGTTATAGACATTATGATATGCACACTTACCGACTGCTTTGACAATAAAATATTGAAATTACATCTGAAAATTTATATCTAATTCACTTCAGCAACAGAAGGATATGACGGACTACCCTAGCGTTTTATTTGGAGGTTTCTGCTTCCCTGTGTTGACCACATTAAAATTTTTATTGTTGATATTTATAAGTCCTCAACATTAGCTAAAAAGCGGAAAAAAGAAATAACACAATGAGATCAGTCTTGAAACTTTCTAGGGTGCCGACTCTTACAATCTTATCATCATGTATAAGGATATATGCTATGGAGTGGTGTTATCAGTGGTTGAATCAACATTGTTATCTCCTGGAATAATTTCCTCGAGTTATGTTATCTTTTTTAAATTCTCTTTCAGCTGAAGTTGATACTGTATCAAGTTTATCGACTATGCTGATGCTGTAACGTTATCTCAAATTATTCTGCATATTTTTCCTATTTCTGCTACCTCAATATCGTTTCTACATTTGTACGAAGATAATGGCAGTATGGCTCAATAAGCCAAATCCAAATGAAAGAAAGACATATGAGAAGCATTCGATATGTTAAGTATCATAGCTAGCATGGATAAATGCAAATCGTAAGACAAGTGTCAGAGCAAAGGTATTGGTATCCTAACACAGATTATCGCCATATACGAAAACTATGAGTAACTAGGAATTCTCAGCACTCTTATCCTTGAAGAAAATTCTAAGATAGTGCATATGTATTATGCAATGAAAATCAGTGGGCAACTGCTAAATAATCTAGACCACTTTGAAGAAGAAGATCCCTTAGAAATCGAGTAATTAACATTAAAGGGGATGCGTGAAAATCGAAAAACAACTAACTATTAAGTTTAAGGCACGCAGCCCAACAAATAATACTTCTTCGACTGACATTTCGCCCGCGTATCGTTCGGCCATCCTTAGATAGAATCTAGAGACTGACGACAAAATGCCAAGCGCGGCCTTATACACTGATGAGCCAAGACATTATGACCTCCTGCTTAGTAGTACCTTTTCCGCACGTCTCTGAAACGAATTACGTCACTGGTTCTGCATATCAGGGACCCGACGGTTTGTTGGTACGTGGCATAAGATGTATATGCACAGGTCATGTAATTCGCATAAATAATGAGTCGCTGATTTGTGTACGCAGTGATGGCTCACGATAGCGACCCGGATGGGTTCCATAGGATTTACATCAGGAGAATCTGATCCCCGAGACATCAACGTGAGTTCACTATAATGTTTCTCAAGCCATTGCAGCTCCGAGATACGTACAATTACAATGCTGAAAGATGATATCACCGTCGGGGAAGACATCAAGCATGAAGGGATTCAGGTGATTCACAGCTGTCAGCGTGTCTTCTGTAGAGGACAAGGGGTTATTTTTAGGAAATATGGTGCGAAATTGTGATTTAGTGTGTTTCAGTGCGCAATGCGCCAGCCTCACGGCAGACGGCGGACGAAGGCTGGCCGGCGCGTTATGCAGGTGACACAGTTTTGCAACGAGCGTTGGTATGTGTGTATGTACGCAGCATCCATCGGAACGCAGCATTAGCAGAATTACGCAGGCGCGGGCCGCGTGTGGCGCTGTTGCGTTAGCCAACTCATCGAGAACCTTCTAATAAACACGCCGCCGCGTAACCGGCGGATTCAGCAGCGGTCTGCACTATTTAAGGGCATCAGAGGTGGGCGTCGGCATTCGGTTCGACCGAATGGGCGTTCGGTCGCTGTTACGTCGTCGTCGTCAGTGACGATGTCCCCCGAAGACCAGCCGGCGGAGGGCGTTGCCCGCTGCTGCACCAGCGACTCCCAGCGTCGTCACAAGCCACCGCGTATGTGAGCTGGGCCAGGCCTCGTGCTGCTAACCTCCTACCGCCTGCGCAGCCGCTGACCGAGCGTGGCGTCGCATTCCCCAGACTGCGCGCATAAGCACGTCTCCACCATGACATGCACGGTGGTGCTGAGCTACCGGAAAATGTATTGGGAGAACCAATAATAAAGAGGAAGATTGCTAAAAACATCCACCTTCTTCGACCCAGCCACACCCTACAACCCCGACCACGTCACCTGCTCCGGTCATCCTGTTACACTTCGATTACTACCATAGGTCCCATGCAAGCGAAGGAGAACAACTCCCATAGCATAATACTGCACCTACCAGCCTGCATCTGTGGCATGCCGCACGTTTCTAGCAGCCATTCTCCATGATGACGGTGTTTGTAGAGACGACCATCGACCTAGTGTAGCAAAAATATGATTCCCCTGGAGAGGCAACACGTTTCCATTGGTCGACGGTCGAATACCGACAATTCCGTACTCACTGCTATCGTAATTGATGATGTGTTTGCATCAACATGTTAACACGTAGGGGTGGTCTACTGTGGAGGTCCATGTACAACAATGTACGATGAACAATGTGCTCCAAAACACTTGTGCATGCGCCAGCATTCTGCTTTTTCGGCAGAGATGCCACAAATCACTATCTATCCTACTGTACAGAGCAGACAAGCCTCTGAAATCCACTTTCTGTCAACAGTAGTGGATGTCCAAGGTTTTAGCGCCTTTTGGCAGTTTCCTGTCTTTTTACCTCTTTCCGTTGATGCTTACGACAGTAGCGCATGGACAGTCGACCAGTTCCGCCTTTTCGAGATACTTGTTCACATGCTCTGCGTAATAATAATCTGCCCTTTGTCACATTTGCTTATCCCAATGGATTTCCCAATTTGCACTCCATATCTTCGGTAGAGCGATCCCCCATCCGTGTATCTTCTACTCACATACTTCTGTTACCACATCACTTGCCTGCAGTGCCACACGGCTGCATCCAACATCACAGTGAGCAGTGGTCATAATGTTCTGGCTGATCAGTGTATGCCCCACCATGGTGCTACTGTGCACACGGGTCACACATGCTGATCGGTGGCAGAAAGGTACACTTAACATGCGCACCACCTGTGATGATAACGTTCGGATATTCGATTCACTTATCGATTTATATTTGGCGGCAGTGAAACCTTGACAGCTTGCTTGCAGTTTAATTACACCAAGAACTGGATTCCATGTCTTATCCAAATTAAAACCATTATACCTATTTATTAAATTATCTGTTAATCTAATTTTTATGGCTTCCTCAAAATTAGAGGAAGAGGTGGACATTAAAATCGTTGGGTTATTGTAGTTTGTAACACCGAAAATGCAGATAAAATACTTTCTGTACTACCCAAAAATTTTGCCGTTTAATATCTGTTGATAACTTGTATTATACTTATGGTTCTGAAGCTGTATATTTAATAAGTAATCGATGTAATGGTATATTTATCTCTATCTGTGTATAATGATTATAATTATAATGAAAATATTGTGAGGAGTCTACCATTACATCATGTAATGCAATGGGACCTAGGATTCTAGGGAGTCCTGACACTTGTGGTGAAGAAGAGATGGAATATATTGAAAAGCCTTCCAAGTTTCAGTTCAAGAAGTACTACTTTGGAACATTCAATGTAAAATCTCTTCTGAAAATTGGGAAACAAAAGGATATAGAATTATTTCTGCAAAAGAACGATATACAAATTATAGCAGTCCAGGAAACACGATTCTTAGATGATAATGTAGTTCATACACAACATCATAGATTTACAAAGGGAAACCGGCAGTGAGAATAATGGAAAACATGCCGATGTTTGGAACAGCATTTTATGCCAACAAAAAAAATCGTAGACAGTGTAACAGAATTTAGATCGAATTCAGAAAGAATATCCATGTTAACAATATAGTTGAAGAATAAAATCTACACCCTCATAAAATGTCATGCACCTATAAATGCTGACAACAGAAGAAATCTGGAGAAAGTAAATCAGTCCTGGGACCTTTTAGAATCTGACATTTCCATCATACCTAAAAAGGACACTAAAATAACTCTTGGTGACTTCAGTGCGCAAATTTGGAGGGAAAAAAATTAGGACTATTGTTGGTGAATATCGAGCATACTCAACAACAAACGGAAATGGTGAAAGACTGACCATATGTGTAAAACGTTCCAGTTAAAACTCATGTCCACACATTTCCGCAAACTACCAAGAAAAGTCAAAACTTGGAGACATCCAAATCCAAACCTAGGGGAATATCAATTTCATCACATAGCCATATCTAGAAGGTATATCACGGGAATTATGAATGTTACTCAGAAATGGAGAATTCGATTCAGATCATTATCTCTCTAAGATTAAAATAAAATTTCTCCATTCTAGAACAAAAAATGTGACCAAGAAAGTGATCAGATACAACAACACTAGAGCTAATATTACAAAAGAAATTATAGAAAACTTTAGAGAAGAAATTGAGACAAGTAAAGAAGGTGATTGGCGTGAACTCCAGATGCAAGTAACTCAAGCAGCAGAGAAAACTTTAGGACTGGCCAAGAGCAAAGAGAAGACTTGATGGAATGAGGAGTGTGCAGAAGCACTAATACAAAGAGCTCAGATATGGAGGAAATGGATATGTTCGAAAAAAGAGGAAGACATTGAACAATTACGACAACGAAGAAAAGAAACATACAAAATAATCCGGAAAATCAAAAGAAACTTTGAAAACTCTCAGCTCATTGACATAAAAGAAAATTTCACCAAAAATAATACCAGAAATTTTTACCAAACTTTTAAACACATACTTAGAGGATATCAGGCACCAAGTATTTGTTTCAAATATGAAAATGGCAACATGGGATTATATAACAAAGAAAACTGAGAAATTTTAGCAAAACATTTTGAAAAGCTGTTACACTGTCCAGTTCCAATGGATAAATTAGAATTTTCAGTGACACCTCAAAATCTAGTGGAAGATTTCCCACCAACAGAGTTAGATATTCATAAAGCCATCAAAACACTCTAAAGAAATAAAGAAAGTGGTGAAGACTCCATTAAAGCAGAATTATTGAAGTGGTCAGAACCAAAAATCAAAGGCTCTACAGCTGCTTTTTGAGAACATTTGGAAACTAAAACGATTCCAGTTGAATGGCCAACAGCATTAATCCACCTGCTACCTAAAAAGGGAGGCAAACAAAATGTCAATAATTACAGAGGAATGTCACTTCTGCCAGTAGCATATAAAATATTATCAAAAATTCTCGTGAACAGAATGGTAGATAAACTGGGAGAATATCAGGGTGGTGTTCGAAAGGGAAGATTCTGTGCACGACAAATTCTTAACTTAAAGTCAATAATTCACCATAGAATGTTAACCAGCAAAACAATATTAGTGTCATTTATTTATTTCAAGAAAGCATTTGACTGTATAGACAGAGAAACAATAGATAAGGTCACTAGAGAATTTGGTGTTAAATCAAAATTAGCAAATATAATTCATGAAACACTAACAGGTACAATATGTCAGTCAATTTTATGGAAGAAGTACTTCAGCCATTTGAAATAAAAACTGGTGATGATTTATCACCTTTCTGTTTAATTGTTCTAGAAAAAATTGTAAGGATCTGGATTTTGGAGCTAAAATATCACAAAATTTAACTAATAACTCCGGGAAGGAAAACAAACGTAATTAAGGTAAACTGCTAGGCTTTTGCGAATGATTTTGCAATACTTTCATAACACCTGATAGAAGCAGTTATTCAAATAAACCTTCTGGAAAAAATAGAAAACAGAACTGGCCTCAGAATTTTAGCTGAAAAAACAAAATTCATGGTAAAGATAGAAAAATGCGCCAAAATTCATAGAAACACAAATAGGTAAAATAGAGCGAGTAAATAAATTTAAATATCTAGGAGAAACTACGCAACAGAATGGACTACGAAAATCTGCAATAGATGTAAGAATTAACAAAATGGAAAGAACATATCGTTTGACCAAAAATATTTAAACAAGAAATGTATATCTAGAAAAACAAAACTAAAACACTACACCACAGTGGTACAACCAGAATGTTTATATGGATCTGAATGACTAACGGTGAACTATAAGATGGACAAACTAGAGGTACTGGAAATATGGATTATTAAAAAAATAATGGGTGCAATAAAAACTACAGATAGTTGGAAAATAAGAAGTAATGAGGAGATCTACAAAAATATAGAGAAAATATCTGAAGAAATGGCCAAACAAAGATTAACCTTTTTCGGACACCTCTACCAAATGGATGGAAATAGATTAACAAAACAAATACTTCTATATGTCTGCAAGAAGAAATCTACAACAGCATGGATTACAGAAGTAAGAAAAGATCTATATGGAAACAACATCAAAGAATCAGAAATAGCGGAAAGGAACCGTTTTAAAAATAAAATACTAAATTTGGAAGCCTTTCAAAGCAGAAGAAATAAGAAATCGGGAACAACATGGACAGGAGAAAGGAAGAGTCGTCATGGGGAGAAAATGAGGGAATACTGGAAAAACAGGAACCAACAACAAAGGAAGAAGAGGAACTGAAGTTGGTAACGTGATCCTAGTTAGTCAATACGATTGTTAAAAAAAATGAAAATATTGTAAATTGCTGGGCAATAGCCAAGGGAACTTTAATTAAATGTATCGATAGCAACGTCGAAATGGCAGTAGCTGAGCCGTTGTTTATCTTTGAGCATGGAGACACTCTGTCACGCTGCGAGCAGAGAGGAGGCATAGCAGTTTCATTCATGAAACAGTGCGGAAGTGTTTGTTGGGCGCTCCCGCAGATGAGGAGTGCAGCTATGATCGAGCCAGTGTAGGCGCGCCTAATTCGTTAAGTCGCTAGTATTGAGAGCACGGTAGGAGTGGACAGGTGGAGGAAGCTGCAACTCTAACTAGTGTCTGCCTCATGATTATCCGTGGCTCTGAAGACGACTAGGGATTCTCATCCAGCAGCAGCACCAGCGGCAGCTCAGTACTGTCGTCGGCTACATTCTTCATCGTCCGCACTGCTACAACATCGTAAAACTGTTAACTGACATATATAGTAAAGTAGAGGCTTCACCCACTTGCATTTCTTTCACAAAGTATGACTAACTTGAATAATAACCTGCAGTAGTTAAAACTTGTAGGGCACCTATGTTGTCATTGTCCTCAGACATTACCGGGCAGAGTCCCTTTCCAAGCAGTCACAGAGTGTCGTAAGAATACGAAAATTGATTAACTATTTACTGCCTATTTTGTGTGTTTGCTACTGACCAGTTTAATTCAAAATTTTCTGCCTCAATAACTGTTCATTATTGTATTGCACAATAGAGGTTTAACTTGCTTAGTTTGCAGTTTTAAATATCAACTTCATTCACTTAAAGCGACGTAAAATTTCACTAGCAAAACTAATAACTAAGATACAGCGCAAAGGAAGAGTGCGCAATTTCATTTATTCTGTATTTAGCTTAGCGAGTGACTTCTGCTGGTTTGGTACGTGTTTTATTGTTATTTTAAAATTAAAGTTAGTTTAAGTGAGACTGAGTAGTGTGTAAGCCTAATGACCGATGGCCTCAGCAGTTTGGAACCTCAGGAACTTACCACAGATTTCCAAAATTTATTGCAGTTTGTATAATTTCATAAGAGCAGAAACATTGTATTAGGAGATAAATGTTATTTATCTCTCTATGGCTGTGTCATTTTCTTGGGTGTCGGTTATTCTTTATGCTAATTGTCCAAGGTTATTTGTTTCAGTAAAGGTCGCTGGAATATTGTTGCTTTTTAACATAGGGGAGAGTTGTCCAAAACCGGATAGGTGGATAAAAGCGGGTACCCATGTATTTCTGTGACCGCTGTTGCTCTAACTGTGCTATCTAGTGGTGTATGAGTTGAGTTTCGCGAGCATGAAATGTAGTTTCGTTGTGATGGTGACTAGAAGATTTCGGTCGGAATTTCTTTAATTATCTGCTCAAGTGTATCTTGAAAATAATCCAGTTATACTTCAGTAAGTACGTGTGCTTATTTAGTGTTATTTGACACACATTTTAATGTTAAGGCGAATATCTCATTGTTTGTATTTGGTTTACAAATACCATTGTACCTTTTTCTGACGCCGAGGGGTAAAAATGGGCATTGCGAAGAGGGGTAAATTCCAGCAATACCTGGTTTTACCTCACCATTTAAAATCTTTATGGACAGTAAACGTCTGAGCCTATTAAATTAAAACATGCGCATACGGTATTTTTGTTGTGATATAAACTATGTACAGGTGATTTATAGCTACATATAAGTTTTTTTAGAAGCTGTAAGTACATAATTTGTCACTACATACAGATTTTTTTCCCATAGTTGTTCCGAAGAACTACCAGCGGAAAACGACACGACAGTTGGTCACAAAAGAATTTGCCAGATGCGATGCAACAAAAGAATATGGCAGATGCGATACAAGATGTTGTCGAGCGGAAAATGGTTCCAAGAGAGCTCCTCAAGCCTTAAATGTTCCTCAGTCAACCATGGAAGACAGAGTAAAGAAAGCAGAGGGCGAAATACTTACCAAGGGGCCGATCGTAGGGCCTCCCCAGTTCGTTTTCCGAACAAGTTTCGGGCGTTATCTGTGGCTGACGAAGTCTCTAAGCCGGATACAATCGTCCACCCTGCTCCAGAGGAAGCAAGGTCTGGGCAAACGCAGAGGGTGGGAGCTCCAACGTTAGGTGTGTAATGGGGCCCCTTAGGAACATGGCTGCCAAAGAGAAGAAGGAAGCCAGTGTGCACTCCGTGTGCATACGTGGAGGAGGGGGGGAGGGGGGGGCAGAGTCATTCCGGATGTGGAAAAGGTGCTTCTGGATGCCATGAAAACTACAGGGTGCAGCCAACAGCGGGTGGTGGCTCATGTCAGAAACAATGACGTGTGTCGCTTTGGACTGAAGGAGATTCTCCCTGGTTTTGGGCGGCTAGCAAAAATGGTAAAGACTGCCAAAAAAATGGTTCAAATGGCTCTGAGCACTATGGGACTTACTGCTGAGGTCATCAGTACCCTAGAACTTAGAACTACTTAAACCTAACTAACCTAAGGACATCACACACATCCATGCCCGAGGCAGGATTCGAACCTGCGGCCGTAGCGGTCACGCGGTTCCAGACTGTTGCGCCTAGAACCGCTAGGCCACTCCTGCCGGCCAAAAGACTGTCAGTCTTGCTTGCGATATTAAGGCGGAGCGAACCATCTGCAGCATCGTTGATAGAACCGACTGTGGTCCTTTGGTGCAGAGCCGAGTAGAGAGTCTGAATCAGAAGCTCAAGCAGTTCTGTGACCGTGTAGGTTGCAGATTCCTTGACTTGCGCCATCGGGTGGGGATTTCCAGGTTCCGCTTAATAGATCACAAGTCCACTACACACAGGAAGCGGCTACACGGGTTTCTGAGGAACGGTTGGTTATAAGGAAAGGCAAATCCGGGATGCTCTACGTCCGACACTCGCAACACAACCGGCGGAAACTAATGAAGAACCTGAGAAAACACGGCCATGGCATTCATTCCGTTTTGTGGGGCCTTATCGGGAAAAGTTGGAAGCATTTTACGCAAATATCAAGTAAAGACTGTCTTCTGTCCTCCAACTAAAACCAGAACACTTCTTGGCAGTGTTAAGGACGACCTTGGTTTACGTAAATCAGGGGTTTACAAAATACCGTGCCAGAGCGGTAAGGAATACACAGGTCAGATAATTCGCACCACCGAAGACCGATGCCGTGAACACCAACGGCATACGTGATTGCAACAGCCTAATAAGTATGCAATCACCGAGCATTGCTTGTCAGAACTCGACGGCATGGATTATGACAAGACTAAGGTCCTAACACAGACTTCAAAATATTGTGACTGTATAATCAAAGAAGATACAGAGATCATGGTAAGAAAACCTGAACTGAATCGTGACAGCAGCTATTCTCTTAGCTAAGCTTGGGAACCAGCCATTATCTGCCTTAAGGAGAAGATAGAAATAACCCAGAATGTACTAACTTCGAGGGCAGGTGGAGGAACCTCCGAACCGCGGCCAGCAAACCTCCCTGGGCGTTGACCTACGAGGGAACACTCAGACGTTGGGCCACAAGCCGGGCATCGAACCCCGGCGCTGACGGCCAAGAGAGTGCCCGCGGCCCGGACGTCGAAGAAAGCGCCCGAGGGAGGGGGAGGGAGAATCTGGCAACAAGGTCGATTGCCGAAATATTTTGTCCTTTGTACACTCACTCCAGGCTCTTCATCCGAATACGCCTGGAGAAATTGAAGAATCACAATACCTTCACTGCACGATAACAACGGTTAAGTCACTGATGACAGTGCCACTAAAGCAGAGTTATTTAACTCGGTTCCCCGAAGCTCCTGCATCAAAGAAGATGTTAGTAAATATTCCTGAATTCAAATCAAGAACAACTGCCAAGATGAGAAACATGGAAGTAGATATCCCCGGTGTAAAAAAGCAGCTTAAATCACTTAATAGAAACAAGGCCTCCGGTCTAGATTGCATACCAGTCAGGTTCGTTTCAAAGTATGCTGATACAATAGCTCCATATTTAGCAGTTGCATACAACCGCTCTCTCACAGAAAGATCCGTACCTAAAGATTGGAAAATTGCTCAAGTCACACCAATAACCAAAAAGGGAAATAGGAGTAATACCTCGAATTACAGGCCCATATCACTAACGTCCATTTGCAGTAGGGTTTTGGAACATATACTGTATTCGAATTATACCTCGAAGACAATGATTTATTGACACAGAGCACGGATTCAGAAAATATCGTTCTTGTGAAACACAACTAGCTCTTTATATTCATGAAGTAATAAATACTATCAACAGGGAATTCAAATTGATTCCATATTCTTAGATTTCCGGAAGGCTTTCGACACTGTTCCTCACACGCGTCTTCTAACCAAACTGCATGCCTACGGAATATGGCCTCGGCTGTGCGACTAAATTCGTGATTTCCTGCGTGAAAGGTCACAGTTCGTAGTAATAGACGGAAAGTCATGGAATAAAACAGAAGTAATACCCGGCGGAAGTGTTATAGGCCCTCTGTTGTTCCTGATCTATATTAACGACATAGGAAACAATCTGAGTAGCTGTCTTAGATTGTTTGCAGATGATGCTGTCATTTACCGTCTTGTAAAATCATCAGACGACCAAAACGAATTGCAAAATGATTTAGGTAAGATATCTGCATGGTGCGAAAAGTGGCAGTTGACCCTGAATAAAGAAAAGTGTGAAGTTATTCACGTGAGTATTAAAAGAAATCTGCTAAATTTCGATTACGAAACAAGTGACACAAATCCAAGGCTGTAAATTGAACTAAATACTTAGGAATTACAGTTACAAATAACCTAAACTGGAACGATCACATAGATAATGTTGTGGGTAGAGCAAACCAAAGACTGCGTTTCACTGGCAGAACACTTACAAGGTGTAACAGGTCTACTGAAAAGACTGCTTAGACAACGCTTGTCCGCCCTATTCTGAAGTAATGCTGTGCGGTGTGGGATCCGCATCAGGTGGGACTGACGGATGACATCGAAAAAGTTTAAAGAAGGCCAGCTCGTTTTGTATTATCACGAAATAGGGGAGATGGCGCCGCACACATGATACGTGAACTGCAGTGGCAATCATTAAAACAAAGGTGTTTTTCGTTGCAACGGGATCTTCTCATGAAATTTCAATCACCAGTTTTCTTCTCCGATTGCAAAAACATCTGTTGGCACCCATCTACAAAGGGAGAAATGATCATCACGATAAAATAGGAGGAATCAGGGCTCGAACAGAAAATTTTAAGTGATTGTTTTCCCTGCGCACCTTTCGAGAGTGGAACGATAGAGAGACAGCTTGAAGGTGGTTCACTAAACCCGCTTCCAGGCACTTTATTGTGAATAGCAAAGTAATCACATATATGTAGATTCATCTGGTAGCTCTGCTAAAGTGATGATCGACTATACGATCCTCTTACTTCCGCTGAAAAGCTGACTATATTATAGTAACATTATGGGATGGAGTCATGTGCTACGAACGAATGTCCTAAATGAATTATACATATGAACAATAAAGTATTGTGCACTATGTGTTGCTAAGAATGTTACCTGCAGCAAAATATGTTTCACATAACTCCACAATGAATGGACAACTGTAGTTTTAGCCATGTGGTTGCACTCGGATAAACTTTTGATCCAGCCTATGGACAAGAAGAAACACCTATGTGCACATTCTCCACTTAAGCATCAAAACTGGTTCTTTACAAAGCTACTGGGTCCTATTAAACGCAAAGTGTCAGCATAGAAGTTCAAAAGTATTGTAGTGAAACATACACTGAGAGTGCTGCAGATATATTGGATTTATTGGTACATAAAGAACGTGTACAAAAAAAATTCGTTTCATTACATGGGTGCCATTAGGAAGAAGCTAAAACGGGAGATGCAAGTCATAAAGGGCACATGCGCTCTGTAATCTCAAAAGACATCAGATATGTAGCTGACTTGTAGCAGTTAATGACAGGTAGTAGGATCACAAATGTTTGTCACCATTATTTTTTTCCACACACGTAATTTATGTTGGTGAAATGCACCACATTTGTATATATCAATCAGGTGCAAAGATTAACCTTTATGATTCCTACATTAAGTAATATGTTTTTTTAAATTGTGTAAAAATATTATGAAACCAATTTCAAAATATTTCTGTATATGCTGGTTAATGAGGGGGCACCATCTGACTTCTACACAGCAAGTCACATGAACTCTGAGGTGCGTCAGTTTAATCCACGTGAAATCGCCGACGCTATGGATGTTGCACTCTATATCTTTTACACATTTGACAGCCCAACTGGGAGCATTGTGCTCTATAAATGACAAACCATGTAGAGTTTTTTAATGTATTTACACTTTGTTCTCAAAATGTCTACAACACATGTATGGGAAAAAAAGGTATGCAGAAGTTTTTCTCAAATACCTTGGCCTCAGCCTTGACAGCCACCTCACCTGGACTCCCCATCTCCTTACCATCCAACAGAAAGCTCACAACAGACTCCGCCTCCTGAAACTCCTGTCCGACTGGACATGGGGTCTGCATCCTTCCACCATCCTTCACACCTACAAATCCTTGATCCGCCCCATCCTTTGTTATGCCAGCGTTGCTTGGATTTCCGCCCCTCCCAGGTTCTCTAAAGCCCTCCAAATCCTCGAACGCCATGCACTCTGCCTCGCCTTCCGCGTTCACCTTCCATCCCCCACGCGCATCCTCTACGACCTCATCCCCTTCCCCCATCTTCTCCTTTTCCTTGAACACATCCGTACCCTATATATTGTCTGCTGTCTCGATCCCCCTCACCCCCTGGTGTCTCCCTTACTCTCCACCCCCAGCCCATTGCCGCGTCTTTACCATTGTGTCCCACCCTCTCTCCATCTCCACACACTCTGCCTCCTTTCCCAATGCAACTTCCAACATCTACCCCTCCCCCTCCCTTCTCCTGAGCGGCTTTCCCCTCCTACTCATCCTCCATCTCCTGTGCTCCCCTTCAGTGTCTCTGCACTCCCTCCTGCCTTGTCTTCTCTCATCTCCTGCCCCACCTGTCTCCTGCCTCTTGGTGCACCCGCTGATGCCCCTGCTCTTTTCATCATGTCCCCTGCCCTGCTGCACCTTGCTCTCCCCTCCTTTTCCTTCCTTTCAGGCCTCTCCCTCAGCAGGTCCCACCTGGCGGTTTTATTCTTCGTCATGTGTGCTCCAAGTGGGTTTAAAGTGTGTTGTTCAGGAATGTTTTTAATACTGTGGTCAACTTTTAATCTGTGTGTGTGACTTCAGTATATTTTTTGTGGCCCGCATCTCGTGGTCGTGCGGTAGCGTTCTCGCTTCCCACGCCCGGGTTCCCGGGTTCGATTCCCGGCGGGGTCAGGGATTTTCTCTGCCTCGTGATGGCTGGGTGTTGTGTGCTGTCTTTAGGTTAGTTAGGTTTAAGTAGTTCTAAGTTCTAGGGGACTTATGACCACAGCAGTTGAGTCCCATAGTGCTCAGAGCCATTTGAACCACTTTTTTTGTGTTCTACGAATCACCAACTGTGTTTTTCAACTTTATGTCAACTTTTTTAATAGTCCCCCCATGAATGTCTCCATGTCAGTGTATTTTTACCTCCATTATCTCTCCTTTCTCTGTTTTATGTCCCCCTTTTTGTCGCCTTTATATGTAACATTTTCTTTTTGTATTAGCTGTCATGTCACTCGGCTGAAGAGCAGTGGATTGTGCTGCTGACAGCTCTCCCCTGCCCATATGTTGTAGGGGAATGAAATCACAATAAAGAAAAAAATAGAAGTTTTTGCACTTCCAGCTGCACCGCCTCCTACCCCTTACTCAATGTGGCTTCTGACCCTCCTCCTCTGCTGATGACCTTCTCCTGCATCTCGTCCACCTCCTCTCTGATCAACTCAATTCCCGTGTATCCACCATCTTCATCTCCCTCGACTTAGAATGTGCCTACGACTGTGTGTGTGGCATTCCAGTCTTCTATTCAAGCTCCTAACCTTCGCCCTTCCCATTAATTACGTCCACCTGGTCACCCCCTACCTCTCTCATCGTCCTTCCTATGTTACCCTCTAGAATACAGACTCCTATACCTTCCACCCCTCAACTGGTGTGCCTCAAAGCACCGTCCTCTCCTCTCTTTTCTACCTCCTCTATACTGCAGACATGCCATCATCCCCCCCCCCCTATCCTCCTCTTTCAATATGCCGATGACACTGCCTTCCTTGCCCTCACTCCCACCCTCCAATGCTCCCAACGCCTCTCCAATCCCACCTTGACCAGTTCACCACTTTGGGGAACAATGGCTGCTCAAGGTCAATCCTTCAAAAATCCAGGCAATCATCATAGGTAACACCATCCCTTCCTTCTGTCTCCTGGATTTTTACCTCATCATATATGGCCAATCCATCACCCAACCTCCACCCTCAAGTACCCTGGCATCACCCTCAACTGCTGCCTTTCCTGGACCCCCCCCCCCCCCCCACATCTCTGGACAGTCCAAGCCAAGGCACGTACCTGACTCCAGCTCCTTAAACTCCTGTATGGCCGTACATGGGGTCTGGACGCCTCCACCATCCTCCACACTTATAAATCCTTCATCCGATCCATCCTTTGCAATGCCCACCCTGCCTGGAATTCCACCCCTCCCACCTACTACAAGTCCCACCAAATCCTGAAACGCCATGCTCTCCACCTTGCCTATCGCATCCGTCTCCCATGCCCCACGCGGATCCTATACAATTTGATTCCCTTTCCGTGCCTCCTCCTTTTCCTCGATTGGATATAGATCCTTTACACCTCCTGCAAGCTTGATCCACCCCACCCACTTGTCTCTCCCATCCTCTCCCACCTGCTCTTCATCTTCACACTCTCCATATCCTTGCCCCAGGTGGCTTCCACCAACTCCCCCTCCCTGTTGATGTCCTTGTTCCTTCCATATACCCTTCCTACCAGATCTGATCCTCCCCTTCCTCTCCCGCTTCCCCCCTTACTTCCAGGGCTCCATCTCTCTTCTTTGTCACCATCCTTCCTTGCTCCCCCTCCCCTCTCCCATTTTTCCACATTTCCTCCCCCCTTCCCAGGCTTCCCTACCTCTCCCTACTTTCTCCCATCCCCTCTCCCTTCTTTTCTCCCACTGGCTTCTTCCCCCCCCCCCCCTTGCTTGTCCCCTACACCCAGTGGCAGGTCCCACCCCATCTCATCAAGTGTGTTCAGTGTTTTCTGTGCCAAAGATCGTCACCAGTGTTTAGTGCAATGGTGTTTTCTTCATTGCTGTGCGTCATTGTTATCTTCGATGTGCTCCTCTATTCGAGTGTAAAACTTATTACCTTCGTTTGTGAGCACTGTGGACTTTGTTTCTGAAAGCAATGCGTTCCGGCGTATGCCTTCATCACTATTCTTGTGTGTGTCTTCTGTTTTTAACATTCATGTATTTCTGTTTCTATGTCTCCATGTTTGCTATATGTCCTTTCTGTTGGCTGAAGAGCAGCATCTGTACGCCGCTGCTGGCCCCCCTTTGTATAAAGGGAAAATACAATAAAGGAAAAAAATAGAAGTTTTTGTAAAATTTGGGTCATCCCGAAAGATGGTTGTAGGTTGTGCAGATTACAAGCTACTGGACTTCTTTGCATACGTTGTAATCTGAAGATAACAGCACGATTTGTCGAAAATAGTAATTGGAATAAAGGTCTCAAAATCAAGCGATCTTGGCTTTCACAAAAAAAATATATATAAGAAATCTCTATGATTTCTACAGTGTCTAACAGTTAAGCACGTGCATTCTCATGATTCGAACCATGCACGATCCTCCTTAATGAACCACAGGAGACTGTGGAACGAAATTATAACAGATTTCCAGATTAAAGATAACACTTTGGAAAGAAAGTAGAAATCAATAGTATACCTTGCCTTATTTGTAAATGGGAAAGTCTTGTCTTATTGCCTCAGGAACAATATGTTATAGTTTGACATGAAGTGCCGACACTAGTGCCATAGAGAAACAATTGCTATACGAAAAATATGTCTGTGCATCAGAGATTCTTATTGCAACCACCGCCCAAAACGTTCTTAGAACGCTTCGTAAACGCAAATGTAACAATGCTGCAAATAGGTACATGAAAATACTGGTTAAAAGGGGATAGAATGTTGTAGAAGATGTAAAAAAAGTAGAACTTATGTGGATGAAAGTCCATTTCATTGCAGACCTTAATGAGAATGCTGACAATCCTGTTAACAAAGCTGTCGCTAACGATATCATTATTCAGATTCCACTACTATTCACCAACTTCGTGACAACAGAGAAGGAAAGATACTATTTAAAATAGCAATAGAAGTGGACAATAAGTAGTAAAATGAAAGACCAGTTCCAACAATGTAAATCTCAAGGTCGTGTAATTTTAAAAGCAATAGGTATTTTATAACTTCAATAATCAGGATGTCATTCAATCTTGGCATTCATCTTAATGAATCACCTTATTTTTTTGTGCTCAGAACAAAACTCGTATTGAAAAAAGTACCCATTAACCTAAAAAGTTGAAGAAATCCTTCACCACTAATCTAAAGCGTATCTTAGCAGACACTAGATCCAAGATGTACACAGATCTTTCGACATTATTACTAAAAACAGCACACTCACTGAAGAAAAGTTAAAATTTAGGTTATGGTACTTTATTTGATAAAAGGTCATAATTTAACCACTAAAAATATACTCAGCTTCCATTACCATTAACATCTTATTATTGTTGTAAAATAAATATTTATACGTTTTTATGTATTATTAATCTGAAATACAGAACATGTTGGATGTCTCTGTGTGATATGTGCGAAGTTGCTTTCCTTCTGTGATTACCTCCTGGCCTAGTCTGGAATATTTATCCATTTCCTTTAACGTTCCGCAGGATTTCCCACACTCTTTGTCCATCATGACCAGGCCCAGATGACTGATTTAAATTTTCTACAAAAGATGCGGTTTACGTAAATTTTAAACACCCACATTGTTCTTCTACACTACTGGCCATTAAAATTTCTACACCACGGAGATGACGTGCTACAGACGCGAAATTTAACCGACAGGAAGAAGATGCTGTGATACGCAAATGATTAGCTTTTAAGAGAATTCACACAAGGTTGGCGCCGGTGACGACACCTAGAACGTGCTGACATGAAGAAAGTTTCCAACCGATTTCTCATACACAAACAGCAGTTGACCGGCGTTGGCTGGTGAAACGTTGTTGTGATGCCTCGAGTAAGGAGGAGAAATGCGTACCATCACGTTTCAGACTATAATAAAGATCGGATTGTAGCCTATCGCGATTGCGGTTTATCGTATCGCGACATGGCTGCTCGCGTTGGTCGCAATCCAATGACTGTTAGTAGAAAATGGAGTCGGTGCGTTCAGGGGGGTAATACGGAACGCCGTACTGGATCCCAAGGGCTTCGTATCACTAGCAGTCGAGATGACAGGCATCTTATCCGCATGGCTGTAACGGATCGTGCAGTCACGTCTCGATCCCTGAGTCAACAGATGGGGACGTTTGCAAGACAACAACCATCTGCACGAACAGTTCGACGACGTTTGCAGCAGCATGGACATTCAACTCTGAGACCATGGCTACCCTTGACGCTGCATTACAGATAGGAGCGCCTGCGATGGCGTACTCAACAAGGAACCTGGGTGCACGAGTGGCAAAACGTCATTTTTTCGGATGAATCCAGGTCCTGTTTCCAGCATCATGATGGTCGCCACCGTGTTTGGCGAAATCGCGGTGAACGCACATTGGAAGCGTGTATTCGTCATCGCCATACTGGCGTATCACCTGGCGTGATGGTATTGGGTGCCGCTGGTTACACGTCTCGGCCACCTCTTGTTCGCATTGACGGCACTTTGAACAGTGGACGTTACAATTCAGATGTGTTACGACCCATGGCTCTACCCTCCATTCGATCCCTGCGAAACCCTACATTTCAGCAGGATAATGCACGGCCGCATGTTGCAGGTCCTGTATGGGCCTTTCTGGATACAGATAATGTTCGACTGTTGCCCTGGCCAAGCACATTCTCCAGATCTCTCACCAATTGAAAACGTCTGGTCATTGGTGGCCGAGCAACTGGCTCGTCACAATATGCCAGTCACTACTCTTGATGAAGCTGCATGGGCAGCTGTACCTGTAAAAGCCATCGAAGCTCTGCTTGACTCAATGCCCAGGAGTATCAAGGCCGTTGTTACGGCCAGAGGTGGTTGTTCTGGATACTAATTTATCAGGATCTATGCACCCAAATTGCGTGAAAATGTAATCACATGTCAGTTCAAGTATAATATATTTGTTCAATGAATACCCGTTTATCATCTGCATTTCTTCTTGGTGTAGCAATTTTATTGGCCAGTAGCGTAATTTTAAAAAAAAATTTGGATGAGGGGGCATCATTCTGAATTTTAGTACCTCAGAAAGGTTCGGGGTTGTCGTCTTTTGTGTGAAGATATCATGACTGCCACATCTGTGTGATATGTAGTGCACATATGAGGGCGTGCTGAAAACTAATACCTCCGAATTTATTAAGTGAAAATATTATTAAATAACAAACGTTAGTAACATTCGACATCCTTATTATTCATGTCTACACATTTATTTCTCGTCATAGACACTCTGGCAAGAAAAGGAAGTTGGGTTTTGTTGATGGAGCCACAACCTCACCTCAACATGCACCGCTTCAGCATATTAAACTGAAGCCCTCGAATGAGTTCTGTAAGTTTTGGAAACAGATGAAAATCGAATGGGTCCAAGTCGGGGTTGTATGGAGGATGATCTATGGCAACGAAGTCAAGGATTGTTTCAATGTCGCAGCGTTCACGAGTGGTCTGGCATTATCGTGCTGAAGGAGAGTAAATCGTCCTTTCAGTTTTCTGAGGGTCTTGAAGTATCTTGCAGAGTTTTAGTGGTGCCTTTAGATGTGAGTTCCAAAAACGCCACACCTTGAAGATCCTGGAGCACTGAACATGAATTTGCCCGCTGATGGCATCGCCTTGAACTTTTTGATGGTCAGTGATCCATTGTAACAGAACTACACACTTGTTGCTCTCGTGTTTTTGGGGTCAAAATGGTGAACCCAGCCTTCATCACCTGTCACAATGTTGTCAAGGAACCCATCATCTTCATGCTCAAGATGCAAAAGAAATTGTTGACACATGTCCAATCTACTCTGTTTCATTTCAGAAGTGATCATTCGAGGCACCCGGAATCTATACAGTTTTCTGTAGTGTAGTTGTACCATGATGCTCTAATGAGTGGCCATACTTACCAGAAAGCTCTGTCTACTTGTATGTTACACAACGATTTTCTGTAAAGAGTGCAACAACTCGATTCCAATGAGTTCCTTCAGTTGCCATACACGATCGTCCTCTCCAAGTTCTGTCACACAAGTTAAGGTTAGCACCATCGTTTTTTCATTACGAGCATGAATAACTCACTGTCATACATTACTGATGTTGATATAATCATCATCATTCATAGCTTTCATTCTTCTACGAATTTCAATTGGAGGTACATTATCTGTGGTTGAAGACTTCATAGCAAGATGCTGTTTTCATGCACTGGAATAGTTGCTGTTGCGTCAGCAGAACGGCAATTATGTGTAGCAATAAAGTTTTCTTAGAACTGGCCGGGATGACTAGGTGGAGCATGTACAACAAGTACGCAACAGTGGCGTAACTATATCAACACTCAGAAAAACCAAACCACAAACAGACAGGGAGCTTATTTCCTCATAGTATGTGACACAGGACACCAGTAGTTCCTCATTCGGTACTCAGAAAACAGTGCAGAACAGAGACAACGATCTTTTGAAACGAGACTATATGCAATTACTCTACCTAGGGATGAGACAAAAACGACTTTCAACATACAAACTTTGCATAAAGGAATGCGATGAAGCCCTGAAGTCGATCATTAAGCCAGCAAAGAGCATGGATATGCTCAGAAAATGGGAGCACACTCAATTATACATACGGGAGGAATCACATAATCGACTACTAGAAAAAGCTCACCTTCTTCTACGCACTCTCAGAGTTAGGCCATTCCATCTGCATCACGGATAATGATGCAACGTTAGCTCTACTAGGTGCAGGACGCCCTGGTGAATACAGCCACCGCCACCTTAGAGTGGGCTGCTACAAATCCGCAGTCGTCTGGCTGTGGAGGGAACTTTACCTCCGTGAGGTGCACTCCTGCACGTCATAATAGTGACTCACAGAAAATGAAGGCCGGGACAATCTTTCGTGAATGAAGAACTGATCTGCTCATCTGCGCGCTACTCACCTTGGGAGCAAGGCACCTGTGCCACCACTCCTAGGCAGCACAAATAAAATTTTACCAGCTGTATGCTGGGACCACCTCTCAGGTAGTCCATATCGCTGTTTGATCTTCAACCTACATTTTATCTTGACAACTGACAACAGGGGTATGAGATTTCTGGGGCCAAGTCTACGAGCAGCTTTACTCAACAAGAGTGCTGAGGCTCCATCTACGTCTACAGCCATGCCAGGCTGTAGTGACTGGCCACTGGACCCTCCCACTATGTGGCCACATTACTGACCATCGACTACACCAGAGCCTGTGCCTGCAAATTCCTTGCCGGGGCATGGGCGTGTTACTCTATGCCTTAATGTAACATGGGCTCAGCACAGCTACTGCTGGGTAGAACAAGGAAGTGGACTAAGTGAATGCCAAACTCTTGTTAACAAATGACGGTTAATTCAACAATATCTCATTTGCGCCTCAGTGTTCCACAGGACTCCATCACCACATCTCCACTTGTCCATCATACACACACGTATCAGGCCACATCTAGCGGGCTCCTATATTTTGTTACAACACCCACATTAAACGCTACAATTCGGATCCCTCCATTGGCAGATGGTTAAAACTTGCAATAACAAAGCGAGAGTGTTGATTTAGTAATATGCATGATATGTAGAACCTCAACAAAAATATCGGAGGCATTACTTTTCAGCACCACCTCAGATATGAGATACCCAATATATTAACATGTCTAAATGGCAAGAGCTGGGATGCACAACAAATTAGTCTATTCATTGTCTCGTGTTAGATACAACACTTGACGAGGCATAGGGTATGGATCAGCTAGACCTTTATATTTTAAAGATGATGAAAGCAGCCCTCTATGAGCGAATTAGACAAGCCAAAGGAGGGTATCAAACAAGTCTCGTATCTAATTTCTGTGTGGGTAGTGTAGTAGGCCACCAATTACTATCTCAGCATACCTGCTCATGCTGAAGCTCAGAGCCAAAGTGGCCATGCTTCAGCACAATGGCTGCACAGTCTGTAAAGGAAGGTTTAGCAATAATTTCCGACACAAAGCCATTTTCCAACGAAAGAAACGAAGACATTTCAGTGATTAAACAGACATGGAGCAAATATCCTTCAAGGATAACAGTCACGTCCAGACTATATACCAATATGATGAGCTACAGCAAGATGAGCATTCAACCCTTTCATTTATTCACGACAATGTTGATAAAGCTCTATGGCTGTGGATTACACAACCTGAAAAATGCAGTAGCCAGGTATATTTTGTATAGCTTTATTCATCCCGACAGGTTTCAGATCTTCACCTACCTTCAATTAGCTCAATACACTTCTCTCTTATTGTCGAATGCATATGAAACAATGTAGCTGCTTTTTATTCTGTTATTTAAATAGCTTCTTGCCTCGCATTTATACAGGGTATCTCAAATCTGTTGTCTTACACTGAAACAGGTGATAGAGGACCCACAACCGATTATATTGAGATAGGTACCCACTGGTCAAAAATAAATATTTATTATGTTATGGACACACAAAGTGTGTGCACAACAGCAACGAAGTTCATAGTAATCGATGAAAGTGACGACTGCCAATCTTAGTGCATGCATGGCAATGTCACATGAAGTTCTGCTGCACTCTCTCAGAGATCCCTTGTGTTTGTTGTGTCAGGAGACAGGCAGCTTGGACCCTAAAAGCAGGTCGTCATCTATTTCTATATGGGTTTATACACCAACATCTTGAAGTAACCCCAGAGAAAAAAGCCGAGAGGTGTGAAATGGGACAGGAGCTCCCCTTCCAATCCAACAATGAAGGTGTGTATTGCTCAGGTGCTCACACACATTAACATCAAAGTTGGCTGGAGCACTGTCATGTTGAAATCACATCCTCTAACGCACAAGGGGTACAGTCTCAACAACTGTGGTGGTACATCTCACAGGAACACCAGGTAATGTGGACCAGTCAAACCGGGAGGTAGCAAATAAGACTGTATTAGGTGGTCTTGGACAATACCCGCCCATACATTGACAGAGAATCGTTGATGGTGGCCACCAATGTGGGTGCGATGGGGTTTGTCCTCACTTCAGACAAGGCTGTCACAGCTGTTGAAAATACCATCATGCGTGACTGAGGCCACATCTGTAAACAATGCCAACTGTACGAAGTTCAGCGCTACAGCACCGTGGTGGATAATCAGTTGACAGAAGTGAATACATTGATCCCAGTGCTTGCATAAATTCTTTTCTAGTGGGGTGTAATTCATGTGCCACAAGTAAACGCCACACTGTGTCCTTCGAAGTGTGCATTTCATGGGAAAGTTCACAGGTGCAGATTGATGGACAGTTGGCTACACGATCGAACACCATCTCCTCAAAGTATCCTCTGGTATCCTGGCCAGCTCTCTGTGGCGTGAATCACTTCATGTCTAGTAACTAGGTATCCACAGAGATAAATTTCTTCCAATTAGGATTATGCCTGTTGGGAAAGCATTCTTGTACATTCATGCTGCTTTATGGGCACTGTATCCTGCCACACCATACATTAAATGCATGACTGCAACTCTTGTGACTAGTAACACTCGATATTTCACTACATGTGATGAAGACTTCACAGCAGCACACCTCACCATGGACAAAACACCAGCTGTCTGGCAGTCATTGGTTTGAAAAGTTAATATGTTGTATATTATTGTTACAGGGCGAGTATTATTGAACTGTATGAAATAAAATCGTCATAACTTAACAGTTTGCGTTAGGACGTTCAAACTGCATGGTTGGCCATGGGGCATGACAGGAATTAGTATGCTCGCATATAGTTTGGTTCAGCAACGAAACCCACTTTCATTTGGATGGGTTCGTCGATAAGCGAAATTGGTGCATTTGGGGGAGTGAGAATTCACATTTCGTGATCGAGAAATCTCTTCACTCTCAACATGTGACTGTGTGGTGTGCAACGTCCAGTCGGAGAATAATCGGTGTGACATTTCTTGACGGCACGGTGGCTACCAAACAGTATGTGAAGGTTTTGGTAAATGATTTCATCTCCGTTATCCAAAGTGACACTAATTTCGAAAATATGTGGTTCATGCAAGACGGAATTCGACCTCATCGAAGCAGGAGAGTGTTTGATGTCGTGGAGGAGCACTTAGGGGACCGAATTCTGTCTCTGGGTTACCCAGAGGCCATTGGCATGGGTGCGATTTGGTGCCATATTTGCTGGATCTGAATATATACAACTCCTTTTTGTGGGGATATACTAAAGACAAGATGTACAGCAAAAATCCACAACCATTGATGAGCTGAAAAATAATGGTAGCCCACAACACATTTTCATAGGTTATCTACGAAGGTGAAAAATTCTGATAGATTTCAACTTGGGGCTTTATAACAAAACCTAATGTGCAACACAAGATGTCGACTTCCACAGGACAGCAGCTAGAGAGTTGCACCATTAGGTAAGCCGTGATAACCTGTCCTAGTTAGTGCTGTTAGACACTGGTCCTCTTTCTCTCTCTCTCTCTCTTTCTAGCTGATAAATACTGCCATCTCTCATTAACAGTACGAATGCCCCAAGTCAGCAAATACTGTAAAAGAATTGATAATACTTCGGTACTGATATGAACTGGGGCACCCTAGTAACACCTCACCAATCAACAATCAATATTCTGTATGTCTCAATGTCATTAATAAGTGATAATTAGAAAAGTGATCCTGAGATTATAATTAATGGAAAGACCATGTTCTGCTTTTAAATACTATTGTATAATGGCAGAATACTGGTTGATATGTCTTAGATACTTTAGCGAAAAGACATAATTAACAATCAGTTTACCTATGTTCCAAAATAGATAACTCATGTCAAAACAAAAAGGAAATTACGACATCTATAAATTACATTTCTGCATTTGGTGGACCTAATCCTCCAATTTCATTCTATGCAATTGTTAATCTCAAGTGTATTACTGCACTTCAAATAGTCTGTCTTATTGCAATCTGATGCACTGAAATGGCTTGTCTAAATATCAGCAATGGTAGTAAACTACAATATAAAATGCATCTTCATGTTCTTTAATGGATTTTGCAAAGCGTTCCCACAATGCAGCTCATATAGATACATCGATATGCCACCGTGGATCGACCATGAAGCCACAGACTCACTTCATGCATACTTCTTTGCCTCCCATCAACGTTTGAGGCGCTTGTGTATTTGTAGCTGCGTGTGAAATGTCGCGATCCGCGGTTTTCAAAGGATAGAATGAGTGCTTTAGTTGTCGACTCACTCTCAAGATCCAGTAAGGTATCTATATGGGCTAAATATTTAACATGATGATGATGAGGTCCCATACTCCGAAGAGTGTAGGGGACGATGCGAGAGACCCGCAGAGCCGTACTAGCCAAGGTCCTAGCGGAGGTGGTTTGCCATTGCCTTCCTCTGACCACAATGGGGATGATCGATGATGATGAAGACGACCCAACAGCACCCAGTCATCTCGAGGCAGGAAAAGGAAAAGAAATACAATTTACGAGGCTTGACGCACACAATTTAATGGATCATTACAATACGTTTTTCTACCATCGCCTAATTGTTTAGCACAAAAATAGTACATCAGTTCATCCACCTATAATTTATTCAACATAGTTTGCCAACTATAAGCTTAATTCAATAGAGATATTTTTGTGGTTCTATTTGAAGATAAATAGTTATCAAAATAACGGTTAAAATTCGAATGGAACTGTTAACAAAATTGATTGCTTTAAATTTTTCTGTTGGTCTTATGATCTCTGAACATACTTACAGTGTCATACTAACAGCAATGTAAAAATCAGATCTTCATCATGAACTTAAAATGTATTTAGTGACACCTAAGGCTAGCACAATCTTTGTTCACAATGAGTGTTTAGAATGCCAGATGAATTATGCTTTATATCTCACCTTGCCTTTTCTTGCTGCAACGTTTCTGCTTCTATTCTGGAATTGTTTAATTGAGAAACAAGATTATCACGTTCTACTGACAGATTCTGAAGTTGTTCTTTTACATTAGCTAATTCTCTATTTTCATATGTGTCACTGCCACGATAATCTTGCCTCTCTGATTCAAGAATTTCTATCCTTCTTTGGAGACTGTCTATTATTCCTCGTAGCTCTTCACACTCTTTTCCTTCATGGCTTCGTTTTTCTGGAATAGTGGAATAATAGCCCGATTCCTCGTGGCTCTGTAAAGAAATATATATGATTTAATGAGAGTTATCCCACTTTATTAAGGCATAATAACTTTGATATATAGAACACTCATACACACATGAACTAAAGGGATTATTATTTCCTGATTTTCCTAACGTAGCTCAGAATGTGATATATTAATAACTAGTTTTCTAGCCATGGAGAGAGCGTATTTTAACACAACAACAGGTTTACATAGGAACCAGGCGATTAAAGCAACTCAGATAGGACTCAGAGCAGTAAATGAGCAGCACACATCAAATGAGGTGAGGAAGCCTAGAAATGTGCAAAGTGTCAGGATGAAGAAAGGTAGGCTGTTAGGTAGTAGCCATAGCCCTCAATTACAGGAACACTTAGGGTTAGCGTAACAGGCCACCAGCATTTTCAAACCAAATCCCGGGCTGAGTCAAGTGATAGAAGACTTATCATCTTCCTGCACAGATTTTTCAAAAGAGGGCCATGTAGATAGTGAGTGTTGCAATAAACGTTTGTACAGAAATGGGGTATATGACATAGGTAGTGACCTAGACAAGATGGCTTCCCTGACTCATGGCAGCAACGTACACTTGTCGAGCTGTTTTGGCATCATGGTCGGCATCTTAATGGGGCTCTGAGAAGGACTAATGTAAGGTTAGAGATGGCACTGATGGCTGCCGACTGTGCATATCACTGTGGTAGCATTCAGGATCACCTATATACGAAATTTCTCCAGGAATGACCTACACATAAAAAGGACTGGGAAGGCCAGAACGGTACAGCTGATTCATGAACGTATAGAAATCGCTCTTGGGCCATGGATGCAGGGCCATGGATGGGCCATGGATGTTCAAATGCCTACTGTCATGGACAGGAGAAATAGGTCTTTTTTTTTTAAGGTAAAATCTGAACTACCGGTTCTCTTGCCTAGAAAGTATTCCCATTAGTTAAAAAATTCTGTATTAAGCATTCAGAAGAAATATTCTGACACATTAATTGGAATACTTGTTACATTCATAAACAAAAAGAAAGCATTAGACAAGGTAACAGGGAACATTTCACAAATTAAGTAATCCTCTGTAAGAGTATCAATCATATATATATATATATATATATATATATATATATATATATATATATATATATATATAGAGAGAGAGAGAGAGAGAGAGAGAGAGAGAGAGAGATGGAAGCATTCCACGTGGGAAAAATATATCTAAAAACAAAGATGATGAGACTTACCAAACAAAAGCGCTGGCAGGTCGATAGACACACAAACATACACACAAAATTCTGGCTTTCGCAACCAACGGTTGCTTCGTCAGGAAAGAGGGAAGGAGAGGGAAAGACGAAAGGATGTGGGTTTTAAGGGAGAGGGTAAGGAGTCATTCCAATCCCGGGAGCGGAAAGACTTACCTTATGGGGAAAAAAGGACGGTTATACACTCGCACACACACACATATCCATCCGCACATACACAGACGCAAGCAGACATTCGTTTACAAATGTCTGCTTGTGTCTGTGTATGTGCGGATGGATATGTGTGTGTGTGTGTGTGTGTGTGCGAGTGTATACCCGTCCTTTTTTCCCCATAAGGTAAGTCTTCTCGCTCCCGGGATTGGAATGACTCCTTACCTTCTCCCTTAAAACCCACATCCTTTCGTCTTTCCCTCTCCTTCCCTCTTTCCTGACGAAGCAACCGTTGGTTGCGAAAGCTAGAATTTTGTGTACATGTTTGTGTTTGTTTGTGTGTCTATCGACCTGCCAGCGCTTTTGTTTGGTAAGTCTCATCATCTTTGTTTATATATATATATATATATATATATATATATATATATATATATATATATATATATATATAGCAATGTGCAATTGAGCTCCAATCTTTAAACTGGAGAGTAGTTTGTGTCGCTCAGAACTGCTGTAGAAACACAGAAATCGAATATGTAGTATTATTGTTGTATGAAGGGACAGACTCTTACTGTAAGACTCCTTCAAAGGGAGGAGAATCACGTATTTGTATCAGTAAAGGAAAACAGTTTAAATGAAGACTGTCCTTATTCCATGCCGTGAAGACAAACACTTTGTAATATCATTTATTTCATTTGTTGCACTTGACATCTCCAAGAAATAAATCATTCTGTGTTTGTAACATTACCCAAGTAGTAGTGTCAAAGCGTTTTTCAATAAATTAATAAAAGTTATGCATAAAGCTGGAAGTACAAAAGTCAACATTATATTGTGTGGAGACATAAATGTCACAAATTAAACTAGTGCCGCCATCATAAATATCCATCAGAGTTACCTGACGCCATGCTGGCTAAGTTTAAAAACCGTAACTGGTGTTTGTATGCACAAACGATTGATGAGGAGTAAAACATGCTTGAAACACATTGTAGGATGTTAAGTATAAAATAAATAAATGTGAGTGGTAGCAGAAAAATACTAATTATTATCCCTCAGAGTTTGGGATGTCTCTGCTGGTCAATACTGCAGCAAGGTTACTACCATGACTGGATAAGTAATCAACCATGTGGTCACAAATATGGACAGGCTATGGACAAGCTATAAAACTTGTGTACAGTGAAGAGAGATAAAGCTAAGGATGGTATCAATTTACTTCGTCAAAATATCAGGGGAATAAAAAATACAGTAGATGAGGTGTTTGAGTGTTTAGATGATCTCAAAAATAAGACTGAGACTGATATACTTCTCTGTCTGAATACCATAACTGTGGGATTGGAAAGTGTCAGTATAAATGGGCATAATTTAGAATCTTAAACTTATAGATTTAGCATGGATAAAGGAGGGGTTGCTGTTTACACAAAACAAGAGTATAAATACAAAACTGTAGAAGTAAGCAAATTCTGTGTCCATCAGCACTTTGAAGTTTGTGCATGTGAACTGCAGCTATATAATGTAGTGATAATATTTGCAACAGTGTACAGGTCCCCATTAAGAGATTTGGAGCTATTCACAAAAAAGGTTGACTCCCTATTATGCTGTCTGTCAGACAAAAGGAAGAAGTTATTAATCTGTGGTGATTTCAAAGTAAACTTTCTAAGTAATTCTGACAGGAAAAGTAAACCAGAAGTGTTATTAGTGGCATATAGCTTACATCTCAGTGATCAATTTCCCTTCGTGTATAGCTCAAGATAGTAGCACTCTAACATATAATGTATTTGTACACCAAGAGGATGTACAGCTAACACATGCATTCCCTGTGATAAATGGATTATCAGACCATGATGAACAATTGATTAACTTACAAAACCTAGCAGGATGTACAGTTCAGAAACCATTAAGGTAATAGTGTAAGGTTGCTCAACCCAATATCTATAGAGTACTTCAGAGAACGTTGATTGTGGATATCTATACAACAAGCCAAATTCTAATGTCAAATGCAACACACTTCTTGATAAATTTAAATCTCTTTTTGATCACTGTTGGCCAAAAAAATTAGTAAGCGTAATGCCAAAGAGTTTTCAAAGAAACTTCAGATTACTGCAAGTATTTCTTCAGAAATAAAAACAATACTGGCTAAGACAACAAGAATTAGTAAAGACCCAGAAGTAATTTTACACTATAATTAGTGGTAAAGTACTGTGAAAAGTTGTAAGAAAATGAAACATATGTATATTATAGATGAAATTAACAACTCGGGCAATAAAATCAAATCGATATGGAATGTTATTACAAGGGAGACAGGAAAACTAACCAATGGGGTAGCTAGTATTACTATTAAAGAGAATGAGACCATCTTAACCAACAGTACACAGGTAGCTAATCCATTAAACAACCATTTCTTAAGTGTAGGTGAAAAAAATTGGTGTGAATAGTTGAAAAGAAAAAGCAAATCAGTACATAGAAGAGTCAGTTTTGAGAGATTCTAGTCAGATTAATTTTCACCTAAAAACCTCCTGAGAAATAAGGAAAATCATTAGATCTTTGAAAAGTAAATATTCTGTACGAGTAGATGACATCTATAACAAGATATTAAAACAAGGTGGAGCAGTTACAGCTGATGTTCTGAGTCACATATGTAGTGCATCACTAACTCAAGGTATTTTCCTAGACAGGTTAAAGTATGCCATTGTCAAATCTTTATACAAAAATGGGGGTACGACAGATGTCAGTAATTATCAGCCAGTATACTTGCTCACAGCATTTTCAAAAGTTGTCAAGAAAGTAATGTACTCAATAGTCCTCCATCTCAACATTAATGGAATACTTAGTAAATCGCAGTTAGGATTTCAAAAATGTTGTTCCACTGAGACAGCAATATAAAATTTCACTGACCACATAATAGAGTCTTTAAATAGTAAAATGTCACCAATAGGAATTTTCTGTGTCATATCCAAAGCCTCTGATTGTGTGAACCATGGCAGTGTATTACAGAAATTACAATTCTATTGTATAATGGAACATCAGTTTGCAATAGGGTTTTGGAGCATATACTGTATTCAAACATTATGAATCACCTCGAAGGGAACGATCTATTGATACGTAATCAGCATGGCTTCAGGAAACATCGTTCTTGTGCAATGCAGCTAGCTCTTTATTCGTACGAAGTAATAGCCGCTATCAACAGGGGATCTCAAGTTGATTCTGTATTTCTATATTTCCGAAAAGCTTTTGACACCGTTGCTCACAAGCGACTTCTAATCAAGCTGTGGGCCTATGGGGTATCGTCTCAGTTGTGCGAGTGGATTCGTGATCTCCTGTCAGGAAGGTCGAAGAGCATAGTAATAGATGGCAAATCATCCAGTAAAACTGAAGTGATATCAGGTGTTCCTCAGGGAAGCGTCCTGGGACCTCTGCTGTTCCTGATCAATATAAATGACCTGGGTGACAATCTGAGCGGTTCTCTTAGATTGTTCGCAGATGATGGCGTAATTTACCGTCTAGTAAGGTCATCCGAAGACCAGTATCAGTTGCAAAGCGATTTAGAAAAGATTGCTGTATGGTGTGGCAAGTGGCACTTGACGCTACGTAACGAAAAGTGTGAGGTGATCTATGTGAGTTCCAAAAGAAATCTGTTGGAATTCGATTACTCGATAAATAGTACAATTCTCAAGGCTCTCAATTCAACTAAGTACCTGGGTGTTAAAATTACTAACAACTTCAATTGGAAGACCACATAGATAATACTGTGGGGAAGGCGAGCCAAAGGTTGCGTTTCATTGGCAGGACACTTAGAAGATGCAACAAGTCCACTAAAGAGACAGCTTACACTACACTCGTTCGTCCTCTGTTAGAATATTGCTGTGCGGTGTGGGATCCTTACCAGGTGGGATTGATGGAGGACATAGAAAGGGTGCAAAAGGGGCAGCTCGTTTTGTATTATAACGTAATAGGGGAGATAGTGTGGCAGATATGATACGAGAGCTGGGATGGAAGTCGTTATAGCAAAGACGTTTTTCGTCGCGGCGAGATCTATTTACGAAATTTCAGTCACCAACTTTCTCTTCCGAATGCGAAAATATTTTGTTGAGCACAACCGACATAGGTAGGAATGATCATCAAAATAAAATAAGAGAAATCAGAGCTCGAACAGAAAGGTTTAGGTGTTTGTTTTTTCCCGCGCGCAGTTCGGGAGTGGAATGGTGGAGAGATAGTATGATTGTGGTTCGATGAACCCTCTGCCAAGCACTTAAATGTGAACTGCAGAGTAGTCATGTAGATGTAGACCTGCAGATGTGGCATATGAGTGGTTTGAATCATATTAAAAGAACACAAAAAAGTTTCTTTATGTCGTTTAGGTGATTTAAGAAAGTTTCCCATTTCATCTAAATGGGGTGAAATTACATTAGGTGTTCTAACAGGGTTCGATCATTGGTTCTCTTCTGTTGTTATATATGTGAATGACCTCCCTTCGTATCGGAAACAAGAAGCTAAACTGACACTGTTTGCTGATAATACAATATAAAATGATACAAATAATGTCTTTGGAAAAGTTATTAATTGGTTTTCTGCGAATGGGCTTGCTCTGAACAAACACAGTACATCCAATTTTCAACTGCAAGGAATACAGTTCCTTCAATAAATATAACACACCAACAGAAGTCAGTAGCCAGGGTAGAGTGTACAAAATATATTGGGATATTCATGCAAGTGAGAATCTTAATTGGAAAATTCATATTTGGATCTACTAAACTGACTAGATTCAGCAACTTTTGCATTCAGAGTAATTGTCAATTTTGAGGATATAGAAAGTAGTAAGCTAACATAATTTGCATACTTTCAAATTCTGATCTTACACAGAATAGTATTTTGGGGTAACTCAATAGTACAAAAAGTACACACTGCTCAAAAGAAAGTGGTTAGAATAATGTGTGGGGCTCATGGTCACACATCTTGTAGGCATCTGTTTAAAAGGTTAGAAATTCTTACAACAGCCTCACAGCACATTTACTCAGTAATGAAATTTGATCTCAACAACATGGACCAGTTTCAAAACAACAGTGACATTCATGATTATTATACCAGAAGAAAGAAAGATCACACCATCTTCTACTTAACCTATCTTTGACACAGAAAACGGTAAAATATGCTGCTGTAAAACTCTTTGGTAAATTACCAGATGAAATTAAATGTCTGACAGACAGCACTAATAATTTCAAAAATAAACCGAAATGATATCTCCTTGACAACTCCTATACTGAAGATGAATTGCCGACTAGGAATCAAGAAATCTATAGGTATAGTATATGGATTTTGTGTCATTTGATGGAATGGAGTAGTCCATAAAAATTTTGACCTTTAAAAAAAAAAAAAGAAAAGAAAGAAAGAATGTGTGCATTTCTTATGCACTTGACACATTCCAGCCGCGCGAGACTGGCCGAGTGGTCTCAGGTGCTGCATTCATGGACTGTGTGGCTGGCCCGGCGGAGGTTCGAGTCCTCCCTCAGGCATGGGTATGTGTGTTTGTCCTTAGGATAATTTAGCTGAAGTAGTGTGTAAGCTTAGGGGCTGATGACCTTAGCAGTTAAGTCCCGTAAGATTTCACACACACATTTTTGATACATTCCACCATGAGACTGATCAATGGAACATTTAACTAACTAACAAGAACGGTCACACCAGATATTAATTATAGGTCAGAACAACATTGACATAAGTTAAGAACCAAAGATAGAATATACGTACTTGAGATACCTAAAGATATAAATCACCTCAGACCATAGCCTGTTACTGTGTAAATATAAAACATCTATGGTGTGAACTGTCAAAAACTTACAGAGAATACCTACAATATCATATAAAAATAATAGCCACACCGTACAAAACAGCACAAAATTGACATGAAATCGATATTTTAGAATTTCACATGAAATATAAGAAGAATAGTAACCAGATACAGTCATACCAGATTATATATGCGTTAGGACTACATAGACGTAAGTCTTTCTCTTGCTTACATAATTTAGAAATATAAAAATTAATTAAAACACAGTTGTTTGTGATATGTGATAATGAAAATTATGACTGTGATGTCAATTATACCTCAATAACTCCAAAATTCTTGACTGATAAAAAATTAAAACTAAAATTCCTTTAGAACTATAAAGCTCTGTAATTCTCGAACTTCGTGTACGCAGGGGATTTCAATGTTGATTTCCTGAAAGAGTGTAATAGCAAGAATGACCTTGCAGTATTACTCAGTTCTTTCAATTTGAGCTCCATCATTGATTTTCCTACTCGGATGACAAAGAACAGCAGTACATTGATAGATAACTTTTTTATAGACCAAGATAAATTTAAGGACATAAATGCTTATCCTGTTGAGAATGGTCTTTCAGATCATGGTGCACAGCTAGTTACAGTACATGACATAGCTCCATGCAGTATATCAAATCCGAGTTTCAAAGCAGTGCGTTTAATTAACAATATAAATATTGCAAACTTTAGGGAAAGCCTACAGCAGCTAGCCTGGGATGAAGTGTATAAGGAACCTGATGCAAACTTGAAATATAAATTATTTCACGATACATTTTTAAGGGTACTTGAAAATTGTTTTCCCAAGAAAATAGTTAAACATAATTCCAAGAAAACATATAAAAAACCTTGGCTAACTAAAGGAATAAGAATACCTTGCAACTGTAAAAGAGAACTGTATCTAACAGCAAGAGGGAGTACTGACCCCGAAATGGTTTAATATTATAAAAACTATTGTGTGGTACTAAGAAACGTTATTAAAAAGTCCAGAAGCATGTGTATCATGTCTGAGATCAGTAACTCTGGTAATAAAATTAAAGCAATTTGGAATATTATTGAAAGGGAAACAGGGAACCAAGAGCACAGGAAGACCATAAAACTGGATGACAACTGTACTAACAAACAATCAGAAATTGAAAATATTTTCAATAATCATTTTTTAAATGTTGTGGAGAAAATAGGATCTAGATCTTCACTAGAAGAGGCAAGGCTACTAATAGAAGAGGCCATGCCTGTGCAGTTTGAAACAACTGTAATTCCACCAACTCTCCCTCTGAAATCAGTAAAATAATAAACTCACTGAAAAGTAAAAGCTCTTACAGAATTGATGGCATTTCCAGCAAGGTACTTAAAGCTTGTTCCCCACAGATAAGTAGGATTCTCAGCCACGTATGTAATAGCTCTTTGGAGCAGGGTGTTTTCCCCGATAGACTGAAATATGCCATTGTAAAACCACTGCATAGAAAGCTCTATCAAAAAGTTTTGAGAAAGTAATGTATTCAAGAGTAGCCTCCCATATTTGTAAAAATAAAGTGCTAACGAAACGTCAGTTTGGTTTTCAGAAAGACTTTCCAACAGAAAATGCTATATAGGCTTTCACTGATCAAATATTAAATGCTCTGAATAACCGGACATCACCCATTGGTATTTTTTGTGATCTCTCAAAGGCCTTTGATTGTGTAAATCGTGGAATTCTTTTAGATAAACTAAATCATTATGGTTTGAGTGGGGCAGTGCACAAATGGTTTAATTCATACTTAACTGGAAGAATGCAGAAAGTTGAAATAAGAGGTTCATGTAATGTTAAAACAACAGCTGATTCCTCAAACTGGGGGGCTATCAAGTATTGGGTCCCACAGGTTTCGGTCTTAGGTCCTTTACTGTTTTTGATATACATTAATGACTTACCACTCCACATTGATGAAGATGCAAAGTTAGTTCTTTTTGCTGATGATACAAGTATAGTAATAACATCCAAAAAACAAGAACTAAGGGATGTAATTGGAAATGATGTTTTTCACAAAATTATCAAGTGGTTCTCAGCAAACGAACACTCTTTAAATTTTGATAAAACACAGTATATACAGTTCTGTACAGTAAATGGCACAACTCCAGTAATAAATATAGACTTTGAACAGAAGTCTGTAGCTAAGGTAGAATTTACAAAATTTTTAGGTGTGTCCATTGGTGAGAGGTTAAACTGGAAGCAACACTTTGATGGTCTGCTGAAACGTCTGAGTTCAGCTACGTATGCTATTAGGATTATTCCAAATTTTGGTGATAAGAATCTCAGTAAATTAGCTTACTATGCCTACTTTCATTCACTGCTTTCGTATGGCATCATATTCTGGGGTAATTCATCGTTGAGTAGAAAAGTATTCATTGCTCAAAAACGTGCAATCAGAAAAATTGCTGGAGCCCACCCACGGTCATCCTGCAGACATCTATTTAAGGATCTAGGGATCCTCACGGTAACCTCACAATATATATATTCACTTATGAAATTTGTTGTTAATAATCCAACTCAGTTCAAAAGTAATAGCAGTGTGCATAGCTATAACACCAGGAGAAAGGATGGTCTTCACTATGCAGGGTTACATCTGACTTTGGCACAGAAAGGGGTAAATTATGCTGCCACAAAAGTCTTTGGTCACCTACCAAACAGCATCAAAAGCCTGACAGAGACCCAACTAACATTTAAAAATAAATTAAAAGAATTTCTAGATGACAACGCCTTCTACTCATTGGTTGAATTTTTAGATATAAATTAAGGGAAAAAACAACAACTTAAACATTAGTGTCATGCAATATTTTGTGTAATGTAATATCTTGTACGGACATCTTTTATTAATCTGACACGTTCCACATCATTACGAAGTGTCGCATTCATGATCTATGGAACAAGTATTAATGTAATTTAATCTAGGTACCATGCTTGACAATGGAAATCTTCCAAAACAACTGTCGTAATAACCAATAAATATTTTAATCAGTGATACTGGAACCTTATAATATAATTTCAATACATACAGAGTATCTGAGCTGTTTTAACTAACATAATAAATGAGCAGTCCACATCAGAGAAGTATTTAAAACAGGCAAGAGTTGTAACTCTGCAACAGAAAGGTAATGCAGAAGAAATAAGAAATTACCAGTCCATTTCGCTGCTGTCATTATTTGCAGAAATAATTGTCTATTACCAATGACAGAATAACGAATTACTGGAATAAATGTAACCTTCCAAATTAATCACAGTTTTCTTTCCAGAGTGGTAGAATTCATAAAACGATGCTTGAAGCTCCTGGCAATGATTAATGTGTTATAGGAATATTTTTAGAAATTTCTATGACTTGTAATGCTGTTAACCACAGCTACATAATTAAAAATCAATTACTGAATCACGAAACACCATCAGTTGAAGACAGGTCGACCGATTTGGCTTTTTTTTTGGGGGGGGGGGGGGTTCTTAATTGTTAGTAAAGGTTTGCATGAAAGAAAATTTTTGAGAAATCCACTGGAAAGGTCAGAAAGTTTTATGGTATTTTTGTATGAAAATCGCAATGAAATAAATGTGACTTCGGTTTGATAGTTCTGCTGTCACAGATTTTCATAACAAAAAAAAGGTGTGTCATTCAGTTACACAGTTCTGCTGTCGTATGTTTTCATAACGACAACAAATTCAGCATTGGATACTGATATTTTGCGAAAAAGAATAAATTGAAAGCGGTATTTCAGAGTGTTATCTGTGGTCATAAAATCTTTGGTGTATTGCAAAAATAGAACTGATGTCAGTTAGTGGTAATTTGGTGTGCTGCAAACATTTAACTGATTTTAGTGCGTAGTTTATTTCTTTCGCAGGAATGCAACCAGTATGGTGTCGAAGTATCAGTCCATGTACGGGGAATGCAGGCAAATTGATTGACTGACGGACAACTCACAGCCTGAACCACTGGAGATATAGACATATAATACAAGAAGAGTAAACACTTTCTTCTAAATCGGCTGTGTGAAAGAACATAATAAGCTGTGCTATGAAAATGTGCAACTTCGTTTCCCTTTTCAATGTCATTATTAGTAGGAAACAGGGAAGCTGTGTTTATGGCTGCCTTTATGATCCTACCTGTTCATAGATTAAAACCATGAGAAATACTGTCATTAAAGCTATTATCGTCACAGATCTAGCAGCTGGAAATGTTTCTCTCATTCCCTGTGTTCCAAATAGTCCAACCGATTTACACATTCATTTCGACTTCCATTCTCAATTAAGGTTCCACTTGCGCCAACAATAAACAAAGTCAGAGAGGGGGAGAAGGAGAGGATGGGCAGATAACAGGGAGGAAATGGATGTAAAGAATGGGAAGCAGGATACGGACAGGGTGACGAGGGAGAAGGAGATGGATCAGAGAGCACTGGATTGGAGATGTACAGGGAACGTGGGGAAGATGATGGACTAAGATAGGAGGGGGAGGGAGGGAAGAGGAGGAGATGAACAAAGGGAGGGGAAGAAGGAGACGGTAAAGACAGTGGGGAAGGAGGAGATTAGGACCTAGATCCAATTCCTTGATATACTTAACAATTGCGAACCACTACCAGGTTCGTTAGTGATTTACTAAATATGCTAGAAGCGTTAGGAATAAGAGACAGAGCTAATGACGCTCCAATGATACCTAGAAAATGTGGTATAAAGAGCAGAGAAACACATACTTCAAATAAATCCACACTTTCACTAAAACCTTTTTTTTTTTACGTCACCAGTCTCCTGACTGGTTTGATGTGGCCTGGCCCGCCACGAATTCTCCTGTACCATCCTCTTCATCTCAGAGTAGCTCTTGCAACCTATGTTCTTAATTATTTGTTGGATGTATTCCAGTCTCTGTCTTCCTCTACTATTTTTACTCTGTATAGCTCCCTCTTGTACCATGAAAGCTAGTCCGTGATGTGTTAATAGATGTCTTCCCATCCTGTCCCTTCTTCTTATCAGAGATTCCCATAAATTCCTTTCCTCGCCGATTCTATGGAGAACCTTCTCATTGCACACCTTGTGAGTCCGTCTAATTTTCAATTCAAATGCTCCGATTTTCTTCTGTCCCAGTTTTCCCCACAACCATATTTCTCTACCATACAACATACTATACACCTTTATCAGAAGCAAAGTACATTGATAGACTAGTTCCTCATTGTGGAGTACTAGGACCAGTACTGATCCTGATCTACATCTATGGCTTCCCCAATAGCGTTATTCATGGGGTAAAACTTCTCTCCCATGACAGCAATATTGGAGTCGCTGAGAAAACAAGAGAACTCCTTATGGAGAATGCAAATCAAACCCTCAAAGAACTTTACAACTGGCCATTCTGAAGTAAAGTGACACTGAAAAAAAGAAAAACAAATGCTATGAATTTCAGTTCGAAGAGGGGAATTGACAATATTAAATTGCAGATAGATGACACCTCTATAGACTGTGTAATAAACATGGGATTTCTAGGAATGAATATTGATGCTCAATTGAAATGGTATGACCATAGAAAGATACTTAGAAACACGGTGTCAACAGCATGTTAGGAAACAGGATGTCAACAGCATGTTATGCCATTCCAGTCCTATCATCAGCGTGTAACAGGCAGGGTCTTTTACTTACACACTATTCATATTTACATTCAAATCTTAATTATGTAATTCTTTTCTGGAGAATCAATGCAAGTAATATGAACGCAGTTTTCAATCTGAGGATAAGTGCCATAAGAAAAATAAAGAAAAAATAGTAGTCGAGCGCAATGTAAAGATCTGTTTAAAACAATGGGGATTTTAACTACACTATGTGAGTACATTCATTAATTGTAAACATTAAAAATAATACTGCACGAGCTGTAGTGATGTCTAACGCAGTGGTTAGTGTTGCTAGCTGGCATGCTGAGGGTCGTCAGTTCAAACCCGAACAGCAGCAACAGCTTATTATTTAGTGTTCCTTGTTTAAGGTTCTTGAAATGTCTTATGTTTGTAATGTTTGTATATTCTGGAATACTCGATATTCGTATAAATACTAGCATCCTGGAATATTCCATGTTTGTATAAATGGCTGAGCTATCTATCCACTAAGTCAGTTCATTTCTGTTCTGGTTGTACGTTGGTATTCGTAACAAATGTGTTTCCAGTGATAAGTGTCGTATTCCACTGACGATCCTACTTTTAGATTTGGACTTGAATGTGGTTGTGGCGTGGCATTGTTCGGTGGAGGCACCAGGTACTACAAAACATTTACATCACCATGGCTACAATTAGGCAATGTAAAAAGCGTAATCTACGCAGATAGGAACCAAAATTACCACAGTCCGTATATTCCGAAGACAGATGGATTACAAGCCAGCAGTAAGTCAGATGTCCATCAAGCATTCATCAGTGTTTTCTGAAGATGCTACTCAGGACTTCATAAAATGGCTGAAAGGACTCGACCGTATCACCCAATACAATACGTGGGAAGACATGACGTGTTTGGAATACATATTCTTTACTTGGACAGTAGAGTCCAGCAGTGGATTAAGAACAACGAAAAGAAGCTCAATAATTGTCCCATCCTTGACAAAATTAATCTCTAAGCACATGAAACCCTGCATATATTAATTATGTTATTTTTGCTGTTCTGGTATTGCAATACCAAGACGCATCCAATTTCTTTGTAAAAGTGGTCTATACACGAAGAGAACTACTACTACTTATAACTGCTTCCACTATCAAAACACTAAACCACTACTCAGAAATCTGTTTTGAAATGTCTGAACTTTTTTATATTTGTAGTTGCAGTTCATTCCCAGAAATCAGATCCATAGGTATGAACCATGATCCTTGCCGTTGGTGGGGAGGCTTGCGTACCTCAGCGATACAGATGGCCGTACCGTAGGTGCAACCACAACGGAGGGGTATCTGTCGAGAGGCCAGACAAACATGTGGTTCCTGAAGAGGGGCAGCAGCCTTTTCAGTAGATGCAGGGGCAACTGTCTGGATGATTGACTGATCTGCCCTTGTAACATTAACCAAAACGGCCTTGCTGTGCTGGTACTGCGAACGGCTGAAAGCAAGGGGAAACTACAGCCGTAATTTTTCCCGAGGACATGTAGCTTTACTGTATGATTAAATGATGATGGCGTCCTCTTGGGTAAAACATTCCGGAGGTAAAATGGTCCCCCATTCGGATCTCCGGGCGGGGACTACTCAAGAGGACGTCGTTATCAGGAGAAAGAAAACTGGCGTTCTATGGATCGGAGCGTGGAATGTCAGATCCCTTAATCGGGCAGGTAGGTTAGAAAATTTAAAAAGGGAAATGGATAGGTTAAAGTTAGATGTAGTGGGAATTAATGAAGTTCGGTGGCAGGAGGAACAAGACTTTTGGTCAGGTGATTACAGGGTTATAAATACAAAATCAAATAGGGGTAATGCAGGAGTAGGTTTAATAATGAATGAAAAAATAGGAGTGCGGGTTAGCTACTACAAACAGCATAGTGAACGCATTATTGTGGCCACGATAGACACAAAGCCGATGCCTACTACAGTAGTACAAGTTTATATGCCAACTAGCTCTGCAGATGATGAAGAAATAGATGAAATGTATGACGAGATAAAAGAAATTATTCAGGTAGTGAAGGGAGACGAAAATTTAATAGTCATGGGTGACTGGAATTCGTCAGTAGGAAAATGGAGAGAAGGAAACATAGTAGGTGACTATGGATTGGGGGGAAGAAATGAAAGAAGAAGCCGCCTTGTAGAATTTTGCGCACAGCATAACTTAATCATAGCTAACACTTGGTTCTAGAATCATAAAAGAAGGTTGTATACATGGAAGAATCCTGGAGATACTAAAAGGTATCAGATAGATTATATAATGATAAGACAGAGATTTAGGTACCAGGTTTTAAATTGTAAGACATTTTCAGGGGCAGATGTGGATTCTGACCACAATCTATTGGTTATGAACTGCAGATTGAAACTGAAGAAACTGCAAAAATCTAAGGAGATGGGACCTGGATAAACTGAAAGAACCAGAGGTTGTAGAGAGTTTCAGGGAGAGCATAAGCGAACAATTGACAGGAATAGGGGAAAGAAATACAGTAGAAGAAGAATGGGTAGCTCTGAGAGATGAAGTAGTGAAGGCAGCAGACGATCAAGTAGGTAAAAAGGCGAGGGCTAATAGAAATCCTTGGGTAACAGAAGAAATATTGAATTCAATTGATGAAAGGAGAAAATATAAAAATGCAGTAAATGAAGCAGGCAAAAAGGAATACAAACGTCTCAAAAATGAGATCAACAGGAAGTGCAAAATGGCTAAGCAGCGATGGCTAGAGGACAAATGTAAGGATGTAGAGGCTTGTCTCACTAGGGGTAAGATAGATACTGCCCACAGAAAAATTAAAGAGACCTTTGGAGAGAAGAGAACCACTTGTATGAATATCAAGAGCTCAGATGGCAACCCAGTTCAAAGCAAAGAAGGGAAGGCAGAAAGGTGGAAGGAGTATATAGAGGGTCTATACAAGGGTGATGTACTTGAGGGCAATATTATGTAAATGGAAGAGGACATTGGTGAAGACGAAATGGGAGATAAGATACTGCGTGAAGAGTTTGACAGAGCACTGAAGGACCTGAGTCGAAACAAGGCCCCGGGAGTAGACAACATTCCATTAGAACTAATGGCAGCCTTGGGAGAGTCAGTCCTGACAATACTCTACCATCTGGTGAGCAAGATGTATGAGACAGGCGAAATACCCTCAGACTTCAAGAAGAATATAATAATTCCAATCCCAAAGAAAGCAGGTGTTGACAGATGTGAAAATTACCGAACTATCAATTTCATAAGTCACAGCTGCAAAATACTAACGCGAATTCTTTAGAGACGAATGGAAAAACTGGTAGAAGCGGACCTCGGGGAAGATCAGTTTGGATTCCGTAGAAATGTTGGAACACGTGAGGCAATACTAACCTTACGACGTATCTTAGAAGAAAGATTAAGAAAAGGCAAACATACGTTTCTAGCATTTGTAGACTTAGAGAAAGCTTTTGACAATGTTGACTGGAATACGCTCTTTCAAATTCTGAAGGTGGCAGGTATAAAATACAGGGAGCGATAGGCTATTTACAATTTGTACAGAAATCAGATGGCAGTTATAAGAGTCGAGGGGCATGAAAGGGAAGCAGTGGTTGGGAAAGAAGTGAGACACGGTTGTAGCCTCTCCCCGATGTTATTCAATCGGTATATTGAGCAAGCAGTAAAGGAAACAAAAGAAAAATTCGGAGTAAGTATTAAAATTCATGGAGAAGAAGTAAAAACTTTGAGGTTTGCCGATGACATTGTAATTCTGTCAGAGACAGCAAAGGACTTGGAAGAGCAGTTGAACGGAATGGACAGTGTCTTGAAAGGAGGATATAAGATGAACATCAACAAAAGCAAAACGAGGGTAATGGAATGTACTGAAATTAAATCGGGTGATGCTGAGGGAATTAGTTTAGGAAATGAGACACTTAAAGTAGTCAAGGAGTTTTGCTATTTGGGGAGTAAAATAACTGATGATGGTCGAAGTAGAGAGGATATAAAATGAAGACTGGCAATGGCAAGGAAATTGTTTCTGAAGAAGAGAAATTTGTTAACATCGAGTATAGACTTAAGTGTCAGGAAGTCGTTTCTGAAAGTATTTGTATGGAGTGTAGCAATGTATGGAAGTGAAACATGGACGATAACTAGTTTGGACAAGAAGAGAATAGAAGCTTTCGAAATGTGGTGCTACAGAAGAATGCTGAAGATAAGGTGGATAGATCACGTAACTAATGAGGAGGTATTGAATAGGATTGGGGAGAAGAGAAGTTTGTGGCACAGCTTGACTAGAAGAAGGTATCGGTTGGTAGGACATGTTTTGAGGCATCAAGGTATCACAAATTTAGCATTGGAGGGCAGCATGGAGGGTAAAAATCGTAGAGGGAGACCAAGAGATGAATACACTAAGCAGATTCAGAAGGATGTAGGTTGCAGTAGGTACCGGGAGATGAAGAAGCTTGCACAGGATAGAGTAGCATGGAGAGCTGCATCAAACCAGTCTCAGGACTGAAGACCACAACAACAACAGGTAATTTACAGTGACAAAAAGAGTTGAAAATGCTTAACTACATTTTAATGCTAAGACAACTACGTGTGATAAGCGGAAACTTTATTATATAATATGTTGGATACGTCTCTTCATTGTTAGTATTGCGTCTACTATCATACATAAATATTTCTTTTAACATATTACTTTTCCAGGGGACAGATACATCATCAGCTGTTGTTTTAACGTCCTGATCAACTCTTTGGTAAGTGAAGGAATTAACTTTGGCTTTTGAGACTAATTTTACAGAGTAATGCCCATCGTTTGATGTTATCCAGGTATTCCGTCAGCTTGCGACCTATGTAGATTAGCTTCTAGCTGCTCCTGTGCGAGGAGGTTAAGCGTGCAACCAAGGGTAATTAATCACATGGCTACGGTTAATACTTTCCGGATTAATTGACTACACTATTGCAAACAAGGCAGCTTTACTGGAGTCCAGCAGCTATGCTATGTAATTTGTTATTTTATTCTAGATGGCTAATCCTGACTGGCTTAACTTCAAGGAGGAGATAATTAATTTCAATGTGTATTGAGGAAAGTCACATTGCATGATTTTGTAGATTAACTCTAAGCGTCAAACTTTGTCTAAATCCATTCCAACATTGAGTAGATCAGTTCCAATGCCATGGTTAGAGTTAACATACTGCACAGATGTGTTCGACTTGCCTCAAGGCCTCATGGATTGTGCTTTGATTATATCGAAATTTAAACTGTCGCGAGACAATGATTTTGAAACTATGGAGCACTTACAGTAAGATTCTTTCTTGAATTTTTCAAGAAAACTAAGGAAAGAGGTAAGTCCATAGTTCTGCAGAAATAGTCACTCTTTGACTACTTTTGATAATGGCCTCTGCCAATTTCATTGTCTTTTGGAGGTAATGTTGAACTGAACAAGCGTTAAAGATTCATTTACGGAAGTCTTTGAGGCACATGTCCGAGGCGCAGTGGTTTGATCTGATCCGGTTCAGGAACGTTTTAATGTTCCCATAGGATCTCTGGAGTGACGCATTCATGGTTGCAGCAATTGAGGTTCTCTATTAATGGGTCAATCTCCTGATGATCATTTCTTCACGATAATGATTATCCTGGTCACCTCCTGTGTTTCGACTGAGATTGTCCATACGGCGGAGGTCTGCTGTGTGATTGGTTTTTATTGATGTCTCAAATGTTTTTTTTCTTTTCGGTAAGAAAATCCTAGACAAGCCAGAGAAGTTTTTAACTAGTGGTGTAACGATAATTGTTGTTGCTTTCTTGCTACTCACAGTTATGACATCTGTTGGAGATTTTATAACTTTGATGAAGTCTCGCTTGATATTTAAATTTGGAACTGTTGGAATTTTGGTAGAAACTATTGAATCGAATCGTTCGCACTGAGTGTAGTAAGTTTTTCTCCAATAATAAGGAGGATAGGGTAATGAAATTATTTTAAGTCGTTGACTACTGATAAATTGCACTGCCATGGAATGCTTTTCGGTATAAATGTGTTTAGCATATCTGAATGCTCACTAGTAGTAAGGGGCGAAACGTTTCTAATGAATGGGAAAAAGCACAGGCCATTCCCATTTTCAAGAAGTCACGCAAAACTATAGGCCTACATTTCTGACGTTTGTCTACTGCAGAATTTTGGAACATGTTTTATGCTCGCGTATTATGACATGTCTGGAGACCAATCTCCTCTGTAGCAACAGGATGGGTTCCGAAAACATCGATCGTGTGAAACCCAGCTCGCTCAGTACGTCCACGAGACCCAGGTAGATGTCGTGTTCTTTGACGTTCGGGCGGCATTCGGTACAGGTGCACATTGCCGCCTAATAAACAAAATGCCAGCGTGTGAAATAGCAGACCAACTGTGTGACTGGATTGAAGAGTTTCTAGCAAAGAGAAGACAGCATGTCATTCTGAATGGAGAGATCTTCAGACGTAAAAGTAACTTCAGATATAGAGGCTGCGGCGCAGAAACTTCATTACTTGAAACGCGCGACACACAGCTGCTGTTACTTATTGTTGCGTTTTTTAAAGTTAGTTTAGTAGTGATCATGCAGTGGGCAAGAGAGAAGCGCGCTTTCGCCGTTGCAGCCTACTACTCCAATGGACGTTCAGTCATCAGAACTCAGCGTGCATTCAGGAAACAGTTCAACATAGCGCCTGCAGGTCGTGTTCCTGATGGGAAATCAATTGTTACGTGCGTGGACACCTGTATGGAAACTGAAAGTATGCAGAAAAAGAAATCAGGACCTTCAAGAACCACTAGGACGCCTGAAAACATCGAGAGGGCAAGGATGTCGATTATGAACCCCCAAGCGATCTGCATGCAAACATGCAGCTGTCCTTCCAATTTCTGAAAGCACAGTGGGACGAATTCTTCATGAAGAGTTGAAATTTCATGCGTATCAACTGTCAGTGGTGCACACACTTCTTCCACATGATTTTGTTTCTCCAAAAAATGCGTGTGAAGCCTTGATTGATGAGCTGCCTCGTGGCGCCTTAGTGTTCTTCAGCGATGAGGCACATTTTCATTTGTCTGGCTGCATGAATAAATAAAATATGCGGTATTGAAGTGGCACGAACCCCCGAGAACTTCATCAGCAGCCTCTGCATACGGAACGTGTGACTGTTTGGTGTGCACTATCTAAAGTTGGCATTATTGGCCTATGGTTTTTCGAAGAGAATGTTAAGGCAGTGACGGTCGCTTTTGAGTGTTATGTTGAGACGATTGAACAGTTCCTTTTTTTTTTTTTTTTTTTTTTTTTTTTTTTTTTTTTTTTTTTTTCTTCGAGAACTTGAAGAAATGAATGTGGGTGATGTCTAGTTCCAACAAGATGGCACCACAGCTCGCACGGCACGAACATCGATCACCATGCTGCGCGAACACTTCCCCGATTGTCTCATGTCTTTGAGGGGCGATCTCCAGTGATCAGCGGGGCGATTTCCAGTGGTCAGCACGCTCGCCAGATGTAGCGCCATGCGACTTTTTCTTAAGGGGTTATCTCAAATCCTTGGTGTATACCAATTGTCTGCAGACACTGGCTCAGCTAAGGGACAATATACGTTTTGCTATTGCCAACATCGACACAGACGTGTTGGAAAAAGTGGATCGAAACATCCGATTTCGACTCTCCAAATGCATTAAGCAGAACGGAGGCTACCTCCAAGATATCATTTTCAAAACTTAATGCAACAAAACTTAAGATGTTACTCTTTGTAAATAAAAAAGAATTAAATTGGTGTTTCTAATACCTTCTGATTTATGATTTTTTAAATAAGGAAGTTCCCGCGTCGCACCCTGTAGGACCATTGCTTTTGACTGTGTATATAAATAACTAGTAGATAACGTTGGAAATACCATAAGGCTTTTCGCGGATGATGATGTTCGCATAAAAATAAGTCGCAACGCTTGAAAATTATTGCGATACGCAGGAGACCTGCGGAGGAACAACGCTAGATGTAGTGAGTGGCAATTGAACGCCAACATAAAAAATAACGTATTGCGAATACAAAGATAGAAAGACCCATTATTGTATGATTACAAAATTGCAGAACAATCACTGGAAATAGTTAATTCCACAAAATATCTAGGACGTATGCGTACAGAGCGATTTAAATTGTAACGAGCACACAAAATTAATGCCGAATAAGGCAGATGCCAGAACGAGATTTATCGGAAGAATCCTCAGGAAATGTAGTCTATCAACAAAGGAAGCCTACAGAACAGTATTTCAACCAATACATCGTATTGCTCGTCAGTATGAGATACCTACCAGATATATGAGCCAAAGGGTTCATTTAGTAACCGCGAAAGCGTCACGGAGATGACCAGCCAACTTCTGTGGCAGACGCTACAAGAGAGGCGTTCTGCATCATGGTATGATGTACCGTTAAGGTTCCGAGAACGTACATTCCTATAAGGGTCAACCAACACGTTGTTTCTTCCTACATATATATGCCGAAAAGACTACCAAGATAAAATTAGAGAGATTCGAACTCACACGGAGGCTTACCAGAAATCGTTCTTCCCGCGCACCGTACGCGACTGGAACAGGAAACGGGGGAAATGCCACTAGGTCAGAAAAGTACCACCCGGAGCACGCAGGAAATTATCTTGCTGAGTATAGATGCAGATGTAGATGTGTATCAGAAACGGCGACTATCAAGTTTATCTACGACTGAATGAAGTAATGAAGTGTCGTGTCATTGTTACTGGTGACTATACACTGCCAAAAAGCGCTCTTAGAGTTTAGATCCCGGCCAACCGTTACGTTGCCCATTAGGGTTAGGGCTTTATTACGGATTTTTAGCTGTATCGACGTAACTTCTTTTAACATTTCTAGCAAATTGTACCTAATAAATCATAATGTCGTGAAATCTGTTAAAAGATCTAAGTGTGGGTAGAATATTTCAGTTGCGTCTGAGTCACAACTTAAGGCGTCACGATCCACTTAGAAACAGCATCCTCACTTAACACTGGCTGAACTAAGCCTGGTAATACTACGTAGCAAGGATTTTCCTGGGCTGTGATTAGTTGAAACACTCGAGACAGAAGCTCTCTTCTTGTAGTTGTAAGGGAAGGGTGACGGCGATTGCCGAGTGCGGTTACGCTTTTATGAAGTCATGATCTCCAAGAGTGTAAAACTGTGCAAATTTTTCTGAGATGCTATCTTAAACATCAAGAAGAGTTATCTTGAACATTACTGTCAATTGCGAGATCACAAACTGTGATAAACATTATTAAACATGAGTGACATGTTGTGTAATAATTCGTTTGTGCACCAACAATGTTGTGGCAAGATTTACAGCACTAAATAAAACGTGGCAACCCTCAACTCAAATTTAAGAGCTCTTTTCTGAAACGCAGATCCTCATTTCCTATAATCACAACAGTTGTAGCAGCATTTCATAAACGGAGCCATGGCTGAGCGTCATCTTCTACGTTTGCTACACTGAGAGGGACATTCACCTTTAGATGAAGTCGGGTGTGCACTACAGGCCAGCGGCAGCTAGCGATGTACGTTACTGTGTGTGGGAGGTGCACTCAATTTTTTTTTTTAGACTAGGCGACTCTCCATACAATCCAGATAACGATAGCCGTAGGAAAACCAGAAGTGTCGGCATAAGATTCAAAGAAATGCTCCCCTATAGGAGAGAGTATTAAAATCCTAGTGAGTATCTGCCGATCATCACATGAAACACTATTAAATGCCTTCGCTAAACGCTGCCTAGAACAGATAGTTCGGGACCCCTCGCAGAATGGAAATATTTAGATCTAATGGCAACAAACAGATTTAACATCTTTAATGATGCCCACGTCGAAACTGGTATCAATGACCAGGAGTCAGTTGTAGCAAGGATGAATTTCAAAAGTACCAAGGGTAGTAGACAAAGAAGCACTACTTTCGTATCTCATGACAGAAGCATGTAGAACAACTATGGCTCGAGTTTAAAAGAATAGTTAACGATGCACTAGAGAGGTATGTACCCAGCAGAACACTTCATGATGAGAGGGATCCACTAAGGTATACAGTCACTGTAAAGAAACTTCTCAAGAAGCAGAGATTACTACATAACTGGTATAAAAGAAGTTTCATACCCATAGATAGAGAGATGCTAAAAGAAACGCGATTGGCTGTCAGGAGAGCAATGCATGAAGTCTTGAATGGCTAGTGTAGCAGAATATTGTCGAAAGGTATTCCACAAAACCCAAAGAAATTCTGGTCACCATGAGAAGGTTGTTAGTGCCAGTTGAAGACGAGACAGGTAATGAAATTGAGAATAGCAAAGCAAAAGCAGAACTACTTAATTCTAATTTCGAACGTTCCTTTACAAAGGAACACCCAGGAATAATGCCCAGTTTAATTCTCTTACTACTGAAATGACGAGCGAAATAGATATTAGTATCAGTGGCATTGAGAAGCAGCTGAAATCGTTAAAACTGAAAAAAGCCCCAAGGCCCAACTGAATCTCTAATAGATTCTATACCGAATTACCTCACTCATGGTTAAGGCAGGCGGCAGACTTCAATACACTAGGAAATAGATACAGTCTACAAAGGGGATTGCTTACAAATCACTTGCATGACCCATCCTAGAACATTGCTGAACAGTGTGGGACCTGTACCACATAGGACTAACGAGGGATATTGAACATATACAGAGAATGGCAGCATAAATGGTCACAGGTTTGTTTGACCACAGGAAAGTGTCATAGAGAAATTAAAGGAACATGACTGGCAGACTCTTGAAGGCAGAACCCGCGACCGTAGCGGACGCGCGTTTCCAGACTGAAGCGCCTACAACCGCTCGGCCACTCCGGCCGGCGTGAGAGTTCCTACCGCTTGTATTCGTGCTTGCAAAAGCCGAAATTGGTCAGCAAGGTCGCCGGATCACTCCCCAATTGAGAAAATTTGCAGCATTATAGGCAGGGCCCTCCAATCATCTCGGTTTTTGACGATCTAACTCGCCAATTGGACTGAATTTGGTACGATATCCCTCAGGACGACATCCCACGGCTCTTATAAACAATGTCAGGGTGAATAAGTGCTTCCATAAAGGCCAGATGAGAACCAACGCATTATTGACTTGCTCAGTTTTTAAGCTCCTTTCCTTCAACGTATCATCCAATTTTTCTGACTTTGTAATCATTTGATTATCTCTACATGTACGTCACATCTACCGATTTTCGTCCCGTTTGGATAGTTCCTTTGCGGTGCGTCAGACGTTATTTTTTGTCTTAGAGTGTAAATGTCAGTCCGGCTCATTTCACTCACACCAGACTTGTACACGCAGGTCAGGAAATTTTCGTAAATTACGGGACAGTGGTTTATTGTCTCGGACTACCGCCAAATAGCGTCTGGTTCATCTAATCAAATGAATTTGGTGGACAAGACACGAACGTGAGTTCACTATCATGCTCCTGAACCCACTGTAATACTATTCTGGCCTTGTGGTGTGGGCTGTTATCCTTGCTAGAAGATGGAATTGCTGTCAGGAAAGGCATAAAGCATGAAGTGATGCAGCTGATCCACAACAATATTCGCGTAGTCCACAGCCGTCATGGTGCTTTCGATTACTATCACAAGTCCCACAGACTCAGGTGAACTTCCTCTATAGCATAGCCACTGGCTTGCTTCCGTGGAGCTGTGCGTGTTTCGAGCAGCGTTTCGCCTTGATGACGGTACTGCGGAAACCACCGTCTCCCTGATATAACAAGAAACGTGATTCATTCGATCAGATGGCACGTTTCCGCATTCCAGTCTCGATGTTCGCGTGAATACTGCAGTGCTAAATGGCGATGTCATTATGCCAACAGGGGAACTCATGGGGGTCATCTGCTGTGGAGCTCCATGTTCAAAACACTTTCGGGAGTCCGATGTTCAAGAATTTACGTGAACAGTGTGCTCAGAAACTCTTGTGGCTGCATCACCATTCTACTCAGTCGCCAGATCTGCCACAGATTGTCGTCTATCCTACTTCACAGAATGCACAAGTCTCTGACGCCCACGTTCTGTCCTGAGACGTGGACGTCCAATTCCTTGTTTCCTACTTGTAGTTTCACTTTCCTTCAACCACTTTCCATAAGTGCTCACAACATGGTCGCGAACAGCCGACCATCTTCCCGTTTCCTCGATGCTCGTTTCCGAACGCCGGGTCACAACAATATGCCCTTTTGTCAGAGTCACTTACGTCAATACGTTAGCCTTTTGAAACTCGTATCGTTGCTGGAACATTTTTCCTATTTGTCTCTACCACGTACATAAACTTTCCTTTACAGCGTCACGCGCCAGCACAGTTACCAGGCGACAATCAACCTACTCTGGGCAGTGGTCATAACGTTTTGGGGCCAACTAAAGAAGTTTATTGCAACCTATCGGTTTTGACCAATGACATCATAATTTACTCAGACATTAATGTCTTTATTTTCGAGCCATTGATAATAAATCGGTTACCTTCTGTGGCGAGGCGTCATCATTGTAATTTGATGTAAATGGATGTGTTTTTATAAGACAGGGCCAGGCATTGAGTACGATTTTTGGCGCTTGTATTAATTCAAATCCGTTCAAATTCGATCCAATTCATTCGGTACTTATTTTCATTTCTTGTGAGTTAGAGATATTTTGGAAGAATTGTTTCATTCTGGACAGTTAGTTTTTGCCTGTTGATTTTCTTTCTTATGTATGGATTTACCAACTAAACTGAAGAATGGGATACTGGTGCAAAAAAGGAAGGAAAAGAAAAAAGTGTTAGAAGTAACGTTAGCATGGAATACCTTAGTAGACATACACTCCTGGAAATTGAAATAAGAACACCGTGAATTCATTGTCCCAGGAAGGGGAAACTTTATTGACACATTCCTGGGGTCAGATACATCACATGATCACACTGACAGAACCACAGGCACATAGACACAGGCAACAGAGCATGCACAATGTCGGCACTAGTACAGTGTATATCCACCTTTCGCAGCAATGCAGGTTGCTATTCTCCCATGGAGACGATCGTAGATATGCTGGATGTAGTCCTGTGGAACGGCTTGCCATGCCATTTCCACCTGGCACCTCAGTTGGACCAGCGTTCGTGCTGGACGTGCAGACCGCGTGAGACGACGCTTCATCCAGTCCCAAACATGCTCAATGGGGGACAGATCCGGAGATCTTGCTGGCCAGGGTAGTTGACTTACACCTTCTAGAGCACGTTGGGTGGCACGGGATACATGCGGACGTGCATTGTCCTGTTGGAACAGCAAGTTCCCTTGCCGGTCTAGGAATGGTAGAACGATGGGTTCGATGACGGTTTGGATGTACCGTGCACTATTCAGTGTCCCCTCGACGATCACCAGTGGTGTACGGCCAGTGTAGGAGATCGCTCCCCACACCATGATGCCGGGTGTTGGCCCTGTGTGCCTCGGTCGTATGCAGTCCTGATTGTGGCGCTCACCTGCACGGCGCCAAACACGCATACGACCATCATTGGCACCAAGGCAGAAGCGACTCTCATCGCTGAAGACGACACGTCTCCATTCGTCCCTCCATTCACGCCTGTCGCGACACCACTGGAGGCGGGCTGCACGATGTTGGGGCGTGAGCGGAAGACGGCCTAACGGTGTGCGGGACCGTAGCCCAGCTTCATGGAGACGGTTGCGAATGGTCCTCGCCGATACCCCAGGAGCAACAGTGTCCCTAATTTGCTGGGAAGTGGCGGTGCGATCCCCTACGGCACTGCGTAGGATCCTACGGTCTTGGCGTGCATCCGTGCAGCGCTGCGGTCCGGTCCCAGGTCGACGGGCACGTGCACCTTCCGCCGACCACTGGCGACAACATCGATGTACTGTGGAGACCTCACGCCCCACATGTTGAGCAATTCGGCGGTACGTCCACCCGGCCTCCCGCATGCCCACTATACGCCCTCGCTCAAAGTCCGTCAACTGCACATACGGTTCACGTCCACGCTGTCGCGGCATGCTACCAGTGTTAAAGACTGCGATGGAGCTCCGTATGCCACGGCAAACTGGCTGACACTGACGGCGGCGGTGCACACATGCTGCGCAGCTAGCGCCATTCGACGGCCAACACCGCGGTTCCTTGTGTGTCCGCTGTGCCGTGCGTGTGATCATTGCTTGTACAGCCCTCTCGCAGTGTCCGGAGCAAGTATGGTGGGTCTGACACACCGGTGTCAATGTGTTCTTTCTTCCATTTCCAGGAGTGTATATGAGTTGTATCCCAAACTTCAGTTGATCCGTATAGGTTAACTGCAGTACGGGTTACAAATTTAACGTATGTCGACTTTCCCGTTTTGACTAGTGACAGTATCTGTTATTCAGCTGACCTGTGAACGTCAACTGAAGTACTGGGTACAAATTTTACAGGTGATCTTTTTTTCGTCACCACTACTACAAGCATCCTATTCTTCAGCTGATACTAGTACTTGGGAAGGCGGAAACACTGTCATACGTAAAATTTGTATCCCACACTTCAGTTGACCTATATAGGTCAAATGAAGAACAGGATACTACATTCGTAGTTCAACTGTATTACAGGATGCCAGAGTTACGTATGTCGCTTTTTTCGCCTTTGCTAGTACTATTATCCTATTCTTCAGTTGACCTATATAGGTCGACTTTTCACCTTCGACAGTACTAGCACAGATTGAAAAATATCGTAGTAGTATAAGTGCCAGCGAAGGTGAAAAAAAAGCGACAGCTGTATAATTTGTATTCTTACTGCAGTCGACGAACCCTGCTTCAAGTCTTCCATATTCATAAGAGTAGATAAATCAGGTCATTTGAAGAATAGGATACTAGGCCTCAAAGAAGTGATATGCTTAACATTATATTCCAAATACGAAAGTACGTGCTATATATCAAGCATCTGTTTTCTCTGCCCTGCATTTCTTTGTTTCTCAATATTCGTCTCTGGTGTTAAATCTGTGCAATACATCATCTATAGTAACTTCTGACGTCACTGGTCAAGGCCTACGGGTTGTATCCCATTCTTCAGTAAACCCGCGTTTTGTCTCACCAGCGTGTTTTGGGCTGAGTTTCCTTGCACGCCGGTTACAAGACGGCAGCATGCAATCTGCTCCACGTGGGCGCCGAATCGGTAATCGACATTAACTGACTTAAATTATGCAATTCCTTCTTGTACAGTCAATTCATTTTGTACTTGAATCACTGTGAATTAATCAATAATAATTTGTTCGTGATTTACGTATTTCAGATTCTGACACTTCAAGATACGCATTCTTCATTTAAGTTGGTTTCTGCAATGTGCTTTTTCAAGCGATAAATTACTCCGAGGCAGTAAAATTTGATCTAGAGTAATCCCCCACACTCTCGTGTCAGTTGTGTAATTGCCCCACTTCATGATATTTTTTCCACTGTGCTGCTGCGAACTTCCTAAGCATGTTGTGATTGTCACAGTGTTTGGCTGATAACTATCTCGCTTACAAGCCCATGCGATGCAAAGAGCTTATCCCAATCTGGCAACCACTTCATGTATATCCTTCCATGGACAAGGATCAGTCAAAAAAATTTAATTATCACCTACAAAACAGAAAGTTATGTAGCTGAAGTTTTGTTTGTTTGCAGGTAAATGTCTACAGTCATGGTACACACGAATAACCCACGCCACCAGATTGTAGCATGCTGTTGGAGAAGCCAAAACTAAATGGTGCAGCTCATTGATAAAGCGGGTATAGTGCAGCAATTCTTGTTTTGCATTTGAAGGAGAACAACGCTGTGACAATGCATGCTGAGTAGGCAGAAGCGCACGGATTCCATATTTCCAGTGTTGTCAAACGTGAATAACGAAGAACAAAGAGGCAGAATCCCTCTCTGTGAAGAACAGGGAATCTCAAACTTTTTCCTGTTACTTTTTGCTTGTCTCACTGTTGTCCACTATTACTACTAGCTCAGTGCCTACCATTGCCCGGGTATTTATTTATTCAGATACTCTGTTTGTCCCTCTCCGTCCCCCCCCCCCCCCTCTCCATCTCTTCTTATTTCCTTTCTCTATCCATCTCGTCCCCTCTCTCTGGCCATCTGCACCTCTTCCCTTTTTGCTCATTTTCCCCTCCCCTTTTTCTATTCATCTCCTCCTCCACCTTATCTGTGTCAATCTCCTCCCTCCCCCGTTCTGTTTGTCCATCTCCTCCTCCCCCTTCTCTCTCCATATTATCACGTACGCGCCAATAGGAGCGTACGACAAATTATTCGCCAAGTCAACCATTTACACTTGTAAGACAGAAAGAAAAAACGCACCACAAAGGAGTTATCCGAATGGGATGGAAATCGGTAGACGTGATGTACAGACAAACAAATTACAATTTATTACTGTTTCAGAAAAACTGGATAATTTATTCAAGAGAAAGAGATTCACAAACTGAGCAAGTAAATAACGCGCTGGTCACCCTCTGGCCCTTTAGCAGTTACTTGGCTTGGCATTGATTGACAGAGTTGTTGGAAGTCTCCTGGTGAATATAGTGCCAAATACTGTCCAAATTGTGCGTTAGATCGTCAAATTCCTGAGATGGTTGGAGGATCCTGCCTATAACGCTCTACACGTTCTCGACTGGGAGGAGGTCTGGCGACCTTGCTGGCCAAGATAGGGTTTCGCAAACACGAAGGGCAACAAAACGGAACGCAGAATATTATAGACATACCGATGTGTTGTAAGGGTGCCGTGGATGACAACCACAGGGGTCCCGCTATGAGAAGCAATGACACCCCAGGTAGACCATCACTACTGGTTATCGGGGCATATGGCGGGCGACATTCAAGATGGTATCCCACCACTGGCCAGGACGTATCCAGAGATATCTTCGGCCTAAAATCTCCTGAAATGGATTAGAATTGTCTTCAGTGCTTCGAACTGTGCCCCGATGACCCGCGAAGACATGCCTGCAGACGCCATAGACAGCGGTGGGATATGAACCTCACTGTTGCCTGCTGTTCGGCCCGACAACAAGCCTTAGTATCAAAGAAGTAACAAATTAAGACGTCATGCCTAATACGGCAATTTTACTGCATAAACAGCGAAAACGTAATAAGTGATAAACTTCTTTCATTTCACCACTCTGTGAGGGGTGTCAAAGAGTAAAAGTCGCATAAAGGTTTGAAACTCTGGGTAAAATTAGTAGCAAGTCACTAAGTCCTCTGAATCTCAAATGTTCCTGCTACTGCACGTCGTAAGTTACGCTTCTTACCCACCACCACCGCCGCCCCTTTGAGGGGAAGGTGATTCTTACTCATTGTGGTTCTTTCGATACAGTAAATTTTACTTGTACCCAGTTTGGTTGAAATCGATCCAGTAAGTTAGGAGGAGATGTGCCACTCACATACATACATGCATACATATATCCACTTTTAAAGCATGTATGGATTTGATCAACATTGCACAGAACACTATCACTGTTCAGTGTGAGCAAGTCAGTGATGTAACTAATTGTATGTAGGTTCTCATTTCGCTACTGCTGCTGAAATTATTCTCAGGAAAAAGGTTGCCACTAATTTCTTGTACAAGCACGGCTCAGTTTGTCCTTGAGTGTGTTGGATGGTCATTGTTGCATTACTGGATAGGTTATTTTAGCACAGGCCATAGCTAAGTATACGTCCCAAAAAATAAGTATCAGTTCATCACAATATTTGTCTCGAAATCACATTAAAGCAATCCCAATTTATCACAAAATCTACCCAGAATTTCAGTAGCAACAACCTATTTTCAGATAAACACATTTGTGATGTGCTACACATTTGCGATGTGCTCGCCAGGCTGAAACACGCCCATCTCAGTGCCATATTATGTAGAGTCAAGCATCACAACATTAAACTTTCTTTCACTTGGCCCCCACTCCATCAATTCACATACGACATGCAAGAGGAGACCTCAGTAATAATTCATAATTGTTTAATACAATATGCTTCAGCAATTTCTTATAAATTACCTTGCCGTCTTTGGACCAGAAGTAAGGAAACACATAAACCGCTTCACCTATTAAAATTATTCAGATGTAGGTAAAAAATTATTAACTGAAATTTTTGATGTAACATGGAATTTTTCGAATGAAATAAAACCAAACACAAGGTTCATATAGAATTTTAAAATAAAACTGGTCATGAAGCGAATATAAAATCCTTGAATTTCATTTGTATGCCAGACAGAGTATTAAGATTGTGTTTCCCTCAAAGGTCTAATCGGCATACGACCGAATGCTCCGAGTTATAGTTCGCTATAATGATGACCCGTTTGCAGCGGACACGTGTAAGAAGGCAGGTTGTACTTACATTTACTTAGTCTCGGAAAGAGAATCAGAGGTCACCAATAGTGAGCTTAACTGAGATGTTGAGAGGTATTTGGCAATCTGTTTTCCCATTTGTGACAATTTTTTAACCATTCGTTAGAGGTAAAAAAAAATGTTTACAGCAGTTAAAGTAGACACCATATGGGCAAATGAGACGCGGAGAAAAATCAATAACGATCTATGATTTCTTTCTTAACATTCTGAGTACCACGTGTGTCTGCCTTTTATGCTTCCTTTCTTAATACTCTGCGTACCAGTTGTTTCTACCTGAAACGACCATTTTAATACTTTTTTTTTTGAAGTGTCAGTGCTGTTAGCATGAAACCACCGACGCTGTTCCAGGACAGAGACATGTAATGGTACATTTAGGTACTTCTACGGATGTAGTGCGTTGTAGCGGTCACTTATAGAGTGCAAAGCAACAATCGGCACGGAGATAGTGCTTCGTGAATGTAGGAGATTGGGACATGCGGTCATTTATTTATAGTAGCCATATTGAAGAGATTATTGACGGCGAAAGTTACGTATATCTGAAGTTACTGTAAGATGTTGTGGTACCGTTTCTCTGAGCAGTTTCAAAAAGAAAACAGTGTGTATGTATGTAGTTTCGATACAAAATTTATTAAATTTTAACCACATTTTTTGTTATTGGAGATTATTATTTGTTTGGGGCGTTATGAGTTAATGGAGTTTCAAGATGTGGATCGCATTTCGGAAAAATCCGAATTTGCTCTCAAATATACTACACGAAATGGTGGTTGGTTTAAAACTACGTGTCCTAGTGGTTCCATAGTGAAACCATCTTTTTAAATCAACTAAGTGTTTACTTTTAGCCCTTTTATTCTTGTTCTCGTTGTTCAGTACGATGACAAAGGTTACGTTTTGAAATTTTTTCCGTGCTGTTGGAACTCTAAGTGTTAAGGTAGGCAAATTTTTGTTGCAAACACGCTTAAAGACAGACAATCAGAAAATTACGCTAAATCGTTTGTAAAAATCGCCGTTGATTTGTTTAATAAAGTTATATGATGAAAGTGAAGATGTGGCACTTACTGAGACGCTTCCCTCGGAAGGTTCTGTTACTTCATACGAAGGAGCACCACCTTCTGACTCCTGAGAAGCTGACGCATAGTCAGTCTGCGAGAAGCCTTCTGCTAGTCCACCACCTATCCTGGAATACCATACCTATGATTATTTACTTACTTAAACATTAATAAATAGATTACATTCACAAATAAATATTTTCGTTATACTGATGTCCTTTTGTTGTAACTTTTTCTCCATTATATACAAAACGATGAAAATGGAAAGGGCTACACTATGAACATTTACACATAAAGGAACATAGTAAGTATCCTGTTCCAACATCTTTGAAACTACGGAGGTGAAAGTAGTTTATGGACGGTAACAAATATTTCTTTTGGGCACTGCTATGTATGGTAGCTGGACCAGTATTATGAGAGGATCACTTAATTGCAAGTAATCGTCCAGTTACCATTGAGAAGTGAGTGCGAGAACTGGAGAGCATCCTGAGAGATCGATAGCAGTGAGTGAGCCCGTTGCAGTTCTGAGATGTGTGAGCTCTGTCTCCTGTCAAAGGAGACATGTACATGGCGTCATTAAGATGGCTCACAACGGCCTTAATCCTGAAGCCGGTATCTGCCCAGCCCCTCAGCGTATTGTGTGCGTTAAATCTTCAGGTAGGTCGTAATAGGGATAGGGATTTCTCTGGCTTGAGAAATAGCTAAATTCTCGAGAATCTCGCGAAGCACCTCCCAAGAAATGCCGGACCGAGACTGAGACTTGGGGTCTTTGCCTCTCGATGGCAAGTGCTCCAACGATCTGCCCTCTCAGATCTATTTCCGCCAGTGTCTGACCTCCAATCTTACCTTCTGATAGTGAAAAATTCATTCTGGAAACAATACTCCACGTTGTGGCTAAGACGTTACTACGTAGCATCGTTTCGTACAGGAGAGCTAGTTCCGGAAGTTATACAGGAAAACTGTGAGGTTTGGAGAGTACACTGCGGGTCGTGGTTGGACATCCCAGTCGATAGAGCACTTACACGGTATTGACAGAGGTACCAGTTGCGGCACGCGGATGTAATCTGACAGGAAGTTTCCAATCAGCGCATAGTCCACTGTAGACTGAAAATTCATTCCGAACTTCAATAAGTGTTAAAATGTGGTGGCAAATCAACTTACAATTAGTGTAAGAACTACTCATTAGAGGGATCGATGTTTCGTTTAGCCGCTACCCTTTATCTGCGGATGTTGCGATCTCAAAAGGAGTTGTCAAAAGCGCTAAACGGAACGATACATGCAGAAGCTGCACCTAAGGGCAGCTCTAAACGGCCAGATTTTCAGCTCCACATAAACATGAAAACAAAGAGGTAAAAAAGATAAAGTTCCACGTTCTGACCCCAGACACGCCAATCGATCCCAACCGACCATAGTGTGCTCTGCCAATGGTGTCATCGGGTGTGGTATGGAGGGGTATGTGATCAGCACACTGATCTCCTAGTCCTTGACTGTTCTAGACCTTGGAAGCGCTAGTAACCGGTTGAGTATCGCCTTAGGTGACCAAACTAGCCTGAGTGCACCCTGTACCAGTTCTCTCACCCAGGAAACATCCCAAGCACTACCGGAAATATAATCTGGGGCTCCCGCATGGCAGTCAGTTGATGTTGATCACTCAGCTAGCGAGGCGGACATGAAGCAATAGTTTAGTTAAAAAACAAAAAAACTGACAACTAAATCCAGCTTTGTCCAGTTTGGATGGTATTTGGAAGCAAAAGCATTTTTTTATTCTTCTCTGAAAGGAGTTTCATTTTTCCTCTAACTGAATTAGACTGTAATCGGACATTGTTCTGAACTTATGATTGAAGATTATAAATGCCCAATATTAAATAAACACGTGAGTGAATGGAACAGTTTTTGCTATATGATCAAACACCAGACAAAATAAATAACAAAAAACATTGTTGCCATTAGTAGGCGAATAAAATACTTTTTCTATATATAAGATATTATTTAGTTTGCTGATTTCCCTCATATTTTTAACTTTACAACCAACACATACCGAGATAAGGACAAAACAAGTACATTAAGTGATGAGTCACAGCTGGATTGCGATACATTATAAGTGGAGCGGATTGGTTGGTTGGTTGATTGGCTTCAAGGGAGGGGGGAGTGGATTGGAAACCTGCATTTCAGTGAGCGAGTAATGGGCATTTATTTAGTTGCATTTTTTTCTTTTAGTCGGTTTCCTACATATAAGAACAGAAAAACTGTTGCCCTGAATTGGCATATCTGAATATAACATATAACATTTTAACACAAAACAGTATAACTCACGATAATGACGTTACAAAAATCTGCGTATCATATTTATACTCAAACAACCACATACTAACCTTCGGTCAGATGGGTCACAGATATTCATTCATCCATAATCCAGGTGGCATATGCTAACTGCTCTGCTGTACTATGTCCTGTCCCTATATCACAAGTTTTGTAATTTACAATTCTACACTACACTATACTATACAGCACTAAACTACTGTACTTGGTATCTGAAGCAAAACTAGATTTCTTCATTTTGTCTGAATTTTTAACCCCTGGCGCACCAGGCATAACTCAGAATTCACAGGGACTGTGCTTCCACGTCACACGTGATGTACAGGAGTGGTAGACAACCTTTTTATACCAATCGCCCACTTCTGTATCTCTTTTAGTAGTCAAATTTTCTAACTTCCCAAGTGTTCCACAGTAATGGTGATTTATAAAGAGGGGAAGTAACTTTAATTTATTAAATTTGTAGAGGAGAATTATAGCAAATTAAAGCACACAATAATAATTACACACGAAATACTTTTTATAAAATTTTCGTAAAGTGTGGCAAAATAAATTTTTATAAAATAAATTACTGTAGTTAAATCTACCAGTCTATTTATACCTTGCATACACAGAAGCATGAAGTCTGATGGAATTACATTTAGACAATTAAATAATTAATGAAATCCCTTAGGCTGATACTGTAAAACTAAATACTGAATATATGGCTCAATTTTTATACGGAACAAATGAAGGTCTCCTCGTTCTGAAATATTCAGGCAGTTTCTTTCTTTGGTCGCAATATGATTAACAGCGCTAAAGTCTTATTCCACAAGACATGAGGTAGGGAAAGGTATCAAAGAAGTGATATCGTTTTCCACATATTTTGATAACACTATCATGTTTTCGTTTTGTCATACTTTTTTATATCCATTAGTAACGAATATATGTATCCTTTCATCATCATATCTAAGGTCTAACTGTCCTTCCTGGCAAGCTGTATAATTCTCTACAGTACTTCTGGTAAAAGGATTTTCATCCACCCTCAGTTTCAAAATATCTTCACATCTTCTTCCCATGTCCATACTGAATCTGTCAATATATTCTAGAGTTACATCACCTTCCATAGATAATAATTCAAGAAAGTGATAAAATTCTCTCTTCAATATAATGAAGAACGAGTAGTCCAAACTTTTAGGTAAATAATGGCACAATACTATTATATGGCAAGCTGTAAGAGTTTTATCAGTTACTTTAGTTTGCAAGCTGACATAATTAAATCTCTTCAGGCATCATTCTTTATTCTGTACAATAATGATGATGCCATCTGCTCTGTATTAGCTTTTATTTATTTAAGACTGATTTCGGTGAAAATTCATCTTCAGGTCCCTAGGTAAAGCAAACATACAGATTGTTGTTCAATATACTGTACAAAAACACAGTATTAAAATAGTGAAGACAACTACGCAAAGTATTGCTATTGTAACAAATTTGTAATTCTTTTTTCCCTTTTGGAGAATCAAACAGCCTATACTGTAGGTATATAGGGTTGTTGAGGGTTGTATAACTCCTGTGCGTAAGAGAATATTTAGTGTTAATTAGGTTAGATATGAAACGTACGTTGAAACTCTCGACATTGGGTAGAACTAGTATTTGCAATACAGGGTGAGTCACAAAGGACTTTACAACTTTGGAATAATATAGAATGGAATGATACTGAGATAACATACAGAAGCGTGAGTTATATAATTTTATAGCAAACAACCTCAAGTTTCATATGAAAGTGTCAACCGTAATTTTAGTTTAATATGACTATCATTTTTGATGCGGCAAACATCCCACCGGTAATCAATTTCTTCCCACACTCTTTGCAGCAAGATGGCTGTATCTTGTACAACAACAGTGTAGATTCGAGTTTCGGGTCGAGTAAATTGTGTGGTATGGGAGGAACATACACACGGTCTTTAACGAAATCCCAGAGCAAGAAATCCAGTTCTGTCAAGTCTTGGGAGGGAGGTAGATATGCTATTTGCCTTTCACGGCGAGTCCAGTGACCTGGGCGTTAATATAGTGGAAATCTCAAAATTCCGTGCGAAAGTGAGGTGGTGCACCGTCTTGCTGGTAGTAAACCATCTCATTTCGTTCATCTTCATCGATCCGTGAAACTAAAAAGTTTTCAAGCGTATTCAGATATACAATACCAGTGACAGTTTTCTCCATGAAGAAGAAAGGACAGCATACTATTTGCTAAGGGCACAAAACAAATTAACATTGGAGCTGTCATGAACGAGTACCACGGTTAGATTAGGAAGCGAAAAACTTATAGCAGTAGATCTACATCTACGTACATACTCCGCAATCCACCATACGGTGAGTGACGGACGGTACCTCGTACCACAACTAGCATTTTCTCTCCCTGTTCCACTCGGAAACAGAACGAGGGAAAAATGACAGCCTATATTCCTCTGTACGAGCCCTAATCTCTCTTATCTTTGTGGTCTTTCTGTGAAATGTAAGTTGGTGGCAGTAAAATTGTACTGCAGTCAGCCTCAAATGCTGGAGCTCTAAATTTCCTCAGTAGCGATTCATGAAAAGAACGCCTCCTTTCCTCTAGAGACTCCCACCCGAGTTCCTGAAGCGTTTCCGTAACACTCGCATGATAATGAAACCTACCAGTAACAAATCTAGCAACCCGCCTCTGAATTGCTTCTATGTCCTCCGTCAATCCGACCTGATAGGGATCCCAAACGCTCGAGCAGTACTCAAGAATAGGTCGTATGAGTGTTTTATAAGCGGTCTCCTTTACAGACGAACCACATCTTCCCAAAATTCTACCAATGAACCGAAGACGACTATCCGCCTTCCCCACAACTGCCATTACAAGCTTGTCCCACTTCATATCGCTCTGCAATGTTACGCCCAAATATTTAATCGCGTGACTGTGTCAAGCGCTACACTACTAATGGAGTATTCAAACATTACAGGATTCTTTTCCTAGTCATCTGCATTAATTTACATTCCTCTATATTTAGAGTTAGCTGCCATTCTTTAACCAATCACAAACACTGCCCAAGTCATCTTGTATCCTCCTACAATCACTCAACGACGACACCTTACCGTACACCACAGCGTTATCAGCAAACAGCCGCACATTGCTATCCACCCTATCCGAAAGATCATTTATGTAGATAGAAAACAACAGCCGACTAACACACTTCCCTGGGGCACTCCAGATGACACCTTCACCTCCGATGAACACTCACCATCGAGGACAACGTACTGGGTTCTATTAGTTAAGAAGTCTTCGAGCCACTCACATACTTGGGAACCAATCCCATATGCTGGTACCTTAGTTAGGAGTCTGCAGTGGGGCACCGAGTCAAACGCTTTCCGGTAATCAAGGAATATGACATCCGTTTGATACCCTTCATCCATGGTTCGCAAGATATCACGTGAAAAAAGGGCGAGTTGCGTTTCGCAGGAGCGATGCTTTCTAAAGCCGCGCTGATGCATGGACAGCAACTTCTCTGTCTCAAGGAAATTCATTATATTCGAACTGAGAATATCTTCGAGGATCCTGCAACAAACAGATGTTAAGGATATTGGTCTGTAATTTTGAGGATCCTTCCTTCTACCCTTCTTATATACAGGTGTCACCTGCGATTTTTTCCAAACGCTCGGGACCTTACGTTGGGCAAGAGATTCGCGATAAATACAAGCTAATTAAGGAGCCAATGCAGTAGAGTACTCTCTGTAAAACCGAAATGGAATCCCATCAGGACCTGGCGATTTATTTTCAACCCATTCAGCTGCTTCACAACCCCAGGGATGTCTATCACTATGTCCTCCATACGGGAATGTGTACGGGATTCAAACGGCGGTATGTTTGTACGATACTCCTGCGTGAAATATTTCTCAAATGCTAAATTTAAAATTTCAGCTTTCGTTTTGCTGTCTTCTGTTGCCAGGCCAGACTGATCAGTGAGTGACTGGATGGAAGCCTTTGACCCGCTTACCGATTTTACCTAAGACCAGAATTTCCTTGTGTTTTCAGCAAGATCTTTTGGTTCAAAACGGCTCTGAGCGCTATGGGACTTAACATCTGTGGTCATCAGTCCCCTAGAACTCAGAACTACTTAAACCTAACTAACCTAAAGACATCACACACATCCATGCCCGAGGCAGGATTCGAACCTGCGACAGTAGCGGTCACGCGGTTCCAGACTGAAGCCCCTAGAACCGCATGGCCACACAGGCCGGCAGCAAGATCTTTTGCTAAGGTATGACGGTGGTAGTGGTTGAATGCTTCGCGCATCGCTCTTTTTACAGCAGCACGCATTTCTACTACCTTTTGCCTGTCCTCATTCTCCCGATCTTTTTTGTACCGCGAGTGCAACTGTCTTTGCTTCCTGAGCATTCTCCGAATTGCGCTGTTAAACCACGGTGGGTCTTTACCGTCCGTAACCCATTTTTTCGGCAGATACTTGTCCAATGCGTTATTTATAATGTGTTTAAAATTTTTCCATAATTCTTCCACGTCCATCGTACCGGAAGTAAATGAAGTCGATTCATTTACTAAGTGGGATGCTAACAACGGCTTATCTGCTCTTCCTAGTAAAAATACTCTTCTAGCCTTCTTGACCGACTTTTTAACTTTCGTAACCATAGTCGTAATGACAACATCATGGTCACTAATCCCTGTCTCAACACTGACACCGTCGATGAGGTCTGGTCTGTTCGTGGCTATCAGATCTAAAATATTTTCATTACGCGTTGGCTGTCGATTTAGCTGCTCAAGACAGTTTTCGGATAATGTGTTCAAAAGTAATTCACACGACGGCTTGTCTGTACCACCTGTAATGAATCCATAGACATCCCAGTCTATATTAGGTAGGTCGAAGTCGCCTCCGACTAATATAACATGATCCGGGTACTTTTGCGATACAGAGTGTAGACTCCCTTTGAATGATTCTAGAACTGTCACGGTGGAACCTGGTGATCGGTAATAACACCCCACAATTAACTTTATTTCCCCTAGCCCTGTTAAACGTGTCCAGATAACTTAACAATCACACTCTACTTTGACCTCAGTAGACACCACCTCCTATGGTGTCTAATCTGTCTTTCCGATACACGTTCCAACCCTCACTAAATATTTCAGAACTTCCTATCTCAGGGTTCAGCCAGGTCTCAGTCCCGAGAATAATTTGCGCGCCACACGCTTCTTGGAGGGCAGTAAATTCAGGAACTTTATTCCTAACACCTTGAAAATTTACTGCTAATATCTTGATAGCTGAAGTGTGTTTACACTGAGCGCGTCCTGATTTTCTTGCCTGCACGTCGACTGGCAAGTGTTCATGAGGACACTTCGCACTATTTCCTAGCCTAAAAAACCCCCCATGTGCACGCCACAACTACTCTGCTACCCGAGAAGCCGCTTCCTTTGTATAGTGCACCCCTGACCTATCTAGGGGCGTCCTACAATTCCCCACCCAATAGCGCAAGTCTAGAAATCTGCAGCCAAGACCGTCACAGAGTCGACGAAGCCTCTGGTTGAGACCCTCCACTCGGCTCCAAACCGAAGGACCCCGATCCACTCTGGGAACGATGCTGCAAATAGAGAGCTCTGCTTGCACCCCGCGTGCGAGGCCAGCGGTTTTCACCAAATCCGCCAGCCGCCTGTACGAACTGAGGATCGCCTCAGAACCCAAGCGACAGGCATCATTGGTGCCGACGTGAGCAACTACTTGCAGACGACTGCACCCCGTTCGCTCGATAGCCACAGGCAAGGCCGCCTCAACATCTTGGATGAGGCCCCCCGGCAGACAAACCGAGTGCACGTACGCTATTTCCCTAAGGGGCTCCATCACCCGCCTAGCGTTGGAGCTCCCAATAACCAGCAAGCCTTTGCCCCCGTGTGCCTGCTCGGGCCGTGCTGAAGGAGCGGCCACCTGCTCACTGACAGGATGAACGGGCGAGGCCAGCCGGCCAACCTCCACATTGGCCCTCCGCCTCGCGCGACGCGAACGCGTTGCAGTCCGCCACTCACCCTGAGGTGAGGGTGGCCCCAACGCGCCGGGTACACAAGAAGGTGCCTCGGCGGCTGAGTCAGAGGACGCAGCAAGCGACACCTGGGGTGTCTCAAGCGACGCGCCAGATCCTCCGCCGTCGCTGCACCTCGAGGCAGCAGCCTGAAGGCGGCTGACCGTGGCCAACAGCACGCTCAGCTGCTTGCGAACCGCGGCCATTTCCTCCTGCGCCCGCACACAGCACGCACACACCCTATCCATCCTACTGCTAATATCTAACGGCTCCATGAATTTATCTACGGCTATCAATAAGCAGTATTACTCCTCTCAAATAAGAGAATACGCAAGGATTTTATGTAATTAATTATGCAAGCGCACAAACACTCGGAAAGAAATTAAGAATCAAACTACAAAACAAATATGAAAGCTAAATATGCGACTCGCTACTGCACTACTGCTGCGCTGATACTTCAGCAGCGGCTGCTCAAGGCTCACTGGATTTTCGCTGCCCCATAGTCTAGAGTTATGGGTGTTCATCACACTACTGATGTGTAATGTTGACTCATCGCTGAAGACTATTGTGTTCAGGAATATCACGTCGTCGTCTATCCGATGCAAAATTTCCGCAAAGAATTCCCAACGAGTAACCTTACCTGCATCATTAATGTGCAGTGCCATTACGAATCTGTATGGTTTCAAGTGAAAACGTCTACGCAGCACTCGCCAAACAGTCTTTAGTGGAATGTTAGTCTCACGAGACGCACGTGGCGTTGATTTTTGTGGACCGTGGGCAAAGCTCTGCCTAATCTGTTCGACATAATTATCAGCACTCGGGCGACCTGGTGTTTTATCATGTTGCAGTGAACAACACGTCTCTATAAAGTGTTTGTGCCAAGAGTAAATTTTAGGCCTGCTTGGCGGTTCTTTAGCATTTTCGGTGCGAAATTTACGAACAGTTGTTGCAGAGATTGTTTCATGAAACCAAAACACAACGAGCACCCTTCACAGCAACGAAAGTACACAACTTGTGTAGGTTTTACAAGTATGCTACAACATTAAAAAAATAAAAATAAAACAAGTTTTAAAAAATATATTAAAATAAAAAGTAGTTGTCGCTCAGTGACGAAAAAATGAAGAACGTACGTCGTCATTTCTGCTGTAGAATTTATCTATAACTCTGGAGTTGAAACCCTCAGCATGGCATACCATCGCCTTCTCAATTTTTCTGTCTAACGACGCCATCGAATTTCGGGATAAAACGGCCAAATATTTGTGACAAGGAAGATTATAAATTTCATGCTGATCCCAGAATGTGTCACAAATATGTACAATCTGTCACTGTCCCTAAATGTCCTACCTCTTTTCTATCTTCATGTACACTAAATGTAAAATATATTCGAACACCTCGTATCATCTTTGAAGCTTGTTTAGAGAACGACCTAGTATTTTAAGAAGAAAATGAATCGCATATTGTAAATACTGTTGTATTTACGTAATTTACGAAGTTCGCAGGCTAATTAAAAACGAAACATAACGTAAAAAGATAAAACCTTAAGCACTCGTGCATTTTGAACATGCTTCAAGTTTTTGGGCTATTAGGGAGTTCCGTGCTCGTATTCTTATTCTAACATCGATTGAATGCATCTCAAAACAAAGATGATGTCATTTGAATGGGGATATAATACAAGGCGAACAAAGATGATGTCATTTGAATGGGGATATAATACAAGGCGAACAAACATGTTGTCATTTAAGTTGGGATATAAAATAGAGACGATGTTAACATACAGTTAGTAGCAGATAGTAGCCCGCCGCCTAGGGTTACAGGTTGATCTTGAATATGCTTAAAAACTCAATGTCAGAAACGGAAACGAAGTAGTTTCTCACATTTATACGACCTATTCTTGAGTACTGCTCGAGCGTTTGGAATCCCTGTCAGGTCGGATTGACGGAGGACATAGAAGCAATTCAGAGGCGAGCTGCTAGATTTGTTACTGGTAGGTTTGATCATCACGCGGGTGTTACGGAAATGCTTCAGGAACTCGGGTGGGAATCTCTAGACGAAAGGGGGCGTTCTTTTCGTGAATCGCTACTGAGGAAATTTAGAGATCCACCATTTGAGGCTGACTGCAGTACAATTTTACTGCCGCCAACTTACATTTCAGGGAAAGACCACAAAGATAAGACAGATTAAGGGCTCGTACAGAGGCATATAGGCTGTCATTTTTCCCTCGTTCTGTTTCCGATTGCAACAGGGAGAGAAGATGGAGTATTTATGTAGATGTAGATGTAGATGAAGGGAAAAATGTTTTAGCATACAAGAGGATGCAAAACCTACTTTCGTCAGTTCAGTAAAACTGTATCTCTCATCACACAGCTGAACACACACAGCATTTAAAAATACTATAATTATTTATGTTGGGATCTCCTGAAGGGTTTTACTGCCGATATATCGTTAACTAACAAGTAACTGTAAGAAACTGTACCAAGGGTGACGTGTTTGTGTTAAGTTTTCAATGCGCCAAAAAACAAAATAATATTAATATGCACGATGGTGAGCCATAGCGCCTTTCGATTGGCTTTTCCAGTTCTGGCTTTTGATTGGTTGCATGGTTAGAGTTCAGATAGCGTGGTGGAGACACTTCAAGACACCATGCTACTTTTGCTCTCGCCTCTACTGACGTGCCGACCGAGGTGGCCGAGCGGTTCTAGGCGCTACAGTCTGGAACTGCGCAACCACTACGGTCGCAGGCTCGAATCCTGCCTCGGGCATGAATGTGTGCGATGTCCTTAGGTTAGTTAGGTTTAAGTAGTTATAAGTTCTAGGGGACTGATGACCACAGCAGTTAAGTCCCATAGTGGTCAGAGCCATTTGAACCATGTTTTCTACTGACGTGGTGCAGTGAGGACTGCAGCGCAATTAATCTGGGCAGGGATTATGTCACATCAGATCATGGGAATCAAACACAGAGAGCTGCGTGTCTTCTCTGAGGGCATTGTTGTTCAGCTGAAATCATTTCATCACTTGACATTGGTTTCTAGTTATCTCGGAGAGAGCACTACAAAACACGTTTTTGTCCGTTCTGTTTGCCTAGCAACTCGCTTTGGAAGAGAAATTATATAATTATCCGCCACTGTTAAAGGAGTAATCACACAAGATTTCTGAAAGACATATAGAGAAGATGAGCTGCTAGTTACGCCTGATTGCCTAGAAATACTTCAAAATCCATCTGTGTCCAATGATGCCCATTGTATTACTGTTCGGCTTTCGAATGTACCGATACGAAATAAAGCAGTAACGCCTTCTTTTCTTAGCCTTCATGCGCAAGATTTCCCCTTCGATGCCATCAATATGCATTACAAGTGTTTGATTTACTACAGCTACAATTTGAAACGGGTGAAACTGCTCAAATGATGACCTAATATTCTTCGTATGTTGTTTGGCGTTACAGGCCTGATACATGTCATGTATGTTATTGAATATAACCCAGCCGCTTGGCTCATACTGAAAAAGCCTGAACCTGTCGTTTTCTTCAGACGCTGAATCATGAAGTAAGAAGTGTTCATGTACCCTCGACGGTCGTAGCAAGACATCGTTTATTAGAAATGCATGGAGAAATTCTTGGGTGTCTCCAGCCATGAGTTCTCGTTTCCCATCCCTAGGAGGATCAATTTGTTGGGAAAGGGTCGGATGGCCGGATGGGGGGGGGGGGGGGGGGGGGGGGTAGGTGTTTAGTGTATTTCATGGGGGACTCTTGATCTAGAATTCTTCTATGTTAGGGCACATACATTGGTACATGCTGCTTCAATAATTTACTAATACTGATACTATGTATGCAAATACTGTTGTGCGTTTTTTGTTAAGATTCACGTCTCATTTTATAAAGTTAAAACGTCGCCAGTGGCAGGGTTTTCTCGTCCATTTATTGCTTAAAGTGTTGGTGTGATGTCTGCATGCATGGTTTCCTAGGATCTTCCTGTTTTTCATTGATGCTATATATAAAAACAGAAGTAACTAGGTGACAACAAAAACTCAACAACAAAACACTACGATGCTGACAATGAGGTTCTACTGGTATGGCAATATTTTTAGGACTGCCACTAATGCAGACAAATGGCAGCCGCAAGGTGGAAGGAAACGAGGGGAAGGGCTACTTCCCCCTTACAGGGATTCTTCTCAGGTTCCTATTGTAGTGTGCATTGCTTACAAACACTCTTATACAAGGTCCAGCCACATTAATGTGACCTAAGCCGTTGCTCGATGTCAACGTATAATAACCACTCACAGAGGGCAGATGGCAGCACTAGAAGTGGAGCGTATGGTACTTAACGTGTGTTGGGGGATGCAGAAAACAGTGCAGTAGTTGTAATGCAGAAACGGATTGTTTTATCTTACATCCCTGGCTTTTAGGCCAAGAGTGGAAGCATTTCCGAAACGGCTAGGTTTGTAAACTGTTCCTGTGCAGCTGTAGTTAGAGTAGACAGTGCATGGCAAAATGGCTCTACCCTATACCTGCAAAGGACGCTGCCTCACATCAACTCTGCCACACCCACAGGCGCTGACTCCATGGGGCCTGAGCCCCTCAAAAATTCATTTGGGGGGGGGGGGGGGCGGGGGGCGGAGCTCCGACAATAGTTTAAGAAAATTATTAGTCATATTACGTTTTGTAAAATCAGAAAATTATGTTGGAATATTTTATTTTCATTTTTTGTAGTTACCTTTTAAAATACATTTAGTAATGAGTTAAAATAAATATTATTACGGTACTAAGCAGGTTAACTGAAAACGAGTGGTGTGAATCTTGATGTATTACGATGCTACGGACACACTTAGAATTTGTCCCTGTGCTCGAACCTTTGGGTAAAGACTTGCGCCTACAGGCCAGTGCTGCGGCCGCAGCGACATCAAAAGGACTGGAGCAGAAGCACCTGGAACCCTCCGCCTCGCGTCGCATTGACGCTTAGAGAAATTACGACGCCGGGGCTATATAAAGCCCACCCTGTTGTCGCAGACATTCAGTGTGGATAGTTTCGTTCAGTGCATGCTGCAGAGATGTTTAGTGTTCCGACTTTAGGGTCTATGGGACTATTTTTCATGACTATATTTTATTCGTTTACTTTAGTCTCTTAGTGTATTGTTAATTAAGTTTGCAATGGATAAATTTGTTACCAAAAAGGCGCGCTTGGAAGTTGATGATACTACAAGTCAATCTCCAACACTTATTGTGTCGTTAATCGCTTCGTCGTTTTCAGGCAAGAACCGTTCACAGCCGAAACCTGGACAATCCGGTAAGGGAAGATCATTTCAGAAGTCTTGGTTGATCACATATACATGGCTAAAATATGACGCACCTACCGAAAAAGTTTTTGCAAAACCTGCAAAGAGGCAGATGCTAAAAACCTACTACAATTTTCTTAAAAAAAATGCGTTTACTTCCATAGCGGTTTTCTAACTGGAAAAAAGGTTTGAAAAAATTCCGTCTTCATGAAAATACGTTTACGCATAAAGAAGGTGTTCTCAAGCTGAATTCTATCACTAACCGAAGTGTGGCCTCCCCATTGAATGAACAGTTAGATAGTGATATGAAGAAAGGTCGTTTAGCTCTTGAGACAATTTTTACTACCATGCAATTTCTATGCTCACAAGGATTAGCAATTAGAGGGCACGAAAATGTAAACTCAATTTTTTTTCAATTGCTGGAACTCCGAAAGAATGATATAAATGAGTTTAAAGACTGGTTAGAGCATTCGGGATATAAGTGGACGTCCCTCGATATTCAAAACGAAATCATTGATCTACTAGGAAAGTCTGTGTTGAGAAACGTATTGGCTACTGTGGTTGACGAAACAAGCTATTCTTCGCTTCACGAACAAGTCTCATTTTGCATTCGTACTGTCGATGATTCCTTAATCATCAACGAAGACTTTATTGGCTTATATGAGACCCCCAACACTGAATCACAAACTCTGTTTAGTATTTTAAAAGACGTTTTTGCTCGTCTAGATTCGTCAATGAATAACGTACGAGGATAGTGCTATGATGGTGCCTCGTATATGAGAAATAACGTCAAAGGACTAAAAAGTTAGTTTTGGATACACAACCAAAAGCACGTTATGTGCACTGCACTGTTCACAGTTTAGGCTTGGCAGTTGTAGACAGTCTCTGCCATCTTACGTCAATGAGGACTTAATAAACACCGCAAGGGAATCCAACAAAAGGATGGGACTTTTAAGAAGCATACGCTGTGAGAGCGCCAGCGACCAAGATGGTCTATGACCCCTTTGCCCAACTCCATTGACGATGCGAGCTTTCAGTATATTGAGAATACTGAAAAACTCTGAAGAGCTTCTAGAGTTTTTTGAAACATTTTCTGCAGAGCGCAAAACAGAGGCAGGTTACAAATGTGCAGACTACCTTAAGTCCATGTTACAATTCAAGACTTATTTATTTTTACGTCTTTATTGCCAAGCAATGAACCCAGTAGAGGATGCCAATAAAAAAATTCAGTGCCTTCATCTAAGTGTTGCTGATGTGGAAAAAAATATATGAGGGCTTGATTTGTATATTGAATAGAAGGCGTGATAGTTTTGAACACTTTTGGGAATTGTGTTTGAAAGAGAAACTTTCACACGTTCATGGTCCTTCGCTTCCTCGGAATTTAAGTATACTAAAGAAGTATGAAAACACTTTCAAAACCCCAAAGGAATACTACAAAGCTATTTACATCGAAGTTTGTGAAACGGTACAATCTTGCGTTACTGAGCACTTTGCTTCAATTGGACTCACAAAGGTCATTGCAGTTGAACAAGAGTGCTTGCTTTTAGTAAACAAAGGTGAAACAAATTTGGAAAAATCAACAGTTTTTCAAAAATTACCTAGAGATTGAGAGACTGCGCTTACTCTTGAATACGTTAGCCGATATCGCTAATAAAAAAAAACTGGTCTTGAAAACCATGCGTGATGTAAGAAAGTACATTACATAAAAGCCTGCAGTCGGAGAAATATTATATGAAGTAGTGAAGTGAATTAAGCTTCTGAAAGTAGTTCTAATCACGACAGCAACAGCAAAACGGTCATTTAGCGCTGTTAGACGTCTGAAGTCATATCTCCGATCAACAATAGGACAGAAGCGATTGAACAACTTGCTGTTCTTCATGCCCACCGAGATGTTTTGGACGAATTGGATATCCGACCAGTTATCAACGACTTCATATTCAGTAATCCAGTCAGTAGGTCGACATTTGCATCTTTCTAAAGACACTCTACCCCTAAATATGGCATTTATAGCAATATTAAAAATCTTTAAAAAATAGAGAATTAAATACATAAACAATGTTAAATTTTCAGTTTCGAAATATTAGCACAAGTTTAGTACTGTATTACTATACTACTGTATTAGTTATTTTCAAATACTTAAATATTTTTAGGGTGCAAGAGCCAATTAAAATCCGCTATTTACATACTTTTTGAGTGAATGTATTAGGCATACTGTATTAACTTTATTAACTGTATTAAACCATTAACTTTTTTGATATTGTTTTTATTTAATGAACCCTGAGCCTTATTCAAAGTAAGCTTAAATTAGCTATTTCACTTATTAATCAAAGTGCTATTACTGTGCGACAGCAATATTTTATGTTTTATTCGTTTAATGATAGTTTAGGATTTATTTAAATATAATTTCAGTCTTTTCAGAGCTATATATTCTCTGCTCTGTAATAGTCTATAAGCATGATTATTACTGTAAATTAAATTAGCTTTTTACAAAAATACCCTGCGTCTTTATGTTTTGTTTCTTTTTCAAAACGAAAAAATGTGTCAGGCTTGTCGAGTTTCCCGGAGTGTCGAATTATCGAGAGCCCTGTTTTCGAGTTTCTAATGTTGATCATATCAATCTATAATTCTTAAAGAATTTTAAAACTCACTATTTTTCATCTAAAATTTAGAAAATTTCCCAGGACAAGGCCCCCAGTATGGGTCCCCCCCAATATTTTTTGTAAGTCGGCGCCCCTGGCCACATCTCACTGTTATTTTGTATGCCATGCCAGCCCGACTTGGGCTAGATCACATGTTGGCGTCAGAAAGGACATCCAGCAACCAGAGAACACAAACATTGGCAAAAGCGACATAATGTCGACCCCACAGAGAAACGGGAAAAGGCAACAGGAAACGAAGAATAAGTTGCGCATGGCTGGGTCTATCCATTGTTAAGAAGTAGGGCTGTTGGTAAAATATCCATCTACCGGCATATCGAAATATTTTTCGGAAAGTATCGATATATATCGGCGATGTTTACTCACCGACGTATCGGTACCGAAATGGCAATATCGAGTTACAACATTTTTATTTCATACTAAATTTTTTCGTAATTTTCTGTAAACTTTTGAAACTGTTGTTTTGAAATTGTCGTTGAACATGATTTTACTTTCACTGTTTGAAAGAGTCTTACCACTTTTTGAGCTTACATCACGTGCAGCAAGAATATGTGGCACAAAAGAAGAAGTCCAATCGCACTGAGGGAGGGGGGAGAGGGAGTTGGCGGTGTGAATGGAATAACTAGAATTCCGAAGTGCAGAAATTGCAAAAAAAAAAAAACAATTTTTAACGCAAGTAGTATGCTACTTCTTCACATCACCATTCTTCAGAAACAGTTGCTGAAAATAATGAACAAAAATGTGAATTACAAGACTGGTCTTTGCGGTGGGTGGAGTCGTGTGATGGCAAACAGAAATTGCAACGTTTAACTTCACCACGCTATTTTGACACTACTACTGCGAAGTCGCTGTCCTTTGCAGAAATAAAAAAAAAAAAAAACAGTTAAGTCAACATGAAGTGTTCCGGACAAATGCGATATGTGACGAAAGCGAACGACGGACCCACCGGATACATTTTATTGTGCCACTTACACGCAGTTACCATTGTCAGCAAAGTGGTTATCGCCAACCGTGAACGTGCATCGTTTTCCTTTCAAATCATGCTCTAATGGTGATATGCAGGCTGCTAGCCTGTCGAAGTACAGAATATCTAATAAAAAATCAATACTTAATTATACAGCTTTAAAACTAGCAGTGTATTTCCAATGTGCAGCCAATATTTTTGCAGGCCAGTAAGCCGATATTTTTCCGTCGATATATTGATGCATTTTTCCGATTTATCGAGAGCCGACAATGGTATTTTTAAGTATCGATATATCGGACTCCCGATATTTTTATAAATGTCAACAGTCATATTAGGAAGTATAGAGAAGTACTTATTAGATTTATTATTACATATTACATTTTAATTGAAAAGGGGGCAACAGATGCGGTAATTTTTAAGAGTAAGCATAATTTTTCGAATATTTATTCGTGAGTGTCAACTTCGAAGAGTAATAGAAGTAACATCACAATTAGGAGAAAAACTTCCTGCGCGCAATTTAAACATACAACCATTCTCCAGTTACAGACGAACTTTCGTTGCTTCCCTGTAAGTTGTTTTGTCCTAATATCGGTGCATGTAGATTGCGGTGACTTTTGTTAACAAATCGAAAAGTGTAAATCCAAGCTCTGTTGTGGCCTGTCGCAACTTTTACGTATACAATTTTAATGGATATGCTTATGCCCCATGTGCTCGCGTACGCAGATGGACAGCTGAAAAACTGTTCCACTTCGTTGTTCATTGTTGCAGTGTTGATATCGGGGCTTCCCATCAGATATGAAACAATCCTATCATTCGTCGTTGTGTGGATGCGCATGAGACAGTCTTCAAGACATAATTAGTTGGCTTGTACTTCTGTCAAAACAATGCTGTGAAAAGTCTATGGCGATCAGTGGGCGTGTTTACTTTGGTGCCGAAAAAGAACAGGCTAGCCAGTTCTGTATTACAACCCATAAAAATAACTTTACAGTGTCTTAGTATTAGTGAATTCACAGTGAACAGAGTTTTAGGAGAACATAGGGAACTTCGTAGTAGAGTAATAAAGCCAAAGTGACACCAGTTTGCATTGTTGCCAAATTTCTTCAAGATGGCGGCTCTTCTTTGGTGGTCTTTCCATCTTCTCTCCATAGGGGGGCAGGGGGGGGGTAGTGTGGCAATGTCGCATTGATGACATTACCACCTACTCTCCTCCCCCTCCCCCAATTCCCCTCCCTTCTACTTCTCTCCCGTCCCCTGTTTGTGAATTAGTGGGAAAAATGCAGTCTTTGGTGAGCTGCTAGAGAGTAAGGACATAAAGTACTGCCTTTATTTATTTACTTTATTCATTTTTTAGGGTATTATACTGCTGTAAGAATTTCTTAAATTTTGGTGGGGAAACCAACTGACAATCACCCCACAGCTTTGCTGCTTGAAATTAAAATAAACGCAACAGCTTAACATTGGTAGGACAACAGAAAAATTCTCTCGTGAAAAAACGGATCTCATGATACAAAATTGGCATTAAATACCAGCTACATAATGTTTATTTTTTAAACATAATAAAATTAACTAATTGATTAAATTGATGGGAAATGTGTTCATTGAAGAGATGTTGGTAAGAGGCGTTCAATAAGTGTAAGTATACAGCTGGGGACTGTGTGTAGAGCCTCCTACAAGAGGAATGGGAGGAGGTGATAATGGATGAGTGTAGGGGGGGGACAGTTTTCAGCAATTAATGGTGATGCAGCAGGATGGACTAAGGATGCATTTCGCAACTAATCGAGACTACTGTCTGTGCTGGAACTGTTTGTGTTTTCGAAATGGCCAGTCAATTCACTATGCAGAAGACAAATTCACCATATTCAACTATTCCCATACTGAATGAACCACAGGTGTTCGGTTCGACTGAGGATACCTGAAACGGTTTTTGTTCCCCTTTGCTATTGCATTTCTGTTTATGTTCACTTTACTGTGTGTCCTAGTACACAACACCACTCGAAATTGGGGGGAAATCTCCTGAGGCCACCGCCAGAGGAAATGCCTCCTACCGATCTCCAAGTGTATACCTGCTGAGGAACTTGTGTACAGATAAATGGTAAGAAGGGAAAGGACAGCAAACTATCACTGGAGTGTAGGAAGGGTTGCTTCCCACCGATCTACAAGTGAAATCGCTGCTGAGAAACTTGTACACAGATACATGGTGAAACGGATAGGACAGCAAACTATCATTGAAGTGTAGGAACGAAATTACACGCTGTCACAACCAAAAGAAAATGCTTCACTGCTCTAATTACAAATCGAAATTATCGCGAAAAAACTCAAACGACGGAGCATAATGCAACACATGCAATGGGAATTGAGACAAATCGTTTTAATAACCAAACAACCGCATAAACCGACGCCAAAAGACCTCGCCATGATAGACTGGCGGCAGCTGCATGTGTGTTCACCTCTCTGTGCAGATGCAGACTAAGCAGCTTAGAACCAGACTTACCTGTCCTCTGACTTCTCCCCCTCCCTCCTTCCCTCTTCTCCACCAGCTGGTATGGATACTGGTTCCCAGGCCAGCTGTATCCTGTCGCTGATGGTACACAAAGAGACCCATCTACTGGCTGTGAACTATTGTTTACTTATGCATAAGTCAGTCACTGATGGAGAAAAGACTCAAGAGCAGGACGCTTACTGCAAGCCGTTAAACGCGTTTCTCAGAAAGACTGGTCACCTGGAATAGTAGCAAAATACCTGACTACTCGTCACGGATGAAGGACTGAACGCTCAACAGTGGTGTGCTTTCAAATGTTCTGGATGTGCTGCCACTGTCTGAAAGTGGTCTTCGGCAAAGTAAAATAAGTCTCATATAGGAGAAACACTGAAATAATACATCCCGCGGAAATGAGATAGAAGCGAATCATTATATTAGTCATCTCACTGTGCAATAGTCTACCCACTCTGACCCCAACAGATGTACAGCAGTGCCCTCGCACTCGCTGGTCTCCGCTGCTGCATAAGCCTTCATCACTCGTGTTTCTTCTATTCTTCACATAAAATGTCCAAATGTGTGTGTGTGTGTTTATACTCTAGAAAAATGAGATTCCTGCTGTACAGATGGTGGAGGACTAGACAATGGAGGAATTTCCCACCGATCGTTTCCTCCTTGTTGAGTAACACAGTGCTTATCTACCTGAAGTGTTGCTGATTTTAGCAGCTAAACTGCTGCAATGTCAGCTCATTTATTCAAAAAAGTAACTGAATAAACATGTTCTTTTTTGTTGTTGTCTTCAGTCCAGAGACTGGTTTGATGCAGCTCTCCATGCTACCCTATCCTGTGCAAGCTTCTTCATCTCCCAGTAATTATTGCAACCTACATCCTTCTGAATCTGCTTAGTGCATTCATCTCTTGGTCTCCCTCTACGATTTTTACCCTCCATTCTGCCCTCCAACGCTAAACATGGACATTCATTTATTGCATGAAGTATTACTATCGTGTATCATGTAAAGGGTGTATTCTTACGCTTTCAAAACGAATACTGTAATGGCGACAGAGCAAATAGCGAATATAATACTAAAAGCAATGAACTCTCCATATCCAGCTAAACAAGTGTAAACTCACTCTTGTGGTGTGAATTTATGCTTGCTGCAATGAACATTGAACCAAGAACATTGAATCTTTCGTTGAATACACCACAAAATTAGTGCTTAACACCATTCAAAATTCCTTAAAAATAGATTCAACTAGAAAGTTCCATACACTGTGGGGGGTTGAAGACATCACCAATAATGTAATGCTGGTAGGACCAAACAATAACAAAGTAACGAAAGTGAGGGAATATTCCGGAATGGATAGATGTATTGTTCTTGAGAGCGAAACCGGTGTGTCTTAGGAGGAGAGAGACATAATCCTCTAATAAGCGAGCTGCTATTAATAAAAAAAAAAGCCTTAGTCCACCAGACAGTATACGTGGCTTTACTTAGACGTGGCCGCGCGGGATTAGCCGAGCGGTCTTAGGCGCTGCAGTCATGGACTGTGCGGCTGGTCCTGGCGGAGGTGCGAGTCCTCCGTCGGGCATGGGTGTGTCTGTGTTTGTCCTTAGGATAATTTAGGTTAAGTACTGTGTAAGCTTAGGGACTGATGACCTTAGCAGTTAAGTCCCATAAGATTTCACACACATTTGAACATTTGAACTTAGACGTGTTGATACAGAGTAAGCAGCTTGTCTCACCTTCCCTCCTTTTCCTCAAAAAGTATTAGCTCGTTTATGAGAGGATTACGTCTCTCTCTTCTAAGACACATTTGTTCCACTCACAAGAAAAATACGTCATCCATCACGGAATGGTCTCTCAATATCGGTTGCCGTGTTGTTGTTTGGTGTTAACAGCAATACGTTATTGGTGAAGTCTTCTTCTCACCATAGCGTATGGAACTTGATAGCTGAATGTATTTTTATGGATTGTTGGATGATGTTACGTGCTTATTTTGTAGTATATTCAACGAAAGATTTAATGTTATCAGTTCAATATTCATTGTAGCAAGCATAAATTCACACCAGAAGAGTGAGTTTACACTTATTAGCTGGAGATTGCACTCATTTTAGTACTATATTCTTTATTTGTACTGTTGCCATCAGAGTATTCGTTTTAAAAGCGTATGACTACATCCTCCATACGACAGGTGATGTCTGTCAGTGCATTGCTCATTATAGAAGCCTAAGAATCACACCTGAAAAATACACAATGGTAATTCTACATGCAACAAATGGATGTTCGTGTTTATTTAGTCACTTTTTAAATAAATAAATGAGCTAACATTAAGCAGTTGAGCTGTTAAGATCAGCAACAATTCAGGCAGATACGCAGTGTGTTACTGCACAAGGAGCAAGTGAGCTGTGTAAAATTCCTCCACTGTCTATTCCTTCGTCATCTGTACAGCAGGAATCTAATTAGATTAGAAAACACACACACACTCACACGGGCGAGCGCGCGCGCGCTTATTTGGTATAGCAGAGCGACAGCTTTGGGACAGTTTAGCTGAAGAAGCAGAATAAACGCGAGCAATGATGGGTTACAGCCACATGCAGTAGCAGAGGCTAACGAGTGCGAGGCATCGCTCTCAGCCTGTTGGGAACAGTGTAGACAGTTCAGTGCCCAGTGAGATTGCTTGCATAAAGATCGGTTTGTCTCTCATTAGGCAGGACGTATTATTTCAACGTTTTTCCTACACGCGACTGATTTTAAATAGCCAAAGACACTTTCAGACACTGCTTGCATATCCAGAACGTTCGGAAGCACACCACTGTTGAACGTTCAGTTCTTCATCTGTGACGAATAGTTAGGTACTTCGTTATTACTTCGGGGGACCTGTCTTTCGGAGAAACACGTTTAACAGTTTGCAGGAAGCGTCCTGTTTTTGAGTCTTTTGTCCGTCTGTGACTTCTGCAGAACAGGAACAGTAGATCACTGCCATCATATGAATCTCTTTATGTATCATCAGTGACAGGATAGAACATGCCTGGAAAACTGGTATCCCTACCTACAGAGGAGGAGGGGGAGGGATGGGGGAGGTAAGACTGGTCCTAAGCTGCTTAATCTGTATCGGCGCGCGCGCATGTGTGTGTGTGTGTGTGTGTGTGTGTGTGTGTGTTTGTGTTTGTGTGTGTGTGTGTGTGTATCAATACCCGAGGGAGGACTCGAATCTCCGGCGGGAGGTGGTGCCCCGCAATCCGCGACAAGATGCATCTAACCACGCGGCCACACCGCGCGGCTTCTGTATCTGCACATCGAGGGGAAGGCATATGCAGTAGCTGCCAGTATCTCCTGGCGAGATCTATTGGGGTCGAATTTTGCTGTAATTGTGTTGTTACAATGATTTGTCTCAATTCCCAGCGCATGTGTTGCATTATGATCCATGGTTTATGAACGATGGTTTTTTCATGACAATTTCGAAGTATAATTAGTGCACTGAAGCATTTTTTGTCAGTTATGATAGCGTGTTCGTACATTTCCGTGGTAGTTTGCTGTCCTATCCCTTCTTACAATGTATCTGTGTACAAGCTCCTCAGCTGCTATTTCACATCTAGAGCGGTGGGAAGCTACTCTTCCTACACTTCAGTGAGTTTGCCGTCCTGTCCCTTCTTCTCATTTATCTGTACACGAGCTCTCCGGGAGCTACAAAGTTGTAGATCGGTAGGAGGCAATTCTTCCACCAATGACTATAGGAGACTTCCCCGCCAATTTCGGATGGTACTGTGCACTAGGGCACACAGTAAGGCAAACATATACGCACACGATCAGAAAGGGTAACAAAACCCGTTTCAAACGTCCACAGCTGAGCCTCTTATATCAATGCGAGCACTTCTGGTCCATCAATCTATGGTAATGGGATATGATGAAGTTGTTTCCTGCACTGTGGACTGACCAGCCATTTCAAAAACATGAACGACACCAGTAACATGTACAACACCAGTCCCTACGTGTTGCGAAGTGCATCCTCAGTCCATCCTACTCCAGCACCATTATTTACTGAAAAGTATTCCCCTCTATGCTCCTCTATTATCACCATCTTCCATTCCTCATGTAGTAGGCTAGAGACGCAGTCTTCAGTTGTATCCTTACAGGTAATACATTTATTAAACTCCTCTCTGTCCAACACTATCCTCTTCTGAATTTAACACATTTCCCAGCAATTTAACTGATGTTTAAATAAATAAGTAATACATTGCTGGAATTTAATGTCCACTTTGTATCATGAGGCCTGTTTATTCACGAGAACATTTTTCTATCGTTCCACCAATTTTAAGCAGTTGTGTTTATTTGAATTCCCAGCAACAAGGCTATAGGGTGATTGTCAGTTCGGTTTCCTCGCCAAAATATCGGACATTCTTCCTGCAGAACAACAACCTATAAAATAAATTAAATAAATAATTTAAAACAATACCTTACGTCATTCCTCGCTAGCAGCTCAATGCAGATTGAGATTTTTTCCCAGTATTCACAAGTCGGGTGAGGGGAAGGAGTAAGTGGGGGGGGGGGGGGGGGGGGGAAGGAGATAAGTGTGATGAGGGAGGGAGAACGAGTGGGGGTGGTGATGTCATCATTGCGACGGAAAGGAGGGTGGGGTGGGGGAGAGGGGAGGAGTGCACCGAAGAAGTGCTGCCAAATCAGACTGGCGTTCTCGCAAAATTAGCAAACACATCTGTGCGTGTTTTAGATCAAGCCCCATATCACATGAAGATAAATCAGGTATCACGAAATCCATCTATGAAATGGTGATAGGAAGTGATTACTCCAAAGGTAGAAAGCAATTATCTAGAGCTCCCATCTAATGCCACGCAGAATTTACTAAGGCTGGCCTAATGGAACACTCATGATCGTAGTTCAGGTCACAACAATACCTTTTTGGAAGCGACATGCGCTCAGTGGACAAGAAGTGAAATTTCTGCTGTTGTCTGTGGCGCACAGCAAATTCAACGCTACTAAACTAATTTGGGCATTCGTCAGGAACAAGGTAGCAAAGGAGAACAAGAATTTCAAGTTGATGACACAGTTGTGTCTCTAACTCTAAATCATTCATGCACTAAGAGGCCATTGTCTTGACATAAAAATGGAACCATTGCTCATCCAAGTAGAAGACTGCAATAGCAGCAGTGAGACCTCGGACAGCATCGGAAGTGATTAAGGAAGGATGTATTTCATTCATCAATCTTTCCTGGAAAATTTATACGACCTATCGATTTTTCATTTATTGCTAAAACGCACAATACATTTCGTTGTTCATTTACTGGGTGTAGCTTGTATATCGAACGTTCACTCGGTATTTGACATATTATTGCCCCTTATGCGTAACAACCTCTGAAAGTTTCAATGTTGCGTTGGAATGCAACAACGAAGTTGCCATTGTTCGTTGGTCAATAGACGCATTAAAATAGTGGCGGAGCGCTACTGTGGCAACACTATGCTCCACCATAAACTCCAATATATTGCAGCTACTAACACGATTACCTTACAGGCTCTTAACTGACAAATATAGGGGTATTCGTTGTTAATTACATACAATGCAACCAAGGAATGTGTAGCTTTACATCCGTGCTTTCTCCGCCACAATGGCTACAACGCTAAGCCAATCTGAGCGTCTTGCGTTTGACATCATAGCATTGAAGGGACTAATCAGAAAATAACGTAAATCCGCCTGAAAAAGTGTATCTTTAAATTATGCACAGCAAATTTACTTCTAATTACGGTCTCACTTCTACGACTTCTCAAAGTTGATACACGCCACAAAATGCTCCAAAGAGCATGATTTCTCTTAAATATCACGTCGTATGTTGCCCGCATTTCAACTATAATGTAAATTCATACACTGAATGAAGTTCGACATATCCGCAATTTCGGAAAGGTTCAAAACATAGATATTCGTCATGCGATGTAACCAGAATATGGGCTAAAAAGGCAGCTGTTCAATCATTATGAAATGGATAATAGGTAGCCGAACTGCCGCTCATGGAGTCTCCCAGCCAAATAATGGCACATGATCATTTTATTTAATTTTACCATCCCTTACCCAAGTCCGATAGCTGCAAAGAAAAATATTTTCAACAAAGAATCAGATATGTATAGCGGGAGGAATGTCACAATTGGCTTACCGTGAAAGGACCTCTTTTGTCGGTGAACAAAATCAAAAAGTGAACTTTTGAAAGCAATAATAAGACACAGTTACTAAAAAAAGAGTTACGATTGCATACGTAGTAAGGGTAAACGAGTGTGCCTACGAGAGTGGAAGCTGGCTAAGGGTGGGCCAACACCATACTGAATTCCCACATTAACGACAGAGGGCGCCACTAACTTTCAAGTCTTTTCAGCTACGTGTCCGGATACGTTTGACCACATAGTGTATTAGCCAGCATGAGTCAGTCCACACACCCTGAGTAGGAATACATATTTTGCAGCAAGTACATTATCTACAATATATAACATTGACTATTGAGATGATACTTCAATTAAATTAGTAAGAAATATCTAGAATCGCAAAAGGTGAAAAACAAATTTGGAAGGACATGGATCTGAAACTGTTACCTTTCTCTTCATAACTCAGAGATCATGACACTTCGGCATGGCGGTCGGGTCTCCGAACATGACATACACTGTCTAAAGAGTGTATCTACATCTTTATCTGATATTTAATGTGGAAATAGTTCTAGAAGGAAGCGCTTTTGATAGATCATCTCTGTGCCGTACCATTGAAACACGCAAATCAACTACAAGAAGCCTTTACCTACCGTATGTAGTTTCCTCTCACTTTATTATGAGAAACGAGGCTCTTCGAGAGATTCTCAATTTAATGATGCTTCGAAACAGTTTATATTCATACCATTGCCCTATGAGAAAGAAAAGTCACGAAATAAGACGTTGTAACAGATACAATATGGCGGCTCCTATGTTCTGTTTGAAAGTAGAACGATGCCGCGTCTCACTGATCACGTTACTCTCCACGAGGCAAATTTGTGACAAACCAGATTCTTAACTTCATGCTCTGCAGTGCAGTGGAATGTGGAACTCGATACCAGCTCCTCGTCCACATGCGTCTTCAGTCCTTAAGAAACGTAAAGAGCTAGAGAGAAGCCCGCTTAGTAGTAAAAACAGGGCTAAGTCGTCTCCAGACATCAGACAGTTGGATCCAGCTGCGCTGCTCAATGCAATGAATGGTTCTAAGGAATGATTAAAAGAGAGCCAGAAAAGTCTGCGATGAAATGTAGAGCGTTAAAACAAAGTTAAGGGAAATTAATTGCAGACATTTAGGAAAAGTAACAAATGGTAATCGTAGAACTCATACAAGTGCAAGAAGAAGAAATACATGGTCATGTGGGAAAAGGTCACTGACGTCGAAAGGATACATAAAATGCGTTTAAGCAAGCTAGAGCAAGACTAGAAAATGCACGCGAAGAAAATGGCTGAGATGAATGTATATACTAAAACACAAGGAAAAGCAGTCCAGCAGGTAGGAGATGTGACAAGAAAGCAGGGTGTGTTAAACACAGTCGTAAAAGAGGTGCAAAATTATTGAAAGCTGTGTTGAGCAAACGATTAACGAGAACCTAAACAATGAAGTGAGGCGTGTCGGAAGTCATACGTGAATAAAGGCGATAGGAGACCCGCAATATGAAACTTTTAGATTGCTGTAAATTCAGGAAATACAATCCTGACAGCAAACTACACCTAGTTGCTTTCATACGTAATTTCCGAGGTCTGCCACCAGAAGTATGAAAAAAAACGTGACCAAAATCACTTATGTCGAAAATCATATGGACGATGAAGGCGGCTAGAAAAGTAAAGTTTGTCATGTGCTAAATTTGAGGCGTTATTCCTGGCTGGTAACATACTGGTCGAAAATCAAACGAGACGAGATTTTAAATTCGACTTGCAAGCGTCCATAAAACAGGAGAGATGACGGAATGTAGTCCGAATTTTTTAAAACAGATTTAAAGACAAATTTTTTTAAAACAGATTTAAAGAGAAATCAGTACTTAGAAGAGACGTACAAAGAACGCCACGACGTGTGCTGCATTGTACAATGGTTGCTGTGGGAAGCACCTAAGTCACCTGACTATAGTGATAAAAGAAACTACAGAGCAGGCAGATAAATATTTGAACGTATCTAAAGAGGGGAGAAACAATGTGACTCCAGGGAAAACACGAAAGGGGAAAGCGAGAGAAGACAATATTACAAACACAAACAGATGGGAGGTAATTAAGGCTCACGTAATCAGAGACAAGGACCGGAGTGAATCACCGTTTTTGCGAACAGTATAGTTTTTCCATAGTTTTGGCATACCGACACTTAGGAGGGTCTTACTGGAGATTGTTAAGAGTGCTATTATGCTGCGCTTTTTTATTTAATTTAATGTATTTATTAACTGTCGTGCATACAGACGCTGGGACATTCTGTTGTTTACATTTAAGCCGACTTGGTGCCCCTGCAGAAGAGTGGAGATACATAACGACACAAATGTTCAAATGTGTGTGAAATCTTATGGGACTACCGAGCGAGGTGGCGCAGTGGTTAGCACACTGGACTCGCATTCGGGAGGACGGCGGTTCAATCCCGTCTCCAGCCATCCTGATTTAGGTTTTCCGTGATTTCCCTAAATCGTTTCAGGCAAATGCCGGGATGGTTCCTTTGAAAGGGCACGGCCGATTTCCTTCCCAATCCTTCCCTAACCCGAGCTTGCGCTCCGTCTCTAATGACCTCGTTGTCGACGGGACGTTAAACACTAACCACCACCATCTTATGGGACTTAACTGGTAAGGTCATCAGCCCCTAAGCTTACACACTACTTAACTTAAATTATCCTAAGGACAAACACACACGCCCATGCCCGAGGGAGGACTCGAACATCCGCCGGGACCAGCCGCACAGTCCATGACTGCAGCGCCTAAGAGCGCTCGGCTAATCGTGCGCGGCAACGACACAAATCCCCGTCCCGTGTCTGCTGCTACACAGCCGCGACAGCGTAGTTGAAGATACCTCGAAGCGCCTGCCCATGGAGGGGAAAGAGAGAATTGTGAAGCATCCTGATTTCATCTTCATGTATTCTTCCAGATAGACAGGGAGGTCAACGACATAGCCCCGCAACAGCTACCGCAGGGAGGACACTTTCCGAGAGAAGGTGAGGAACTTGTATCGATGCACAGAGCATTCGCCCTAGCCCAATTGGTCCTAATCAGTAGTGTACTTCAGAATCAGCTGTTACATCTATCTGGCACCGCGCGTGCTTATGGTTTGAGTTGTGTGGCAAAGAAAGAATAGTATTATGTAGAAGAATTTGTGTGGAACTAATGAGCTAGAATAGTAAATATGTCTTGTGCTTTTTTCCCTTTTATCTTATTTGTATACTTTCAGTAATTTCATTGTGTTTACATTCTCAGTACGGATGAGTGAGTGCTTAAACTGTGTACTAAGGCAAGAGCCAAGTTTTTTTTCTTTTTTAGGAAAACCACGTCTTCTGCTATCTTATCAGCGTCGTGCTACCAGTACAGTGTGTCTCGACCTGCAGTAAACATGCTGTCCTGTTTACCTCATGACTGGCAGAGGTAACAAGAATTCGAGCTTGGTGCAAACTCACATCCTCCATGCTTCCTAATGCCTTGTGTTGACCATTGACATCAGCTCAGTATCGATGTTAGCAGTTTGGTTTTCATCTCATTCCATGTGGAACAAACATAGTCGCAAAATATCAGGCCCGAATGTGAGTCAATTTAAAGCCTGCAGACTATATAATTACACATAGAGTGAATCAGAACTTTGAGGTTTTTCAGGGACACCTACTGGCTGTTTTGGCAGATCGTTACAGACTAATAATGTAATAATAATTCATTCTGTTTGCAATTTTACCCGTAGTTACTCAAAGCTTAAGTAACTGGGGTACGCATGGCTCCGTTTTAGAAAGATAGCTCGATTAAGTCGTAGGTTTGAGCCAGATACACCTGTTTTCATGCCCTGGAGCTAAGCTCGCTGCAAATTACAATCTGAACCTATGATCTGGCAGTCAAATATTCTATGCACTTGCCAGAATTGTGAGTTGATAAAGTAAACAAGAACATTAAAATAAAAAGTAAATGAATAATTAATAAAAAGGATTCTATTACAACGTCTGTCACTGATGTAGCCTTTAACAGAGAATTCTGTTTATAATGTTTATTAAAGAAAGGAACCTCAAATAAATCAAGGTGGCTCTATAATTCCCATATGAACAGGCAGAAAGATAATCTCATCAAAATGCAATAAAGTTGTGTTAAGTGCGCTACAAGAATGGCACCAGAATCCCCAAGCTAAACAGCCATGCAAGATTTGCAAAAAAACTAAGTCCATTTCGTAAAGAGTATAAACAAAATATTCTCCAGCTCAGAATAATTCAAAATTCAGCATGACTATCTACCCATCAGAACACGACAGATAAAGAGTAGACACCGATACTCTTTCTAGCTCCAGTTCAGTACTGCAAGCACAAAAGTTAAAGTTCTGTACTGGAGCACATTCATTCAGACCTCAGGCAAGTTAAAGTCCCTTCAGAAGTTAAAGTTTTCTGGAGGTCGTTCAATGCCCAGAATCTATCACAAACATTACTAAATGTCACATGACCAAACATCACACGTTACGTCAGGCAGGTCTGTCTCCTTCCAGATCTAACACAAGCTCTTGAGCTCGCCACTGAAAAGTGGTAATCTCTACCAAGAATACACCGTTCTTATGCTCTACGGACACGATTTCATTCAATTTGCCCATTCTCCACAATATACTATTATAACAATATTTAATAAAGAAATATAAACATTCTGTCACACTCAGACCATTTACAAAAATATAAATAATAGTACGTTCATAAATAAATAATCCAGCATCCTTGGGTATGCATGCTCACATCAATTGACAGCAAAATTTTACTAAATATTGTTTAAACAATTACTTATGTCTGCTCGATAGAATCGTCTTTTGCCACTTTCCAATGGTGGTGTCAGGAAACACATGTGATTGACCACTTTTAAAATACCATGATTTTTAATGTCGATTCTAATCGTATTTAAATTAAGTTCACAATGGACTCGCATTCGGGAGGACGACGGTTCAATCGCGCGTCCGGCCATCCTGATTTAGGTTTTCCGTGATTTCCCTGAATCGCTCCAGGCAAATTCCGTGATGGTTCCTTCAAATGGGCACGGTCGACTTCCTTCCCCGTCCTTCCCTCATCCAATGTCCGGTCTCCTCCCCCAACAAAACAGCAACAACAGATTACGTTCATGGCAAAATAGTAACATACTCATTGAATAGCGACACACGTATATCAAGATATACGCTATTTACGCAGCATTCAGTTGCTATGTTGTTACATAAATATGTAAAAAATCAATAAATGAATTAGATACAAATGATGAGCCTAAAAGTTGTTAATGCTAAAGTTCATTGTGAAAATATTCAATTGCTGTAAAATAGTATCTTCTGTAGTTTTTATAATGAAAATACTGTAGTTTCATGTATGCGCATCATTTTTCTGAGATCAGATTAAGATTTTCACTCTGCAGCGGAGTGTGCCCCGATATGAAACTTCGTGGCAGATTAAAACTGTGTGCCCGACCGAGACTCGAACTCGGGACCTTTGCCTTTCGCAGGCAAGTGCTCTACCATCTGAGCTACCCAAGCACGACTCTCGCCCTGTCCTCACAGCTTTCCTTCTGCCAGTATTTCGTCTCTTACCTTCCACACTTCACAGAAGTTATCCTGCAAACCTTGGAGAACTAGCACCCCTGGAAGAAAGGATATTGCGGAGACATGGCTTAGCCACAGCCTGGTGGATGTTTCCAGAATGAGATTTTCACTCTGTAGCGGAGTGTGCGCTGATATGAAACTTCCTGGCAGATTGAAACTGTGTGCCGGATCGAGACTCGAACTCGGGCCCTTTGCCTTACACGGGGAAGTGCTCTACCATCTGAGCTACCCAAGCAAGACTCGCAAATTTGATGAACTGTAATCACTCGGCCATCGTGCGACATTTACATGCAGTGGGAAAGATTCAAAATTGGAGTGTATGAATACTGTACCTGCTCGTCATCAATTGGCTCGTGAACAACACTGACCGTTCCTATCTTGTAACGTTGCTGGTGCCCGGAAATGGAGTTTTTAAGCTAATATAAGGAGAATAAAGGAATAGTTGAGCCCAAAGGCCGGCCGAAGTGGCCGTGCGGTTAAAGGCGCTGCAGTCTGGAACCGCAAGACCGCTACGGTCGCAGGTTCGAATCCTGCCTCGGGCATGGATGTTTGTGATGTCCTTAGGTTAGTTAGGTTTAATTAGTTCTAAGTTCTAGGGGACTAATGACCTCAGCAGTTGAGTCCCATAGTGCTCAGAGCCATTTGAACCATTTTTATTTTGAGCCCAAAGAAAACAGCATCTCTCCGTACAAAACCTCCTCGCATCCGCTAAAGGTAACGTTATGTGGAACAACAACAGTGTGATTTACTACGAGATGCTTCCGAGAGGGGTAGCCGTACTGGTGACAATGTCAACAACTGAAACGTCTTGCAGACGAAGTTCAAGAACAACGACGACCAGGAAGACTGCGTGAAATTATGCCACTCCACGATAACGCCCGCTCGCATTCTGCTGGACTGACGTAAAACACTAAACAGAATTTGAGTTGGGAAGTCATTCCACACCCTGATCTTGCACCCTCAGATTTTCATATTTTCCACTCCCGCTCGAATAACCTTCAAGGAACTTCCTTGTGGATTAAAATGCCCTCCGAACATGGCTCGACGAGATCTTTGTCTTAAAACCACAGGAGTCCCACAGTCGCGGAATAGAGAAGTTGCCCTAGTGCTGGCGGACTGTTGCAAACAGTGAGATAAAATATTATTGATGTCTAAAGTCTCTGGTATGAATATCTGTTGTGTTTATTAAACTTACGGAAAAACTCTACAGCCAAATATGATTTTGGATTAAAGTGTGACTATGAATATCCAGATGCATCATCTGCAATACTAAAGTGGCAAGTAAAGAGCAGGAGGAACTATTTGGGGAGCAGTCCCCTTCAGTAGCAGTTGCAGCTATTTTGTTCTGTCTGAATCAAACTGAGCAGCTTATTCACCGGTAACAGATAACATTTTTTAGCATTTCCAGATATTATTAATTACACTTGACACTTTGTTTTATTTTGACGAGAAATTCTGAACAGTTCTCAAGTAAGATGTGACGATGAGTTAAATAAGTTATTTTCTCAACTGCAGGAAGGTAATTTTACAGGTAAATTAAAGTAATCCTAATCTTTAAATACGCGAGCGATTTGCACCTCTTTCTGTCTTAAAACCTGCTACGGAAATGAGTATGTGTTCCCTCAGTAACGCCCCGATAATAGTGTTCCATGGCACTAATGTTTCGAACTTAAAGCAGTTCTAGCCGCAAGATCGAAAATCGCTAAAGATGTTGTATATGACTCGTCAGTTTTTTCCGTTCTTTAACGAAACTGAAAAAGACCGTGAGGAAAATTGCAAATTATGTAAACTGAATACTTCGGAAACGAAATTTTATACCTAAATAATTTCCAGAAAGTAAAGCAAAACGAACGCAAACATTCTTGTACAACAATTTACTCTCAAGTAATGGCAAGTCATAAAATAGGTAAAAACTTTTCTACACTTCTAATGACAGGTCTGGAATGTTAAACAATTTCTTCCCCCGTCGACTTCAAATGGAGTTGTCTTCACTGGCTCATTTTTTTGTATTTGATGAAGATGGGGTTTCAAATAAGGGCAACGATGGTTCACAATCCCATTACGTGTCCACCTGTCGAAGAGTACAAAGTGGTGCGCTGACTGCTACACGAAGAAGTCCTTTTTTGAACCATCGTGAGACCTCGGGATATAATGACATCAAGATCTCTGAGTATAATGACCGCAGATCTCGCAATATAATGCAAAACGGCAACTTTAGTGTGAACATTTACTGCATTACACCATTTGTTCTGCTCGTGACTGCAGACGGCAAAACAACTATATGTTGCGCTACTTAGAGCATAATAAGCGATAATTCAGCTCCGCCTAGAAGCTGCAAGTATCTATTCGACGACATGTTCATAGACAGACTGAAAATGACATTCACATTGATGAAACAGGCAGCCAGAAAGCAAATTTTAATGTACACATTTCATGCAGCCAGCCTCCAATTAAAACTAGAGATACTCAAGAATTAGCAGGAAAATTAGGTTCATCCAGTTGTAATTCAGCCAGTGCACAAAATCAGTTATCGTTATTACATCAGAATATCCGAGGACTAAGGCGTAAGCTTAATGAGTAGCTTATTTGTGTTGAAGAATTAGGGTTGAGCAAGCCAGTTGATATAACCTGCCTCTCTGAACATCATGTGACCACTGGTATAGATATGTTAAATGTTACAGTATTCAAGTTAGCTTCTTATTTCTTTAGAGAAAAAATGGAGAAAGAAGGAGTTGCCATATTTGTCAGAAATTGTTTTGACTTCAAGAACATTGATATTAATACATTTTGCTCAGAGCAGCACTTAGAGGCTTGTGCAACAGAAGTAGTATTTCATAATAAGTCCTTTAGAATAGCAGGTATACACAGAACACCTTCAGAAAATTTTAACCTCTTCAAAAAAGATCTGGAAACTCTGCTGTCTCATCTCATAGTAAAACGCAAGGAAATAGTGATTGTTCGTGATTTTAATGTGGATTTATTGAAAAGCTCTGTCAGTGAACAATTATTGCAGTCAGTAACACTATCATTCAATTTAGTTCCTACTGTGAATTTTGCTACTAGGATACGTAAATGCTCTCATTACTGATAATATCTCTTAGACGAATTTAGAGAAAAATACCACAATACTAACAGGAAATGGGCTATAAGATCATGACATGCAGCATCTTGTGTGAAATGTTGAAACTTGTCAGGATAAAAAATCTATTAAATCTGAGTACAGGAGGGTAATAAATAAGTTAAAAATTGAGAAATTCAGGAAATTGCTCAAAGACATGAACGGGATAGACGTTTACAATACTTCTGACTCAAATGGAAAATACAAAGCATTCATTAATAAAGTTACCTCCACTTTTGAAACTTGTTTTCCTGTAAAAGTAACTCTAATCACAAAAAAGGCAAAAAGTAAACTGTGGATTACACAAGGAATAAAGCTATCATGTGGGACAAAAAGGAGACTGTCTCTAATATCTAGGAACAGCTCTGATGTTAGAATTTTAATGTATTACAAAGAATACAGCAAAATATCGAAGCAAATAATCCATAAATCGAAGCAGCTTTATTATGAGAAAAAGATAATTACATCAGGTAACAAAACAGAAACTGTATGGGATATTGTAAAGACAGAGCAGGTGGCGCCAAACATGAATAGGAACAGATAGCTCTAAAAATAAATGAAACTTTGGTAACAAGTACAGTTAGTGGTGCAAACCTCTTAAACAACTACTTCATTTCTTTAACTGACTGCTTGAGGTTATCAGGTTCAGTGAACAGTGCAATGGAGTATCTGAGACGAGACTTTAAAAATTTTAGTAAAATGGAAATGACACTCACATCTCCCATACATCCTTAAAATCTAAGCATTCCAGTGGGTATGATAATATATCAACGAAGTTAGTCAAAGAGTGCTCATGTGAGTTGAGTTCTATCTTAAGTTATTTGGGTAATCAATCTCTTATCAGCTGAACATTTCTAGACTGGCTAAAATATGCTGAAGTTAAGCCTCTTTACAAGAAGGGGGATAAAGAGATAGAATCAAACTATCAACCAATTTCACTTTTGCCAGCTTCCTCAAAAATATTTGAAAAGGTTGTGTTCAAGAATCTTCTTAAGCATCTGACTGCAAATAATATATTGTACAAGTCACAGTTTTGATTTCTTAAGGCTTCTGTTGTAAAGAAAGCTATTTACACTTACAGTGAGAATGTACTTAATTCATTAGCTAATAAATTAGAGGTTACTGGCATTTTCTGTGACCTGTCAAAAGCCTTTGACTGTTTGAACCACAGCATTCTCTTAAGTAAATTAGAATATTTGGTGTCACTGGCAATGCAGCGAAATGGTTTGAGTCTTATCTATCCAACAGGAAACAAAGAGTGTCATTGCGAAATACTTGTGCAGAAAGCAGTCAGTCTTCATCTGACTGGGAATTATTTACATATGGTGTACCTCAAGGCTCCATTTTGGGTCCAATGCTTTTTCTTGAGTTCATTAATTTTATTTAATAAAATTGCAGTCAAATAGCCATATACAGTTAGTTTGCTTAACATTTTACATTTACATTTTACATTTTTGCATATTTATTTACCGATTTCACTCTTTTACTGCACAGTTCTATGTGGTGTCGTTCACAGGCTTCGTTACACAGTTCACATACACATGTTGTGGTTGGGTTGTGATAAGTTTTGTTTTTGCAGATTAGATGGTGAAAGCCATGAATAGAAAGTCTAGTTACGACATGTCGCTGTTCAAAGTTTGGTGCTGTCCATTAGCAGCTCGTCATTGCTTCGGTGCCATAGAACTCCGGCCATGTTTTTTCTCGTTTGTCCTCCATGATCTTCAGTTGCTTTCTGGAAGCCCTGGTGTGTGGCATCATATATCGAAGCATCTCTCGCTAGCAGGTACATTAGTCTAGATCTTGTTGTCTTTGAGAGACCTACTGCTCTTTTTAGATAAGTCAATTTTACCTTTCCTAGTGTTTCTAGATTTTTTTCTGTCAGGTGGTCCCCTATAACCTCCACCCCATAGGCCAGAATCGGCAAGATTTTTCTGTTGAATAATTTCATGGCTGTTTCTAGACTGAGCAGGCGGATGCTTTTGATGTCCTGTATTGCTATTATTGCTTGGGCTGCACCTTCTGTTGTATGTTTTGTGAAGCATTTGGCTGTTGGTCGCAATGTCACTCCTAGGTATTTAAAGTCTGAGGAGATTTTATTTTTTGTCCTCTGATGCTGATTTCCGCATTCTTGCGTGTTTTGCCTCCTTTTCTGAAAATTACCATTTCTGTCTTTGTTATGTATATGTGTAGTTTGTGTTCACTGCACCATTTGTCTATTTTCTCAATGATTCTCTGCAACTTCTGCATATCTGTTGAACCTGCAGCTATGTCGTCAGAGTGTGCATATACATATACATCTTCTTCATTTTCTCAATTCGGGGTACTTCTTCAGCCGCAAGAATGTACAGCAAAGGGCTCATTGGGTCACCCTGTAAGACTCCGTTCGATTGCAGAACGGGGTTCGAAAAAGAGAGGTTGTCTGATATTGTGATTAAGTTGTATTCGAGGACTGACTTGATTATTCTTGCCTATACACTATCTTCTCCCATTGTTTTTCCCAGTTTTCGAACTATGAGATCTCCTTCCAGTAGGTCAAAGGCTTTGGTAAAGTCTATGAAGACTGTGTAGAACATTTGTTTCTTTTATAGCGCTTCGTCGATGTTGTTTAGAAGAAGCCTGACTGCCGCAAGTGTTGATCTTCCAGATCTGAAACCCATTTGTCGTTCTGGGAGATGACTGTCCACAGATGCTTGGATTTTTTGTGTAATTATCTTTGAAAACGTTGTGAACTGAGTATTTTCCAGGGCTATGCCTCTGTACTTGTTTGGGTCCGTTGGGTCTCCTCTACCTTTGTAGAGAACTTTTATTGTCGAGTGTCTCCATTGTGTCGGAATTCTTCAAAGTTCCAGGCATTTGTTAAATAGTTTGGTCCATACGTGTTGGAGGGCCTGTTTTGCATCTTTTATATGTTCATTATATATATTATCGGGTCCTGCTCCATTCTTGTTCTTCAGTGTTTTATTACTTCTTTCACATCTTCTTCATTTAGAGGTTCTCATATATTGTCTTTTTTCTTAGTTTGATGTTGTTTCTCTTTCTTTGGGGGTGTTTTGATTCCTCGTTTGTTCACTATCTTACTGAATTGGTCTTCCCATTCCTTCATGTCTGTATTTGGTGTATGAGCCAGTTTTCTTGGTCTTGCTGCTATTATGGGTCTTTCTCTGCTTCATCCGCTTCTCTTTTTGCCTCTCTTTCTATGTATTCCTTCTCTTATCTCCTATTAGTTTTTTGTAGCTTCTCCTCTCTTCTGCGTACAGTTTGTATGTTTCCTCGTCGTGCTGGTTTCTTAATCTGTGGAGCGTTCTTAGAACAGTGTTCCTCTTGCTGTAGCAGTGTTCCTTTTGCTGTAGCATTCTGCATCGACCCATCTTTATGCCGTCCTTGTTTTTGGGTTTGTTTGTATCACTGAAATTTTTAGGTCTTCTATTTGGTCTGTTGCTTTTTCAAGGTCTCCGTCCTCTATTAAAGTTTCTATTTGTGTTAATTGTTCTTGCTGGTTTGTTAATTTTTCTATATCAATTTTTCTTTGTATGATTTGGTGGGTCTTTCTTGATGGCGTTGACGTGACGATATTTATTTTTATCTTCATTGGAATGTGCTTTCGTATAGGAGCAATGGAGTCATGCCATATTGGTTAAATACTTCCTTTTACTTCTCCTCTTGTTTATGCGATATCAATGGCGCTTTTCCCATTGTGGCATATGTATTTAGGTATCTGTCTATCGTTAAGTAGGGTGAAACAATCTTCTTCTAGGGTTTCAATGACCAGTTTTGTTTTATAGTTTTCTGTGTCTATTCTGCAGTTGAGATCGCCTGCAATAATGGTGGGTTTGCTGTCGCATTGTTTGATGAGTATGACTATTTTGTCAATTATTTCTGCAGCATTTGTGTGCGGTTTAAAATAGGCTGCAATTATATTTATGTTTGCTGCTTCTACTAGCATACTATTTTCTTGTTTTATGATTTTTTTGGTGGGCGTCATCCAGGGTTTCAGTAGGATAGATATTCCTCCTATGGGTCGTCCTCTTTCTGCCTTCTTTGCCATTAGGTGATAATTGTAGAAATCTTTATGTTGCCAGCTGTCTATCAGGAAGGTTTCTGTTAGAACTGAAAGATCCGAGTTTTGCAGAATGTCTGTTGGTGTTAGGTTAAGAGCACTTTTTACTTCCTCTGTATTCCACAAGACTGCTTTTATTTCTTGTTCTCCTGGTTTTCTTCTTAGTTTAGTTGAGCTCTGCTCCCTCTTCCATTGATCGTTTTGGGAAACGAAATCGACGTACTTTTATGTTTTCTGGCCCGAATTCTGGTTCTTATGTGATTTGTAGCTTTTTAAACGGAGTGCCTAATTTGAAAGCTTTTTTGTCGCCCATTGTGCGCAGTTCTTCACATGCTAGTTGTCCCAGTATTCCGTTCTTGTTTAGGTATTTCACTACTGTAGCAGTTGTGGTGGTTCTCTTTAAGTTACCGATATATAGCCACGCTGCTGTTTCTGCTGCTTGCATTTCTTCGTCTTGAGTATATTAATGACCTCTCATCTGTTACACTGCCAGATGCTGAGTTTCTTTTTTTTTTTTTTTTTGCAGATGATACAAACATTGCAATAAGTAGCAAGTCAAGTACAGATTCAGAAACAGCTGCTAATCAAATTTTCACTGACATTAATAAGTGTTTTAAAGCTAATTCACTGTCATTAAACTTTGAGAAGACCCACTATATGCAGGTCAGAACTTGTAAGACATTTCCGTCCAGCATGTGTATAACGTATGAAGACATGCAGATTGAAGAGGTTGACAGTGTTAAATTTCTTGGATTACAAGTCGATAATAAATTCAGTTGAATGGACATACCACAGAATTGCTTAAGCCCCTAAACAAGTCTGTATTTGCCATGAGAATGTCAAATGTAGGAGATATGAATATAAAAAAGCGTGCATACTTTGGTTACTTTCATTCTATTATGTCTTATGGGATCATATTCTGGGGCAACTCATCAAACCGTGCAAAAGTTTTTAGGGTACAAAAGCGTTTGATAAGAATAATTTTTGGAGTAAATTCAAGAATATCATGTAGAAACCTGTTCAACTGTTCAAGGAACTTTGTATTCTAACCACTGCTTCTCAGTATATTTATTCCTTAATGAAATTTGTTGCAAGTAATACATCTCAGTTTCCAACCAATAGCTCAATATATAGTATCAATACTAGGAATAAGAACAAGCTACACAAAGACCTAAAATAACTTAACTTTGGTCCAAAAAGGGGTCCAATATTCAGGAACACACATTTTCAATACATTTACAGCAGCCATTAAAAACTTAGTTTCAGATAAAGCACAGTTTAAACAGAGTTTGAAAAACTTTTTGGTAGGCAACTCCTTCTACTCCATAGATGAGTATCTTAACAGAGACTTAAGTCAAAGTATCTGTTACATTTCAGTTTTGACAGCACTTGGTCACAACAATCAAGATTAGGTATTTTGTGTATGATAAATTTCTTAATAGTGCATAACAATGTTTCATTCTGACAGCCTGTTAATTCTGTAAATATTCTCTGTTCCAGTTTACCGCATTGTATTCACCTATTTCGACAATCTCCTCGCAAATGATCAGGGTAGTATGTATTGTATTCAAATGTTTTATGTTTTTATGCTATATTTTCTGACATGTTCCAACCCAAGAGAAACAGCTCAATTTTTGGGTCTATGGAACGAAAACTAAATCTGATCTGATCTGAGAAGATGTCTTAGCCTACATACCCAGACTAAGATACATTAATGGAACTGTAGAGATTTATCGAACAAATTATGATTAAAGAACATTCGATTGTTATATGGTGCATACTTCTCAACAGAAAACCTCACCACTAGATATTCCTACGAACACAGTTTCGGGAGTCTGCATTATTTCATTGTTATCGATTAACACTTTGCACATGCTATCAAGGTGTGTCTTTTAGATACATCTTACATCCAACGATTGAAATACAGGGTGAAAGGTGCACGCGCGCGCACTCGCCTCTGTGTGTGTGTGTGTGTGTGTGTGTGTAAGAGAGAGAGAGAGAGAGAGAGAGAGAGAGAGAGAGAGAGAGGGGAAGATATGGGATTACTACTGACGCTAGCACATATCACAGCTTTAGTAAATGTAGGGTTCTCTAGACAAATTGAAACATATAAAAAAATTTACCAACCTGCTGTCATCTTGGGAAAACTCCAACCTGTTCTCTAGTTGTGCTACAATATTACGCAGTTCCCACGTTTCGTCAGTCTCTTCTGCATCATCTTCCATGCTATCTATCCTCATTGCATTAAGTCTCTCTTCCATGATTCGCACCTGAGCTATGTCGACTATAAACCTCATGGAATCGAAATTATCATAGTCTTCGAGTAACTCTTCCTGCAGATCATAATCAGCAGCAGCACGAGCAGCTTCCACCAAATCCTCAGCCTGGCTCTGTCTGTCTGTCATCTGAGCTTGCAGGATCTCGCATTCAGTAGCTAATCTTGACAATTCTGAACAAATGTCGTGAAGTCGAGAGAGACGCATACACGGTTGCTTTGTGTCCAGCACTCCTTCTAGCTCGTTGGCTAGGTCAGTTAAGTTCGCACAAAAGTCTTCGGTTTGCTCTTTTTTAGTTCTTCTCTGTGCTACAGCTGGCTCTGCTTTCACTTCCATCTCCCTTTCCTCTGCTTTCACTTCCACCTTAGTTTCCTCTACTATTTGTTCATCACTAATCTTTGGTACTTCCTCTTCGGTAACTGTCGGTTTCTCCTCCTCCGTAAACTCCACGCGAGGAACACCAACATCTTTCGGTTGTACTACTTCCTTCACTGGAGGAGTTTTAGGCTGTAATGAATAGAAAAAATTTGAAAAAGTGTAACATTTTATTGTGGGACGAATTTATGAAGAGAGAGAGATGATATTTCTTACTGGAATTAGAGTTCAACCAAAATTATTCATGTAAGAAGGGCACTAGTATTTCATATCGGCGTTTTTCTCTTACATGCAATTACAAACAAGTTTCAGGAAAAAAAAAAAACAGCTAAGATGATTAACTCAAAGAGCCGAAGCACATCAAAAATGTGATTTGTTTATATTCTGAGCTCACCTGGATCATCTATGCCCTTGCAAACTTATAATAAACCGGAATATAATCACTTGTGACCCGGCAAACTCATAATAAACCAGTATATCCATTGGTGATATTTCTATTATTAGAAAACTACCATCAACATATGACGATTAATTCAAAATACCGAGAGGGGACGTTAAATAATTAGACAAGAACTTCTCTGTCTTCGAAAATACGGTTTCCCAACTGCAAAACGAAATGATATAATTTCTAATTCTTGTAGAGGAATGAACTGATACGCGATTTTGTTTCGTTCTTCTCTCTTGCTAAGTATTCAACACCCAAGTTGCAATTCAAATCCGTTCATACTGTATGCAGCAAGTCTTCATCTTATGATATTCTCCTATTGTTGATTATGATATTCGCATTATCTAGGACTTTGACAGTAATATGGTAGGAACAGTTGTCAACAGCACTATTTTTCTAAGTGTGTGAGTGTAAGATAATCACACAAAGGAGGTCAAAAATCTTGACTCGACAACCAATCAGTCCCGAAAAAATGAGATCGGACAGTAATGGGTTGGTATTGGCATAATGAATTCAAGGAGCCGATGCTGGCAGCTTCCCAATACTGTCTGTCCATTAGTATCGTAAAGTCCAACTTTACAGTCGCGGGGGAGGTAAATGGTGCCTACTAACTCCACAGAAATAGCCCCAGCGGATTGGGTGAACCGCTAGTAAGCACTCACATCCAAATAACATAGAAAACTCTACTGGCTTGTCTGCCAGAAGCAAAATTCTTGTTATCTCTAAAGAAATTTAGACATAGCTCCCAGCTCATCTTGTGCCCTTCGGATGAGTCGTTCGAAGAGGATTTCATTGATTCGCGAAAAAAAAAAAAAAAACCAAGCGAGGTAGCGCAGTGCTTAGCACACTGGACTCGCATTCGGGAGGACGTCGGTTCAAACCCGCGTCCGGCCATACTGATTTAGGTTCCCCGTGATTTCCGTAAGTCACTTCTGGTTAATGTCGGGATGGTTCCTTACGCAAGGCTACGGCCGACTTTCATCCCCACCTTTCCCTAATCCGATGGTACCGACGACCTTGCTGTTTGGCCCCCTTCCCCAAAACAACCACCCCCTTGGAAAAAATGTGAACGACAAACTGATACAAAACGCCGACTTCATTCTGACTTCTGATACGCCAGGTTAGCCAGAATGTATCAAGACATGTTCCTTCAATCCTTAACGTGTGATCACGTAGTGTACTTCTAGGCTCACAACTTTTTATAAATTTCAAGGTTGTAAGCACACTACCTCCTTACGTAAGGTGCAGCCAAATGTAGAAGATTTGGTAAGGCCGGCCTTGATTCAAGGATCACATGCTTATCACTTTAGGTTTGTAGGAACTACTTGGAGCATTAAATGTTCCTATTCCTCGGAGAAGGCAAAGTTTAAGAGCTCAGAACGACAAACAATGTGTTACACCATAGTCAAGAAAGTCTGCAAGGTATTTCAGCCTCCTGCCTTTGCAGTATCCTTCGCGTCACTAGCACAGGCGACAGTAACACATAGCCGAGTAAGTCATCACAGATACCAATCACATTTTACTAACAAAGCGAACAACGCCAATCCAACCAACAAAAGACAAAAGCAGAGGGAAAATAAATAACGGAGGACGATGAGCCCAAAGCCACGGGAGCACGCAACTCTCACTTTATCGGAAGAGTCTAACGACGACCCACCTACGAACGTTAAAAATAATGAAGTCTGTCTCCCAAACTTCCCAAATCTCATACAAACTCAGGCAAGAGTGAAGAGGAAGACAAAGAGAAACATCACATAAAAAATGGATTCGGTACCACGTGCAGGAACTGAGACCTCAGGGTCTGTATGAGAAGCAAGCAAACTTCAACGATAGTGAGAGGCCTCTGCTGGGGGTTTGTAGCTTCTCTAAGGCCCTGCATACTAATCTCTGCCTACAGACCATCTAGCAAGCAGATCCCGCAATAGTGCACGTCCACTTCGGGATGACAATACGCTAGAACAGCGCACAGCTGATGTAATACGCGGGCTTGCATTACTTCACTATTCCACGCCACACTACACGACAAGCAATGTAACGTCAGTCCTCCACAGACAGGAACGAAACGTTGGGTTATCAAACAGATCCCAGAATATCCCCCAAAAAATTTATCTTTAAATGCTGTAAAAGTTTGCGTTTCACAATACTCAATTAGCTTAAGAAATAAATATTGCATCTACATGACTTGTTGGCTGGAGTTCGTATAAACAAGTTAGAAGTTCAATGACATTTTTTTCATCTCAACACCTTCGTGCATTAACGTTACGTCAACCTCCTTTTCATTTTCACATGCCTCAAACTAAAACAAATTTCAGACTTCTTTAAATCATTTACATTGAGAGCCTGAAATCTGAGTGTACCTTAAAAGTAATTCTGCTCTCCGAAACAGCCGTGTCCACCCTCAAAGTTTCTGCTTTGAGTTCAACCAATTCCTCTTTCCTACTCAATTTTACTCAATGACTGTTAAAATTCTAACTGTCAATGTCTTTAATATGATCCAAACTCATGTTCGAACTTTTACTAAAACAAACATTTAACCATGTCGACCCGATCCACAGAGTTGTAAACTGGGGCCAATTACAACACCTTCAAACGGAAACAATTCCATGCTATAATTGTTAAAATTATCGTTACCAGCTCTCTCTTATATATATATACACAGGGCTATTACAAATGATTGAAGCGATTTCATAAATTCACTGTAGCTCCATTCATTGACATATGGTCACGGCACACTACAGATACGTAGAAAAACTCATAAAGTTTTGTTCGGCTGAAGCCGCACTTCAGGTTTCTGGCGCCAGAGCGCTCGAGAGCGCAGTGAGACAAAATGGGAACAGGAGCCGAGAAAGCGTATGTCGTGCTTGAAATGCACTCACATCAGTCAGTCATAACAGTGCAACGACACTTCAGGACGAAGTTCAACAAAGATCCACCAACTGCTAACTCCATTCGGCGATGGTATGCGCAGTTTAAAGCTTCTGGATGCCTCTGTAAGAGGAAATCAACGGGTCGGCCTGCAGTGAGCGAAGAAACGGTTGAACGCGCGCGGGCAAGTTTCACGCGTAGCCCGCGGAAGTCGACGAATAAAGCAAGCAGGAAGCTAAACGTACCACAGCCGATGGTTTGGAAAATCTTACGGAAAAGGCTAAAGCTGAAGCCTTACCGTTTACAATTGCTACAAGCCCTGACACCCGATGACAAAGTCAAACGCTTTGAATTTTCGGCGCGGTGGAGATCATGATCAGCAATTCATGTCATGGCCTCCACGCTCTCCCGACTTAACCCCATGCGATTTCTTTCTGTGGGGTTATGTGAAAGATTCAGTGTTTAAACCTCCTCTACCAAGAAACGTGCCAGAACTGCGTGCTCGCATCAATGATGCTTTCCAACTCATTGATGGGGACATGCTGCGCCGAGTGTGGGAGGAACTTGATTATCGGCTTGATGTCTGCCGAATCACTAAAGGGGCACATATCGAACATTTGTGAATGCCTAAAAAAACTTTTTGAGTTTTTGTATGTGTGTGCAAAGCATTGTGAAAATATCTCAAATAATAAAGTTATTGTAGAGCTGTGAAATCGCTTCAATCATTTGTAATAACCCTGTATATATATATATATATATATATATATATATATATATATATATATATCGCAGGTTTCCTCCTCCCCGATAAATTTTCCTGTTCCACCCGCTATCGCAACATGATCCACCTTGTACGAAGACGCTGTATCAGCTACCAATTGTCCTAAACATTCATCTGGTTTATAGACATTTGTATGCTGGTACTTGGTTCCTAATTATTCCTGTAATACTTAGTCCATTTGTTCGCCGTTGATTATTATAATCTCCTTCTATTGGTGGGTGAGCGGCTGTATGGTTTACTAATCTCCGTGGCGTGGATATCGTTTTACAGTTCTGTCACACCATAGTGAGTTGCCACTTGATGTTAAGCAGCAGCTCACCAGCCTCAGTGCACAGCCTCGGTATGGACTGGTTCTAAAAGCCAGCCTAATTATTTCACGGTGCACACATCCAACATTTCTAACTAAAGGACCCTCATGTAGCCTTACATAGTGCACTCATAATGCAGCTAAGATCAAAACAGGAGCAGACTGATATGACCAGCTGCCCATGAATAATGGCCGTGTTTTTAGGGGTCATACTTTCACATCCCTAAGGCGCGGCAACGAGGTAAATTTAAAATCAAATGTGTAGTCCATAAACCTTAACATATTTTTAAAATTAAGAACGGTGTCTCTCATCCTCAATTCAGACAAGTGAAAAATAAAACATGAACGGCTCGAAAGCACATACAGATGCTGAGTTGAGAAATTAAAATCTCCCGGCTTTGTTCATTTCTCTGACATTCTAATAGTCAGTTGCAACAGATGAGCAGTTGTTGCAAGGCCTGAGAAGGAACAAAAGATGTGGAAGTCATCCACAGAAAATGAGCGCCGAACAAAACTTTTTACAGAGTACGTTATACTGTGAATAGTTATGGCGAAGACAGTCACACTTTTCACACTACATTCAGGGACACCGTTTTCTTGTTCGAAGTGGCCAGAGAGGACGTCATGGCTCGATACTGGAAATGGAGTAGCGACAGGAAATATAGCATAAAAACAAGAAAACGTCCTCGTATCCACCATTCGTATTGTGCCTGCAAGTAGTATCGTTGGCCTCCGCGGCATCGAAACACTTGTGACATTTCCGCAGGAAAGCCTGTTGTACAGCCACTTCCGAGGTGGTCAGGTGACCGTCTAATCCAAGGTCTTCCCCACGTCGCTAATGAGGCATCCACCGCCCATTCCAGGTTTTAAAATTGGAAGTAAAACTGCTTCTCTCCGCCAGGCAGGAGTTGTTCTGACGCTCAAATGAAGTTAAAAAGGGCGAGGAGGATTTCTTTACTTTTCCCTGTAGAGTGAGGTAACATGCTATAAGGGACCCTTTCGTGATCACATGACGTGTCATGAGTCACAGATAATGCAGAATCCAGTTACCACGAAGTACTCGTAGATAGGCAGCTGTGGAGGAACTAAAGTCCCAACTGTCTCTCTCAGCGACCACTTTGAGGCTTCAGAAAGCTGGATCGTAATGGCAGTGTCTGTAACTCTGACAAAATACTGTACCACTGCCAGGGAAATGTATCGCAGGTTGCTTTGGAAACTTCCTTTCCTCAATACAATAGCCACTATAGCCACTGGGCAGATTCCACCTCTTCCATAAATCCTTCCGATGGTCTCCAGTAAAACTGAACTTATAGGTGAACGGTTTATGGTGTTCAAGAACATTTCCCACGACCTCTTATTCCTCTATTCAATAGTTCGTCGATGATTTCTACAGACGGTCAGTGTTTAAATCTATGCCAAACCGCCTGGTTGGCCCTAATTGTAGACTCGCACCCTGCCTTTATTAATGGACTGAAGCCTGTGCGGTGGATGCTTCAGCGACGTGGTGGATCTTTTTGGTAATATAATCCGTCTATTCCTGGACGATGTCGTGATGTCCCAACATAGCAAGTAGGCTGTAAAGCATCCAGTCTGCCCTATTGAGCACCCATTTTGGCACCTTTGTTTTGGGCAATGTTCTGTCTGGCAGGAGAATCAAGATCGGGGAGTGATCAGCTGGGTGCAAGCCGTCGACAACTTCCCACTGAGCTGTCTGTGTGAAGGCTGCGTAGCACACTGAAAGGTCGATAGCGGTGACTGACTACGTGCTGAAGTCCGTGTGCTGCCCCGTGTTCAACAGACGTTATATGCGTGACATTAGGATGCTCTCGATTGATCTACCCTTGGACAGGAGATTGGGGAGCCCCAATTCCCCAGTGCGAGCGCTAAAATATGCAAGTAGTAGAAAGGATTGGAGGAGCTACCTTCTGATTTCAGTAGAAGCCTCTTTGTGTACAGTTTCATATGAGGACAGGTAGAGGTAACACAATCAATCTATAATGCACATGCACTAATGCAGTGACTGTTCATAGCCTGGTGGTGAGAGGCAGAGGCAAGGCATGGCATACTTTGTTTCTGAAAATTGCCATTCCTCCTGTCTCTAAGGCCGTCCTTTTTCTGGATAATGTAGCCACATAGCTCAGCGGGGTCAGATCACTTGAAATGGCAGTTGGAAGCTATATTCATTGATCTTCTCTCAGCCTACAGTCTTAATACGTCGACATGCGTAAGCAAACCATTGGTGTTCCAATGTGAGACAGGAGCCTTCTTAGTGGTAAGTATTTTCTCTGTCTTCCCATTGTTGTTCCTCCGTGCTGACGAGTTTGCGCCGGAACAAGCGTTAATTGAGGACTTCTGTTCTCTCAGGGAGACATCGATGTCAGGATTATCGACAGTGTTGTCAAAGTTTGATCCATGAGTCAGGACCAAGGTCACATGGTCTTATCGGTCTGGCGCTATTTTCGTCCCGAACTCGGGTCTTGGGGCGGTGGTAAGGCTGCTTTAAAGAAAACCGCTTTTAGTTTCCTTTTTCTGTCTGCTGTAAGTGTGTGTTATCCTTTCCGACAGTAGGTTCTGCTGTCACCATTATTTTGGCTGTTGTAAAGCTGGATTGTCTCTAGTAACGCAGGTTTGCAGACAGATTAACTACTGTCGGTTGTTGTGCTCTGTTCAACTGTCATTGTCTGTGTGCCAACACTAGTCTATTTTTTAAAGCTATTTGAATACTGAAGCGAATAATTTAACGAAACTGTGTGGCTCTGTGGGGTTAAATGCCTCCTTCTAAGATTATTAGAAACGTTACGAAACTTTTATCTCCCGGATTTTCTGTTCTTCTGCAAATACAGGACGCACGTTGCTCCAAACTGGGTGGTTTTGTGAGCAACTGACGCACATGTGTGAGGCAGTGCAATGAGTGTGAGGTACGTGAGTAACTGAACCACCTCTTCCTTAAAGACCAAGGTGGTGTGACCGAAACGTTATTCTTTAAAAGAAGTGCATAGAAGTAGGTAAACAGGGCCTATCTTTAAGGCGTATAAAGCATGCTGCAGTGGGTTGGGGTAAATCAGAATAAAGAGGCGTCTTCCCAAGCTCACCATTTATTCTTTTTATGAAATTCCTGATTTGTATAATACCTTCACTTTCCCATTCCTTTTCATTAGCGGTAGGTTACAACTCACTCACAGCGGTTTAACGAAATGTGCACATCTCTTTTGATGGCATATTCTCCAACATGTGTGACGCTTAAAAACTTGTAGCCATAAAGTGTATTGATCACGACTATAGCATTATGCACGCTCTTGGTGGTTTTACGTCTCTCTCAATCACCGTCCTCAGCTCAGGAAAACCGGGTTTGCCAAATCTGCACATAGAAAATGAACACGGAGCTCCCTGAGGTGCTTCTCATTAAATACGACACAGGGCACGTGTGTCTTTATGAAAAATGCCACGGATACGGTTTGCATTACACGTCATCTCCAGAGATGAGACTTTAACTTATCGTGCAAATACCTTCATCTAAGGGACGAGATATTCATTAACGGGAAACATTTTTCAATCGTCTTTTTCTTCTTCCCTAGCGTTTATTCCTTCTAGAATGGGGTACCCACTTTCAGCATTTTGTAATTTTTATTTTATTATTAACTCTGTTACCGAATGCTCTTCCTGACATTATAATCGTCAAGATATCCTAAGGGTGGGAAGTCTTGTAAACTTTGACCTGTGTGCAATCGTATCGGGTCTCATACTCTAAGGTAGAATTTGGGAACTATCCTATCACTCTCGGTCTTGCCCATGTAACATCCCATGTCGCCAAAAACTCGCCTGGGGGATTCGATTTGGGACTAACTTACCTCCAAGTCTTGCAAGCCAAGGCGTTACACAATACGATCAAATCGCAGTATGTAACTGTCAGTGAAAAATGAGTTCGTTGTCTAGTACCACTAACAATATTGCACGCAGCTGCCAAGGTAGACCAGAAATCTATTTGAACTGACTCGTCTAATGTGCATTCACAGGGAATGCTCCGATTTCTGTGAACTAGGAAAATAAGTTTATTTACCGTAAGCTCCTGTTTAGTAATTTCTATAATTTTGCAGCGTGCTTTAAGTTACTGTAAGAAAAATACGATAATTTTATTTGAAATATCCTATTACTTTATGTTACGTACCAATTATTACTTTAAGGCTCTGCATGCGTCATACCTCTGTCGAAATCAAATTGTAATAACAGACGGATCATTGAAGAAGAATATCGAAATTTACAAGTTAAATGGAAACTAGAGTATTTCGGCTATGGACTAAGATATAAAATAATCTGCTCATTATGTGATGACGTTAATATGCCAAATACACACAACATTAAACATTACTACTGATCACATAAGAATTCAGCACGATAATGGCAAGGATTTAATGAGACAAGAAAATGTGAAACAACAGATGCTGGAAAATTATATTAGAGAAGAAGTACTTAAAACATTTACCAGCAAAGATAAGTTCTATCACAGGGGATTCTTGTCCTATTAGTGAAATTTTGATCCGAAACATACATCAACCAGGAGAAAATGCTTGGTGAAAAGCTCGCTACATGAAGTCACTAACAAAACAAAATAGATAGTGAAGTCTTAAGAGCAATATTACATCAATGTAAAATACAGATGAAACTGTATAATAGAGTATTCAGTCAGAAGCTATGTAAGAAGAAATCTGGCAGCCTTACCCAAATTATTATTAAAAATTAAAATCAACGATGTAAAATGTGGCACAAAAAGCATAACTTCCGGAATGTGGTCTATTTCCAGACAAATCAACTTAAATCAACTGTTAAGCTGACATTACCATCAATATGAAAAACTTCAATGTCACAATAACGAAATTTTGACTACAGAAATTCATGATTTAAAGACCTCAAAGAACAAAGAGGTAAAACTTCGAATAGAGCATGGTCGTTATTTCTGGCAAGCTCAGTGATTCACAAGCATGTGATGGACGCAGTGCAGAGTAATGACACTGTCGAAATGAAGTTCAACGTAATTATCGACATTCTAACAAGACATGTAACAATTCAGTAAGGTTCAATCAAACGGGGTCGAAGAGAAGAGTGCAGGATGAGTTCACATCTTGACGCCGCAAAGTATGTGATAAAACGTCCCGTACAGCCTGTCAAGCGATAAAACGGAAGCAAAGGATGAAGATTACGGTTTAGTATTCCAACGACGACAAAGTCACGAGAGACTTAACGAAAGCTACGACACAAAACGAAAGAGAAGGAAGTCGAACTAATATCTTCAAAGAAATCATCTCGGCATTATCTTTAATTGATTAAGGCAAATCATGGAAATTCTGTATCCTGATAGTTGGATAGGGATTTGAATCCAACAGTCATCAATGTGATTCACATGCCATAACGACTACGTCATTCCTCTCAATGGCCGTCACAGCATTCCGGAGATTCAACGTCCGAACATTTATACGCAGAAGTCCAGTCAGGTATACTTTAATCGCTTCATGGCTGAGTTCAAAACCGAATACTAGGTTCTGCAAAATACCAGGTGCAGAGCATGATGAACTCTTATTGTAGTGGAATTATAGCATACTCCAGACATCACATTTATTTCAGGAAAAATGAACGTACGTTGTTTTTAAAATATTGCCACGAAGCTGGTACATTTCAGAAATAAATAAATTCATATCCATCTAAGAGTGGCGTGATTCCAGCTGTAATCGATTGAAGCAGCAGAAATCTCAGGGAATTTCGTAGACTTCCCTAAGGCTTTCCTCACAAGGAACCTAAGACAAAAAACAAAAAAACGATGCACCACGATGATTGGTGGGTTGGTTTCTTTAGTATTAAAGGGACCAAACCACGAGGTCCTCAGTCCCTCCTACCTGGAGCAGGCAAGTCAACAAAACTACACGCGAAAGAAGGGTGTAATAGGCAAAACCTTAGGAAAGAAAACCACAAGGTTTATCGAGGGTCAACAAAGTCAACGAAGAGGAACAAGGAAACACGAAAGCGAGTAATGAAGAAGGGCAGACAATGTGCTCCATCTAGACAGCAGCCAGAGGCCCTCCAAGACAGAAAATGCGATGGGAGACACACCCCTCGCCACTTACTACAGGCGCTCCACCCAACAATACACAGTAAAAATGGTTTAAATGGCTCTGAGCACTATGCTACTTAACTTCTGAGGTCATCAGTCGCCTAGAACTTAGAACTAATTAAACCTAACTAACCTAAGGACATCACACACATCCATGCCCGAGGCAGGATTCGAACCTGCGAGCGTAGCGGTCGCTCGGTTCCAGACTGTAGCGCCTAGAACCACGCGGCCCCTCCGGCCGGCAGTACACAGTAAAGACTAGCAACATGGGTAGGGCAAGAGAAGCATAGGAACACATAGGAAGAACATCAGGTCGGACAGAATACGCCAGAAAGGGAATAAGAGCAAAAGAACGGGTCAGGCGAGAACTGGGGCAGAACACCAAGCCCGGAGAGCCACTGCCGGCACAGAAGAGCCAACAGGGTGTCCTGCCAACCCCTAAACGGACTGAAAAGGCTGGGGTGCCCTCACTTAGAGTGATAAAACCGCCATTCATCAATAAACCGTACAATCCATGTCAGCCAATCAGCCATCGTCTGCTAACACCAGGGGTAGCGAGTCAGGAAGATCAGAGCACCATGACGACAGTGGGGCGGATCCTCACTACAGAGGGGATTACCACGAGTCAGCCATGTATGGCTGATGTGGAGCCAGCAAAGAATCATGGAGTTGTTGTGAGAGGCCCATGCCTGTTTGGCAAAGTCAGAACACACAGTTTCATATTCCAGATCCTTAGAACTTGACGACATAATAGCGCTTGAAGGCATAGTGCCGCTATATCGATCTCAAGAGGCAGCTTGATAGTAGCGTATTTGACCAGCCTGTCACTGAGTGCATTCTCTGGGAATGTAACCTGGGATACAGACAAAGACTACCGAGCGTCCACACTGTCTGAGGGCAATAAAGGAATCTTGGATACTCAGAGCCAAGGAACGGTAAGGGTAATAAGGTCAAGAGCTTGTAAGCTGCTCAAGAAGTCGCTAAAGATGAGGGAGGACTCATTCGTTCCAGGACGGATATGCTCGAGAGCATGAGAGATGGCTACAAACACAGCAGCCATCTGGCAGGGAGAGGAGTTCAACGCCAGTGTGACCAGCCCCCATTGAACCATCAGTATAGACTACTTCTGAACCCCAAAATGTGCCGATAATGGAGAGGAATTGGCAGTGGAGAGGCTCAGGTGGAGCCGGGTATTTCAGACCTTGTGATAGGTCAAGACTGAGCTGTGGATGGGGGATGCACAACGCAGGTGAACGTAATCGGGACCAGAGAAGTGGTGCTACAGGGGAGAGCTGGAGTTTTGAAAAATGCGGCCAGATGTGGATAGCGATCGTAACCACAGACCAGAGTTGCCACTGAGGGTGGCGGAACTTTTTATCTAGGTAGAGGAAACGGTAGTTTAGGTGCTCTGGGGAGCAGCGGATGTGCAATGCATAAACGATTAACTGCTGTTGATGCAGAACCTGCAGCGATTGAAGCCCTGTCTCCACAGGGCTAGTCCAAAAGGCGCCAGTTGTAACTCACTGTGGTGTCACCGCCAGACACCACACTTGCTAGGTGGTAGCCTTTAAATCGGCCGCGGTCCGTTAGTATACGTCGGACCCGCGTGTCGCCACTATCAGTGATTGCAGACCGAGCGCCGCCACACGGCAGGTCTAGAGAGACTTCCTAGCACTCGCCCCAGTTGTACAACCGACTTTGCTAGCGATGGTTCACTGACAAATTACGCTCTCATTTGCCGAGACGATAGTTAGCATAGCCTTCAGCTACGTCATTTGCTACGACCTAGCAAGGCGCCATTACCAGTTACTATTGATGCTGTAAAACATGTACCGTCAAGAGCGATGCTCACCATTTACGGATTAAAGTTAAGTATTCCAATAGCTACGTCCTTTTTTGCTAAAGTCTAACTTCCTTGTCCTGTTCAAGACCTCACGCCAGCCTGCGTGAGCTAAACGCGTGCCTTTCGGCTTCCTCTCATAGTGGGTTGGCTCTCTTGCCAATCCACAACACTCACAATGGTGTATCAGGTCCAGCATCTGTAATGTCAAAGGTGATGCTGAGTCCTATGCAAGATTCCCATAATCTAGACAGGACTGGACCAATGCTTTGTGCAGCCATAGCAGAGAAGTGCATTCTGCACCACAGATGCTGTTGCTGAGGCATTGAAGAGCTTTCAGATGCTGCCAACATGTCTGCTTTAGTTGACAGAGTTGGGGAACCCATCTCCACTGGTCATCAAATACCAGTCCCAAAAAACAGTGAGTCCACTACACTGAGGGGCTGGCCATCAAGGTACAGATCCTGATGGGGATGATGTACAGCAATGACAGAAACGCATAATGTAGGCCTTGGCAGCCGAAAATTGGAAGCTCAGAGTAAGAACCCAAGAATGCAGCAATACCCATAGTGGATGAACAAAAACAAATGCAAAAGCAGTCAGCATATGAAGAGGAAGACACCATAGGCCTCACAGCCGCCACCAGGCTATTGATAGCCAGTAAAAAGAGAGGGACACTCATAACAGTACGATGCAGAACGCTGTTCTCCTACAGGGGGTAAGTGCTACGTGAGGCACCATCCTGTATCTGAAAAGTGTCACATGGAACGAAGTTGAGGACAAAAATCAGAAGCAGACTATGGAGGCCCCACTCATGTAAGCTAGGAAGGATGTGGTGGCACCATGTGGTACCATAAGCTTTATGCAGTTTAGAGAGGACTGCAGCAATGTGTTGACTATGAGCAAAAGCCACTTGGATAGGAGACTCAAGGTGAACAAATTATTTGCAGTAGAATCTACCAGGATTCAACGATCCAATGCAGATTTCAGCATACTATACATTCAAGTAACTTGCAGACAGCAATGGATAAACTGATCGGAAAATAGCTGTCCATCTGAAGAGGCAGTTTACCTGATATCAAAATTGGAATAATGACCCTTCCTCGTCACTGGTAAGAGAATTCCCTCTTGCTCCTGAGATGGTTCAAAATGGCAAGTATATGACTTGGTGGAAAATGGCAAGTATATGACTTGGCTAGCCAGCGATGAGTGTTCAAGCATTTGATTGTGCACTTGGTCCCATCTAGTAGCGCAAGGGCTCCAGCAAATTACTATTCACCAAAATGGGACCCAGGTGATGGGGAATGAAAGATAAAGGGAGTCATTCCAGACAGTGTTTCAGAAGACAGAGCATGGGTGGATAGTGGACTAATGTGTGTCTGGACGAAATACCGAGTTAAACGCTCAGCGATAAAGCCTGGGCTGGTGAGGATAACACATTCAGGGAAACTCCCAGGAGAACTGTATGAGGACAGCGGCCAAAAATGGACCTGATCCTGGTCCATACTTGCTATGAGGGAGAATGCATCCCTATGACAGTGACATATCGTCCACAACATATTCATTTCTGGCATCTGATTGTATAACAGGCCCAGGCATGAAGCCATTTAAAGTCCTCGAGGTCATTGCGAAATGGATGTCATTTGTAGCACTGGAGGGCATGATGGCGCTCTTTGATAATCACATTAATTTCAAGGGCCCACCAGAGGTCAGTTTTCTGTCAGGTAGATCCCAAGGAAGAGGGAATCGTTGAAGCAGTTGCCAAAAGGATGGTGTCGGTCAAACTCTGTTCAGACTAATGGCAGCCAAGAAAAAGCACCCCAATCTACATTAGTAAATGCCCACCTGGAATGGCGTCCAGGTGAATGATGCTGAAGAAAAGATAAGACATTCGCAAAATGATCGCTGTCGCAGAAATCATCTTGAGCTTCCCATTGAATGTAAGGGACGAATCCACAGATACAGATGGAAAGATCAGTTGCAAAGAAAGTGTCGTGTGCCACACTGAAGTGTGGAGGGCGAGAGGGGGTGTGGTTGGGAAGAGAGCAAGTTGCAGTAATGTCAAGATCCGAAAGAAAACGAGTGGCCTTGAGGCCAACAGAGCGTGGGTCCTGCATCTGGGTCAGAGGATCGGGCTTCTTGTCCTGGAGACACTGGAGAGCAGGGCTCCTGGAGAGAGGCCCATTCCCAGAAAGTGCCAGAGAAGAGGATGAAGGTAAGGAGGAAGAAGGAGGAGGAAAGGACGCAACAGAAGCAAAGGTACATGTTACATATACTGGGTGGAGACAGTAAAATTTCCTCAGAGGAGGATACACAGTTGAAAGTTCTTTATCCTGAAGCTCCTTTTCCTTTTATAGATTGGGCAAATGGTGATCGAGGGTAATGTGGCCCACAATAATTCACGCACTTGGGTGGTGGGGTGCAAGGATTCCCCTCATGGAGACAACGGCCGCTGTCGCCGCAAACAAGACTCATCTCATATTGAGAAGACACATGACCAAAATGTAGACACCGGAAACAGCGCATGGGAGGTGGGATATAAGGCTTCACGCCACAACTGTAAACTATAACTTTAATTTTTTCCAGAAGGATATCATCCTCAGGAGCTAGGAAGAAATGACCAGTATAAATGCAATTATCGTTAGGACTCATCTGACAAAACGAACTCCATGCTATGCCAGATTAGTATTGAGTTCCTCACTAAACTGAAGAAGGAGGCCCCTGCAGAAAGTAATGCCCTGAGTGATATTTAAGCACAGATGAGGAGTGATGTTCACCAGGATGTCTCCTAAACGATTACAAGCAAAAAGGGAAGTCGACTGACTGGAAAAGAGGTTTTTAAATGTAGGGAACCATATTGCACATTACTATGAGAGTCAACATCACCAAAATTGTCTTCGATGTTTTCTACAAAAAAGAATGGTTTGCTAGCTGTGAAAGCCTCCCCATCTGTCCTGGAACAAACCAATTAACACGGAAAGGGTTTCAACAAAGCCGATAGAATAGGACCTCCTCCCAGGGAGTGAAGGCTGAGGAAGCAAAAGTTGGAGCAAAGAAAGAACTATTTGTACATGAAGAAATGGCCACAGAAGAGCAGACAGAAGTGTGGAGCTTAGCACGCTTCATATGCAGAGCATCCACACTGGTATCATCCTTCCTATTAGGGGATCATCCCTTGTGCACCACCTAGCCACAGCAAGGGCCATTTGGCACAGTGGTCGTCGATGGAGTTCTGATGCCTCAAAAAAATGAGCGACCATTCCCAGGCATACACGAGGGAGTGATAACTGCGGTACCAGAATCGTAATCCATGTTGTCAGTGCCTCAGCCAGCTGGGTATATAACAGCCCCATCTCATTGACTGGCTACTGTGCTGGTAACCGACATAGTGGGTGGGGTGTGGCGGTGGCGGAGACAATGGCGAGAAAGGAAGGAGGGAAGGAGGGGGGAGAGAGGAACACACTCCAGAGATGCTAGGGAGAGAACTCACGCAAAAAAGGGGAATGGAAATGCGAGATATATATATTTCGTATGGCTAATAGAATACAGCAGTAAGTAAGTAGTAACACAAACAACGTATAAAAACAATGAATGGTCAATGTTACAGGCATCAAACAATTATTAGATCTAAAAAAGGAAGTAAAACACAAAATACACAAAAATACATAGAAATTGTAGTAATAGTATATAGTAATAGGTTTTTCAGAAGGAGAAGAGTAGACCAGACTCATGGTTGTATGTCCAAGTCCCTCAGCCAGCCAGAAGCATCTCCCTCCAGGAGGTGCAGCTCCTGCATTGTGCCAGGGAATCTCCTCGTAGGGCAGTCCATTGCGATATGATGTAGAGTTTGTGGATTCCCAGAGTCGCAGTTGGGTGCAATGTAGACTAGCCTCCCCGTGGTGCACCCTGGGCAACGTGATTTTTTGTCACTGCTAAATAGTCTACAAATCTGGCTGCTGGACCTGTGAGGATTTCCCAGCTTTACAGAATCAGCACAGACATGAACGCGAATGCGAGATAAGACCATCATCATAAAGAGAAACACAAAGGGAGAAGGGGAGGCAGGAGCTAGGACGGGAAGGAGTGGATATGGGGAAGGGAACGTAGCCCATTTGCCCAGGAAAGAAGAAAGGCTGCAATAGCTCTGACACCTGTTGTGCGCACCACACATATATGCACAAATGAGCTGTGGGCCTCCTGCAGAGGAGGGGGGGGGGGGGGGGGGGAAGACGCACGTAGATGTGATGTACATGCTCAGGCAAATTACTATAATGTCAGAAATTGGCATTGATTGATATATTTGTTTGATGTCCTCCTGAGAGATATCGTGCCAAATTCTGTCCAATTGCCGCGTTAGATTGTCGAAGTCCCAAATTGGTTAGAGGATCGTTCCCTTAAAGCTCCAACTGCTCGCAAATGGGGAGAGATCAGGCGAGTTTTCTGGCCAAGGTAGAGTTTGGCAAGTACGAAGACAAGCAGCAGAAACTCTCGCCGTGTGCGGGCGAGCATTATGTTGCTGAAACGCAGGTCCATAATGGCTTGCATTAATGGCAACAAAACAGGACATAGATTGTCGTACACATACCGCTGTTCTGTAGGGGTGCCGTGGATGACAACCAAAGGGGTCCTGCTAAGAAAAGGAATTGCATCCAAGACTTTCACTCACGTCTGTCAGGCCATATGGCAGGCAACAGTCAGGTTGGTATTCCTCCTTTGTCCGAGGCGTTTCCAGACATATTTTCTGCCTGGCATCTCATTGACTGGAGTAGGAATGTCTTCAATGATGAGTCCCACTTCGTACAGAGACCGATACCAAGCGAAGACGTGTCTGAAGACGCCCGAGGAGGCGCTAGTACACCAACACGACTGTCGCCCACCATATGGCCCAACAACCAGAAGTTATGGTTTCATAACAGGACCCTTTGGTCGTCATCTGCGCCACCTTATAGTGCAGCAGTGCATCGACAATATTTTATGCCCCGTTTTGTTGCCTTTCACGGCAAGCCTTCCTGGGTTTATGTTTCAGCAAGACAATGCCCGCTAGCGCGTGGAGAGAGTTTCTACTGCTTGTCTTTAGTGCTTGCTAAACCCTGCCTTGCCAGCAAGGTTGCCCATTCCCTCAACAACAGAAAACGTTAGGAGCTTTATGGGCAGAACCTTGTAACCAGCTTGGGATTCTGATGAACTAACGCAGCAGTTGGACAGAATCTGGAACGATATCCTTCAGGATATCTTCAGTCGATGCCAAGACGAGTAACTGCTTGTCTAAAGACAGAGATGGACCAACACGTTGTTGAGTTTCTCAATTTGTGACGCTCTTTCACTTGAATAAATAGTCCATTTTTTCTGAAATTGCAATCATTTGCTTGTCTGTATGTGTATATCACATGTACCGACTTCCGTCCCTTTCGGATAATTCCTCCGCGGTGTGTAGTTTTTTTTTTTCTTTTTAGACTGTATATAGGTGGCAGTGAATACAGATAAAGATCGTGCAAGAAAGTATTCAGTCCAAAGCCATGTAACAGCAAATTCTGCAGTCTTCGAAACTATATTAAAAAATTTCATCCAATTCAGTGAAATAATGGGACAGGTATATGGCACGAACAGATATTGCGTAAGAAGCTACCAGTTTAGATCCTACACAAATTTGTGGCGGCGATGAGTACTGATGGCGAACTATTCTTAGGTACATAAGATGGAGTCATCCGCGAACACAGTGTACCAGAAAACGGACATAGAACACTATACAGTCTTAATATAGCCACAGACAATAAAAATTCAATCGAGAAAAAAGATTTAGATTTGGACAAGAAGGTTTATCTAACTTAGGAACCAACTGAAGAATATGTGATACTGAAACCCGATGAACTCAGCAGTCGAATGCAATTGCAGGGCAGAATAGCGGAAAAAACCACATTCAGGTGATACAGACGCTATTAGTGAGAGACTCATACGACTGATCAGCGAAAATGATAGGGGTATTGTTCCCAAAATTAGCCGTTTATACTGAAGTGGACTCTCACTGCCTACAAGCACACACTGCCGCAGTGAGATTAGTTTTAGCCAGTCAAGCATGCCAGTGAACCATACAGTTAAGTCGGGTATAAAGCAGAATTACTGAAATTTCGGTATATATAAGGGTCCGGTTAATAACTTAATGATATTAGTTTGCTTTCCACTGGCTACTGATGATTCAACTAACATCAACTCCAGAGCCTTGTCGCTAGTACTTGCACGTGAGGAGCTGGTGGGAATGAGTTTCTTGTCAAAGAATACTGGGGTTAGGATTCGTTCATTGGACTCTCGGAATTGCTTTTCAAAACTGATTTAGATATTAACAAGTTAGGAAGTTATAGCTGAACGCCAGATTTTAAATGAGTGTATTTCAAAATTTGAGGAAATGGGAGAAGTAAGTTTAAACTGGGACCTTAGCTGCCGAAGAAACGTGTGTAGTGAAAGTTTAAAAGTTTGTGTATGGCCTGGACACGCGACTAAAGTTTCAGGCTGGAGGTTTTTCTGTGTTAAAAGTAGCTGGTTACTCCTGTTTAGTCCAGATATTACTTTCTTCATTGAAATTCTTAGAACTTTCCATGAATTTCTCCTTGAATGGCTCCTGGAGACGATCGTCTTTCAGTAGCATTGGTTAAGGCTGAAGCCAAAGTAATGCTTATGGGACACACTCGGAGGAAGACAATTTCGCAAACGTGGAACAATGTCGTAATTGTGCTATTTTGCAGGTGAGGAGGTAGACAGGCTACAGACCTATCGGCGTCGGGTATGTAATTTACAATAGATTTATTACAATTACCACCAAAGCATATACGAGAATATGACGTTTTAATCAAATAAAGGAACAAGATGGAGTGTTCACTAAATTGGTGTTTGTAAGACTGTCAATATAATCTACGCTAACCCAAATAATAATAATAATAATACGGCAGCTTCCATTAGCTCTTAGCAATACTGTGGTAAACCCATAATGAAAAGAGTCAGACGAGGGCATTCTGTAGAGCCACGCATCTCCTCAGCAGTAATAGGCGGCGTTTTCAGAACTTACAAATGGAGAACTGAAGATGGAAGATGTGTTAACTGAACATATGAACCACTGTAATTTTATTGCTCGCCCTCAGTACAACAATGAATCGAACTACTTAATCGAGCTAGACAGAAATTAAACACGAAAATCATTCAAAATAAGACAGGGTCATTCCATATCAAATCACCCAATAAAAAATAAATTTTACACCCACCTCCTTAGATTTTCATGAAATTTGGCTCAAATGGTTCAAATACCATCCTGACAACACCTGCAATTTTTTTTGCTGTATCTCTTACAGTTTTTTTATAAATTTTTAAAGTTTTTGTGTTTTGCGTTTTCTGAACCTTCGGAAATGGTCAATTTAATTTGTATTCAAAACTTTAAATTTGCTTATCTTAAAAACTCTTTTAGATAACATCATGAATTTTTGCAGCAAGTTTATTTATTATACATATTTGAAGATAAAAATGATGCTATTAAAATATATTAATATTTTCTATGAAAAAAAATATATATGTATTTTTTTCTTTTTTTTAACGGATGTTTTGTTTTATAAGAATTGCAATATCTAGAGTCTCAGACCTGATAGAATGCTCAAATTTGTTTTAATTTACTCTTAAACATATAGGCTACTTGATAAAACAAAAATAATGATGGCTTTTTAACATGTTTATTAATTATAGTAGATTACATTAGAATTATTTACAAAGATATTTTACTTACGACACTTATGTATAACCCAACTGATTGCTTGAAACATTGAATTTTTTGAGTAATTTTTTCTTTTTAATAAACATTAATGCTGGTTCAAACTGTTTTTCCACTTCATCCAAGAGCTTTCAGTTCTTTTGATACAGTCTTTTTTGAAGTAATACATTCTCCCAGTGCCGCTTGATTGAGGTGCGTCTACTACACAGACTATGTGCTCCAAAGGCAATATGCAGGAATCTTCTCTTTCAGGCCAATAAAATGATGCAGCGGGTCCTGAAGGATGTAGAAATAGAATTTCTGCATCTTCTTCATCATTGAATATAGTTTTTACCAGTCCAAAGTACTAGTTACCACCATAATTTGCAGCCACATAGCTAGTTATGGATGGTTCAACACGAACCCAATCAGAAGAAGAATGGAAAGAAAAGACTAAGGAGGGTTTTACACTATCTGCAGTCCTTCTAATTTCAAGGTTGTTTGTTGGAAGTGGTCTGAAGTTATGAAAACTTCTCGTTCCAGGAATGGTTCGGGTTGCTGGAAAACGTTTTTCTAGTTTTAACCATAGCAAATCGGCTTCTTTTTTGTCAATAAAGTGAAAATGAATGTTTTCAATATTTTTTCACAAAACTTATACACATCGATTGCTGTCATTATTTGTTCTTTGTCTGAAAGCTGTAGACTGGCTTTCCTTAAAATTCTTTTAATAGTTCCTCCTAGGCCATCACAAATTGACTTCCCATGACTTGTTGCAAAAAAAGAGTGTTGGGCCTTCAAATTAAAGTCTCTCAAGTGTTCAGTCAAATTTTTAAAACTGTTTCTATTTTTGTACTGCCAGCACAACCATCTGTAAAGTAGTGAACTGAGTCAATGTCAGTATGATGTAATGACAGCCACTTTGTAATTTCTTTTTTTACAAAGTTAACAAAACCAGTGTCATGTTCTTGGTCACCACTAATGAAACAGTGGTTGTTTAGAAAGATCCAAGCCTACACTTCTCAACGATTTTTGATGGGCTTTTGCGTTTTTTAGTGGGTCTACACATGTTGTTTGATACTTTTCAAAAACATTTAAAAAGTAGTAGCTGTGGTGTGAACATATATTCTTAAATTCACACAGATTAATTCCAGATCGGAAGTGGATAGGTTGTTTGGAAACAGTCAGATTTTTTAAATAACCCTACACTACAGGTTTGAATATCTGACATACTGATTTCACTTTTGGTCTGATTACTGTTCTGGTTACTTTTATAGGATATTGGAAAAGAATCTCTGTAAACTAAGTAACAGTACTTACTGAGAGTTCGAATAAACTTAATAAAATACTATCCAAGCACTATTTAACACTGTAATAATTTTTTACTTCAAAACTCAGGAGTAACAAAACAAAATCCAAGTGTACATTGTTACTCCAAGAAGACAAAAACTTATTTTCAGTGTCTAAGTCACTTGGTATTTTTTATTTTTAAAATATAATTAATATTATTTTAAAAATTAGATAACTATTAAACAGGTTAAAAACCAACATAATTTTTCTTTTATCTAATAGCCTATACAATTAAGCGTATTTTAAAACAAATTTGAGCTTTCTATCAGGTCTGAGACTCTAGATATTGCAGTTTTTGTAAAACTAAACATCCGTTAGCTAAAAAAAAAATAAAAAACTTATAAATTTTTTTCATTTGGAAGATTTTAATATATCTTTATGGTACTTTTTTTAACATTAAGATATAATACACAAACTTATTCCAAAATTTCATACTGATATCTTGGGTATTCTTTAATATACAAATTTATTTAGTTGTGAGGACACGTTTAAGTTACAATTTCCGACTACTGAAACAACGCCAAATCTAAAAACTTTAAAAATTTATAAAAAACTATAAGAGATAGAGCAAAAAAATTTTACAAGTGCTTTCAGGATGATAAAAGAAGTAATTGTACCAAGTTTCTTCAAAATCTGACATGGTTGGTGTCAAGGCCTGGGTGACTTGACATGGAATGACCCGACAGAAATAATGTGGAAACCAGATATCCAAAACAAATAGTAAAAATTAACAGTGATATCATGAAACCAGACGACTGCTTTTCATATTTAAACCAGAAGCAACGATTTACCATACAACACATTTATAATATTTCCTTCAAAAATAAAAGAAAGAAAAGTTAGAACTTATGAGAGTATGTAGTTTGCAGTTGTCTAATTTACATTCTTTACGGTTTGTAATAGGTTCACAAAGTCAATTTACTATATCACTGTAATTTTCTTTATATATTACCTCCATTAAAAGCATTAGCAAAAAAACAATACTACACCAACTACAGGTATTTCGCCTAACTTCATTATTTGTTTGTGCTTTTCTATGCTTTGCTTACTATGATGCTGAAACTTTCTTAAATCCTAATTTCCTAAGTTCATATAAATTAATAAATAGTGGTTATAAAAATTGCTTCAAGTTGGCCAACAAGAATCCACAAAAAATTCCAGCATGTCATTTACAGGAGCTTATTGATATATGTTCTGTTTGGTACTGAGTCATAAAAATTAACCATCGAATTAAGAAAATCTGTTTGGGGGTATTTCAAGTTCAGTGTAAGGAAAACACATTACTGCTACACAGAACTTCACTTACCCGTGGAGGTGGTTTAACTTCTGGTCGTCTTCTCTCTACTGGTGGCTCTCTTCTCACAACAGTTTCTGTCGGAAGCGGTAGCATACTGCCAAGGTCTTCCTGTAAAGATTTATTTTTTAAATACGTTGATCAAGTTAATCGTCATCTGCATTACAGCTACAGAACAAATTTCCATGAAGAGTTGTAAAATTGGTTTGATTAAACTAATAATTCTTTTCTCTTTTTTTATAAAGCCACACTTGTTATCGCGTAAATACCGCATAAATATTTATTAGGTAAAATAGTCCAATACGAAATTGCTATTGGAAACAGTACATATACATAAATACAAAAGGCAAGTTTCCTCACATAGTATTTCGCCATGTCTTATGGTCGTTTTCTCAAAGCATAACAACGGATCTGAGCTCATTTGCTCACTATTTTCCGCAGTCTCTGAAAGCGTCGTACTAGGTCTGAGGTCCAATCATGAATCGATTTTTCAAAATAATTGTATCAAACAAATTCATTAAAGTAACACAAATGAAATTACATCATAACTGCAGAAATAGCTTTCCAAGTCTGTAATGTAACTACAGTAATGTTAAGCAAAATATAGTAAAAAGATACATCGCTAAAAGGTTTCTGCGAAAAATTACTACACCGAATTTCTTTGTCTGGGACTGGAGGAATCTGCGGAAGTTGGTTGAATTCGTGACGGTAGGCATTGTCTTTCTTCGTTTCGAGCCTTAGTTATTGTGGTCCGCAGCAATAAAGCATTTTATTATTGATTGGGAATGCAATGTTGATCAGAGCGTGCGGTGTTGTGCGTGGTCGATACAATTACACGAAAGAATGAACGAAGAATGCTGTGCCTGGTTCATCTCAACAGCTCGCCGTCAACTCCGACGATTCGTATTCGTAAGAGGAGCCTGTTACTCGTAGCTGTACAAAAAGTTGTTAAAATGTAGTGGAGTCCTGTGATAGAAGAGAAACAGAAAGCATTTGCTAAAGCCTCCATAGTCATTCGCGTAAAACAGCGGTCACAAGTACGAGAAACTGTGAGAGCAACGTGACTAGGAGAAGACATTTTGCCAGGACTCAGGCTAGTGAATCCTGGCAACAGGACGTCAGGGTGTTGTATATATATTGCATGTTTTACTATGTAGTTCAAGTACAGCTTACTCGGTATATTTCGCTACGAATATTTTACTATTCTGAATACTCATATTACTATTATGCGCTGTTAATTAAAAGCAAACATTTCTTTCTCCTACCTTTTCATAGGCTGATTTCTACTTGCACTTACTGATTCTAACGGAAATAATTACATGAACGCTTCAATGTATTAAAAAATGTACGACGCTGTACAGGCTTTTTGTTTCAATTGTTGTCGTAGATAGCGTGGTACGATCAGAAACTAGTCTGTTCTTTAAATAATTAATTCTAATTCTTATTTGTTTGCCTGTATGTATTATATTTTCCCTTACGTTCCATTTAGGCTGTACATCGCACATTTTAGCAGAAGGTTTGGAATAAGAATGTTATGGGTGATATTGTAAATTGCGAGTGTATTTATATTACTACAAGTGATAATGTTAACTGCCTGTAAATTTTTAAAAGTAAGCCAACGGCAATTTTTACGTAATTTTGTCATTTAAGGCAATATTTATTAGATGGTAGTTTAAGCTATCGAAACTGGTCATCGCTTTGCAAAAAAAGAAAATAAAAATAAAAAATAAATAAAAAATTTTGTTTTATGCAACTGGGTCAATATGTAGTAAATTCTGAAAGTTGTAAAACGTTTTATAGAAAGCTTTTATAATTTTAATAAAGAGGTCAGTATTAAAAATATTTATTACATCCGACAGTCCATGGAAATACTTTAGGGCTGTCCAACTTCATTATGAACTTGGGACTAAGGTGGTGCGGGCGTCGCCGCCATAATAATTACTATTTTAGTGCTACTATTACTACAAATGTGTAGTGCTGCAGAAGTATTTCAAAGAATAATAAATGAAATCGCTTAAATCACAATTTACACAAGTAGTGTGAAGTTTTGCATGCATGTTCGCTGGTTGAGAAAAATCTGCTGTGTAGCTGACACAAGCTGTTCTTATTGCGTCATCTATATGTGAGTTGGTCAGGATGTATCAGTATTTTCCTTGATGATCTCATCGACAAAAAGTAACCTCGTAAAGATATGTCGAGCGAAAACAAGAAAAAATTTTCAAAGCAACACTAACGATCATGGAATATTTACACCTGTCAAACAGAGTCCAGAAATCGCTTGAAGTTTCAAAACATGATTTCAGAGATGTATCTACTTGAAGATTTAAAATTTCCATTTCAATTCTTCAAGATTACAGTTTTCGAACATCTCTCATATCCTGCCTCCAAGTTCAGTAATGTCAACTGAAACGAATGGATCACTGCTAAACATAACCACTAGTTCAGGTGTTGAAAACTGGCTAAATCTGTTACTAAATTCTGCGAGTGGGATTTCACGATGTTTAGCAAAACTTAATCACGTTGGCCGACATTTAGGAATTCCGTAACTGAGTTATACGCTGGAAAGTATGATACGGAATTTCCTTTTAAATGTGCAATTCATAATTTGTTTCCCGTGAAAAGCATTTGCTGTACTTATCACGGCTGAATTGCTGGTGATTTAGAGCTGATATAATTTTGAGGTGATATCTGCTAAGGAATTAGGAGCATTACTGACAGTAATGTCCTGATCATTTAAGAATCTCTCTTATCTCATCCTGAACACTGCAGAATCGTTCCAGAGTTTTCTCCCTACTAAGCGACCTTACGTATGCATGAAGAATTACGTCACCATGCTCAGATTCTGATACATTCAAAAAATTTGTGGATAGTCCCTGACTTGTAGAAGATTACAACTTTCATGGCAAGGCCACACTTCCAAACCTTTGTACTTATAGTTTCCTGGTGGACAACACAGTGATAAGAAAGGAAGAACAAGAAACCCATTACCCTCGCCAGTCATCTAAGTTGTTGATAAAGTAACACGTTTAGAGAGTGGGTAGTTCCTACAATTCGCAAATTTCAGAAACGCATTAAATACCTGTACGTCTTCTTCCCTAGGACGTTCATGAAGTGGCAGCACTTTTACAGACTTTTCCTTAATTGTAAAATCACGAAAGAGTATTCTAATAAATGAACGCTACTCTCCAACATAGGAAGCATCAGTGCTTTCATCAAACTGAAGTGAAAAATATTCACACAATACTAATTTTTTAGAAATCTGTTCAACACGTCTGCAACAATTTGGTTAGACAACATAAGTACTTTCACAGAAGAAGTAAGTGCAGATACATATTTTTGACCATTAAACAGAGATTCCACGGCACTGATCACTGCTTCTTTAACTACTTCCCCATCGCAGAAACGTTGTTTCTTTCAGTTTCCCTAAAACGTAAACAGTCTTTGTAAGAGGCCATTGTTACGTTACTGTTCTGAGCTGGTTTTGTAAACACACTTAGCTGTAATTTTAATTTAGGTTTTAATACTAACTATGTTATCGTAATTAGAATTAACGGGGCCGCGCGGGATTAGCCGAGCGGTCTAGGCGCTGCAGTCATGGACTGTGCGGCTGGTCCCGGCGGAGGTTCGAGTCGTCCCTCGGGCATGGGTGTGTGTGTTTGTCCTTATGGTAATTTAGGTTAAGTAGTGTGTAAGCTTAGGGACTGATGACCTTAGCAGTTAAGTCCCATAAGATTTCACATACACAATTAACCGGAAAGTCATTAGTAGAGTTTGTGTGATTCTTGGTAACACACACTACTGTTACACAAGAAATACAGAAGGTTTCTTCTGAGTTCGACAAAAAGTACTGCTCCTCCCTATCATTGCCACAACTTCAGTTCTTCGCAATTTAGCCGTATTTTGTTAAAAATAATCGGTCACACACAAGACACGTAACTGAGTGTACACTCACAAGTCCCAACTTGTGCTGGATAGCGCGAGGAACATCGCACAGGAAGAAGCTATCGGTACAAACAGCAATGTTCAATAAGAGCGAACTTGTTTGTGGCACAGCTTTGTTAGGTTCGACGCTCACGAGCAAGAGCCGCGCATGCTCCATGCGCGACAGCGGCACCAGAATTCGTTTCGGTCCACACACGGCAGCGTCGCAGCGATGATTGGAAGCCAACCAGTGAGCACAGAAGCAGAAGAAAACAGGCAGTGTCTGCGTATTTCGGTTGTGAATACATTAAGAAACAGCAGCACGGTTTTGGCTCACCGAATGGCGAGTTCAGGGCTACTGAAAGGAATTTCCGTGATACTGTTTACAGATTTGAGAGAAGATGGAAGTAAATACTCTATTTTCGAATGAATGTACAGTGTTGTGATGAAGTAACAGTAAAACAACTGTAACGTCAACTGTTCATCTCTCCCAGTTATCTAGGAAGTAGCTGCACTCCAAGCTGCGTTATCGGCACAGAATCGGCCACACGGCACTGTGTAAAATAGTAATGGTTCAAATGGCTCGAAGCACTATGGGACTTAACATCTGAGGTCATCAGTCCCTTAGACTTAGAACCAATTAAACCTAACTAACCTAAGGACATCACCCACATCCATGCCCGAGGCAGGATTCGAACCTGCGACCGTAACGGTCGCTCGGTTCCAGACTGTAGCGCCCAGAACCGCACGGCCGCTCCGGCCGGCTGTAATATAGTAAGGAAAGTTTGTTAAACTGTGAGGAAAGTACTGCACACAGTGTGCACCGAAATTCACAGAAAGAAAGTGAGTGAAAAAATGCGAGGAGATTTGAAAAGCATGTTGTGTGATCTGGAAAATGAAATACCGTCATCCCAAGGAAGAAGTTCACTTAACAGTAGAAGAAATGTTTTCGCTGATTACTTTATCGACAATGCTGGAAAAGTACATGGCAAGACAAAGTCTCTAAATCTGGTCGGTAACGTACGTGTGTGTGTGTGTGTGTGTGTGTGTGTGTGTGTGTGTGTGTGTGTGTGGTTTGGGATCTTATGGGCGCCCAAAGGCAAGGTTATCAGCGCCCTGACATCGATTAGAACAAACGAAAGTGGATAAGAACGACAACTGCCGGCCTTGGTGGCCGTGCGGTTCTAGGCACTCCAGTCCGGAGCCGCGCTGCTGCTACGGTCGCAGGTTCGAATCCTCCCTCGGGCATGGGTGTGTGTGATGTCCTTAGGTTAGTTAGGTTTAAGTAGTTCTAAGTTCTAGGGGACTGATGACCACAGACAGCAGTTGAGTCCCATAGTGCTCAGAGCCATTTTTGAAGAACGACAACTATCGTACAATCGTGCACACGAAACGACCACACAATATCGCACAGCCACTCTCACATGCACTAAAACCAATGAGGAGGCAAGATAGACAATCAAGAATTTAAAAGAGGGAAAACAAACCACAAAAGAGCTAAAAGAACAGCCACTGGAAATGTGACTTGCTGACCACTGACGAAAAAATTTGGGTGACTCAGTCACCGGTAACATACGAAGTGAACACCGAATCAATTTACAGTAAGACTAAAAAGATGATGCGAAAGGGGGAGGGGGGGAGATGATGAATGGCACAAATGAACCAACGACAAAGGCACACCCTGTGATCAAACGGTTAAAATGGCTCTGAGCACTATGGGACTTAACATCTGAGGTCATCAGTCCCCTAGACTTAGAACTAATTAAACCTAGCTAACCTAAGGACAGCACACACATCCATGCCCGACCGAGCGAGGTGGCGCAGTGGTTAGACACTGGACTCGCATTCGGGAGGACGACGGTTCAATCCCGCGTCCGGCCATCCTGATTTAGGTTTTCCGTGATTTCCCTAAATCGCTCCAGGCAAATGCCGGGATGGTTTCTTTCAAAGGGCACGGCCGACTTCCTCCCCCGTCCTTCCCTAATCCGATGAGACCGATGACCTCGCTGTCTGATCTCCTTCCCCGAAACAACCAACCAACCAACCAACCAATCCATGCCCGAGGCAGGATTCGAACCTGCGACCGCAGCCGCAGCGCAGTTCCAGACTGAAGCGCCTCGAATCGCTCGGCCACAACTGCCGGCCCTCAATAGGCAGACGCTTAAAGATGGGTACCATTTACCCCACGAAAGCCCACTTATTAAATATCAGGTATCAATATTAAGTGATGAGTCTACAGATATTATTCAGCTCTCTATCTGTTGCTCCGGTACGGTTCGCGAAGACAAGATTAGTCTAATTGCAGTGCGCATAGAGGCACTTAAGTTGTCAGTAGCCCTCCATTCCACACATGTTGGAACAGGAAGAAAACCTACCATGGGCTACCATGCTAAGTAATCTCCGCCATGCACTTCAGAGTGGTTTGCAGAATATGTAAACCTATGCAGATGTAGAAGTAAAAATTTCCTACGAATCTGTATAAAAACAATAACTGCTGCAGACAATATTCCGCAGGAGGCGCCTCTGACGTTTGTTATTATGTCAATTTCAGCTTCTATACCGGAGGCCCTTCCTCGGCTTAAATCTGTCGTTGTCTATTCTCAACGACTAAAGCAGCTACAATCGTGAATTACAAGGACTCCGAGACAAAGTTCCAACACTGAAAACGTATTTGAGATAATATCATTAATTACTAATTGTGGCCGGCCGGATTGGCCGAGCGGTTCTAGGTGCTTCAGTGTGGAACCGCGCGACCGCTACGGTCGCAGGTTCGAATCCTGCTTCGGGCATGGATGTGGGTGATGCCGTTAGATTAGTTAGGTTTAAGTAGTTCTAAGTTCTAGGGGACTGATGACCTCAGATGTTAAGTCCCATAGTGCTCAGAGCCATACTAATTGTGATAGTATAACGAAAATACTAATTTGTATACCTCAACTAGTGTAATGCAAACTAGATTAGAAAATCTGAAAGACTGCAAATTTTATGAAACCTTGAAGTATGGACGTAGGGTATATTGGAAACTGCGATTCTACAGTTGCAGTGGGCTGTCCTCGACAGATTCGCGGGCTTCCTTCAAGCAGTCAGCTTTCATCGGTGACGTGGTGAACATGTGCCAGACGACGTAAACAACATGGAGACTGAAATGTCTTGTCCATGTCCATATTTGGAAACGCAAATAAAACAGTTTTGATTACGAGGATTTACTGTGCCCGGGTAAGATATCCTCAGAGTGAAAACCGCGAAGTTCAAATACAGATTATTAAGAGAAACATTTATTCGGAATAATACAAATCGAGTACCGGTATAATATTATCACGTGATATCTTCTTTCACGGTTGAGTTAATAAACCATCGCTTTAAGCATTTTATTTATTCGTAAATGGAACACAAAGAGATTTCGAATTTAATGCCTGAAAAGAGTGGCAGTGCTGACAATATACGAAGCGTGTTTTGTAAGTAAAGTCCGTTTTGTTGAAGACACTAGTAGTTCGCGTGCATACCGAACGAGCGCCTGCGTCGTGTACCGTCATGCCTCGGGAACAACTGTGCTCAGTTTCAGCTCTGTAGCTAACCTGTACGCTACTGTTTTGTGCTTTCAAAATGTTTAAGACTATCAGATCGCCTGCCGTGTGTGAGGTTCGCTCAGTGATCCGGTTTTTGTCATCAAGGAACCTATTTGCTGAAGAAATTCATCGATAGATTTGCGAAGTGTACGGTAACACTCTTATGAGTGAAAGCAAAGTGCGTAAGTGGGTACGAGAATTCAAAGATGGCCGTGACAACGTCCATGATGAGGACCGCTCCAGTCGCCCTTCTTTGATTTGAGACGATTTGGTGGCTTCAGTTGAAGCGAGGATTCGTGAGAACAGGCGCTTCACAATAACAGGTCTCACAAACGAATTTCCTGACGTGTCAAGATCAGTGCTTTACAACATTGTTTCTGAACACCTAAAGTTTAGGAAACTGTGCACCCATTGCGTCCGGAAACACCTAACAGAGGACCACAAAAACCAAAGATTTGAGTGTGCAATGAAGTTCTTGACTCGATATCACGAAGAAGGTGACGGCTTCTTCAGTCAGATCGTAACTGGAGACGAAACATGGGTTTCGCACATCACGCTCGAATTGAAGCAAAGGAGCATGGAATGGAGACACACACACTCGCCTGTAAAGGTGAAGGCCAAACAGATTCTGTCCCAGCGCAAAATCATGGCGTTGGTGTTTTGGGATAGGCATGATGTTTTGTTGGTCGACTTCATGCACCGAGGACCACTATCAATGCAGAAGCATACTCCCAAACTCTGAGAAAGCTACGCAGAGCGATTCAAAACAAAAGACGCGGCATGCTGACAAAGGGAATTGTCCTTCTCCATGGCAATGCAAGACCTCACACTGCAGGTCAGACCCGCGATTTATTGGACAGCTTTAACCGGGAAGTTTTAGACTACCCACCCTACAATCCTGATCTCGCGCCGAGCGATTACCATCTGTTCCTCCACCTCAAACAACACCTAAGTGGCAACCGTGACAATGATGACGATGACGTGCAAACGGCAGTTTTTATAAAGAGGGTATTTTAAAATTGGTTGACAGGTATGATACGTGTTTCTACAAACTTGGCAACATGTCGAAAAATAGAGTGAAGTAGGTACTTTCTGAAAAATAAATGTACTTTTTTGAAATAACCTTTCGTTGTGTACTTATGTTCAAATGGACCTTACTTAAAAAAACACGCCTCGTAGCATATAAAATTCACATGAGTGGGGCGTCCAAGTAATCTACACGAGCAACGGTGCAATGCAACCGAAAGTAGTGTTAGACAGCAGCGGACCAAGCAGACTCCACTGTTGAATACAATATCCCATGAATGCGAATAGTACCTTTTATACACTGATCAACCAGAACATTATGATTACCGACCTACTATCGATATAAGCAAATCCAGGTTATAGCAGCGTCACCTGATGAGGAATGACTGCTAGTCAAACACATGACTGGTGCTTGTAGTATCAGTGAGCATGCTATGTGTATGTAGAATTGGGAAGGCGCACGATATAAGGGCAGATTGTGATGGGTCGCCGGCCGAAGTGGCCGTGCGGTTAAAGGCGCTGCAGTCTGGAACCGCAAGACCGCTACGGTCGCAGGTTCGAATCCTGCCTCGGGCATGGATGTTTGTGATGTCCTTAGGTTAGTTAGGTTTAACTAGTTCTAAGCTCTAGGGGACTAATGACCTCAGCAGTTGAGTCCCATAGTGCTCAGAGCCATTTGCACCATTTTTTGTGATGGGTCGAAGGCTCAGCACGAACATTTCAGAAACTGCACGACTTTTCGGGTGTCTCAGGAGTGTTGTGGTGAGTGTCTTCAACACGTGGTGAAACCACGTCCAGACGTCATGTGGTTGGGCGGTCACCGTTCTTACAGAAGTCGGACGTCGTAGGCTGGGCAGACTGGTAAACAGGAGAGGCGGCGAACGGTGGCGGAACTAACATCTGACGTTAATGTTGGGCAGAGTACAAGTGTGTCTGCACACACAATACACTGAGCATTCCTAACGATGGGCGTCTGCAGCCAATGACCCATGCAAGTGCCAATTTTAATACCACGACATCGGTAACTACGACTGAAATTGGCACGTGGCCATCGGCACTGGACGCAGTGGCAGAGCGTTGCATGGTCTGATGGATCACGATACCTTCTTCATAAAGCCGATGGGATGGCGAGAATCTGTCGTCTTTCAGGGGAACAGTTCCTTGGCATCCGTACAGCGGGATGGAGACAAGCTGGCGGCGGCTGCAATATGCTCTTTGGAACATTCACGTGGGCATCCGTGGGTCCAGTGGAGCTCGTGTAAGGCACCATGAGGACCAAGGACGATTGCACGCTTGTTGCAGACCATGTACACTCCTTCCTGACGATCATATTTCCAGACGGCAGTGGCATTTTTCAACAAGATAATGCACCATGCCACAAGGGCAGGAATATGATGGAGTGGTTAGAGGAACACAGTGGCGAGTGCTGGCCCACAAACTCGCCACATCTGAATCCAGTCGAACACATCTGGGATATGATTGAATGTGGCGTCAGAGCTCATCGCCACCCTCCCTAGAATCTACAGAAATAAGTGATTCGTGTGCGCATCTGTGGTACTAAAGGCCTGGCCAGACAGAATCCGGCCTGCCGCTGCGACGGACGGCGCACCGGGAGGCCGGAACCGTGAGCGGCCAGGGACGCCACACAGGCAACAGCCGGCAGGCCAACCGGCCCCAGCGACTGTTCCTGCGTCAGCTGTTACACTGTGGAAGGGGCCAAACGCCATTATTAAGCTTGCATGCGTAGCGCGATTGTCTTGGCGTTAGAAGATTTGGAATCTTCACGCGGACACGTTATCCCTTTTTTTTAAAAAATTGCAGAAATTAGTAGTTCGCACTAGCGATACGAAATGGCACCAAGAAGAGAAGATGTTGGGTGCTCGACATTAATAGCAAGAGAGAAAGCTTAGGAGAATACCACCGTCTGTGTATTGATCTAGAGTCTGACGAAGATAGGTTCTTCAAATATTTTCGTATGTCGCGAGAATGTTTCGAGGAAATGCATCGCCTGATAAAAAGGTAGCACCGAGAAGTGCACAACGAACTGGAGAAAGCCAATTGATACAAGGCACAGACTAGCCATTTGTTTGAGGCAAGTTTTACTGTTTGTGGCCTCTTTGTGCTTCAAATAGAAGTCATATAAATCATTCCATTTCAGTTTTGCTGTATCATATGAAAGGTTCGGCGGAAGAAAGTGCTATCCCACAACGTAGTTACGAGTGGAGTGAGAAATTTATCTGCAGTGTTTACGAATACAGCAAACTATAGTAACATCTAGTGGCGTATGTCCCGCTAGAGAGAACTTTCTACTTACTAGATTGTTTTGTTTCATTGTATTCATAACATTGTCATTGAATTTAAACAAACATATCTTTGGTCGTTAACTTATCTATTCGTTCTATTGGCTTAACTGATTTTAATTTTTCCCAGATACTTGACTACAGGCGACAGTCAGCAGACCATAACTTTTTCTTTTCGGTTAGGGCGTTCAACAGTCTCAGAAATTGTGAAACAAGTATGCCAGGCAATATGGACTATTCTACAGCCCAAGTATTTACCTACTCCTACGACAGAGATGTGGAAGAAATCTGAAGAAGGATTTGTATAACGTTGGGGGTTTCCGAACTGCCTTGGAAGCATAAACTGAAAGCGTATCAGGCTAAAATGCTCGAAGGATAGTGGATCCCAGTTCTTCTGTTACAAACAATTCTTTTCGCTGGTTCTCCTGGCGATCGTTGATCCATACTACGAGTTTACAGTAGTTGTGTAAGTAGGCTGTTTAGGTTTTTTTATTGGTAACGCCACCTCTGTATGAAAATCACTGGCTGTGCTGTGTGCAGTCTGTGGCTGCTTTGCATTGTTGTAATACTCGCCATTGTAGTGTTGGGCAGCTGGGCTGTTAACAGCGCGTAGCGTTGCGCAGTTGGAGGTGAGCCGCCAGCAGTGGTGGATGTCGGGAGAGAGATGGCGGAGTTTTGTAATTTGTCATGAACTGCTATATATATTATGACTATTAAGGTAAATACATTGTTTGTTCTCTATTAATATCTTTCATTTGCTAACTATCCCTATCAGTAGTTAGTGCCTTCCGTAGTTTGAATCTTTTATTTAGCTGGCAGTAGTGGCGCTCGCTTTATTGCAGCAGCTCGAGTAACCAAGATTTTTGTGAGGTAAGTAATTTGTGAAACGTATAGGTTAATGTTAGTCAGGGCCATTCTTTCGTAGGGATTTTTTTGAAAGTCAGATTGCGTTGCGCTAAAAATATTGTGTGTCAGTTTAAGCACAGTCATGTATAAATTGTTCTAAGGGGACGTTTCAGTTGATATTGGAAATTATGGACGTCACAGTGACAACACTATTTCTGAGAATTCAGCTTTCTATCAAGAGTATATTGAGGGCAAAAGTATTCTACCTCCAAATCAGATTCGCGTGTATCATACAAAAAGTTGTATTGTGTCACCTCCTCTATAAGTCTTTCTGTGTCCATGATGCATGCACTATGAGCTGCAAGAGGAAAACCGCCTCACGCCGCTGCTTCCAGTGTGACCACAGAGCAGTTGAGTGCGCCAACAGAGGCAGGCGGCCTCTCCGGCTTGCGGCGAATCTGTAATCTGTGTCACCCGGCGGCGGCCGGTACGGCAGGCCGCATGCCGGTGCGTCAGAGCCGCACTCTGTGTCACCACCGCCATACAATAACGTGCGATTCAACAGTGCGGCCGGCCTGCTGCGGTTCAAGGCCACAGGCCGGACGGCCAGGCCGCATTCTGTCTGGCCAGACCTTTAAGTCCCTGCAGCGACCTACCAAGGTCTCATTGCTTTCGTGCCACGGTGCGTTGCCGTTGCCGCTGTTATCCGTGCCGAAGGTAGAATACCGGCTATTAGCTAGGTGGTCGTAGTGTTCTGGCTGATCCGTATATTTCGACAAAAGAGAGTGTACGTAACGCAATAAACTGTAGAGATAACGCAAAGAAAACCCACAATCTGCCATTCTGTAGGTTTACTATGAACCACAAGGGGTATGAAACACAGCATTACGGGACTGTTTGTTCACTATTTTCTCTTAACCTCCACATATTTACTGAACAATAAGGTTTCTTTTTAAGAACAAGAAATAGTAAACAGCAGGAAACATGATGAACTGCAGAAAGACTTAGACCTATATCAAGATAATTACGTGAAGTTTTGTTCAGTACACTTCCAAAGAAATAAGTTTAAGAATTCAACACACAAAATAGTAAACTGGTACGGAATGCAGTACCTACATTATTTAACGTACCAGATAATCGACCACAACTGTAGTTAAAGAGAAAGCTACGACACCTGCATAATAATAAAATGATAAAAACAATAAAACTGTTTCCCGACTCAAAACAAACCAGATCCGCAAATGTTGATACATCAGATCCACAAAGGTCAGAATTTTTCTTTACTACAGTCTTTGGAAAAAAAGTAATTATATTAAACAAATATTCCTGAAATTGAATGTCGAGCGAAGAGCAACAATGAACAAATATTTATGTTTCGTTTCGTATCAAAGAAAGTGCCGGTAAAATTTTAGTTATAGCAGCGGCGGCCTTGTGGACTGATGTTGGCAACGGTCGTTGAATGCTGCTAATTCACGACGACCAATCGCTATACAGATGTAGGCAGTCAGTCCAATCAGATTTTACCCGGTAATAGCTAATTTATCTCCTTAATAAACACAATTATTTTGATTACGTCGTTCAGGACTTCCAGTTCCACGACGATGGACAAACACTGATAGGTGATTTAAATTCAGAACTTGCCCAGTGAGCAAATTCTAATACGTATGTCGATCATGCAAGTAGATGGAGCTCCTGATATTGTACCATCAACGGGCAAAACTCTCGTTAAGTTCTTGACTGAAATGTTCGTTAATGTCATGTAAGTATAACGAAGCGTCACATGCATGAACTCAGTCTGCGCAGCGGAATGCTCACAGTGTTTTAGTGTAAGACACGGTAAATTTGCTATGAAAAATTATGTCCTTAATGTTGTATGGCCAAACAGTCAGCCTGTACGGAAATCGCCTCTGGAAACCGAACTGCACAAGATGACGAGAATAGTTGTGTGTTTTGAATCAGCAAAAGAAGCAATACTATTCCCGTTATATAGTTGCATGTAGTTTTGTCACGATACTGAAGTAATTATTTTGTCGTAATCGGGGACACATCGGAAAAAAGACAGTGAAACGTTTGCGACAGGCAACATTAAAATCAACAAGACCCTATAAATTCATTGTCAAGATATCAATACTGTTCGAAAACCCACACATACAGGATGAGGAGAATGGTCTTTGGCGTTGATCTTGAAATAAATAATTAATGCTGTTCCTTTTCAATGATTGACAGGTTCTTGTACACACCCTTGTCTACTAAGTAAATTAATTATCCTCGTAAAGCGAACATTTCAGTACAAAACTTTTTTGTTAATATGAGGAGATTGATATGAAAAAGGTGCAAATTCCCCTGAAAAATTAGTTACAAGAAACAAAATACAAAGAAACATCAAACTTTATTCAAGACTATCTTCCGTACGGCAAGTATAAATTCACTAAATACAGTTTTGGAATCTGAGTGACTTATCACGCCGCGCTCCATATTGATAAACAATGTAGTGCATTCGTATGTAGACCATGGGTAACATAGACTGAATGTGACATCATTGCACTGAAACCAACATCTAAGTCACATGATCTCGGGACAGGACGTCGAGTTCATGTTATTACGCACTGTCTGGAGTTGACAGTTTCTCTCATTTATAGCTGAAGTCAAATATTGATTTTAACAAGAAAACAATTTGCCTTATTTCTATCACACATGTAATAGTGCAGTTAACCTGATTTCTCCGAAGTTCCCAATATTAACGCAGTGATTATTGTTTTTGAGAGTTTGTAGGTTAAACACACTGACAGTTCTGTTTACAAGCAACAAAATTACAGTTCTTCAGTGGAAATCTGGAAATTTCTGGTAAGGTCATATGGGACCAAACTGCTAAGGTCATCGGTCTCTAAGCTTACACACTAACTTACTTAATCTAAAACTAACTTAAGCTAAGGACGACACACACACCCATACCCGAGGGAGGACTCGAACTTCCGACGGGGACAACCGCGCGGACCGCTACAAGACGCCCTAGACCGCGCGGCAGTTCTTCAGTGAATACTTTTTTTTTGTTGCACTGTCAATCTTTTAGTCCAACATTTCCACAGGAGTGGAACACAATATCAGATTGGCAGGCAACTCTATTTTTCTGACGATTCGTCAACAAAATATGTGAAATGTTTTGTTATGCTGTTATAAGAAATGAAATCCATTAATAACTATAAGGTCCGGTTTTTATTCAAAATAAAGATATGTATTTTACGACTCTTGCTACTTAGTGATGCCGGTATGTTAAAACAAGTACGAGTTCCCACGTTACGTTAAACGAATCTCCTGAGGGAACTGAACTGGTTCACTCAACAGGAAGAGATTTTATACGTATAATTAACAGTCTACATTCATCTTTAATAATGTTTGACTCTGTCAGAAGCAGATCTGCACTACGAAGGACTTTTGTACTGGCATAAAGTCACTCAAGACCTGCTGGAAGTGTTTTTAATGCTGTGATAAGTGAAAAAGATAACCATTGCTTTATTATCAGGATTTTAGGAGCAACTACGTTAACTGCACTACTACATGTGTAATTGTAGTACTACAGTTCGTTGAATTGTCGAAATCAATGCTTGAGTTTAGCGATAAATGAGAAAAACTGTAACTGTCAGTTCCATTTTACACAGCACGTAATGGCAAGACCTCGGCTTTCTGCCCGAGTCACGTGACTTAGATGGTGGTTTCAAGCCTTAACGCAGCAGAGATAAGGACATGCGCGGTGTATGTTTATATGGCCTATGCCTTCGTATATTTCGACAAAACAAAACAGCGAATGTCTAGATACCGTGTACCATCACCCGATTGGCTAACATCAACCTCACGTAATTCCCATCATTAAACGGTCGCCGTCAACATCAGCACACTACGCCGCCGCTGTTATAAGTAAAACTTAACCGAAAATGCTCATCATAAGAAAAGTCAGCAACAAAAGTCTATGCTTCTTATGGATGAAACACTTCGTTTATATTCTCTTGGTCTGAATGCGGTAAGTCACAATTATATGCAACTTCGATAGCATTTCTTCATGCAAACATTGCGTCATTTCATTTACGAGTTTCGGCTCTGCATTTGTTTTATGATTATTCAGGTCTCTCGATATTTTACTAATTCTTGCGACCCAAAAATACAATAATTATTTCGTAAAGTACGTAGAAAAAGCATTGAAATTAAACAGTCTTGTGGCAAATGACGAATGGCTTTCTTGCCCATAAGCCCTACAGACTTCAGCGTTCCGACGGTAACACAGTTTTACAGCACTGAGTGTCGCGATTGTCTATGTTGCACTGTGACAGTGTCCCTTCGATGTGGACATTATTTCCTTCCCTATCGTTGACCATTCCGAGCAGGTTCTCCATCTCCAGTGACGTCGTTGTCGACAGTACGTTAGAGCCTAATCGTCTTTCCTTCTAACTGGGTGGCCGGCCGCGGTGGTCTAGCGGTTCTAGGCGCTCAGTCCGGAACCGCGCGACTGCTACGGTCGCAGGTTCGAATCCTGCCTCGGGCATGGATGTATGTGATGTCCTTAGGTTAGTTAGGTTTAACTAGTTCTAAGTTATAGGGGACTAATGACCTCAGAAGTTGAGTCCCATAGTGCTCAGTGCCATTTGAACCATTTTTTTCTAACTGGGTGACTATTTCTAAATAAATTCTGCCTTAGTAAAGTAATCTGCACATTAACCCCAGTTCACTTCTGAAACACTCAAATTTTAAATCAAATTAGCTTGGCGAGCATTGGAATCCCACCACTCATATGAATATTGGACGTGGAACTAAATTTCCCACGGAATGCAAAACGTGGTAGATCGCTAAACCCTTTAACTATTTCCTTCATTACACGACAGAGACGTGAATACAGGGGATAGAAAATATGTTCATGTCAGACTCACATCTCGAGAACAAACCGTGCAGCTTCCAACATCAGTATATATGTTGCTAAGGGTACGTGATTAGGCGTTATGTTGGACGACTTACCGGGCCGCGGCGCATGATGTCAATAAGATGCTGGCGCCTGTCAGCTGCGCTGAGACACCATGCCCTCGGGTCTGTGCACGCATCGTAGGTCATCAGCTGCCCGGCCATCCGGCCTCGCCACGCCGTCGGGTCCGGGTCGCCCGTGCGCAGGAACGAGCGCCAACCTCTCTCCACAAACGCCATATCGTTCCATACACACACCCAATAATTTGCAACTTACTCCAGCGAAAGTCAGCACGACAATGACGCCAAACAAGCGAAGTGTTAATACAAATGTTGGCAAGGGAACACCAAACCAAAGAGATTATTTCAGTTATGGTAGTTTCGGTATGTATTAACTGAGACACAAACATAAAACAAGCGTACGAAGCATTCGCTAGCTGGTGCGCCACTTTATTTTATTCATTTGTTCTTTTATAGGAATGCTGAAAGCCGAATTAGGAATGAAACTTTCGTTTTCTGGTAAAACTTAAACAGGCTATCTGAAAACGATTACACGACATGGAAATATGTTTCAGAGGTGTATGCGATACAAAAACGCAGACAAGCAGTATCGGTTTATCAAATACAACACGTAATAAAAATTGTCATGCCCTAAGCCAAAATCATTTTTTTAAGAAAAATATGTTCAAATGGGTATAGCAGTAGGCGACTTGTGTTGTTGATTGATTACATAATATGGTGGACTCACTGACAGAACGCTACTATGCCGTTGCCTGTATGGATATACCGTACACGGGAGCTAATGAAAATCTGTGAGACATAATGTAACAGCGCGAAAGAAGCGCCGAAATTGTGTGACAATGATTGGAGATGTCTTTGCTGCGAGAGATCACTTCCGAAATCGCCACTTAAAAACTTATAAGTCCTTCAATTCATCACGTCTCACTGCAAATCATAGTTATTACAGTCTGTCTGAAACAATATCTTAAAAAATGCCAATTAGTTGATATTTTCTGCAACAAGCGCCACATCGACGACGATAGGAATATAGTTCGTAAATTATCCGGAAGAGGCGCCACCACAGCCCAGTCTACCGTTGCACAATTTCCTTCCTTTCCGAGTAACACCACAGTGTAGCCTCGTTTGTATTTTTCTGGAACCCAGCCATGTGAATTAATAGGAATATATGTCAATTAAATTAGATGATTCTGTTTTTCAGACATATTGGCTAAATTTTCTCTCCGTTATTTATGGCAACACTTCTCGTACTTTACGGTACATGACATGTCTAACAGATTACTTCTGTATCGTCTTCCATGGGAGAGTTCTGTTCCTTCAGAACAGATTCGGCTCCTATCCTGTGTGGGGACGTCTAATATTTCGCTCATGAAAAACGTTGGCTAGTTAACCACATCCGAGAAGACATGTCTGTCTTTAGAACGCATTTTGTTAATTTCCGATTCTGTAACTGGTTACCGTGTTTTATTTATTTTTTATAATTTAGTTGCTGCTATAACTGAAATTTAAGTTTTCAGCATAAAAATTACATTTACCATTTCGAAACAATAGACACATACATATATTTTTTTTAATTTCATGATTAAAATTCCAGCTTTCGCTTCATTGTTACCTTCGTTGTAGTATTCATTAACAACCACTAAATACGTATGATGTCGTGCAGTGGTTTTTGCTCTCTTATATTGAAGTGCTTGGTATATGCGCTACCTAACTTTGCATTTTTCGCGTGGTAGTTAGCTCCTTTTCACTTGTATCCGCTAGGTATCAACGAGTTACCAAACAATACTGCTTAAGGCAGTGTTGCACAGTAGTATTTTGCAATTTATAGCAACGGTCTCACAGTTGTTAATAGTGTTCTTTGCTGCTAGTGGATAACAGAGTGAATTCAACTTCGATAACGCACTGCAGTACAAATGGCTAATTGCTGAGATATGAATAAAGCGTACATTGTGTTCGATTCCCGTTCCATCGGTCGTACTCGAAATCCTATTGAGTTGGAAGATCTATTATCACCTTCACGAAACAAACATTAAATCTACAACACTGTAATAGTACTCTTAATGATTGTATTTTTGATAACAAAATTTATAGGAATGATAGAATGAAGAGAAATTAAACACTGCAACTTGATAGCACAGCGAATTTTCAACTACTGGAATACAGATGAATCTTCCAGCCTCTACCATCAGACCAGAGAAAAGAAAAAACTTTATTCATTATATCCAGAGATACCACTCATTATCCTACACTGGCCGGTCAGAATACCACGATCACTGTTTTCCAACGTCAAAAACAACCCGGTGCAAGCTGAAGGTAAGTCATAAGTTTATAAATATTTGTAGCAGATACCTGGGTTTCAAAAACATCATTATCTCGAGTCTGTGTACAGAAAATATGGGCACTTGTTAAATGAAGTCGGTTTGACAGTGAGGTTCTGGTGACTCGCGTCGTTGAAGCAGTGATTGAATGGTCTTGTGCTATCGTCAACACATACAGTCCGGTGGAAACAGTAGCAGACGATGATGAGTGTCCGCAGAAATTTACCCCACAGGAGGGGTGGACACTCTTAAAATAGAGTTAATACAACTGTTTGGTTTATTCAAAAGACTAACAGTCTGAAACAGGAGAAAGCCAGAAAAACTGAGAAAATCTTACTGAGTATCAACAAAAATAACAAGTCTAAGGAGCCTTTAATTAATGTTTCTCAAATGTGAGAAGAAACAAACAAACTTAAAAAAAAATCTTACTCAGTTTCACTGCGATCTGTAACATAGTTCAAAAAATTCACTTCTTTTACTTTCGAGCAGCATACTGGATTTTTTTCATGTCTTCTATTTTTATGCATCGAATAGCATAAAGGAAGTTTTAACAGACGATTGTTGGAAGTACTAGGGAAACTGAGAAAAATCGTTTGTTTGTGAAATGACACTTATACCGTGAATGAATTAATGTTGTGAGGAATAGGTTAATACTTACATGTCCCTTTCTTCTTATTCTGGCTGGGGGTGATGGTGGCTGATCACTGTTGCTCCGCTTCATGGTGATCCTTTCAGTGGAATGTACACTCCTCCACCATAGCTCAGTGGTCACCACAAGTGAATGTCATGCAGAGGCCTCAGGTTCGATTCTTGACCGGGTTGGAGTTTTATCCACCAGGGAACTTTCATCATCACCGACGCGCTAGTCGCCGAAGTGGCGTCAAATAAAAAAGACTCATGAGGTGGCCAACTACCCCAGACAGGGTCACCCCAGATAGGGTCTCCTGGCCAATAGTACCATACAAAATGGTTCAAATGGCTCTCAGCACTATCGGACTAAACATTTATGGTCATCAGTCCCCTAGAACTTAGAACTACTTAAACCTAACTAACCTAAGGACATCACACACATCCATGCCCGAGGCAGGATTCGAACCTGCGACCGTAGCGGTCACGCGGTTCCAGACTGAAGCGCCTAGAACCGCATGGCCACACCGGCCGGCTAATACCATACAATCGTTTCTCTTTTACTACAGTGTACAGGACTGAGTGACGAATCCAACTGATCATTAGCAAGCCTAGAGAAGTGATGGACAGGGAAGAAGAGCAATAACCAACAGAACAATGCCTGTCTGATTTTCCTGTCATTTATAAGTCACCCAATTATCCTGGAACAAGTGATGGATGCGGAGTGAGGAGTGGGAAGGTGGGAAGGGGAATAGGGGAGGAAATCTGACAACAACGCAGAATAGGGTGTTATGTAGTAGAGATCTGATGATAATGCAGCATGATATAATATGCAAGCCGGCCTCGGTGGCTGAGCGGTTCTAGGCGCTTCAGTCCGGAACCACGCGACCACTACGGTCGCAGGTTCGAATCCTTTTATAATATGCAACACAGATCTGGCACCAATGTAGAGTGGAGTAGTAAGCAGTAGATATTTGGTAACAATGTAGTGTGTGAATCAGCCCGGCTACAGTAGCCTGAACACCTTACACGTCTTCTAAAAACTGTAATTTAGTAATATTCCTTTCCTCACGAATTTGACTTCAGCTGGGATGGGCTCTTACCTCTCCAAGCCAATGAAAGGTTTTATTGGTTTACAGTTGAATATCAGAGCAGAGATCAGGCCATGTTTTTAATGTACTCTTTATTGACGACAGTCACAATGGATTGAATTTATTTCGTATATTGCGCATTACACTAATTAAAATATTGTTGCTTTCTATAGTTGCATTTGATGCTCATGCTACAACAGATGCAATTGGAGTATTTTTGCAAAAGGCACGTCCAAACAATGGGCCACGTCTTCTACAGCTTATCCATATCAAGGCTGCCGTCCACATACTTCTTGATGAAGTTGGCGTGTGCTTCTGCAGACATAGCTGACAACTTCACCGCCGGGTCCTGCATCATTGCTGCTCCCCACGCCATCTACAGAGAAAATTTGCAATGTGAACATCCGATGTGTCTGGTCGTAAAGGCTTAGTTATGATCGAGAAATACCATTAAGGAGTAAAAGACAACGAATGAAAACATAAGCAATATATATCTATACCTACAAATACTGTATATGCAACTTTACGTAATTCCGAACTAAGAGCACGTTAACAAGTTCTGCTCAGTGCTCAGTTAAATAAATCAGTATTGTACCATAGGCCACTATTTGAAATACTGGAAGGAATGAAATAGATCTGCAGTATAGATGGATTTCTTACCTCCAATTTTAGAGACAGGTGTTACCACAGCATATTTAAGTCTGTCAGGAAACATGCCACGGGACAATGATTGACGAGAAAGATACCTTAAAAGTAATCCAGTTAAGCCAGCACATGACTTGAATATTCTGCTACAATCATCATTATAGACAGGAGGTTTACTACTTTTTTGTGAGCTGATGGATTTCGTAATTTAATACAGGTTGCGTTTCCAGATCATCATTCAGTTTGGTTGCCAATGATTTCAAACTGTCTCCATTGTGGCCGGAGTTATTTTGTGGGGGCTCAGTTTCATTTGGATCGCTGTTTGATTATTCCTTATTTTAAAATGTTCTCAGTCGTTTTTGACTTATTCTTTGAATGTTTTAATTTCCTTTAGCTGCGTTTCGCAACACTTTTTTTCCTCTGCCAGTTTCGGGTGAAAAATTTCATAATTAGTTGTGGGACATCATGGAATGTTCCCGCTTAGACCCTTGTATGTTCACGATGTTCCAGTAGGTGCGGAGCTACACGTAGCCTTCAAAATGGCATGTATAAAGTAGGTGCATTCCAAGCAGGGAACCGTCGCTGAGTTTTTTCTGGCGGACAACCGAAGCATCGAAGATATTCATAGGCGCCCGCAGACTGTCTAAGGAGACCTGGCAGTGAGCAAAAGCACAGTGAGTCGTTAGGGGATTCGTCGTTCATCATCGTAACAATGTCGAGCACACCAGTCCGATCTCCCGCGTGCAGGGCGGTCGCACACAGCTGTGACACGTGCAGTGTTGCACTTCAGCGTGTTCGTCGCCACAAGAATGCAAGCTACACTACTGGCCATTAAAATTGCTACACCAAGAAGAAAGGCAGATGACAAACGGGTATTCATTGGACAAATATATTATACTAGGGCGACATGTGGTTACATTTACACGCAATTTGGGCGCATAGATCCTGAGAGATCAGTACCCAGAACAACCACCTCTGGCCGTAATAACGGCTTTTATACGCCTGGGCATTGAGTCAAACAGAGCTTGGATGGCGTGTACAGGTACAGCTGCCCATGCAGCTTCAACACGATACCACAGTTCATCAAGATTAGTGACTGGCGTATTGTGACGAGCCAGTTGCACTGCTACCATTGACCAGACGTTTTCAGTTGGTGAGAGATCTGGAGAATGTGCTGGCCAGGGCAGCAGTCGAACATTTTCTGTATCCTGAAAGGCCCGTACAGGACCTGCAACATGCGGTCGTGCATTATCCTGCTGAAATGTAGGGTTTCGCAGGGGTCGAATGAAGGGTAGAGCCACGGGTCGTAACACATCTGAAATGTAACGTCCACTGTTCAAAGTGCCGTCAATGCGAACAAGAGGTGACCGAGACGTGTAAGCAATGACACCCCATACCATCACGTCAGGTGATACGCCAGTGTCGCGATGACGAATACACGCTCCCAATGTGCGTTCACCGCGATGTCGCCAAACACGGATGCGACCATCATGATGCTGTAAACAGAACCTGGATTCATCCGAAAAAATGACGTTTTGCCATTGGTGCACCCAGGTTCGTCGTCGAGTACACCATCGCAGGCACTCCTGTCTGTGATGCAGCGTCAAGGGTAACCTCAGCCATGGTCTCCGTGCTGGTAGTCCATGCTGCTGCAAACGTCGTCGAACTGTTCGTGCAGATGGTTGTTGTCTTGCAAACGTACCCATCTGTTGACTCAGAGATCGAGACGTGGCTTCACGATCCGTTACAGCCATGCGGATAAGATGCCTGTCATCTCGACTGCTAGTGATACGAGGCCGTTGCGATCCACAACGGCGTTCCGTATTACCCTCCTGAACCCACCGATTCCATATTCTGCTAACAGTCGTTAGATGTCGACCAACGCGAGCAGCAATGTCGCGATACGATAAACCGCAATCGCGATAGGCTACAATCCGACCTTTATCAAAGTCGGAAACGTGATGGTACGCATATCTTCTGCTTATACGAGGCATCACAACAACGTTTCGCCAGGGAACGCCGGTCAACTGCTGTTTGTGTAGGAGAAATCGGTTGGAAACTTCCCTCATGTAGCACGTTGTAGGTGTCGCCACCGGCGCCAACCTTGTGTGAATGCTCTGAAAAGCTAATCACTTGTATATCACAGCAACTTATTCCTGTCGTTCAAATTTCGCGTCTGTAGCACGTCATCTTGGTGGTTGAGCAATTTTAATGGCCGGTAGTGTAACTTCTACTTCTCTGTGATAAGGCAAGGCCTCACACAAGTCTGTGCACCTAAGAGGTGGTCACAGAACTTTATTGGATTATTCTTCCTCAGTTCGGATCTCGCACCTTCCGACTTCCACCTGTTTCGGCTAATGAATGATCCACTCCGCGGGAAGCAGTATGTGGATGATGGGAGTTATTGATGCAGAACGACGTTGGCTCATACGTCGACAAACAGAGTTGTACCATGCAGGCACACAGGCCCTCACAGTAAGGTGGCGTAAGGCCGGCGCACTGAACGGAGATTATGCTGAAAAATAGCGTTTTGTTGCCCTATAATATGGTGTATTAGAATCCTGAATATAACCAATCAGCATTACTTATTGAACGCTCCTCGTAGATTTCGGGATTTTACAATACTGGTGGCAATGAATTGTCAACTCTTGACTGCACTTTATACTCTAATTAGACCCACAGCAGTACTTACGTCCAAGGGATTAGCCATTCCTTGTCCTTGTTTCTGTTCAGTTGTTTCAGGAGGAAAAGAAAGCAACATTGCTATAGAATAACATTCAAGAGAGAGTTAAATTGTCTGCTGCTTTATCTGAGCTGTAACATTCTCCCCAACGATCCTCCAATAATTTCTCTCGAAACACTGTGAGGAAGACATTATTATGATTTTACGATACAATACTTTTCTTCTATGATGTAGCTGAACTGATAAGTAGGTTTTATTGTTAACATTTTATTATAATCACAAGGTAAAACGTTCATTATTGCTTTTACAGCTAAATCAAAGCTGGTTGTTGGGTCTGCGCGGGATTAACCGAGCGGTCTTAGGTGTTGCAGTCATGGACTGTGCGGCTGGTCTCGGCGGAGGTCCGAGTCCTCCCTCGGGCATCGGTGTGTGTGTTTGTCCTTAGGATAATTTATGTTAAGTAGTGTGTAAGCTTAGGGACTGATGATCTTACCAGTTAAGTCCCATAAGATTTCACACACATTTGAACATTTTTGTTGGGTCTAAAAACAAACTGTCAGTGGTTGTTGCACTACGTCATTCGACCCCGGCAGGAAATTTTAATGTGGCAAACAATCAAAAGCTAGATACCAACATTTCTAGGTGCCCTGTATCAGTGCTATATGGCGTAAAATCGATACCAAAGTCTACATACAACGTGATTCTCCAGGTAAGTAAATTTATTAAAACTGCTTCTAGCTGTTTTGTAAATTTTACTACCTGTTAGTGACCTGTACAATGTCAGTAAACCAAGCTTCTGTGGTTCCTAATCCACTATCGTGGCACAAGCCACATTACCTGTATCCATCAAGATGAATCCGTTCAGTTTCTACGATTTCCATGTGTTGTTCCGATATGCACAACACAGCTTCTGAAATTCGATATAACTTTTTATGATTTTATATGGATATGAGAAGTTCGTCTTTTTTACCAATGAGGCTCCTGACGTTTTGATGGGAGACGTAAATGTGTTTTCATTAAAGTCCATTACTTGCTCTAAGCTACGGTACCGGTAGATTTTAACGCCGATTCCAGATATGGCAGAATCTGTCTATGTAGCTGGAATAATCTGAGTGATCAACCACCATAGTTAGTTGAAGTTCCTCTTTAACAGTTTTCTAGAGACCTGTCGATACCGGGACTGATTTAGGGTGCCACAAACACTGTGTGAAAGGGGACCGAGTGCAGACAAAAGCACCTGGTCGATATCAATGGGATGAGGGTCACCCTTCTTCCACCTCTTACCACTGAGGAGAGGAAGGAGGAGGAAGAGGGGTCTGCACTCGTCCCTTCATACACTGTTTATGGCACCCTAAATCAATTCCGGTATCGTCAGGTGTGTAGAAAATTATTAAAGAAGTGGCTGAAACGTCAGCGAATTAGGTCACGTCCCACTTCCCCCTCTATCCCTCCACTGCCCCACACATCTCTCTCTCTCTCTGTCTCTCTCTCTCTGTCTCTCTCACCTCCCCTCCCCCTCCCCCGCCTCCCCAGCACCCAACAAGATATCGGTAGCTGGCAATCAAAGATGACGAATCTACCGAACGTGCGGGAAGTTGCATTGAAGTAACTACGCAGGTGGATGGACGAGGAGGAAAATTTTATTATCTATTTAAAGAATTTGGCATTTTTATTTATTTAAACAATTACACTGCTTCCTTCTCCTCCACGAAAAAGCGTATACGGCTGGTGCTACAACAGCCCATCTTTATTTACCTTTGACCCTTTCCAACGCAGTGGCCAATTTCCACCCAGGCTGTATCAAGTTCCAGTGGAATCATGTATATATCTCAGGAGCAGACACATCAGCAACAACTGCCATCACCAGAGGAGAGGGTGGGGGGGCGGGGATTCTGCACACACACACACACACACACACATATATATATATATATATATATATATATATATATATATATATATATATATATATATATATATATATTCGACAGTTGGTCGATTTAGCTATTCGTTTCAGAATGTCTTCATTCTGCTGTATATCGGTACGTACAACTGGTGACAGAATTCGCGAGCCCCTTCGCCTCGTCGTTATACTGAAGTGCACAGCTTTGCTAACTGTTAATAATGCATAGCATGTAATGATACGGAGTGCTACCAACATATTGTGTGTCGATATGAAGTCGAAAAACCATCAGAAAGTTGTCAGACTGTTTTAGATAATGTGGGAGGCTATACTTCTGCTGATTTATCTCTTATGTGCTGTGTTCAATAAACTGACGAAAAAACGCTAATTGGTATGCAGTGTGCAAACTCAAATGAATGACGACTTATCATGACAACGTTACGAAATTGTAACGAAATAGCTGGATAAAACCAACTTTTGGCTTTGAAACCATCTACGCCTACCTTCGGCCACTGTCATAGTGAAGTAGCGTTACAGAACCATCAAAAAATATGTGGATGCATCAGTTATGTTAGATATATAACGAAATCCAGTTAACAAATCATTCAGTGCCACAATTAAGCCAATACAGTTGACAGAAGCAGAAAAAGCATGCACTGACAAGTGTGCAATTAAACAACTTTGTCACCTTAAGATCTACCGAGTACAGAATCAAGGTAGCGAGAAAACGTATGGAGGAGAAGATGTCCTGGCATTCGCTACTACTTGTCGATCCACCTGCTAGTGGCTCTCTCACAGAAGACGTAAAAATCTTGTTTTTAGGGGGATTAAAACCGAGTACTAACGTACTCTTCCGCCCGAAGGCCGAACACTTTACCTATAATCTAGCACAACGCCACCTTGTTGTTCCAGTGATGGCTAAGAGAGAGAATCCACAACGTAAGTGGCGAAGTAAGCTGCAGTTTCTGTTAAAATGAGTTTCCTGGGTTCAAAAGCATGAATTTGCTGCTTCTATATCATCCCTTAAATGAGAATAATTCAGAATATTTAATCTAAGTGACAATAAAATATCGAGTGGACTTACCAGGGTAATTTTGAACCAAATCAGTAACTGAATCGAGGGCCACATAGTCGCGAAAGCTATTCTGCGTAGTTGCCAATTCTCCTTTAGACTAGTGACGACAGAATTCGTATAGACCTACTCAGCCGATATGAATATTCAGCTAGATAGCACGAGGGAAGCTCGCCCTGCGAAGACGCGGTGTCGACGTCTGTCACCGCACTGACTGGGAGCAGAAATACCTAGTATAGGCAAGTGACTTTTATTCGCATTTCTGTAAATATGATTTGGGTTTAACGCGTAGTTATGAATGATATCCAGATGCACCGACTGCAAATCGAACATCGTAAATAAGAGTAGCGAAAATTATTTAGGCGGTTTTCCTCTTCTGTGGCTGTCGTAGGGATTTTTGCCTTCTGCTTTAAGCAAACTGCAAATTACAAAACTCATTGACTGGCAAATATTCGATTTTTAAGCATCACCAGACGCTATTGACATTATATGTATTTAATATTATATATTTGAAACAGCTTTTGAATTGAATGCTTGCACTGGCATCACTTTTAGTACATAACACTAATGAAAAGACTACACAGCACTGCTTGTGGATGTTCACGTTTTGTAAACAAATATCATATGCTGCAAATAAAATATAGTTTCAGATGACTAAAGAAATTCGTCTAGTGCCAGCCAGCTGAATGCTGACGTCAGATGAGCGTAAGTATTCTGCCTGTCGCTAGTCTAAAGAAGAATTGACAACATTGCAGAAAATGTTTCGCGACTGTGTGACCGTCGATTCACTTCCTGATTTTATTCAGAATTTAGCTAATAAATTCACTTGATATTTTCTTGTCATTTAGACTAAATATTCTGACTTATTTTCACTTAAGGGATGACATAAAGGTAGCAAATTTGTGGTTTCGAGCCCAGGAAGCTCGTTCCAACAGAACCTGCAGTTTACTTCGCCATTTACGTTGCGAATTCTCTCTCTTAGCCATCATTGGAACAACAAGGGAGCGCCTTTTGACGCAGTTGTGCGATAGCAGTAAGGTGTTCGCACTTCGGGTTTTCGGTTTTCTAGCTTTCGGTTTTAGTCTTGCTGAAGATAAAATTTTTACCTCTTCTGTGAGAAAGCCACTAGCAGCCAGATCGGCCATCACTTAATAAATCTTATTACAACTTAATACAGCTTCTCCTACACAAGTTTTGTCGCTACCTTAATTCTGTACCCCGTAGATGTAAAGGTGCAATACTTGCTGAAATGCACACTTGTTAGTGTCTGCTTTTTCTCCTTCTGTCAACTGTGTTGACTTAATTGTGGCACTGAATGATTTGCTAAATGGATTTCGTTCTGTATCCGTCCCAACTGCTACATTCGCATACTTCTGTGGTAGTCCTGTAGCGCTACTTCAGTATGACTGTGGACTGAAGGTAGACATTCATGGCTTCAAAACCGAAAGTGCGTATTGTTCAGCTAATTCGTGGCAGTTTCGGGTACTTTGTTTTATTAAAGCGGACTTTTGGTTCAAATGGTTCAAATGGCTCTGAGCACTATGAGACTCAACTGCTGAGGCCATTAGTTCCCTAGAACTTAGAACTAGTTAAACCTAACTAACCTAAGGACATCACAAACATCCATGCCCGAGGCAGGATTCGAACCTGCGACCGTAGCGGCCTCGCGGCTCCAGACTGCAGCGCCTTTAACCGCACGGCCACTTCGGCCGGCAAAGCGGACTTTTTCACGTAGCGTTATCATAACCATTTGTAATTCATTTGTATGTGTACAGTGCATACTAAATAGCTTTTTTTCGTTGGCTTATTGAACGCAACAGGTAAACGTAAGACATAAACAATTCGGCAGCAATATAGTCTCCTACATGTAGACAATATATTGGCAGCACTTCGTCTCCTTGCGCGTTATGCTCTGTTAGCAGATACTAAAGCTATGCAGCGCAGGATAACTATGAGGCGAGGGGTCTGGCGATTTCTATCAGCGACTGTACCATTTGACACATAGGGGTGGAACGTGTGGCTGGTGGCCTGACCCCAGATGGAGTCTGTGAAATTGTAGTCGAGATTAGGAACAATGAGAAGCATATGAAATAAACGGGAGGCCTTCACGATGATCACAATGCTTCGATGGGAGTGGCTACTTTCGTGTTTCATCAGAGCGTAGAGGAAGTGACAACACGACTCAAATGCTTCAGTGCTGCCTTGCAGAGGACCACTGACAAGATTTACATCTACATCACTACCCTGCAGTTCACAATTAAGTGCCTGGCAGAGGGCACATTGAATCACCTTCAAGCTATTTCTCTACCGTTCTCCTCCTGAACAGAGTGCAGTAAAGACAATCCATGCATGCTATGATTTTTATTATTTTATTATTATGATCATTTTTTCCTATGTAGATCAGCGCCAACAAAATATTTTCACACTCTGTGCAGAGAGCTGGTGATTTAAATTTCATAAGAAGATCGTGTCGCAACGAAAAATGCATTTATTTTAACGGTGTCACCCCAATTCATGTATCATATCTGTGGCACTCTCTCCACCATTTCGCGATAGTACAAAACTAGCTGCCCTTCGTTGAACTCTTTCGATGTCCTCCATCAGTCTTCCTATATGTGGATCCCATTTAATATCCTAGAAGAGGGCGCACGAGTGTAGCGTGAGCAGTCTGTTTAATGGACCTGCTGCATTTTCTTAGTCTTCTGGCAATAAGTCGCAGTCTTTGTTTTGCTTGTCCCACAACATCATCTGTGTCAACGCTCCGATTTAAGGTATTCGTTATTGTTATCCGTAAGTATTTAGTTGAGTTTACAGCCTTTAGATTTGTAAGATTATCGTGAAATCGAAATTTAGCGGATACCTTTTAGTACTCATGTGTATTTAGAGTCAATTTCCACTTTTCGCACAGATGCATATTGTCCAAATAATTTTGCAATTGGTTTTGATCATCTGATGACTTTACAAGTAGGTAATCGACAGCATCATCTGGAAATAATCCAAGAGGGCTGCTCAAATTGTCTCCTAAATCGTTTGTGTGGACCAGGAACTGCAGAGGTCCTAAAACACTTCACTGGGGTACGTCAGATATTACTTCTGTTTTACTCGATTAACTTCCCGTCAGTTACAAGGAACTGTGACCATTCTGACAGGAAATCACGTATCCAGTCACATAACTCAAACGGTATTCCATACGTAAGGTAAGCAATTTGATTAGAAGTCGCAGTGTCAAAAGCCCTCTGGAAATCTGAAAATATGGAATCAGTTTGCCATCCCCTGTCGATAGCACTGAGTACTTCGTGGGAATAGGGAGCTAGTTATCTTTCATAAGAACGTTATTTTATGAACCTGTGTTGGCTGTGTGTCAATAAATCGTTTCACTCGAGGTAATTCACAATGTTCGAGTAGAGAATATGTTCCCAGACCCTACTGCAGATCGTTAGATTGCTCCTATTTCCTTTATTAGATATTGGTCTCACTTGTGCAACTTTCCAGTCTTTAGGTGCTGATCTCTCGACAAGCGAGTGGTTGTATGTGATTAATAAGTATGAAGCTTTTGTGTCACCATACTTTGGCATACAATCTGGGCCAGAGGCCATGTCTTTATTAAGTGATTTAAGCAGCTTCGCAGCACTGAAGATATCTGCTTCTAAGTTACTCACGTTGGCAGTTGTTCTTGCTTCTAGTTCTGGAATATTTATTTCGCCTCTTTGGTGGAGAGATTTTGGAAAAACCATGTTTAATAACTCTGCTTTAGTGGCACCTTTGTTATCAAGCAGCGAAAGTATGCCGCTGGTGTACTTTACGTACGACCAGAATCTCTTAGGATTTTCTGCCAGATTTTGAGACAGAGCTTCCTTGTGTAACCTATTCAATCTTCTGTAGAACTTCGCCAAGCTTGAGGGTTCTGCGTTCTTTTAAATTTGGCACGATATTCTGACCTGTTTTGTGTACCACGGGGGATCAGTGCTATCTCTCATTAATTTATTTGGTATATATCTCTCAACTGTTGTCGATACTATTTCTTTGAATTTAAACCGCATATGGTGTACGCTTAATTAGTCAGACTGGAAGGAGTGGAGATTGTCTCTTAGGAAGGCGTCAAGCGAATTCTTATCTGCCTTAAAAAAATGTATTTTGGGTTTGTTTTTGGTGGGTTTGAATGTCACAGCATTCACTCTCGCTACAACAGCGCTGTGGTCACTTATACCTGTAACCGTCATGATGCTCCCTATTTGCTCAATATTATTTGTTGCAAAGAGATCAAGAATGTTTTCGTAAACATTTAAACTTCGAGTAATCTCCTGAACTAATTGTTCAAAATAATCATACAGTACGACTTCGGATGACGTTTTATGCGTACCACCGACTTTGAACATGTATTTCCGCCGATTTATCTAGGCTGAATTGAAGTCACCACCAACTACAAGTGTGCAATTGGGTTACCTGTTTAAAATGAGATTCAAATTTTCTTTGAACTGTTCAGCAACTGCTGCATCATGTGAGTCTAGTGATCGCTAAAAGGAACCATTTATTAATTTATTCCGGTTGTCAACTGTAACCTCTACCAATACTAACTCAAGGAAATATCTACTTCACATTGACTACAAGGTAAACTACTTTTGAAAGGAATAAGCACTCCACCACCAATTGTATTTAATCTGTCCTTTCTGAACACAGTTAGGCTCTTCGTAAAAATTTACTCTGAACTTATTTCCGGCTTTAACTCGTTTTCCGTACGTATAACGATTTGAGCTTCGTTGGTTTCTATCAGCACTTGGAGGTCTGATTCTTTCCCAACACAGCTGCGACGATTTACCGCTGCATTATCGGTTGTTACCAAGTCACCTTCCTATTTTTGCCCTGCACCCTCTTAGAGTGATGCCATTTCTGTAATTTCCCGAGACCCTCTGACATAAAAAAAAAAAAAGAAAAAAAAACGCCCAGTCCCCTCCACACGGCCCCCTTTATCCGTGTAGCCGCTTTCAGTGTGTAACTGACCCCTGAACTATTAAGCGGAATCCTAACCCCACCACCCTATGGCACAAGTAGAGGAACGTCCTGCCTACATGGTCGCAGAACCGTCTGAGCTTTTGATTCAGACCCACCTCTCGGCTTTGTACCAAAGAACCGTAGTCAGTTCTGTTGGCGATGCTGCAAGTGGTGAGCTCCACCTTTATTTCACAAGCAAGACGGGCCAACTTTACCACTTCAACTAGCCGAAACCAGAGATAATCTCTTCCAATCCAAAGCGACACAAATTCTGACATGAGCCACCAACTGCAGTTGGCTGCACCCTTTGCTCTTCATGGCATCTGCAAGCACGCTTTCCACATCTGGAATGACCCCTCTTGATATGCACAGAGTGTACACTGGATTTCTTCCCACTACTTGGCATCCATATGCCTGAGGGGCCCAATCAAAAACCTAAGACTGGAGCTCCCACTCACCACTAATGTCACTCTCTGTGAATGCTTGGACCTTGCGGGCCGAGAGGCTACCTCTGGAACAGGGCAAGCGACTGCATCTGGCTCGAGGTCTTCTTCAGCCACAGACAGCGGCCGAAACCGTCAGATGGACTGGGGAGATCTATGACGCTATAATAGCCTCCAATGAGAACTTCTGAAGCAACAGATCACTTCTCTGCATGAGAAGGAGCAATGCCAAGAGCTCTGCTGTATGCAGTAGGAGGTAATGAGTCGCTGGCTGGGGCTCTGCAGGCTGCCAGTTCATTTCCAATCAGCAGCAGATATTTGTTACTTAGTATTTATTAAATCTGGAAGGTTGTAATGTTTGCATATTTCGGAATATTAAGTACTTGTGTAAGAGGTCAATGATTAAGGAATTTGTTGCTAGCGCACTCGAGCAGATGTAATTTCGGTGGATTGCTCACGCGCTGCCTGCGATATGTAAGCTATAAGAGAATCTCAGACAACAGTGTTGTCAGCAGTAGGAACTGTGCAGCAGTGGTAGTGGTAGTAGCGAGGAATCTGGTGTATCGAGTTGGCTGGGCCAGTCGTGTGGAGCGATGGCGGTGCCTGAGCGTTGTAGTATAAGGTAAAAGCAGCCTCGCGCATATGTAGTATTGTTATATAGGTCCCATGTAAATGGTTTTAAAAAATTTCTTAATAATAATCTTTCTTATAAAAATTAAGTTTTGACAATCATTCAACTCAATTTAAGGATTTTACTACTTTCTCCAATCCATGGTCATCCTGATTATTGTAAAGACAAATCAGTTGTTTCATTTTATACATGACAAATCTATTCTCCAGCATTGCACTGAGCTGTGCCAGAAAAATTTCTTATAGGAACAGATATATATGCGTTATCCGGCGACCTTATCGAGGTAAGAATTTTCAATTTATTCAGTATGATCTTTCAGGGCCATGACGCAGCACTGCCGACGTCCAAAATTTACCAGTTTAAATTCACAGTCAATTATTGAAAGGTTATAGGTGAGCCACAATGTTATTGACAGATTAGTCACATTTTATTATTGGTAAGTTACGGAACTTATCTGTTGGTAGGTTAGGCATTTTTACTTTGGGGAGGTTACACTTGGCGACCGGCCAGGATCGTATTTTTGTGAATTTCTGAGAAGTAGTCAGTTATATATCAGCTCTTATTTACCAAATGTTAAATGTAGTTTGCATCTGGCTCAACGCATTTACTTATTTGTCACTCTTCCTTTCACAGATCATCGGCAATCTATTGCTCTTTGTTGTTATTGTATTTGTTCCATTTTGCTTTGTCTTTGATTTTGTGCCTACTTTTGAGTTGTGAAAATGCTGCGTAAAACTGCTAACAGTACATCGAGATCCGTAATGAGTGAAAAAGCTGACTTGAATAATTTGACTGATAATACCAGCGACACTCAGTGCTATAATGATAATCCTCCAATTATAGTTCAGTGCGTGCCGAGCACCAGTAATGATTTTATTTCAAATGATGAACAAACAAATTCAGTCTTGTCCACACTTAATTTAACGACAATTGATGACGCGGCACGTTCCGTTACAATGAACGCTGCCCAGTTTGACACACCTGATTTGCAAAATTTACACAGTGATCAGTTAAATGTTACTAACGAAAATGAACAATGTAGTCAAAATACGTCAGATTTATTTGATTCCGATGTAGTGACCCACACTGCACATCCGATTAGCAAACCTTTTCGTGAATCATACAATGACCAAATGGTTACATAAAACGTGACACATGCAGATACACCATCACACAGCACAGAAAATAGAGTCGCTAATTTTGGCATGGATCAAGTTATGGCATTATTGCTACAACTTAATGAAAATCTCAAACATTTGAATGAAAAATATGACAGGTCCATTAAACAAACTAATGAGAACTTAAAACAAGTTAAGGAAAACCTCTATTGAACAGCTTACTGAACATGCCATTAAAGCAGACGTTAAGAAATTAAACAAAACCACATATAAAATGCAAAAAAAAATTAATGCTTGTGATACTAAAAACGACGATCAGTTAAAAGCACTGACTGAAAAATTTGATGAATTGGCCAGTCGTATTGACGTTATCTAAAATAATAATGACAGCAAATCAGACGATACGTCACCAATTTCTTTCAATCAAACACCCGAATTCCAAAATTTACAGCATACGATCAGTGAGATAGCTTCGTCCAGTAATACATTACGTAGAAAACTGTCATCCTTACAGCAAGAAATGATAAATGTTTCAGCCTTTAACACGTCACAGCATACGCCACTTTCTGCACATTTGTCACACTCACACAGCCAGTGTAACTTAGGCAATTTACAGAGAGTACGTGTCTTAGATTCTGATCAGTCACAGACAAACAGATTGTTACACAAACCTGAACCTGCTCAGTCATGTAGAGACGACAATTTTGATTATAAGCACTTCCTATCCATGAGAAAATGTAAGGTATTTAAGAATGACAGAACACAGATTCACCCTTTGGACTGGATACAACAATTTACTTTTGCATTTCCACCGGCATTGCCTGTAATGCAGAAACTAAAATTTATTTGCAGCGTGTAAGTGACCCCAGGGGATTCATTACCCTTCAGTGAATATGTGCCACAGCGTGCACAGGGCCCCGAGCCATGGTAGTGCTATTTCATCTGTAGTTTTCTGCACTGCTGCCTTCTCTTTTACTATCCTTTATGTCTATCAAAACAGCTCTTCAACTATCAATCTATCTAGGATTAGAAATGAGTAAAGAAAACCTGATACGACAAGTTTTATCTGAAAGTGACAGTTTTCATTAGACACTCCCGAAATGACAAGAAATACCACCACAATTTTAATTACAGACAAAATTTTAATCATCAGTATGTACAAAATTTTCAGCAATCGCAGACACATTTTGGCAACAATAGAGGGTTTTCACCACAACAGCAACAAAACCAGCCGGTTACCATACCTAACCAACAATGTGGTTTTCAAGGTCAACCAAGCTTTAATGTTTCGCTGCCTACACGTATAGCGTCGGCTCCGCCAAATAGTAACGCACAGCAACAAGGAAATCACTGCGTGCAGAAGACACATCATTTCAATTCCTATCGCAACGCGCCGTATAGTAATGACTATCATGACAGACGTAAAACTAATGAGCACAGTTTTCATCGTACATTTAATAACAGTCGGTCTTACCAGCAGCAGAATCAACCACAACAGATTATTATGAATGAACCAGACAGTCGGTATCATCCCGAACCTAATACGTCAGGAAGAAATAACAGAACAGTACAAATAGTTGAAATGCCACAGCATCCTCCCGAAAATAACAGCACGTCAGAAAGAATTTGACTAGATACAGTGCAGAATGAATCTTCCAGCAACGCAAGCAATGCTTTTGACACAGAGAATCTTGTTCACGAAAATGTTATTACTTTTGACGACATCCGAGACACTCTTTTACATGAAAATCCAGTTATACAAAAAAAAACATTTCCCACACTGTCATAGAAGTAAAGATTAGATCTTCCACATTTTCAGCAGTAATCGATTCTGGATCACCTATGTCAGTTATAAATGAAGAAACTTTCAAGGAATGTAACAAAGAGAATACGTATCCTACGTTACCATTAAAAAAACTAAAGTAAAAGGTGCAGTATCTGGTAAGGGAGTAGATGTAAAATTACAGACACACTTATCATTTTGTATTGCAGGTCATACGTTCCACTCAAATTTTTGTATTGTTCCCTTATTGACAACAGACGTTATTTTAGGTACGAATTTTTTGGTACAACACGACGCAAAGTGTAACCTCCCCACAGTAAAAAACACAATTATAACCTCCCAACAGTAAAATTATAATTAATTGTATCACTCACATTTAGTGTAACCTCCCAACAGAAAAATTCCGTAACCTATCAATAGTAAGTTCCGTAACTTACCAATAATAAAATGTGACTAATCTGTCAATAACATTGTCGCTCACCTATAACCCTTCAATAATTGACTGTGAATTTAAACTGGTAAATTTTGGACATCAGCAGTGCTGCGTCATGGCCCTGAAAGATCATACTGAATTAATTGAAAATTCTTACTTCGATAAGGTCGCCGGATAATGCATATATATCTGCTCCTATAAGAAATTTTTCTGGCACAGCTCAGTGCAATGTTGGCCAATAGATTTGTCATGTATAAAAAGAAACAACTGATTTGTCCTTACAATAATCAGGTTGGTTGGTTGTTTCGGGGAAGGAGACCAGACAGCGAGGTCGTCGGTCTCATCGGATTAGGGAAGGACAGGGAAGGACGTTGGCCGTGCCCTTTGAAAGGAACCATCCCGGCATTTGCCTGGAGCGATTTAGGGAAATCACGGGAACCTAAATCAGAATGGCCGGACGCGACAATAATCAGGATTACCATGGATTGGAGAAATTAGTAAAATCCTTAAATTGAGTTGAATTATTGTCAAAAGTTAATTTTTATAAGAAATATTACTATTAAGAAATTTCTTTTTTAAAACCATTTACATGGGACTTGATATAACAATACTACATATGCGCGAGGCTGCTTTTACCTTATACTACAACGCTCAGGCACCGCCATCGCTCCACACGACCGGCTCAGCCAACTCGATACACCAGACTCCTCGCTACTACCAGTACAACTGCTGCACAGTTCCTACTGCTGACAACACTGTTATCTGGTCTGAGATTCTCTTATAGCTTACATATCGCAGGCAACGCGTGAGCAACCCACCGACATTACATCTGCTCGAGTGCGCTAGTAACAAATTCCTTAATCATTGACCTCTTGTATTGATAGTAGTTGGAGAAGTTCTTTTCTGACTGTATGCTGGTCCCGATTTGCGCATCTGAGCAGCTGCAAGGCAGCCCAGGGACAGCGTGAGACTCTAAACATCACTTCCCCTCTCACAGGGGGGGGGGGGGGGGGGGGGGGGGCAGGCCGTAAGAGAGTTATTGGTCATGCATGTGTGAATGTGTGTGTGTGTGTGTGTGTGAGTGAGTGTGTGTGTGTGTGTATGTGTGTGTGTGTGTGTGTGTGTGGGTCAGATGCCTTTCCCTTCGAACAACGCTATCTTGTCTACCTCTAGAAGCTTTTATTCGGTGTCTGCTGTCTGAGGTGGTGTGGAAGGGCAGGTTACTGTGGACACACCAGACCGTATCAGGGCATTTAAACAGGTAGACAAATTATTTCTCCCGTATATACTCATAATTTTCTTCTTATGTAGTATATAAAGTTAAACATAAATTGTATGAAAAATTATGTGTTGTTTTGGTTACTTCCTCATTACCGGTTTTAACAGAAAACAGAAAAGGTGTATTTATGGCTTAGGCCGGTGTTACACTATCAAATTTCTTTGTCCAAAATCTCTGTCTAATATCTTTGTCAAATGGCCTCGCTGTAGATTTGAACAAAGAAGTCGCTTGTCTTCTGTTCACTGCATTGTGACATGATACCACGTGGAGCGCCAGTATCGCTGCAGATTTCTGTCATCTGTAGTGTTTTTATAAACATTGCCAGTAAATACAATTGGTGTGTACCGACAACTACAAAATTAATAGAAGTATGAAGCTGATGAGGTGGTTTACAACGTGAGGCACCATGAATACCAAAATAGATTAAGAAGATTGGATACCTGACCTAACCTAACTCTCTCCTGTAGCAAGGAATCGGAGTGTTACAGTGGGCCGGTCTTCTGCAGATGTAGCAGTTCTAGAGTGAGTAATGTGCTTTGTGATATGATGATACACTTCACTGAGCACATACAGAAATGTATGCTCATCCATTCTCAAGTAACTGATGTACGACTTGACGTCCTTCACTATATGCTCACGTAACAAGTTTTGTTGAATGCTTTTATCGTGTCGTGGTAAAACCCACGGCTTCACCCAGGTATGTTTCCTTTTTTTCCCCGCTTCTCTCCCGCTTGTGCACACAGTGCAATTGTGGTACATGCAACTGCTGCGGTTAATAACAAGATGTTGTGGTCAGCCAGCCGCGAGCGATTAGCCGAGCGATCTTGGGCGCTGCAGTCATGGACTGGTCCCGGCGGAGGTTCGAGACCTCCCTTGGGCATGGGTGTGTGTGTGTGTGTGTGTGTGTGTGTTTGTCGTTATGATTATTTAGGTTAAGTAGTGTGTAAGCTTAGGGACTGATGACCATAGGAGTTAAGTCCCATAAGATTCCACACACATTTGGACACTTTTTTGTTGTTGTCAGCCATCTTGAACTTTGACGAAAAATATGATGACAGTGTAATACCCCTTTTTAGCACCACGTCAAAGATCTTTGTCAAATATATTTGACGAATATTTGATCACAACTTTGATCAAATCTTTGACAAAGAAATCTGACAGTGTAATACCGGCCTTAGCGGCTAATGTTTAGAATACTAATACTGAATCTGAAGCATCCGAAAATTTGTAATCCTCCCCGTTCACATATTACAAGTACACGAAATTCTGTCATTCAAGCTACTGTCTTCACGAGTCCAGCAGCAGCAGAGGTATTTCATACCCCATATGCCAATGATCCCAGCCGATTTACCCATTCATTTTAAGTGACTTGATTTCCCAATCTTGGTGTTGGTGGTAGTTTGGTAGTAACAGTAAAGAAGGTTCAAGGTCGGAGAGAGTCGAGAAGAGAGACGGACAGGGAGAGAACGAGTGGAGAAGTAGATGGACATAGAGAGAGGGAAGGAGGAGATGGACAGAAAGAGGGGAGAGAAGATTAGTACGTACATCCAATTCCCATACGTATTTAACAATTGCGGAGCATTGCCTCACTCACATAGGGTGGCGGGGGGGGGGGGGGGGAGGAGGAGAGAACAGACAGTGGGGAGGAAGTGGTGGACAGAGGGAGGAGAAGAAGATGGAGAAAAGAGAGGAGGAGGAGATGCACAGGGAGAGAAGGCAGAGGGAGATTAAGACATATATCTAATTCATACATATTTGGCAATTGCGAAGTACTACCGAGTTTGCTAGTAATTAAATAAAAACACCCCGTCCCTTGTCCCTGCTCGAGCATAACTTTTTTATTAAAAAAGCCTATAATAATTTAATACCGGCCGTATGTTTTGTGGAGAGGGACTTGCGGGGAGATGCAGGAATAGGAGGACAGGATAAGTGGAAGTGAAGCGGAAGAAGTAGGAGAGGGCAATGGAGATGTGACAAGAGGGGTAACCGACGTGACATAGACCTTGTGGTTTTGTCTGCATTTGGACCCATCTCCCCCTTTATAAGCTACTGGCATACCTATCACTACAAACAGGCTACGAAATCTGAGGATATTCCAAAAATGGTAGCAACAGAATAATCTACAGACCGGAAAACTGCACTCCAAAACCGAGCGAGGTGGCGCAGTGGGTAGACACTGGACTCGCATTCGGGAGGACGACGGTTCAATCCCGGGTCCGGCCATCCTGATTTAGGTTTTCCGTGATTTCCCTAAATCACTCCAGGCAAATGCTGGGAAGGTTCCTCTAAAAGGGCACGGCCGACTTCCTTCCCCATCCTTCCCTAATCCGATGAGACCGATGACCACTCTGTCTGGTCTCCTTCCCCAAACAACCACCACCCCAACCTTAAATCTACAAGGCGAATCTACAAGGTGCACTCAAAAGAGAGCTGTTTGATTCCACAGGATCCATTCTAATCTCCGGCACAGTCTAAAGCAGAGGAAGTAAGGAAGTAGGCAGCAATATTTTTATGTCGTTCTCGAGCTATAATATAATACACTAGTTACATTTCTCCTGCTAATGTGATACTTACAATTCGAGGGACGTGTTCTGTGGGAAAGGTAACGCCAGTAAGTAGAGCAGGCACGGCTGCACAGCGTTCTGCCCACGGCCAGATCATGTAGTCCAGCATGCCAGGACGATTTCCTGAAAAAGGCGTTGAACTTTTAGAGGCGACAGAACTTCCTGTCAAGATTCAGTATCTATTAAAAATAAATCGTTAGAACTTGGCCTGGAAATCATGAGATACCACAGATATGTTTTGCAATTCTCTGTTGAATATGACAATGGCTGCTCATAAAAGCTTATAAATCATGGCACACCTGCCAACATGGAAGCGATATCCGATAACAACGAAATTGTCTCCTGTAAGATTATGTAAGATCATGAAACGTACTGTAGAGGATATGCCTGTCAGAGCTCTCTTCAAACAGCAGTATGTAGCACGAGGGCATGGTGTATCGTTAGTGGGTGTTACAGCCCATGAAGCACTTCTCTAACATATCTGTAACGTGCCGGCGGAAACCTGTTGCTTTCCTGGCCGCCTTCACATATTGGTGTTCGACTGTAATTGGAATTCTCATTATCTAAAAAAGAAGGTAACGAATGAGGAGGTTCTACGCAGAATCGGAGAGGAAAGGAATATATGGAAAACACTGATAAGGAGACGGGACAGGATGATAGGACATCTGTTAAGACATAAGGTAATGACTTCTACGGTTCTGGAGGGAGCCGTAGAGGGCAAAAGCTGTAGAGGAAGACAGATATTGGAATACATTCAGCAAATAATTGAGGACATAAGTTGCAAGTGCTACTCTGAGATGAAGAGGTTACCACAGGACAGGAATTTGTGGCGGGCCGCATCAAACCAGTCAGAATTCTGATGTCAAAAACAACCCTACCATGTTCTGTGAGCAACAGATCATGTGAAAAAGATTTCTATAAGCAGACAGAATGGCTAAAATCAACTGATCCACTATCATGCTACCCTGGTACGACTTCAGTATAACGTGCAACGTCTCTGAATCAGTAGTTCAGTACGCCAGTTCAAATGGTTCAAATGGCTCTGAGCACTATGGGACTTAACATCTATGGTCACCAGTCCCCTAGAACTTAGAACTACTTAAACCTAACTAACCTAAGGACAGCACACAACACCCAGCCATCACGAGGCAGAGAAAATCCCCGACCCCGCCGGGAATCGAACCCGGGAACCCGGACGTGGGAAGCGAGAACGCTACCGCACGACCACGAGATGCGGGCAGTATGCCCGTGTGGAAGCTAAAATCCACACTTAGAAGCGTGACCGGCTGGTAGTCTCTTATACTGCCAGTGTGTATCTGTTAGATATCAAGACGGTTACACCTTCTGTAAACGGCTATAGTAGTTTTTCTCTTCGTTTAGGCTTCGTTTGGTATAAATTTCAGTAGACCTTTGTCCCATTACGTACCAATGATTCCTATACAGCTCCACTGCTATGTCATCCATATCCTGTTACTTGTGGTTCAGTGTTGCCATTATGATCATATTAACTTGAGTAACAGAACGATTGCTTTAAATTTCTGATATCCGGTGCTGATATTTTGCTGTGACCATGCTTCACCTGCAGCCATTCATTGATTTTATTCGCTGCGATTCCAGACGTGGGCTACACAGACTGAAAGCAACTGAATTTACGCTTGTTCCTCCTGCAAGGATATTAGTAATACTACAACGAACTCTTTGGCTATGTTTGTTTACAATGGTGACATAACGAGAGCATATCAGTGTCCTACCCATGATGTCACAAGCCATGCCAGCCTTACGTATGGCGTCATTACGCTTATCAATGAATCATAATCGGTACTCACAAGCCACTTCCCCCCCCCCACCCCCCAATTTATATACGACATCATTCAAAATCCAAGAACCCACACCTTATTTCTTGTAACAGAGAGGGGCATTAAAAAGAAACAGTTAAACACAATGTAGCTCCAGAGCCGCCATATTGGCATGTTCAAAAATATCCGAAAATCTGGATTTTTACACACACACACACACACACACACACACACACACACACACAATGCTCACACACAATGCTTATACCATGAACGCGCAGGTTAAGCAGCACATGTGAACGTCCATAACTCTGTCTCTACACCGCACATGGCCGCTCAGATTCAATATTTTCTGGTCTAAATTACATGATTCTTTTGAAACGTCAAAATGCTAATTCTACGTCGAAAATGTCTGCCAAAACATGTAAAATCCGTCATCAACACAATGTTTATAACAATTTCATTTCCGCATCTAAAATACCCATCAAAATTGATGCTTGCAACATGGTTGTGGACTCTCAAATTAATAGTCGCAACGCTGTTTCTATGTCTAAATTATTACAAAACACATATGGCTAAAAGTAACATGCTAGACAAGCACCTGACACTTGATTTTTAGGCCTAAATGAGACATACTAACCAAGCACCATTTTAGACAGGCAGAAGGTATACATACACATAATGTGTATGTTAGGTTTCACAATGTTATTTATGCATTTGATATCTCCATCAAAATACATTAAGCATGTAATTACAGTGCTTCTATATCTGACATGTATGTCAAAAATACGCCAGCAACACTCAAAATGTTAATGTTAAGTATTGCAGTGTATCTCCAAGTCTAAAATAACTGTCAAAATCGGCGTTTTGATCGCAGGCCTACTTCACATTATGTCACTCGTGATACGAAGAACGCAATATGAGCAACCGATGTTTTTACAAGTGTCTCAGTAAAGTATCACTTCACCATGCACCACTTCAGCGTGAAATAAGGTCATGTATCATGTTCTATACTAGAAAAATGTAATTGATGATACTGCCTGGTTACTACACTTTTCATTTGCATGTGATGTAGGCATACCCAAGGTTACACACAAAAAAAAGAACTTTCGAGGAAGGCTGTGACAATTTTAGGTCAGAACTATGGTGCTAATGTTCTATAAAATGTTTACAGATTATCTTCCCAGAACCAGCCTCTAAATTATACGACAATCTAATCATAATGCTTCAAAATACGAGCAGTAAAAGCACAGTATTGCTAAAGACAAAGTAACTGGCCAAAAAATATATTAGGAGGCAAGAAGATGTTTAGACGAACTGTTTATTGCGTTTTAACATTTGAACTACATATTTTCGCAAGCATACTTTCATATTGCACAGAATAAGAATGTAAACATGGCCATACACCATGGTGGAACAAGACTTCACCCATAGAGATGAAACTTCGATGTCTCTTTGCTCCAATGAAATTCGATCTTTGCACCAAAGCAACGTTATTTACCAAAATAAACAACGATTTCCAGTATACACACACACACACACACACACACACACACATCCTAAACACACGCACACACACACACACACACACACACACACACACACACACACACACACACACACACACACACACAGAGAGAGAGAGAGAGAGAGAGAGAGAGAGAGAGCGCTAGTAGTAATGTTGTTGTGGTCTTCAGCCGTAATACTGGTTTGATGCCACTCTCCATGCTACTCTATCCTGTGCAAGCCCCTTCTTCTTCGAATAACTAGGGCAATCTACATCCTTCTGAATATAGTTAGTGCACCCATTTCTTGGTCTCCCTCTACGATTTTTACCCTCCATGCTGCCCTCCAATACTAAATTGGTGATCCCTTGATGCCTCCGGACGTGGCCTACCAGCCGATCCCTTCTTCTAGTCAATTTGTGCCACAAATTCCTCTCCTCCCCAATTCTATTCAGCACCTCCTAATTAGTTACGTGATCTACCCATCTAATCTTCAGCATTCTTCTGTAGCACCACATTTCGAAAGCTTCTATTCTCTTTTTATCTAAACTGTTTATCGTCCGTGTTTCACGTCTATACATGGTTACGCTCCATGCAAATACCTTCAGAAAAGACTACATAACAGTTAAATCTATATTCGATGTTAACACATGTCTCTTCTAGATAACCTTTTTCCTTGCCATCGCCAGTCTACCTTTCATATCCTCTCTGCTTCGACCATCATCAGTTATTTTGCTGCTCAAACAGCAAAACTCATCTACTACTTTAAGTATCTCATTTCTTAATCTAATTCCCCCAGCATCGCCTGATTTAATTCGACTTCATCCCATTAACATCGTTTTGCTTTTGTTGATGTTCATCTTAAAGCCTCCTTTCAAGACACTGTCGATTCCATTCAACTGTTCTTCAAGGTCCTTTGCTATCTCTGACAGAATTACAATGTAATGGGCAAACCTCAAAGTTTTTATTTCTTCTCCCTGGATATTAATTCCTATTCTAAATTTTTCTTTGGTTTCTTCTACCTCTTGTTCAATGTACATATTGAATAACACCGGGGACAGGCTACAACACTGACTCACTTCAGTTTCAGCCACTGCTTCCCTTTCATGCCCCTCGATTCTTATAACTGCCTTCTGGTTGCTGTACAAATTATAACCTTCCGTTCCCTGTATTTTACCCCTGCCACCTTCAGAATTTTAGAGACGGCGCTCCAGTCAACATTGTCAAAAGCTTTCTCTAAGTCTACAAATGCTATAAACGTAGGTTTGCCTTTCCTTAATCTAGCTTCTAAGGTAAGTCGCAGGGTCAGTATTGGCTCGCGTGTTGCGACATTTCTACGAAATCGGAACTCATCTCCGTGGTCGGTTTGTACCAGTTTTTCCATTCGTCTGTAAAGAATTCGTATTAGCATTTAGCAACCGTGACTTATTAAACGGATAGTTCGGTAATTTTCACACACGTCAGCACCTGCCTTCTTTGGAACTGAAATTATTATATTCTTTTTGAAGACTGAGGGTATTGCCTACTAGATGGAAGAGATTTTTCCTGGCTGGTTCTCCCGAGGCTGTGAGTAGTGCTAATGGAATGTTGTCTACTACCGGCGCCTTGATTCTACGTAGGCCTTTCAGTGCTCTGTCAAATTCTTCACGCAGTATCATATCTCCCATCTCATCTTCATCTGTGTCCTCTTCTATTTCCATAATATTGTCCTCGAATACATCGCCCTTGTATAAACTTTCAGCTTTCCCTTCTTTGCTTAGGACTGGTTTACCATCGCCCTTGATATTCATACAGGTGGCTCTCTTTTCTCTAAAAGCCTCTTTAATTTTTCTTTAAACGGCATCTATCTTAGCTCTTGTAATTTGTGCTTCTACATTCTTACATTTGTCCTCTAGGCATTTCCGCTTAGCCATTTTGCACTTCCTGTCGATCTCATTTTTGAAACGTTTATATTCACTCCCGCCAGCTTCATTTACTGCATTTTTATATTTTCTCCTTTCATCACTTAAATTCAATGCTTCTTACCCAAGGATTTCTACTGGCCCTTGACGTTTTACCAACTTGATCCTCTGCTGCCTTCACTATTTCATCTCTCAAAGCTACCCATTCTTCTAGTTGTGATACACAAGTGTAATTGCAGAACTCTGATCACGAACAAAATTTCGATCTATCCGGTAGAAGAAAATTATTTCTCAAAACTGTGTCATTCCTCGATATGTTGTAACAAAATGGGGCACTGATGATCATACTGTTTGTCAAAAACCAGCTAAAACCGGTAAAAATCGTTCAGTTGACTGGTGACTAGCATATTACTGTGGAATAATTTGGTAATCTGACATGGTGACTGCCACTACCCTGACCATGCTGATTCTTGGAGCTAGTTATAACTTGTTGGAACTAGTCGAAAAGTCAGATTAGTTGACCATTACCCCAAACACAATTCGAGGCAATGATGGGCAGTTGACAAGAGGGCGCTGACCGTCAGTTTACTGGACGGGACAGTCATAGTCACTTTACAGGGTGATTGCCATAACTCACGGGATACTATTGTCCGGGGGAATGATGGTCAATGGACGCAATTAGTGCCACCACCCCAAACGTTATTGGGATGGGGGGCAGTGATGGTTAATTTCCATGGTGGCTGCCAATAGCCAAAACACAGTTTGGGGTAGTGATGGTCAGCTGACATATGGTGACTATCATTACCCTGGATACTATGGTTGGTAGACAGGATGGCTACAATTATCCAGCATCCTATTATGGTAACTTCAGAAGTTGACAGTGTATGCGCCGTAACTTGACAGTGGGTGTCAGCTACTGGATCTACCACATTTCATATTCAGTTACATATAAAAATCAAATGAAATTGTAACAAACTGTCACTATACAGCAGTATGTTACAGCAAAACTGTAAAAAAATCCCCTCCGTAACCATTGTTACACAAAACTGTAACAATCCGTTGTTTTCTTTTTAAATTACTTACCTCATTTGTTTTATATGTTATCAGGTTTATGTTCAAATTTCAAAAATTCTGATATAATATTCTATGCATTTCCCTTCACGTACCTGGTTATGGTTGTAAAACCAAAACTGATACCTCGTTATGTAAATCAGAATATGACCAAGACAGTGAACTCTTCATTTTCAAATACCACAAATGGCCTGCTTCCTCATTTTCGGTTTTTTCACGCCATTATTACTGGAACCGACATTATGGCGACAGAATGCGATGAGCACGATGACAGTAATAACGTCAGAGCCTACCACCACAAATTTGCAGATTTACACAAAATAAACATTCGGTTTCTGATTTACAACATATTAGCCTTAACATTATCAGACTGGCATTATCGGTACATTTTGTCTGGCAGTCATGTCAAGTATAACAAATGCATTTACGATCCCTTAGGATCACATGATAGTTTACTTCCCATTTTCAAGACATTGATAGGAATTCTCACGTTTCAGTACCAACAAAAGACAAAAGTAGTATGTGAATTGTCTGATAACTGTACAGGGAATCACTTGTGCCAGCCACTAATTTTTGGTCTGTTCTCTGTTGAAGAAGAGACCGTCCATGTTTCGTATAATTTTATGTAACAGAATTTTTTTTAATTGAGTCATTACCAGAAAATGATGCCGTGTGCCAGAACAGGATTTTTATTATCATAATATAAATATGAACATATGGTGACAGGATATCAACAACACACATTGAGTTGGTGGATAGCATATGTACTGTAAGCTGTGTGTTCAGAAATGTCATTTAGCTAAATTACCGTATACTTACGATAAATAAAAGACAGAACTTGCCTCCAAAGAACTGCGATCTAGTTTTTGCCAGTTCATCCTCGAATAGTTGTAGGATGGGAGCCACATTTAGTAGGATACCCTCCAGCGCCTGAGAGTCTTTTGCACGTATAGCCTCCATGAAGAGCCCCTCCAGCTAGAAGACATTGAAATGTACATGAGTCATTGAATAATGGACAAATGTTATTCCGTTCTTCAGTATCTAATCGTCACCGAATATATTCATAAACATTTTAACAGCGTGAGGCACCAAGGCTCTACCGAGAGTGCTACTCGAGTTGTTGTTGTCCTCAATCCAAAGACTGCTTTGATGCAGCTCTTCATGTTACTCTATCCTGTGCAAGCCCATTAATCTCCGATTAACTACTGCAAGCTACATCCTTTTGAATCTTCTTAGTGTGTAAGTTTTCCATCTCCCCCCCCCCCCCCCCCCATTCAATGCTTCCCTTCAGAATTAAACTGGTGATCCTTTGATGCCTCAGAATGTGTTCTACCAACCGATTGCTTCTTCTAACCAGGTTGTAACCCAATTTTCTCTTCTCCAAAATGCCCGCATCTCGTGGTCGTGCGGTAGCGTTCTCGCTTCCCACGCCCGGGTTCCCGGGTTCGATTCCCGGCGGGGTCAGGGATTTTCTCTGCCTCGTGATGGCTGGGTGTTGTGTGCTGTCCTTAGGTTAGTTAGGTTTAAGTAGTTCTAAGTTCTAGGGGACTTATGACCACAGCAGTTGAGTCCCATAGTGCTCAGAGCCATTTGAACATTTTTTCTTCTCCAAAATTATATTCAGTACCTTCTCATTAGTTGCGCGATCTACCCATCTAATCTTCAGCATTCTTCTGTAGCACCACATTTCGAAAGCTTCTATTCTCTTCTTGTCTAAACTGTTTATCGTTCATGTTTCACATTCTACGTTCCATACAAATATTTCCAGGAAAGACTTGCTGACACGTAAGCCTATATTCAATGTTAACAAATTTCTCTTCTTCAGAAACACTTTCCTTGCCATTGCTAGTATACATTTTATATACTTCCTACTTCGACCATCATAAATTATATTGCTCCCCAAATAGTAAACTTCACCTACTATTTTAAGTGTCTTATTTCTTAATCTCATTCCCTCAGCATCATCAGACTTAGGTTAACTACATTTCATTATCTTGTTTTGCTTTTGTTGATGTTCATCTTATGTCCTCTTTTCAACACACGGTCCATTCCGTTCTACTGCTCTTCGAAGTCTTTTGCTGTCACTGCCACAATTTAAATGTTTTCGGCGAACCTCAAAGTTTTTATTTCTTCTCCCTGGACTTCTCCAAATTTTCTTTTGTTTCCTCTACTGTTTGCTCAACGTGGATATTGAATAACATCAGGGATAGGCTACAACCCCGCCTCAATCCCTTCTCAACCACTGTTTCTCTTTCATGCCTCTCGACTGCTATAACTACCGTCTGGTTTCTGCACTAGTTGTAAACAGCCTTCCGCTCCGCGTATTTGGCCCTGCTACTTTCACAATTTCAAAAGGAGTATTCCAGTCATTATCGTGAAAAGCTTTCTCTAAATCTACAAATGCTACAAACGTAGAGTTCCTTTTCCTTAACTCATCTTCTAAGAGATGTTGTAGGGTCAGAATTGGCTCGTGTGTTCCGGAATCCAAACGGATCGTCCTCAAAGTTGGCTTATACTAGTTTTTTTCATTCTTCTGTAAAGTAGTCGTGTTAGTACTTTGCAACCGTGACTTATTAAACTGATAGTTCGGTAATTTTCACACATGTCAGCATCTGCTTTCTTTGTAATTGGAATTATTATATTCTTCTTGAAGTCTGAGGGTATTTCGCCTGTCTCATACATCTCACTCCACCAGATGCAAGAGTTTTCTCATGGTTGGCTCCCACACGGCTGTCAGTAGCTCTAACGGAATGTTGTCTACTCCCGGGGCCTTGTTTCGACTTGAGCCTTTCAGTGCTTTGTCAAATTCCTCACGCAGTATCATATCCCCCTTCTCATCTTCATCTACGTCTTCCTCTGTTTTCATAATATTGCCCTCAAGTACATCTCCCGTGTATAGACTTCCTGTCGATTTTTGAGACGTTTGTATTGCTTTTCGCTTGTTTCATTTATTGCATTTTTATATTTTATCCTTTCATCGACCAAATTCACTATTTCTTATGTCACCCAAGGATTTCTACTAGCCCTCGTCCTTTTCCTACTTGATCCTATGCTGTCTTCACTATTTCGTCTCTCAAAGCTACCCATGCATCTTCAACTGTATTCCTTTCCCCTATTCTTGTCTATCGTTCCCTTATGCTCCCTCCGAAACACTCTACAACCTCTGGTTCTTTCAATTTATACAGTTACCATCGCCTTAAAATCTGTCCTTTTTGCAGTTTTTTTAGTTTCAGTCAGCAGTTCATAACCAATAAATTATGGTCAGAGTCCACATCTGCCCTGGAAATGTCTTACAACTTAAAACCTGGTTCCGAAATCTTTGTCTTGCCATTATATAATCAACCTTGAAGCTTCCGGTGTCTCCATGTCTCTTCCACGTATACAACCTTCTTCCATAATTCTTAAACGACGTGTTAGCTATGAGTAAATTATGCTCTGTGCAAAATTCAACCAGACGGCTTCCTCTTTCATTCCTTTCCAGCAGTACATATTCAGCTACTAGTTTCCCTTATTTACCTTTTTTACTGCCGAATTCCAGTCCCCCACGACTATTAAAAGTTTGTCTCTTTTAACTATTTGAATAATTTCTTTTATCTCATCGTACGTTTCCTCAATCTCCTCCTCGTCTGCGGAGTTAGTTGGCATATAAACTTTTACTACTGTGGTGGGTGTGGGGTTCGTGTCTATCTAGGCTACAACAATGCGTTCACTATGCTGTTGTAGAAGATTATCCCCGTTGCTATTTTTTATTCATTATTAAACCTACTTCTGCATTGCCCCTATTTGATTTTGTATTTATAACTCTGTATTCATCTGACCACATATCCTGTTCCTCCTGCCACTGAACCTCAGTGATTCCCGCTGTATCTAATTTGAACCTATCCATTTCCCTTTTTAAATTTTCTGACCTCCCCTACCCAATTAAAGGACCTGACATTTCATGCACCAACCGTAAAAGTCACTTTTGTTTGTCCTGATAACGACGGTCTCCTGAGTTACAGATACGATTTTGTATCAGACCAGCTCATTACTTACATTTTCCTACAGTGCCTATCCAACCCAACAAATCTTATGGACCTACACTCGTTCTTACTCTGATAGGGAGCTAGGTCCTGCAATTAGTCATCACTGCAGCTAGAAATCACATTGAATTCTGAACTTTTATTTAATTCCATATAGTTTATTGTGATAATTCTCTTTCGTTTAGATATGCACTCCAGTTCTTGCATCATTAGCACCACAAGCTTATCATTCGACACCATTACAATCTCCTCGTGCCGCCTACAAAAAGCAGATGAAAAATTTGTACTTGCAAAACAAACACCAGTACAATTTTATAAAGTTGTATGGTATTTATATTATTGGGGCCAACACTGATGTACTTTCCGCAGTCTATTATTTTTGGGGAAGTTTCAGTATTCAAAAGTTTCACTGTTCAGCAACTGGAAGCAGTGAAGAGGCGATGAAATTACAATTAATTTTATTCCTAAAGATTCTAAGTTACTGTGGAATTAGTTATCGCGTTGCCTGCATCACTTAAAAATACTTAACTCAATGGGATGTAAGACCAGACGCATTAGTGCTCGCTTACTATCATAACCCAACGAAAATGGTGATATGAAGTGTCATTACAGATTAGAAACGTACACTATTTGGACATGGGTTATTAACCCATACACGTCTCACCGTTTTGTTTTACTGTAGTTAGCTACAATACCTTTATAAAATTTTTCTTTAATTTTTGCCGCGGTACCATCGAAAGAGTCATGCACTTTTCCGCTCGCAAGGGACCTTTTTCTAACTTTACGAGGAATCTCTTGTGCAACCCACGATAATGACTTGTCATCCATGTGGTGTATGATTAACGCAAACAAGCAGCCACTGGCTGAGGCGCTGTCCTAATCAAAAATTTCGCTTGAATTACACTGTCACTACTATACTATAAGTATAAAACTGGAGTCGCAGTCGGGAGGACGGCGGTTCCTATCTTCGTCTGGCCAAGTGGGTTTATGTTATTCATAATTAAGACAACTGCCAGGATGGTTACTTTGAAAAGTCACGACCGAGTTCTTCCCCCATCCTTCTTTAATTGGAGCCTCTGCTCCGTCTCTAGTGATCCCCCTACTTCCTTTACACACGGATGTGCTGCTGTTGGTACAATGAAACTCAGATTTATGTCACTGTATCGATGAAAGTCATTCTTTTGAACAACAGAATACCTGAGATTGAGACGAAATAATTAGGTAGTTATTCTGCTGTAAGATTGGAGTTAAGGGGACCGCGAGTGGAGGCGAGGGAAACCGTTCTTCTTCCCGTCAGGATAGCTTGGCTACGTCCCATCCAGGCGTTTGGGTTTCGAACAGCAGTCGTTGAGGACAGGGATCTGACGGCGGGAAGGGAGGCTAAAGTATCTCAGCAAGAACGTCAGCAGTTTTATCAAACACTATTTGTAAGATGTGACGTCTCTGGGTAACGGAGGTACAGCTATGTGATTCCGTTGTTAAAATTTTCGGTAGTCTAGATCGCAATAAATCATAAAACTACAAGTTGTAGGAAATCAGTTTTGGCTGACTGACAGTCATCTTCAGATCAAGCTTACTATCGAGACCATGCACACTCTTGGCAACAACACTACAGAACCAGTCCTTAAGGGCACCGGTGGCGCTAACACAACCCCCTTACCAACTGCAACTCAGAATCATGCTTACTGATGACACTGTACCTAAGTAGAACGTTGACCTTATCCTCTTCTCTAAGTAGGAGACGTCAATAATTTGTTTTAAACGGTGACAGGCATGCTTTAACCAGAATTTTATTATTGACATGGTATACTTAATAACGAGGATTTGGTTAACACTGTAGTTAAGTACAGACTTCTTAGCAATCATGGCGCTGAGTTGTTATCAGTAACGTTGTTGTTACGAACAACTTTTTAGGGAGGGCAGTCACAGCTCAGAAACATTGTGAATAACAATAAGAAACACTCAGCACTCAATAACTATGTAAATTGCCATAAAATTATAACAATTAAAAAGTGAAGAATGATGAGGCTTTTCCAAATACTGCATAGCTGTAAGAAGGTGCTTTATTCGCTACTACTGGTTTCTCGTCGGTATAGGCTCTTTTTCACTTTTATAATTGTTATATTTTCATGAAGTAGATGGAAAATTACGGAGTTCCAGCATTCGGGAAGTTACCAACGTTAAGAGTCAAAAGTGTGTGTGCTTTGGGTGTACGAGTATTCTAATTTATTATTACAACCCACCAATGTGGTTTGACTCTTAACGTGGATAACTTGACGGATGCTGGGATTCTTAACTGTCGATCTACATCATGAAAATACAACCATTATAAACTTGAAGATGGGTCTGTACTGACGTGAAACCGGTAGTTGCGAATGAAGTACGTTCCTACAGCTATGAGGATTTTGGAAACACTTCGTTATTCCTGATCTTTTAACTATTACAATTTTTATGATAATTTAAAAGGTTATTGAGTGTTTTCCGGCCAGCAATGTACTTAAGAACTAGTTGTCTAGTAAGCATGTTCTGACAAGGGAACCTCCCCATCGCACCCCCCTCAGATTTAGTTATAAGTTGGCACAGTGGATAGGCCTTGAAAAACGGAACACAGATCAATCGAGAAAACGGTAAGAAGTTGTGTGGAACTATGAAAAAAATAAGCAAAATATACACTCCTGGAAATGGAAAAAAGAACACATTGACACCGGTGTGTCAGACCCACCATACTTGCTCCGGACACTGCGAGAGGGCTGTACAAGCAATGATCACACGCACGGCACAGCGGACACACCAGGAACCGCGGTGTTGGCCGTCGAATGGCGCTAGCTGCGCAGCATTTGTGCACCGCCGCCGTCAGTGTCAGCCAGTTTGCCGTGGCATACGGAGCTCCATCGCAGTCTTTAACACTGGTAGCATGCCGCGACAGCGTGGACGTGAACCGTATGTGCAGTTGACGGACTTTGAGCGAGGGCGTATAGTGGGCATGCGGGAGGCCGGGTGGACGTACCGCCCAATTGCTCCACAGTACATCGATGTTGTCGCCAGTGGTCGGCGGAAGGTGCACGTGCCCGTCGACCTGGGACCGGACCGCAGCGACGCACGCATGCACGCCAAGACCGTAGGATCCTACACAGTGCCGTAGGGGACCGCACCGCCACTTCCCAGCAAATTAGGGACACTGTTGCTCCTGGGGTATCGGCGAGGACCATTCGCAACCGTCTCCATGAAGCTGGGCTACGGTCCCGCACACCGTTAGGCCGTCTTCCGCTCACGCCCCAACATCGTGCAGCCCGCCTCCAGTGGTGTCGCGACAGGTGTGAATGGAGGGACGAATGGAGACGTGTCGTCTTCAGCGATGAGAGTCGCTTCTGCCATGGTGCCAATGATGGTCGTATGCGTGTTTGGCGCCGTGCAGGTGAGCGCCACAATCAGGACTGCATACGACCGAGGCACGCAGGGCCAACACCCGGCATCATGGTGTGGGGAGCGATCTCCTACACTGGCCGTACACCACTGGTCGTCGTCGAGGGGACACTGAATAGTGCACGGTACATCCAAACCGTCATCGAACCCATCGTCCTACCATTCCTAGACCGGCAAGGGAACTTGCTGTTCCAACAGGACAATGCACGTCCGCATGTATCCCGTGCCACCCAACGTGCTCTAGAAGGTGTAAGTCAACTACCCTGGCCAGCAAGATCTCCGGAGCTGTCCCCCATTGAGCATGTTTGGGACTGGATGAAGCGTCGTCTCACGCGGTCTGCACGTCCAGCACGAACGCTGGTCCAACTGAGGCGCCAGGTGGAAATGGCATGGCAAGCCGTTCCACAGGACTACATCCAGCATCTCTACGATCGTCTCCATGGGAGAATAGCAGCCTGCATTGCTGCGAAAGGTGGATATACACTGTACTAGTGCCGACATTGTGCATGCTCTGTTGCCTGTGTCTATGTGCCTGTGGTTCTGTCAGTGTGATCATGTGATGTATCTGACCCCAGGAATGTGTCAATAAAGTTTCCCCTTCCTGGGACAATGAATTCACGGTGTTCTTATTTCAATTTCCAGGAGTGTACAAACTGAGTAGTCCATGTTCAAGATAGGCACTATCAAGGAGATCTGAGCTCAGGAGCGCCGTGGTCCCGTGGTTAGCGCGAACGGCTGCGGATTGAGAGGTCCTTGGTTCAAGACTATCTTCGAGTGAAGATTTTAATTTTTTGTTTTCAGACAATTATTACCTGTCCGTCCGTCCGTCTGATGTGAGGTAACTGCGCCGTAGTATGGGGACGCTACACCTAAAACGAAAAATTTGAAAACGTTAAAAACATATGTTTTGACAGAGCACAGGGAAAACTGTGCGACTGTGAAACTGTTGCCGGCCGTTGTGGCCGCGCGGTTCTGGCGCTGCAGTCTGGAACCGCGAGACCGTTACGGTCGCAGGTTCGAATCCTGCCTCGGGCATGGATGTGTGTGATGTCCTTAGGTTAGTTAGGTTTAACTAGTTCTAAGTTCTAGGGGACTAATGACCTCAGCAGTTGAGTCCCATAGTGCTCAGAGCCATTTGAAACTGTTGCATTCATTTGTTGCAGTTTACGTGACAAACTCTTATCTTTTCATCACTTTTTTGGGAGTGATTATCACATCCACAAGAAAACCTAAATCGGGCAAGGTAGAAGAATCTTTTTACCCATTCGCCAAGTGTACAAGTTAGGTGGGTCGACAACATATTCCTGTCGTGTGACGCACATGCCGTCAGCAGTGTCGTATAGGATATATCAGACGTGTTTTCCTGTGGAGGAATCGGTTGACCTATGACCTTGCGATCAAATGTTTTCGGTTCCCATTGGAGAGGCACGTCCTTTCGTCTACTAATCGCACGGTTTTGCTGTGCGCTCGCAAAACACAGACACTAAACTTATTACAGTGAACAGAGACGTCAATAAACGAACGGACAGATCATAACTTTGCGAAAATAAAAAAGTAAACTTTTTACTCGAGGGAAAACTTGAACCAAGGACTTCTCGTTTGGCAGTTGCACACGCTAACCTCGACACCACGGCGCTCCGGAGTTCCCATCATCCATGATGTTGCTTATCTTGTGCATGGGCTACTCAGTTTGTATATTTTGCTTATTTTTTCCATAGTTCCACACAACTTCTTCCTGCTTTCTCGATTGATCTGTGTTCAGTTTTTCAAGGCCTATCCACTGTGCCAACTTATAACTAAATCTGAGGGGGGGTGCGATGGGGAGGTTCCCTTGTGAGATACACTTAGTGACGATGTTGTTGTTGTCAATAGTGTACATGTACGCTAAATCTTTAGAAAGCTTGATCTGGTCAAACGAAATTCCTTATCCGCAACTTGTAATTTCTCATTTTACTGTGATCGAGACAGTTAAATTTTTAAGATACTCTTTATTCTCAACAGCGTATGACCTTCATACTGTGACGGTGATGAATAGGCCTTCGAGTCCTGCGATTGCGGAGTGGCTCCGACCAAGACCAGGCGGAGCTAGCGTGGCGGTGCTGGGTGCTTCGGAAGCGGCCCCTGCTCGGCTGGTGACGTCTTAAGTCGGCAGCAATTGTCAGGCGCAAGCTGGTGAAGATGCGGCGTCGGCTGGTTACCAGCGGTACTGCTCGAGGGCACAAGGCACTCTCACCGCACTGGGAGCAGGGATGAGTCGCAGCAGCACGAGCGGCGCCCAACCCCGGACTCCATTGTATGATGATGTTTGACATACAAGTGACAGCTATCGAAAGAACGTCTGCTGCTCAACAGATTCACATCGCCGTCTGAACGGATGTACTGGTGGACGATTCAGCTACATTAGTAACGTCTTTGTGACAGATTGTTTTGCTGCTGTTGCCACCGGCGACACGTAGACGTAGCTAGTGCATTGCTCATTTCTTAACGAGAATATTCACTGCTTAATGACTGCAGCAGTACTACCGTAATATTGCTAGCGCGATGCCGTCAGCTGGGCGGTATCTTCCACAGTGCAGATAGCGTGCGTTACTTTGTGACCACAACAATGAGCATTGTGTGCTGCGAATGCATCCTCCCTAATTCTCATTTAATTCGGCTCAGAGAAGAGCGACTACAGCGTCCTTTAAACGATAGCATCTCTATAAAGCTCAGTTGATGAACGATACGGCGAATATCCATCAACTGAGCTCTACGGCGTGGTGTGCTATAATCCACTACAAACTAAGAATCGTTAATGGTATCAGAATTTGACAGCAAAATCTTCTTCCTACAACGTCTTACTGTCAAACGCTATTTTATAATGAATGGGAGAATCTTTATTCCTTCCGTTGTGAATCATGCCCACACCATCAGACAATCACGAATATTGCGTAATGCGAATCACACGCCCTCTGCAAACTTAATCCCATTTCGCTGTTGCATGCAGCACAAATTCAAGACACTTGAGAGAAAATACGCCTTCATTCACTGTTTTTTTTTCTATCCACAGCACTCCACCTCACCTTATCTTTAGATACTAGTGTACATTTAATGGAATGCACCATGACCTACGTACAAAAAAGACGTCGTCACAAGGATGACTGTGGTCGATTTAGTTCGAAATTCTTCTGCATGCCAATTATGACAAGTAATTAGCATTCTACCACTAATTGCGTTTAATGGTGATAAACAGGTGACGAGCAACTCTGGGTGTAGTAATTTGTGTGTGAATATTTTTTCTATTTTATCCAAATGCTACTCGAGATTTATAAGCACGTTCGTAGTTCTGAAATTATCTTTTTGTGTGCAGTAATTGTGTTCCATACCTTATTTCTTGCCAAAGGCACATCATGACACATTACGATAAATATTACTGATGTGTTACTGCTCACCCTATAACAATATCAAAATTTTACTACCAGGCTCGACAGCACCTATACTAATACCTTACGTATAGGCAGCAGAGTCGTAACCCGCTTAATACAAAGTCCAGCACAGAAGTCGAGGTACAAGAAAGCTAACCACATTACAAATAATCTGTCAAGAAGTCAAATCAAAAGTGAACCAAGATATCTAGCTCGATGATACGTGAGTGCAACTGAGGAAGAGCTGCTGGTGGCTACTCACATGAGGCTACAACCAGCGAGAGTTTCCTAGGGACACCATTGTGATGTGACGCAATATAGACGCATTCTGCAGACTTTATCGATCGTTCATGTGTTGTCATGAAAGCGGCGGACGTGAATATGTGACCTCTGCCGCTGTTACTAGCCTTTTGGAATGATAGAAAACTATCTCAAGAAATGATATAAGAAGGAAGTTACCTTTAAAATCCTTATCAGTAGCCCCACAATAACGAGAGGCGTGATCTCTGTTTTAGGCTGCCTTTGCGGCACTGTGATGTCGGGAGGCAGCACAAAAGCTCCCACATTTGGGTTATTCCTATACTGTCTACGCCATTCCCTAAAGTGTATCCCATGTCTCCTCTGGGTAGAGTGTAAGCTGTTATTATGGCTGGTCTTCATGTAGGTGGAGATTGTTATGTCCCAGTAGTTCTCGTGGGCTATTTGTGGTACTGACACAAATCACGAGAACCTTTGCTTGGCAGTCGGCATTTGATGGGTCATGCGATCGTAGCTGATTGTAGTTGATTACAGTGGCTTGTAATGTACCCACCCATAACTTGCATGGCAACCCTCGTATGTCACAACGTCGCATTATGTTCAGAACAGGCGTGCTTGGTAAAGGCCTATAACTATGGGCCTTAACTGAGATCGTCTTAAAGCAGGGACACTGAGACAAATTACAGACTGCGGGTGTGGGCCAGCCGAAGTCTTAGAAAGGGCACTGCCTATATCTGTGAAATACCTTGACTACACCTACACATACTCCAAACTTCGGTGAAGTGGAAGTGGAAGTGACATTCAGAGCGTCTCTCGAGTCTATTTGAAACGTTGTCACCATTTGGTCATCTTCCACTTGAAATTGGGTAGAGTAGTAGGGTGAATATCTACTAGATTTCAATTCTTTTACAGCAGGATGCACAAATGCTGTGGAGATGAAATGCGGCCTACTATCTGAGATAACGTTCACAGAGTCCATCTCTGTACCTTATATTTCCACTAGGACTACGACTGGGAAATGTTAATCTGGTTGACGTCATCTTGTAAGGAAAATTGCGTAGTGCATTTGCCGTGATAAATGTTCTTGCCCGTGGCAGCTGTAGTCGTAATTCGAGAAAGGGGCTGATTTTGAGAGAAAGTTTGGCTGCCGTTAACCACTTCCTCTCTGTTAGATATATCCGCCTCTGTACATTGAGCGCTAATGTGCCAGACTGCTATGCTGGGGACTCGGGTTCGATTCCCGGTATTACAAGGATTCCTCCTTGGTGCGAGGACTGGAACGGGTTGCACACAGCGTGGTGATGCCATCTGAGGAACTACTTGACCGACTAGTAGCGGCACCAGGTCTGCTAACCCGAAAACGGCTGGGAGAGCGGGGTGCTGATCTCTCGCCCTCCATGTTTCATCTCGATGGCGCCGTGGGATGAAGACAGCACGGCGTTGGGTCAGGCTGGACTGGCCTGTCTGTGGCCATAACAGTGGTGCTTTCTTTTTACCTGTGTTAGAAATAGCGCATTACACGTGTCTCCTTCCAAGAGATTTCATTCTGGACATGTCCAAGTAAGATCTCTTCAACAGCCCTAAAATGTGTCTTTTGAAACAGAGAAATTTGAGTGTTATCTTCGTTCTCTGTAATGAGACTATATTTAGCGACTTTCTCGTCAAAAACGTATAAGGGCCAGCAGACAGCTAGCTGATGTTTCAGTAATCTTATGCATACGTATCTTTTTATTGCTTGTAGTAAATAGTTTACGGTCGTTATCTGTGCCTCTACACGGTCCATTCCAAAACATATAGCTCGGATATTTTGCAATTTTGTGTCTAGCTGATGTCGCATTATTTCCTTCTTGAAGAATTCCTATCTAGGCTCAGGGTAACTTTGATAATGGACCAGCTATAGTTTAAAATTATTGTTACTTATCAGCAGTGTTTATCGCAGCATCATTTGGGAAGTTTTCTCGGGAAACCTAAAACGTAGAGAAAATAAAGCAGTGGGCTTTGATACTGTAAAGAAGAAGTGTGATTTTCTTCACTCTGTCAATTACAGATAAAACCTATTTCAGATTGATAATGGTTTGTCTCACCTGCATTTACAGTTTTAGAAAAAAAAGAAGTTTGACTTTCTTCACTCTGTAAATTGTAGATAAAACCTCCTTCAGTTTGACAATGGTTTGTCTCATTTGCACTTACAGTTTTAGGGACAAAAGCTATCAGCTTTTAAGTTCCGTTTGCATTTTTTTGGGATGTCATAGTGTTGATTGTGGCTGCGACCAAACAATTTTCTAGCGCATCTGTGTACGTGGCTTTTGAACACTTAAAATCTCGGATTCAAGTACGGGAATATTGAAATTTTATTATTTTCACCTATATCAGTTTAATGGGTTATAAAGCTGTGTTGTCGTCGTTGTCGTTGTTGTTGTTATGGTCTTCACTCCGAAGACTGATTTGATGCAGCTTTCCATGCTACCCAACCCTGTGCAAGCCTCTTCATCTCCGAATAACAACTGCAGCCTTCATCCTTCTGAATCTGCTAACTGTATTCATCTCTTGGTCTCCCTCTACGATTTTTACATCCAGCACTTCCCTCCAATACTAAATTGTTGATCCCTTGATGTGTCCTATCAACCGATACTTTCTTGTAGTCAGACTGTGCCACAAATCTCTTTTCTGCTCAGTTCTATTTAACACCTCCTCTTTAGTTGCGTGATATACCTATCTAATCTTCAGCATTCTTCTGTAGCACCACATTTAGAAAGCTTCTATTCTCTTCCTGTCTGAATTTTTTATCGTCCATGTTTCACTTCCATACATGGATGCACTTCATACAGATTTTCGGAAAAGACTTAGTGGCACTTAAATCTACATTCACTGTTAACAAATTTATCTTCTTCAGTAACGTATTCCTTGCCATTGTCAGTCTACATTTTATATCGTCTCTGCTTTGGCCATCATCCGTTATTTTGCTGCCTAAACAGCAAAATTAATCTACCACTTCAAGTGCCTCGTTTCGTAATCTAATTCCCTCAACATCAACTCAATTATTAGGACCAAGTTCCATTATCCTTGTTTTGAATTAATTGATGTTCATCTTGTATTGTCCTTTCAAGACACTGCCCATTCCGTTCAACTGCTCTTCCAAGTCCTTTGCTGTTTCTGACGCAATTACAATGTCACCGTCGAAACTCAAATTTTTCATTTCTTTTCCCTGGACTTTAAATTCTTCAAGTTTTTCTTTGATTTGCTTTACTCCTTGTTCATTGTACATATTGAATAACATCGGGGATAGGCTACCACCCTGCCTCACTCCTTTTTCAACCACCGCTTCTTTTTCATGCCCCTCGACTGTTGTAATGGTGTCTGATTTCTGCACTAGTTGTAAATAGCCTTCCGCTCCGTGTATTTTACCCCTGCTACCTTCATAATTTCAAAGGGAGTAGTCCAGTCAATACCGTTAAAAGCTTTTCTAATATACAAATTCCACAAACGTAGGTATCTCCATCCTTAACCTATCTTCTAAGAGATGTTGTAGAGTCAGAAGTTGTTGTAGGGTCAGAATTGCCTTCAGTGTTCCGAAATCCAAATTGATCGTCCCCGAGGTCGGCTTATAAGAGTTTCCCCATTCTTCTGTAACGAGTATTTTGCAACTGTGAGTTACTAACTGATAGTTCGGTAGTAGTCACACCTCTCTACACCTAGTTTCTTTGTGCTGTATTACGGACGAATTTCCGTAATTGTTCACTTCTTCCAAAAACGCCTATGCTTTCTCAGCATTAAATGCTTGAGATAAATTATTAATAAACATCTACCTATTTCTTCGTCGTCTCTTTAACCCGAGCTTTTTTAAATAAGGGAATTCATTAACTTCAATTAACCCCACATGCTGGGTGGACTGAGTACCTCTATAGCTGGCGGTGCTAATCCGAAGCCTGAGCAGTGAGGAGGATTGGGGAAAGGGAAGCTAGAAAACACCAGGGAACCTCTAGGGCAGTAGTCGTGAAACTTTTTCGTTCAAGTGTCAATAATTACATTTTGGGTAGCAACTCGGGCTCATATGTACCGAGCTAATTGTTAACTAGCTGGGGTACCCGGCCTGACTCAGGGAGTTGATATGAGACCGTGTGGTAGGCGGAATAAAAGGATAAACTTTAAAGTATAAGAAGTAAAAAAGTTTTATTGGTAAGAAATTCCAAATATTTACAATACTTGTTTATAAATATTTATCATTATGTTATCCCGGGTCTATATGTACAACTTTTTCAAATTCCGTGCTCAAGAGCAAGCTACGCACAGTCGACCGTGAGAGAAGCATGAGTCTTTGAGGTTGATGCCGCAGCATTTTAAAGTTTGTTCCTGTGCTTTGTTAATAGTAAAACTGTAGGTTAATTTGATTGGAAATTGCAGTCTTTTAAATTGGAAAGGCAGTTCTGTAAAATCAGTGGTATTCTGGGTATAAATATTGTGTGCCCTTTGTACTTTCCAGTCATAAGTTCGGTTTCGATTATGTTATGCGACAGCTTTTTAACGATCGTCCTTATTTCATTACGTAGCTTTCGTGAGTTGAGATTTCTCGTTAGTATGGTCGGAGATACAATTTTAAGTCGAAGACAATGAAAAGCCATACCTGGTACTTACAAAGAGTTTAGAAATTCTGCATGTAAGTCACATTTTCTTCGACGTTTACCATAGTATCGATAGATTTGTCTGTTCTGTCTCCACTGAGAATTTTCTTTTGAATGTTAAAGTTCATATCGTCGGCGATATTCTTTTTAGTTGCCAAAATTTCCCTTTCAAATAGGCAGTCTGGATTGGCACAGTTGTGAACAATGTTCGGATGAATTTGGTCGATGAGTTCGTTTTCAGCAGTGTCTATGTAATGGAAATCTCCGTTGAATTTAATGAGGCGGTCGTCTGATCAGTAGGATTGTGCTTCGCCTTTTTGTAATAGTTGTTGAGGAAAATTTGCAGTTGTTTCGTCTTTCGATAGTTAAATTCTCAATTTTTTCGTTAGACACAGTATTTGTACGTGTGACCAGAGATGTGACTTTTTAAGCGTGCATAAATCTAGTCTGCTGGTGTTGACTTGAAGATAACTGGAAGTGTTTGTTGAAAATGTCCTGGGAGTACGCGTTGAGCTCCTCCCATCACTTCAGTTTCCTCGCAAGTCCTGTAATGTTCTGTCGATGGCTTCGAGTATTTTTCTATATGCCATTGTGCATTTGTCCCCGGCGATAATTTTAGCATGCTTCAGAAGTTCACCACTTCCAGATGCTCTTGAGATTTTACATACCGGGAATAGTTCTTCGGCTGTATCAACGGTAGTTTTAGGCCGGAATGGACAGTTCGCCTTCCTTCCAGAAGCGTTTTAGCAGCAATGTCGGATAATGCCATTGCAAGTGCAATGCGTTGTTTAGTACGTATTTCCGCTAGCAATAGATTTATTAGAAACGTTTTCCCGCTGCCTGCGGGTGCGTCCAATAAAATATTTCCCCCAGTGTTGTCAATCCGGCTCATGATAACGTTCTAAATTTCCTTTTGATTGTCATGGAGGAGTGCTTTGTTGTGGAGAATGTACTGAAGTAGTTCGTTGATGATGTAGCTTTTTTTCCCTTTGTAATTTCCAAGTTATACTTAAGTTCTTTTTGTTTATTGATCTTCTAGGCGAATGAGTGTTTCTTTCAAAGATGTCATCGTTGAATTCGATTATCAGTTCAGAATGAGCTTGTCGAATTTGGTACAGTGTGTCATCACTCATACTCTCTTTGAATAAATCTCTCAGCTGTTTGGATTCGCTGGGTTACCTGTTGTTAAAATTATGTCGAATAAGTCATTTGTTCAAATGTGTCTGAAATCTTATGGGACTTAACTTCTAAGGTCATCAGTCCCTAAGCTTACACACTACTTAACCTAAATTACCCTAAGGACAAACACACACACCCATGCCCGAGGGAGGACTCTAACCTCCGCCGGTACCAGCCGCACAGTCCATGACTGCAGGGCCTAAGACCGCTCAGCTAATCCTGCGCGGCAGTCATTTGTTCAGCTGAGACTGTGAGTGAGGATTCGTAATTCCCAGTGGTTGTCGTTTTGCAGTAGTCCTAAGCGTTGGCCTGCTTCTCTGTACGTCTGGCATAGATAACCGTCGACACTCTTGAGATCTATGAAGCTTGTTGGTTCCCGTGTTTCGTCTAACAACATCCGGAGATAGAATGAAGCATTTGGCGCTGTTTATTTGTACGGTGCATACTCGGCCTAGAACGCCAATTTTCATGATTCCTGAACGATCCTCTACTGGAATTACTTGTTTCTGTCGGTGAAAAATTTTTCTTGTTGCGGTCCAGGTATAATAGGTAGGGACGTGGCCATATAGCAATCTTTTCGCGAATTGACCTGTTTGGTACAACTGATAAAAAGCTGTTAATGTTGTGTTCTGAAGTGGTTCGCTTGCAAGATTTGTGGCGATATATTTTGTGAACTAAACACTCTGCTCATTCTCCAAATGTACTGCTAGATGTTGCACAGCATTCGTGAATGTGAAAACCGAAACTCCACCACGCTGCTTCTCTTCCCATTTATTACGTGAGGATCTCGTCGTTTCTATTTTGTTGTTCGCTGTCTTTGTCCATATGAAATATTGGCCTGTCACTGTCTTTGTTCACATATTTATAGACGTACCGGTATTTGATGGATTTCACTGCATTGCAGTAGTCTACGTGAATGTGTGCTTGTAACATTTTGAAAAGTGGTGTTAATGGTACTACAGATTGATTAACTATTTGCAGTTCGTCACTGTCTCGTATTTGTATTTTTGCTGTGAAGCCACTGTTTGGGATAGCTATCATTTCGGTTTGTGTGTCGCCCAAATATGTCTTTTTTTCTTTTGTTTCTACATCTCTCATACATAACGAATTGGATTTTAATTTCTCGCTTGGTCCATGAATTATGTTTCTCACTACTATGTCGTACGGTTCCGGATCTTCTCATGGATTGGGAAATTCAGCTTGGATGATATTGTCGATATTCATGGGATAAATTCTGTCGTGTGCTCATATGAGATTGAGTGAGTGAGGTAGTTCTCGTTTTTGGCATTCGATTGCCTACATTCAGCATCTAACGGTTCCAAAGATTTGGTATTTTGTGACCACTTAAATAAATCTCTTTGGTTTTTAATGAAAAACTCGGACTATTATGTCGTACCATTGGACCTTGTCCGTGTCTTATTTGTTCTTTGATTGATGAATGTTATGAAACGGTCAGATCGTCCATATTTTCTTATTTAGATCGTGGGCTCTTTACAGTGCATTCGTGCGTGTCTCGGACTTCCTACGTGTGATGAGAGTAAGATTACCATTGTTCCAATGTCGTCAATGTTTCCGTCATTTATGATTGCGTCTCGAAGGTGGATGTATTCTTCCGTAGTTTCTTCTGATTCAGTCTTATCGGTTCCGCTTCTATTTCAAGGAATTGTTGGATTAAACGGCGAGTGTTGTATGCAATCCAATTTAGGTTATTTGTAATTGTGATCCCTAAGTATTTAGTTATATTTACAGCCTTATCGCGTAATCGAAATTTAGAGGATTTCCCTAAGTACTCATGTGAATAACTTGATAATTTTCCTTATTCATGGTCACCTGCCACTCTTCGCACCAAGCAGATATCGTATCTAAATCATTTTGCAATACGTTTTGGTCATCTGATGACTTCACATGACGGTAAAAGAGAGCACCATCTGCAAACAGCCCAATAGGGCTACTCAGATTGTCTCCTATGTCGTTAGTGTAGATCAGGAACAACAGAGGGCTTACAAAACTTCCTTGGGGGACGCTGAATATTACTTCTGTTTTACTCGATGACTTTCCGTCTATTACTACGAACTGTGACCTTTCTGACAGCTGACGCGACATTCCATAGGCACGCAGTTTGGTTAGAAGACGCTTGTGAGGAACGGTGTCGAAAGCCTTCTGGAAATCTAAAAATATGGAATCAGTTTGACGTCCCTTGTCGATAACACTCATTACGAGTATAAAGAGCTAGGTGTGTTCCACAAGAATGGTATTTTCTGAATCCGTGCTGACTATGTGTCAATAAATCGTTTTCTTCTAGGTACTTCATAATGTCCGAACACAGTATATGTTCCAAAACCCTACTGCAAATCGACGTTAATGACATGGGCCTGTAATTTAGCGGATTTCTCCTAGTTCCCTTTTTGAGTATTGGTGTAACTTGAGCAAATTCCCGGTCTTTAGGTACGGAGCGAGCGGTTGTACATAATTGCTAAATATGGAGCTATTGTATCAGCATACCTGACTGGTATACCATCCTGACCGGAGGCCTTGCCTTTATTAAGTGATTCAAGCTGCTTTGCTACACCGAGGATATCTACTTCCATGTTTCTAATCTTGGCAGTTGTTCTTGATTGGAATTTAAGAATATTTATTTGGTCTTCTTTGCTGAAGGAGTTCTTGAAACTGTGTTTAATAACTCTGCTTTAGTGACACTGTCATCAGTGACTTCATCGTTGTTATCGCGGAGTGAAGATATTGATTGTCTCTCGCCACTGGTGCGCTTTATGTATGACCAGAATCTCTTTGGGTTTTCTGCCACATCCCGAGAAAGTGTTTTGTTGTGGAAATTATTAAAAGCATCTCACATTGAAGTACGCGCTATAATTCGAACTTCTGCAAAACTTTGTGAATCTTGGGGATTTTGCTTTCTTTTAAATGTGGCATCCTTTCTTCTTTACTTTTGCAACAGCGATCTGTCCAGTTTTGTGCACCATGGGGGATCAATACCGTCACTTATTAATTTATGTGGTATATATCTCTCAACTGCCGTCGATACTATATCTTTGAAATCATTCCACATCTTTTCTACGCTGACGTGATCAGATCGGAAGGAGTGGAGACTGTCTCTTAAAACTGCGTTAAGAGCATTTTTATCAGCTTTTTTAAAATAGCTGTACTTTGCGTTTCTTTTCTATGGCTGTAGGTGTTACGGTATTCAGCCTAGCAGCAAATGGCTTGTGGTCGCTAATCCATGTATTCGTCAAGATACTTCCTATTTGTCCCGGATTATTTGTTGCTAAGAGGTCAAGTCTGCTTTCGCAACCATTTACACTTCGAGTGGGTTCATGAAGTAATTGTTCAAAATAATTTTCTGAGAAAGCATTCAGTACAATTTCGGATGACGTTTATGCCGCCGGCATTAAACATATAATTTTTCCAACACATCGACGGCAGATTGAAGTCACCACCGACTATATTTTTATGAGTAGGATCCCTATTTGATATGAGACGGTTTTCTTTGAACTGTTCAGGGACTATATCTTCTGAGTCGGGGGGTGGTAAAACGATCCAATTGATAGTTTAATCCGATTGTCAAGTATAACCTCTACTCATACTATTTTGCAGGAACTATCTACTTCAATTTCACTACATGGTAAACTACTTCCGACAGCAATAAATCCTCCACCACCAACTGTATTTAATCTATCCTTTCTTAACGCTTTTGGGTCGTCTGAAAAACTTTCGGTTGAACTTATTTCTGGCTTTAACCAGCTTTCCGTACCTATAACTATTTGAGCTTCGGTGCTTTCTATTAGGGCTTGGAGCTCTGGTTCTTTCTCAACACAGGTACGACAATTTACAACCACAATACCGATCGTTTCTACAACTACCTTACAGTGTTTTATCTGCCCCCTTTTATACGGATACCCTTTCAGTGATTTCCTGAGACCCTCTAGCCTAAAAAAACCGCTCAGTCCCTTCCACACAGCCACCGCTACCCATGCAGCCGCTTCCTTTGTGTAGTGGACTCCTGACCTATTAAGCGGAACCCGGAAACCCACCACCCGATGGCACAAGTCAAGGAATCTGCAGCCTACACGGTCACAGAACCACCTGAGCCTCTGATTCAGACCCTCCAGTCGGCTCTGCACCAAAGGGCCACAGTCGGTTCTGTCAACCATGCTGCAGATGGCGAGCTCCGCCTTAATCTCGCAAGCAAGACTGGCAGTCAAAATATCCACGGGTATGCTGCCTGTCTATAGTGTCCAACGGGCACAATATTTCGGCGATCATACATGTCGCCATCATCAGGTGAACTGACGGACTGAGCTCCTGTGAACGTGCCGGCACGGAGATCCGTACGCTATGGCTGCTCAGAGGGAACTGGGTTCGGTCGCGGCGGCGGCCGATTTAAATACCCTCCGCCCGCGGCGCGCTCCCTCCGCCGTCCGCGCCCCGCGCCTCGGTCGCGCGGTGGAACAGATTGCGACGGCGTCTGAGATGACGTCGATGTGATGGCTCTGTCCGCCGTGGTCGTCACAACTATACGTTTGCTCGATTTACTCTTGATCAACCCGATCGCTGGTTCCCAAGCCTTGCTAAGATTATAGCCACAGTCACAGTTTATGAGGTCGTCATTGGTGCGAATTTCGATGGCCTCTCTAACAACGCTGTCCCAGTATCTCGACGTCTGTACCAGAATCCTCGTGCGGTCATACTCCATGGCGTGATTTTCCGACAAACAATGTTCAGCGACCGCCGACTTGCTCGGATACATCAGTAGAGTGTGCCTCTGGTGTTCACGGCATCGATCCTCGACGGTACGCATCGTCTGACCAATATACGACTTGCCACATTGACACGGAATCTGGTACACGCCGGCCTTCCTCAAACCGAGATCATCTTTGGCGCTCCCCACCAGTGCACGAGTTTTATTTGGAGGACAAAACACAGTTCCGATCCGGTGTCTCTTCAGAATGCGGGCGATTTTCCCCGAGAGTGCGCCTGTGTATGGAATAAATGCAGTGCCTACCTCCTCCCTCGTGACTTCATCCATCTCAACAGGTTGTGCTGCAGTGGTTGGGCGGAGAGCACGTTGAATCTGCCACTCTGAGTACCCAGTTTTTCCAAATACAGTTCTCAGATGTTCCAATTCCTCGGTAGACTTTCTGCGTCAGAGATAGTGCGCGCCCTATGTACAAGAGTTTTAAGTACCCCACTCCTCTGTGAAGGGTGGTGGCAGCTGTCTGCGTGCAAATACAGATTAGTGTGCGTAGTCTTCCGATACACCCCATGACCTAGGGTGCCGTCAGCCCTTCTCTTGACCAAGACGTCAAGGAAAGGTAATTTCCCCTCCGTTTCAGTCTCCATAGTGAATTTGATGTTGGGGTGTATGGAATTTATACATCTAATTGATAAGAATTTGAAGTAGACTTTTAAAAAAAAAATCTCACGAGATAAATAAGGATGCTTCGCAACTTTATAGTAAACGATATAATAAAAACATTTAAATAAAAACAAAAACTAAACTATTTAAAATAAATCAGACAATTAAGAAGATAACAAATAGGCCTACAGAGAATCCCAGAGTGACCCACAGAAAGCCCCAGAGTAACCCAGAGAGCACCCCAGAGTGCCCCTGAGAGCTAAAACACTAAGAAGAATCGCTTTTCGGCTTTTGGCAAGATCAATGTGTAGTATTGTTTAATAAACAAATAATACCATTTCTGTTAACCGTCCGAAAACAGAGAGAATCTCCTCAAATCCAAAGGGACACACGTCATTGGTACCGACATGGGCCACCACCTGCAGTTGGCAGCACCCTGTACTCTTCGTAGCATCCGGAAGCACCCTTTCCACATCTGGAATGACTCTGCACACTGGCTGCCTTCCCCTCCTTGGCAGCGATGTTTCTAAGGGGCTCCATTATGCACCTAACTTTGGAGCTCCCAACTACCAGCAAACCCACCCTCTGTGAATGCCCAGATGTTGCAGGTAAAGGAGCTTCCTCTGAAACAGGGTGGATGACTGCACCTGGCTCAGACACTTCACAGGCACAGGTAATGCCTGAAACCTGTTGGTGAAACGAATTGGGGAGTCCCTACGACTGGCCACTTGGAAAGTCTTTTGCTGCCAGCCAGACTTTGGAATGGTCTCCCACTTGACCATGGGTAAGGGGTCAACCTCAGTGCAGGCAGTACCTGGGTTGGCCACGGCAGTGAACCGATCGGCAGACACATGGAACCCTTTCAATGTCCCTCGTATTCACGTGTCTAACCCCCCACAGTGATGCCCTTTGGCAGCAGCCGCAAGCTGTGTGACAGAAGCCAACACAGCCTGGAGCTGTGAGTGAAGGGTCAACAACTCAGCTCACATCTGTCCACAGCAACCACAGTTCCTATCCATTACTGAAGTCGCTCCTGTTTGAAGCTCGTAATAATATGTGACAAATGAATGGTATACTCTCCTTGTTAGCAGCAGGAACTTGCAGTGCTCTCTCACTCGTTTCATATATGTACTGCCAGAACGCACCATCAGTGGGTACGTCAATGATCAGAGTTAAGGAAACTGGGATGCTGCATACTCATGTGTGAGACCGTTATAGTAAGTGACAGAATGTTAACGTGACCGAATTTTGAGTCTGTATCCGACCAGCTAGTCTAATTGTGCAATTGTGCAGTCTTGGGACATTCAGATGTGGTAGTTATGCTGTCGCAACTACGTGACACTCTGATGACATAGAATACTAAACAGTACTAAAACACATTCAAGTAGATAATAAACAAGGGTTGCTATGCTTCCCAACAGCTTTTCAAAGACACCCAAATATTATAATGCGTACATGCTAGACTATTAACTTCATTGTGCAATACGAAGCATTTGCCACCTTCTGCTTATAATGCTGTGGGAGAACAATGTTGGTCAGTTGATTGTGTGACTACCATTATCCAAGACATTATATGGTGAGGCAGTGATGGTCACTTGACATATGGTGACTGTCATTTTTAAAATGTTGGTCAGTTGATCTGGTGAATGTCACAATCCTCAGAAACTACTGAGTGGGGCAATGATGATCAGCTGCCATATGGTAACCGCTATTACTCCCAGTACTGTCGAGTGTGATAGGAATAGTCATCTAACGTGGTGACTATCAGTAACCTGTAGTGCTTTTATCTTAACTCTACGAAGTACAACATGGTTGGAGATATTGTCAATGCTCATTCGCAGATGTCAGGTAATCTAATCATGGCATCACTTCCGCTTATGGCTCCTGAATTTAGAGTAAGTCTCAGGCTTGCTGATGAATCGTATATATGTTGATCTGAGTTCACTGGAGATTCTTGTGTGTTTCTGCTGAACATGGCACCAATTTGTGCTGAATTAGCACAAACACATCCATCGTTACCAGATAATGATTCTCATCACAACATCTAGGATTTTCGAAAAGTGCAACTGTGTAGAGCTCATGATCAGGTGCAACACCTACAATTACGCTATTGTATCACTGACACCATATGATTTACCGTAAAATTGTATTTTCTTGACTAAAACGTCCAATGGTGGTTCTGTTTGAGTACATCCTATGACAATGCCGGGAACACAGAGAGAATAATATGTTGAACACTGGAACGCATATACATTAACAATCATTGTAATAGTTACAGAACGAATTTGAACCTTTTGCTGGCACGGCTAGAGTATTGTGAGTGCCACCTTTACTCTTTGTCAGTTATTATACAACTGAAAACCAATTGTTGCTTGTTATGAATTTACTTCACATAAACGAAATATCCTATTAAGAACCATTGTGAACTTTAAGAAAGCTCCCATGTACAGACTTGCAGGACATCTGTTGAAATTATGGTTTGAAACTTACAAAAACAGTATATCAGAAATATAAGGAACATCTCACAGTTAATACAACTCACAAAATATATAAGAATCCCTGACGCAGCTACACTTCTCTCTTTTGGCATAGAAAATATATGCTCTCATGTACCAGTAGCAGAAGCAATAAACATCACAGAACAAACCCTGAAGGGTATCAGTCAATTATCAGATGAATACATCAAAATATGTGTAAGATGCAGCAATGTATACGTGAGCAGAACTAATTTCAGAAAAGCAGAAATAGGAATTTGAACACTTGTCTAACAAGAGAATTTTTTAAATAAGAAATGCATAAAATTACATTGGGCATGAAAAAAACAGGATCACAAAAACAAAAAAAGTAGAATCATAACACTCAAAAAATTCAGGGAGAAACTCCAATATGAAACCAGCATTATTTCTAAAGTAGGCAACGGAAACATAGTTGTTCTTACAGACAAACAATGGTACATTGACAAAGGGCAAGCGTTCATTTCCATAACAATATCTAAAGAAGTTAAAATCAGATCCCTCAAACAGATTCAGGCTAAGATAAAAATATCTTTAGAAATACACATTACACAAAAATGTAAAATTCGCGATGGATAAAGTAAATGATAACCAAATAAACGTCTTCGATATAACCATTAAAAAAGAAAACAAAGAGCATAGCTGTGAAATTTACCATAAATCTATAATAACTGACACAATCATACATCAGACCTCAAAATATACATACTCACAGAAACAATCAGCACTGAGATAGTGACTCAACAAAGTACCTCTCAGCACAGAAAGCTAGTAGAAAGTACTAGACGTCACACAAATAGTTGCGATCAGTGGATACATATTCATTAAAAAAATTAAACATCAAACACAGTCAATAAATGCAATGCATACACAGCCACAAACAACATCACAACAAAACACCACACAAACAAGCACACACAGTGACAGAACAACGACACAAAGAATACATGAAAACAAAGAAGAAGATTCAAAATGGAAGACGAAGACATACAACCAAAAACTCACACATAAAAACAAACATTTTCAAAATATAAGGCATAAATATAGCTCTCAAAACAAACAATTCAGTACAAGTAAAATCCAAAAATAACAAAAGCACAGACATCTATCAGGAAGCAGGAATATACCAATTAAAATGCAACACATATGATGGAAGGTATATGGGACAAACCAGCGGAACATTTGACACCCAGTATAAAGAACATACTAGAGTATGGAAATATGGGATGAGCTACTTAACTTTTGCAGAACATTTCAGAGAAGACGAACGGAAACCTAGTAAAAGAGAGAAAGACGTGAAAATAGTTAAAATAAATAATGAAAGCACCGCCTAACTTACAAGAAAGTTATGACATGCAGGAATAGAAAACAAAGCCTGCAAAGAAGCTAGTACTATATGACCAAGTGAATATGAGTAAGCACTCACTGTTTACACTGACTGATCGTATAAAAGACAGAAACTCCGATAGGTGATCACAAATCCCATTTCTCTTGTAATTATATAAATGAAAATGGAAACGAAATAATAATAACAAAAAACAAAGAATAAAATGAAAAGAAACTCCGCTATAGCCAGTCCCAAGCACGGATGAGATAAGCGGAGAGAAACACCTCTTTATAAAAGCCGTGGTTCACCTGGTCTGGTTTCATATTACTTCGTGAGGGCCCTTGACCAGGGTAACAGTGAAGACCTCGATGGCGGTGGAGACGGAGATGAAGATCGTCAGTGTGGTGGGACTGGTGGAAGAGGCATCCCTGCTTTTAGGGGTAATATAAAAGCTATGAATTAAAATGCAAATGGATCTGTTCCCACATCAGGCGCCCTTTGTTCAGTGTCTCTACCTGTGCGCGGGCAGACTTAAATAAAACTCTGGGACTCTAATCTCGGTTTCAAATATGAAATGGCGTTCATCACTTCCTCAGCGAGATTATCAAATACCTTATGCATGACGGAAATTTCTACAAGTAGTACTATCTCAGAAAACTCCGACCTACAAAGCAAATCCTTCTTGACACAAAGCAGTGAAACCCGACTGTCGGATTCTGGGGCGCCCAGAGTAACAAGCAAGGCGAAGGACCCACAATGTGCTGGAAGCCCTACATGTAACGAAATACTTCTTTGGCAAACTAAACATAATTCACTGTTGAAAACAGGGAAATTGTTGTTGTTGTTGTTGTTGTGGTCTCCAGCCCGAAGACTGGTTTGATGCAGCTCTCCATAAAACTCTTTTCTGTGCGAGCCTCTTCATCTCCTAGTAACCTCTGCAACCTACACCCTTCTGAATCTGCTTACTGTATTCATCTCGGTCTCTCTCTACGATTTTTACCCCCCATACTTCCGTCCGATACTAAACAGTTGATCCCTTGATGTCTCAGAATGTGTCCTGTCAACCAATGCTTTCTTGTAATCACTTTCTGCCACAGATTCCTTTTGTCTCCAGTTGTAATCAGTACTTCCTCGTTAGTTATGTGATCAACCTATCTAATCTTCAGTGTTCTTATGTAGCACCACATTTCGAAAGCTTCTATTCTGTTTTTATCTAAACTTTTTATCGTCCGTGTTTCACTTCTATACGTGTCTACACTTCAAGCCAATACCTTCAGAAAAGACTACATAAAACTTAAATCTATAGTCGATGGAAACAATTTTTTTTCTTCATAAATGCTTTTTTTGCCATTGTCAATCTACATTTTACATCCTCTCTACTTTGACCATCATCAGATATTTTGGTGCCCAAACAGCAAAACTCATCTACTACTTTAAGTTTCTCATTACCTAATATGATTCCCTTTGCATCACTTGATTTAATTTGACTACATTCCATTATCCTTGTTTTGCTTTAATTGATGTTTACCTTACATTGTCCTTTCAAGATGCTCTCCATTCCTTTCAACTGCTCTCCCAAGTCCTTTGCTGTCTCTGACAGAGTTACAATGACATCGGCAAACTTCAAGGTTTTTATTTCTTCTCCCTGAACATTAATTCCTATTCACGATTTTTCTTTTGCTTCCATTACTTCTTGTTCAATTTACATATCGAATAACATCGAGGATAGACTACAAACCACAGGATAACTAAAAGAACTAACTAAAGTATTTGGCTAATCCCACATACAACTTTTGGCTCTTCAGAATACTGATACACTGACGAAGACATTATTGAACCCGAGGATTATAAATCTCTCAGAGGAAAAAAAGCGAAAATACAATAGGAAAAGTTATTCCACATCTAGGAACAGGATTCATAGTAAACAGAACACCAGTAAACTCTGTAATATATTTTCATTCCCCAAGCCTCTCAGTTCTTACTCTGAGATCTGCAAATAAGTTTTACACCTTAATTAACCTTATTAACCTTAATAACGGTCATGCATCAGTAAATGAGAACAATAAAAGGAACCCAGGAAAAGTTGAAACTTTTCTGGAAGTTATGGAATATAAACTACCAAAGGTTCCATTAAAGAATCTCAAAATTTTACTAGGGGACTTCAATGTTCAGATTGCAAAAGAAAGAAAGTTCAAGACAAGTGTTGGCGAGCATGAAAAAAAAAAAAAAATGGGGAAGGCTAACAGTAAAATGAAGAGGCTTCAACCTTAAATTAATGTCCTCAAATTTTAAGGAACTGCCGAGGAAACGAAAAACTTGTAAATCATCTTATACAAACATAGGATCATTTCAGATCGACCATGTAGCTATATCCTTGAAATGACAAAGAAATCACTAACATCAAAGTTAGAAATGGTGCTAATACAGAAATAGATCACTGTTTAATTACAATAGAAACAGCATTTTTTCTGCAATTAAAGATTCGAAGAGAAGGGCAAAGGATTTATAAAACTGATAGTGACGTTTTGGAAAAGAAAAAAAAACAAGAATTTCAGGAATGGATAAATATAGATTCAAAAGATCGGGAGGAGACTAAACCAAAATTTGTCCAAACAGCCCTTGAAATAGCGCCACTCAAAAGACAAAAAATGCAGAAGGTGGAATGAAGAATGTGAAACAGCATTACTACTTAGAAAACAAGCCCAGCAGAAATGGTACTGCGCCAAGAGAAATGAAGAGTTTATCATCTTCAAACAACAAAAGTGTGAAACATCAAAACGCTGAGGGTGGTGAAAGGAAGTTTCAAAGCAACCATCTGTCTCTAACTGAGGAAGACTACCAAAGCAATCATTCCTCGAACTTCTATAAAACTTTTAAACCAAGCCTACAAGCTTATCAACCACCTAACTTATGCTTCAAAAATAAAGATGGAAAATTAGCCCTAAACAACCAAGAAAACTGTGAAATATTAGCAAGCTATTTTAAGAGGCTGTTAAACTGTGAGGTACCTGGAACAAAATTTATAGAAAGAAATTTGAGGATGGATTAAAAGAGACTCAGAATCTCCCAGCAAGGATGGAGAATGACAAGCCACCCAGGGAAGATTCAGTAACAGCTGAAATACGGAAAATGGCAGCTACTAAAACTGTCAGATAGCTACATGAAATATTTTTAAAAGTCTGGGAAACAGAAGATTCACCAGAACATTAGAGACCATTAACTCGCCCAGCCAAAAAGAAGGTGATAAAACTGACCGCGACCGCGACAACTATAAAGGAACTTCTTTCCTTCCAGTGACTTAAAAAATTCTTTCAAAAGAATTGCAAAACAGGCCGGAAAGCCAACGGGTGAGAGCACCAAGGAGGCTTTAGGACAGAACAATCCTGTGTAAAACGATGTGAAACTTACCATTAGATGTAGAAGAACGAGGTCCAAAAGCATGTACATAACATTTGTACGTTTCAAAGAAGCATATGATTCGGTTCATGGGGAAACATTATTCAACACCTTAAAAGGAGTTGGGTGCTGACAACAAATAAGCTGCATTCATAATAAACACACTTACAATACAATATACCAAATTAAATTATTAGGTGAAACCTCCAAGGCTTTTGAAATCGAAACTGTGGCAAGACAAGGAGATTACCTATCCGCCCTTCCGCTCAGTTGTGCACTAGAAAAGGTAAACAGAGAATGGAGAAAAAGAACAGGAGAAGATGAAATTTAAAAAATCACCCTTGGAAGAAAAGGGGATAATCTAATTTCTGACTTCTCACATCGAATAATAGCAAGGGTAAACCATCCACTTCCAGTATTCCCTGTGCCGGCATCGAAGCTAAAATTAACTCGGTATCCACGGAAAAAGATAGGTCCATTCAATATAACAGATTGGGCTTTGGCTTTTGCAGACGATCTTGCCATCTTAGCTGAATCTATGGAAGATGCAACAATACGGAAAAAATCCTGCAAGAGACAGCTTCAAGACATGTCTACGTATATCTTTCGAAAATACGGAGTACATGACAGATGCGAAGGAGGCGCGAAAACACGTGAAAATTGATTACGGAAGAATAAAAAAGACTACAAAATTTAAATATCTAGGTGAAATAATGAAATCAATTACTATATACAAAGAAGCTAACTTAGCAAGGCCAAGGAAACAAAAGACGTGTATAGCAAGAAGCCTATTTCTATAGATGGAAAACTGCGGTACAGTTAATACAACACTGTCACGCCTTCATAGTTCAGAATGCCTTTCGTTAAATACAGCTACACTGTTAGGTGTAATAGAGAAGAAAGGAAGAAAAGTAATCAAAAAAGTCTTGGGAGCAAAATACGAGAATGGAAAATGGAAATTTAGAAGTAATAAATAAATTTATGAAAACATGGAACCAATAGCAAACACCATGTGGAAGAGAAGAACTGTGTTCTATGGACACCAAAATGGCAAGATGAAAAGAGAGTAACAAAATGTATTTTTAACTTTCTGGCAGAAACTCAAAAACAACAATGACATGGGTCAAAGCAGACCTGAGGGAAATAAGAATAACGAAGGAAGAAATACGAGAAAAATTCAAGCAAAAGGAAAAAGTTTCAAGGCCTCCAGGAGAAAACAGATAAGGCAGACGCAATAGGAACAGAAGAAAAAAATAAAGAGTACACACACACACACACACACACACACACACACACATACACAGCTTACATCAACACGCATATCGTCAAACAAAAAACAATTGAAAGCAAAAGCCGAGTAAGTTAAAATGCTTACAGTAAGGAATGACACTGTAGACACAGAAACTGCAGTTACACTGCTGTATTTTAAAAACAGAATGACCATAAAGAAAACCGGAAGCTTTCACCCAGGTTGCTACACGAGAGAAAGCTACTTGTCTTGTAAATAATGAGTTACACACTGATCTGTAATTCCATTTCTATCTTATCATAAAATCTTCAATGAACCGTTTTATATCTATAATCCACATATGCGAGCAAAAAAATCGTGTACTAATGCAGGACGTCCACTGACGACGCCTTATTTATAAGGTGAAACGCGTCTACGTGTAAAAGCTAAATAAAAAACTTAATTTGCGGTGTGCAAAAGTCGTTTTCTTTTAAACTACTGCAATTTAAATGTGTCGTTAGTTGCCTTTTGAATCTGGGTCTGTTATTCAGTTTTCTAATATAATAGGATCATTCCAGAGTGGGGTTGCTTCTAGTGAGGAGGACTTCGATAAAGTGAGTGTGTACTGCAACGGAGTGGGTCAGATGAGATTGTGCTCTAATAGGAATGAGTGCTTCTACTGTGTTGTACTGACTAGAGTGTTAAGATCGAGGAGAGATATGAGAGACTGTATACGTAGATAAGACGGTACAGAGGCAGAGTGTATGGAAATCCCTGTTCTTGTCTGCACGTAGCTAGAATAGCTGTGCGTAATATGGTGAAATATGATGAAAGAGTCGTATTTCACAGACGTATCGAACGCAGCCGTTTGTCGCAAGTTCCAAAAGTTTGCTGAGAAAGACCTTACAGGATAACATCGCTATAATGGATAGTTAGAATTATAAGCGTTGTACAGCTTCCTTTTCCACGTCAAAAAGGAAGAGGTTTTTATGTATTGGTAGGGTATGGAGATAAGCGAATGCTTGACTGCATGCTTCCATACTGCAGATATATACTCAGTCCACGGTAGCTTTTAGTCTATTAACGCACCTGGACTTTTTGCCAATGGAGTGAAACTGGTATTGGTCCCATTTAAAATTGGTACGGATTCAAGATATTTGGGCCTAATGACTCTAGAATGACCAATCAGGACAGCTTGGCTTTTGGACGGATTGAGCTTTAACCTTATACATTGCCCTATTTAATAGTGTACACGGGTAAATATCGAAATTCTCGATATCTATCTTCAACTGTATTGGTTATGCGCTTAGAAATAACTAATTTGTCAACAAATGTACAATAGGACTGCACTGGTGACATCACTGACTTACAATGGGAATAACTTATTACCGAATCGTGGTGGACGCCTGATAATATCTGTCTCCATTATAGTCAAGCATTCGCTTATCTCCATGCCCTACCAATACATAAAAAAACTCTTCCTTTTTGACGCGAAAAAGAAAGCTGTAAAACGCTTATAATTTAAACTATCGATTTTCGCGATGTTATCAAATGGCTCTGAGCACTATGAGACTTAACACAGCGATGTTATCCTGTAAGGTCTTTCTCAGCAATGGAGCCGGGCACGATGAAATGTTAGCGAGATCATGTATACGTACGAGCAAAATTATGCCACTGCATTTGGAGAGCAATTTATGCTGCTAAGTTTGACAAATAAAATATCGAAGCCGGCATTGTCATAGGCTTTACTAAAGTCTAAGAATAACCGCAGAGTTGCTTCTCGTCTATTCATTGGAAGCTTCATTTCGTATGTTACTTTTATTAAAGCGAATGTTGTATAACGAAGTAGGCTGAAGGTCATGTAATGACCGCTGGGTCCTTCAAAGCGTTTACTGAAAGCTACGTAAGTGCTACGAAGTATATACGTCGACTGAGATGTAATTTTCATAATATTAAACGAACTAGGGACCGATATTACAATTTTCTTCAGGTGAAGAATATCTCAAAAACGAAGGACGATATCATGTTATGAGCTCAGAAATTAAACATTATCTTTGGCATGTGTTGAATTTCGGAACAATAACAAGTGGCTTGACCCAAGAAATTACCTTAATAAAACTCGCTCGGAAGAAAATACGAGGGCTATCGACAAAGTACATTACGTTTTGGAATTAAAAATAAGTAAAGCGTTGGAAATTTTTTTTATTATATACAGATGAAAGCCACACTTAAATACTACTTTTCTACATAGTGGCCATTTAAATTAAGACACTTATCGTAGCGATGGACGAGCTTGGAAATTCCTTCGTCGTAAAATTCGGCCGCCCTCGTAGCAATAGTGGGATATAATTTACGAAAAACTTAGTAAATAAAATGACAAGAATACTGCAAGCAATTGTTCAAGCTCAAAAAATAAACAAAAATTATTGGTAAACATATTTCAGCCTACTTTTGTTTCTTATACGTGTGTTTTAAGACATGACTGTAAGCCAGAAATATATATTCTTGTTCCTTTCTTTCTTTATGATAGATCACTGCAGTTCAATAAAATACCAAAAAATGAGAATATGTTATGATAATATTGTAGATAGCACATTTAAATACTGGACAAACCTTCCCGAAAGTCTCCAGTAGCTGCTTGTGGTGAAGGTTCTTATCCTGGTCAGTAGACCACAGGGGTGGTTCTGGGAACTTCTGGTCCAGGTAGTCCGATATGTCGAGGGACTCGACGACCACCTCGCCGCCACCCATCTCTAGGGCTGGCACTTTTGCCTCCGGATGCACTTTGCTGTACCACTCCGGCTTGTTCTTCAGGTTGATGTCCACCATTTCGAAGGGGACGCCCTTGGCAGCCAGGACGAGCCGCGCCCGCTGTGCGTACGGGCAGTACAGCATGGAGTAGAGTCGCAGCTTGCCAGCCTCCACTGGCGGCGGCTGCGGGTCACCTGCCGACACGAACGCATCAAACCTGCTTTTGCTGTTGTTGCTGCTTTGTTACATGCTTATAAAACTAAAATAGAAAATAGTGGATATGCGGTAAAACATCAACCATCTCCCGAAAAAAATGGGAGGAGGACGGGAGAATAGGAGTAGTAGTTCTAGGCACTGACGTGTAAAATGGAAAGTGTTAGATTCGAAGGCGCTTGATTTCAAAGAGCTTGGTTATAGAGGTCTTTGTTAAGTGTATTGATGATTATCTATGTAGGTTAATCTGGGCAACATTACAAGCAAGGTCCTTGTAAGCTCCCTAAAAACACTAGGGGAGTAAAAAGAAACACCATTGTAATTAACACAGCATCTGTTGTACGTAAATCATAAGATTTACATTACTGGCAATTAAAATTGCTGCACCACCAAGATGACGTGCTACAGACGAGAAATTTAACCGACTGGAAGAAGATGCTGTGACATCAAATGATTAGCTTTTCAGAGCACTCACACAAGGTTGGCGCTGGTGGCGACACCTACAACGTGCTGACATGAGGAAAGTTTCCAACCGATTTCTCATACACAAACAGCAGTTGACCGGCGTTGCCTGGTGAAACGCTGTTGTGATGCCTCGTGTAAGGAGGAGAAATGCGTACCATAACGTTTCCGACTTTGATAAAGTCGGATTGTAGCCTATCGCGATTGCGATTTATCGTATCGCGACATTGCTGCTCGCGTTGGTCGAGTTCCAATGACTGTTAGCAGAATATGGAATCGGTGGGTTCAGGAGGGTAGTACGGAACGGCTGCAGTTACCCTTGACGCTGCATCACAGACAGGCGCGCCTGCGATGGTGTACTCAACGACGAACCTGGGTGCACGAATAACAAAACGTCATTTTTTCAGATGAATCCAGGTTCTGTTTACAGCATCATGATGGTCGCATCCGTGTTTGGCGACATCGCGGTGAGCGCACATTGGAAGCGTGTATTCGTCATCACCATGCTGGCGTATCACCCGGCGTGATGGTATGGGGTGCCATTGGTTACACGTCTCGGTCCCCTCTTGTTCGCATTGACGGCACTTTGAACAGTGGACGTTACATTTCAGATGTGTTACGACCCGTGGCTCTACCCTTCATTCGATCCCTGCGAAACCCTACATTTCAGCAGGATAATGCACGACCACATGTTGCAGATCGTGTACAGGCCTTTCTGGATACAGAAAATGTTCGACTGCTGACCTGGCCAGCACATTCTCCAGATCTCTCACCAATTGAAAACATCTGGTCAATGGTGGCCGAGCAACAATACGCCAGTCACTACTCTTGATGAACTGTGCTATCGTGTTGAAGCTGCATGGGCAGCAGTACCTGTACACGCCATCCAAGCTCTGTTTGACTCAATGCCCATGCGTTTCAAGGCCGTTATTACGGCCAGAGGTGGTTGTTCTGGGTACTTATTTCTCAGGATCTATGCACCCAAATTGCGTGAAAATGTAATCACATGTCAGTTCTAGTATAATATATTTTTCCAATGAATACCCGTTTATCATCTGCATTTCTTCTTGGTGTAGCAATTTTAATGGCCAGTAGTGTAGTGTTGACGTGTGTCGTGGACACAAAGCTCAAATATCAGTACTATTATGTATACAATATAGGCTACACATTTCTCCTGGATGATAACTTTTGAACTAACATATGAGGAGCGCCAAAGGCGAAGAGGTAGTTCATTTCGACTAAATGATCGTTGTAAATTTGTTGTACATCACACAGCAACTTCGTCGCTCGTAGCTTGTCTCCCTCTCATAGCACTCTCATACATATAATTCTGTGAGAAGCGGCCACAGATTTGCGCTCCAGTGGCATTTTTTGGGTTCCGTACCTTAACCAGTGGAAATTGAACCCTTAGAGGATCACTTCGTTGCCCGTCTATCTGCTCTCTGTATATCTGTCTGTCTGTCTGTGTACTAAGACCCCTATTTTTCAGGAACAGATAGAGATACCAAGTCGATGTGTGCGTCATGTGCTAAGGGTCTACGATCTCTTGGCGGTGAAACAAATTTAAACTTCTAAGTGAGTGCAATCAAAAGATACAGCCACATACGTCACATGTTTCGAAATTCGCGAACTCACTGATCAAGACCTATAGATGAAGTAAATATATCGGGCCTGGTGGTATACCGGTAAAGCGTAAGCCTGGAAATCGAGAAGTCGCTGGATCGAATCTCGGTTGGGCTATGGACTTTTTTTAACTAGCCTTCACCTATGAAGGAGGTGAGAGCCCGTGTTAAACTATATGCTCCCTTTCCCCGGTTGGATAATTTGTTACCGAGAGGAACGTCGCCGAAGTGGCGTGTAATAGAAAGACTTGCACCATGCTATTGAGCCATACGAAATTATTATTATCATTATTATTATTTGTATATACAATAAAGTTTGTACGGAACCTTTAGAGCACAAGTCCTACTCACACTCGTCTAGCAAGGATTAATTTTGAGACAGAGAGCATCCTCCGAAAGAACTCTACTAACAAGTACCATTAATGAGAAAAGCTAGATTCTGACCAGTAAAAAGGCTGTGTTTAAACATACAGATGACATCGAAGACAATCATGTGATTTTCCACGCATGTGATGTATCCATTCCAAGTCACATTAATACTGGTAATAATGATAGTTCGCTCGTGAATGCACCTAGAGGCACAACGCAGGTAATTCTGCAGCAATTTTGTGGTAAAAAAAGCAGATTAGGTTTTAGCAGCTCATCGACTATGGTGTAATTACAGGTGGAGAATGTTCAGAATGAAGAATTATCAAAACTATGGGGCAGGCAACGGACCGTATTCTTTCCCTAGCAACCTTGGCGGAACAGAGTCCTGAACGGCCACTCTCCCCAATGCGAGTCCTGTGTGCTGCCAATGGGCCAACTTTCTCGGCCAAGGTTTTGTTTACATCGGCTCAGCCAGAAGCAGTCGTACCATTTCCAGCAGCTGACAGCTAAACTATTTGTGACGAGGTAGGCAATCAGAGCACTGTATCCCACGTTATGCTACCCCATTCCCGAGTGATTGAGATCTACTTCTTTAGTTCACATCTGAGTCTGGGCCAATATATTTAATATTTAGAGGGACACAAGGCTGCTTTCTAGCCTGCAGCATTCTGAAACTATACCAAGCCTGATAATCACCGTCTTATCACTTTGACGAACAGTAGTGGATATACTGGGTGATCAAAAAGTCAGTATAAATTTGAAAACTGAATAAATCACGGAATAATGTAGATAGAGAGGTACAAATTGACACACATGCTTGGAATGACATGGGGTTTTATTAAAACCAAAAAAATACAAACGTTCAAAAAACGTCCGACAGATGGCGCTTCATCTGATCAGAATAGCAATAATTAGCATAACAAAGTAAGACAATGCAAAGATGCTGTTCTTCACAGGAAATGCTCAATATGTCCACCATCGTTCCTCAACAATAGCTGTAGTCGAGGAATAATGTTGTGAACAGCACTGTAAAGCATGTCCGGAGTTATGTTGAGGCATTGGCGTCGGATGTTGTCTTTCAGCATCCCTAGAGATGTCGGTCGATCACGATACACTTGCGACTTCAGGTAATCCCAAAGCCAAAAATCGCATGGACTGAGGTCTGGGGAGCTGGGAGGCCAAGCATGACGAAAGTGGCGGCTGAGCGCACGATCACTACCAAACGACGCGCGCAAGAGATCTTGCACGCGTCTAGAAATACTTTATTTTTGTTTTTTTTTGTTCTAATAAAACCCCATGTCATTTCAAGCATGTGTGTGAATTTTTACCTCTCTATCTACATTATTCCGTGATTTATTAAGTTTTCAAATTTATACTGACTTTTTGATCACCCGGTATATTTGAGTACGATATTGCAGTGCCTGTGTCAATCTGAATTACAATAGAAAGTTCCTCCGGGCATGCATGCAGTTAAATTGCATTGTGCCGGCCGCTGTGACCGAGCTGTTCTAGGTGCTCCAGTCCGGAACTGCGCTGCTGCTACGGTTGCAGGTTCGAATCCTGCCTCGGGCATGGACGTGTGTGATGTCCTTGGATTAGTTAGGTTTAAGTAGTTCTAAGTCTAGTGGACTGATGACCTCAGATGTTAAGTCCCATAGTGCTCAGAGCCTTTTCAACCAGCCTTAGGTTAGTTGAAGCGCCTAGAACCGCTCGCCCACTCCTGCCGGCAAATACATTTCGAAACGCCAATTAGTAACAAGAACCAGTATTTTGTGGATACGTGAACATGGCGATTTTAGGTGAGGGAGTTTTAGACTGTCTGGTACTGATAGGAGTTGGGCCTGTGCTACTTCATTCATAACACTGACAAACTCAGCAAACAAGTGATTTGTGTTCTGAAGTTGTCTTTCTGTTGTACGTTACTCGTTGCTTTCTTTCCTTACTTGAAATAAGTAAAGAGGCTACTCTGGGGCCATCACGCGGTTACAGTACGACTCCTATTGTCAATGCTGCATTAGCAGAAGCGGAAATTTCGAATGTAGACCCCCTATTACATTACCATCGTCATGCTGCCAATGTTGCACGACTGTTTTTCCAAAACTGCCCCGAAGTTGATGGAAAACCAGAATAAAAAGAGAAATCAAATCAGGATAGTTAATCCTCATCGTCGATAAGTGAAATATGTAGCAGTACTAGTGACTGCCATTATTTAACTAACATAGGTTATATTTCCATACTGAATTGCATATTCACCTATATAAGAAAGCTGTATGATAGCAAGTTGTCCATAACAGAGAGCGGGCGGTTGCGCCGTGTGTCATAAAACACCAGGAAACGGCCGCAGCAAATTTCAAGGAAAGAGCAGGCAACATGTGCAAAGGAACCCCGGCAGACCAGGCTCAACAGTCTTTGAGGAAGTCCGCCAAGGGTCATATGCCAATACACAACCCGTCTACCGTTGAGCCGCATGTACCGAATGGACAGAGAGAGAGAAAAAAAGTACACTCTGCCACATACCAGACCAAAATGCGAGTTAATATTGCATTATCTGTGCTATGTTGAATGTTTCGAGACTCTAGCTCATTGGGAAGTTAGTTTAAAGTCAACTGCAAAATTTGTACCGCACAGACTAACAGACAACAAAGCGACCTAATGAAAACGTGTTACAAGGATGCGTAATGAGACCGTCGCACTGCAACTTCCATGCGCGAACCATAGAGCAACCACAACCGCCACACCTTAGCAAAAAATCTTGTCGAGAACCAGAGAAAATTAGGATTCTACGTAAAATTGCTAAGTGGGTCGAATGGTTTTATTCAGCCACTCGACCAATCTGGCACAAAACGACAGCACAAGTTAGAGATCTCGCGTTATGAAATCGTTCATGCAGAAGGATTGTACAAACATACTGTCGTTTCACTGTCGCACAGACTTCCGTATGGAACATATAGTAATATTGTGAGACCTGAGTTTCTCCTGGCGTATACAACTTTCAAATAACTTCCGGGAATTCAGCCAGGTAACACTTTCAGCGACCGCCGATATTTCGGCGGGAGAACACCCCGCCATTTTCAAGGCAAACTGCAACGGACAGGCGGCGTACATGCAAATTTAATACCTCGGTTCTCGGACCCAAGCAGGAAAGATAACACACACACACTGAACACTAGTGCCACCAAAGATGGCCAAAGTCAGAGCTATCGATAGTGAGACTATGAATTCGCAGGTGAGGTAGCATTGAGTCTGTCCCTCTGTTTCTTGACAAGGGAGAGAGCCGGATTCCAAACAGAGTTTAAACAGAAACCTCCATCCCTGTTAACAAGGTTGCTCGCTAATTTAATCTCAACTGCCTCCCGAATCACACTGTCCCAATAGCTGGACGTGCATGCCAATATCTCGGTGTTATTATATAACATGGGGTGACCAGTGTCCAAGCAATGTTCGGCAATAGCAGGTGTATATCGTGTCCCTTGTAGCTGCGGCATGGCATATATTGGTCAAACTATCAGGACCGTGGAGGACAGATGTACTGAGCATAAACGGCACACACGATTACAGCAGCCAAATAGATCTGCTATTGTCGAACATTGCTTGGACACTGGTCACCCCATGTTATATAATAACACCGAGATATTGGCATGCACGTCCAGCTATTGGGACAGTGTGATTCGGGAGGCAGTTGAGATTAAATTAGCGAGCAACCTTGTTAACAGGGATGGAGGTTTCTGTTTAAACTCTGTTTGGAATCCGGCTCTCTCCCTTGTCAAGAAACAGAGGGACAGACTCAATGCTACCTCACCTGCGAATTCATAGTCTCACTATCGATAGCTCTGACTTTGGCCATCTTTGGTGGCACTAGTGTTCAGTGTGTGTGTGTGTTATCTTTCCTGCTTGGGTCCGAGAACCGAGGTATTAAATTTGCATGTACGCCGCCTGTCCGTTGCAGTTTGCCTTGAAAATGGCGGGGTGTTCTCCCGCCGAAATATCGGCGGTCGCTGAAAGTGTTACCTGGCTGAATTCCCGGAAGTTATTTGAAATATAGTAATATGCATCCCATGTGTAGAGAAGGAACTGAATAAGCTGAAGACAAGTAAGTCGCCAGATCAGGATGGAATCCCATTCCCGTTTAACAAAGGGTACTCTACGGCGTTGGTCCGTTACTGAACTTTCATTTATCGGGAATCTCTCGTCAGCGCAATGTCCCAAGCGACTGGAAAAAAAGCGCTGGTAACTCCTGTATGTAAGAAGAGTGCAAAAACGGACCTGCAAAATTACGAACCAATAAATATCCTTAACATCGATTTGCCCCAGAACTCTTCAATATAGTCTCACTTTGAATAAATTAATTTTTCTTGGGACAGAAAAGCTTCCCTGCACAAGCCGGCACGGTTTCAGAAAGCTCCGCTCTTGCACAACTCAGCGTTTTTCTCACATGATATACTCGAACTATGGATAGGTAGTTTTCATATTCGGAAATTTCCTAAAAGCGTTTGGAATGGTGCCCCACTGCAGATTCTTAACAAAGGTACAGCACATGGAATATGTTCCCAGATATGTGTGTGGCTCGAGGACTTCCCCAGAGACAAGGTATCGTCAGGAACGCACTAGGCAAGTGGGACAGAAACACGATTATTCTCCATGTATATGTTTTTACCCGTGGTCTAGGGGTAGCGTCTTTGATTCATAATCAAAACGTCTTCGGTCCCGTGTTTGATCCCCGCCACAGCCTAAATTTTGATAAATAATCAGCATTGGCGGCCGAAGACTTCCGGCATAAGAAGTCAGCCTCATTCTGCCAACGGCCTTGTCAAAGAGGGCGGAGGAGCGGATAGAGGTTCAGGGCACTCTCTTGTCCTAGGCGGAAGAATCAGCAATGATCAACGACATGAGGAAGCAGAAGGCAATGGAAACCACTGCATTAAAGACACGTAACGTGTATCCACAGGACATGTGGCCTGTATTTGAAGAAGTGTCATGATGATCTCTCCATTGGCAAAAGATTCCGGAATAGTCCCCCATTCGGATCTCCGGAAGGGGACTGCCAAGGGGGAGGTTACCATGAGAAAAAGATTGAATAATAAACGAAAGGATAACGTTCTACGAGTCGGGGCGTGGAATGTCAGAAGCTTGAACGTGGTAGGGAAACTAGAAAATCTGAAAAGGGAAATGCAAAGGCTCAATCTAGATATTGTAGGGGTCAGTGAAGTGAAGTGGAAGGAAGAGAAGGATTTCTGGTCAGATGAGTATCGGGTAATATCAACAGCAGCAGAAAATGGTATAACAGGTGTAGGATTCGCTATGAATAGGAAGGTAGGGCAGAGGGTGTGTTACTGTGAACAGTTCAGTGACTGGGTTGTTCTAATCAGAATCGACAGCAGACCAACACCGACAACGTTAGTTCAGGTATAGATGTCGACGTCGCAAGCTGAAGATGAACAGATAGAGAAAGTGTATGAGGATATTGAAAGGGTAATGCAGTATGTAAAGGGGGACGAAAATCTAATAGTCATGGGCGACTGGAATGCAGTTGTAGGGGAAGGAGTAGAAGAAAAGGTTACAGGAGAATATGGGCTTGGGACAAGGAATGAAAGAGGAGAAAGACTAATTGAGTTCTGTAACAATTTCAGCTAGTAATAGCGAATACCCTGTTCAAAAATCACAAGAGGAGGAGGTATACTTGGAAAAGGCCGGGAGATACGGGAAGATTTCAATTGGATTACATCATGGTCAGACAGAGATTCCGAAATCAGATACTGGATTGTAAGGCGTACCCAGGAGCAGACATAGACTCAGATCACAATATAGTAGTGATGAAGAGTAGGCTGAAGTTCAAGACATTAGTCAGGAAGAATCAACACGCAAAGAAGTGGGATGCGGAAGTACTAAGGAATGACGAGATACGTTTGAAGTTCTCTAACGCTATAGATACAGCAATAAGGAATAGCGCAATAGGCAGTACAGTTGAAGAGGAATGGACATCTCTAAAAAGGGCCATCACAGAAGTTGGGAAGGAAAACATAGGTACAAAGAAGGTAGCTGCGAAGATACCATGGGTAACAGAAGAAATACTTCAGTTGATTGATGAAAGGAGGAAGTACAAAAATGTTTCGGGAAAATCAGGAATACAGAAATACAAGTCGCTAAGGAATGAGATAAATAGGAAGTGCAGGGAAGCTAAGACGAAATGGCTTCAGGAAAAATGTGAAGACATCGAAAAAGATATGATTGTCGGAAGGACAGACTCAGCATACAGGAAAGTCAAACCAACCTTTGGTGACATTAAAAGCAACGTTGGTAACATTAACAGTGCAACGGGAGTTTCACTGTTAAATGCAGAGGAGAGAGCAGATAGGTGGAAAGAATACATTGAAAGCCTCTATGAGGGTGGAGATTTGTCTGATGTGATAGAAGAAGAAACAGGAGTCGATTTAGAAGAGATAGGGGATCCAGTATTAGAATCGGAATTTAAAAGAGCTTTGGAGGACTTACGGTCAAATAAGGCAGAAGGGATAGATAACATTCCATCAGAATTTCTAAAATCATTGGGGGAAGTGGCAACAAACGACTATTCACGTTGGTGTGTAGAATATATGAGTCTGGCGATATACCATCTGACTTTCGGAAAAGCATCATCCACACAATTCCGAAGACGGCAAGAGCTGGCAAGTGCGAGAATTATCGCACAATTAGCTTAACAGCTCATGCATCGAAGCTGCTTACAAGAATAATATACAGAAGAATGGAAAAGAAAATTGAGAATGCGCTAGGTAACGATCAGTTTGGCTTTAGGAAAAGTAAAGGGACGAGAGAGGCAATTCTGACGTTACGGCTAATAATGGAAGCAAAGCTAAAGAAAAATCAAGACACTTTCATAGGATTTGTCGACCTGGAAAAAGCGTTCGACAGTATAAAATGGTGCAAACTGTTCGAGATTCTGAAAAAAGTAGGGGTAAGCTATAGGGAGAGACGGGTCATATACAATATGTACAACAACCAAGAGGGAATAATAGGAGTGGACGATCAAGAACGAAGTGCTCGTATTAAGAAGGGTGTAAGACAAGGCTGTAGCCTTTCGCCCCTACTCTTCAATCTGTACATCGAGGAAGCAATGGTGGAAATAAAAGAAAGGTTCAGGAGTGGAATTAAAATACAAGGTGAAAGGATATCAATGATACGATTCGCTGATGACATTGCTATCCTGAGTGAAAGTGAAGAAGAATTAAATGATCTGCTGAACGGAATGAACAGTCTAATGAGTACACAGTATGGTTTGAGAGTAAATCGGAGAAAGACGAAGGTAATGAGAAGTAGTAGAAATGAGAACAGCGAGAAACTTAATATCAGGATTGACGGTCACGAAGTCAATGAAGTTAAGGAATTCTGCTACCTAGGCAGTAAAATAACCAATGACGGACGGAGCAAGGAGGACATCAAAAGCAGACTCGCTATGGCAAAAAAGGCATTTCTGGCCAAGAGAAGTCTACTAATATCAAATACACGCCTTAATTTGAGGAAGAAATTTCTGAGGATGTACGTCTTGAGTACAGCATTGTATGGTAGTGAAACATGGACTATGGGAAAACCGGAACAGAAGAGAATCGAAGCATTTGAGATGTGGTGCTATAGACGAATGTTGAAAATTAGGTGGACTGATAAGGTAAGGAACGAGGAGGTTCTACGCAGAATCGGAGAGGAAAAGAATATGTGGAAAACACTGATATGGAGAAGGGACAGGATGATAGGTCATCTGCTAAGACATGAGGGAATGACTTCCATGGTACTAGAGGGAGCTGAAGAGGGCAAAAACTGTAGAGGAAGACAGAGATTGGAATACGTCAAGCAAATAATTGAGGACGTAGGTTGCAAGTGCTACTCTGAGATGAAGAGGTTAGCACAGGAAAGGAATTCGTGGCGGGCCGCATCAAACCAGTCAGTAGAAAAAAAATAAATATATATATATATACATGACCCGAAGGGCAGGGTGAGCAGCAACCTTCAACTGTTTACTGATGACGCTGTTTTGCGCGGGAGGATGTTCTAATTGAGTGACCGTAGGAGGATACAAGATCACATAGACGAAATTTCTAATTTATATTATGTATGGCGTCTAGTTCTAAAGAAGTTAATGCAAATGAGTGAGGAAAAAATCCCGCACTATTCGAATACTCCATTGTAGTGAGCTGCTTGACATTGTAAAGGCTGTTAAATACACTCCTGGAAATGGAAAAAAGAACACATTGAGACCGGTGTGTCAGACCCACCATACTTGCTCCGGACACTGCGAGAGGGCTGTACAAGCAATGATCACACGCACGGCACAGCGGACACACCAGGAACCGCGGTGTTGGCCGTCGAATGGCGCTAGCTGCGCAGCATTTGTGCACCGCCGCCGTCAGTGTCAGCCAGTTTGCCGTGGCATACGGAGCTCCATCGCAGTCTTTAACACTGGTAGCATGCCGCGACAGCGTGGACGTGAACCGTATGTGCAGTTGACGGATTTTGAGCGAGGGCGTATAGTGGGCATGCGGGAGGCCGGGTGGACGTACCGCCGAATTGCTCAACACGTGGGGCGTGAGGTCTCCACAGTACATCGATGTTGTCGCCAGTGGTCGGCGGAAGGTGCACGTGCCCGTCGACCTGGGACCGGACCGCAGCGACGCACGGATGCACGCCAAGACCGTAGGATCCTACGCAGTGCCGTAGGGAACCGCACCGCCACTTCCCAGCAAATTAGGGACACTGTTGCTCCTGGGGTATCGGCGAGGACCATTCGCAACCGTCTCCATGAAGCTGGGCTACGGTCCCGCACACCGTTAGGCCGTCTTCCGCTCACGCCCCAACATCGTGCAGCCCGTCTCCAGTGGTGTCGCGACAGGCGTGAATGGAGGGACGAATGGAGACGTGTCGTCTTCAGCGATGAGAGTCGCTTCTGCCTTGGTGCCAATGATGGTCGTATGTGTGTTTGGCGCCGTGCAGGTGAGCGCCACAATCAGGACTGCATACGACCGAGGCACACAGGGCCAACACCCGGCATCATGGTGTGGGGAGCGATCTCCTACACTGGCCGTACACCACTGGTGATCGTCGAGGGGACACTGAATAGTGCACGGTACATCCAAACCGTCATCGAACCCATCGTTCTACCGTTCCTAGACCGGCAAGGGAACTTGCTGTTCCAACAGGACAATGCACGTCCGCATGTATCCCGTGCCACCCAACGTGCTCTAGAAGGTGTAAGTCAACTACCCTGGCCAGCAAGATCTCCGGATCTGCCCCCCATTGAGCACGTTTGGGACTGGATGAAGCGTCGTCTCACGCGGTCTGCACGTCCAGCACGAACGCTGGTCCAACTGAGGCGCCAGGTGGAAATGGCATGGCAAGCCGTTCCACAGGACTACATCCAGCATCTCTACGATCGTCTCCATGGGAGAATAGCAGCCTGCATTGCTGCGAAAGGTGGATATACACTGTACTAGTGCCGACATTGTGCATGCTCTGTTGCCTGTGTCTATGTGCCTGTGGTTCTGTCAGTGTGATCATGTGATGTATCTGACCCCAGGAATGTGTCAATAAAGTTTCCCCTTCCTGGGACAATGAATTCACGGTGTTCTTATTTCAATTTCCAGGAGTGTATTAGACATGCCGTTTCAAAGCGATATGAAATGAAATAAGCATGTAAGGATTGCAGTGGGGAAAGTGAATGATCGACTTTGGTTTATTGGGAAAACTTTGGGAAGTCTGGTTAATCTGGTTTGTTACCTGTTAGTTCGATCAATACGCTGGTATTACGGAGATGCGTCGAGAACTCAAATGGGAAACTCTGGAGGAAAGGCGACATTCTCTTCGGCGAACACGATTGAGAATATTCAGAGAAACGGCTTCTGATGCCGTAAAAGTACATTTCGCCTAAGGGCCACGAAGATAAGAGAAATTAGGGCTCGTTAGGAGGCATGTAGACAGTCGTTTTGCCCTCGCTCTATCTGCGAGTGGAACAGGAAAGGAAGTGACTGGTAGTGGTACAAGGTACTCTCCACCACCTATCATAAGGTGGCTTGCGAAGTACATTTGTAGACGAAGAGGAGATTTTTTAAATTAGAATGTGGTGACAGATTATAGTGCCAAAAGCGTAGGAATTCGTAGGTAGCGAATCAAATTGTGAACAGCTCGGTAACATCAGCTCCCAGAGAGAAAATATCTTAGTGGAATTGTTGTATGAGCGGTGCGCCAGTGGTGTATTGATTCGGTAGCGGTAGGAGCTGCGAAACAGAGCTATGTTTGTTCGTCTGCGGTTAGAGCCATGAAACGCAAGTAAGCTATGTCGAGCGTCGGAAGAACCGGTTCGATAACTATAGGAGCAGCGGAAAAGCGAGATAAGTGAGTGTAGACATACAGAATGTGTCGGAAGCGATTATACCTAAGCGCCAAGTGAGACCAAGAGTTTACGTACCACAAGCACTGATTATGTTAAGAGACTGCACATACACTATGTGATCAAAAGTATCCGGACACCCCCAAAAACATACTTTTTCATGTTAGGCGCATTGGGCTACCACCTACTGCCAGGTACTCCATTTCAGAGAGCTCAGTAGCCATTAGCCATCGTGAGAGAGCAGAATGGGGCGCACCGCGGAACTCACGGACTTCGAACGTGGTCATGTCATTGGGTGTCATATGTGCCATACATCTGTACGCGTGATTTCCACACTCCTAAACATCCCTAGGTCCACTGTTTCCGATGTGATAGTGAAGTGTAAACGTGAAGGGACACATACAGCACGAAGGCGTACAGTCCGACCTCGTCTGTTGACTGACAGAGACCGCCGACAGTTTAAGAAGGTCGTAATGTGTAATAGGCAGACATTTATCTAGAATAACACACATGAATTCCAAACTGCATCAGGATCCACTGCAAGTACTATGACAGTTAAGCGGGAGGTGAGAAAAATTGGATTTCATGGTCATGTGGCTGCTCATCAGCCACATATCACGCTGCTAAATGCCAAACGACTCCTTGCTTGGTGTAAGGATTGGACGATTGAATATGGAAAAACGTTTTTTGGAGTGACGAATGACGGTAGACAATGGGACGATCCAATGGCAGGGTGTGGGTATGGCGAATGTACAGTGAACGTCATCTGCTAGCGTGTGTAGTGCTAACAGTAAAATTCGGAGGCGGTGGTGTCATGGTGTGGTCGTGTTTTTCACGGAGGGGACTTGCACCCCTTGTTGTTTTGTATGTCATTATCACAACACAGGCTTACATGGATGTTTCAAGCACCTTCTTGCTTCCCACTGTTGAAGAGCAATTCGAGGACGGCGACTTCATCTTTCAAAACGGTCGAGCACCTGTTCATAATGCACGGCCTGTGGACGGGCCAGCACAGAGTCCTGACCTGAATCCTACAGAACACCTTTGGGAAGTTTTGTAACGCCGACTTCGTGCCAAGTCTCACCTACCGACATCGGTACCCCTCCTCAGTGCAACACTCCGTAAAGAATGGGGCTGCCATTCCCCAAGAAACCTTCCAGCACCTGACTGAACGTATGCCTGCGAGAGTGGAAGCTGTGATCAAAGCTAAGGGTGGGCCAACACCATACTGAATTCCAGCATTACCGATGGAAGGCGCCACTAACTAGTACGTCATTATCAACCAGGTGTCCGGATACTTTTGATCACATAGTGTATATAACGAGTGTATTGAATGTGACGAAGCGAAGCATACAGATGAAGCATCCTGTAGTGCGGGCAAGGAAATATCACCCGATGAGGCTTTTGAAATAGGGCCATTGAGAAAAGTAAAGACTGAGATAAAACTCAAAGCCAGTAAAATAAAATAAATTCTCAGAGTGAATATTTGAATATTGAAGAAAGAAATGTCATTAGGGTGACATGTATGGCACACAATAACGTATTTCACCTAGTAGAATTAATAAACAGCGGTTCAGTTTCAGAATGGAAGATTTATTTAGACCCCTTTACTATGGTTTCAACGTTTTCTTCAAAAGCAAATACTGACAAACTAAACAGGTTATCTATGGAAACATAAATATCAGGTACAATAATATCTGGTAACGCTAGAGCACCAGTTATACGTTGGTGAGGTAACTGACAAAGGAGAGAAGGTGTATGAATACCTAGATGATGTCGTAATACACGTTGTAACAGGTATAAGTGCAGATATTTTTATATGTGGTACATTAATATATTCACCTCAGTGTGTTGGTTACTTTTTTCTCTGTATCGAACACCCATGCCACAAACACATCACAAACTTTACGACCTGATGTTTTGTGCGTAGCTGTAGGTGCACCACTAACTGGAATTTGCCTGTCAGTACAGACTAACCGTTTCGCGTCCACACCTCAACACCTGACCTGCTGGCCAGTAGAGGCCCCCCGCCCCCTCACCCCCTCCACATGCATGGCCGCCCACATTTCCACCCGCGCTGCCCCCGCCAGTCAACTCGCACGCTAATCGTTCGCTTCTTTTGTCAGTCGACTCGACTGAATCGAGTTATCAAGCAGTTGTACTTTGCTACGTAGCACGCGCATCCGCGTCATCGTGTTTTATACGTTTCTGTCTGGCACATACCTACGAGTAAAGTCGAGGCCTTTTTACTGATCTCGATACGTTATTTTGTCTGGCATTTGTTCGAGAAAAGTCGCGAATATTCTACTGTTTTGTGATTAAAAAGAGACTAATTGGAGAGATTCTTCAATACAAGCAAACGAGCGACTTAATGGCTTAGCTCTGTTGAACACTCACTCAGACATTGATTGTCCTATTGACGATGTAGTTAATCAATTTAGCAAGAAGAATAGGCGCATATAATTCATAATTTAAGGAAGAAAACCACAATTGTAACTTTTTTATATCATAAGATGGTATTGTCTTGCATATGTGTATAACCAGCTTAAATAAAACTTTCTTAAACTTTGCATGTGGCTTGATTATTTTTTATTACGGTAAAAGTAAAGGTAGCTCAAGATATCTTTAGCGCCCTTTCCTTGAGGTTTTTCTGTATCCGCCATTGCTTGGAGGTACCAGCCAATCTAAAAATAACGTAAATACTTACGTAATGTTGTTCCGTACACTGTCTTCAGTCACCAACAGAAATATCTGTACTTATACCTATTACACCCTGTATTAGGCTCATAAGTAAAGGACCATGTGAGGAAGCTTGAGGAGATCTTTGAGAGGCAAAGTCTCTAAAATTTCAAATTGCAACTAGATAAATGTGAGTTCCTGCGCAAGCACGCAACACTTTTGGGGCGTGTTCATAAAGTAAAAGGGTTAAAGCCTTGTCCAAATGAGGTCGAGGCTGAAAAACCGTATCCACAGACTACTTCACAATTAAAAGTATTTCTGGGCCTAAACGGAGACTATCGTTGTATCATAAACAGTTACAGTAAAATTGCAAAACTTCTATACCACTTGCTGAAGAAAGGAGTGTCACATAATTGGGGACAGAACAGGAAGAGGCATTCGACGGTTGAAGGAAAACCTGTGAAGCTTTCTGATATTGCAGTATCCTGACTTTAGTCAAGGGTTTATTGTTACAACTGATGACAGTCAGAGCTCGATCATCGCAGTTCTAAGCATGGAAAAATGAGCAGTGACTTGATTGTTGCTTACGCATCTACAGCATTAAACAAAGCAGAACAGTCATACAGCACTATAGAGAGGAAAATATTGCTGAAATGAGAAGAACATTATTAGCAAATTCTGTATAAAGGTGGCAAGCGAAATCAGGTCGGAGATGCCCTCTCTAGAATTCAAAACCTGAGGACAGCTATTAATGAAATTGAAGACAATAAAAGAGACTCGAGAAAGATAAACCGAAACGGCTGGGACAGCTGGGGGGAGGGGTGGGGGAGGGGAGCGGAAGTTTAAAAGCCGTTCCTGAGGTCGTAAACGATGGTAAACGGCGTTGTGGAGAAGGCGAGATAAGCGGAGCAAGTAACACCGACCTTGTGGACGAAGGTGGTACGTGGGTAATAACAGGGAGCACGACCGTGCGGAAACGAGCTGCTACTTAGAATCTAGCAGAAAAGAAAGCGACCCTGAAGAGCAACCATGATTCTCCGGTCTGCAGTCCTCAAGGAATAGGGAGAACTTACGGTAGACTGGGGAAATACTGTACATGGGATGGAGTGAAAGCCGATATAGAACTGTATGCTTGCCGCCGCTAAAGCTGTCAAAAGAATAAAATTACACAGACTAAAACTAAAATGCCAATAGAAATAACGAAGATCCCTGAATGTATCTTTGAAAGATGTACTACGGATATCGTTGACCAGCTTTGTCAAAACCGAGCGAAGTGGCGCAGTAGTTAGCACACTGGACTCGCATTCGGGAGGAAGACGGTCCGAACCTGCGTCTGGCCATCCTGATATTGGTTTTCCGTAATTTCCCTAGATCGCTTCAGACAAATGCCGGGATGATTCCTCTGAAAGGGCATGGGCGACTTCCTTCCCCATTCTTCCCTAATCCGATGGGACCGATGATCTCGCGCTTTCGTCCCCTCCCCAAAATCGACCTACCAACCGACTAACTTCGTCAGACAGATAGGAGTAATAAGTACATCCTTGCCTTCCAGGCTGCACTGGCGAAATTTCTATTCATGGAACCCATCGAGAAACAAGACGCTGAAACGGTTGCAGGAGTGCTAGTGGAAAAGATTATTTTAAAGTTTGGAATATCATCAGTATTACGTAGTATATGGGTAGTAACTTCATCAGTAAAACAGTGCGAAGGGTATCCAAATTAGTGCGTATAGAGAAAACCAAAATCATGTGCTGCCACCCGCAGAGTAATTGGATGTTAGGAAAAACTTAAATGCTCAGACATTACGCTGAGGTGGCAAGGCATGGAATAGCGATATGGACATATACAGGTATAAAAGGGCAGTGCACTGGCGGAGCTGTCTTTTGTACTCAGGTGATTAATGTGAGACCGTTCCCGGCCTGATTATGACCGTATGATGAGAATCAACAGACCTTGAATATGGAGCGGTAGTTGGAGGTAGACGTATGGGACAGTCCATTTCGGAAGTCGTTAGCGAAGTCGATATTTCGAGATCCACAGTGTCAATAATGTGCCGAGAATATCAAATTTCAGACATAACCTCTTAACACGGACAACGCAGTGGTCGACAGCCTTCACGTAACGACTGAGAGCAGCGGCGTGTGTGTAGATTTGTCAATGCTAAGAGGTAATCATCACTGCGTTAAATAACCGCTGAAATCAATGTGGGACGTACGACGAACGTATCCGTTAGGACAGTGCGGTAAAATCTGGCGTTAATGGGCTATGGCAGCAGACGACCGACACGATTGCCTTTGCTAACATCCCAACGTCTCCTGCAGTGCCTGTCCTGGGCTCGTGACCACATCGGTTGAACCCTAGACGACTGGAAAACTGTGGGCTTTCAGGTGAGTCCCGATTTCAGTTGGTAGGTTCAAATGGTTCAAATGGCTCTGAGCACTATGGGACTTAACAGCTGTGGTCATCAGAACTACTTAAACCTAACTAACCTAAGGACATCACACACATCCATGCCCGAGGCAGGATTCGAATCTGCGACCATAGCAGTCGCGCGGTCCCGGACTGCGTGCCTAGAACCGCGAGACCACCGCGGCCGGCTCAGTTGGTAGGCGCTGATGGTAGGGTTCAAGTGTGGCGCACACCCGACCAAGCCATGACCCCAAAGTTGTCAACAAAGCACTGGGCAAGCTGGTGGTGGCACTATAATGATGTGAGCTGCATGAACCGATATTGACCGGTTGTGGTTATGTTGGGCTACTTGGAGACCATTTTCGGCCATTCAAGGACTTCATGTTCCCAAACAACGATGGAATTCTTATCGATGACAATGCACTCTATCGCCGGGCCACCGCGATTATTTGAAGAATATTCTGGACATTTCGAGCGAATGATTTGGCCGACTAGATCGCCCGACATGTATCCCATCCATCATTTATGGGAAGTAAGTGAGAGGTTAGTTCGTACACAAAATCCTGCTCCAGTAACAGTTTCGCAACTGTGGGTAGATGCAGCATTGCTGAATATTTTTGCAGGGAACTTCCAACGGCTTGAATAGTCCATGCCACGTCGAGCTTCTGCATTACGCTGGGCAAAAGGAGGTTCTATACTATGTTAGGAGGTTTTCCATGAATTTTGTCACTTCAGTTTATGGATACTTGGGATACTTGATTGTCATATTTAACACAACACCACGTAATGCAACTTAGTACATACCTCGTGAGATGTTCCTTCGGATAGTACGTAATATACCAGGAACATTCCAAAAGAATGCAACACACGTAATTAGAATTATGATGCTTATATGCTTGAGTTAAAAGAGCGAATTAGAGCTACGTACCAAAATGCACCAACTTCTAATGATGAACCTAAATTGAGGAATAGAGAGTAGTATGATAAAACACAACATCCAAAAGAGCTCGAATCAGGAGATGAAGTTTTTTATTCGATGAAAGTGTATGTACTGGAAGTCAAGGAAATTAGACGGCCAAAGGCGAGGCGCATGAATTGTAAAACAAATTAAAGGACCAACTGTGGTAACACAATTAAGTGGGAATGAGCGTCAAAGAGCACACGCCAATCGCCTGAAAGATTTTGTTTTAATTACAGGATGGTGCCAATACATCTGACACTGATAATTACCATGATAGGATTAGGGATTACTTCGATCCAAATAGTGACGAGTCGTTTAGATCAAGAACTTACGAAATTCCCGTCTTCCCTAGGATTATACTATGAGAACATGAGAAAAGTCAGTCTTTATATTGTAACATGGAATTATTTTAATTTAGCAGAATTAAAGAACATATTTGAAAACACCGAAGGAGCTGTAAAATTCTGCCAAAGAAGCTTTTCTCTACTTAATACGAATACTTTAGAATGTGCAAGTGTAAAACAGGCATTACAATGCCACAAATGCGAAACACAGAACTCTCGATGTCTAAATGGACCATTAGCTCGCCAGAAAGAAAAGTACGGAAACGTTTGTTGGAGAAATCAGTAAGATATTATCTGGAACTCTAGATGTAGATAACGCATCCTATTTTACGGCAAAAACTGATGTGTTAGAGGGAGAAAAAAAACAGTTCTTAAGATTAACTAGGGGGCAAGACACAACAGTAAAATCTGCGGTATCGTTATCAGGAGAAAGAAAACTGGCGTTCTACGGATCGGAGCGTGGAATGTCAGATCCCTTAATCGGGCAGGTAGGTTAGAAAATTTAAAAAGGGAAATGGATAGGTTGAAGTTAGATATAGTGGGAATTAGTGAAGTTCGGTGGCAGGAGGAACAAGACTTCTGGTCAGGTGACTACAGGGTTATAAACACAAAATCAAATAGGGGTAATGCAGGAGTAGGTTTAATAATGAATAGGAAAATAGGAATGCGGGTAAGCTACTACAAACAGCATAGCGAACGCATTATTGTGGCCAAGATAGATACGAAGCCCACACCTACTACAGTAGTACAAGTTTATATGCCAACTAGCTCTGCAGATGACGAAGAAATTGAAGAAATGTATGATGAAATAAAAGAAATTATTCAGATTGTGAAGGGAGACGAAAATTTAATAGTCATGGGTGACTGGAATTCGAGTGTAGGAAAAGGGAGAGAAGGAAACATAGTAGGTGAATATGGATTGGGGGACAGAAATGAAAGAGGAAGCCGCCTGGTAGAATTTTGCACAGAGCACAACATAATCATAACTAACACTTGGTTTAAGAATCATGAAAGAAGGTTGTATACATGGAAGAACCCTGGAGATACTAAAAGGTATCAGATAGATTATATAATGGTAAGACAGAGATTTAGGAACCAGGTTTTAAATTGTAAGACATTTCCAGGGGCAGATGTGGACTCTGACCACAATCTATTGGTTATGACCTGTAGATTAAAACTGAAGAAACTGCAAAAAGGTGGGAATTTAAGGAGATGGGACCTGGATAAACTAAAAGAACCAGAGGTTGTACAGAGATTCAGGGAGAGCATAAGGGAGCAATTGACAGGAATGAGGGAAATAAATACAGTAGAAGAAGAATGGGTAGCTTTGAGGGATGAAGTAGTGAAGGCAGCAGAGGATCAAGTAGGTAAAAAGACGAGGGCTAGTAGAAATCCTTGGGTAACAGAAGAAATATTGAATTTAATTGATGAAAGGAGAAAATATAAAAATGCAGTAAGTGAAACAGGCAAAAAGGAATACAAACGTCTCAAAAATGAGATCGACAGGAAGTGCAAAATGGCTAAGCAGGGATGGCTTGAGGACAAATGTAAGGATGTAGAGGCCTATCTCACTAGGGGTAAGATAGATACAGCCTACAGGAAAATTAAAGAGACCTTTGGAGATAAGAGAACGACTTGTATGAATATCAAGAGCTCAGATGGAAACCCAGTTCTAAGCAAAGAAGGGAAAGCAGAAAGGTGGAAGGAGTATATAGAGGGTCTATACAAGGGCGATGTACTTGAGGACAATATTATGGAAATGGAAGAGGATGTAGATGAAGATGAAATGGGAGATAAGATACTGCATGAAGAGTTTGACAGAGCACTGAAAGACCTGAGTCGAGACAAGGCCCCGGGAGTAGACAACATTCCATTAGAACTACTGATGGCCGTGGGAGAGCCAGTCCTGACAAAACTCTACCATCTGGTGAGCAAGATGTATGAAACAGGCGAAATACCCTCAGACTTTAAGAAGAATATAATAATTCCAATCCCAAAGAAAGCAGGTGTTGACAGATGTGAAAATTACCGAACTATCAGCTTAATAAGTCACAGCTGCAAAATACTAACAAGAATTCTTTACAGACGAATGGAAAAACTAGTAGAAGCCAACCTCGGGGAAGATCAGTTTGGATTCCGTAGAAACACTGGAACACGTGAGGCAATACTGACCTTACGACTTATCTTAGAAGAAAGATTAAGGAAAGGCAAACCTACGTTTCTAGCATTTGTAGACTTAGAGAAAGCTTTTGACAATGTTGACTGGAATACTCTCTTTCAAATTCTAAAGGTGGCAGGGGTAAAATACAGGGAGCGAAAGGCTATTTACAATTTGTACAGAAACCAGATGGCAGTTATAAGAGTCGAGGGACATGAAAGGGAAGCAGTGGTTGGGAAGGGAGTAAGACAGGGTTGTAGCCTCTCCCCGATGTTGTTCAATCTGTATATTGAGCAAGCAGTAAAGGAAACAAACGAAAAATTCGGAGTAGGTATTAAAATTCATGGAGAAGAAATAAAAACTTTGAGGTTCGCCGATGACATTGTAATTCTGTCAGAGACAGCAAAGGACTTGGAAGAGCAGTTGAATGGAATGGACAGTGTCTTGAAAGGAGGATATAAGATGAACATCAACAAAAGCAAAACAAGGATAATGGAATGTAGTCTAATTAAGTCGGGTGATGCTGAGGGAATTAGATTAGGAAATGAGGCACTTAAAGTAGTAAAGGAGTTTTGCTATTTGGGGAGCAAAATAACTGATGATGGTCGAAGTAGAGAGGATATAAAATGTAGGCTGGCAATGGCAAGGAAAGCGTTTCTGAAGAAGAGAAATTTGTTAACATCCAGTATTGATTTAAGTGTCAGGAAGTCATTTCTGAAAGTATTCGTATGGAGTGTAGCCATGTATGGAAGTGAAACATGGACGATAAATAGTTTGGACAAGAAGAGAATAGAAGCTTTTGAAATGTGGTGCTACAGAAGAATGCTGAAGATTAGATGGGTAGATCACATAACTAATGAGGAAGTATTGAATAGGATTGGGGAGAAGAGAAGTTTGTGGCACAACTTGACCAGAAGAAGGGATCGGTTGGTAGGACATGTTCTGAGGCATCAAGGGATCACCAATTTAGTATTGGAGGGCAGCGTGGAGGGTAAAAATCGTAGAGGGAGACCAAGAGATGAATACACTAAGCAGATTCAGAAGGATGTAGGTTGCAGTAGGTACTGGGAGATGAAAAAGCTTGCACAGGATAGAGTAGCATGGAGAGCTGCATCAAACCAGTCTCAGGACTGAAGACCACAACAACAACAACGAGTTTTAATCAGGCAGTACGTTACATAGTGAGAAATGAACAGATTACTGCACAAAGAATGAAAAAGCTCGGTTGGCGTATAACACACTTCGAGAATACCACTGATAGACGTTGTCAGAGAGCTATTGTATTGATAAACATTAATGAGCAGCTAATCGAGCTAACGTTTATCTTTAATGAGGTCGAATGCGAATATTATTTGCTAATTACAGCAATATTAAATGCACAGAAAAATATTTTGGAACCGTATCTAATTATTCCTGCGCAAGTAATCAGACATCTATAGTTGATTAACTACAAGCGATTCTCGATAGAATTTACAGAGGGCAATCGTTATCAGTTGCTTAAAGTAATCGACCTTGATGTGTTCATTACTGGTAATATTTTAAGTTATGTATTAAATATTACCCTTGTAGACAGCAATGTATTAGATACGTGTATAAAATTCCTGTTGCAGCAGACGCAAGAAAACAGTTATTTACATAAGTAGCCCCAGAGAAGGAAATGTTGTTAATAGATTATGCTAAAACAAAGTATGTAAAGTCGAAGAATGATCAGTTATTACGTAAAAGGTAGATCAAAGTGATCGAGTGTGTAAGCAGACGTTTGTTCTTTTGTCTGCATATGATTACGAGATGTGTATAGCAAGGATTTTGCAAACTGTTACGAAGATACCTAAAGATTGTACCCAAACGTATATAATGCCAAACGAAAGTGTCTCGACGCACAGAAGGCGTAATGACTGCTTATTTGAAGCACAAAAAGATGAAGGTCTCATACGGTTATGTAGTGATTATGAAACTATTGATGTAATTATTCGTTGTACAAGCAATTTTAAATTTTTTGTTAAATGTAAAGGATATGATGATTAAACACTGATAAAACCAGAATATGCAGTATTATTAGAACAAACGTAACCAATAATGATAGAGTTCCAAAATTGAATATGAACACAGAGTGCCGTATTATTAATCAAGTAAAAAGGAATATAACGGGACTTACTTTGAATCTGCCTGTTGAGCATGTGATAGGACAGATGATTTAAATGCACCAAATCATAAGTTCGGCGAGTTGGAGAATGAATTTTGTATCAGCAAAGGACTGCTTTCAGTGGGTTTCCAGTAAGTGGTGTACCCATTTGGTATTAAGTATTATGAGTTTGATTTTGTGTATTTGTCGACACTCTAAATGATGAGAGATTGTTTTCAATTCATGTATAGAACCATACATTACAATTATTGCAAGAAAACGTGTGTGAAGAATAACATTAAATAGGTATCCTGGTAGAGGATCGGTCAGACATCACCCTCTCTAAAAGATTTAGGAGAAAATGAAGGAAATATATCTGAGAATATGCCCTTTAAATATGGGGCTAGAGATAAAGGTAATGTAACGCATCAAAGAAGAGTTGTACCGACAAGATATTTGGAAAATGCAGGGAGTAGACAGCCCTTAGTGTTAATGTCAAGAACATGCAAGAGATAAACCTAAGATTTAAAATGGTAGTAAATGGGGTTGTAATCATAATGAGGGTAGCCAAAATGAAACTGCGTGTGACCTTGAAAAGAAAAAAGATCAAGCGTTCCTGATAGAAGAGAGTTTCGTGCAGATGTAAAATAAATTGTGCATTCATAATGAGCTGCAGATTGAAACTGAAGAAACTGCAAAAAAGCGGGAATTTAAGGAGATGGGACCTGGATAAACTGAAAGAACCAGAGGTTGTACAGAGTTTCAGGGAGAGCATAAGGGAACAATTGACAGGAGTGGGGGAAAGAAATACAGTAGAAGAAAAATGGGTAGCTCTGAGGGATGAAGTAGTGAAGGCAGCAGACGATCAAGTAGGTAAAAAGACGAGGGCTAATAGAAATCCTTGGGTAACAGAAGAAATATTGAATTTAATTGATGAAAGGAGAAAATATAAAAATGCAGTAAATGAAGTAGGCAAAAAGGAATACAAACGTCTCAAAAATGAGATCGACAGGAAGTGCAAAATGGCTAAGCAGGGATGGCTAGAGGACAAATGTAACGATGTAGAGGCTTGTCTCACTAGGGGTAAGATAGATACTGCCTAAAGGATAATTAAAGAGACCTTTGGAGAGAAGAGAACCACTTGTATGAATATCAAGAGCTCAGATGGCAACCCAGTTCTAAGCAAAGAAGGGAAGGCAGAAAGGTGGAAGGAGTATATAGAGGGTTTATACAAGGGCGATGTACTTGAGGACAATATTATGGAAATGGAAGAGGATGTAGATGAAGATGAAATGGGAGATAAGATACTGCATGAAGAGTTTGACAGAGCACTGAAAGACCTGAGTCGAGACAAGGCCCCGGGAGTAGACAACATTCCATTAGAACTACTGATGGCCTTGGGAGAGCCAGTCATGACAAAACTCTACCATCTGGTGAGCAAGATGTATGAGACAGGCGAAATACCCACAGACTTCAAGAAGAGTATAATAATTCCAATCCCAAAGAAAGCAGGTGTTGACAGATGTGAAAATTACCGAACTATCAGTTTAATAAGTCACAGCTGCAAAATACTAACGTGAATTCTTTACAGACGAATGGAAAAACTGGTAGAAGCGGACCTCGGGGAAGATCAGTTTGGATTCCGTAGAAATGTTGGAACACGTGAGGCAATACTAACCTTACGACTTATCTCAGAAGAACGATTAAGAAAAGGCAAACCTACGTTTCTAGCATTTGTAGACTTAGAGAAAGCTTTTGACAACGTTAACTGGAATACTCTCTTTCAATTTCTGAAGGTGGCAGGGGTAAAATACAGGGAGCGAAAGGCTATTTACAATTTGTACAGAAACCAGATGGCAGTTATAAGAGTCGAGGGGCATGAAAGGGAAGCAGTGGTTGGGAAAGGAGTGAGACAGGGTTGTAGCCTCTCCCCGATGTTATTCAATCTGTATATTGAGCAAGCAGTAAAGGAAACAAAAGAAAAATTCGGAGTAGGTATTAAAATTCATGGAGAAGAAGTAAAAGCTTTAAGGTTCGCCGATGACATTGTAATTCTGTCAGAGACAGCAAAGGACTTGGAAGAGCAGTTGAACGGAATGGACAGTGTCTTGAAAGGAGGATATAAGATGAACATCAACAAAAGCAAAACGAGGATAATGGAATGTAGTCAAATTAAATCGGGCGATGCTGAGGGGATTAGATTAGGAAATGAAACACTTAAAGTAGTAAAGAAGTTTTGCTATTTAGGGAGTAAAATAACTGATGATGGTCGAAGTAGAGAGGATATAAAATGTAGACTGGCAATGGCAAGGAAATCGTTTCTGAAGAAGAGAAATTTGTTAACATCGAGTATAGATTTAAGTGTCAGGAAGTCGTTTCTGAAAGTATTTGTATGGAGTGTAGCCACGTATGGAAGTGAAACATGGACGATAACCAGTTTGGACAAGAAGAGAATAGAAGCTTTCGAAATGTGGTGCTACAGAAGAATGCTGAAGATAAGGTGGGTAGATGACGTAACTAATGAGGAGGTATTGAATAGGATTGGGGAGAAGAGAAGTTTGTGGCACAACTTGACTAGAAGAAGGGTCGGTTGGTAGGACATGTTTTGAGGCATCAAGGGATCACAAATTTAGCATTGGAGGGCAGCGTGGAGGGTAAAAATCGTAGAGGGAGACCAAGAGATCAATACACTAAGCAGATTCAGAAGGATGTAGGTTGCAGTAGGTACTGGGAGATGAAGAAGCTTGCATAGGATAGAGTAGCATGGAGAGCTGCATCAAACCAGTCTCAGGACTGAAGACCACAACAACAACAACAATGTGTTAGGTGCTTTGTGCAAATGTATGCATTGTGGATAAATTGTGTAATTCAAGATCAAGAGTTATCAAAAATGGTTCAAATGGCTCTGAGCACTATGGGACTCAACTGCTGAGGTCATTAGTCCCCTAGAACTTAGAACTAGTTAAACCTAACTAACCTAAGGACATCACACACATCCATGCCCGAGGCAGGATTCGAACCTGCGACCGTAGCGGTCTTGCGGTTCCAGACTGCAGCGCCTTTAACCGCACGGCCACTTCGGCCGGCTCAAGAGTTATCACTGCGATGTGCAGATAAAAGTAGTGTAAAATAATGTGTGTAATTCAAAGTGAGGAAATTATTCTGTGTAGTATATTTTGAAAGATATATATGATTAATTTATTCATATAAGGAAAATGTGTTACAGGATTGACGACGAATTGAAAAGTGAATATGTATAGCGTAAATATAGTGTAAATAAAGAAAAAAAACGCATGGGAAAAAATATGAATAAAAATGCAGTCCATGAGGCACATTCTAACATAACTGACACAAAAGTTTGTAGTCTTCGACTGTGCGGACTACCAAATTTTCCCGCAGAGAGTGAGGCATCGCGAATAACTCACGTGAGGTACTAAGAGTAGACGGCGTTATAATGTGTGGGGTTAAAAGAGTAAACTAACGTCAACAGAGTGACAAGGAAGCAGGTGAGACTGTGATTTTACAGTCAGAGTGGCATGGGCTACGTGACTGGTTGCAGAGCAGTTTACGGAAGGAATAGATGTCAGGAGCACAGAGCTTGAATGCGTGGGAGGCGCGTCATGCGAATCATTATACGAGAATCGTTCCGAAAGTAATGCCTCCTATTTTTATTCAAGGATACTACTGGAGATACATAAATCACAACAGCACAGCTAAACAGAGCAACATTTCAGGTATAGACTGTCATTTTTCCACGTAGTCGCCACTATTCGTTATGCACTTTTGCCAACGATGAACCAGAGCCAGCATGCTGCGGTTGTAAAAATCGGAACCAGCTGAGGCTAACCACTGCCTTACATCTTTGACAGCAGCATCCGAGTCTTGAAAATGTTCGTCACGTAGTCCATCTTGAAGAGGCCCAAAGAGATGGATGTCTGAAGGCGCTAAATCGGGACTGTACGGTGGGTGTGGCAAGACAATCCATCCGAATTTTTCAATGAGTTGCGTGGTCGCAAAAATTGTGTGAGGTAGGGCGTTATCATGTTTCAGGTGGAAATTTATCTCCTTCTCTGCTCTTAACCTGGAAATTCGGGCTTTCAGCTTCGTCAGTGTCGTCTTGTAGCATGCTGAATTGACAGTTTCTCCAGGCTCCAGGACATCCAAAAAAACAACACCCTGGCTATCCTAGAAGACTGTGCACATCACTTTGCCTGCCGGCGGCTGTGTCTTGAATTTTTTCTTTGACGGAGAATTCGCATGTCGCCATTCCGTGGACTGTCTTTTTGATTCTGGCTCGTAATGGTGACACCATGTCTCATCTCTGTCGACAACGCTATTCAGAAAATTTTCACCTTCAGCTTCATATTGATCCAGCAGGTCCCGACAAATTTCCATTCTATGAGTTTTACGTTCTTCTGTAAACATCCGCTGGACTCATCTCGCACAGACTTTGCGATAACCAGGATGTTCCAATATTGTTTCTAAGGCACTGCAGCCGACATCCAGCTTTGCACACAATTCTCTGGTTGTTATTCGCAGTTCAACACGGAGAAGTTTGATCGAGACGCTCTTCTTTGCGAGATTTGAGAGCTGTGAAGGGTCGACCGGCCCGTAACTTGTCATGCCTACCCCTTCCATCACCTTGAAAATGCCGTACCCATCGCTCCACATTGCTCACGTCAACTATATCGTCTTCATACACCTATAGCAAGCATCGATGGATTTCAATGCGCAGTTTCTTCCGCAGTGAAGAATTCAATCACACAACACTGTTTTACTCGCGTGTCCATATCATATTTCAGTTTGGAATACTTCTCTGCTGGCGCCAACTACCGCAGAACATCGGAACCAGCTGCAAAAGAAAGAAGAAGGTTGAAGCATTAGCACTACACCGACGATATCTGGCTCAGACATTCAAAGTCATCATAAGAAAAGAGGGGGCATTGCTTTCGGAATGACGCTCGCAGCAAAAGCACCGCTGCCGGCGCAGCTGGAGATTTCTAATTCAGTCTGCCGGAGTGAGGAACCTGTATTACTCGGCCGCCGGACCGGACGTGGTTTCTCTTGGCACTTTGCTGCAAGGGATACATGCATTATTACATTACATAACATCAGTATGTTAGTTTCTCGTAAGATTCGAGAGTACTTTCCCTTCCTAAATAACACTCGTTACTTTCTATCAAGAATGTGTAATGAACTCAACAACTGTGATATGACTTTCAAAATGGCGGAGCACAGCAATCAGTTGTCTTTTCTTTCTGGCTTTATTAAAGCAAATCCAGATTTCGACTAGTGCCTAGCCATTAGCAATGCTAAAAATACAAAAAGTACGTAGGAACCAATTTACTATTAAAATAATTTCGAACTTGTCAACAAAATTAGAAATACACCAATAACTGACGAAATAATTTTTTTTTTTGTCTGGATATCGTCAACTTTTACACAAACATAACTATTAACAGAACTACGCATGTAATTCAGCGTAATTTAATGGAACAAGAGAAAAATAGAATTCTTTGGGCTACTTACCATAATTTTGAAATTTAAGTACTTTAAATTTAATGGAAACACTTATTCCCAAAAATACGGTCTGAGTATGGGGAGCTTAATATCTGGAATGTTCGCTGATATAGTTATTAATTATTTAGAAAACAGATTCTTTTCTGAAAATCCATCATAGGCAGACAAGACCGTAAACTACTTATAGCGTCCCCAGCGAAATAATACTAATAAAAGACTTGAAAAACAGTATTTATAAAGAAGAGACATTTAAAATTTGAATAATAAGTGGACACCAGCCGCTCAGGCGAACATAAATCTTTCTCCGTATTATAATAATTTCTCTGTGTAAGTTTCGAGTGCAAAGAAATGTAACAAAATGACCTAAAGAAACGACAAGATACGCTCTTTTGTTAATTTTTTAGTCGTCTTCACTTCTTCTCTTGTCTTGGTTGTGTGTAGACGGACATCTTGCGAATGCTGGCAAATGTAAGCATATTTGTAAGAGGTGATCCCGATTTCATGTCCGCCTTCCTTGAATTAACCTGCATTCAAGTAATTTACAGTTCAACAATCGCAGCGGCCGATGCAGCCAACGACGCCATTACGTGGCGATATTAACTTATAAAAAATTAGCGGAAGCGAAAAACTCGCCCGCTATTAACATAATATTAATTTTTCTCCACAGCAGCACGAAGTTACAGAAAATACGTAGCTTTAAGATATTTATTTTCAGTACCATAGCCAAGAGCCAGAGCCAGGACTCCGACTACGAGGCAATGGTTAAGGGAGGTAAAAAAAATACTCTCGCGCTTGTGTGGGCCGCAATTGTAATTAATAACTAAAGATTTTTTTATTGAAAGTGAATTGACTAGCCGAGGAAATTAATATGAAAAGTGTATTCCATTGTTCAACTTATATGCTTATGTTTTAAGATTCAGTGAGTCTAACGTTCATTAACGTAACAAATAATTTATACTGAAGATTAATATTGTTTAAAAAGGGAGAACTTCACAAAAGCGTTTAATTGAAAATCAAAATAAAATTAAATATCATTTTTATTAAGGCCCACCACGTAAGTCGGCAATAATCAAAATAATAATAATAATAATCATAATAATAATAATATATTAAATTACGAGGGCCGCCGGACGCGAGATACTTTAGTTACTAGACGATACGACGTTGCTAATAAATGGTAACGATGACATCAACACTACAGTATCTGTTTTTAATAACTTGCATGTAACGATTAACTTTACATATGAGATTGACACAAATAGATCTATTACTTTTCTTGATCTATTAAAGTGAAATGAAAATGACAGGCACACATTTGGTAAAGAAATTGGTACCAACGGTACTGTGGATTTTATGTCAAACCACCCAAATCAACACATGAATGCATTTTTCAGTTTTGCTGTCAGTCGGGTGCTCAAAATTCCGTTGTCCATAGACGAACATGATGATGAAATGGTAATAATAAGGCACATTGCAAAAGTGTGTAACTATTCACATGACTTTGTAAGTAATGTATATAAGAAGATAGCTAATAAATACAAAAATAAGATGACCTCTTACTGTAATATGGCTTCTAAGGAAAGTACTAAGTTTGTTAATTTACCTTACTAAGGAAAAATGAGTACAAGGATTGCAATTATCTTTAGAAAGTACAATGTGACAGGGTCCTTTGGAACAAAAAATAACCTAAGATGTATTTTGCAACATGCTGTAGATACAAAGAATGTATTTCATGCTTCTGGAGTTTATAAAATTGATTGCCAGGACTGCGGGGCCTGTTACGTTGACCAAACGGGAAGGGGGCTGGAAGTTAGGTTTGGGGAACACGTCCCGTTGACCAGAAAAGATGCTACGGAAAAATCGAGTATGGTGGCTCATTTACTTACACCAAAGCATCAGTTGCCGACTTTGACATCTAATGTAAGGTTGCTGTAAAAGTGTGAGAAGGCCAGGTTCCTTGACCTCCTAGAAGAGTTAGATACTTTTTGCCATCAGAAAAATGTTAGCTGCAACCTCATTAATGACCAGGTTATTAAGTAAAATGCGCAGTTTTGGGAAATGTCTCACAATTTCTTACTAGGAAGCAGTGAAGGATATGTCCCAATGGATACGAAATAGTTCCTGCCGTATTGCCAATACGTAGCAGCCATGAACATAATACTGTACAAGTACGATGGTTATAATAGTGAACCTACAAAACTTGTTTCATATTAGATTGAGTTAGGTGCATGTACATCGTTAATAACAGCAATTCAGTATATAGGTTTCATTGCACTTATAATTAAAATCTGTTTGAAATGGCACAGAGATTAGTATTCTTTACATCCGTAACGGGACGGCAAGTCATACCAACTATCCTTCTTGCTGACATTTGGAGCCATCTATGAACTATCCAGTAAATAAGAGGAACTACATACATTGTCGCAATGATTAAATAAAGAGAAGAATAGTACAAAAGATACAATATTTATATCAAATGAGTTCTAATAGTCACAGCATACGTCATGTGCCTCTTATTGTTTCGCAATTTTTTTAATAAAACGTTTACCAACATGGCGTTACCTGTGTGTTTCAAAGAATAACAAAACAGTTTTCCCATAAGGAGTGAATGTGGCACTTTTTACATCTTCAATGTTTGCAGTAAGTCTGGTAGCAACGTAAATAATTTTACTTACATTTTGTTTTCTGTTATTCCTATGCAAATTTGAAGTTTTTAATAGAGACTATATGCTGTTCTGTGAATGTTATGATTAAGAAGTTCATATAGAGGGTTCCATACAGCTATCCGGTGAGTTCTCCGCCAAGCCTACCTTCATTATACAGTAGTCTTCGATGAACTGTGACAGAAGCCCGAACAACAGGGAACTGACGTATTAGAACATTACTGAAACTATGAAATAGTGGTATGTAATCTAATGTATAAGCGATATACACTCCTGGAAATTGAAATAAGAACACCGTGAATTCATTGTCCCAGGAAGGGGAAACTTTATTGACACATTCCTGGGGTCAGATACATCACATGATCACACTGACAGAACCACAGGCACATAGACACAGGCAACCGAGCATGCACAATGTCGGCACGAGTACAGTGTATTTCCACCTTTCGCAGCAATGCAGGCTGCTATTCTCCCATGGAGACGATCGTGGAGATGCTGGATGTAGTCCTGTGGAACGGCTTGCCATGCCATTTCCACCTGGCGCCTCAGTTGGACCAGCGTTCGTGCTGGACGTGCAGACCGCGTGAGACGACGCTTCATCCAGTCCCAAACATGCTCAATGGGGGACAGATCCGGAGATCTTGCTGGCCAGGGTAGTTGACTTACACCTTCTAGAGCACGTTGGGTGGCACGGGATACATGCGGACGTGCATTGTCGTGTTGGAACAGCAAGTTCCCTTGCCGGTCTAGGAATGGTAGAACGATGGGTTCGATGACGGTTTGGATGTACCGTGCACTATTCAGTGTCCCCTCGACGATCACCAGTGGTGTACGGCCAGTGTAGGAGATCGCTCCCCACACCATGATGCCAGGTGTTGGCCCTGTGTGCCTCGGTCGTATGCAGTCCTGATTGTGGCGCTCACCTGCACGGCGCCAAACACGCATACGACCATCATTTGCACCAAGGCAGAAGCGACTCTCATCGCTGAAGACGACACGTCTCCATTCGTCCCTCCATTCACGCCTGTCGCGACTCCACTGGAGGCGGGCTGCACGATGTTGGGGCGTGAGCGGAAGACGGCCTAACGGTGTGCGGGACCGTAGCCCAGCTTCATGGAGACTCCTGCGAATGGTCCTCGCCGATACCCCAGGAGCAACAGTGTCCCTAATTTGCTGGGAAGTGGCGGTGCGGTTCCCTACGGCACTGCGTAGGATCCTACGGTCTTGGCGTGCATCCGTGAGTCGCTGCGGTCCGGTCCCAGGTCGACGGGCACGTGCACCTTCCGCCGCCCACTGGCGACAACATCGATGTACTGTGGAGACCTCACGCCCCACGTGTTGAGCAATTCGGCGGTACGTCCACCCGGCCTCCCGCATGCCCACTATACGCCCTCGCTCAAAGTCCGTCAACTGCACATACGGTTCACGTCCACGCTGTCGCGGCATGCTACCAGTGTTAAAGACTGCGATGGAGCTCCGTATGCCACGGCAAACTGGCTGACACTGACGGCGGCGGTGCACAAATGCTGCGCAGCTAGCGCCATTCGACGGCCAACACCGCGGTTCCTGGTGTGTCCGCTGTGCCGTGCGTGTGATCATTGCTTGTACAGCCCTCTCGCAGTGTCCGGAGCAAGTATGGTGGGTCTGACACACCGGTGTCAATGTGTTCTTTTTTCCATTTCCAGGAGTGTAGGTTATGTCACGAGTTGTAACTTTTTATACTATCGCCTGACTATGTACTTCTTATATCTTTTAGCATTGATCATGATTAGGCACGAGCCGAAATCTAGATTTTCTTTAATAAAGCCAGAAAGGAAAAGATGACTGATTGCTGTGCTCTATCGTTTTGAAAGTCCAAAATACTTGTTCTGTCTCAGTTATTAATCAGAATTCCACGTCTTTTTCCCGCTGAGTTTCCTTATCTGCAAATATTTTTACGCTTCAGGACCACGAGTTGGACGAACCATTTCACCAATGAAAAATAACACCACTTCCCTCCTTGTCCGCTCGCACGACACTATAATACGGCACTGTGATCATAGCTCTGCACTCCGTAACACCTGGACTACCAAAAGAATTATGTTCAACAACATTGGAGGCGCTGTCATATGGCGAGAGGTGCTAACACATAAGGTATTCAAGAACATCGTCGAATACGTTTGGTGGTCCAGATGTTACGGTGTGGAGATGCGTCCCGACCTCCAAATCTTTGAACACCATACACTCCCCAGTTATCACTATTATGACTGTACTCCTTCCCTATGTGCGTATTTTCAGGGACGCATTCGGCCCTGATTTAATATCCGTGGATAACAGTGCGCGACCGCTTCAAACAGGGCAGGTGGAGGAGCCCAAGGGACTGGAGGATGGACTCGCCCGCCCATTTCCCCGACTTAAATCCCATCGAGAACATGTGGGATTCGTTCGGGAGAAATATTGCAGCATGTACACATGCACCAACGACCATGCAGAAGCTGTCAACCTCAATGGTGGAGGAAAAGAATGCCTAGCCCCCCAAGAACTCGTTACTAAGCTTGTGGTCGGTACCGGAGCACATTGCAGTGCACGCACTGGCATCCAGAGCACTGCCAAACACCGCGTTCGACCGTTTATAATGTGCAAGGGACCGCCATGAATCGCGGTGACTTCAGTGATGATGATGGTGATGATGATGATGATGATGATGATGATGACGATTATGATGATGATGACGTTTGGTTTGTGGGGCGCTCAATTGTGCGGTCATCAGCGCCCGCACCAAAGTCCAAATTTGACACAGTCCAATTATCACACAATCCAATCTAGCCACTCTCACGAATGATGATGGTGATGAAATGATGAGGACAACACAAACACAGAGTCCCTGGGCAGAGAAAATCCCCAACCCGGCTGGGAATCAAACCCGGGACGCCGGTCGGTGTGGCAGAGCGGTTCTAGGCGCTTCAGTCTGGAATCGCGTGACCGCTACGGTCGCAGGTTCGAATCCTGCCTCGGGCATGGATGTGTGTGATGTCCTTAGGTTAGTTAGGTTTAAGTAGTTCTAAGTTCTAGGGGGACTGATGAACTAAGATGTTAAGTCCCATAGTGCTCAGAGCCATTTGAACCATTTGAACCCAGGACCCCGTGTTCCAGAGGCAGCAACACTAGCCACTAGACCACGAGCTGCGGACGCGGTGACTTCAGTGACATCACTGTCTTTGAAAAAAAAGAAATGTCATTTGTGCTCGTATCATTGCGTATTTCTTTCAGTTACGTTCTGTACTGTCCTGTACTATACTGTGGCAGCTCTGTCTACGTAAGGTCCAGGTTTCATCGAACTATGTTATTTGGCACTGACAAATAATTCAAAAGTTACTTTCGTCATTAATTTTTGTAAGCAACTGTACATAAGAGCAACGCCATCTACATTTTGTATGTAAAGATAGCGTACAGTCTGGAAATCGGCAGCGGCACGATCGTGGCCTATTGGTACTGCAGTGTACCGTCGCGCGACATAGCTGTTCGCGTTGGTCACGATCGCACAACTTTCGTGCGAACATTTAATCGACGGGCTCAGGAGTGCCATATTCAACGTCATGCAAAATGTAAATGGCACCATCTGACTACCAGTCGACGACGAACATGCTCCTCATCTGTACATACAGCCTCGTAAAAGCATGTGACGTGGCTCCTGCCTTGGATTAAGAAATGGGCTTTTTTTTTAGCGAGGCAAGTTTGTTTATGGACACTGTGGCGACGTTTGGAGCCTCACAGACTGTCAGGTAGAGAACACTCGCGTGACTTCGCTTGACGCAGAAGCGTATAGCAATACGCCGCCAGTGGTGACCCCGACGACCACGCACAAGAGTGGCACTACATGGTGTTTTCAGACGAGTCCGAGTTATGCGCAGAGCTTTACGATGGATATATGCATCCGCCATCGTCATACGGCCCAAAAATGTGGCCTGATGTGTGCACGCGCTCTCATCGCTGCATCATGTAGTCGGTAGCTTGAATGGCAGCCACTACATTTCTGACTTATGCCCTGTATTCGAGATCTCGATAAGACAGCGACTGTCACCCCGGACAGCACATTCTACAGACCTTCCACCTATTCAGTACGCCTGGTTATGAGCTGCCTTGAATTTGACTCACCTCCGGTCGCCAGCCATTACGACTGAGGAACTCTGGCACAGGGGAATAACGGCATGGAAAGGCGTACCAGAATCTGTCACAAAAGGTCACTTCGACTCGATGCTCATCCCTGTTAGAGCCAAAGATGATAGCTCTGTATACTGACATTCGCACCCTGTGTGTCCCAAATCACCTAAAAATATTATAATGTATTCCTTTTATTTTACTGAATACGCACAATGCGTAAAAGGTCTTTATTTGCCATCCTTCCTGGCATTGTAATTTTAGTGTCCGGCAGCAATATCTTTTACTATGGATCTTTGTAATCAATGAGCACTTGCAATTATAAGTGATTTAGGATAGTCACATTCTTTATGATTATTTCAGTGCCTGATAAAATCAAGTCTTATTCATTTTTGTTCTATTTCATCTTTGGCCAGTGGTTTTTCTATTTGTATTTCACCGAAATAATATGTTGAAAATACTCCAGGTTCCTACTTTGAGTAGGGTTCATAGATTTTGAGAACACTTTTGACTCAGCTCCAACAAAATCCGTACGTACAGTTATTCAGTATCTATCAACATATATTCTACAGCTTTCATCAGCTTGTTAATGTAGCGAGAAACTGAAAGAGGCGTCAGGTAATAAGATTCCATACCGTTAAAACTACTCTTAGAAGCCCTCGTGGCAGAATTTATACTTTTAACCTGAAAAAACGAAGAATGTGCACCTGTTAATGGGACATATCCGGGCCATATCTGTTTTACTCATGACGTTGTATTGTTTGCTTCTATTGCAAGAAAAATTACAAAACGATTGGAAACCTTAACAGATCGAATGTGAAAGTATGCTGGAAAATCACTTGGTGGACGAGAAGAAACAAAACAGAACGATAAAAATCGTGCTGAATGCTGTTGTGAAACTAAAGGTGTTTTTAAAAGCTAAGCTTCTATTGTAGTTTACAAATAAAATTTAGAACATTTAAAGAGCGATCAAAAAGGTTCCGTTCACATGGTGTAAGTCCACAATCAGACAAAATCGTCGTGAGCATTGAAGCTATCATCCCACCGATGCGTCAGGTGAAACATACCCGTTTGGTAAAACACCAGGTAGCGTTGCGTGAAGAAGTCTGAAACTGCCTGCCGCACATCCTCGTACGACAAGAATCGTCGGCCCTTCAAAGCCTTTCCTAAGGGACCGAAAGCGCGATAACAGCATGTGGAGAGATCTGGACTATGGGACGGGTGATCCAGTGTCTGCCACTCGAGTTGGCGTAACTCCTGCGCTACGACATTTGCGATATGAGGACGTATGGTATCATGAAGCAGCAGCTCCCCGTGTTCACAACAGTGGTTTTCGAGAGACATGCTATCCCTTACACGTTCATTTTCCGAAGGTCTTTGCCCCTTCGGTAGCAAAGAAAAGAGTAACATCACGCGGGTCCAGTTTGGAGGCACCTGGTCATAACTTCGCCATAGTTCACGTTTACTGCACGTACGTGGGAAAGACAATACTCCTTTGCCTTCATCTCGGTGCTTATGTACACACATCGGAGACGCGCTAAGGTGTATATACGCTGCAGCAACCTGAAACTTCTGGATAGTCTCTTATAATTTGTGTGTACTGTCAGTTATGACTTACGGCAGCGAGAAACAGACTTTTAATATGAAAACCTGCCACAAAACTGAGTGCTGAGCAATGGAGAGATGGATATTAGGAAATACTGGGAGAAACAGGAAACAAATAGGTTAAGGAACAGGCTGCATTGGGTAATGTAGCTGTGACTACACATACGAAAATATGCCGGGCTATTATGCTGCGGTCGGATGAATTTTTTGTTTCAAATCAATGTTTTCCTTCTTCTGTGGTGGATATCTTCATATGGGTTTGTTGCTTTTCCGAAGGTGTGGTGCACATACTGGATCTTTAGTAACTATAATAGATCATGAAAAATCTGAATGGAATAAGTACACGAGTAGCGGCAAAGAATTAATTTGTATACAGGGTGGTCCATTGATAGTGACCGGGCCAAATATTTCACGAAATAAGCATCAAACGAAAAAACTACAAAGAACGAAACTCGTTAGCTTGAAGGGGGAAACCAGATAGCGCTATGGTTGGCCCGCTAGATGGCGCTGCCATAGGTCAGACGAATATCAACTGCGTTTTTTTTTAAAAGGAACCCCTATTTTCTTCTGTTACATATTCGTGTAGTACGTAAAGAAATATGAATGTTTTAGTTGGACCACTTTTTTCGCTCTGTGATAGATGGCGCTGTAATAGTCACAAACGTATAAGTCCGTGGTATCACGTAACATTGCGCCAGTACAGACGGTATTTGCTTCGTGATACATTACCCGTGTTAAAAAGGACCGTTTACCAGATGCAGAAAAGGTCGATATCGTGTTGATCTATGGCTGTTGTGATCAAAATGGCCAACGGGCGTGTGCTGTGTACGCTGCTCGGTATCCTCGACGACATCATCCAAGTGTCCGGACCGTTCGCCGGATAGTTACGTAATTTAAGGAAACAGGAAGTGTTAAGCCACATGTGAAACGTCAACCACGACCTGCAACAAATTATGATGCCCAAGTAGGTGTTTTAGCCGCTGACGCGGCTAATCCGCACTTCTGTAGCAGACAAATTGCGCGAGAATCGGGAATCTCAAAAACGTCGGTGTTGAGAATGCTACATCAACATCGATTGCACCCTTACCATATCTCTATGCACCAGGAGTTGCATGGCGACGACTTTGAACGTCGTGTACAGTTCTGCCACTAGCCACAAGAGAAATTACGGGACGATGAGAGATTTTTTGCACGCGTTCTATTTAGCGTCAATCACCAACAGCGGAAAATCCACATGGCTGCGACAAGTGGAACATCAGCGACCTTGGCGAGTTAATGTACGGTGCGATATAATGGGAGGAAAGATAATTGGTCCCCATTTTATCGATGGCAAATCTAAATGGTGCAATGTATGCTGATTTCCTACATAATGTTCTACCGATGTTACTACAAGATGTTTCACTGCATGACAGAATGGCGATGTACTTCCAACATGATGGATGTCCGGCACATAGCTCGCGTGCGGTTGAAGCGGTACTGAATAGCATATTTCATGACGGGTGGATTGGTCGTCGAAGCACCATACCATGGCCCGCAAATTCACAAGATCTGACGTCCCCGGATTTCTTTCTGTGGGGAAAGTTGAAGGATATTTGCTATCGTGATCCACCGACAACGCCCGACAACAAGCGTCAGCGCATTGTCAATGCATGTGCGAACGTTACGGAAGGCCAACTACTCGCTGTTGAGAGGATTGTCGTTACACGTATTGCCAAATGCATTGAGGTTGACGGACATCATTTTGAGTATTTATTGCATTAATGTAACAGCGTGCGTTCTCAGAAATGATAAGTTCACAAAGGTACAGGTATCACATTGGAACAACGTAAATAAAATGTTCAAATGTACCTACGTTCTGTATTTTAATTTTAAAAACCTACCTGTTACCAACTGTTCGTCTAAAATTGTGAGCCATATGTTTGTGACTATTACAGCACCATCTATCACAAAGCGAAAAAAGTGGTGGAACTAAAACATTCATATTTGTTTACGTACTACACGAATATGTAATAAAAATGGGGTTCCTATTTTAAAAAAGGCAGTTGATATCCATTTGACCTATGGCAGCGCCATCTAGCGGGCCAACCATTGCGTCATTTGGTTTCCCACTTCAAGCTAGACAAGTTTCGTTCTTTGTAGTTTTTTCGTTTGACGCTTATTTCGTGAGATATTTGGCCCGGTCACGATCAATGGACCACCCTGTATATCAGACAGCCGTAGGGCATACTTGTTGTTGTTGTTGTTGTTGTGCTCCTCAGTCCAGAGACTGGTTTGATGCAGTTCTCCATGCTACTCTATCCTGTGCGAACTTCTTCATCTCCCACTACCTACTGCAACCCACATCCATCCGAATCTCTTTAGTGTACTCATCCCTTGGTCTCCCTCTACGATTTTTACCCTCCACGCTGCCCTCCAATACTAAATTGGTGATCCCTTGACGCCTCAGAATATGCCCTACCAACCGATCCCTTCTTCTAGTCAAGTTGTGCCACAAATTTCTCTTCTCTCCAATTCTATTCAATGTCTCCTCATTAGTTATGTGATCTACCCATCTAATCTTCAGCATTCTTCTGTAGCACCACATTTCGAAAGCTTCTATTCTCTTCTTGTCTAAAGTATTTATAGTCCATCTTTCCCTTCCATATATAGCTACATATATACTACATATATACTTTCAGAAACGACTTCCTGACATTTAAATCTAAACTCGATGTTAACAAATTTCTCTTCTTCAGAAACGCTTTCCTTCCCATTGCCAGTCAACATTTTATATCCTCTCTACTTGAACCATAATCAGTTATTTTCCTCCTCAAATAGCAAAACTCATTTACTACTTTAAGCGTCTGATTTCCTAATCTAATACCGGCAGCATCACCCGATTTAATTCGACTACATTCCATTATCCTCGTTTTGCTTTTGTTGATGTTATCTTATATCCTCCTTTCAAGATATTATCCATTCCGTTTAACTGCTCTTCCAGGTCCTTTGCTGTCTCTGACAGAACAACAGTGTCATCGGCGAACCTCAAAGTTTTTATTTCTTCTCCATGGATTTTAATACCTACACCGTATTTTTCTTTTGTTTCCTTTACTGCTTGCTAAATATACAGATTGAATAACATCGTGGATAGGCTACAACCCTGTCTCACTCCCTTCTCAACCACTACTTCCCTTTCATGCCCCTCGACTCTTATAACTGCCATTTGGTTTCTGTTCAAATTGTAAATAGCCTTTCGCTCCCAGTATTTTACCCCTCCCACCTTCAGAATTTCAAAGAGAGTATTCCAATCAACATCGTCAAAAGCTTTCTCTAAATCTACAAATGCTAGAAACGTAGGTTTGCCTTTCCTTAATCTATTTTCTAAGATAAGTCGTAAGGTCAGTATTGCCTCACGTGTTCCAACATTTCTGCAGAATCCAAACTGATCTTCCCCGAGGTCGGCTTCTGCCAGTTTTTCCATTCTTGTGTAAAGAATTCACGTTAGTATTTTGCAGTCGTGGCTTATTAAACTGATAGTTCGGTAATTTTCACATCTGTCAACACCTGCTTTCTTTGGGATTGGAGTTATTATATTCTTCTTGAAGTCTGAGGGTATTTCGCCCGTCTTATACATCTTGCTCACTAGAAGGTAGAGTTTTGTCATGACTGGCTCTCCCAAGGCCATCAGTAGTTCTAATGGAATGTTGTCTACTCCCGGGGCCTTGTTTCGACTCAGGTCTTTCAGTGCTCTGTCAAACTCTTCACGCAGTATCTTATCTCCCATTTCACCTTCATCTACATCCTCTTCCATTTCCATAATATTGTCCTCAAGTACATCGCCCTTGTATAAACCCTCTATATACTCCTTTCACCTTTCTGCCTTCCCTTCTTTGCTTAGAACTGGGTTGCCATCTGAGCTCTTGATATTCATGCAAGTGGCTCTCTTCTCTCCAAAGGTCTCTTTAATTATCCTTTAGGCAGTATCTATCTTACCCCTAGTGAGAGAAGCCTCTACATCGTTACATTTGTCCTCTAGCCATCCCTGCTTAGCCATTTTGCACTTCCTGTCGATCTTATTTTTGAGACGTCTGTATTCCTTTTTGCCTGCTTCATTTACTGCATTTTTATATTTTCTCCTTTCATCAATTACATTCAATATTTCTTCTGTTACCCAAGGATTTCTACTAGCCCTCGTCTTTTTACCTACTTGATGCTCTGCTGCCTTCACTACTTCATCCCTCAAAGCTACCCATTCTTCTTCTACTGTATTTATGTCCTCATTCCTGTGAATTGTTCCCTTACGCTCTCCCTGAAACTCTGTACAACCTTTGCTTTAGTCAGTTTATCCTGGTCCCATCTCCTTAAATTCCCACCTTTTTGCAGTTTCTGCAGTTTTCTTAGTCCCATAGTGCTCAGTGCCATTTGAGCCAGGGGGACGAGAGGTTCGGTGTCAACAAGAAATTCATCCGAACACGGCATAATAGCTTGAATAGTCTGGAATATTTCAGTAAGTGTGACGCAATGGAAACGAAGTGAGGTAGAGTTGGGCAAGCGGCCAGGAGAACAAACATCTATGAACTGATAACGTTAAGTTGCTGATGACATTAGAAAACAAATATGAGCAACATTAATGCTGAAATGCACAAAAAGTCTTGAGGAGGCCTATATCAAACAGTGGAAGTCGAATAAATGACAACGTCGACGTCGGCGACGATATTCATGATGATGATGATGATGATGATAAAGGTGATTCTTTATCTCTCCTAATGTTTCTCAAGTGCCTTTTCTCTTTTTATGAGTATATTTTCAATTTCGTTTTTGTGATATGATACGAGAAGAGAGCCAGAAACTAAGAGTACCCATGGACTGTATAATTTATTACCCCTTTACGAGGGAAAGCAAATAACACATAAAATGATTCCTACTTTGCTATCTGTTGAGCCCTATCGACAGAGCAATCCGAGAAAAGTATGGGATGATAGTTGTGGGTCTGTTGTCAGATGGGTATACGACACAGCCGAGCGCACTCTTTGTTGGTATATGCGCTTCGTGTTTTCTTATCGCCGTCAAACTATCCTAGATTTAAATATCGCACCAGAACTGCCAACTAGTTTCATTATCCTCCTGTGTTGCGTATATGGGAAACAATATGCTGCCAACAAATAAATCCGTAGTAGAATATGTTAGCCTTTCTTTTTACACATCATACAGATAATGTTGAACGTACTGACGATATATTTTCTCATGAATTCATTTACTATACCAGATCTATAATATTAAATACATTGACATTTTCTCATGAATTCAGGTTTTTTGTGGTCAAGCGACAGTCACAGTAGAAGCACACTTAAAAGTGATTCTCTTATCCGAGGAGGTACTGGAAAGGCTAATTAACGATACTCCTGAAACCTACGGAGGCCGACCACAGCCTGGTTCAAGTCTCCGTTACACCACGTAGAAGTGCCATGAAAGCAAATCAAAATTATTACATCAACGTCCTATCCTTGAGACTACGGAGCTGTATAGCAACGCGTCTCTCGGAAATAAAGTTGGCCACTGCATATATCTCTGGAATAACGGCCGAGGTATAGTATGTATAGTACGTTTGCGAAGTGCAGTGTTTTCATAAAAGGTGCATCGTACATGTTTGAAGTGTACAGTTACAGAAGTGGTTAAACACAGTGAAGGAGGTATACACGGCACAGATATTGCGATGTACGCAAACATAAGTATCTCTTACATACATCTGTGTTTAAGTTCGAGGAGTCAAGTAAACCGTTGGAAATGTGCTTGTTTAAACTACATACAACTGTACACAACGAAATACAGTTGCGAGGAAGTTTGTTAAAAAGCTTACCTTTCTTGAGGTACTTAATGCCCATCTCAAATGTCTCCCCTAAACGCATAGCACGCAGTTGACAGCACTAATGACAACAGCCACGAGTTGGACCTCGCCCGCCTGCAGCGCCACTGTCGAAGCGGGGGCCGCTGCGTCACGGGCTGGGCTGCTAAACGCTGCTACTCCATGTTAAGTTACGCCCCGAGTTAGATCTCGGGGTCGTTAAGTAGCTTAACACTTTGCGAGCGCAGCTCTCGGGCCCTCTCTTCCTGCACTTAATTTTATTATTGCTTTGAGCGAGTGCATAAATTAACTAACCAAAATTGTAGTAACATGACATCGAAGGTACCAAATTTTGGACAGCTACGTAAGATGATAGCATATGTTATTTTTCCAAGGAATCTTATGTTTTCCTCGCACATGGGCTCTGCCGCGCGATGTTGCTCAACAGCAGCCAACATTACTATAGGACTGGCATCAGAATAGCTCTGTAAACGAAGCAGGGGAGTCTGAGCGGTTAACTCACTTGATTTACATTCAGGAGAGAGGCTCAAACTTCTTTCATCACCTTGTCTGTACCGATGCAGGTAAGATACTAGAATTGCATCCCGCAAGACGGCGGTTCAAACCCGTACATGACCATTCAGCATTAGATTTTATGTCGTTTGCCTAAAACGCTTCAAGAAAATGTCGAAATATCTCCTTTCAAAGCGACATGACCTATTAGTTTCCCGCTCCAAAATTGTGTTCTTTCTCAACGGAGCTTGCCGCCAACAGGACGTAAAATCAAATTCTCCTTTTCCTTTTTTTTATTCACTGTGGTTTCTCTAAATGACTTCGTGTGGGTGCTGAGCAGGTGTCTTCAGTACGGTCACGACCAACCCAATCTGCAGCCCTGTCCGTATAACTTTAAGCTGCTACTCTGTCTCTTACGGCCTCTTTATCGACGGAACTCTTCCTTCACTTAATGCTGATGGCACATTTAGCAACGGCAATGAGGGTCGAGTGCGGCAGCGACTGCGGCAGTAGTCATATAATTCTCTCGTTATGGTTCTGCACGTAATACCTCGGGTTTACTCGTGGAATACATTGCGGCAATGGCACTGTCTAACGTCAGTCGCCGGCCGTAGTGGCCGAACGGTTCTAGGCGCTATAGTCTGGAAGTACGCGACCGCTACGGTCGCAGGCTCGAATCCTGCCTCGGGCATGGATGTGTGTGATGTCCTTAGGTTAGTTAGGTTTAATTAGTTCTAAGTTCTAGGGGACTGATGACCTCAGAAGTTAAGTCCCATAGTGCTCAGAGCCATTTGAACCATTTTTAACGTCAGTCGTAACAAGCTCTAGATCGATGATACACAGATTCCTAAGAGAAGACTATTCTTAGTACGTGTATACCACTTTCCTAAAATTTCAACATTGTAGGATGAAACGACTCTTCAAACTATATCTTATGATCAATTTTTTACTTTAGTACCATGAGTGAATCATGTTTCAATGGTTTATAGTCCTCTCATATTTTCTAATTACCCAGGAGTCCTGAAAAAATTCTAGAATCGTTTCTGAAAATGTGGGACACTGCTCAGGTGATGTAAGTTCGTTTCATTGCACCGGTGCAGCAGGTTGGCGTAACATACTATTAGGCACATTGTGCTGCGACTAAAAGCGGTGTTAGTCTTTTATGATAGAGACGACAGTGAACGTCTGTAAAAAAACGATACCCAAAGAGCAGCTGATCTTTACTCAGTTGTGAGGTGACAGAAATCTGGGATAGCGATATGAACATATAAAGATGGCGGTGGCATCATGTTTTTTTTTCTTGTTTTTTTTGTGTCATCGGTCTTCTGACTGGTTTGATGCGTCCCGCCACGAATACCTCTCCTGTGTCAACCTCTTCGTCTCAAAGTAGCGCTTGCAACCCATGTCCTCAATTATTTGCTGGATGTATTCCAATCTCCGTATTCTTATACAGTTTTTACTCTCTACAGCTCCCTCTAGTACCATGCAAGTTATTCCATGATGGCTTAACACATGTACTGTCATCCTGTTCCTCCTCCTTGTCAGTGTTTTCTCATATTCCTCTCCTCTCCGATTCTCCACAGACCCTCCTCATTCCTTGCCTTATCAATCCATCTAATTCGTTTGTAGCACCACAATTACAGTGCTTCTATTCTCGTCTGTTTCGGTTTCCCACAGTCCATGTTTCATTACCACACAATACTGTACTCCAAACATACATTCTCGGAAATTTCTTCTTCAAATTAAGGCCTATGTTTGATACTAGCAGACTTCTCTTGACCAGAAATGCCCTTTTTGCAGTGCTAGTCTGCTTGATGTCCTTGTTCGGTTCGCCATTTATTTTCCTGCCTAGGTAGTCACCAGCAATCCTGATGTTAAGTTTCTCGCTGTTCTCGTTTCTGCTACTTCTCATTACTTTAGCCTTTCTTCGATTTACTCTCAATCCATATTCTGCATTCATTAGACTTTTTATTCCATTCATCACATCCTGCAATTCTTCTTCACTTCCAGTGGGGATAGCGATGTCCTAAGCAACTTTTATCATTGATATCCCTCCACTCTGCATTTTAATTTCACTCTTGAACGTGTCTTTTATTTCCACCATTGCTTCTTTGGTGTGCAGATTGAACTGCAGGGGCAAAAGACTATAACACATACACTCTTTTTAATCCGAGTACTTCGTTCTCGGTCTTCCATCTTTATTATTCGGTCTTGGCTCTTGTACATGCTGTATATCACTTGGATCTCCCTATAGCTTACCCTGTTTTCCTCAGATTTTCGAACATCTTGCAGCATTCGACATTGTCTATCGCTTTTTCCAGGTCGACAAATCCTATGACCATGGCTTGATTTTTCTTAGTTTTGCTTCTATTATCAACCGAAACGTCAGAAGTGCCTCTCTGGTGTCTTTACCCTTCCTAAAGCCAATCTTATAGTCGTCTAACACATTTTCAATTTTGTTATTCATTCATCTGTATACTATTCTTGTCAGTAACTTGGATGCGTGAGCTATTAAGCTGATAGTGCGATATTTCTCGCAGTTTTCAGTTCTGGCAGTCTTCGTATATCCGATATATATATATATATATATATATATATATATATATATATATATATATATATATATATATATATAAGCGAATTCCGCAGCTCCTTGACGGTAATATGGTAACTCTCTCTCCAACCTTATAACCAAGTCCAGCCCAACTAGACAAGTTTCTTCTTGTCAAATTTGTGTGGTGCGCCATTTCTTTCTGGTAGTTGATAGGCTAATAATGTGACAATGCGACGTTTCATAGTTGGACTAAAGAGTCTGCTCTCCTTACATTCAATTTACTGTAATGTATCCCAGCTGCGGGTTCCGCGTGGTGTCTGTTCTTTCGAACATGACCGAAAGAACGAACACGACGTATTGGTATAAAAGGCTGCTCTCCATTGACTGCAGGTATGCTACTAGTTCCTCCTCATGTTCTGCATTTCCAATTTTTCATCTGATATGGCAGCTGTGTCGGGATAATGTTTAGCTTTACCTACCTATCTTTGCAACGTTAATTTAGATACTTTAAGCTCCTTAGACACTTTTAAAACTCCAGTTTCAGAAGATGAAATGGCTGAAACTGTCATTTCCATTGATTTAACATCCCATTGCTATTTATCAGTCCTTCTAATGTAAGTGCACACGAAATGGAAAAGCTAGGTGATAAAATATATAGTTTGAAACCTATTTATACCAAAAAATTGACTGGACAGAACGGGATACTATCCCATCCCGTTTCGTTCCAGGCGCTCATGTCAAATTAACAAATTTTGTGGAGCCTAATAACTGACGCATATAATATAACTAAAATGTAGCGAATAGCATGCACTTTACGATTACATGTCGTTTAAGGTTGCGCAATTAACAATCAACGACTTATCTTGCGTTGACATTCACCAGACGTTATACAAACTCTCTGGAAACGCGAAGGACGACCGTTCATTTATTAGTCGCACTCCGAATCAAGTCAAAATGTTAATCGCACCTTTCCTTCTAGTCATAGACGCGGTTACATGTCGCTACAATATTGTGCACCGCTCTCCAGTTTAAAATGCTTCGCTATCCCGTTCTGCCCCAGGTTCCCCCATATGTTAAATGTAAGTGTAGTTTGTCCGTGCGCGCCACTACAACTCCACCACCCACCCCCGCAGTCCCGAGGAGGTTAAATGGTATGGTAGCCCAAAAGAGGAAGTCACTCTGCCCGCATCTCGTGGTCGTGCGGTAGCGTTCTCGCTTCCCACGCCCGGGTTCCCGGGTTCGATTCCCGGCGGGGTCAGAGATTTTCTCTGCCTCGTGATGGCTGGGTGTTGTGTGCTGTCCTTAGGTTAGTTAGGTTTAAGTAGTTCTAAGTTCTAGGGGACTTATGACCACAGCAGTTGAGTCCCATAGTGCTCAGAGCCATTTGAACCATTTTTTTTGGGAGTCACTCTCATGGAGTTCTCATGGGAAGTCTGTGAAGCGGCTGGGATTCTAGTGTCAAAATGGTCGTGACTGGCCGAAATGTTCTTTCCATAATATTCGAGAATGTTGTAGAATGAACTAATATGTTATAGAATCTTCCAGAAGGTTCGAAAATGTTCTAGAATTTCTCAGAAGGGTAAGCAGTGATGGTGAAGCACATACGTGAGTGTACGTTTGGAAATTGATAAGAGCTGCTCAAGAAATGTGAACGTTATAGGAAGTGTAAAAAATTGAAGGTGAATGGCTTAAGACAGTGAAGAGGAGATCTTTCAAGCTGTGAATTGAAAGGAAGAAAATAGAAGGAATAGCTGAGTAATAAAACAGATGAGGTGCGAAAAGTACATTTAGTTTCACAATGAAAAGAAATGAATAGACTGAGAGAAAATTTAATAGAAGAACAACGAGATGAAATTAGAGAACAGGAGCAGCAAGCAGACTGCTGTAGAAACAAGATTATGAAATACACTGAGTTTCCATAAATGAAGTTCATGAACGACAACGATTGGAACGCATGAACAAAACATATTATACAGAGTGAGACAATTAAGACAGGCCACCCCCAATGTGGCGAATTTTCTGATATTTGCAAGTAATTTTTATCGTTTATAGTCGCCGAATTAGGATGCCAACTTTTTTTTATTTTTCCTACTGGAACTACACCATTTTTCTGCGGCATTTGAAAAAAGCTTCAAAGAGAACTTCAACGACATAGGACATAGCATGTGTGGAACCTGGTCAAATATTATCAACATAACAGAGCCGTAAACCTCTGCCCCGCTGTCAGGGGAAGAGGCTCTACAAACAGCTGCCCTATTATACCTCTTGTTTTAATTTTCGCCACAGACAAAAATATAGAACCGTTAAGTTTGGTGTGTGTGCAGAGCATTTTGTGTCTGCTGAACGACTGTTCTAATGCTCTCCAAATGGGAGAGACATCTGTCATGTTATTACCACAATGACTGGCTTGTGTCCAGTGGGACGTCTTCCAATATCTGTGGCAGGAGCATGTCTCAAGAACTTGAGGTATTTGAGTGTATTTAGATCCCCACAAATATGACAGGGACCAACGATACCGGTCTTAGAAAACACGCATCAAACTTTGATAGATCAAGAGCACCATTTGTATCCACTTGAATCAGCGTGAATTTCCCATTGACGATTAGTACATATTGCGAAGTTTGACTCGCCCATGGTTTGTAAACAACGCTTATTTCTTTAACAATATTTCGCACCGATATGTCATATTGCTTTGCACATTTCGTACATAACATTCGAAGAACAACCAATATGGAAAGTCGTTGCCATAAAGATACAGATGCAAGAAATGAACTGCGGTGGACTGTAGTGTTCGCAGAACACTCGTTTGGTTAAACTCTCTCGTACTTCCATGATGCCTCTTAGTGGCATTTTCATTGTGTATTACTGCTACTAAAATGTTAGTTTCAAATCTTTTGTAAGTACCTCATTCTTTTCCTTGTCGTATTTTATTCTCCACGCTCTCCGTTTCGAGAACTTTTTTATAATGTTTGCAAAGGCAGATCCTGAGTGCTGGGCGCAGTGTGGATACTCTTCAGTGCAAAACCTTACTGCTGCTTTAACAGCTTGGCGACATTTGCCATAAACGATGTTCATTTTTTTGATTACCGTATGAACTGTGAATGTCTCAGTATCTTTACTATCAAGTTATCTAATTGTTACAACAGCAGAATACAGACTAATGGGCTTCAAGTGCAGATGTGGAGACAACAGTCATACCTGTGTTACGTATTTGTTTACATCTGGTGGGCAAGCGTTTGTGGAACCTCTCCTCTGACAGAGGGAAACAAGTTCGTTGCACAGTTATCTTCATATTATTTGATGAACTCACATACGTGTTATGTCGTTGAAGTTTTCTTACGAGCTTCTTTTAAGTACTACAGAAAAGGTGTATAGTGCTATTATACGCCGCGCGGAGTGGCCGCGTGCTCTAGGTCGCCTTGTAACGGATTGTGCGGCCCCTCCCGCCGGAGATTCAAAGGACAGTCACAAATTGCTCCGTTTTCACTCCTTGTCGACAATCACGCAGCACCTGAGGTAACAAGCACATCTCAAGCCCCATTGTGCACTCGACTGTTCATGCCAACTCACTGCCTCGCACTTCACTACTGTGTACCACTCTTGTCGTCCAACTGCAAAAGACTGGGCCACAACAAGTTTCCGCGTTTCCATTGCACTGCGCATACTATGAAACGCTCCCCAAACATGGCACTCACCCATGCAGGCGACTTTTCCGACTTCGAGTTCTCCCTCGGGCATGCGTGTATGTGTTTTTGTTGTGGATTGGCAGGAGACCAACCCACTAAATTTAGAGGAAGCCGAAAGGCACGCGTTTTAGCTCACGCAGGCTGGCGTGAGATCTGGAACAGGACAAGGAATTTAGACTTCAGAAAAAAGGAGGTAACTGGTGGAATACTTAACTTTAATCCATTAATGTTGAACGTAGCTCTTGTCTGTACATTATTTACAATATCAATAGCAACTGATAATGGCGCCTTGCTAGGTCGTAGCAAACGACGTAGCTGAAGGCTGTGCTAACTATCGTCTCGGCAAATGAGAACGTATTTTGTCAGTGAACCATCGCTAGCAAAGTCGGTTGTACAACTGGGGCGAGTGCTAGGAAGTGCCTCTAGACCTGCCGTGTGGCGGCGCTCGGTCTGCAATCTCTGATAGTGGCGACACGCGGGTCCGACGTATACTAACGGACCGCGGCCGATTTAAAGGCTACCACCTAGCAAGTGTGGTGTCTGGCTGTGACACCACAGTTTTCTTAGCATAAGTTTGTAATACTAGGGACCGATAACCTCAGCAATTTGGTCCCTTAGGAATTCACACACGCTTGAACATTTTGCGATTATAAAAAACACAAGGGCAACGTCGTAATTCGCCTACTATAAACGATAAAAATTACTTGCGAACGCCGGCCGAAGTGGCCGTGCGGTTAAAGGCGCTGCAGTCTGGAACCGCAAGACCGCTACGGTCGCAGGTTCGAATCCTGCCTCGGGCATGGATGTTTGTGATGTCCTTAGGTTAGTTAGGTTTAACTAGTTCTAAGTTCTAGGGGACTAATGCCCTCAGCAGTTGAGTCCCATAGTGCTCAGAGCTATTTTTTGAACTTGCGAACGGCAAGAGATTCTCCATATCTGAGCAGTCCTCTTAGGTTGTTAGCAGATGATTCTGTCCCTTACTTCATCGGATTATCAAAGCGAATAGCAAAATGATGTAGACATCTGTACGGTGCAAAAAGTGACAGTTGACTCTAATCATGAAAAGTGTGAAGTCATCCCCATGAGCACTAAAAAGTATCCACTAAAGTTCAGTTTAAAGTTTGCAAATTCAGCTAAATACTTAGGGATTACAATTACGAATAACTTAAATTGGAACTATCACACAGCTAATGTTGCGGGAAAAGAAAACCAATGATTGCCTTTTATTGGCAGAACACTTAAAAAATGTGACAGGTCTGCTAGAGAGACTGCTTATACATTACTGGCCATTAAAATTGCTACACCAAGAAGATGGCGTGCTACAGACGCGAAATTTAACCGACAGGAAGAAAATGCTGTGATATGCAAATGATTAGCTTTCCAGAGCATTCACACAAGACTGGCGCCGGTGGCAACGCCTACAACGTGCTGTCATGAGGAAAGTTTTCAACTGATTTCTCATACACAAACAGCAGTTGACCGGCGTTGCCTGGTGAAACGTTGTTGTGATGCCTCGTGTAAGGAGGAGAAATACGTACCATCACGTTTCCGAGTTTGATAAAGGTCGGATTGTAGCGTATCGCGATTGCGGTTTATCGTATCGCGACATTGCTGCTCGCGTTGGTCGAGATCCAATGACTGTTAGCAGAGTATGGAATCGGTGGCTTCAGGAGGGTAATCCGGAACGCCGTGCCGGATCCCAACGGCCTCGTATCACTAGCAGTCGAGATGAAAGACATCTTATCCGCATGGCTGTAACGGATCGTGCAGCCACGTCTCGATCCCTGAGTCAACAGATGGTGACGTTTGCAAGACAACAACCATCTGCACGAACAGTTAGACGACGTTTGCAGCAGCGTGGACTCCTGCGACGGTGTACTCAGCGACGAACCTGGGTGCACGAATGGCAAAACGTCATTTTTTCGGATGAATCCAGGTTCTGTTTACAGCATCATGATGGTCGCATCCGTGTTTAGCTACATCGCAGTGAACGCACGTTGGGTATTCGTCATCCCCATACTGGCGTATCACCCAGCGTGATGGTATGGTGTGTCATTGGTTACACATCTCCGTCACCTCTTGTTAGCATTGACGGCACTTTGAACAGTGGACGTTACATTTCAGATGTGTTACGACCCGTGGCTCTACCCTTCATTCGATCCCAGCGAAACTCTACATTTCAGCAGAGTAATGCACGACTGCATGTTGCAGGTCCTGTACGGGCCTTTCTGGATACAGAAAATGTTCGACTGCTGCCCTGGCCAGCACATTCTCCAGATCTCTCACCAATTGAAAACGTCTGGTCAATGGTGGCCGAGCAACTGGCTCGTCACAATACGCCAGTCACTACTCTTGATGAACTGTGGTATCGTGTTGAAGCTGCATGGGCAGCTGTACCTCTACACGCCATCCAAGCTCTGTTTGACTCAATGCCCAGGCGTATCAAGGCCGTTATTACGGCCATAGGTGGTTGTTCCGGGTATTGATTTCTCAGGACCTATGCACCCAAATTGCGTGAAAATCTAATCACATGTCAGTTCTAGTATAATATATTTGTCCAATGAATACTCGTTTATCATCTGCATTTCTTCTTGATGTAGCAATTTTAATGGCCAGTAAGTGTACTACGCTCGTCCGCCCTCTTTTGGAGTACTGCTATGCGGTGTGGAACCCACATCAGACAGGATTGACGAAGGACATCGTATAGTATAATAATGAAGCAGGAGAGAGAGTGCAACGGATATAATACACGAATTGCAATGACAATCATTAAAACAAAGCCATTTTTCCCTGGGGTTGGACCTTCTGATCAAATTTCAATCACCAACTTTGTCCTTGGAGTGTGAAAATATTTTTTTGGCTCATATCTACACAGGGAGAAATGATCATCGTAATAAAACAAAAGAAACAGAGCTCACAAGGAAAGATTTAAGTCTTCGTTTCTCCCGCGCGCTGTTTGAGAGTAGAACGATAGAGAAGTAGTTAAAGGTTGTTCGATGAACCCTCTGCCAGACACTTTAGTGTGAATTGCAGAGTAATCATGTAAATGTAGATAACGTCCACTATAACTTGGCGAAACCGCACCTCGATATATTTATTCATTCTGGATATATCTGGAGTGGAATGACCTGTCTTACCTGACTCATCCAGTACACCACCGCTCAATCACTACAGAGCACAACGGAGAACCATCGGTAGCAAAAAAAAAAAAAAAAAAAAAAAAAAAAGTGATTGGCGCTTGATGGATTTGAAGGCATCACAAACTTCTCCCACAAAGACTTTAATACAAATAAGTTACAGTGTTTGTGGGAAGCGTCTATGACACTTCGAAACCCACCCACTGCTGATCACTGGTTTGTGTTCTGCTGCTGTACTTGGTTCCCTGTTGTACTCTATAGTGGATGTTGTAGCTGTTGTAGTTGTGAAGGTCGCCACAACCACGGCGTTTTCCAAATCTTTCGTATCAATGTATGCAAAAAAATTCGAGATTTATCTATAATATACTCGACATTTTATGAATATTCTCGATTGTTAACGAATGTTTTTCAGTGTCCAAAAATATTCTTGAATGTTGTACAAAACTCCAGAGTTTTCTTGAGTATCCTAGTGTGTTCTTTATCGGTCTCGAATACTTATGAATGTTTTGGAATGTTCTTGAATTTTCGGAACGTTCTCAGTCTTCTATAAAGAAATGAAGAAGTGAGTGACAGAGTACTGTGTTTCAAATAGCGGTATTGTTGAATGCTTTACAGTGTTTTTGAGGTTTCGAGAACATTTTTGAGTGTGAAACAGTAACATTTTTACATTTTATTGTCCTTAAGAAATCTTGAATGTTCGCCAAGAACAATTTCAGTTAGTTAGAAAATAAAAAGAAGTGGCGTTCAGTACTCTAACTTAAATATTTAGCGCAAAACTCTACACATAGCACTAACATTTTTTCTGTCTTCTTTCTGTTTGTTTCTTCGTCACAGTTTCTGCGCGGACGTCGCATGACAGTTTACAAAACCCTTCGACGAGAATTTCACTCTGATTTTTATTCTACAGGGCGGCCAGTCCCCTGACAGAGCACACTGAGCTACCGTGCGGCCCACTTAATTGGTAACACTGCTACAGAAGCTTAAGTGGGGATATTTGTCGGACCTGTGATTACGGTGTTTCTTTGACGCCCGATTTTTATGGAAAATATACACAGGACGAAATTTTATTGGGGATATTTCTATGCCGTTAGTAAGCAAGGGTTCGCTCCGTGGCTTCCGAATGCTCTGACGCGACTTGACAGCGACTGAAAGCAATGTCCTTCTTAGGATGTGTAATGTTTAACGCTAATCAGAAGCGGTAGAGCGAGGAATAAAAGTACTGTATGGAGAAAACAAAAAAGTTGCTTACCAGGATTGATCAGAAGTCTTAAATTTCATGAACTGTTAGAAAACGTATATATTTTAGTAAATCATTTGAGAGTAAACATTGCAAATTAAATAAATAAGTCCACGAATGATGACAGTGTTTTCCGTTTGATAACAGGATCGTCTGCTAGAGCGATGGAGGTTGGTCACGAAAGCTTCTTGCGTCCTGCACAAATTGACTGGTTTTACCTACAAACTTTTCTCACTAAGTGGACTAATGCTGAATTGTGTACTTATTAGCTACTTTAAGGTATTTTCCACAAAAATCTTAAATGCAAAAGCAAGCAGAAGAAGACGCACGGTAACACCCACATGTTGTATTCTCGGAGCACGAATTCACGATCAGAATCCCGAAAACTGTTTTTCACAAAAGAAGTAAACACACTCATTGCTTGTTAAGGATGACATCGTAGTGTGATTAATCTTGGTCACAAGTAACTAAAATTTTAACAGATAACTAATGATAAACGCCCACGACAAGAAATGTAAGTGCTGTGAAGTTGTATCTGTAAGGTGAAGACAGAAATTTTAGAGCTACATATTTACAATACCGTACCTTGTAATGAATTTCAATATTGATAATTGTTTCGTAGTTTATCTTCCGTTGACGTGATTTAAAACTTGTTCGATGAAACTATTGAGCAGTTTGACTTCAGCTAATCCGAAACACATTCAGGAAAACTATCTACCAAAATCCTTGACAACTGATTCAAAATAGAAGTTTCGATTATTTTTTCATTTTCTTAAGTTGCATAAACGAAAAGGAAATATTGATGTAGAATCATTGTAAAGTAAATTTATCTTCAGCGTAAAAGTTGTTTCTACGTAGCTATCAAATTTAAGTTTGTCGTAATAAGACAAAAATTTTTGTTAAAAGAGAAGGTACACTGACTAATTGTGCCACTACATAATATGCTTTTCTTTTTTTGAAAAGTGTTTACTCAGCTGACAAAGTGACAGCTGTTACACTGTGTTACTAATTTCGAATGTCACAGAAACAATCTTCGTATTATATTACTGCCATAGCAATAAATCAGTGAAATGTTTCCTGCAGTAATAGTTGTGACTGTGAAATTGAACAACAACAAAATATTAATATGGTTGCTGTGACATCAGAAACTAGGAGTACAATGCAATAATTGTGATTTTTATAGCTTGAATAAAAATTTAAAAAAAAATCAAACCAGTGTACATTGTGACGAAATGTCATTCTCTACGTTCTTGGAATTTACGAGTTCTTGTATGTACATTTAACATTTAACAGGATGAACCAGAACTCCACCGACAAATCCTCAAAGCTGGTGGTACGAACGAAAACAAGAAAAAGGTGTAGTAAACATGGACTTTAAAATGTACTGCTTAAGAGGTACGAGCATTTGTTCATCTTCGACAGTATGAGGCACGTCTTTTCTGCTGCAAGCTCTTTCCTTTCCATATTTTGGGAGAAGGTAAGTAGAACCAAACCAAGGTAAAAAAGTCTGGTAAACGTGAGTACTAAAATGCATACCCTAAAAACTAAGAGGTCTTGTTCAGCAGGAGAGATGCGTTTCAGAGTAGCGGATATGAACAAGTGCTCATAGTTCTTAATGTATACATTGTAGACCCCATGTTCACTGGACATTGTCTTATTGTTTTGTTCCTTGCTACCAGCTCAGAAAGTTTTGTCGCTGAAGTTCCGGATCATACTGTATACAAGGGCGACCTTTGACTACTGAGTGTCATGATGACAAGCAACGCGACGATAACGGTCGATATCTTATCGAGCGTGCTGTGTCACGACGATATTCCGTCCGAAAGTGTGCTGCAACTGATCTGCAGTGAAAGCGAGAGCTAGCAGATCCGAGATTGTGAAGCGTTATACTTCACATACATTACTGAGTATGGTGTTTATCCTACCAGGACCCTTACAAACATAGAAAACTTAAATATTGTAGTATACCCTGATGATGTCGGGTGATGCCGAGGGAATTAGATTAGGAAATGAGACACTTAAAGTTGTAAAGGAGTTTTGCTATTTGGGGAGCAAAATAACTGATGATGGTCGAAGTAGAGAAGATATAAAATGTAGACTGGCAATGGGATGGAAAGCGTTTCTGAAGAAGAGAAATTTGTTAACATCGGGTATAGATTTAAGTGTCAGGAAGTCGTTTCTGAAAGTATTTGTATGGAGTGTAGCCATGTATGGAAGTGAAACATGGACGATAAATAGTTTAGACAAGAAGAGAATAGAAGCTTTCGAAATGTGGTGCTACAGAAGAATGCTGGGTAGATCACATAACTAATGAGGAGGTATTGAATAGAATTGGGGAGAAGAGGAGTTTGTGGCACAACTTGACGAGAAGAAGGGACCGGTTGGTAGGACATGTTCTGAGGCATCAAGGGATCACAAATTTAGCATTGGAGGGCAGCGTGGAGGGTAAAAATCGTAGAGGGAGACCAAGAGATGAATACACTAAGCAGATTCAGAAGGATGTAGGTTGTAGTAGGTACTGGGAGATGAAGAAACTTGCACAGGATAGGGTAGCATGGAGAGCTGCATCAAACCAGTCTCAGGACTGAAGACCACAACAACAAAAACCCTGATGATATTATGTATTTTCAGCAGATACTTGCAAAAACGTACATCAAGCACGTGGTACTTACCACATGTCAGTTGTAGGACTAAAACATATCATTTATGCTCCAACATTAGTTGAATGACCTATATATTTGAAACCATCGTCCAATTGGGTTTTTATATTGCGTAGTGAATTCCTTTGTCCATACGTAATACAGTTTTGTAATTCTTTAGAAGAATAAATCTCCTATGAAATCTATTATTCTGTTGCGATCTTTAGAGCTTACAGATCCTCAATTTATGGTAGAGAATATGGGGTAATGGATTTATCTGGTTACAAGAATCTAAATACGGATGTGTTACAGAGAACTCAAAAAAAAAATCTGAAGTTTTGATATCTACAGAATCAGCAGGCAGCCAGCAATGTTGTCGTGGTGTTAGAAATACAAAGTGACAATTATTGAACAATATGAAATAAAATCGAAATAACTTCTGAGTGCTTGCGTTGGGACGTTCAAACTGCACGGTTGGCCGCGGGACATGGTGGGAACTAGTAAGCGCATGCCCACGCGCCTTCTTTGTCAGCCATTTTCGTTTGGATGCGTTCGTCAATAAGCAAAATTGGAGCATTTGGGGGACTGAGAATCCGTATTTCGACATCGAGAAGTCTTTCATCCTCAAAGGTGACTCTGTGGTGTGTAATGCGCATTCACGGAATAATCGGTGCGATATTCCTTGACAGCACGGCGACTGCCGGACGGTACGTGAAGGTTTCGGAAGATGATTTCATCCCACTTATCCAAAGTGACCCTGATTTCAAAAAGATGTGGTTCGTGCGAGACGGAGCTCGACACCATTGGAGTAGGAGGAGAGTTCAAATGGTTCAAATGGCTCTGAGCACTATGGGACTTAACTTCTGAGGTCATCAGTCCCCTAGAACTATTCAAACCTAACTAACCTAAGGACATCACACACATCCATGCCCGATGCAGGATTCGAACCTGCGACCGTAGCAGTCGCGCGGTTCCAGACTAAATCGCCTAGAACCGCTCGGCCTTACCGGCTGGCAGGAGAAGAGTGTTTGATGTCCAGGAGGAGCACTCTGGGGACCGCATTCTGGCCACTGGCATGGGCTCGATTGGCCGATGTATTCTCCGGATCTGAACACACTACTCCCTTCTGTGGGTCTATATGAAATACGAGATGGACAGCAATAAACTCAGAACCTCTGCTGAGCTGGAAGCAGCCAGTCTGGAGGTCATCGACAGCATCGATGTTCCCACACTTCAGCTGGTCATGCAGAATTTCGCTATTCGTCTGCGCCGCATCGTCGCCAATGATGGCAGGAATATCGAACATGTCATAACATAAATCCCAATATCTGTAGTGACGTTTCATGTTGAGTAAAGCGTGTGCACGCCGTAGTGTGTAACTAATTTATGTTTTTTTTCTTCAAATAGTTCAATAATTGTCACCCGGTACGTCTTGTGTATGATGAAAATAGAATGCACGTAACATCAGGTTAGGCTACAATCAGAGAGTCTGTTGCAAGGTGTTCCGATAAATTACTTAAGTTGCGTCTACATCTACATCTACATTTATACTCGGCAAGCCACCAAACGGTGAGTGGCGGAGGGCACTTTACGTGCTACTGTCATTACCTCCCTTTCCTGTTCGTCTCATTGGTTCGCGGGAAGAATGACTGCCGGAAAGCCTCCGTGCGCGCTCGAATCTCTCTAATTTTATATTCGTGATCTCCTCGGGAGGTATAAGTAGGTAAGCAATATATTGGATACCTCATCCAGAAACGCACCCTCTAGAAACCTAGACAACAAGCTACACCGCGATGCAGAGCGCCTCTCTTGTAGAGTCTGTCACTTGAGTTTGCTTAACATCTCCGTAACGCTATCACGCTTACCAAATAATTCTGTTCTCGGCGGGGTCAGGGATTTTCTCTGCCTCGTGATGACTGGGTGTTGTGTGCTGTCCTTAGGTTAATTAGGTTTAAGTAGTTCTAAGTTCTAGGGGACTGATGACCATAGATGTTGAGTCTCATAGTGCTCAGAGCCATTTGAACCATACAATAAAGGATCCCTCTTCCTATGTATTCGCAATACATTACATTGGTCTATGTTAAGGGTCAGTTGCCACTCCCTGCACAAGGTGCCTATCCACTGCAGATCTTCCTGAATTTCACTGCAATTTTCTAATGCTGCGACTTCTCTGTATACTACAGCATCATCTGCGAAAAGCCGCATGGAACTTCCGACACTATCTACTAGGTCATTTATATATATCGTGAAAAGCAATGGTCCCATAACACTCCCCTGTGGCACGCCAGAGGTTACTTTAACGTCTGTAGACGCCTCTCCATTGAGAACAATATGCTCTGTTCTGTTTGCTAAAAACTCTTCAATCCAGCCACACAGCCGGTCTGATATTCCGTACGCTCTTACTTTGTTTATCAGACGACAGTGCGGAACTGTATCGAACGCCTTCCGGAAGTCAAGGAAAATGGCATCTACCTGGGAGCCTGTATCTAATATTTTCTGGGTCTCATGAACAAATAAAGCGAGTTGGGTCTCACACGATCGCTGTTTCCGGAATCCATGTTGATTCCTACAGAGTAGATTCTGGGTTTACAGAAATGACATGATACGTGAGCAAAAAACATGTTCTAAAATTCTACATCAGATCAATGTCAGAGGTGCAGGCCTATAGTTCTGCGCATCCGCTCGACGACCCTCCTTGAAAACTGGAACTACCTGTGCTCTTTTCCAATAATTTGGAACCTTCCGTTCCTCTAGAGACTTGCGGTACACGGCTGTTAGAAGGGGGGGCAAGTTCTTTCGCGTACTTTGTGTAGATTCGAATTGGTATCCAGTCAGGTCCAGTGGTCTTTCCTCTGTCGAGTGATTTCAGTTGCTTTTCTTTTCCTTGGACACTTATTTCGATGTCACTCACTTTTCCGTTCGTGCGATGATTTAGAGAAGGAACTGCAGTGCGGTCTTCCTCTGTGAAACAGCTTTGGAAAAAGGTGTTTAGTATTTCAGCTTTACGCGTGTCATCCTCTGTTTCAATGCCATTATCATCCCAGAGAGTGTGGATATGCTGTTTCGATCCACTTACTTATTTAATGTAAGACCAGGCCTTCCTAGGATTTTCTGTCAAGTCGGTACATAGAATTTTACTTTAGAATTCACTGAACGCTTTACGCATAGCCCTCCTCACGCAAACTTTGACATCGTTCAGCTTCTGTTTGTCTGAGAGGTTTTAGCTGCGTTTAAATTTGCAGTGAAGCTCTCCTTGCTTTCGCTGTAGTTTCGTAACTTTGTTGTTGAGCCACGGTGGGTTTTTCCCGTCCCTCACAGTTTTAATCGGCACGTACCTGTCTAAAACGTATTTTACGATTACCTTGAACTTTTTCCTTAAATACTTAACATTGTCAGTGTCGGAACAGAAATTTTCGTTTTGACCTGTTAGGTAGTCTGAAATCTGCCTCCTATTACTCTTGTTAAACAGATAAACCACCCTCCCATTTTTATATTCCTATTTACTTCCATATTCAGGGATGCTGCAACGGCCCTATGATCACTGATTCCCTGTTCTGCGCTTACAGAGTCGGAAAGCTCGGGTCTGTTTGTTATCAGTAGGTCCAAGATGTTATCTTCACGAGTCGGTTCTCTGTTTAATTGTTCGAGGTAATTTAAGGATAGAGCACTCAGTATAATGTCACTCGATGCTCTGTCCCTACCACCCGTCCTAAACATGTGAGATTCCCAGTCTATGTCTGGTAAATTGAAATCTCCACCTAAGACTATAACATGCTGAGGAAATTTATTTGAAATGTATTCCAGAGTTTCTCTCAGTTGTTCTGCCACTAATGCTGCTGAGTCGGGAGGCCGGTAAAAGGAGCCAATTACTAACCTAGCTCGGTTGTTGAGTATAACCTCCACCCATAATAATTCACAGGAACTATCCACTTCTATTTCATTACAGGATAAATTACTAACAGCGACAAACACGCCACCACCGGTTGCATGCAATCTGTCCTTTCTAAACACCGTCTGCGCCTTTGTAAAAATTTCGGCAGAGTTTATCTCTGGCTTCAGCCAGCTTTCCGTACCTATAACGATTTCAGCTTCGGTGCTTTCTATCAGCGCTTGAAGTTCCGGTACTTTACCAAGGCAGCTTCGACAGTTTACAATTACAATCTCAGGGTATTAATGCTATTGAGAGACGAAGAGTTTGGCACAGAAGAGAAATTCGCGGATGGTGGCATCGAACCAAACTGAAGACGTGAAAAAAGAGATGTAGTTAAAAACTGACAGATAGAACCGCAATTGTTCAGCAGCGTGTGTCGTAACCCACAGTGGCGGGATCGCGGCCGATGGGGTCTGTTCTGCATCGTATATAGTGTCACAAAAGTAAAGTGAGACATATTTTTCTGTTTCCGCCACGCTCGGTAAGTAAAGGAAACGTATTATTTTTTCATATCATGTGTTTAACATTAGAATATGGCTTGTATTTTATGTTAGACACAAAACTGGCCGTTAGACGACTGTAGGGCGCTTGTCTCGATTGCTGGAAGATGGGCGTCGGCCGACTGCGGCATCGGAAAAATTATTACTACAATAAATACTAAGACCATTGTTGTTGCTCCCTTTGACGTGGAAGCAGACCGAAATGCGCTGATAATGGCGGGCCAAAGATCAAATAGGACACAAGACGAGTCTGCATACAGTATCCTGATATTCGTGTGTGGAGACTCCGAGGAGGACGAAGGTATGCTAGACTGCGTTCATCACCGCCATACTGGCCCAGTGCCTAGCGTGATGCTATGTCTTTCATTAGATACACAACACGATCACCTCTGGTTCACATAACTGGTGGTTTGTACAAAAGGATATCTGCCTATTAACGCCGATGGTTGCGCTATCTCCGACATCCTTGTGACGTTAGTATATAGCAGTGTAGGTTCAAAGACAGGCATAAAGAGTGAACACTGATAATACGGACAAACTGCAGGGACAGATTCCAGGCTGAAAATGGAGGACAAAAGGTACTATGAATATGTATCCGATAATGTGTCGTTGCCACGGTAGAGGGCGCTGACGAATGACGGTTTGTGTGACCATGGGCCGTGTGTTCCTTGTCTGCTGTAGGCTGTATGAGTGACGTAGTGTACTGTAAACAGAAGAATTGTCCGGTATTCGTGTTGGGAACAAAGCGAAATGGAATTTGTCTACGCCAAAGCACATGGAAACGGTCGAGAGGCAGCACGGCTGTGCCAAAACAAGTACCCTCACAGACCTCAACAACATCACATAACGTTTCAGGCCCTTTTAGGGCATCTGCCTGATCATGGGTTCTTTCAGACAGACGAACGTGCAGATAGTTGGAGGACTGTGCGTACACCAGATTTGAAGGACCGGGATCTACTGGATATTGGGGCGATTCCCAGCACAAGTGCCGGCCGCTGTGGTCGGACGGTTCTAGGCACTTCAGTCCGGAACCGCGCTGCTGCTACGGTCGCAGGTTCGAATCCTGCCTCGGGCATGGATGTGTGTGATGTCCTTAGGTTAGTTAGGCTTAAGTAGTTCTAAGTTTAGGGGAATGATAACCTCAGCTGTTAAGTCCCATAGTGCTCAGAGCCATTTGAACTATTTTTTTGGACCTGCCAACATGGCGTAAGCCAAGATGATTATGTGTATCGTGCATGACAACCGCTACTGCGATCCTATGGAGGTCACTTTGAACATATGTTGTGACTTGGATGCGATGCAGCTCTGTATTATGTTCCAGGACGATTTTTTGTCGTTACACATACAGCAGCCATTTCCAGATACATGTTCATAGGACCATTTTTCTTCCATTTTGAGCAAGGAATTCATCCTTGCAATTGGTCGGTTTTGTTCATGTTAATCCCTGTATATCGTGAGGCGCATCACTTCTGGAGGTATCATTACGCCGTAACTGATAAGCAGTAGTATAGTAAAGAGAGAACTGGCAAGTTAACGACCTTATTTCAAGTTCACTGATAAGGACTTTAGGTGTTAGAGTACACACTTGGGAGAGCTATATTCATGGTCACCCACCGCTCCCTTCCACCCCAGGGAATCACTGGGAATTGATTAACTATCCAGACGAACTCCTGCTCTACATCCACAACTTAGGCAAGTGGACTACTTATATTGAAGGTCATGGTGAAAAACGATACTAGTCACGAGACATAAAATTGGCAGGAAACTCCTGGAACAATGGAAGCACACCCAAAGGCTGGAAACCCACCCCCTCCCCTGGACCAATAGGATTCGAAATCCTGTCCACCTATCATCATTCTCTATAACTAATTCAATTGTGTAGGTCTCTTCATTCGAGGGTTGTGCATCATGGGGAGAGGTTCAAGTTTGTTACAAACAGGATATGTAAATAATAACAATCATATAACCAACTAACTAATAGTTTGTTATGAAAATTTTGCTTCTACAGTACATTATTCTTTTACAACGATTTGTTGTTGTAACTAACTAATATTTTTTTCTTGACAGATCTATTTGTGCTACACACAGTGATTTTTTTACAAGGAATATTTACATACAAACAATAATTTATATTGTTTTATTGACGTATTTACACAGCCATTTTATCTTACATATATGTTCATACATTGTTTTTACTTATTTTTTCAGATGACTTGTGGTTATCAGGTACATTACACAATTACTAGTAGAGCTTCAATGCTATGTTTCCCATTTTGTTTCTATACGCAACGTTTACATTTCCTTTTTATACACAGTACTTACATTTTCTTTCTGATCATTTTCTTTTCTGTACACAACATATGCAAAATGAAGAAAAACACACAAACATACACACAAATATATACAATATATGCACGCACACATAGTGTGTACACACCATCTATACACCCATAGTGTGCAATCAGGCATCCATATTCACACACACGCAAATCTGACAATTGGTTCGTCCAAGAATTCTGCACATAGTCCACAATTTGTAAATAAATACACAGCTGCAAATGTTCAAATATGTGTGAAATCTTATGGGACGTAACTGCTAAGGTCATCAGTCCTTAAGCTTACACACTACTTAACCTAAATTATCCTAAGGACAAACACACACATCCATGCCCGAGGGAGGACTCGAACCTCCGCCGGGACCAGCCGCACAGTCCATGACTGCAGCCCCCAGACCGTTCGGCTAATCCCGCACGGCACACAGCTGCACAAACTCAGTCACTCACTGAGTAGTGTGAGTATGTTAGGGTGCTGATACTGTCCCCACACATAATTCATTTGGCATCATGATGTGCAGCCCTACTTTCAGCTGCAGTACAGTATGTACCTCAAGACATCTCGGTAGAAAGACTACCTGGCACACCATATATGGAGCTGCATCAGCGCCCTAGAAGAGGCGCCTGTTCTAATGAGCTATCGAGATAGCCTATGATGCCACAAAATGCACACCCTTAGCCTGCCTCTGGGTGGTTCCTGTGCCTATGCGGTAAGCATACATCTTTGACTTGAGGCCTACAAACTCCACAATCTGCGAAACACTCGCCTTGTCTTTCATCAAGCACATAATTGTCTTGTTCGGTGGTGTTATCGCCCGCATATCCAGAATTGTCGAACCTAATTACTTCATATGGATCACAGCCTTTCACCCAGTGGATGAAACTGTATGCATCCGTATGGAGCATCTTGGGATCAGCGAAGTATGGCTTCACAAAATTCTAAGTGGAATCGGTACGTGTGATGTTTGAGGAGACCCAGAACACCGGACAGGATTCGTGAACCGCACTGAAACATTTACCATCTCCACAGCAACTAGTCCTTCATTAAAACTGATGACCTATTTGGAATTGGGTCTGGCGATGTAATCTCTTGCGCCCTAATGCCCATCTCTATGGAAACTAAATGAATTCGCATATTCTCTAACATTTTCCGCAAATAGAATTGTTCATTAACAAGCAAGGCAGCTTGAATCAGGTACTGCATGTCACACTAAGAAGTACCATCCCCAACATGAGACATTGCTAGAGGTTTCTGTAGTGCAGGTTATATTGCTGCTTATTTCCCAGCGTTGTCAACAGTTTCTGGATGTAACAATTTCGCGGGACTATGCGCTCTGGACACGTCGGCAAATCGCCGTGCGTGTCATGCAAACAGATGGAATATGCCAGTTATGCCTCCAAAACATATCACTCACCAACATCTGCAGCCACATCATGGATTTTCTTCAGTTCGGTGATATCCACTTTGGACTTTCATCAAGAGCATCCAAATGAATTGTTTTGGACCGCGTGCCCATAGTGATTGTTTATATCGAGGTAAAGTATGTAACTTAAATCGTCAAATGTTCTGCACTCACCTTAGTTTACCTGTGCACGCACTGCCAAAATCCCCCGCGAATGCCGCATTTGAAAAATAGCAGAATGGCAACATTTCAACAATTCAATGCTGATAGGTGTTCTTTTTAATACCGCGTTCCGTGAAAGCCGTGCACTGTGAAGCTGAAGGCAGTATCCACATAGTATGAGGCCAACCATACAATGTGGAATTTCTCGAAAATATCCTGTTCATCAGTGTTCATCTACAATATAGTATATTCCCCTAAATCAGCAGGATGCCTGCCAAACATTCACCGCGTGCTCATACAACGCATCTATTATGGCAGTGCCCGTTGAGTTATTATAGTTTATTATAGGGACTCCACCAGCTTCAACAGTCTCCTGTTGACATGCAAGGTCCATTGCTTCACGAGGTTTTCTGCATATCTGTGCAAGTCCATCCACTCGATACAATTTGAAACGAGACTCGTCCGACCTGGCAACAAGTTTCCAGTCATCAACAGTCCAATGCCGGTGCTGAAGGGCTCAGGCGAGGTGTAAAGCTTTGTCTCGTGCAGTCACCAAGGGTACACGAGTGGGTCTTCGGCTCCGAAAGCCCATATCGATGATGTTTCGTTGAATGGTTCGCATGCCGACATTTTTTGATGGCCCAGCACTGAAATCTGCAGCAATTTGCTGAAGGGCTGCACTTCTGTCACGTTGAATGATTCTCTTCAGTCGTCGTTAGTCCCGTTCTTGCAGGATCTTTTTCGGCCGCAGCGATGCCTGAGATTTTATGTTTTACCGGATTCCTGATATTCACGGTGCATTCGTGAAATGGTCGTACGAGAAAATCCCCACTCTGTCACTACGTCGAAGATTCTGTGTCGCATCGCTCGTGCGCCGACTATAACGCCGCGTTCAAACACACTTGAATCTTGATAGCCTGCCACTGCAGCAGCAGAAACAGATCTAACAACTGCGCCAGATACTTATTGTCATATAGGCGTTGCCGACCCGCAGCGCCGTATTCTGCCTGTTTACATATCTCTGTATTTGAATACGCGTGTCTATACCAGTTTCTTTGGCGCTTCAGTGTAAATGTGCTTTTCAACGGTGCCAAATGTCTCTGGCCTTGTCGCCCGTCTAATCGAAATTACCGATGTGCTGAACATGAAAGTGAGCATCACACACGCTAAAATTGTGAACGAGGACTGGTGTGTGTCGTGTCTGTTGGTACTTGCACGAGATGTGGGGGAACTTCCCTTTCGGATAGCGATCGTCGCTGCTTGAATTTCCATTTCTCTATCTAACAGCAGCTCATAAATATGACAATGAACTACCTGATCGTATAAGGTATCAGTCTCCCGTGAGTCGCCCATGGGAACACGATTGCTATAGGTCCCACCAACCTCCCACGCAAATTTTTCTAGGTCAGGGACCAAAAATCTCCCAGGATTCTCCCAGACGTATGATTCGAAATTGTTCCGACTGGAGTCATACGGGGATACAAGTTTATAGGCTGCTGTTTTATGAAGTTAGTATGGGAGGCAGTGGGATCGCCTTCACAATGCTCCATAGGAGCTAAGAGATACTCGGTGTATACGACGAAGGGATGTCGCTTCTGGTGGTGAGTATTCTTAGATGCCAAGAACTCTTTATCCTCTGTAAGTATAATCGCAGGTAGCGGTTCCTCGCTAGAGCAGTCAATTAGCTGCCTTTCAAGATACCCATTCGTGATAAACGAATTGAGTCATCTACAGCAAAAATGCACTGCAGTTGTTTTTTTTTTTTTTTTTTTTTTTTTTTTTTTTTTTTTTTTTGTACTTACTTGGTTGTGAAGTAGGCTGGGCATGCTTTCATCTACACATAGTGTTCATTCCCGTCGCTAGAGAATACCCAGAAATCTTCGTGGTTGGGGCGCTGACTGGCTTATTTTGAAAAGCAAAGCGGTTAAACTACATTATGCTCAACTTCTTTGTTCTGCACAATGTGCTCATTGTCATCATCTTCTGGCTTGCTATCATCAGTATCCATTATGCACACACGAATAATCAGGAATCGGCCTCTCAGATTTTGATAGCTCCTGGAGTTTTCCATGGATTGAGATGCCTTCGGACTTGTAACCTTGCGCACGTCCAGTGTTTCATATTTACTTTTACACTAACAGAAGCGACCATACATATTTCTCGTTTAGATTCTGGACATGAATACAAGCTTGTTTAGCAGCAGTGTCAAAAATGGTTCAAATGGCTCTAAGCACTATGGGACTTAACATCTGAGATTATCAGTCGTCTAGACTTAGAACTACTTAAACCTAACTAACCTAAGGACATCACACACATCCATGCTCCAAGCAGGATTCGAACGTGCGACCATAGCAGCAGCACGGTTCCGGACTAAAGCGCCTAGAACCACTCGGTCACAACGGCCGGCAGCAGCAGTATCTTCTGGAACAGAGTGAGACTAGAGCCTCATTAAATAGATTGCAGTCATGTGAGTATACATTAAGATAGTGTACATGTCTGAGTGCTTTACCAGACCCTTTAACTTGCATGTTGAAAAAATCGAGAAGAGTAACACTCTTGAAAAAAGTTCTAAACCACTCTGTAATTCAATCACCCCCTCTTATCGCGCCAAATTTGATGATGCTCTTCTCCTCGCCAGCATCACTGCCATCTTTCCCCTGTGGATTGTGGGAAGGGATTCATGAGTTATTATAGAGCCGTGTTACACTTGATGGCGGGTCATTGACGATTTTTGGGAGCATGCTTTTCATAAAGCCTTCGGAGGCTTAGAGAAAATAGACAGGATCTCGGTAGCTTGCATTCATGATGTCAATATGGGCTTGTGAGATCTTGTACCAAAAAGCGCCAGCAACCACGGAGTGGTCCAGTACGTCTGCAGGACTGATCCATAACAGAATGGGCAGGAGAGCTGCTGTTGCTAGGCGCAGAGTGATGTTGAAGTGAGGTCCGATTTCATGAAAGTTCATGACGATTGCGAGACGGTCCAGCGTACAGCTGTATCTGACATCAGCTCATGCCATAATAATGATAGACCCAGCTGTGGAGGTGTACACGTGAATGAGGAATACGGTGTTCATGAACCGCGTGGGGTGACACACAGGTCATGCGGTGTGGTAACTGTAGGTGCAAGAGAGCCTCCGTATTCACCCTCCATGTCATCTGCACTGAAGGCAAAACATTGATATCAAGCATAATTCTTAAAAACATGATATATGTATGCGTGTGTAGTACTATTCACATTCTAAATTAAGGGCGTCAGAAAGTCCGTGAGCCCATCGTTAAATCGTTATCTTCAGTAATGGCTTATAACATCATACCCTGTTAATCCATCGAATATTGTCATCGAGAGCGTATCGAAATGAAGGTCCATGATGAATGTGAGGTTGCCCAGGGCACGTCTATGTTGCCAGACGAGTTGTTGTCATCAGCCCACATCTAAACGACGACGATGGATTGACAACTGGTGGTGTTTACAGGAGTGAATACAGCGTAGATGAATCGGGCTGGTGCATTGTCAGATTATAGATGAGTTGTTACAGCTACAAGCCCAAGTACGCACACGTCCAACACATCTGTAATAGAAGAAGAAGCAGAAGAAATCATTAATCATCAGTATTCAGTTACAAAGAGCATAAACGAACATGGTAAAAGAAAAACCAAAAAAATACAAAATACATAGCTGTAGTACCATAGGAGTCAAATTGGGGTTGCTTATTAGCACCTGATGAGCCATTTATTCCACTATGGCGTTTCATCTCTGATAGTTCTATCGGTGCTGTAGATGTAGTTGCACCGAAACGATTTTATTTATAACTGAAAATTACATTCTATTACTGATTTCACACAAGGAGAAGTGAGTAAGTCTCAAATTAAGACGATGCCCTTTCTCTCGCCAGCACCACTGCCCTCTTTTGGGGGCTGCATGAGCTAACAGTATAGAGCTGCGGTAGACTTAATGGCGGTATACCGTGGGGCCATAGACGATTTTGGGAGCATCCCAGAGTGCGGCTACGTCTGCAACTGAGATAGTGTCAGCAGCCCGTACCATGTCAGTTATGATGTACCTAGCTGTGGTGATGTCTGCAGGTGCTGCGAAATCATTGTCGATGAACTGGGTTGTGGAATGGTGGTGGAGTAGTTGCAGTTTGCAAGCCCACGTCCGCATTCGCCCTACATTTCGTGTGCAAACAAAAAAATATAAATATCATACATAATTTAAAACATGATATTTGTCTACAGCAGTTCTATTAACATTCTATATCAGCGGTATCTGAATAAGTCCTAGAGCCCCACATCACATAGTTATTTGCAGCAATCACTTGTAATATCATCCTGTCGATTCATCGAAATATATTGACTTTGTCTCGAAATGACATCCAACCGAGATGGAACAGTGCACGTCTGCGTTGCCAAAGGAGCTGGTGTCATCAGCCCATACCAAAGTGATGACGATGGATTAGCCAGTGTTGGTGAATTGTTTTTTGTTTGTTTTTCTTTCACCAATAATATTTCGATGGATAGACAGGATGATATTATAACCCATTTCTGCAAATACTACGTGACGAGAAGCTCATGGACTTATTCATATGCCACTAATTTAGAATGTAAGTAGAGCTACTACAGGCGCTGCCGATTTCATTTTCTTAAATTATGTATGATAGTCATCTACATTTCTTTTTTTAGCAAATGATATGTAGCGTGAATGTTGATGCAGGCTTGCAACTGCAACTGTGAAGTCTGGAAGGTAGGAGACGAGGTACTGGCAGAAATAAAGCTGTGAGGACGGGTCGTGAGACGTGCTTGGGTAGCTCAGACGGTAGAGCACTTGCCCGCGAAAGGCAAAGGTCCCGAGTTCGACTCTTGATCCGGCACACACTTGTAATCTGCCAGGAAGTTTCATATCAGCGCACACTCCGCTGCAGAGTGAAAATCTCATTCTACTGCACTACTATTCCCCAGTCCAGTTCATCAACACTGTATTCACTGCACCCGAAAACAACTCTACAGCTGGGTACATAATCATGAACATGGCACAGGCTGATGACACGATCTCATTTGCAGACGTAGCCACACTCTGGACTGTCTCACAATCATCATAGATCCTCACAGCATTGGACATCTCTTCAACATCACTCTGTTCCTAGCAGTAGCAGCATTACTGCCCACTCTGTTGCAGATCACAATATAAGTCCTGCAGGCGCACTGGACTGTTCTGTGGTTGCTGGCACTTTAGCGTACAGGATCTCACGAGCCTATAATGACAATATGAATGTAAGCTACCAAGATCCTGCCACTTTTCTAGAGGCCTGCCAATGCATTATGAAAAGGATGCTCCCAAAATCGCCAATGATCCACGATATCCCTCCATTAAGTCCACCGAAGCTCTATACTGTGTGCTCATGCACCGCCCAAAATAGGGCAGTGATCCTGACAACAGAAAGGGCATAGTGCAAATTTTGGGGGAAAACTGATGTGATAACGTGGGATGATTCAATCGCGGAGTGGTTCAGCAGTTTTCTCAAGAGTGTCATAGTTGTCAATTTTTCCAAAAAGCATTAAGGACTTTCGGGTAAGGCAGTCAACGAGTACTCTACCTCTACCTTAATGTGTACACACATGATCCCTCAACGTGGTTTCAGTTTCATCCCTTTTCCTGAAGATACTGCCATTAAACATGCATGAATTAATATCCAGAATCCATATGAGAAGTATATTTACTGAAGTGGGTGATCGTTTCTCGCTAGCGATGGAAACTATATTTTCATCATGCAAATAAAATTGAACGTGTCTGCAGGCATTAAAATTTCTTAGGAATCTTATTCTCCGCAATATTCCAGAATCTACCAAAATTTGAAAGGCAGAATCCTGATTATTTACTTCACATATACACTGCGGGTGTTGTTGATAGTTAGCCAGAAGTAATGACTATGAGCAAACTTTGCAGAACAAAGAAATTAAGCATAAAGTAGTTGCAGCCCCTCTACTTCAAAATTACCCAGTTAGAACCCCAAACATGTAGATTTGTTCCAATCTTCCAAGGACGAGAAGCAACGCTGTTTGTGGTTCAAAATATATCCCACCCACTTTTTCGCCCAACTGAGCAAAAAAGCTTGTGCAAGGTTTTTTTTGACGTGGACGTTTCAACTCGTTTACCACGGGTGAGTATTTTGAAAGGCACCTCTTTGACTACTGTAGCTAGGAACTGCTGCGTGTTAAAATGCCTACAGAGAACAAAAAGAAGTTCTTAGAGTTTCCGGATGCTCACCACCAAGAGCTATGTCCCTTCCTCCTAGCTCCTGGGTTGTGAAGCAACCCCATGTCCTCCCACACTAGCTTCATACAACGAAATGTATCATATGTGGTAGCCTATCGATTATATGCTCATTTACACTCCAGTCGCAACAAATTCGAATCATATATTGGGGATTATCCTGAAAAATGGTTGCTTGCAAGGCTTGAAAGACTTACATAGGAAGTTGATGGCATTTATCGTAACAGTATCCTCATGGCAGAATCACAGGAAAAAGGTGCCTTATTTCTGAAGGCAGTTGATTGTCATATTTATGGACTGCGGCTGGTGGGACAGAAAACTTGAAACGCACCTAGTGATCATCGTCATCCGAAAGGAAAGTTCCATAGCGCAGCTCGCAATCCACGCAACTAGAAGTACCACCTGAGATGCCACATTTTAGCAGGTATGCAGACAGAGGATGTTGGTTTGGAGGATGATAAGGTCAGTGTCAGTCTTGATATTGTCGAAAAGTACATTTATTTTTCCAAGAGAATCACGTTAAGAACATAGCTACACTTCCTCGAATCGCTTTGCTTCAGGTACGCGTCTCTTTACAAACTTGCTGAGACAATACGTTAGGAGGACAGTATTTGACTAGAGCCTCATACGAGGTGTGATTGTAAAGTTTTAAGAATGGGCTTCTAATTGTACAATGGTGGTACTTACATGCTACTGTGATGCGTCTCCTTCAAAATAGTCCCCTGAACACACCGACTCCAACGGTGTTTCCACTTTTGGAAACATTCCTGGAAATTTTTTTCCTGATGTGTGTTAAGGACGCTTTCCGTATTTGCCGGGATGTCTTCAGTCGAGTCAAGTCGCTTCCCTTTCAGTGAAAATTTCTATTTAGGAAACAGATAGAAGTCCGCAGCGCCAAATCAGGGGAATGTAGCTGTTGTGGAAGCACAGGAATTTTGAGTTAGGTCAAAAATTCAACGATGGAGAAGGCACGATGAGCCGGAGCATTGTCATGGTGTATCACTCACCTCCTGCCGTTCCACAATGCAGGCCTTTTCTTCCACACCTTTTCGCGCAAACGCTCAATGACACATTTGTAACATTCCTGGTTAATTATTTGTCCTCCAGGGGGAAATTCATAATGCACAATACAGGTAGAATCGAAAAAAATCACCAACATTGTCTTCACCTTCGACCGACTTTGCCGTGATTTTTTCGGTCGAGGTGAACCTGGAGTCTTCCACTACGAAGACGCACTTTGGTTTCAGGATCATATGGTTTCAGGATCATATCCACATACCCACGATTCGTCACCTGTAATTACCCTATTTAACAAGTCTGGGTCATTTTTAGTCCGATTAATCAGTTCTTGACACACTTCAAGTCGATATTGTCTCTGGTCAATGGACAACACTTTTGGAATGAATTTTGCGGACACTCAATGCATGTTCAGATCTTCAGTTAAAATTGACTGATCTGCGTAGAAACTTAAATTAAGTTCATCAGCTACCTCCCTAATTGTAAGTCTACGATGAGATCCCACTAAGTCGCGAACTTTCACGACATATTCATTCGTTTTTGAGGTGGAAGGACGGCCAGACCGTGCTTCATCTTCAAATGATTCGCAGCCATTTTTAAGTCTGTTGAACCAGACAAAAACATTTGACTGGCTCATTCAGAGTTCTCAAAAAGCTGTTTTTAACACTAATAATCTCAGAAGATGATTTCCCGGTTTTAAAACAAAACTCGTTTTAAAACAAACTCGATGCTCCGTTTTTATGTCCATTTTCACGCAGACAGAATCCGGCGAGAAGCCCTAACAAACCCGCACTCAACCAGCTGCCACAACGAAATGAATAAAAGAAACGCAGTTTCCTGTCAGAGGGCGTTCAGCGACAAGGCAATGACTCACTTCCCACCCTCCGTGTACGTACCCGCCCAACCGTTAAACAGTAGCAGATCCATTCTTAAAACTTTCCAATCACACCTCGTATCCCATTGATTCAAAGTTTAAGCTTGTGACGAAGAAGAGGGTCTTTGGATACGAATAACTGGGCTCGAAGGAAAAACTACAAAACCATACTGCGCAACATAGCCTCATTCACCAGTAAACTAACAGGCACTGCCGTTAAGGGATGCAGAATATGAGCACACAGTTAATCTATGGCCGGAGTTCTGCATCTCTCATTTAGGAGAGTATGCACAACGATGTATAGCTGCACTTGGTCATTTTCGAGAAGTTCCAGGGTGTATGCCTGGGCACATATTGGGTGAATACTTCCTTCCGTTTCATCGCACCATGGCTTTTATGGGAAGTAGTGCTGAAAAGAACTCATATCAGGACTGAACTCTTGAACAATCGTGACCCGCTACTCTTCTTCAAATGCAGGATTTGCAGGGGTCTTTGCCAATGGGTGCACAGGTACGCCAAGGCTAATGAACTTGGATGTAAACAACCTCTAAGAGCAAGCCATGCAGCAAAGTATATTATTTGGAGGGTTGTGATGGATGCCCAAAGGAGAAATCGCTGAGCTGAGGGAAAAGATCCATAATGTGGCTCCACATGTCGGTGAGTGACATGTTCTGGAGCTATAACTAGCATATCCCGCCCATGTCCAAGACACACACACACACACACACACAGAGCGCCTAGTCCAAAGAAACAGTTCCATCCCAGAACTGTTGTCACTGCTGGGAAATAAGCAGTGATATATTCTGCACTAATGAAACGTCAAACAATGTCTTAGGTTGGGGATGAAAGTTAATAGTATCACCCACAGCATTTCCTTCAACTACTGGTGTTTGTTAATGAATAAGCCAAATTTCGGAAAAACCATGGAACATGTTAAAGCATACGCGAACTCCATTTAGTTTACAGTGTAAGAGATGATATCACCAGACCAAATTTCACATTGGTTACCATCTTCAATGAAGGACTAGTCGCTATGGAGATGGCCAAGGTTTCAGTGAAGTTCACGAAGGCTGTCTACATCAGTATGCATGCTCTGCACCTCTCCATACTCTGCATGTACTGATATCACTATGAATTTGTGGAACCAAACTTCACCAATCCCAGATTACTTTATATGCGTACTTATACACTCCTGGAAATGGAAAAAAGAACACATTGACACCGGTGTGTCAGACCCACCATACTTGCTCCGGACACTGCGAGAGGGCTGTACAAGCAATGATCACACGCACGGCACAGCGGACACACCAGGAACCGCGGTGTTGGCCGTCGAATGGCGCTAGCTGCGCAGCATTTGTGCACCGCCGCCGTCAGTGTCAGCCAGTTTGCCGTGGCATACGGAGCTCCATCGCAGTCTTTAACACTGGTAGCATGCCGCGACAGCGTGGACGTGAACCGTATGTGCAGTTGACGGACTTTGAGCGAGGGCGTATAGTGGGCATGCGGGAGGCCGGGTGGACGTACCGCCGAATTGCTCAACACGTGGGGCGTGAGGTCTCCACAGTACATCGATGTTGTCGCCAGTGGTCGGCGGAAGGTGCACGTGCCCGTCGACCTGGGACCGGACCGCAGCGACGCACGGATGCACGCCAAGACCGTAGGATCCTACGCAATGCCGTAGGGGACCGCACCGCCACTTCCCAGCAAATTAGGGACACTGTTGCTCCTGGGGTATCGGCGAGGACCATTCACAACCGTCTCCATGAAGCTGGGCTACGGTCCCGCACACCGTTAGGCCGTCTTCCGCTCACGCCCCAACATCGTGCAGCTCGCCTCCAGTGGTGTCGCGAAAGGCGTGAATGGAGGGACGAATGGAGACGTGTCGTCTTCAGCGATGAGAGTCGCTTCTGCCTTGGTGCCAATGATGGTCGTATGCGTGTTTGGCGCCATGCAGGTGAGCGCCACAATCAGGACTGCATACGACCGAGGCACACAGGGCCAACACCCGGCATCATGGTGTGGGGAGCGATCTCCTACACTGGCCGTACACCACTGGTGATCGTCGAGGGGACACTGGATAGTGCACGGTACATCCAAACCGTCATCGAACCCATCGTTCTACCATTCCTAGACCGGCAAGGGAACTTGCTGTTCCAACACGACAATGCACGTCCGCATGTATCCCGTGCCACCCAACGTGCTCTAGAAGGTGTAAGTCAACTACCCTGGCCAGCAAGATCTCCGGATCTGTTCCCCATTGAGCATGTTTGAGACTGGATGAAGCGTCGTCTCACGCGGTCTGCACGTCCAGCACGAACGCTGGTCCAACTGAGGCGCCAGGTGGAAATGGCATGGCAAGCCGTTCCACAGGACTACATCCAGCATCTCTACGATCGTCTCCATGGGAGAATAGCAGCCTGCATTGCTGCGAAAGGTGGATATACACTGTACTAGTGCCGACATTGTGCATGATCTGTTGCCTGTGTCTATGTGCCTGTGGTTCTGTCAGTGTGATCATGTGATGTATCTGACCCCAGGAATGTGTCAATAAAGTTTCCCCTTCCTGGGACAATGAATTCACGGTGTTCTTATTTCAATTTCCAGGAGTGTAGTTTTATCTCACGAATAAAATGTTGTGATCCATATGAAGTAACTAGATACAATCACAAAGAATTAGACATGTCTGGATATGCAACCGATAATCCTTTTGGAATAACACCACAAAACAAGAATGTTATCAGCCTGATGAAACACGAGGTGAATGGTTAGCAGATTGTGGAGTTTATAGGGCTGAGGTCAAAGATGTATGCTTACCAGATAGAAGCAGGTTGACCCAGAGGCAGGCTAATGGTGTACATTGTGTGGCACCATAGGCTCTCTTGACAGATGATTGGAAGAGGTGCCTAGTCAAGAGCATTGGCGCCACTCTTTGTATGGTGTGCCAGAAAGGCTTTCTATGTAGAGACCATGAGGTAAATACTGCATTGTGGCTGAAAGAAAGGCTGTCACATCATGATGCAAATGATTCATGTGCGGGCATGGGACTGGGACTCTTCCATGCTCACACTATTCAGTAAGTTATTGAGTGTGTGTCTGTGTATTTATTTGTAAACACATAATGTGTCTGTAGAATAGTTGGATGTACCACTTGTCATAGGTGTGTGTGAGTGTGTGTGTGTGTGTGTGTGTGTGTGTGTGTGTGTGTGTGTGTGTGTGTGTGTGTGTATGGATGTTGTTTATACACTATGTGTGCATGCACATATTGTATACACTGATGAGCCAAAATATTATACCCCCTGTTTAACAGCTTGTTTTTCCGTCTTTGGAACGAAACACATCTTTGATTCTATAGCTTGTTAGTAGACTTGTGGGGCTATATGGCATTAGACATCTACTCACAGGTCATGTAATTCAGGTAAATGACGAACTGCTGATTGCGTGTGTGGTGATAACGCCCAATAGCGTCTCAGATAGGATTTTCATCAGGAGTGTTTGGTTGCCGAGATATCAACTTGAGCTCACTATAATTCTCGTCGCAATACTGGCTCCGAGACATGGACAATTGTACTGCTGAAAGATGACATCGCCTTTGTGGAAGACATCAAGCATGAAGAGATGCAGATGTTTCGCAGCTATCAGTGTGTCTTCGATAACTACCCCAGGTACTAAGCGATTGTAACTGTTTTTCAATAGGGCGATCGGTTATCTCAATACCTGCTGTTTCGACGTTCGTACGACAACTGAAAGGAGGGACAGTGTTACCATCTTCCGCGGTAAAACAACTACGGAAGACCGAATTCAGTATTTCGGTCTTCTCTCTGTTACCTTCCGTTTTGGTGCCGGTGTTGTCGCTGAGAGAACGAGTAGATGATTTTGACCCACTTACTGATTTTACATACCAACAAAATCTCTTAGGGGTTTTACTCAGGTCGGTTGACAACGTCTTATTTTAAAAATCACTGAACGCTTCTCTCATAGCTCTCCATCTCTCTGTATCATGTCAGAACAACATCGCTCTGGTTCACTCCGAGACGCCTGGACACTTCCCTTGTTGAGAGCCGTTCCTGGACAAAGAAACAATGCGGACGCGATGGACCCACGGTATTGACCGTCTAGGCATGGTTGAATTGCAGAAAACACGAGCCTTGTACCTCCTTCCTGGTGGAATGACTGGAACTGATCGGTTGTCGAACCTCCTCCGTCTAATAGGCGCTGCTCATGCAGTGACATATCTGAACACTCAAAGGGACTGTGTTTGTGATACAATATCCACAGTCAACGTCTATCTTCACAAGTTCTGGGAACCAGGGTTATGCAAAACTTTTTTTGGTGTGTGTATATAGAATCAAAATGGGGAATGTAGTATTTAAGTTTTACTAACTTTACTGTAATGTATCTGATAGTCATAAGCCACATAAAAAAAGGAAAGAAAATGAACTGACACACAACAAAGAAAAAATTGGCTCTGTAGATGGACCAAGAAAATAGTTGTAAATTGTTGTATACAAGAAAGAAAAGCATTGTAAAAAACCTCTATGTGCGTAATAAACAGATTTGTAAAGAAAAATGTTAATAAACAACAGCAACAAAGGATTGTAAAAAATGTATTGCTAAAAACAAAAGTGTTCGTAACAATCTGTCAGTTAATTTGTTACATTGAACCTCTCTCCATGATGCATAGATCTCGAATGAAGATTCCTGCACAATTGAACTAGTTATAAAGGATTAAGGGGAAGAGGTTTATCTCGAACCTTATTGGTCCGTGTGGAGGGAAAGGATTTCTCTGCCATTTTAATGCATTCTCATTGGTCCTGGATGTTAAAGCACCAATTTTATATCTCGTGACCAGTATCGAGTTTCGCCATGACGCTGAATGTAAGTAGTCCCCCTGCCAGAGGTGCGTGGGTAAGAAGTGGTCCCGCTGGATGTCCTTGATCAATTGCTATTGATCATCCAGGGTGAAGGGGAGTGGGGTTGACAATGAATATAAGTTTCCCAAGTGCGTAAGTAACCTGACACTGGGAGGTTTTGTGAGTGATCTTGTGATATGATCGTTATCTTCTGCAGTTCTCTCCTTAATATAAGTTACAGTGTTATATCACTGGAAACGATGCGTCGCCCAACGTATACCTGTCTTTGAACAACCGTGGTATCGTACTGACGCATCTTTCAATAACGTAACGCTAGACTACAGTTGCCCTTGCCGTCCTGACTAACCTTGATGTTGAAAATGTTCTACTGTGGCCCTGTCAGACTCATTTTCCAGATCTCTCGCCCATTAAAAATGTCTGGCCCTGCGATGCCGAGAGATTGCGCGCCGCCATTCGCCAACAAACTACAACTGATAAACTACAGCATACAGTTGTATCAATATAGAATGATAAATCAGCCGTTTCAGTTGAAGCGCGATGCTCAGTCGAGCTAGAGCAATTTCTACGCTACCAGAAGTGACTCTGCATAAAAAATTTAACACTGTTTATAGCCCCAAATCAACTACAAATTTAATAATATATTTTTACAACAGTAATGTACACGGATAATACGTAGTATTTCGTTATTTGATATCCTTCCTGGTATTGCAATTTCTATGGGCTGTGGTGTAGTTGTGGGGAAAGCAGGTAAGATTAATTGGGATAATCTCAAGGGAATACATCTCATCCACGAAGAAAGTGTCTTCAACACACTTGTGCGACCGAATCTCGAGTTTTGTTCCTGAATTAGGGACTGCAATTAGAGATCCGACGGAGAGAGGGATGTTTCGTCTCAAGTAGGAGCGAGGAACTGGACGGATTCTGGATTCCACCACTGAATGTGTACCAGTCTTTGTGAGGTGGCAGCAAATAGTGGAAGACTGCAACCAACTACGCCGGTTCGAGTTTTGAAAACTCCTTGCGTCGAGCCTCTGCCTGGAAGCTACTTAAATCTAAATTTACCTTCGGACCTTCATAGAAACTGTAATCCCCTAGAAGATATCCTTCGCTTGATAGGTTGTGAGACATTGATCTTTGCCAAGATATTTATTCGACTTTGCCATATACCTAGGAATGCCCCAACCTAAAAGGAACAAAATACAAAACGAATCTCTACCCCTAGATGCAAAGCACCTCGAATTCTGTTTACCTTGCCTTTAGAACGGATACTAATCGCTTAGTGTTCGTTATATTTAGCCAATAGATTTCATTTCGAAAGTACTCTCCTGTTCCATGCTCCTGTCCCATGATAAACTGCCTTGTGTTTGCTTAACTGAAAGCCTGAACTCTTTCTAAGGGCGAACGATGCTCATAGTCAAGGAACTACACTAGAAGAAACTGACGCCAGAAATGTATTCTTGAAAGGTTTATAAATAACAAAGAGAGAATATCAGTTTGGCATAAATTATTCAGACAAGTAATTTGATATTTAAATCCGTCTGTATAGAATTATAGACCCGTTTCTTCGCTCGGCCAGGTGCAGGGGCAGCAACACCAAGTATTTCCTCTGTGAAATCATCTCGTTTTCTAAATATGCAGATAGTGGACGGTGAAAAGAAGACTTTAAGCGACTGCCTGATAAACTTCAGCGTCGTAACGTGTGTTTATTTACCTCGGTCTGATGAACAAAAAATGGTCTTTGAGGCGGCATTGTTAACATTATATCGACTCTTGCCCGCGTTTACCCCTTAAGTGATTAATATTTGAAAACCCAATGAACCGACGTTTACCTCAGTGATAAAACCGTCCATGAGTAAGCGTATCACTTCCAATTTATGAGGATTTATTCAGTGTGACACTCTAAATAAATTACCCAGATCCTGCAGAGCCTCCCGAGTACCACTGGGACTCAAGTATACATGTAGCCTTATCGGCTACGAAACCGGATATACGTACACCACAGGTGCAGACGCCATTGCGGAGACGGCACGCAGTTTTAATCACCCAAGAAGCTTTATCTCAGACTGCGCAATATGTGTCAGAGTGAGAGAGCTAGTTTTAAAATCGCAAGAGCTTACAAATCACCAAGAAAAAGTTGGCAGTCGTTTCTCGGGACGGTGATTAATGTGCCGATCTCTGCTGTGCATGTCTATGACCAAATATCTTGCATGTGTTCTGTTGTTCAAATCTACTAAAGAAAGGCGCTATTTACTCGAGTATATTCAGTGCTCATGTGAAGTTTCTGATGCTTTCCTCTCAACCTAAAGTAACATTGTAGACTGTACGCTGTAATGCTGTGTTGTGTTGTTTGGCTGGCTCTAGGAAAAGCAAAAGGGAGACTTGTATTTCAGGCGTAACAGTAACTGAATTATAAATTCAGCAGTCTTAGTTTTATGGCCGGGAAACGACCTCTCGAGCGACGAAGATATATCGCCTTATCTTTGTAGCCGTAAGTGACACAGCAGTCAGATGGAGTTGCATTTCATTGCGCAGCTGGTTTCTGTAGTAGTATGATATGCGACTTCTTCAGACGGAACTCTAGACTGTGAAGTTACGCAATTCATTACATAACTTCGTCGTCTGACGCGTCAGTTCGTATTTGTCACTGATATTCTGGTTCCATCAAACAATATCCGGTCTCCTGTAAGTTGTTTATTACTCAGTTCTTGCACAAATGTGGCCTACATTCAAAATCATTTGACGCCAATGGCATTTTTGTTACATACGGAGAGAGATAAAGTACTCACAATAGCCACAACTACTTTTTGCAAATTACCAGCGTACAGATGTTACCGCTGTAAAAGTTTAATTAGTGGTTCGGAAGAGCGCTTTGCTTCCACTATGTAATAACACAAAAGACTGCTCAAGTATGTTGACGATGATCTCGTTAAGAAAAATAAACGAAGCAGAGAAAATCTAGTCTTCAAAATATTTTAAGTTTAGAAATCATTTACGGAAAGACACTTTAGCCATTTTTCATGAAATTATGACTAAAAAAATGCTTCACTATAAAAGATGTTCGTACCAAAATTTCTCTTTGAAAATACTACACATTACGAATAGTCCCTGTCTTGGAGTTTCTTTTCCATTACCATGAGGAAACAGGAGGATATCTCAAGAAACATATGTAGCCGGTAACACATTGCTGTGCTCTGTAAGTAATAGAGTAAAGCAACTATTAATGGCCAAGTAAGTCACCAAGGAAACATATAAAAGCGCTTTCAACATTTATCTTTGTGAATTGTTATTGCTGCTACTTTGGAATATGAACGTAGTTTTGGGATAAATCTTTCAGTCTTCACAAAATATAGCTTCGGTATGAAATTTCCCGTCTAATGAGAACTATGTCCCTGTGTCTCGATCGCAGGTAGATAACATCCGCTGATTACTTGTTCTCATTTTGCTCTGAGGTCAGAGAAGTGGTTGAATTTCTTGAAGTTTGCCATTTTTTTCACCCACCCTTTTATGATGACACGACTGCAAAAATGGTTAAAAACTAGGATAACTGCTTTAAGTTTTACTGGCCGATAGGACATTAAATCATCTTTTGGGGAGAGCATCGTGGATAGTATTATTTCTTCTTCTGATAGTCCGGTAGATACCCTTACAGCCATCATTAACCAGGCAACGGTTGCACTCAGCTATAGTAGAAACTTGGCATCGTGAAAGAAGGGTGAAAATAAAGGGACACCTATTTTGGCCCAGGAGGCAACAATCAAAAGTTACCGAGAAATGACGGTCAAATTTTCGATGTCATTACATCAGTCCTTTCACGCAACTTGTATCTAAGTGACTTGGTAGCCTGTTTTTTTAGTAGCTGTTCGGTTGCCGCGGTGCATCGCTGACCGAAGCGGCCCAGTTTCGATTTCCGAGCGAGTGGCAGATGTTCTCCGTTAAGAATCTGCGTGTTGTGTTTTCCTCACGATCGTGTCGTCGTAATTGACACTCCACTGTTGAGGTAGCTGTATGGGGACGGCACGAAAGACGATAAATAGTAAATAAAAAGTGAGCTGGTGGCTAGGAGCACAGCTTCGAATTTTTTCACCACGTGTTCAAATCCAGTCTTATGTCGTTTTTTCTCCCTTTTGTTGTCCAGGAATTATGTGACAAGGTTCGACCATAATCTTACTTAGGTTTGAAGCTCCCACTGATGTTTCACCGCGTTCGCGATTTAAAATTTGGGTTGTTTTGAAAATCAACCTTATGCTAACACTGCTTATTTCTCATTACTCACGTAGATATGCCTGGACGCCTATGTGTCAACTTATTGACCCACAGAAGAAGACATATAGATGTCGAAACATGTCTAGGCGAATAAAAATAAATAACTAATATTTGCCAGATTAGCTTATTAACTGGGTGCAGTTACTTTATGCACAGTCAAGAAGTTATATCCGTACAACCTCAGGACTATCCAAGGACTTCCCCACCACAGTCGGCGTCCATCAAGGTTCTACATTATCACCACTTCTGTTCAGTCTCGTAATGGACCCTGCGACAGCTGATCTGCACCGGCCATTACCATGGACCTTACATTATGCTGACGACGTGATGCTGGCAGCAAAAAACAAGCTCGATCTGAAGAGCCAAACTCAGAAATGGAGTGACCAGTTAATTTGAAGAAAACCGAGTATATGACATCAGAGAGACATGAAATGGGAGCCATCACAATTCATGGCGAAGAGCTGATTCGTGTAAGTTTAAGTACCTTGGTTCCACGATCACTGTTGACGGCCGACTCACCGAAGAGATCAACACCGGAACTCCAACAGCCTGGATGAAGTGACAAACAACAACCGGAGTCACTTCCGACCGCAGGATGATAGATAATTTAAAATCCAAAATCTATCGCACTGTCATCCGACCAGTAGTCTTGAATGGTTGTGAGTGCTGGCGGACTACAGTTGAGAATGAACGCCACCTAAGTGGAATGGAAGCGAAGATGCTCAAGGTGGACTTCACTAAGTTAGATCTCGTTTCCAATGACAGCATTAGGAAATAGTTTGGTGTTGCACCGATCGAAGACAACATGCGTGAGAGTCATCTTCGATGGTTTGGGCATGATTTATGGGCCGGTGGTGACTATTGCCAAGGCGGGTGACACACTTGAAGTCGTCGGCAGAAGACCCAAAGGACGACCTCAGCAACGTCGCTCTGATACAACTCATAAAGACCTTAAATGCTTGAACGTCCACCCAGATGCAGCCCATGATAGGGCGAAATGGAGACCCTTGTTGCGGACACCGCAGGCACGCGGGACAAGGGCCGAAAGAAAGAAGAAGAGAGCAAGTATTTGCACAAGGCGTATTTCGATCCCTCCATCACCCTGCCAAGTTTCGACTGTACCTATGACGCGTACCTCCTAACAGACCATTAAGCTTAAGTTACGACCATCTCAACTGTTACGACCGACGCTCTTGCTGCCGACCGTGCTATCTCTGACGCACAGTCAGTTACTCCATAGTTTTTATCAAGTGATCTGAAATTTTCGACTGACTCACCTTGAAAATGGTTGTAAAGTTATTATCTGAAATGTTGGAAGAAGACATACTACACACATCAAAAAAAGTTTTCCGTTTTCCCAGTTGCCAGAACTACTGAAGATTGACATTGACTGGATATTGTATCACAGACACAGTCGCCTTGACTGTTCTGAGATGTCACAAACCCGCCCAAAGATGTAAACAACTATGCATGAGCAGCGCCTATTTGACGGAGGGGCCGCCCGGGGTAGCTGCCGGTCTGAGGCACCTTGTGACTGTCCGAGCGGCTCCCCCCGTCGGAGGTTCGAATCCTCCCTCGGGCATGGATGTGTGTGTTGTCCTTAGTGTAAGTTAGTTTAAGTTAGATTAAGTAGTGCCTAAGCTTAGGGACCGATGACCTCAGCTGTTTGGTCTCGTAAGACCTAACTATAAATTTCCAAATTAGACGGAGGGGGTCCGACAGCCTATCAGTTCCACTCATTCCGCCAGGAATGAGGTACACGGCTTGTGTTGTCTGTAGTTCAATGATGCCCAGACGGTCAATACCGTGGGTCGATCGCGTCAGCATTGTTTCCTTGTGCCAGGAAGGGCTCTCAACAAGGGAAGTGTCCAGGCGTCTTGGACTGAACCAAAGCGATGTTGTTCGGACATGGAGGAGATACAGAGAGACAGGAACTATCGATGACATGTGTCGTCAGACCGCCCAAGGGCTACTACTGCAGTGAAGGACCGCTACCTACGGATTATGGCTCGGAGGAACCCTGACAGCAACGCCACAGTGTTGAATAACGCTTTTCGTGCAGCCACAGGATGTCATGTTACGACTCAAACTGTGGGCAATAGGTTGCATGATGCGCAACTTCGCTCCCGACGTCCATGGCGATGTCCATCTTTCCAACCACGACACCGTGCAGCGCGGTACAGATGTGCCAAACAACATGCCGGATTGGCATCACGATCTCTTCAACGATGGGTGTCGCATATGCCTTGAACCAGACAATCGTCGGGGACGTGTTTGGGGGAAACTTGTCACGGTGAACGCCTTAGACACACTGACCAGCGAGTGCAGTAAGTTGGAGGTTTGCTATTGTTTTGGGTGGCATTGTGTGGGGCCGACATATCCCGTTGCTGGTCATGGAAGGCGCCATAATGGCTGTACGATACGTGAATACCATCCTCCAACCGACAGTGCAACCATATAGTCAGCGTATTGGCGAAGCATTCGTCTTCATGGACGACATTTCGCGCCTCCATCGTGCGTATCTTGTGAATGACTTCCTTCTGGATAACGACATAGCTCGCATAGAGTGGTCAGCATGTTCTCCAGACGTGAACACTATCAAACACACCTGGGATAGGTTGAAAAGGACTGTTGATGAACATTGTGTGCAAAAATTTTTCCTTATTAGTTATAAAAATACACTCCTGGAAATTGAAATAAGAACACCGTGAATTCATTGTCCCAGGAAGGGGAAACTTTATTGACACATTCCTGGGGTCAGATACATCGCATGATCACACTGACAGAACTACAGGCACCTAGACACAGGCAACAGAGCATGCACAGTGTCGGCACTAGTACAGTGTATATCCACCTTTCGCAGCAATGCAGGCTGCTATTCTCCAATGGAGACGATCGTAGAGATGCTGGATGTAGTCCTGTGGAACAGCTTGCCATGCCATTTCCACCTGGCGCCTCAGTTGGACCAGCGTTCGTACTGGACGTGCAGACCGCGTGAGACGACGCTTCATCCAGTCCCAAACATGCTCAATGGGGGACAGATCCGGAGATCTTGCTGACCAGGGTAGTTGACTTACACCTTCTAAAGCACGTTGGGTGGCACGGGATACATGCGGACGTGCATTGTCCTGTTGGAACAGCAAGTTCCCTTGCCGGTCTAGGAATGGTAGAACGATGGGTTCGATGACAGTTTGGATGTACCGTGCACTATTCAGTGTCCCCTCGACGATCACCAGTGGTGTACGGCCAGTGTAGGAGATCGCTCTCCACACCATGATGCCGGGTGTTGGCCCTGTGTGCCTCGGTCGTATGCAGTCCTGATTGTGGCGCTCACCTGCACGGCGCCAAACACGCATACGACCATCATTGGCACCAAGGCAGAAGCGACTCTCATCGCTGAAGACGACACGTCTCCATTCGTCCCTCCATTCACGCCTGTCGCGACACCACTGGAGGCGGGCTGCACGATGTTGGGGCGTGAGCGGAAGACGGCCTCACGGTGTGCGGGATCGTAGCCCAGCTTCATGGAGACGGTTGCGAATGGTCCTCGCCGATACCCCAGGAGCAACAGTGTCCCTAATTTGCTGGGAAGTGGCGGTGCGGTCCCCTACGGCACTGCGTAGGATCCTACGGTCTTGGCGTGCATCCGTGCGTCGCTGCGGTCCGGTCCCAGGTCGACGGGCACGTGCACCTTCCGCCGACCACTGGCGACAACATCGATGTACTGTGGAGACCTCACGCCCCACGTGTTGAGCAATTCGGCGGTACGTCCACCCGGCCTCCCGCATGCCCACTATACGCCCTCGCTCAAAGTCCGTCAACTGCACAATACGGTTCACGTCCACGCTGTCGCGGCATGCTACCAGTGTTAAATACTGCGATGGAGCTCCGTATGCCATGGCAAACTGGCTGACACTGACGGCGGCGGTGCACAAATGCTGGGCAGCTAGCGCCATTCGACGGCCAACACCGCGGTTCCTGGTGTGTCCGCTGTGCCGTGCGTGTGATCATTGCTTGTACAGCCCTCTCGCAGTGTCCGGAGCAAGTATGGTGGGTCTGACACACCGGTGTCAATGTGTTCTTTTTTCCATTTCCAGGAGTGTACCTAAATAAGGATGTTAATTTTTTGTAATCAGAAGTCAATTATTTTGTTTTACAATTAATGGCCAAATTCTGTAACTTTATATCTTCTCTCCTCTGACTTCGTATTAAGTTGAACTTACTTCCATGTTGCCAAGATTTACACACTTCTGTTAGGTGGCTCTTCTTCCGACGCTGCAAAACTTTTCAATCATGACTGTGTAGGTAAAATGTAATTTTTATTTATCGGACTTCTTTCTCATATGCAGGCAGTAGGTGTGACATGACCTCTTCGTGGTGTGCGAAAAAACAAAATGGCCTCATATTTTTGAACTGAGAGAAATTATTATTCAGATACCGTGAAAGCTACCCACGCATCTCGTATATAACCCCTTCCTCACTCCACTAGAACTCAAGACATAAGGTGACAAAAAATTGAATGAGGTCTTTATCATTTGTTCTCGCCTCCCGGCAAAGCAAAATACATCTTTTACGGGTGCTTGCAGCGGTTATCCTTGGCTTTTCCTACGTACCAGTACAATTGCCCCCACACTGTGCGGTGACATGCAATGGAAGCACACAGTGTTTTGCATGTAATTATACAGCTTAAATTAAAGTTTGTGCCGAAAGGGGTACAACGACCTTTATTTGTCAGCGTATTTTTCTTTGTACTTTTGTGTTGGATATGTCAACTTGTTTTGATTATACATTATCTTATAGGAAATACACAACTTACATACGGAATGATAATTTACCAAGTATTTACGTGAGGGCGCTCCAAGAGCAGCTACTTGTCCTTTTGGCAACATTGCTAGTCTCTGTGCGTATGAGCACCAAATAATTTGTTGGCGGTGCAAGAGCGTTTAATGTTCCACGTATTATTGTGTACGGTCGTCCGCGCTTCCACTCACGCTTTTAGTGTCGTTTTGAATGCCGTAGTATACGCCGAATATCTTGCTGTGGCGTGGTCTTCCATCGTGAGTGAGGTGCATGTACGTTTACACTCCAAGGACCGATGTTGTGGCAGACTGTTCACCTTTTATATGGCCCGGGAAGAATCTTCTCTGTCGTATCCACATTTTCAGTGGGCTGAACGCTGCACATCAATACCCGACGTCAAGGTAAGTGACACTTGCACAACTGTAGTTTGCTGATTAGTATATCAGACGTTGCATAGCATAACATCACAGAAAATTGATTTGTAGCACTTTTGCACACTTGTTTGGGTACCACTATATGTTTCGTCGTTCACTTTGGAGTGAGAATCGCTTTTAGTCCTTGAGGTTTTTCCTTTTAGATAGTTCTTCAAGTTTCTCATTTACATATGACTCGGTATACACAAAAATTCACATAAATATTTTTGACACAACAATTCATATTTCAATGGCTTACATCTATAACTGACATTCCACCCATTATTTACACAAAACAATGAAAATTCTTAAATAATAAAGCATTACAATTTTCCTTCTTCAATTGTCGTTACTGTTTAGTACAGTTTGTTAGTTAACCTCAAAAAAATTCCTTTGTACATAAATACAAATAACTTATTTACGTTTCATTAGATTCTGTAGATACATACGCATTTAATGTATTTCACATTGTATTTTTCGGCCATGCTTACATCAGTTATGAGAGTTTAATATTTTCCTAGGGAGAAACGTGGAAAAGCATTTACATCATGATTCTACATTACACGTTACTGGCCTAACTACGCTTTGGCGCCGCCTCCTGTATTGGAGAAGGAATAAGCATTTCTACTCTACTGGTTTATGATTACTAAGGAAATGTTGTTCGCCCTTTCTTAAATCACTTGTCAGGAAAATCCTGTTTCATGGAGACGAAATGCATTAACGCCTCAGGTGCAATATACATTACGTGTAGCTTTGAGTTCGTAACGTAAATGTTTTTGCATCACTTCATACTTATCTCTTACGATTATGGGGAAATGCCGTTGTTCATGTCCATATTTGGGGCAATAAAAGTTGACTAGTTTTATCTGAGGTCATATGCCTCCTTGTTTACGTGCGTTTTGTAGTCAATACGTACAGGAAATATGTTTTATGGTTGTACTGCGACGATGTATATTCTTATTCGTCATTTGCTTGATGACCAAAATATACACAAACACATACTATAACTAAATCATTTCTTTCAGGTGCAGCCCGTTTTTTCATTTGGTACCTGTAACACCCGTCGTAAATCTCCTCATCTGCTCCATGTCGATACACTGGTCCCTGCAATATAAAAAAATACTTATAACTAACTTAAAACTAATTATGTTTCGTAGCTCATAGGCTACTTATATACTTGGTCATCACATTCGCTCGCAGATGTTTTTTCATAATTCATTCTTGTTTCGTCTTAATGATTTCTTTTACTATTACTTATAATGTATGTATTTTAGAGTGATGTAACTTTGCATATTGACATAACATTATATTCTTTCGTTCCCTGATACTAAAATATGCTTGTTACGTGTTAATATTTATTTTGAAATTGAGTTTGACACTTGTGTAGCTTCGTGTTCCTAGCTGGTTGCGCCGCGAAGTAGCCTGTTGCGCAAGGTTAATGTCTCTTCCCTATTACTGACGTAAACATTCAATGTTGCGTGCGTACAGCTGATTCGTACGCAACTCCCGTTTGCATTTCACTTCACATGAAGCGTTGTTTTTACACTTCCCTCTTGCCGAATGTCTGTTTTTGCTTATAAAACAAGAAAATTGCTTGAGTCTATACACATTTCATTCAAAATATACATATTAAAAATTTTTACTTATAAAACTATGACATTACTTATAAATATATTTTCTGACACGAAAACTACTGTGATGTTGTGTCACTACTCGTGAAGAGCCTTTAAAGCTTTGTGAGGGTGGAGACCTTTGTCTCGCTCCGTTCTTTCATATACTAATCTATAAGTTCCAGGATAAGGTATTTTTGTAATAATGTAGGGTCCTGAGTATAGTAAATGCCATTTTTTGTTTAACTTACCGATCTTTGTCGATTTGGAACGTGTTCTCAAGAGGACTCGTTGCCCTTTAAAAAAAAAAAATAGTATATTCTCTTTCCGTATTCTGCTCTATTCTCTAGTTTAATTACTGCTTGTTTGATTTTATCCTGTAAAGTTAACTCTATAGTAGGTAATTTTGGTATGTGTGATTCCCATTCGTCATTTTGCTTTGTGTTAAACATAATTTCATTAGGAGTGAAACCTGTGGAAGAGTGGGGGAGATTATTTACTATTTGTATAAATGGAGTCACGTATTCAATCCATCGTGAATGCTTATTATGAGCGCATGTTCGTATAAATCTATTGAATTCTTTAAACAATCTTTCCACGGGACTTGATTCTGGGTGGTAAAAACTCACCAAGATGTGTTTAATGCCCTGTGTGTTCATGCATGAATTGTTTCCATTTTCTTCCCACAAATTGGCTGCGTTGTCTGTTAATATGACTTTGGATTTCCCTACTCTTCGTAAATAACCCTCTTCAATTCTCCTTATGATGCTGCTGGCAGTAGTGGGTTTTGATAGCATAAAGTTTGAGGTATTTTGTGAAAATATCATAAAGAGCTATTATGTATCTGACACCTCCTTTTGCTCTAGGATATGGCACTGCGAAATCTAGAGAAACCATTTCCAGTGGGGCTTTGGTTAGTATAGGGTTTAGTTCTGTAAACTTTGACATATTGGATGGTTTTGTTCTTTGGCAAATAGCACACTTCCTTAATATTTGTGAAACACGTCGTCGTAAATTAGGAAACTAACAAAATTTGGAAATCTTGACTGTACGTTTTGTTACTCCGTAGTGTCCCCATACTTCGTGTGTGTGTTTGATAAATTCGTCGATATATTCCTCTGGAAGGTATACAAACCAATGGTTAGAGCTTTCGTGCTCCCGGTGAAACAAAACGCCTTTGTATAACTGATACCATGTACTTACCTTGTGGTTTGCATGTCGGTTAATATTTTGTATTACCTTTTTCCACCTATCGTCTCGGTGTTGTATAATTCCCATCTGTTAACAAAAATTTTTGTAGTCTGATGTTTGTCTACTACTTTGCATCAATGATGTTCGGATTTCTGAATCGTGTTCAGACAGATCACTGAACTCGTCTAGTCCCTGCGGCAACCTTGATAATGCATCTGCAATAACATTCTGACTGCCCTTTATGTATATTATTTCAAAATTAGATTCCTGCAGGTACAAACACCATCTCGCTAGTCTTCGGTGTAACAGCTTATATGTTAAGAGAAAAGATAATGATTGTTGATCACAAAAGACTTTAGTGTTTTTACGCCAAAGAAAATACTCGAATTTCTTAAACGTCCAAATTACTGCTAAACTCTCCAGTTCTGATGTGGAATATGATCTTTCTGCCTCTGATAAAGTTCTGCTGGCAAAGCTGATGACTTTGGGTGCTGTTTTTCCTCCTTTCTCTTGCATTTGGTACAAACATGCCCCCAGTCCCTGAGACGAGGGCCCCGTGCTTAAACAGAAGTCCTTAGACATGTCAGGATGAATCAAAATGTTTCCTGATATTAATGCATTTTTAATTTTGGTAAAGTCCTCCTGGCATCTCTCATCCCATAACCAAGGCTTATTCTTTCTCAACAGGTTGAGTAGGGCGTCGCTATTCACAAGCTGCTGTGGTATAAATTTTAGGAAAAAGGAAGTTAGTCCTAGATATGCTTTCAATTGTTTCTTGTTCCTTGGGGTTGAACAATTACGTATCGCATCTAGTTTCTTTGGGTCTTGTAATATATCCTGTTCAGATATGATATGTCCTCAAAATTTTACTTGCTCTTTGACAAAGTTTGATTTCTTTAGATTTGCTATTACTTTGTACTCTGTAAATCTCTGAAATACCTTTTCCATTATACTGATGTTTTCTGCCCAAGTTGATGTGGCTATTAACATATCGTCAACATAAATGGTAACCTTACTGAGCAATTCTGGTCCTAATACCCTGTCCAAAGCTGATATAAATACGCCTGCGCTAATGTTTAAGCCAAAGGGTAGAACTTGAAATTCGTAACTCCTGCCATTGCAGAAAAATGCTATGTATTTTCTGCTCTCCTCAGGTAACATTATTTGCCAGTAGGATTTTTTAAGGTCGAGGGTGCTGAAATATTTGGTGTTATGAAATCTTAACAGTTGTTCATCTAAATTATCTGGTTTTATTCTTTTTGGTACTAGAATTCTGTTTATGCCTCTAGCATCTAAAAGTAGTCGTACTGATGCATCAGGTTTGCTAACTGGTTGTATTGGGCTGCAATATGGTGAAAATGATGGATGTATGATCCCCCATTTGCACATTCTATTAATTTCCTGCTTAACTGCTTCACGTTTTGTCCACGGTATAGAGTAAGACATAACACAAAGTGTTTCGTGAGGGTAGACATTAAGTTTATGTTCATAATCTTTGATTACTCCTGGATTCTTATTAAAAACATTTGCATATTTAAAAAAGCCACTGGTACGGCTGACTGTTTCTACTTACAAGCGGTGCACAATTTTGAGAGTAGGGATGTAAATTAGCTTGTGAATGGTAATCATTCCTGTTATACGGAAAGTTTTGTTTAAATCTCTTGTTCCTACCATTTCCATTCCCGCACCCATTACCATAGTTAATGTATCCTTGAGGTTGTGCGTACCAGCTTTGCTGTGTGTTCGTGTCTGGCTTTCTGTATTGAGCATTCAAGTTATGTTGTGGAGTTTGGCTGTCTGACGCCCTATTTGTTAGTACTTTCTCTTCATGTATTTGGTCGATTTAATCTAAAATGGATAGAAAATATTCTATGTCGTGCTCAGGTGTAGTAATTAATTTTTCACGAATGTGTGATGGCAAACAATTTTTTAAAATTTTCAAAACATCAACATGAAAAATAGGATTCGTCCAACAACGTGGTTTATTGAGATACTTCTCAAAATACCCTCGCAAGCTACCGTATTTGTTATTAAAAGGGTTGGGGTTAAAAACCTGTCGCCTAAGTCTCTCCTGTACGGCTTCTGACCATTATTTGTCAAGAAATGCCCGTTCAAATTGTAAATATGTGGTAAAACGCTCAGCTACCTCGGTAGCGCACAAAAATACATTTCCTTGCGTGTACCCAACAACAAACCTGATGTGCTGTTTGAGGCTTTCCCGGCGCTGCATCTGCTTAATAGGTTCCCGGGAATTACGCCGGATAAGTAATTCCCGTGAACCAATCAACCAACAAACCTGATCTTTTGCGCTTCCGTCCAATTTCTAAGAAACATATGTCGAAAAGCACTAATAAATACAACAGGATTCATCTTCTTACCTTCGCTCGAAATTGACAGTGTCTTAATTGACCTTCGTCAGCAAATATAGTGGACAAGCTGTTTGAACTTTGTGCTGTGTTTACATAGCTGTCATAATTGTTTACATTTCTCGTTGTTACTGGTTCTAGTGACATGCCATGTAAACTTACACTTTGTGGTCTGTCATTACTATTGGCATTGTTTGTAGGGTTTGCAATGATCTGTGTGCATACGTTACTTTGGTTTGCTGTGTCTGGCACTTTGTTTATGTGTACAACTTGTGTCTCTGTATCAGTTTCACCTAAGTACAACGTGCATCCTGTGCTCTGTAGCCTGCAAATTGGTGTTCACTTTGTCGATAACGTCATTTTCCTTTTGTTGAATAACCTTTTCAACTACATCATTGATTAATTTACATTCCTTCACTACCTTTTCTGCTGCGGTACGGGTTTTGTCTAAAGTACCTGCTTCAGCTTGTGAAATTACGTTATATAAATTTTCGTTAATTTTGTCTCTATCGTTTTTGACACAGACTGATTCGATTTCAAGTGATGCTACTTTTAAATTGAGTTCATCTATTGCTGCTGGTACATTTTCGTAATCCTTGTGCTGTTTGTTTACTACAGTAGATGTGTTCTTTACGTGGAACTGTGTGTGTGTGTCTTTCATCGCTTTTATTTGCTGCTCTACTGTATCGTTGTGTTCGTTAAGAGTGTGTAATTTCTGTTTTATTTCCGTAATGTAATTGTTTGTTTCAAAAAGTACATCTTGTTTTAACTTTTTTTCCATGTCTTTAAATTTTACGTTCGTTCCCTCGTGAAAATTCTTTGTCAAATCACTGATCTGCTGTGTGACTGTATCCTGAAAATCTTTTAAAACTTGTTTCCGCTCTTGCTTTATTTTGTTTATGTCTTGTGTTATTAAGGTAAGGTTTTGCGACAAACTGTCAAATTTTGTATTTTTTATGTCTGCACACAAACTGGTGTATGTATTTTGTATGTCTGCACGCAAATTGGTGTAAGTGGTGTTCATACTATCCAGTTTTTGAAGTATTACGGCAAGTGCGTCATTTTGGTTGCTATTTAATGTACTTTGGTTGTTGACAACTGTACTCTGCAAATCAATATTGATGGGTGACGGTAAAGTGTCGTCAACAATCATGTTATTTGCGCTTTCTACGTTTTCCTGTGCGAACAAAATGTTGCTCGCGGAGATAACGTGATGTAGTCTCTCTGTTGTCATCAACGTGTCCTCAGAGTTAGAACTCTGTGAAAGCTCACAAGCACTTGTCATTTCGGTCATGTTAATCTCAGATCTATTTAATACACTTAATTGTGGAAGACTTGGCGCTGATACTTCAGATGTTCTTTTCTGCAATTGTACGCCATCTTGGCTCATTGCGTTTTCGCCATTGTTAACAATAATGGAAACTGATTTTTGTGCCATATTTGACTGAATATTAAAATTTTTGGAATACAGAAAATTGAAATATATTATATTGTGAATTTGAACATACGATTTACGTGTCGTCAAGCGTTATTTATCTACTTTTATGACGCACGAAATGTTGTAACACAAAAAACTTCAAACTTTTCTCTCGTTACTCATTACGAAAAATTTCTGAAAAAATTCACTATAATGCATTTAGGAAGGGAAACTAAGAAAATGTATATCTAATTATTACGCAGGAGGCGCTACCAAGCATAGCTAAGCAAGCGGTTGCGTAGCGGTCCTACCTTTACTTCGATGAAACAAACAGCATATCTTCCAAACTTTTCCGTAAATTCCGGTTCCTTTTGATTCCTTTTTGGATTGATTTTCTTCACAAGAATTTTTGGTTCCGATTATTTTGCTACCAGTCGTGATGTTGCACATAAAAATTTTTAAAAAATAATTAGTACATGCAAAAATTCTTCATACAATGTCGTAAATAATGTCGCACAATTGACACAACTGGTTTCATGGCCTTTTCAATGCCATGTCACCAGGTCGCCAGTTGTGCAATTTTTTTCTTAGTAATAATAAATATCTAAATAAAGAAGTTAATTTTTTTGTAATCAGAAGTCAATTATTTTGTTTTACAATTAATGGCCAAATTCTGTAACTTTATATCTTCTGTCCTCTGAGTTAGTATTAAGTTGAAGTTATCGAGATTTACACACTTCTGTTGGGTACTTCTTCTTCCGACGCCGCAAAACTTTTCATTCTTGACCATGTAGGTAAAATATAATTTTCATTTCTCGGACTTCTTCCTCATATGCAGGCAGCAGGTGTGGCATGACCTCTTCGTAGTGCACGGAAGAAAATGAAAAGGCCTCATATTTTTGCACTAAGAGAAGTTATTATTCAAACACCGTGAACGCTACTACCCGCATATCATATCTAAACACGTCCCCTCTCGACGATAACTCAAGACATAAGGTGACAAAAAACTGAATGAGGTCTTTATCATTTGTTCCCGCCTCCCGGCGTAACAAAATACATCTTTTGCGGGCGCTTACAGCGGCTATCCTTGGCTTTTCCTACGTACTAGTACAGACGTGACCCACCAACCACTCTGAGAAAGCCGGCCGCGGTGGCCGATCGGTTCTAGGCGCTTCTGTCCGGAACCGCGCGACTGCTACTGTCGCAGGATCGAATCCTGCCTCGGGCATGGATGTGTGTGATGTCCTTAGTTAGGTTTAAGTAGTTCTAAGTTGTAGGGGACTGATGAGCTCAGATGTTAAGTCCCGTAGTGCTCAGAGCCATTTGAACCACTCTGAGTGATCTACGCCGAATCGCCGTTGAGGAGTGGGACAATCTGGACCGATAGTACCTTGATGTACTTGTGGATGGTATGGGTACGATGAATACAGGCATGCATCAATGCAAGAAGACGTGCTACTGGGTATTAGAGGTACCGGTGTGTACAGCAATCTGGACCACCACCTCTGAAGGTATCGCTGTGTGGTGGTACACCATCCAATGTGTGGTTTTCACGAGCAATAAAAAGGGCGGAAATGATGTTTACGTTGATCTCTATTCCAATTTTCTGTACAAGTTCCGGAACTCTCGGAACCGAGGTGATGCATAGCTTTTTTTTATGTGTGTACTATGCTGGCTGCACACCCTAAGGATTATGAAATAATACTACGATAGTTACTTAAAGACAAGATTACTAGGGTAAAAGCAGTGAATTAACTTTCAGCATGTCCCAAGTATGAGTCTTCAGATTTTCATCATTGATTGCAGTTTAAAGATAAGTTTTGGTAGCCTGTAGTGCTATCAAAGCAAATTGACCTCAGAAGGTTTATCTCGTCCATTGGTTATATTAATGGTTACAGCTAGGTGTCGTAGATATTATGAAATGGATAACCGGGAGAGAAATCACTGAATACAGTCTTCATCATCTTGACCTGCACAGCTGACTGATGCAAATATTAATGATTAGTGAGAGCCACTACGGCTGTATTGATACACAGTTATAGCGTCACGACCAGTTTCGTTCGCCAGCACATCAGGTTGTCCAGTTGCGCCATTATGATATAAGAGACTTAATTCTCTTATTTAACGTTAGAGGCAAACTATGGGAATGATGATCACATACATCTTCTGCCGACGGGCTAGAGAAAGCATGGGAAGCGGTAAGTGCATTATTAATTATTTACTATTGCCTACAGTAAGTGCGCATTTGGCGGGGGATGCTGTGTACACTTAGAGTGCTGTGTACTTGAGTCTGATTGTAACTATAACGTGGAGAGGTCCAGTGTGAGCTGTAACAATCGCATAGCCGCGAAACTAGGTAGATACTCTAATGCGTTAATACGAAATCGAATTACGTTGGAAAAAATTAGATCCAGTTTTGGCCATCAGGTTCAAATCTGGCGTTGTGAATGCAAGAAAGACTTATAGAAATGTTTCCTTATATAACAGATTAGGAATGGGACGTGAACAGGAAAGGTCAAACAAGTGAGAAAGGCATAATGTTGATTTTATTATTAACCGCTGCTCAAACAATTAGTTAAATATGACCGCAGGAGACGTCGACGAAATGCCGTACAGGGCCAGATCTTCACCTGGTGGCCAAAATTGAATCTACTTTTTTCCCAGCGTAAATCAGTTTCACATTAACGTATTAGTTTCGCTGCCATACGATAATTACAGCCCACACTGGATCTCCGTGAGTAGTTTCACTTAAACTACAGCCACCCTGTACGCAGCATGCCTTGTCATATGCATTTGCTGTAACCATAAATAAGTAAATAAATAATACTGCACTCACTACTCTCTATGTTACCTTTGGGCCGTCGGCAGAATGTTTATATCGTCGTCTTATCTACATTTTACCACTAACGTTACATAAGGCATCAAGAGCTCTTATAATACTCGTGCAGCTCAGCAACCGGTCGTTCTAACGAGTCTCTACGAGGTTTAAAGATACAAGGCAGCCCATCATTTATTATAGAAAGGGCAGAAGGTTACTAGTCACTATTCCTGATCTTCATTACGTACAGAAAAGCTACGACAGCGTATTTCTTGGGAATCCGGGTACGAGTCTTTTATCCATTACAATGGTTGTTTGCGATAGTACTGAACTACAGATGTGACATTTCCGAGGACGATGTGAAATATTGTGATTTCGTCAAACACAGTATATACAGTGGCTGACAAAGGCAGTGAAGCACCCGGAATGAGAGGTGGAAACGAAAGGAAACGTAATGGGTTGAGAAGGTACGTGATGTTATTTATGTCATTGCAAAACTGAACCAAATTTACAAAGAACTTGGCAGTATGCGCCCAGTTATCAGTAAGACGCATCCCATCCGGCCTGATTCGCTTGGGAAGGTTGTCATTAAGGCGGTGTATCCTCTCCTGAGGCAAGCGGGCCCACAATTGTACGTTGTCCTTGATATCCCGGATACTCACCCTGCGACGCAGTTGACGTCAAAACTGGTTCCACACACGATCGATGGGATCATTCTGCCCAAGGAAGTTCCTAAGCACCACGCGCGCAGTTCATAGAGGCATGCGCCAAATGGGGAAGAGCACTGTCCTGTTGAAAACTGACACCGCGATACTGTCGCATGAGGAGTAACACACGAGGACGCACGATGTCCGTGGCGTACCGTTGTATGGTAATGGTTACCTCAATCACTACCGGCCGTTTCCTAAAGTCAGATACCGACTGGTTCCGACCACATGACGCCAGCAGTGACACCACTGTGTCTCTCAAAATACTGGAAGGATGAGACATCCCCCAGATCGTCGTCATACTCGCCAACAATGGTCGTAAGGGGTAATGTAGAAACGCAATTTATCTCTGAACTCAGTACGACGTCAGTCACCAGCAGTCCATGCTTCCTCGTCACAGCAAAACTCAAAACGAAGGCGTCGGTGTTGTGGCGTTAACGGCAGCCTACACAAGGGATGGCAGTTCTCTAGTTCGCCTTGTGCTGGTCTTTGTCCAACGGCAAGGGATGCCAATGTTTCACGGAGTCCATAACTTGTTCTCGTATGGCAGGTGCATAGGCAAAGGGGTTAAGAAGTGCTTGGGGCATAACGCAGTGATCCTCCTTTGTGATAATCGGATGTGGTCGACGGAACCTTGACAACGAGTTTGCCTGCCCACACGTTTCCATCCAGTCTAACGTCGCGTCACTGACACATCCATATACCGCGTAAATCTGGATATTGCATGCTTTGACCAGCCGGCCAAATGGACACCCATAATCAGATTTCTTTCAATCTCTCTCGGGTGCTGATAACACTAACTTCCACGACAACGCGCCATCTCCGTGCCCTTCTCAGTTATCACTCAATATCTGACGATGTTCACGCCCAGTGCATACCCCACTTGACATGGTAACAACACTAAACACGAACACACTACTGCACTCTGGTGGTCGTTCTGCCAGTCAAAGAAAACTGCAACTTTAATCATTTAGTACCCACCGATAGTGTATACGTGTACGAAGGTACATTGACATTTGACCATGTTCTCTGGGTGCTTCACGTTTATGTCAGGCAGCGTACATTTTTTGGACGCTGTCTACGGGAAACTACGTCGTCTGCTTGATGCTGCGGGGATTTCGATGCTGTTCTAGAGTCAAGATGGATGCAAGCCTTTACAGAACTTGACGTTGTAGAGTCTTTAATTTTTGCCCGTCATTTCCTCATAAAGCCCTTATCAAGGTACAGAAAGAGAAAGGACCAACACACTGGCGAACGGATTCCGACGCCGGCTCCCAGCGCCACATAAATACGGCATACGTGCACTTCATTATCCTCATCCCTGTAAAGACGCCACCTCCCGTTATTGGGCAACTGCATCACCACAGCGTTTACTGATGGTCTGCAGGTAAAAAGATACGAGACATGTTTCTGATAACATCTGCAGTTTTTCATGGAAGTGGTGTTGTAGTAGACTCTCAAGAACACAGCCATTCTATGCTGTCTCTGTCCAACGGCAAGGGATGACAATGTTTCATCTATACTCGGTGTTGGGAGTCGAATACATCACTCGAAAAAAGAAACTACCATTTTATGTGATAGGAAAAACGTGCGACATTCCAAGGTCGAAGACATTTCCACTCCATGAACTGAGACCTTCTCAAAATCTGTAGGGTGCAACACAGGCCCACATACTGTTGTAAAGGTACGAATTGTGCACTTCAGATGGCATGACTGCAAAATAATGCGGCAGTTTGAAGAGACGAGGACTGGCTAGTTCGAAGGTGGTTTTTGGAGACTTCCCACATTCATTTAGTCATATACTGGCCGGACTTACATTTGATCAAGATAAAACGAAAATATTTAACTTACAAAACACATTTAGTTCACCTTTATCTACGTCTTACCACATGGAAAAATCAAGGAATTAATACAAATTTTAATAAGTAATATATTATCAACATACAAAGTGAAATACCTAACAAAAATATTTCGATTTGAAAAAGGACTGTTAAGTGGCAGTAATAACTATTTTTGTGCTAAACCGCTCGTTCGTTATTCCTACATTGTTGCCATCCGTATTCGGTCTGGAATCTGGTTGACTCGACTAGAACTGTCTTCAGCGATAAGACCCGCTTCGAAATGAGCCCCAGTGATCAGCAAAGAAGTGTCGGGAGTCATCCTGAACAGCGTTGGGTACCAACATGACTGTCCCCCGTCATACAGTCCGACAACTAGGAGCCATTTGGACAGCAAGGTTGCCGGATATCTCCCCAATTGAGAACGTTTACAGCGTTATGGGCAAGCCTCGGGACTTTGACGATCTAACATGTCAGTTGGACAGAACTAGCATGATACCGTTCAGGGGGACATCCGACAAACTACTTGCATAAGGGCGAGAGGTAGACTAATGCGTCATTGACTTGCTCGAATGCGAGGTGCCGGGGCTAGCAGTGTATTTAACACTAAATTCCTCTAGAATCTTCATGTGGAAATGATGCTCTAAACCCCCCTCCCCCTCTTTTCTAACTTTTGCTGTTGCACATGGATTAAGAAGAAACGCGAACTGACTGTAATCGACCCTGCAAGTGGAGTAGAAAAGAGTTTGGCACCTGCAATAATTTAATTTGATAGAAATTAACTTGATAAAGGAAAGTTTCATTAACGTAATGAGAAATGAAAGGATTGCTCTACCGATCTACAGAATGAAAGTTCTGTCCAAAATAACAATTTCATTTATTATGACTAAACTCAAAATAATAAACAGAACACATGAAACATTTACAATGTGTCAAATTGGATACTCAAATAAATGCTTTGAAGGTGGAGTTGTCCATAAACTAGCTTGTGATATTTATTGCGAAGTGGTATGTGGAGCCAATTCGTTGCAACTCAAATCTTAAGAGAAACACCCAGCCAACCTAACATTAATTGGTGCTACAGTAGTGAGAACTCAGACAATGAACACCCAAGATAGAACCACGTTAGAAAAGAACAGGCGTGCTCTGCTGAGCTCTGATTATCACATAGCAACATTCCCTAATCTGCCAGTGCTGCGGACATACATTACCAAGCTGTCTTCTTAACTGCAAGGACACGATCTGGCGTACCGGAGGCGATGGCAGGTTGCTTCGACGTCCCGTCGTGGTGATGATAAAGTCGCGAGTATAGCCCGAAACAAATTATCCTGGTCTGGTTGTTCCAGACTAAAGACTTCCTCCCTCTGAGGGAGACGAAGAAGGCTCGCCATACAATCACTGACGGTAAAGTGATTGATTTTAACAAGCGAAGTCACACAGTAGCTCCGATACAGTCAACTTTAGCCAAAACTGCTCAAGACGGACAACATAGGCAGCTTGTAGTATCTAAAAATTGATTCTTCTTGAGTAAATCATCAAAAAATTTGGTTGCGTGCCTTTGGCTTGACACTTCCAGTTCAGGACAAACTATTATTTCCTCTTTAATCCTGTCTTGCGTTTCCTTTGACCAGCAGGTCCGCAGGAACGCATCAACAAATTCCTGATAAGTCCGACATGTCGCTGCCACACCCCGCATCTTTTCCGCGGCTTGGCCTTCGATGTGTCCACACATGAATTTTGATTTTGCCTGGGATGGCCAAGATGACGGTAATGAATTTGTAAACTGCATCACCCAGCTCTTGGGATGCATCGACCCGCCATTATCTTTGAACTTCTGGAATTTTAGTATCGACAGGAAGTGACTGTGATCAAAATCATGTCCGATCCTCACACTGATGTTGTCACTCGTTTCCGATACTTTCACGTCTGGTGAGTGTCCTGATCTATCTTGCTGATAACTGTGATGTGCTACCTCTGTATCACAGTGGAAGTGGCACTCACCATTCACTCTCGTAAGTGGGCTGCAATTATTGGAGCTGTTACTCGCTGTTTCTGCGTATGCATTGTCAGTTCCGCACTCTGTCACTGGGCTAGAGCACGGCAGGCTCTTCCTCGGAGACAACAGTTCTGTGTACTCCATCACTGGTATCCGAACGCGCAGTGCTCGTGTGCCCATTTCGTTCAAGTTTTGCTATCCGACTCTCTATTTCTTCCATCCATTTTGTGGTGTTCGTAACCGCGATATTGCCTTGAGTTTTTAAGAACGCTAGGTATCTTGAGTGGGTCTTTGTTGTATGTCGCAAGCGCCCTGCGAGTTTAGAAGTTGCCAAACTCTCTTAGTTGTTTGAGTTTATAGCGATTGGCAAATTTTTTAATCACGCGCTCATTCATACTCTCATTCTCACTCACACTCTCATTACCTTGTTCATTATTATTCGACATCATATTTATTATATAAAAAAACTTATTTTTGGTTTTTCAATTTTTATCTTCACCAAAAATAAATTAATCATTTTCGGCCGCTTTTGAGGGTCTAAGGGATTTTTACAATTTTTTCTAAACTTTCGTATTTTCGACTCAAATTTAATCAAGAATTTTTCCACTGTTTTAACCCGTTGTTTTGGCGGGTTTTACTTGTTCTTTGTCATCATGTAATATTATTGCTTGTTCGTGGTTGTTATATTTACTCAACTTCATTTCATTATCGTGCACTTGTTCATGCGATCTTTAGTGCCTGCTTCTGTACATTTGTTATTGGTCGTGGTTCATTGTGCTCATTATGTTTATAAATTAGTTTAAATATTGCTCTGGACCAAAAGTGGTCCGTGCAGACCCCATTACTACTGAAATAGCTGGTCCATATTAGACTCAGAATTTAAAAGAGCTGCGGAAGATTTAAGATGAAATAAGGCAGAAGGGACAGATGAAATTCCATCAGAATTCCTAAAATTAATGAGGGAAGTGACAACAAAAGGGCTATTCACTTTGTTGTTTAGAATGTATGAGACTGGCGATTTACCATCGGACTTTAAGGAAAACAACATCCATACATTTTAGCTAAAGTTCAATCTTGATCACAACATTTATGTCTCAACAACATAGGTGACCGGTTTCGGTTATATTTTTATAACCATCTTCAGACCCATGGCTTCCTTGTAGGATGGTAGGCGGAGCTCTCCTCAGCTGCTACGAAGTCAAGCTGCTACGTAGCAGCTGAGGAGAGCTCCGCCTACCATCCTATGTTGTGATCAAGACTGAACTTTAGTTAAAATATAATAATCTATTGATCACTGTATCCAAAGATGTTTACCAGAATTGAACATCCATACAATTCCGAAGATAGCAAAAGCCGACAACTGCGATAATTGTCGCACCATCAGCTTAACAACTCATGCATCGAAGCTGCTGACAAAAATAATATATATAAAAATGGAAAAGAAAATGGAAGATTGGGTAGATGACGACTAGTTTGGCTTTAGGAAAGGAAACGGCACCAGACAGGCAGTTCTGACGTTGCTACTCATAATGGAAGCAATACTGAAGAAAAATCTAGACACTTTGATAGGATTTGCTGACCTGAAAAAAGCGTTCCGCAATGTGAAGTGGTGCAAGATGTTCGGAATTTTGAGAAAGATAGGGGTAAGTTGTAGGAAAATATGGGTAATAAACAATATGTACAAGAGGAAGTAATAAGATTGGAAGACCAAGAACGAATTGCTCAGATTATAAACGAAGTAAGTCATGGATGTAGCCTTTCGTTCCTATTGTTCAATCTATGCATCGAAGATGCAATGACGGAAATAAAAGAAAGGTTCAAGAGGGGGATTAAAATTCAAGGTGAAGGAATATCAATTTGCTGATGGCATTGCTATCCTCAATGAAAGTGAAAAAGAATTACAGGATTTGTTGAACTAAGTGAACAGTATAATAGTTACAGAATATGGATTGAAAGTAAATCGAAGAAAAACGAAAGTAATAGTAAGTAGTAGAAATGAAAACTTCACGAAACTTAACATTATACTTGGGGGTCAGAAGTAGACGAAGTTAAGGAATTCTGCTACCCAGGCAACAAAACAACCCATGATGGATGGAGCAAGGAGGATATAAAAAAGAGACTAGCACTGTCAAAAGGAACAAAAGGAGCATTCCTGGTCCAGAGAAGTCTACTAGTATCAAACATACGTTTTCATTTGAGAAAGAAATTTCTGAGAATGTATATTTAGAGCACAGCACTGTATGGTAGTGAAAACGGGAAAAGAAGAGAATCGAAACATTTGATATGTGGTGCTACAGACGAATGTTGAAAATTAAGTGGACTGTTAAGTAAGAAATTTGGAAGTTTCTCGTCACTATCAGCAAGGAAAAGAATATATAGAAAAGACTGACAAGAAGAAGGGACAGGATGGTAGGACATCTATTAATACATCAGGGAATAACCTCCTCCTGTTACTATAGGGAGCTGCAGAGGATAAAAACTACAAAGGAGACATAGATTGGAGTACACCCAGCAAATAATTGAGGACGTAGGTTGCAATTACTACTGCGAAACGTAAATCTTAGCACAAGAGAGGAACTTGTGGCGGGCCGCATCAAACCAGTCAGGAGGCTGATGACTCAGGAAAAAGTGCAATCTTGCTTCAAACGTTCAGGGTATATACTTACTGTGCGACTAGGGACCCTATTCCAATTATTTTTGTTTGCTTATGCATATGATTTCTAATCTGTTACGTAGAATGAAAGAGTTATGTTGTATTGACACAGAGGCTCTTAGCTCATGCAGCTGTCAGTTATGATGTTCATGGTTTCTGGAAAGCCTATTATATTTTATTGTTTGGTTTCCTGTATTTCTTTCAGACTGTGTATGATAAGGTTATAAAATATCATATGAGATGAGTACTTATTTTTGACTTAAGTTGTCGCATATGAGTTAGTTTCACAGAGAATTCCTGTTGTTCCATGTTTATAAATTACATAATAGAAGTAGTTTTCTATAACAAAACCTTACTCTCAGGTTTAACTTCTGCATTTGAGCGTCATGCCCAAAGTTTCGTGTTTCTCATGTCATACTTCCATGATGTTGCATGTATACTCTTTGACAAATGTTGACAGTTGGTGTTGACATCATATGTCGTTAATATTTGATAGTTGGTATTTAAATAAGCCCCATGTGTGCGCAAAGCACAGTTTTATAATATTCCAGCCCGGTACGTAATGTAGTTTTTACTCTACCTTACTTTCGAATTTCCTATTTATATTTTTCCTGAAAGGAAATAATATTTATGTAGACCTGAGTCCACTTAATTTGGAGATGTTAAATTCTCTGTTTTACATACGTCAAAAAAAGTTTTGCATCACCTCGTTTCCGAGATTTCCGGAACCTATACAGAAAATTGGAAAAGAGATCAACATCAACGTTATTTCCACGCTTTTGATTGCTCATGAAAACGCGCATAGCATGCTGTACCACTAAACAGCGAGAAATTCAGATTTCTGTACACACTGATACCTCTAATACCCAGTAGCACGTCCTCTTCCATTGATGCATGCCTGTGTTCGTCGTGGCATACTATCCACAAGTTCATCAAGGCACTGTTGGTCCAGATTGTCCCACTCCTCAACGGCGATTCGACGTAGGTCCCTCAGAGTGGTTGATGGGTCACATGGACATAAACAGCCCTTTTCAACCTATCTCAGGCATGTTCGATAGGGTTCATGTCTGGGGAACATGCTGGCCACTCTAGTCGAGCGATGTCGTTATCCTGAAGGAAGTCATTCACAAGATGTGCACGTTGGGGGCGCCAATTGTCGTCCATGAAGACGAAAGCCTCGCCAATATGCTGCCGATATGATTGCACTATCGGTTGGAGGATGGCATTCACGTATCGGACAGTCATTACGGCCCCTGCCATTACCACCAGCGGCGTACGTCGGCTCACATCATGCCACCGCAAAACTTCAGGGAACCTCCACTTTGCTGCACTCGCTGGGCATTGTGTCTAAGGCGTTCAGCCTGACAAGTTGCCCCCAAACACGACTCCGACGATTGTCTGGTTCAAGGCATATGCGACACTCATCGTTGAAGAGAACGTGATGCGAATCCTGAACGGTCCATCCGACATGTTGTTTGGCCCATCTGTACCGCGCTGCATGGTGTCGTGGTTGCAAAGATGGACCTCGCCATGGACGTCGGGAGTGGAGTTGTGCATCATGCATCCTATTGCGCCCAGTTTGAGTCGTAACACGACGTCCTGTGGTTGCACGAAAAGCATCGTTCAACATGATGGCGTTGCTGTCAGGGTTCCTCCGAGCCATAATTCGTAGGTAGCGGTCATCCACTGCAGTAGTAAGCCTTGGGCGGCCTGAGCGAGGCATGTCATCGGCAGCTCCTGTCTCTCTGTATCCCCTCCATGTCCGAACAACATCACTTTGGCTCACTACGAGACACCTGTACAGTTCCCTTATTGAGAGCCCTTCCTGGCACAAAGTAACAATGCGGACGCGATCGAACCGCGTTATTGACCATGTAGGCACGGTTGGACTACAGGCAACACTAGCCGTGTACCTCCTTCCTGGCTTCCTGGTGGAATTTTTCGGATGTATGAGTAATATTAATATTTTTCGTAGGTATTACCTTGTATACAGCCTTGAACCAAAAGATCCATATTCGTATTTTTCTGGTTTGCTTTTTTTGGATGATACAGATACCGAGAAGATGGTGCATTACCAAAATCGGTAGTAATAATAAAGAAAGTGCAATAGGGGGCAATATTTACAGTTTTGTGTAACGGTGGTTAGGTATAGGGCTATTTTTTATAATTTTGTTGTAACATAATGATGTACGGGGAAATTTGTTACAGTGCTGTTTGAAGTTTTGGGTAGTATCTGATATCTGGTAACTGACGCCCACTGTCAGGTTACGGTACATACAATATCAACTTCTTGGGACGCAGTACAGTTTTAAGATCGAGTAGCTGTCATCCACTGTTAGGTTATGGTATAAATACTATCGCCACACTGTTTGGGGAAATGGTAGTCACCGTAGCTGCACACATATATATACCAGTGTAGTTTTCAGCTAGGGTAAAAGATAGCTTCAGTCTGTTTATGGATGTTGTGGTGGAAATGTCATGCATATCACATGAAATGTTTAATCATGTTGTGCCAATGTAAAGATGATCATATGGTGGACAGAAAGGATTTTGAGTAGTTACCATGTTGGAAGAGTACCACTTTCCACGAGAGTGAGTCACAGAAAACGAATAGTTTCCGGGTAGAATGTTCTTTTGAAATTGCAGGACGGAATTGCAAATCTACGACCAAAGATATTGCGTCAAGTCCGAGGCTTCAGTAATAATGTTTGACGTGTCAGTAACGATACTCCTGTTGGTCGAAGTGTTTGTTTATACACTAATGCAACCACTGCTGCATTGAGATCCTCTTTGAAATCTGTCTGGAGGCGCAGTAGGAGAACTGGAAGGTTGTCAGTCCAGTGCGTTAATTGTCGTTGGAGCCATTCCATGAGGCCATTAATGATTGGGTGTTAGGCACAGGTTCGAATATGGTCCATTCCAAGCAGTGCTGCAAGTGGTAGAAAGAGATATCACTCGAATTGTTTGCCCTGATCCGTAGCACAATGATGCAAATCAGGTTTGCTTTAAATACTTGTTGTAACGGTCGTGAGCATCAAGTACCTTCAAGGCTGGTCGAGGTAAATTGATGTTTGTCAATACTGCCTTTAAGGCGATAAAGACGCCGTTATCAACACCTTACTGAGTATGAACGAGGTCGTGGAATAGGGCTACGAGAAGCTGGATGTTCCTTCTGCGGTACTACAGTAAGACTTGGGAGGAATGTAGCCATTGCACATAACTGCTGATATCGACCGGTGGTCACGGGAATGTATGATAGCAAGAAGACCGGGCTCCGGACGGTCACTGGGCAGTGCCGAGAGGGAAGACCATAGTGTTTGGTGCATGACTCTGGCGCACCTACTGCATCTGCAGCAGCAGTTTGAGCAGCAGTTGGCACCACAGCGACACAACGAACGGTTACAAATCAGTTTCTTCAAGGACAGTTCCGAGCCAGATGCCCTGTCACGTGCATTCACTGACCCCACTGTTGTTTAGAAGGAGGCAATTGACGGCCTGCAACCAACAAGACTGCGTACTAGACACTCTGGACCTACACCTGAACTTACGGTCTGGGGCGAGATTTCCTATGACAGCAGGAACACTCTCGTGCTTATCACATGGACCCTGACTGCAAAATTTGTGCGTCAACTTTGTGGTTGGACCTGTTGTGCTGCCATTCATGAACAGTATTCCAGGGTTCCAGAATGAGATTTTCACTCTGCAGCGGAGTGTGTGCTGATATGAAACTTCCTGGCAGATTAAAACTGTGTGCCCGACCGAGACTCGAACTCGGGACCTTTGCCTTTCGTGGGCAAGTGCTCTACCATCTGAGCGACCGAAGCACGACTCACGCCCGGTACTTCGGTAAAGTTCGGAAGGTAGGAGACGAGGTAAGTAAGTAAAGCTGTGAGTACCGGGCGTGAGTCGTGCTTCGGTAGCTCAGATGGTAGAGCACTTGCCCGCGAAAGGCAAAGGTCCCGAGTTCGAGTCTCGGTCGGGCACACAGTTTTAATCTGCCAGGAAGTTTCAGTATTCCAGGGGTATTTTCCAGCTGGATAACGCTCGCCCACATTGTTGTAACCCAACATTGTCTACAGAATGTTGACTTGGCCTACTCAAGCACCAGATGAGTCTCCAGTCGAGTAACTTAGGATATCATTGGACAATTGCAGCGCCGTCCGCAAACAGCATTAACTGCCCTTGTGTCGACCGATCAAGAGCGATAGGTATGGAACTTTGTCCCACAAACTGATATCTGGCACCAGTGCACCACAATGTATGCACGTTTGGTATGTTTGAATTCAACATTCTGGCAGTTAATGGCGGTTATTAATGTACCAGCACCTCACATTTGCAATGGCTTATCTCGCGCTTACAATAATCTGTGATCTTGCAACGTTAATCTCTTAAATGTGTTACCTATACGAAAGTATTCCCGAAATTTCTTTACCCTACATTAATTATTTTTTGGTGTTTGGATTTTGTTTCTCTCAGTGTAGATGTAACGCAACTCTAAGACACCAGTTTTTTCCTGCATAAGTCTTTGGAAAAATGGGGCTGCATTGCCTGTACAGAATGGCATTTGCACAAATTCGTAATGTCCAAATGAAGAGGATAGAGCGATTTTGGTACATCTTCTGGTGCAACTGGTATATAATAAAGAGCATGGACGAGGTCGATTGTGGAGGAAACAATCTTACCATTAATGTGCGTAGCAACTTCTTCAATATATGACATGGAGTGACGATGAAGTATCGTTCTTGCGTTAAGCGGACGATAGTCGCCACTAGGGCGCCACCTGTTACACTTCTTAGATGCAGTTTGGCTGGAGAGGCCCAGCTAGTATCTGAAGGGCGACAGATCCCTAGTGCTATATTGAAACTCTTGCTTTGCGATATTTGCTTTTCTGTATGCAGACGACCAGGCCGTACGTGAACTGTCAGTCATTGCATGCTGACATTATGATGTGCCGTTGAGTGTCTTACCGGTGCTGGAGTAGGCATGGACAGGTGTTTGCAGGGAACAGGTGTCCGTTAGTAGACAACTGTGTTGCTGAGTTGAGGAAGCGTCGATTGTAAACATCTGGGAGGAGGCTATAAAACAAGAAATCCTTTCAACAATCGGGTACTGCGCGCCGGCAACAACGAATATCCAAACGACTTCACGCCAAAGACTGAAGTTTAGATGTTAGTTGATGTAGCCATTAAGCCTTGATGGAAAATCCATTCGCAGTACACAGTAATTGCCATCGGTATTCCGCCGTTGAAGAAGAAAGAAGAAGGAAGAAAAATAAGGGTTTAACGTACCGTCGCCATCGAAGTCATTAGAGACGCAGCAAAAGCTCGGGTTGTTTCAAGGGTGTCAAGGAAACTGGCCGTGCGCTTCTAAAAGAACCATCCCGGCATTTGCTTGGAATGATTAAGTAGAATCATGAAAAACCTAATCTGGACAAGTCCACTGTGTTAACCACTGCACCAACTCTCTTTTCAAGAAGAAGAGAAAAGTGAGAGATCAGCACTTGTGTCAACGAATAGTTGTAGCTTGTTAGAATGCTCTGTTACAAACGGTTGGCAATTGTCCTGTTCGCTATCAGTCGCCGTTGCTACTGATTCGCAGCCACATTTCCCTTGTCACAGGACGGTCGACACTGGCCAGCTGCAACTACAAATTATTTCTTGTACCGGTACATATTCTCCCCTGTGAGCAGACGCGTGTTTTCTGCTGCAAGAGCGTCGCCCTCACGACGCAGTTGTGCAGCGCCGGGTTTGTAGGGCCGCGACTTGCTTAGACAGTTCAGTCACTCGTGCTTGGACTGCTCAAAGAGAAGTCTATTCTGACGGAGACAGTTGCGACATTGTTCGATAGCTACATTATTCAATCACCAGTCTGAGCGAGAACGTCTCTATCACTAGCCATTTCTGTGCATCCGTAGGCTAGCGACGTCCATATCACCAGTCATTTCTGTGCATCCGAAGCTTGAACCACATATTCCACAGAATATCGTCGTTAACTGCGTTTCCTGCAAGCGTACAAAGTCCAAGAAGTAGGTGAGATGGTGTATGGTCGCAGAGTACTTCAGTGTGGACCAATTTTTCAAGTCGCTTGGGTTTTGACTGCAACTGTGTTACTATCGTATGCTTAATAGAGGCGTATCTTGCAGCGCTTGGCGGTGAAGCTATGATGTACTTCCGTAGCTATTTGTCGTCAGTGCAGCCACCACCTAACTATACTTAGCTTCGTCTGAGGTAATGGGGGTCAAGACAAAAAAAAAAGGCTCTCAAGTTGAGCGAACTACAGTACTGGATTATCCGGCGTGGAGGGCGGGTGTTTCATCGTATTTGGGCTAATATCTATATATCTTCATCTACATACTCACTAGCCACATAGCGGAGAGTACCTTGTGCTACTACTAGTTATGTCATTCCTTGTTCCACTCGTAACTAGAGCGAGGAAATACCGACTGTCTGTATCCATCCTTGCGAGCTCTAATTTCCTTGCGTTAGTGGTCCTTCGGCGAAATGTGCATTGGTGGTCGTAGAATCGTTCTGCAGTCGAGTTTAAATGCTGCTTTTCTAAGTTTTTCAATAGTTTCCGTGAAAATAGCGTTGTGTTCCCTCCATGGGTTCCCACCTGAGTACATGAAGCATCTCGGTAATACTTGCGTTTTGATCGAACCTACCGGTAACAGCCTTAGCAGCACGCCCCTGAATTGCTTCGATGTCCCAAACACTCGAGCAACACTCAAAAATGGCTCGTACTAACGTTCTATATGCTGTCTCCTTTCCTACAATCCTCCCAGTAAACCGAAGTTGGCCATATTCCTTCTCTACTTCGTCCTTACTTTCTGATTCCCTTTTTTGTCGCTTTACAATATTACACCTAGATATTTAATAGATGTATCTGTGTCAGGCAGCATAGTACTAATGCTATATTCAAACATTATAGGATTTTTCCTACTCAACTTCATTATCATATATTTTTGTACATTCAGAGCAAGCTGCCATTCATCACACCAGCTAGGTATTTTATGGGAGTCATCTTGTATACTTCAACAACACCCAACGACGACACCTTGCCGTACACCACAGCAGCATCAGCAAAAAGCAGCAACAAACCATTGTTGCGTTGCTTATTATGATTGTTAAGCGTTATTGTCAGTATTACCTCTTTCTGTTAACCTGTTGACAGAGCGGGACGCATTTCTGGTTCAACGATTTTCTTGCGAGACCAGGTGGTAAGTAAACATTCTCGTATTTCAACCATCAGCATTAAACAATGAAATTTGCGTACTAGTGTAGTAAAATGGCTGTTTTCATTAGTTTTAGAATGAGTGAACGCAGAATTGAAGGTTCGTACAGGACTTCCCCAAAAAAATTGAAATGTAAACACACTCATGAATGTAAACACACTCAAGTGTATCTGAATATTTTGGAAAATACATTTTCTTGGGTTAAACCGGGACCGAATGAATGCTGGCTGTTTTCTGTTTTATGCAGAAAGGATTTCAGCATTTCGAACGGCGGAAAAAATGACTTGCGTCAATGCACAGAATGTAAAGGACAACCACTGAAAGAAAAATGTAATGTTGAATCAAAGAAACTGCAGAATTAGTTCGTAAGTAAAACGAATGTTTTCTGTAAAGTTTGGAAGGTAGGAGACGAGGTACTGGCAAAAGTAAAGCTGTGAGGGCCGGTCGTGAGTCGTGCTTCGGTAGCTCAGTTGGGAGAGCACTTGCCCGCGAAAGGCAAAGGTCCCGAGTTCGAGTCTCGGTCGGACACACAGTTTTAATCTGCCAGGAAGTTTCATATCAGCGCACTCTCCGCTGCAGAGTGAAAATCTCATTCTGAAAACGAATGTAGTGGAACATCTTAATGTCGCTCCAAGTGAACTGACCTTAGTGTATCATGCAGTGAACACAGTCACAGTTACTCAAGTTTAGACTGTGGATATAAGCTCGTTTCACACATTTTCGATGATTCTGCGACGGCTTCAGAGTTTTCTTGTGGACGAACAAAAGCGGAAATGTTGTTAAAAAAAAGGCTCTGAGCACTATGCGACTTCTGAGGTCATCAGTCGCCTAGAACTTAGAACTAATTAAACCTAACCAACCTAAGGACATCACACACATCCATGCCCGAGGAAGGATTCGAACCTGCGACCGTAGCGGTCGCTCGGCTCCAGACTGTAGCGCCTAGAACCGCACGGCCACATCGGCCGACAATGTTAGTCAAGAAAGTCTGGCTTCAAATAGTTTGAATAACTTTTAGATATCTTAAGGGATTCAGAAAAAACTCGTTTTTTATTTTTCATTCACGATCAAGATTAAAATACTGACCAGGATCCTTAGTGGAAGAAAGTTGTAGATATTATGTTCACTAGATTGCTTTCCACAACTTTGAAAAAATACATTTTTATGTGTACCACCCAAATTTGCTAAAGCTGTATAATGCAAGTAGTTTCGACCATTTACGTCATTATCTGCAACACTTCAAAGCTAAAAATTATATATATCACGTTCCCCAAATCAGCTGCTTTTGCAAAAACTTCTTGCACAGCTAAAATACTTCACCTTCCACCCAGTGTCACTAGATGGCACAGGCTGGTCTAGAAGCAAGTCACAACACTAGACACCGCTCCCTCTGCGCAACTTCTACTAGCCTTTTCAGATGGATGATGCACGGGCAGAGATTACGCAGCACCAGCGTGCATTGGTCATCAGTCCACTCACTAAATAACAACTCTGTTAACAGTCTTCAGTAGCAAACCATTTTGTTGAGCAGAAATAGCGTATCAGTTGTCGAGAAATCTAGTGAAAAACTTCAATGCACTCGTTGGCTATTTTCTTACACTCGTTTGAGTGAGAAGTAGGGAAGCTTTTACCAAAGCACAACTTTATGTCTGAGGCCAGACCATATCTTTTAGTTGGCATGGTTGCGGTTGTTTGTCTTCTCCTCATCTTGACTGCCGCCACTCGTTTCGCAACTTTTGCCTGCCCACTAGTGGCAGCAGTGATGGTTATCGATATGTAGTAACTGTTGTCCTATCTTTGGGGCGACGTCGTTATTTTCCATGTCGTGTGAGTGTGGAAGCTCCACTGGGAACTCAAGAGGAGCCAGGTCCGCGCAGTGCGCGAACACGCCGGAACCGCTGGCGGCGCGCATGGACTGCCAGATGGAAGGGCTGTGGTCACAAACGTGCACGACCTCATCGTAAACCAGATCCTGCAGCTTTAAGATGAGTGCATTTCAATTCAAGTAGAGAAACCTCCACCACTGAGGCATCTTGCGATTCTCCAGTGACTTGGGTTCATGTTGCAGCTAGTAGAATCGCAGAGGCGAGGAGCAGCGAGTGGAGTGCTTGGGGAAAGCGGATTTGATTAGCTTTACTCGACCTCTTAGTACTATTTACTGCATTCAGCTTGCTACGATTTGTTAAGTTCGATCAGCGGTAGCGGTATTTTTCCTGCCTGGTGGCCGCTAACGCCCCAGTTACCTGCCCTAGGCGTTAGTATATGTAAAGGCAGTGTACGCTTCCTCGCCGTGCCGCTGCTGTCAGGTAAGGTATGTAGTTTTGACAGCTTTCTTGATGGTAGGCCGTTTGTGATTTTTCTACTCTGGTGGTAGTGATTCCTTTCTCGTTCCGGGCGCTCTAAGCACAGTATTCTGGGGGCGTGTTATTCCGTTCTTGCATTTGGTTCATTGGACGTCAGATAGCTTCAGCAAGATTATCATTAGACATTCGTTAGTCTGCCACTAGTCTGAGTTACCATCTTGTGAAGTGAAGGCAACTCTTGGCTGCTTATCTCACCGCTCGCGGAAGTGTTTGTTGCTGGACCTTCTCAGAGGTCGATTCCTGGAGCACCATCTGTGACAGGTCCTTGTATTTTATTATTGTATTATTTATTACCATACCTTGTAATGCCTACATTAAAGGTTATGTATGTCTAGTTAATAGATTCGGATGCCTTCTGGAATAAATCTAGCAGTGTAAGGGTTGTGTTAAAAGGTTACCATGATCTTATTTCACCCGTTGGGTGCTCAGTTGCTTGTCTCTTTTAATTAACCTTTGCTTGTATTTGCTGTTCTACAGCAGGTTTCTAAATTTTTTATATAATTGCCGTTCCTGGCGTGTAAGGCTTTCAGCCGTGATTGTAGTCATTTGCTTTAAAAAAGTAATTTGATATTTGTATTTTAGGAGTAAGCCTTTAAAACCTTATTTAGTGCCATTCCGTCGTCTGATACCTTCTGCTGTGTTTGTGGCCACTTACCTTTTAATATTTCAATACCTGTAAGTTGTAATTGCAGCAAGTTCTTAAACATTCTTAATTTATTGCCATTCTTGGCGTGTAAGGCCTCCAGCTGTGCCCGCATCTCGTGGTCGTGCGGTAGCGTTCTCGCTTCCCGCGCCCGGGTTCCCGGGTTCGATTCCCGGCGGGGTCAGGGATTTTCTCTGCCTCGTGATGGCTGGGTGTTGTGTGCTGTCCTTAGGTTAGTTAGGTTTAAGTAGTTCTAAGTTCTAGGGGACTGATGACCATAGATGTTAAGTCCCATAGTGCTCAGAGCTATTGAGCCTTCAGCTGTCATCACAGTAGCTTGTTTTTCTTAAAAATTATCTGTGTCTGTATTTTACGGTATTGCTAATTTGTAACACACTGAAAACACTATTATTTACACAGTTGTTTATTCCTTCATTAATAACGTGTGGTTTTTTAAATTTATTGTTGAGTCTGGAAATACTGTTTTAAAAATAGATGTATGTAACTGTAAAAGGCAACCAATCGCCATTTCATTTACTGTCGGTTTGATTTTTTAAACTCTGTTAGTGTTGTACGATTTCTGCCTTTGGTATTGTTTCTGTTTTATGTTATCAACTCTGTAATGGCGGTCAGGCAGTGCCCCGGGATCGGCCTATTGAGGAAGGACCACCTAACTTAAGAACTGGCGATGAGACGCCTATTGAGGGTAGTGTTCCGGACTTAGCAGTCCGCTTGCGTGCTACCATTCTTCAGCCGGTTGAGTTTTTGTTTAAAGCTCTTAGGGGTCTTGAGGACAACACCAGCTTTTTAGAGGGCACTCAACCTAGTGGCAGTCAGTTAGACAGGGTGCAGTCACAGTTGATGCATTTGACCAACTGGATATCTGATGTAAGGGCATTACAGTTAGAGGAGCGTTATAAGGAATCAACTGCTGAATAGTAGTCCTTGGTTAATAAATTGCAGTTTAGTGTTACATGTTTAGAGCTTGATGGGAAGAGGACGGGGCAGCACGATTTGTTACTTTCCGGGCGGTGCGCTAGCGAGCCCAGGAATAACGCTCTTATGTCCTTCGAGGGGCTAGCCAGGGCGTTTGCTAAATTGCCTAATACCCTGGTCCATCTGTTTCGAGACGTCACAGAATTATCTATAGACCTACTCGATCAAATTAGAAAGGTGTTATGGTTCTCGGTTCGCTTTGAGCAACACGTTGATGCATTTCGTGTTTCGCGTCTGGTAATTTTGTCTCTATTGTATCCTTTAACTAGAAGCGAATTAAGGACTGTGGTATCCAGGGCTATGGCAGGAGGGTTTTCATTGGAGCACTTGAGGAAGCTTGTGATCATCCAAAGATTGACCACGGGAGTTCGTAAACAGCTCGAGTGTCGCTATATTTGGCAGATGCAGCAAGATAGGGAGGAGTTGCAACAATACGTGGAGAGGGTTGAGATTGCCTGTTTAGCCTTGCTAGTCGACTTCCCAGAACCGGAGTTAGTTTCAATTGTCCTGAGGGGAATGTGAGCAGCGGATAAGTCACATTTTGTTTTCCGTGATCGTCCCTCCACTTTGGAAGAACTTCATACCGCCATTGTAGCGATATCCGCGTTGCCGCTCTCGGACGATAGAGACCGTGAAGTTAAAATTCAGCCCGTGGGCGTCACCGAGGGGAACTCCGGATTACCAAAATCAGCAGAGTCTGCTAAAGGCGAACTGCGGCATTGTTTCAGGTGGTGTCGAACAGGGCATTTAGGTCGTACTTGCATGCAGCTGCCGACACCCAGAGTCAATAAATGCCACCCGGCTGGGCAGCGACCCCGGGGTCGAGCCTTTAAACCCTGTTGTGGCCGTGTTGCTGCTCGATCATCACCCCCACTGCCCTATATTTGTTCTAGAGTAGATGGTGAACCTATTTCTGCCCTTTTTGATTCTGGTAGCTCCTTTTCATTGTTGAGCTAGGTATGGTTTCTTGAAATTGGTCATCTTGCAAGACCCTTCTTTGGTGCAGAGACGTCGGGTTGCCAATGGGCAGGTGTTGCCTCTGCGTGGTTGGGTCCGAGGGAGTATCTCGTTTGGGGATTTCTCGTGGCCCTTGTCTTTGGTCGACTTGATTTTGGGATGCGATTTTATCACATAAAACTGGATTTGTCTTGGATTATTCAGGGTACACCTTTTCCTTTAAGTTCGCTTCTGGTCAGAATTTATGGTTCTGTGAGTGTACTAAACTTAATGTGCATCGAGATGCAGGAATTCTGGTCGTTGATGCTAAGGTTAGAGAGTTTGACCTCACCCATCTTCCTTCCCAGCAGGCCTCTGAACAAGTGGGTTTGTTGGAGAGGTTCCCAGAGCTTCTCTGTGATAGACTGGTGGTTACTAATGTTCTTTACTACCATATTCGTCTGTCTGACCATATTCCCATCAGGCAGTCTCCATATCGTCTCTCGCCGCCTAAGATGAAGATACTACGGGAAAGATCTCCAAAACGCTTGAACAGGGAGTTATTAGGCCTTCTACAGTCACTTATGCCTCCCGTATACTCCTTGTCCCTAAGGATCAGGGGTGAGACTTTCGGCCTGTTGTTGACTACCGTCGCCTAAATGAGAAGGCTGTCCTTGGATCGGATCCTTTACCTGATCTTCATGACTCTTTTACTTGGTTTGCCGGGGCTAATTGGTTTACTGTGCCCACCCTGAATCAAGCCTATTATCAGATTCCCTTATCCGATGAAAGTAAACACGTTACAGCATTTTGTACTGATTGGAAACTGAATTTAATGGGGTCACCTTTGGTTTGGCTACTGATGCAGCCGTCCATGCTCGTTTGCTGGATAATATTCTTGGAGACTTGAAATTAGTCTGTGTTTACAATTACCTGGACGATTTGGTAATTTACAGTCGTTCGTTTCAAAAGCATTTGGAACATATCCAGCAAGTTTTTGCTAGGTTGAAGGGGTCGGTTTGACTGTTAAACCCAACAACGTGACATTAGCTAGGCACCAGGCATCCTTCTTAGGACACCTACTATCAGGCGAGAGTATTCGCATTGATCAGGAGTGGACTAAGGCCTTGAGAGCCCTTCCTCCACCCACTGATACGGGAGGGATTGCCAAGTTCATAGGGATAGCGAATTGTTTTAGGCGTTTTGTTCCTAATTTTGCTCAGTTGACGGCTCCTTTAAATGAATTGCACCGAAAAGAGGTGTGTTTTGAGTGGGACCCTGCTCAAGAGGCCGCGTTAGAGCACATTAAGGCGGCTATAGCCAATCCTCCGGTTCGCGGAGTGCCTGATTTTAATAAGAAATTTATTGTCCAAACCGACGCATCTAATGCGGAAATTGCGGCAGTCCTCCTCCAGGAGTTCGAGGGTCAAAGGCAGCCATTAGCATACGCGCCTCGTCGGTTAACCAGCGCCAAGCTTAAATACTCCGTTTACGAATGTGAGACATTGGCTATCTTGTTCGCGCTGTATAAGTACCGGTTTTATCTCGAACGTAGAGTATCGCAGCTAGAGACCGACAAACAAGCCTTAAGCTGGGTGCTAGCGAGGCCGCGTAAAACTGGTCATATCGCGAGGTGGGCGGTACGCATTTCGGTGTTTCAGTTCGAGGTTAAGCACATTAGAGGCTCTGAGAATGTGCTCGCTGACGTCCTCAGCCGTATGTTTACTGACCAACCATCTAGTGAGGGCGCCCAAGAAGTTTCGGGAGGCAGTCTTAGTTGTGTCGTGTTAGGCGATATTCCTCATGTGTTTAGTGACATCGCCGACCATCAGAATCAGGACCCCACTTGGGGCCCCGTTAAGAAACGGCTTTCGGCGGGGGAGCGTTTGAATGAAGACATTATCAGGAAAGGCATTTTGTGTAAAAGGGTGGGACGTACCAAGTAGATTAAGATCTGTCTACCAGGCACCCTAGTGCGCCCCGTTTTCCATTATTTTCACAACTCGTTGATTGGCGGGCATTTAGGAACCTATAAGACCTTGCAGAAGATTAAGTAGCATCTGCTTAGCCAGCTATTGACTGAGACGTTAGAGAAATGATTTCTCGGTGTCAGTTGTGTCGTGTGGCTAAACCGAATAAAGCTCTTCAACAAGGGTTCCTTAGTTCTGAGCGTGAATCTTGCCCCATGGACAAATTCTATATTGATTATGTGGGCCCCTTACCTCGCACCAAAAGAGGCCATCAGTATGTATTAGTTATTGATGACGCGTTTTCAAGGGTTACCTGGCTTCTTCCGAATCGTAATGCGACTGCTGCCACCACCATTACGCATTTAACTAACGTATATAGTGTTTTTGGACCTCCTAAGTAAATCTTTAGTGATAATGCGCCGGCCTTTCTGTCAGCTCCCTTCAAGACCTTCTGTTTTTAAAGCGGTTTTAAGCACGTAACTACCACTCTGTTTATCCGCGGGATCCTTAAATCCGTACTGACTATCTTTCATCAGAAGTCTCTCAGTAAGTGGGATTCTAGTCTGCCTTGGCTTAGCTTTGCCTTTAATACCGCCAGCTATGAGGCTTTGAAGGCTACTTCGGTTTCCTTGATGTTTGCTTATCCTGTTAATTACCCCCTTTCAAAATTATGGGGGATTCAGGATCTAATCCTTGCGGAAATAACCCCTCAGGTCATCAAAGAAAACTGGAATCGTGCAGGACGCAGTAGTCTCAGGGCCCACAATAGACAAGCTGGTCGTTATTACCGTAATCAGCGAGCCTCCAGGGGTAAGTCGGGAGATCAGGTATGTGTCCGTAATTTTCCTGGGAGGGAGGTGTGTGTTGGCAACCTTGGTAAGTTTACTCCCTGTTTTCTGGGTCTGTGCACGATTATGCAGATTTTAGGCCCATTTAATCTTCTGGTTAAGAACAACCGTACCGATAAGCAATACCGGGTCCACCTTAATCAGATTTGGTTAGGACGCTAATTGGGTCTCCTAACACATCCCCCGGGGTTTCTCCTTGAGAGGGGGAGGTTGAGCCGTGCTACGGCTCGCGTTCGTGCTGTTTGTAGGTTTCCGCCCTCTGTTGGAGGCCAGACCGTGTTGTTTAGTTGGCATGGTTGCGGTTGTTTGACTTCTTCTCGTCTTGACTGGCGCCACTCGTTTCGCAAGCATTGCCTGTCCGTTAGTGGCAGCAGCGGCGGTTATCGATATGTAGTAACTGCTGCCCTATCTTTGGGGCGACGTCGTTGTTTTTTCCTGTCGTGTGAGTGGGCCTTTTCGGTTGGGGACTGAGGAGGAACCAGGTCCGCGCAGTGCCAGAACACGCTGAGACTGCTGGCGCTGCGCATGGATTGCCGGATGGAAGGGCTCTGGTCACGAGGGTGTACGACCTCGCCGTAAACCAGATCCTGCAGGCTTTAAGATGAGTGCATTTCAATTCAAGTAGAGAAACCTCCACCACTGAGACATGTCGCGATTCTCCTGTGACTTGGGTTCATATTGCTGCTAGTAGTATCGCAGAGGCGAGGAGCAGCGAGTGGAGTGCTTGGGGAAAGCGGATTTGATTAGCTTTACTCGACCTCTTAGTACTATTTACTGCATTCAGCTTGTTACAATTTGTTAAGTTCAACCAGCGGTAGCGGTATTTTTCCTGCCTGATGGCCGCTAACGCCCCAATTACCTGCCCTAGGGGTTAGTGTCTGTAATGACAGTGTACGCTTCCTCGCCGTGCCGCTGCTGTCAGGTAAGGCATGCAGTTTTGACAGCTTTCTTGATGGTAGGCCGTTTGTGATTCTTCTACTCTGGTGGTAGTGATTCCATTCTCGTGCCGGGCGCTCTAAGCACAGTATTCTGGGGGCGTGTTATTCCGTTCTTGCATTTGGTTCATTGGACGTCAGATAGCTTCAGCAAGATTATCATTAGACATTCGTTAGTCTGCCACTAGTCTGAGTTACCATCTTGTGAAGTGAAGGCAACTCTTAGCTGCTTATCTCAACGCTCGCGGAAGTGTTTGTTGCTGGACCTTCTCAGAGGTCGATTCCTGGAGCACCATCTGTGACAGGTCCTTGTATTTTATTATTGTATTATTTATTACCATACCTTGTAATGCCTACATTAAAGGTTATGTATGTCTAGTTAATAGATCCGGTCGCCTTCTGGAATAAATCTAGCAGTGTAAGGGTTGTGTTAAAAGGTTACCATGATCTTATTTCACCCGTTGGGTGCTCAGTTGCTTGTCTCTTTTAATTAACCTTTGCTTGTATTTGCTGTTCTACAGCAGGTTTCTAAATTTTTTATATAATTGCCATTCTTGGTGTGTAAGACCTTCAGCCATGATTGTGGTCATTTGCTTAAAAAAATAATTTGATATTTGTTTTTTAGCAGTAAGCCTTTAAAACCTTATTTAGTGCGATTCCGGCGTCTGATACCTTCTGCTGTGTTTGTGGCCACTTACCTTTTTAATATTTCAGTACCTGTAAGTTGTAAAATAGCTGATGATGGTCGAAGTAGAGAGGATATAAATTGTAGACTGGCAATGGCAAGGAAATCGTTTCTGAAGAAGAGAAATTTGTTAACATCGAGTATAGATTTAAGTGTCAGGAAGTCGTTTCTGAAAGTATTTGTATGGAGTGTAGCCATGTATGGAAGTGAAACATGGACGATAACTAGTTTGGACAAGAAGAGAATAGAAGCTTTCGAAATGTGGTGCTACAGAAGAATGCTGAAGATAAGGTGGGTAGATCACGTAACTAATGAGGAGGTATTGAATAGGATTGGGGAGAAGAGAAGTTTGTGGCACAACTTGACTAGAAGAAGGGATCGGTTGGTAGGACATGTTTTGAGGCATCAAGGGATCACAAGTTTAGCATTGGAGGGCAGCGTGGAGGGTAAAAATCGTAGAGGGAGACCAAGAGATCAATACACTAAGCAGATTCAGAAGGATGTAGGTTGCAGTAGGTACTGGGAGATGAAGAAGCTTACACAGGATAGAGTAGCATGGAGAGCTGCATCAAACCAGTCTCAGGACTGAAGACCACAACAACAACAAGGGGTTTTTAATTGCAGCGAGTTCTTAAACATTCTTAATTTATTGCCATTCTTGGCGTGTAAGGCCTTCAGCTGTCATCACAGTAGCTTCTTTTTCTTAAAAATTATCTGTGTCTGTATTTTACGGTGTTGCTAATTTGTAACACACTGAAAACACTATTATTTACACAGTTGTTTATTCCTTCATTAATAACGTGTGGTATTTTATTTATTGTTAAGTCTGTAATAACTATTTTAAAATAAATTGTGTGTAACTGTAAAAGGCAACCAATAGTAACTGATTACGGCCCCGTCCACAATCGTAACCGAATCCTGCCTTCCCTTAACTAGAACAGGTTTCAATGTCGTTACAAAATAGTGTGCATATGTATTATGTAGTTTGCGGTGTTTGTTGGTTTCTTTGCTGTAACAGGCTCTGTTTCTTAGGCAACAGTAGTACGAATTGTGTCGATGATATTTTCACGTTAAATTGCAAATGGAATCTACATATAGTGTTAACGGTACACTACATGAGTATGTTGCTTTGTGCTAGAAACAAGTAGTGTTGTTTGGACTGGCTTTATGCTTAACATTTTCTTAACATTTTTTTCTGAATTAATCACAGCAGCAACTGATTAAAAAGCGGTAATAAAACACAGTTGATCTTCTGGGCTCAGGTACAAATATTTATTGTCAGTCTGTTTAAACACACTCAAAAGAAAAGAACACACAAAACTAATCGAAAGATAAAGACACATTTAATAATAAAACACCACATAAGTTTATTTAATTTACATGTGTATATTCTCATATTTTTATTAAGGAAACTATATTCAACAGTTTTCGTGTTAATGTCCATCTGTGAAATTATTCAACTTAGTTCAATGTCGAACGTCGAAGAACTGCAACCCATCTTCCAAGATGATACAGTTTCGACGCAGCAAACAGTGATCTGCTGGCAAACGGCACGCTGTGCCTGCTACAGCTTATCGTAGTCAAGGCTGCCGTCCCTGTATTTCATGATGAATGCTGCGTGCGCTTCTACGCTCATGATTGATGCTCTCACCGCTGGATCCTGCTTCATGGCCGCTCCCCACGCCATCTGCAAGGCAAACCTCTTTGTTATTATCTCATTTACAACGGTAACATCAGAGTAAACGGAAGTTTGTGATACGACAGTACTGGTTTAATACGTGTCGCGGCGAGAGTTTTGTGTACTTACAAGCGAATTTCTCTAAATGTTCAAATTTTTGTATTTTATTTTGAGTGCTTTAAGCCATACCATCTTACTGCTTGCTTACAATCAGCTTTATTTTCGTCAGACTAGTTTCCACGTGTACTCAAAGACAAGAAAAGACTGCCGAAACTGCCCTGCTATGAAAAGAAACGGCACCCCAGACCATCACTTTTGTTTATCGGGCAAATATCCCACCGATGTCTGGGTCGCACCCAGACATCTCTTTGCTAGTAATCGGGTCTCAGTTTGAAGTGGGGCTCATCACTGAAGACAGTTCCACTCCAATCAACGAGATTACAGGCCGAATACATGTCTGGAGACTTCCCAGGCAGTGGTGGGATACCAGCCCCCCGTCGCCCAACATATAGCCCGGCAGCCAGGAGTGACGGTCTGAGGTATCGTTTCATTTCGTAGCGGGACTACTTTGGTAGTCTTTCGAGGCACCCATACAGCACAGCGGTTCGTTGACGATATTCTACGATCAATTTTGCTGTCCGGCCGCTGTGACCGAGTGGTTCTAGGGCTTCAAATGGTTCAAATGGGTCTGAACACTATGGGACTTAACTTCTGAGGTCATCAGTCCCATAGAACTTAGAACTACTTAAACCTAACTAACCTAAGGACATCACACACATCCATGCCCGAGGCAGGATTCGAACCTGCGACCATAGCGGTCGCGCGGTTCCAGACTGTAGCGCCTAGAACCGATCGGCCACTCCGGCCGACCTAGGCGCTTCAGTCCGGAACCGAGCTGCTGGTACGGTCGCAGGTTCGAATCCTGCCTCGGGCATGGATGCGTGTGAGGGGACTGATGACCTCAGATGTTAAGTCCCATAGTGCTCAGAGCCATTCAGTTTTGTTGCCCTTCACCGCAACCCATCTTGGGCTTACATTTCAGCAAGATAATGCTCGCCCGTATACGGCGACAATTTCTACTGTGTTTCTTCGTGCTTGCTAAACACTTCCTTGGCCAGCAGGGTCGCCAGATCTCTCCCCAACTGAGAGCACTGGAGAATCATGGGCACGGCCCTCCAAGCAGCAGAGGATTTTGACGATCTAATGCGCCAGTTGGACAGATTCTGGCACGATATCCTTCATGAGAACATCCAAAAAAATCTATCAATCAATACCTAGCCGACTAAGTGCTTGCATAAGGGCCAGAGATCGACCAACGCGGCGTTGATTTGCTCAATTTGTGAAGCTCTTTCTCTTGAACTAATCACCAAATCTTCCTGAAAATGCAATAATTTGTTTGTCTGTACATATACATCTACCGAATTCCGTCCCATTCGGTTTACCCCATCGTGGTGCGTGGTTTTTTCTCTTTTTTTGTTTTGCTCTTTCTATGTTTTGGAGTGCATGTATTCGAGATTACGATAGGACAGTAGCTTTTTTAAATTGTGTCTTTATTGCTGGTTCATTTGAAGAACTTACTTAAGACAAGAACGTGGGTATTCATACCTTAGTCATTCTTCGATGTAATGTAGAAGCTTAGAGTCGTACATTAAGCTATAAACCACTAAATAAACGCCCATAAAGCAACGTTCATAAAATACATGAGTGTTTGACTTCTGTCAGAAGTCAATCAAGGGAAAACAAATATGACCATATAAAAATTTAACAACGTAACACAGAGTGCGTGAATCGACCCACAAGCGTCATTCGTTTGATTCATGGTGTGGAAGCATGCAGAGACGAGTGAGAACGCGGAGTTGGCCAATCACTGGTCATCCCGTTGGCCACTCCAGCTACGACAAACCAGACTCTGACGACGGTCACTGAAGTGGATTACCTCCTGGACCAGACTGCCTTGCCAGTATCGCACCCTGATTCAGCAGATGAACAACCCACCAGTCCTCCACAAACTGAACATACCGTGAGAAACTAAAGAAATGCTCCGACTATCACCGCCAATACACGAATCTAGCGAGAACTGCTGGGCTAGTATTAGTTCTAGTCGAAGGAAAGGGAAATTTTGTCAAAATTCGATGAAGACATGGTTGGGCGATGAAATCTGGGCTGCTGGCAGAGTGTGGTAACAGTCAGCAGCCAGCGGGCCAGCAAGGTGAACATGGCACTCTCAGGCACAGAGCTGCGATGGCAGTACTGCACGCACAGTTTGTTTTGAGTGGAGCAACAAGGAGGCAGAAAACTGCAGCATTGCTTTAAGTGATTGTGATGTATGAGGCAGGGCACCAGGCCAGGGCCAAGACTGGCAATTTGTAAGTAGCTGACGTGTGGGAATTCGAGGCTACAGGCCACGTTCGCTTCCCACCTGGTGTACCGGGGTACGGGCGTGGCATATGGTGTGGGAGGCGCAGCAGTGCTGCAACACCGCCAGAGACGGCGGTTGGTGTTGCCATCCGGCAAGCACTAGTGGCAAGTTGTGGCACACCATCCAGGAGGGCGCAGGTTCGAGTCTGGTCCTGTCCTGGGAGCAGCGGCGGCCCAGTACACCCACCTTCGTCCCAAGGTCGGACAGAGCAGGCCAATCGGGGCGGAGGGCGGCGAGGACCAGGGACTGTTGCAGTCTCTGGAATCGCGGGCAGCAGTGAAGCGCAAGTCGCAATGCATAGGCGGACAGCGACCAGGAGAGCGTGCCCGACTTCCAGCGGGGCGGCCTTGACGACAGCTGATGCGGCGACGACATACCAGGAGGCTGCTGAGATGACTGGACTCGCAGGACAGCGTGCGAGCGGCATACTGACACTACACTTCACCCATAGAGTACTGTAAATTACCTGAATAAACAAATGTTACCGAATACGACTGTACTGCCCCTTGGCACTCTTGAACTTGCTCGGCCTCCTGACAAAATACGGCATGGTGGGTCCCAGCTTCAGCTCTGCCATCTGGAGTCCCAGGTTCGACACACCAACCCCACGGGAGAACTATAGCAGCTTCAGCACATTCTCTGAAGCTGGACAACTGCTGCCTTTACCAGTGAACTCCGAATGTTTTACTGCAGTTTATAGTGATGTGCAATATTTCAAGTCATATTTAGTGAAGGAACAATACTACCGTACTTATAATGTTTGCTCATTGGTTTTTATGGTTAATGCTTTGAGAAACGAACTCAGCACACATTGGTCTGATGCAATTTATTAATGATCACTTGTATTACCTTCAGTTTAATCCTAACTGATGTGAGGCCACCAGTTGTGTAAGATCACTAAAATTGTTTTCGATTTGAGTTATAATGCTATTATGTTAGTCAACTTTATTAATGTCTAAACTTTTTTCATTCAATACATTTTTATATTAATAATTCACAAATCTGCCTGTAAATATTAGAACGATGGATTATTTACCGGAAATGTGAGACACATTTCCGCAGCCATAGATATCCCGGGTAATAGAGCGAGCACCTTGAAGAAAAGAGGAACTTCGGTGGATTGTGTAGGAAAAGGAACAACTTATCACAAAACAGCTGTATAAGGCGTTTGCATCCCTCTCGCATTGTATGTTCTATATCAGCAACCCACAAAACACTCTTTAGCACTCTCTCATTCTGTATCACCTAACGTCTTATACCTAACTGATAAGTGAAATGATGGAATTAAGTTGATTTTAGCAACAAGGAGTTCTCAAACAATCCCCATTCATAGCAGCAACGCCTATAGTGATTTGATCTTACCGTCTTGTATCGGTTTCCCGAAGATGACTTGGTGGAACAGTGTCAAGACTTAAAGATAATGTAAACAGTATCGAAAGATTCTGAAAATACAGCAGTATTTATTTAAATAGAAAACTTTATGTACGATTTGGTTTGCCTTACAGAGTATTAGAAAAAGAAAATAGCATGCACCGCGTTCAGTTCGGGTTCATTAAGAGCAAAAAGATCAGTTCGCGTGTTGGAGGGCACTGCAAAATCGAAAATTATTGATCAGCAATGTGGATTTCACGTTCCGACTCTCTATCTAAATTACGTGTCGCACATCTCTCGTGTCTTAGGGCTTTTTATCGAGGTTGAGTAAGGCATAGTAATAAGAATAGCCTTCTCGTGGTCATTACGACAATGAGTGATGAACGAGACAATCAGAATAGACTCACGAGTCTGGGGAAGTCCTGCAGCGGCAGCTTGACGTCGGGGTGCATCGCGCGCAGCGCTTCCATGCGCTCCGCCCACGGCCAGATCATGTAGTCCAGCATGCCGGGCCTCGCACCTGCAACACACACATCCAGTGCCGTGAGCACATGCCACATCTCAGCCAAAGTGTACGTACGTCACAGTGACCAGGAGTGATATCTCAGACGAATAAAATGAGCGTAAATTAAAAATAATTTGTAAAATGCTAAATCTAAATTAAACCCCAGAATAAACTGCTGTACCTCTTATAACCTGAAACAATGTCTATTCTTTAAGTACACTTCATTTTACTGTGAACAGCAACGGCAGCGGCGATTTATCTTCGACCCAGGCGGTGTGCACCATCAAGATGACAGTTCCCTACTAAAAAGTCTTGTTGTTGTAGCCTGTCACTATAGCTTATACATGAGGCAGGGCACTGACCAGTCATTCATTTAATAAGAAAAACTTAATTTTTCGAAAGAGCATTATGTGATCGGTATCGAAGCATACACCGATGACGACATACAGTGATCAGCCAGAACATTACGACAGCCGACCCACTATCGACATAAACCCGTCCAGGCGATAGCAGCGTCACCTGGTGTGAATTGACCGCTAGACAGACACACGCACGGTGCATATGTTATCAGGGAACGTGCTGTCCGTGTGTAGAAGGGGAAGATGCGCCATCTATCTGCGCCTGACCGAAAGCGGATTGTGATGTACCCGAGACTCGGCACGGGCATTTTGGAAACTCCGCGACTTGTTGGGTGTTCTAGGAGCGCTGTGGTGAGTGTCTTCAGTACGTGGAGAATCAAAGGCGAAAACACGTCCAGATGTCGTGGAGTTGGGCGGCCACCCCTCATTGTAGGTGCCACACGTCGTATGCTGGGAGACCGGTAAAACACGACAGGCCTCGAACTTTGACGAAACTAACATCAGACTTTAAAGCCGGGCAGAGTACAAGTGTGTCTGAACACACAGTGCACCTAACACTCATAATGATGGCCTCCACAGACCACGTCGCACGGTGTGCTGAACACAAGGACATCGCTAACTATGGGGACGTGACCGTTGGCACTGGACGTTGGCGCAGTAGCAGAGCGTTTCATGGTCTGATGAATCGTGACACTTTCTTCATGTACCGATGGAAGGGCACGAATCCGTCGTCTACCACGGGAACAGCTTCTTGACACTTCTACTGCGGGATGGAGACAATCTTGCAACGGCTCCATTATGCTCTGGGGAAGATTCACGTGGGCACCCATGGGTCAAGTGGAGCTCGTGCAAGTCCATGAACAGACCACATACTACACTCCTTCATGACGATCATGTTTCCCAACGGCATTGGCATTTTACAACAAGATATTGCTCCACGTCACAAGACTAGGAGCGTGATTGGGTGGTTCGACAGATGCAGTGGTGAGTCGCCAAATCTGAACACGATCGAACACGTCTGGGATGTGGCTGAACGTGACGTCAGAACTCATCTTCCATCTCGTCGGAATTTACGGAAATTACCTGCCAGCTCCCTCCAGTGACCTACCAAGGCCACATTGCTTCCACGCCGCGATGTATCGCCGCTGTTATCTTGCCAAAGGTGGACATGCTGACTATTAGGTAGCTGGTCATAATTTTCTGGTTGATCAGTGTACATTTTATGTCAAAGGGAAAAGTCTGATTTTTGGCGCGAACTTCATTCTGTTCATGGTTGTTCAACAACATATGGAGTCAGAGTATATTTACTGTATTGGTAGTTTAATAAAAAATATAAATGTAAACAAATCAAATAATAACAACTATTGTATTATTGATGTAAAATTTATAAATGTCTGAGAAACTTTATGTCAACGATTCTGTGAGAATAAAAGCTTTTATTTTGTTTCAAGAGATGTTTGAATAACAACATTCATGGCATCAGCCATTTAATCGGGTCTATCTGAATATTCGTAACTGCTTGTGATGATGAACGGAAACCCTGCTGCCACGTACTTATGAAAATGGCCAAGATGGCATTTCTGGGACTACAAACAGACTGACTTTTCCGTTCTATGGCTGGTAAAATACTGAACTGTGACTGATTGTTTCACTTTAATGGTCATTAAGATACTGGGATGTGATTGGAGGTGAAGAAAGGGGAGGTGAGGGTAGGGGTGTGTCAGTGGAGGGTGTGGCTAATGAAGCGGTAGTGTGGCTTGGGAAGGGGTGTGTGACTTAAGCAGGGGGCATGGCCAAAAATGAGGGCCAGTCTGAGGAAGATGATGTGGCTTAGGAAGGGGGCATGGCTTCGGACAGGGGTGTGGCTTGGAAAGGTGGCATGGCTTAGTAAGAGGCTTTGGCATGGAGGAGGCTGTGGCTTAGTGAAGAGCCATGGCTTAGTGAGAGGATGTGGCAGTAGTATGGCTACCTACTACACTTTACACTTACACTCATTACTGAAGACTGCAGTAACATTGACACCACAATCCAAGATTCCACCCACTTGATCTTGAGAAGAGCAAGAGTTAGTGCAGGGTGTGTACATGCAATTTATTCATATATAATAAGCCATGCCCTTTGTTAATGACATAATTATTGTGACATCATAAGCCATGAACCTTCCTATTGATGATCACATAAGAAATGGACGCAGGAAAATTTAAAATTGGCAGGACATTAAAAAAAGTTAAAGCTGATACTGGGCAGTAAATTCGAAGTCGAAGTCTCTCTCTCTCTCTCTCTCTCTCTCTCTCTCTCTCTCTCTCTCTCTCTCTCTCACACACACACACACACACACACACACACACACACACACCACATACACACACACACACATATACACACACACCCTTACGAAATGATCAAAAGAATTCGACTGTTCGTTTTACACTTACGCTCATTTATCCAAAAAAATTACTAAACGCACAAACAGATACAACCCCCCCCCCCACCCACCCTCCAGACATACATACATAATCAGAGCCTAATATATTTTAGCCAACACTAAAATGAGAGAGGGAGAGTTACAATGTAGTGTCGTCTGGTCTGTGTTAAAAGTATACAAATGACCTGAATTATTTATCAAAAAATACCTCACACACTTAAAACAGATCTAATTTGCGTCAAACTAGTGTCCAAAATGTATATGTCGACTCTAAAGTTAGTATTACATTCCTGGATACTGACTAATAACATAACCTAACAGTGTATAAAGTTAGGCATAAGAGACTGATGTAAAACTAACCTGACAAGACTTATAAACGCAGAAAATACATATTAGCTAAAATACTACACTAAGCAATCAAGCATACGAATCAAGAGACAGTCTGACTTTTTGGAAGAATGTGATTAATTAGGACTACAGTTCATGTAAGTCACAATACATCCACAAATTAAATATTTCCACATCTAAATCATTCTCAAGCACGATGTTACAAGGGACAAATATAATGCATCATGTTGTACACAGTAAAAATATAACCCATGATACTGACTGTCAGCTATTGCTTTTATTATGAATGAATCAGGCCCACTAGGTGTTATGTACAATAACAACTTTCGACTAAAGTTGCAACATCTATCAACCGTAGCTATGGTACCAAGGCTTGCTAAACGTTTGTAGACTGTATTTCCTATAATCAACTATTAAATAACTCCAATATCTAAAACAATTAGCGATGGGAAAACACACACTTACACACACAACGAACCCAAAAGAACAAACAAACTGAGCAGATACCACGTTAAGAAAGAAGGAAGAAGTTGTTTTGACGATTTTTCTGCGGTGTAGAACTCAAACTGCAAATTTTTTCATAATACATAATTAGATCTTTCCCTATGTTTAATTGTCTATCACAATTAATGATTATGACTGTGTTGGAACGTCTCCAAAGAAGATGGAATCGATATCTCAAAAATAAACTCTTTGATACACACATGTATCCACACTCATTCACACTGATACACAAACAGATACATGCTGATTACATGCTTCTCATAATACGCATATAGAATTACAGATTGCTACAAAAATTTGAGCAAAATGAAACTGTATTATTTCTGGAAATATGTAAGATTTTGCAAATTAAATATTTCTGCATCTAAATTGTCTGTAGCAGTGATCAAAAACACATCCAGATCACTTTTTGACACTACTTAAATAGATTACATGTTAGTAGTTCACAGTAGTTCAATCTTTGTACCATACATTCAGTTAATTTAAGTTCATACAAATTTGGTTGCACAAACATGCACATGAGCACTTCTTCAAATCTAGCCTATAGCCAAAACTCAGTTCTAAAACAGAAAGTTCGATTTCCTAACACACTTTGCATACGCAATGGACCCTCAAATTATATATTTCCACACTTAATTTTCTGTATAACTTATTAAAATACACACAGCTCGGTTGCTGACAACATTAAATTCATCTAGAGCACTACTGTAGCTCTAACTTGCCATCCAAATTACTCTGAAATTAGAAAAGTAAACAATGACACATCGCAAAAACAGCTCACTATACATGTTGGAATGCATTTAGCGTAGCAGTACGATCACAGTACCTACCTCTAGCGCAGTACAAAATGGCATTCACCCTTCACTAACCTAGTAGTATCTATTTTCTTTATGATTCAGAATGTTAAAAAATTTACAATGCAGACAGTCTAAATGCGCTGCAGGAAGCAATGGTGACTGTCCATCATTGAGCACTAACCATCATTTTGCATTGAGCATCATTCTCTTCAACTAACAGTATTTAGGGTAGTGGTGGTCAGACATTTCCACATCCGCTCATCTACCAGGTTGCCTCATAATTCATTTTTATTACATGTGTGTGTACAGTACGTTAAAAAATTAAAATACAAAATTTCCACATCTGCCTCATCAACACCTCTCTGATGTGTACACCACAGTAACTTGTGTGTCTGTGTAATGCTTACTTTAACGATGCAACAACACAGGAAATACAGTTTTGCACTGTGTAACAGTGGAAGATGGCAACATGTTGTACTGTGCTAGTAGTAGGCATTCTGATCATATTGTTATGGTAAATGTATTCTGACATACATAGTAAACTGCTTTTTGTGATATTGTTACTGTTCACTTTGCGAATTCTCGAAGTACTTTAGGCTGTGAGTTAGAGCTACAGTAGTGCTCTACACTGAGATGGCAAAAGTCATGGGATAGAGATATGGACACATACAGATGGCAGCAGTCTCGCATGCACAAGGTATAAAAGAGCAGTGTGTTGACAGAGTTGTCATTTGTTCTTAGGTAATCTGAAGAGGTTTCCAACGTGATAAGGGCCGTACGACAGAAATTAACAGACTTTGAATACGAAGTGGTAGTTGGAGCTAGATGCACGGAACATTCAGTTTCAGAAATCGTTAGGGAATTCAATATTCCGAGATCGACAGTGTCAAGAGTGTGTCGAGAATACAACATTTCAGGCAGTGGCCTACGGCCTTCGCTTAACGAACGGGAATACTGGCGTTTGCGTGGAGTTGTCAGCGCTAACAGACATGCAACACTGCGAGAAATTACAGCTGAAATCAATGTGGGACGCACGACGAACGTATCCGTTAGAACAGTACGGCGAAATTTGGCGTTAATGGGCTATGGAATCAGACGACCGCCATGAGTGCCTTTGCTAGCAGACGACATTGCCTACAGCGCTTCTCCTGGGCTCATGAAAATGGTTCAAATGGCTCTGAGCACTATGGGACTCAACTGCTGAGGTCATTAGTCCCCTAGAACTTAGAACTAGTTAAACCTAACCAACCTAAGGACATCACAAACATCCATGCCCGAGGCAGGATTCGAACCTGCGACCGTAGCGGTCTTGCGGTTCCAGACTGCAGCGCCTTTAACCGCACGGCCACTTCGGCCGGCCTTGGGCTCATGACCATACCGTTTGGACCATAGGTGATTGGCAAAAAGTGGTCTAGTCTGTTGGTAAGAGCTGATACTTGCAGTAGGATTCGAGTGTGGCGCAGTCCCCGCGAAGCCCTAGAACCAAGTTGTCAACAAGGTACTGTGCATGCTGGTAGTGGTTCCATAACGGTGTGGGCCGTGATTACATGGAACGGACTGGGTTCTCTGACCCAGCTTAATCGATCAGTGACTGAAAATGGTTATGTTCGGCTACCTGGAGACCATTTGTAGCTATTCATATACTTAATGTCTACATACAACTTCGGATCGAGCGAGGTGGCTCACTGGTTAGCACACTGGACTCGCATTCGGGAGGACGACGGTTCAATCCTGTGTCAGGCCATCCTGATATAGGTTTTCCGTAATTTTCCTAAACTACTCCAGGCAAATGCCGGGATGGTTCCTTTGAAAGGGCACGGCCGCCTTCCTTTCCCGACCTTCCCTAATCTGAAAAGATCGATGACCTCGCTGTTTGGTCTCTTCCCCTAAACAACCCAACCCAACACAACTATGGAATTTTGTGGATGACAATGTGCAATGTCACCGGAGCACAATTGTTCGCTATTGGTTTGAAGGACATTCTAGACAATTCGAGAGAATGATTTTGCCACCTACATCGCTCGACATGAATTCCATCGATCATTTATGGGACATAATCGAGAGGTCAGTTTGTGCACAAAATCCTGCACCGGTAACACTTTTCGCTGTTATAGACGACTATAGCTCAGTATTTCCAGAGGGGATTTCGCGAAACATGTTGAGTCCGTGCCACGTCGAGCTGCTGCAATACGCCGGCCAGTAGGAGTCCTGACACTATTAGGAAGTCCCCCATGACTTTTATCACTTCAATGCACACGAATTTCAAGTTATCAATAAGTGAACCGTATGTATTTTAATAAGTTATACAGAGAATTTAGATGTGAAAATATTTAATTTGAAGGTCCGTTGGCCGGCCCTGTGGCCGAGCGGTTCTAGGCGCTACAGTCTGGAACCGCGCGACCGCTACGGTAGCAGGTTCGAATCCTGCCCCGGGCATGGATGTGTGTGATGTCCTTAGGTTAGTTAGGTTTAAGTGGTTCTAAGTTCTAGGGGACTGATGACTTGATATGTTAAGTCCCATAGTGCTCAGAGCCATTTGAACCATTTTTTTTGAAGGTCCGTTGTGCATGCGAAGTATGATAGGAATATCGGACTTGCGGTTTTAGAGATGAGTTTTACACGTGAGTGTATGACTGGTAATTCGTGGTGCAGTTTAAGCGGTACGTAAAATCTGAAGTAGTGCTCATGTGCATCTTGTTTCAACCAATTTTAAGTATTTAGATGAATTTAATGTGTGGTACAAAGATCGAACTACAGTCATCTACTAACATCATTTAAGAAGTCTCAGCGAGCTGTGTGTACTACAGACAATTTAGATCCGGAAATATTTAATTTGACGGTCCATGATGCTTGCAAAGTTCGCGATATCTTATATGTTTTCCAGAAGTAATATGGTTTTATTTTGCTCGAATTTTCGTGGAGATCTGCAATTATGCTTGCATGTTATGATAACGTACAAGCGGTATATATTTTATAGTAAGTAATGCAGACAATTTAGATTTAATTGTAAGTTACACTATGTCTGAAACCTGTTCAGAATGCTATATTTTTCGATACCATTAAATCTTGCTCGAATTTCTCTAGAGATCTGTAATTATGCTTGCAAATTATGACAAATACGCAAGTTGTGTGAATCTGAGTGCATGTGTTTGTACGTGTATGCAAGTGCATGTGTATGTGTGTGTGTGTGTGTGTGTGTGTGTGTGTGTGTGTGTGTGTGTGTTTGTTAGTACTCGAAAATTGATAAATAATTATATCAAAAAATTTACTTTAGAGATACCTACTCTGTTTTGTTCTAGAATTTCATATGAAGATGCTTCAACTCTGACATCGACTTCGGTCCTAATGTGCCTAAACATAAGGAAAGTTCTTGCTGTGAATTACTAAAAAATGTGCAGTTTGAGTGTTAAAACGCAATAAAATCGTCGAAACACCCTCATCCTTCCTTTTTGCTCTGGTGTGTGTGTGTGTGTGTGCGTGTGTGTGTGTGTGTGTGTGTGTGTGTGTGTGTGTGCGTGTGTGTTTATTTTCACATCACATATTTTTATTAGATTCTGGTGTTATTTAATAGCTGATTATCGGAAATGCGGTCTACAATTGTTTAGAGAGCACTGGTACCATAGTTCCAACTGATAAATATTGCAACTTTTGTCGAAAGTTGTTACTGTACATAACTTCTAGTGGGCCTAATAAAAGCAACAACTGCCAATCAATATCAATAATTATGTTTTTCAACTACATAACATGATACATTAACTTTGATCTTTGTAGTGTGGTGCTTTAGAACAATTTATATGTGGAAATGTTTAATTTGAGAGTTTATCGTGGCTTAAACCAAGAGAAGGCCAAATTAATTACATTTTTTCAGGAAATTGGTCTGCCTATTGGTGTGTTTGTTCGACTGCTTAAGCTAATTTCATTTTTCTGCAGTTATAATCCTTGTCATGTTAGTTTTACGATATTCATCTCTTAGGCGTACCATCTAATGTCAGTTATTAGTTTATCATGTTACCTGCAATTGTTTAGGCATAAAAATAGCATTGGAGTACTCACTTTGGAGTTGACAATCGTATTTTAGGCACTGAGTTGATGAATATGTATGTGGAAAATAACATGGGATACTTAAGTATTCAACTCCTTTGCGCTTCTGACGTATTTTATTAGACATTTTACACATGGAAAGAACATTGTGACACATGACAAGCATCATAGACGTGCTAAATAATTAATCTGAGGCCATGTTGCTTCTTAAAACAAATGTGGTACTCTGATCGAACTATGAACATAGCCCCCTGTTAGCGATGACACGCAACAAGAGGTTAGACCTGTAGTTGATTTTATTTCCTTTTTTGAAGTTTTTCAGAATAGTATTTAAAGTATAGCTCATCTTCAACATCGTATATTACCAGTTCAGTAATCACGTTGCATAGGCATACTTTGATTTTTATCTGTTTATGTTTTATACTAGATCTCATATTCAATAATAAATGTATCTGCCTTCTTAGGTAGGCATGAAAATGGTATTGGGATACGTAGTTTAGATGTCTGAATCATGTTTTCGACACCAGTTTGAAGTAAACATTGCAATTTTTTGCATTTGGATGCATTTTTGCAGACTTGGAATGAAAAATGTGACTTTTGCAAGCATCATAAACGTGGTAAATAATTTATTTGAGGTTCTGTTGTGTCTGAAGCCAAGCATGTTACTGAGATGAACTTTGAAAGCTTTACCAATGTAGCTGTCTGCTGAGGAGGACAAGCAACAGGAGCATGAGAGCAACAGTTGATTGGCTTTTGAAGTTTCATGGACTAGTATTTAAGGTGAGACTCATGTTTGACAACTACGTATTACTAATTCATTAGCTACACTGGATAATAAAATGTTTGTTTTTTACTATTTATGGAGAATATGTTATGTACCTGTAATAATATTTTATACTAAAGAAGACATAGCTTCCAACGAAGTTTACCAATGTGTCTGGTGAGCCAGTTGGTAAAAGGTTTTTTGAATACAGTGACGAACACATTTTCAAGTAGGATACTTTTTCAAGTGTGTGACGTATTTTTTGATAAATAATTCAGGTCGTTTAGATGCTTTTGAGCACAGTCCAGATGTGGCAACTGTGTAATTGGAAGTTTCACTTTAATGGTGGCTAAAACACTAGGCTCTGATTGTAGAAGAGGAGAGAGGGACTGTACATTAGGCAGTGTGTGCGTGTGTGTGTGTGTGTGTGTGTGTGTGTGTGTGTGTGTGTGTGAGTCTGTTAATTTGTGAGTGTTTAAATTTACGTCACTCTACAATCTTTCATTTTTTAAATTTCCCACCAGTTTTCAAATTTCTTGCCTCTGTCTCTTGATGAAATCTTCGAAAAAAAACGGGTGTGGCTTCTGACGTCACAATAATTACATAATTAATAAAAGGGTATGGCTTATTATATCATTGTCTCTGCACGTAGGCAATTTTCACAATCACCTGCAATTTTCAAGGTCAAGTGGGTGATGTCTTTCATTTTAACACCAATGGTATCGCATACCTCAGTACTGTGTTTAAGTGCAAAATGCACCAGGTAGCAAGTAGCCTTACTAGCCTTACTACTCGTAGCAAACACCTGCCACAGGCTTACCAGTGGCCTGTGAGCATATATGATACCGAATACCCTCTGCATTCCAAGCACTGTTGTAGCATTTTTCTTGGAGTGCTCATTACCATCTACCTATACCATATAATCACAGTAACTACGATCAACAACTGCTGTTATATTTGCTACTTAAGAGTCGAGGAAGAGCTGAATGGCTTACCTCCAAAGTACTTGGATCCTGTCTTTGCAAGTTCATTCTCGAAGGGCTGAATGCCAGCCGCAATAGAGTACACGACATCTTCCACTGCCTGTGAAGCGTTGGGCCCTAAGAGCTTCATGTAAATTGGGATCATCTGCCAAAAAGAAACATGTCAGAGCATAGCAGGCGGTGTTTTTAGTTGAAAATGACGGCAGCCAAAACTGGTGTTAAACACATAATATATGCTTGAAACAACAAGTGAAATTCTATGTCAAGCACTTATAATCCTAGTGCTCGGTTTTGACACTAGACAATTATACTGAAGAGAATACATGAATGCGTATTTACAGATATAAAAGCTCAAGGTGTCACAATTTTTTCCACAGTAAATTGTTAACAAATAGCATTAGAAGCAATTTTTATGATATCAATTCACACTTTATTAAAAATTTAATCATAAATAATACACGCAAATGAAAATATGAATAAATTGTTCCCTAACCTCTTACGGATATTAACAATCGCTTTATAATGCAAATATCTTCGATAGATAAATGAGAAGAAGGTGGCTGAGGAAGGTGGTATTCCATAATCATCAATGTATTTGAAAATTTTGATCTTTCACAGTTAACTCGGGATCACGAAACAAAAAGAGCAAGCTGCGTTTCACACGAGCAATGCTTTGTAAAACCATGCACATAAGCTTTTCACTCTTAAGAAAGTTTATTCCACGGCATTATTGTTCAACAAGATTACAAGATTTTTGCGCAGTTACTGGCGACGCGCTGCGGATCCCTCTGACCACGTGTCCTCTCCACCTCACAAACTACGCCAGGTGGCACAGTTAACGTCTTGACAGCAACTGAGACTGTCGTGATTTGAATGCGCTGGCAGAGGCGTGCAGACTTCCTGCGGCGATTATTGCCGTTAGTTATGGGAGCGCGTTTGACAGGATGCGCGCGCGCGTTTGCTGGTCCAGCTGAACAGACGTGTGGCGGGGCCGATACCGATTCAACGGTCGGTCCGACAAGGCTGCCCTCTGTCTATGCCCCTTGATGCAGTCACTCATAAGTCTGCTGACGACGTAGTTGTCTGGACTCTCCTTACGTGGTTACATCTTCCCGTATCGTGCATACACGGATGATCTGCTGCTGGTTAGTTCTCTAGAGGAGGTATCACGGATCCTAGACACCTTCATGGTTCGTGGACGAACGACTGGAAGTGTGGCGAGTGTGCGCAGATCCACGGCGCTGTTTATTGGTCGCGGGCTACCCCCTAGAGATCTGGCGCCGCTGCTCTGTGCCTAACATCTCCGCTCTCTGAGAATCATCATTACATCGTCAACGCGCCGAACAGCGGCGGTCAACCTTCGTCAGGTTTAGAGAATTACCGGTATGATGATCAGTTACAGTTCCCTACACCACCTAGATCCTTAGTGTGATGCCTACCTGAATGATGGTTCATACTGCGCAGATTCTATTGCTGACGATTACGATAGGGCGTTGTATCAAGGGGGATGGAGATATTTTGTGACGGCTGTGCTCATCTTCAAAGTACGCTGTGACACACTCAGTCACCGCCCCGCTTTTAGGAGGACTTGGTCTTACGAACGTCCGCTATCGTGTGGCAGCACTTTACATGACCACAATGCGTAAATAATGGCGCAGTGTCAAGGCCTCCATTACGCACCATTTACTTGCAGTCCTTGTGCCAGTATCTCTATCCCTGCCGGTCCCGGTCGGTAGCATCAGACCGACGTTTGCACAGATCGCGGCCTTCATTGTGGAACTCTTACTCACGCTCGCGCCTTTTCCTGCGTAGTGTCGCCTGTAGCATCGTAGAACGTAAGGTCCCAGTGTTGCAGTGAACTGTGATTTGACGGCACATGCATCACAGCTTCTTTCCGACGCATATCAGATCGACTTGATATTATGCGACCTGTGGGAACTAATCAGGGGCTCCATGCCATAGGGCTAGCGAACTCTCCCCTCTGCGCCGTCTGTTGTAGTGTCGACGATGATTATCACTGATTCAACTGTGTAGCCGTTGCGGATACGGAGGCGTTTTCACCCTTTTTGGACGACCGACACTGACAACACTGTTGTCACGAACATTACCCGTTTTTTCAAACTTGCGAATCAACTTGTTTGCACACCTGGGCCGGTTGTCCTCAGCTTTAACTCGGTCGCAAACTTCCTTGGAGCCGTAGATGGGCTGTTAGTGCTCGCATAGTAGGATTTCACAAGCGCTCTACGCTCACGCACGCTGTACCGTGACATTTTCACGTGCAAATGGCAATTCCCAGCCGGCCGATGTGGCCGTGCGGTTCTAGGCGCTTCAGTCTGGAACCGCGTGAGCGCTACGGTCGCAGGTTCGAATCCTGCCTCGGGCATGGATGTATGTGATGTCCCTAGGTTAGTTAGGGGACTAATGACCACAGATGTTAAGTCTCATAGTGCTCAGAGCCATTTGAACCATTTTGAACTAATTCCCAGCATGCCTCGCGGCCAACTGTGCAGTTTGAATGTCCTAACGCAAACCGTTCAGAAGTTATGATGATTTTATTTCATATAGTTCAATAAGTGTCACACCGTACATAGAATCTATGAATAACGCTGCACTTATTGTTGTTTAAGTTTTCTTAACGGCTCAATCATGGCTGTGTTTCATATCAGTATTTATTATTTAAAATTTAGATGTAAATGTCGTGTGACTAGGGCCTCCCGTTGGGTAGACCGTTCGCCGGGTGCAAGTCTTTCGATTTGACGTCACTTCGTGGGCTTGCGCGTCGATGGGGATGAAGTGATGATGATGAGGACAACACAACACCCAGTCCCTGAGCGGAGGAAATCTCCGACCCAGCCGGGAATCGAACCCGGGCCCTTAGGATTGACATTCTGTCGCGCTGACCAATCAGCTACCATGGGCGGACTATAATTTAGATGCAGTATGCAGTATACTAAACTGGGATGTAAGTCGCTTTCGTACATGTTATCTATTATTTTAGTAATCGTTTATAAAATGTAATTCGATTCCTAATATATGCGTCTCAGGGCCCTATCATGTTTTATACACCAGTTAGATGTAAGAATATTTGGCTCGACAAATGGTCGCGTGTTTTCTACGAGTGCCGCCGCATGTTATTGACTCCGAGTCTTCTCTTTACCCAGCAGTGGAATATTTTTCTGCAACAAAGTCTCGGACGGTCCTCTGGATAAAGAGCTGGGCTTTGGAATATCTATATGGAGATAATCATCACTCACTACTTGAGTTTTGTCAATACTTGCAAACTGAACTTGCCGAGGCTGTCAATTATCTTAAGAGCGTTTTTACCACGCCTCCTCAAAACGGGAGTGTTCCCGACGTGATAAGTGCCGGCGCGATTCGGAATAAAACATGACGCACCTACATCTTGGAATCGGCCAGCCTGCCATCCTTTACCACCCTGCGTGATTTCCAGGGTCCCAGATGGGTGGTCTACTTTTAATTTCTTTTTCCTCTTTATGTATGTGTACAAAAACATGAAATAAGTAAATAAATAAAATAAATATGAGCAATGTGAGGGTGCAGCACGGCGTCGTGGCCAGGTCTCGGTATTCGACGCTTGCCCACCTTGTCTCCTCCAACCTATAGCTGACTCTGGCGCTAACAAACCGAAATAAGAAAGATAAATAAATAAAGAAATTAATTAAACAGGAAGAAGTGTCTCTTATTTCAAGAGCCCAAAAATTGTTAAAAAAAGGGTAGTGTCTAAATAAAAAAGGGGTGTGATTCCTGCTTTGAGTTCTGTTAAATCAAAAAAGAGGTATCGTCTTTGGAAGAAAAGTAAGCAGGAAAAAAAAGTGGTTCAAGAGTGGGATTACAATGCAAGGTGAAAGAATATCAGTGGTACGATTCGCTGATGCTATTCTGAGTAAAAGTGAAGAAGAATTGCAGGCTCTGTTGAATGGAATTAACAGTCTAATGAGTACAGAATATGGAGTGAGAATAAATCGAAGAAAGACGGAAGTGATGAGAAGTAGCAGAAATGAGAACAGCGAGAAACTTAACACCAGGACTGACGGTCACGAAGTAGATGAAGTTAAAGAATTCTACTACCTAGGCAGCAGCATGGCCAATGACGGAAGGAGCATAGAGAATCGAAGCATTTAACATGTGGTGCTGCAGACGAATGTTGAAAATTAGGTGAACCGAAAAGGTAAGGCATGAGGAGGTTCTACACAGAATCGTTGAGCAAAGAAATATGTGGAAAACACTGACAGGATGAAGGAACAGGATGATAGGGCATTTATTAAGGCACCAGGGAATGACTTCCATGGCACTAGACGGAACTGTAGAGGACAAAACACTGTAGAGAAACACAGGGATTGGAATACATCCAGCAAATAATTGAGGATATATGTTGCAAGTGCAAATATGAGACGAAAAGTGTGGCACAGGAGAAAAATTTGTGGGGTGTCGCCGCATCAAACCAGTCAGAAAACTGATGACAAAAAAAAAAGGCGACCTCTTGCGTAAAGCTGTAAATTTGGATTAGAGTCCCGGTCCGGCACATATTTTCGTACGTTACTAATAAATTGTATTGCCGTTGTTCTATCCTACAAGCAGTTTGTGGCAGCATTTCATAATTTAACAATGCGTTTGTACTGCAGAAGGATGTGCCTTGTGCAGTCAGCATAATTAACTACTTGAGACCATCATTGATGTTGTTATCAATGGAGACACGTCTACAGACGTTAAAGTAACCTCTGGCGTGCCACAGGGGAGTGTTATGGGACCATTGCTTTTCACAATATATATAAATGACCTAGTAGATAGTGTCGGAAGTTCCATGCGGCTTTTCGCGGATGATGCTGTAGTATACAGAGAAGTTGCAGCATTAGAAAATTGTAGCGAAATGCAGGAAGATCTGCAGCGGATAGGCACTTGGTGCAGGGAGTGGCAACTGACCCTTAACATAGACAAATGTAATGTATTGCGAATACATAGAAAGAAGGATCCTTTATTGTATGATTATATGATAGCGGAACAAACACTTGTAGCAGTTACTTCTGTAAAATATCTGGGAGTATGCGTGCGGAACGATTTGAAGTGGAATGATCATATAAAATTAATTGTTGGTAAGGCGGGTACCAGGTTGAGATTCATTGGGAGAGTGCTTAGAAAATGTAGTCCATCAACAAAGGAGGTGGCTTACAAAACACTCGTTCGACCTATACTTGAGTATTGCTCATCAGTGTGGCATCCGTACCAGATCGGTTTGATGGAGGAGATAGAGAAGATCCAAAGAAGAGCGGCGCGTTTCGTCACAGGGTTATTTGGTAACCGTGATAGCGTTACGGGGATGTTTAATAAACTCAAGTGGCAGACTCTGCAAGAGAGGCGCTCTGCATCGCGGCGTCGCTTGCTCGCCAGGTTTCGAGAGGGTGCGGTTCTGGATGAGGTATCGAATATATTGCTTCCCCCTACTTATATCTCCCGAGGAGATCACGAATGTAAAATTAGAGAGATCGCGCACGGAGGCTTTCAGACAGTCGTTCTTCCCGCGAACCATACGCGACTGGAAAAGGAAAGGGAGGTAATAACAGTGGCACGTAAAGTGCCCTCCACCACACACCGTTGGGTGGCTTGCGGAGTATAATTGTAGATGTAGATGTAGAGGTGGAAAATTATATGTGTAGTATCAAACCATTAATAAATTAAAGATTTGTGCCTTACTTGGGCATCAAATGAGCCAGTGTAGCTCGAATGACGCACCGGCTGGTACTTCGTTCTAGAAATTCCTTTTTGTCCTATCGATTGTTCTCCCAGAGCCTTACAGCGTGGCCTGTGAAAGGCTGAAGGTCAGTGTAAGACAGTTCTGGAATGTGAATGTAGCGTGAAGCGGGAAAACCGCACATTTTGTTATGTAAGGAATATTTTCTTGTGCGAAAGCGACTAACCTTCCCAAACGTCTGCAGCAGCTGTTTATGGCGAAGATTCTTCTCCTGGTCAACAGACCACAGTGGTGGTTCTGGAAACTTTCGGTCCAGATAGTCTGATACGTCGAGAGACTCGACGACCACGTCGCCGCCACCCACCTCCAGGGCGGGCACTTTTGTCTCCGGATGCACAGCGCTGTACCACTCCGGCTTGTTCTTGAGGTTGATGTCCACCATCTCGAAGGGAACGTCCTTGGCAGCCAGGACGAGGCGCGCTCGCTGCGCGAAGGGGCAGTACAGCATGGAGTAGAGTCGCAGCTTGCCCGCCTCCACTGGAGGCGGCTGCGGGTCACCTGCCGACACACGTGAACCAAATGTGCTGCAGTTTGCAAGATATGTTTTTCATGTGATGAGTCGCAGTAGGTTTTCCCGAACTTGTCACAAACTGTTGTTCGTTTAAACAGACTCAGAATCATTCTGAGGAATTGGTAGGACTGTAGTTCAAAAAAATGGCTCTCAGCACTATGGGACTTAACGTCTGTCATCAGTCCCCTAGACTTAGAACTAATTAAACATAACTAACCTGCCGAGGCAGGATTCGAACCTGCGACCGTTCAGCGGTTCAGCCCCTAGAACCGCTCGGCCACAGCGGCCGGCTGAAGTGAAAGTGTATCACCATGCTGAGATTTATCACATTTCATTGAATCGTGAGGTAAATTGTGCCAGTAGTAAGGGTTAGGACTGTTGAAGGCTGAGTAAAACCCATGCCAGAATTACGGATCTGCTACTAACTTTTGCTAAGTGACATCTGGGCCCCTGCTTTATAGATCTGCTGTGTATTGTGGGCAACAGCTGTCAACTGCCGTATGAAAGAGGCGGATTTTATTATCTATCATAACTGATTCTTAAAATTTCATTTCCTTTTGTTACAGTTACGATCATCTTTCAACGTTATTTGCATGGGACTGGCTCATGTGGTTAGAGGTATGGCACAATAATTACAGTAATTTCAATTACATAAAACATATCACATACATACACTTACCTACAAACCTAGCCACCGTGTTACAAGGTAGTTATAAAATCGGAACTATAATATGTCACGGTGTGGTTGCTGGCCACTTGGTAACCTGTAACAGGATGTATCTTGCAACAAAAGCTAGTGTACAGTGATGAATGATAGCATACGTAATTATAGTCAGAGTGGACATATAATTCAGATCGCCCTCTAAATACATGCAACACTAGCAGACAGTTACTATCTGATGGCAACACGGTATACAAACCGTCAGTCTCAGTTAGTAGTGTCTAGGTATGGTTTTGTAGCATTTAAGATAGTCATAACGTCATCATGCATATAAACATACAAAGGTGTTAGTCCACAGGTCAGATGGTTATAGAAAGGTGTTAGTCTACAGGTCAGATGGTTTTAAGGTTTGCGATCCATTAGCCAATCTGATTTTAAGTTTTTCAGCTTGTTCATCCATCTTCGAGCTTATGCATGCTATCGATTTCAGCATAGTTTGTGCAAAGTAAGCTACGCACATCACTGTGGAAAACAATGTAAACTTTATAACGATAAACACAGTATTAGGACAACACTACGTGAGCTACGTAGCTATAATACTGATAACAATAAAAACATAAAAGCTAACATACTAATTTAAATACAAAAAACTGTTATGTCTTTTTTGTGCAGTCTATGAATTCTTTGACTGCATAAAACGTCTTTCTTTAGCCAGTTATGAAAATCTTTAATGGGACAGTATGCACTTGAAGCGGTGCCTAGACATGTGTAAATTTTCTGCGTTTTACTTAGTATTGGTGTAGTATTGATATCGTCTATTTTTTGACTGTGAAGTCTTTTATGTTGATGAATTGGCCATCTTAACTTATATTTGTTTGATTTTTTCATGTACACTTGGCAAATGAGTGTAAATAATAAGGGCACTGTCAAAAAAATCCAGTTCTTTTAAAACCTGGCATATTGGTTACATCGTTTCTAAGATATTTCCAGTACACTCATTGTCGGCTTCAGTCACATGATAAATTTTTTGTCCCAGAAGAGGTACCCCACAACAGCATGAGCATGTTCTACCGCTGTGAAGACATGTATAGTACAAGTAAAGTAGCATTTTCGTTAACACATACAAATACCCGAAGTTGACTTATTAAGTACGTGACTCTTGGTAGTCTAATTAATAAAAATATGTGTAATTGTCTTGCGATAATTTACTGTCCAAGGTCATACCTATCAGTTTGACAGTTATATAGTCAGCATTAGAATTAATTAATTTAAATGAAATGTTCTCAGTTTTATCCTCATTTACAGCTAATTCGTTTTCTTTAAACCAGTCACTGAATATTCTTAGATCCATTCGGCTTCTAAGTCATTTTCTGCTTAATGCGCGGATTTGCATGGCATGATATTGTGCCGGGAAATTCTAAGCTCAATTATTGAACCTCGGCGAACATCGACTGAAACAGTTAGTAATCTTGGGCTCTTATTGTGAAAGTTTGTCTTCCGCTTCCTATTTCTAATATATCATATTATAAGAGAAATTTATAAATCTAGACTACCAGAGTACCATTATTTATCTACTATGCTTTGATAGCTTATATAATGAAAGGTTTACTCAGATCAATTAACAAGGATGTAGGTGACATTAATAACCACACATAAATAAAAACGCTAATTTAACGTATAATGACAATCAGTTTCACTATGAGAAGAAAAGCTACTAGACCGATAGATTATTTTTATATCCCTCACCCCCTCCACCCCCTTTCCCCCTCTAAAGTACGTAGCACCCAGGATGTAAGGGGTGGTTGAACTTAACTTCTCGTCCAGTTCTCGTATGGACAGTTGGACGCGGCACCAAGATATGTGACGGATGATGGACGGTTGGGCGTAATCAGTGGCTGCGTGGATGTGTTAACGCACTGCGTAACAGTGGTTAGTGGGCTGTCCAAAGATGGCGAGAGCATACCCCATACAGCTTCCTTGCCGCTTGCTGCGTTTGCCATTTTTCAAGGTGTCTGACGTCGCAACACTTGGAAAGGCCTGGTGTATGGAGGCTAAAGAGGGGATCAAACTAAATCAGTGCATGATATGGGCCAATGCTTTGTGTATAAAATCGGGTATTTGCCGCGATGCGTAGCAAGTGTCCGCTGGATCTCTGTGACATCTTACCGAATTTGCTATATCAATAGTAGTTCAGTCTGATTTGGCAGTCATACAGCTGCTACGTAGTCTGCCTGAATCCTCAGTGGCTCCTCCTAAACCATTTCAGCCAACGACGCACCGATGTTAGATGTATAAACCGTCCATCATCCCATAAATAACCATAGGAAGCACTTCCACCCACTTTTCTTGGTGACACGACAGCAGTCTTTGAAGTTGAATGCCACCTTTCAACCACTCCATTGGTGAAAGGGTGATAATTTGTTGTGTGGTGGCGTTCGAAATCGCGCACATTAGACAATTCGTTGAAATGGTTGGCCTCAAATTGCCGGCCGTGGTCTGTTGTAATATGGAGAGTAGAGCCGAAGTGTACTAACCAATTTGCGACGAACGTCTTCGCAATCGTCTCGGCGGATTTGTCCGTCACTGAATAGCTTCTGTCCATCTCGAGCATCTGCCAAGTGCCATAAATAGATACATGTAGCCTTTTGAAGGCAGTAGAGGACTCACGAGGTCATGTATATGTGATGTAACACCGCTGGAAACACAGGAAATATCTAATATCCGTATGAGCATGGAGTCGCACATTGCGTCTCTGACACGGAAGGCAGGAACTTAGGCCAGAGGGCCTTCCAACATTGACGATATCTAAATCTACGTCTATATCTGCGTGTGCATCTACATACGTGCTCCGCAAGCCACAATACAGTCAGTGGCGGAGGGTACTTTGTACCACCACTAATCATTTCCCTTCCTATTCCGCTTGCAAATAAAGGGAGGGAAAAACGCATGCCTATATGCCATCGAATGAAACCTAATTTCTCATGTCTTACGTTGGTGGTGGTAGGATCGTTATGCAGTTAGCTACAAATACTGGTTCTCTAAATTTGCACAATAGCGTCCCGCAAAAAGAATGTCGCCTTCTCTCCAGCGATTTTCATTTGAGTTCACAAAGCACCTGTGTAATACTTGGCGTGTTGTGTGAATCTACTGGGAACAAATCTAGCAGCACGCTTTTGAATTGCTTCGATGTGTTCTTTTTAATCCGTGCCGGCGGGTTTTCCAAACACTCGAGAACTATTCAAGAATGGGTCACACAAGTGTCCTACCTTCGATAACTTTTACAAACGAACCACACTATGCTAAAACTCTGCTGATGATCGAAAATCGACAATTCACCATCTCACTACAATACATCAAAATGGTTCAAATGGCTCTGAGCACTATGGGACTTAACATCTGAGGTCATCAGTGCCTAAAACGTAGAACTACTTAAACCTAACTAAGGACATCACACACATCCATGGACTAGGCAAGATTCGAACCTGCGACCGTAGCGGTCGCGCGGTTCCAGACTGAAGCGATTAGAACCGCTCGCTCACAGCGGCCAGCACTACAATTCTTACTTACATGCTCGTTCCGTTTCAAATCGCTTTGCAACATGAAGCCCAAATGTTTACAGACCTGACTGCTTCAGGTAGCATACTACTAATGCTGTAATCTAACATTGCGGGATTGTTTTCATACTCATCAGGGTTAACTTACATTTTTCTACATTTAAAGCAAGCTGCCACTCATCACACCAAATAGACACCCTGTTTAAGTCCTGTACCGTTCTACAGTTGTTCAAAGAGACGGCTTCGCGTACACCACAACATCATCAGTAAACGGCAACAGACTGCTGCTCACCGTTTGCGACAGATCATGTATGCATATACAGGGTGTTACAAAAAGGTACGGCCAAACTTTCAGGAAACATTCCTCGCACACAAGGAAAGAAAATACGTTATATGGACATGTGTCCGGAAACGCTTACTTTCCATGTCAGAGCTCACTTTATTACTTCTCTTCAAATCACATTAATCATGGAATGGAAACACACAGCAACAGAACGTACCAGCGTGACTTCAAACACTTTGTTACAGTAAATGTTCAAAATGTCCTCCGTTAGCGAGGATACATGCATCCACCTTCCGTCGCATGGAATCCCTGATGCGCTGATGCAGCCCTGGAGAATGGCGTATTGTATCACAGCCGTCCACAATACGAGCACGAAGAGTCTCTACATTTGGTACCGGGGTTGCGTAGACAAGAGCTTTCAAATGCCCCCATAAATGAAAGTCAAGAGGGTTTAGGTCAGGAGAACGTGGAGGCCATGGAATTGGTCCGCCTCTACGAATCTACATCTACATCTGTTGTTGAGAAGCGTACGAACACTTCGACTGAAATGTGTAGGAGCTCCATCGTGGATGAACCACATGTTGTGTCGTACTTGTAAAGGCACATGTTCTAGCAGCACAGGTAGAGTATCCCGTATGAAATCATGATAACATGCTCCACTGAGCGTAGGTGGAATAACTTAGGGCCCAATCAAGACATCACCAACAATGCCTGCCCAAACGTTCACAGAAAATCTGTGTTGATGACGTGATTGCACAATTGCGTGCGGATTCTCGTCAGCCCACACATGTTGATTGTGAAAATGTACAATTTGATCACGTTGGAATGAAGCCTCATCCGTAAAGAGAACATTTGCACTGAAATGAGGATTGACACATTGTTGGATGAACGATTCGCAGAAGTGTACCCGTGGAGGCCAATCAGCTGCTGATAGTGCCTGCACACGCTATACATGGTATGGAAACAACTGGTTCTTCCGTAGCACTCTCCATACAATGACGTGGTCAACGTTACCTTGTACAGCAGCAACTTCTCTGACGCTAACATTAGGTTATCGTCAACTGCACGAAGAATTGCCTCGTCCTTTGCAGGTGTCCTCGTCGTTCTAGGTCTTCTCCAGTCGCGAGTCATAGGCTGGAATGTTCCGTGCTCCCTAAGACGCCGATCAATTGCTTCGAACGTCTTCCTGTCGGGACACCTTCGTTCTGGAAATCTGTCTCGATACAAGCGTACCGCGCCACGGCTATTGCCCCGTGCTAATCCATACATCAAATGGGCATCTGCCAACTCCGCATTTGTAAACATTGCATTGACTGCAAAACCACGTTCGTGATGAACACTAACCTGTTGATGCTACGTACTGATGTGCTTGGTGCTAGTACTGTAGAGCAATGAGTCGCATGTCAACACAAGCACCGAAGTCAACATTACCTTCCTTCAATTGGGCCAACTGGCGGTGAATCGAGGAAGTATAGTACATACTGACGAAACTAAAATAACCTCTAACATGGAAATTAAGCGTTTCCGACACATGTCCATATAACATTTTTTTCTTTATTTGTGTGTGAGGAATGTTTCCTGAAAGTTTGGCAGTACCTTTTCGTAACACCCTGTAGACAATAACAGCAGTGCTGCCACATTTCCCACGGGCACTACTGACATTACGCCTGTCTCTGACGAACATTTGCCATCCGGGTCGTTGCTTCTTTTTCTTCTATTTATCAGTCTTCTGACTGACTTGATGCGTCCGCCACGACTTCCTTTGCTGTGCCAACGTCTTCATCTCAGAGTTTCACTTGCAACCTACTACATCCTTAGTTATTTAGTGGATGTATCCCATTCTCCGTCTTCCTTTTCAGTTTTTACCCTCTACAGCTTCCTCTAGTACTATGGAAGTCATTTTCTGATGGCTTAACAGATGTCCTATCATCCTGTCAGTGTTTCCCATATAACGCTTTCCTCTCCGGATCTGCACAGAACCTCGTCATTCCTCACCTCATCAATAAACCTAATTTTCAACATTCGTCTGTAGCACCAAAACTCAAATGCTTCGATTCTCTTCTGTTACGGTTTCCCCACAGTCCATATTTCGCTACCATACACCGCTGTGGTCTAAACGTACATTCTATGACATTTCTTACTTAAATTAAGGCCTATGTTTGATATTAGTAGATTTCTCTTGGCCAGGAATGCACTTTTTGCCAGGGAAAATCTGCTTTGATGCTCTCTTCGCTCCGTTCATCACTGTTTATTTTGCTGCCTAGGTTGTGGAGTTCGTTAACTTCATCTACTTCATGATCATCAGTCCTGATGCCAAGTTCCTCGCTATTCTCATTTCTGCTACTTCTCATTGCTTTTGTCTTCCTTCGATTTACTCTCAATCCGTATTCTGCACTCATTAGACTGGTCATTCCATTCAGCAGATCTGTAATTCTTCGTCACTTTCATTGAGGACAGCAATATCACCAGCGAATCGTATCATTGATATCGTTTCACATTGAATTTTAAAACCACTCCTGAACCTTTATTTTATTTTCATCATTGCTTCTTCGATGCGTAGATCTACTAAGGATACTGCCTACACTATGCTCGTCAGTTCTCTTTTAGAATACTGCTGCGCGATATGGGATCTTTACCAGATAGGACTGACGGAGTACATCGAAAAAGTTCAAAGAAGAGCAGCACGTTTTGTATTATCGAGAAATATGGGAGAGAGTGTCACAGAAATGATACAGAATTTGGGCTGGACGTCATTAAAAGAAAGGCGTTTTTCGTTGCGACGGAGTCTTGTCACGAAATTCCAATCACCAACGTTCTTCTCCGAATGCGAAAATATTTTGTTGACACCGACCTACATAGGTAGAAACGATCACCACGATAAAATAAGGGAAATCAGAGCTAGTACGTAAAGATATAGTTGTTCGTCCTTTCCGCGTGCTATACGAGACCAAAATAATAGATAATTGTGAAGGTGGTTCGATGAACGATCTGCCAGGCACTTAAATGTGGTTTGCAGAGTATCCATGTAGATGTAGATATAGATTGAACAGTAGGGGCGACCCTTTTTAATCCGAGCACTTCGTTCTTGGTGTTCAACTCTGATTATTCCGTCTTAGCTCTTGTACATGTCGTATATTACCTGTCTCTCCTCACAGTTCAACCCTATTTTCCTCAGAATTTAGAACATCTTGCACTATTTGCCACTGTCGAACGATTTTCCCAGGTCGACTTTAGTCTTGCTTCCATTATCAGCCGCAACATCAGAATTGCCTTTCTGGTGCCTTTACCTTCCCTAAGGCCAGACTGATCATCGTCTAACACACCTTCAGTTTTCTTTTCAGTTCTTTTGTACATAACTCTTGTCGACAATTTGGATACATGAACTGTTAAACTGAATGTGCAATAATTCTGGCACTTGTCAGCTCTTGTAGTCGTCGGAACTCTATGGATGATACTTTTCCAAAAAGTCAGATGGTATATCTCCTGACTAATAGGCCAACATTCTACGTACCAATGTGAATAGCCGTTTTGTTGTCAGTTCCCCCAATAATTTTAGAAATTATGATGGAATGTCATCTATCCCTTCTGCCTTATTTGATCTTAAGTCTTCCAAAGGTCTGTTAAATTTGTAATCTAATGCTGGATCTCCTACCTCTTCTAAATCGACTCCTGTTTCTTCTTCTATCACATTAGACTAATCTTCCTCGTCATAGGGGCCTTCAATGTACTCTTCGACCTATCTGCTCTCTCCTCTGCATTTGACAGCGGAATCCCGTTGCACTCTTAATGTTATCACGCTTGCTTTTAGTTTCACCGAAGGTTATTTTGACTTTCCTATATGTTGAGTCAGTCTTTCCGACAATCATTTTTTTTTAGATTTCTTCATATTTTTCATGCATCCATTTCGTCTTAGCTCCCCTGCACTTCCTGTTTATTTCGGTCCTCAGCGACTTGTATTTCTGTATTCTTGAATTTCCCTTTCCATTGATCGACTGAAGTATTTCTTCTGTTACCTATGGTTTCATCGCAATTGCCTTCTTTGTGCCTAAGTTTTTCTTTTCCACATCTGTGATTGCCGTTTTTAGAGATGTACACCCCCTTCCATTGTACTGCCTATAGCGCGATTCCTTATTGCAGTATCTGTAGCCTTAGATAACTTTAAGCGTATCTCTTCATTCCTTAGTACCTCCGTATCCCCCGTATTGATTCTCCCTGACTAATCTCTCAAACTTCAGTCTACTCTTCATCACTACTAAATTATGAACTGAGTCTGCACCATGTGATCAAAAGTATCCAGACACCCCCAGACACATACAGTTTCATATTAGGTGCATTGTGCTGTCACCTATTGGCAGGTACATCATGTCAGCGAACTCGAAGTCACTAGACATCGTGATGGAGAAAAATGGGGTGCTCCGCGCAACTCACGGACTTTGAACGTGGTCAAGTGATTGGGTGCCACTTGTGTCACACGTCTGTACGCGTGATTTCCACACTCCTAAACATCCCTAGGTCCACTGTTTCCGATGTGATAGTCAAGTGGAAACGTGAAGGGACACATACAGCACAAATTCGTACAGACCGACTTTATCTGTTGACTGACAGAGACCGCCGACTGTTGAAGAGGGTCGTAATGTGTAATAGGCAGACGTCTATCCAGACCATCATACAGGAATTCCAAACTGCATCAGGATCCACTGCAAGTACCATGACAGTTAGGCGGGAGGTGAGAAAACTTGGATTTCATGGTCGAGCGGCTGCTCATAAACCACACATCACGCCGGTAAATGCCAAACGACGGATTGCTTGGTGTAAGGAGCGTAAACATTGGTCGATTGACCAGTGGAAAAACGTTGTATGGAGTGACGAATCGCGGTACACAATTTGGCCATCCGATGGCAGGATGTGGGTATGGTGAATTCCCGGTGAACGTCTTCTGCCAGCGTATGTAGTGCCAACAGTAAAATTCGGAGGCGATGGTGTTATGGTTTGGTCGTGTTTTTCATGGAGGGGACATGCACCCCTTATTGTTTTGCGTGGCCGACCGCGGTGGTCGTGCGGCTCTAGGCGCTGCAGTCCGGAACCGCGGGACTGCTCCGGTCGCAGGTTCGTATCCTGTCTCGGGCATGGATGTGTGTGATGTCCTTAGGTTAGTTAGGTTTAAGTAGTTCTAAGTTCTAGGGGACTGATGACCTAAGATGTTAAGTCCCATAGTGCTCAGAGCCATTTGAACCATTTTTTTGTTTTGCGTGACACTATCACAGCACAGGTCTACATTGATGTTTTAAGCACCTCCTTGCTTCCCATTGTTGAAGAGCAATCCGGGAATGGCGATTGCATTTTTCAACTCGATGGAGCACCTGTTCATGATGCACGGCCTGTGGCGGTTACACGACAATAACATCCCTCTAATGGACTGGCCTGCACGTAGTCCTGACCTAAAATCTAAAGAACACCTTTGGGATGTATTGGAACGCCGACTTCGTGTCAAGTCTCACCGACTGACATCGATACCTCTCGTCAATGCAGCACTCCTTGAAGAATGGGCTGTCATTACCCAAGAAAGCTTCGAGCACCTGATTGAACGTATGCCTGTGAGAGTGGAAGCTGTCATGAAGGCTAAGGATGGGCCAACACCATATTGAATTCCAGCATTACCGATGGAGGGCACCACGAACTTGTGTGTCATTTTCAGCCAGGTGTCCGGATGCTTTTGATCACTTAGTGTATATCTGCTCCGTGGTACGTCTTGCAATTCAGTCTCTGATTTCTGAATCTCTGTCTGACTATGTTGTAATGTAACTGAAATCTTCCCGTATCTCCCCCAAGTGTACTTCCGGCTCTTGTGATTCTTGAACAGAATATTCGTGTTACTAACTGAAATTTACTGCAGAACTGCCTTTCTCCTCACTAATTCCTAGTACCAAGCCCATATTCTCCCGTAAATCTTTCTTCATTTCAGTCACTCCTACTATACCTGTTATAGTTTTCCTACTATATTTAAGCTTCTGTCATTCCACACCCCTACCGATAGAGCGTTATCCTTTCTTTGGTTATTCAATCTTTTCCTCATGATCTCTTCCCCCTTGGCAGTCCCCTCACGGAGATCCAAATGGGGGACTATTCTGGAATCTTTTGCCAATGAAGTGATCGTCATGACACTTTTCCAAATATGTCTTGTGGATACACGCTATGTATCTTTAATGCAGTGGTTTCCATTGCCTTCTACATCTTCTTGCTGTTGATCATTGCTGATTCTTCCACCTTTATTGGCAGTTTCCCACTTCAAGGGCAATAGAGTGCCCTGAACCTCCGTCTTCTCCTCCGCCCTCTTTGGCAAGGCCGTTGCAGCATCAGCGTGAGTTCTTATGCCGGAAGTGTTCGGCCGCCAGTACAGATTTTTATTTAAAATCTAGGCGTTAGCATTGTTCGAAGCCGGGACCGAGGACGTTTTGATTAGTAATTAAAAAGGCTACGTCTGGACCGCAGGTCACGTAATCATGGTAATGTCCTGCGTCCTATTACTTAACGAGTCTTCAAGCCACTAACGTATCGGGAATCTATTCCGTATGCTCGTACCTTCGTGCGTGCGTGTGTGTGTGTGTGTGTGTGTGTGTGCGTGTGTGTGTGTGTGTGTGTGTGTGTGTGTGTGTGTGTGGGTGTGGGTGTGTGTTTGTATTTGTGTTTCGAGTTTACAGGCCCTAAACAGCGAGTTTATCAGTGCCCTTAGAAATATTAAAAGAAACACATGTAGAGAAAATGACAAGCGAATAAAGGGCAAGTTGAGTTTCGCACGACCGATGCTTTCTTAAAATATTACGGAGGTAAAATAGTCCCCCATTCGGATCTCCGGGCGGGAACGTTGTTATCAGGAGCAAGAAAACTGGCGTTCTACGGATCGGAGCGTGGAATGTCAGATCCCTTAATCGGGCAGGTAGGTTAGAAAATTTTAAAAAGGGAAATGGATAAGTTAAAGTTAGATATAGCGGGACTTAGTGAAGTTCGGTGGCAGGAGGAACAAGACTTCAAATGGTTCAAATGGCTCTGAGCACTATGCGACTTAACTTCTGAGGTCATCAGTCGCCTAGAACTTAGAACTAATTAAACCTAACTAACCTAAGGACATCACACACATCCATGCCCGAGGCAGGATTCGAACCTGCGACCGTAGCGGTCGCTCGGCTCCAGACTGTAGCGCCTAGAACCGCACGGCCACACCGACCGGCGAACAAGACTTCTGGTCAGGTGAATACAGGGTTATAAATACAAAATCAAATAGGGGTAATGCAGGAGTAGGTTTAATAATGAATAGGAAAATAAAAATGCGGGTAAGCTACTACAAACAGCATAGTGAACGCATTATTGTGGCCAAGATAGATACGAAGCCCACGCCTACCACACTAGTACAAGTTTATATGGCAACTAGCTCCGCAGGTGACGAAGAGATTGATGAAATGTATGATGAGATAAAAGAAATTATTCAGATAGTGAAGGGAGACGAAAATTTAATAGTCATGGGTGACTGGAACTCGATAGTAGGAAAAGGAAGAGAAGGAAACGTAGTTGGTGAATATGGAATGAAAGAGTAAGGAATGAAAGAGGAAGCCGCCTGGTAGAATTTTGCTCAGAGCATAACTTAATCATAGCTGACACTTGGTTCAAGAATCATACAAGAAGGCTATATACATGGAAAAGCCTGGAGATACTGGAGGGATTCAGATAGATTATATAATGGTAAGACAGAGATTCAGGAACCAGGTTCTAAATTGTAAGACATTTCCGGGGGCAGATGTGGACTCTGACCACAATCTATTGGTTATGAACTGTAGATTAAAACTGAAGAAACTGCAAAAAGGTGGGAATATATGGAGATGGGACCTGGATAAACTGACTAAGCCAGAGGTTGTACAGAGTCCAAATGGCAGGAATGGGGGAAAGAAATACAGTAGAAGAAGAATGGGTAGCTTTGAGGGATGAAATAGTGAAGGCAGCAGAGGGTCAAGTAGGTAATAAGACGAGGGCTAATAGAAATCCTTGGGTAACGGAAGATATATTGAATTTGATTGATGAAAGGAGAAAATATAAAAATGCAGTAAATGAAGCAGCAAAAAGGAATACAAACGTCTCGAAAATGAGATCGATAGGAAGTGCAAAATGGCTAAGCAGAGATGGCTAGAGGACAAATGTGAAGATGTAGAGGTGCATATCACTAGGGATACGATAGATACTGCCTACAGGAAAGTTAAAGAGACCTTTGGAGGAAAGAGAAGCACTTGTATGAATATCAAGAGCTCAAATGGAAACCCAGTTATAAGCAGAAAGAGGAAGCAGAAAGGTGGAATGAGTATATAGAGGGTCTATACAAGAGCGATGTTCTTGAGGACAATATTATAGAAATGGAAGAGAATGAAGATGAAGATGAAATAGGAGATATGATACTGTGTGAAGAGTTTGACAGAGCACTGAAAGACCTAAGTCGAAACAAGGCCCCGGGAGTAGACAACACTCCATTAGAACTACTGACAGCCTTGGGAGAGCCAGTCTTGACAAAACTCTACCATCTGGTGAGCAAGATGTATGAGACTGGCGAAACTCCCTCAGACTTCAAGAAGAATATAATAATTCCAATCCCAAAGGCAGCTGGTGTTGACAGATGTGAAAATTACCAAACTATCAGTTTAATAAGCCACGGCTGCAAAATACTAACACTAATTCTTTACAGACGAATGGGAAAGCTGGTAGAAGGCGACCCCGGGGAAGATCAGTTCGGATTCCATAGAAATGTTGGAACACGTGAGGCAATACTGACCCTACGACTTATCTTAGAAGCTAGATTAAGGAAAGGCAAACCTGCGTTTCTAGCATTTCTAGGCTTAGAGAAAGCTTTTGGCAACGTTGACTGGAATACTCTCATTCAAATTCTGGAGGTGGAAGAGGTAACATGCAGGGAGCGACAGACTATTTACAATTTGTACAGAAACCAGATGGCAGTTATAAGAGTCGAGGGACATGAAAGGGAAGCAGTGGTTGGGAAGGGAGTGAGACAGGGTTGTAGCCTATCTTCGATGTTATTGAATCTGTATATTGCGCAAGCAGTAAAGGAAACAAAAGAAAAATTCGGAGTACGAATTAAAATCCATGGAGAAGAAATAAAAACTTTGAGGTTCGCCGATGACATTGTAATTCTGTCAGAGACAGCAAAGGACCTGGAAGAGCAGCTGATCGGAATGGACAGTGTCTTGAAAGGAGGATATCAGATGAACATCAATAAAATCAAAACGAGAATAATGGAATGTAGTCGAATTAAATCGGATGATGCTGAGGGAATTAGATTAGGAAATGAGACACTTAAAGTAGTAAAGAAATTTTGCTATTTTGGGAGCAAAATAACTGATGATGGTCGAAGTGTTTCTGAAGAAGAGAAATTTGTTGACATCGAGTATGGATTTAAGTGTCAGGAAGTCGTTTCTGAAAGTATTTGTATGGAGTGTAGTCTTGTATGGAAGTGAAACATGGACGATAAATAGTTTAGACAAGAAGAGAACACAAGGTTTCGAAATGTGGTGCTACAGAAGAATGCTGAAGATTAGATGGGTAGATCACATAACTTATGAGGAGGTACTGAATAGAATTGGAGAGTAGAGAAATTTGTGGCACAACTTGACTAGAAGAATGGATCGGTTGGTAGGGCATTTTATGAGGCCTCAAGGGATCACCAATTTAGTGTTGGAGGGCAGCGTGGAGGGTAAAAATCGTAGAGGGAGACCAAGAGATGAATACACTAAACAGATTCAGAAGGATGTAGGTTGCAGTAGGTACTGGGAGATGAAGAAGCTTGCACAGGATAGAATAGCATGGAGAGCTGCATCAAACCAGTCTCTGGACTGAAGACCACAACAACAACAACATGTTTTGTAACTGTCCGTGCACCTTAGCAGGTACCATGAAACTTTTCCGAAGTAGCTTGCTACGTAACATGCAGAAAGGTGAGCCGTTAGAACCGACAAATCCGAGATAGATGTAAGATTCATCATACTTTCCTTTTCTTTTTTTTTATTTAGTCGTTAGGTATCTTACTGGCTGAAAATATGGAGCTTAAAATCTTTACATCATCTTCTTGAATATCATAATCTTCATCGAATATCTTTGAGGGTGATGGTTCAAATGGCTCTGAGCACTATGGGACTTAACATCTGAGGTCATCAGTCCCCTAGAACTTAGAACTACTTAAACCTAACTAATGTAAGGACATCACACACATCCATGCCCGAGGCAGGATTCGAACCTGCGACCGTAGCGGTCGCGCGGTTCCAGACTGTAGCGCCTAGAACCACTCGGCCACCCCGACCGGCTTTGAGGGTGATGACCTTTGAACTGTCTATGCAAGATTTTGTTGCAACATTTCTAAGTCAACCCTCCATTCTGTCTTTTAAAATGAACAGTTTAATTTTACAATATGACAAATTTGAATACTATAGTCACAAGATATTAAATATTATAACTGTAGTCAATGACAACCACGAATCTAATACACAGCAATCCGAGAACAGTGCAGATTCGCCGTGCCGAACCGGAGTGCGTTGCAATGGCAAACTCGAATAGGAACTGTGCTTTATGCTGCTCGGCGTGGGTTTGTATAGCTTCAGGCGGGGTAACATAGATAGGGAACTGCCAAAATCCTTCAACGCAGTTCGAGATGTTTAAGAAGGATGAGAGGGAGATAGGAAGAGCATAAGGGAATGGTCGCAGGATGTATAGATGAGACAGCACGCAGGGTGGGAGAGAGAGAGTGAGAGGGGGGGGGGGGGGGGGGGGAGGAAGCATGAACATGGTCACTGCTTGTGTGTGTAGTGACAAGTCGCCACATACCTACACTTACAACCTAAGTTCCCCTGTTTGGAATTTTTGATCGTAGTATTATTATGCTGCTTGTCACCCACTGAGAAAGAAATTGACCTTCAAAATCAGTGGTAAGAGATTTGTAAGACCCGGTTTTCTCAGTATTTTACAAGACTAGTTGATATTACTTTGGCAGAGCCGTCACAGAGGTCTTGCAAAGCCGCAGGGCCCCATGGAGCACAATTTGAGTATCGCTGGGCTGTACTAATATTATAATGCAGATCTGTGCTACAAGCGACGAAACTCACTAATTATACGTAGTAACTTTGACAAATAATTTAATGCATAAACAATCATGACGAATTAAAAACGTTTGTACTACTAAGAAAGCTAACCACTAAATTTCAAGAAGGTAACTAAAAGGCAAAAAACACTGACTGGGACATTTTCTTGCACAAGAGTCTGTGCACCTGAAGACGTCAACTTGTTCTAAAGTTCAAATGTGTGTGAATTCCTAAGGGACCAAACTGCTTAGGTCATCGGTCGCTAGACTTACACACTACTTAAACTAACTTATGCTAAGAACAACACACACACCCACGCCCGAGTGAGGACTCGAACCTCCGGCGGGAGGGGCTTCGCAATCCGTTACTTGACGCATCAAGCCACGCAGCCATTCCGCGCGGGCCAATATGTTCTATTGTCGAAATACTGTTATATTTGAGACGGCGATCTGGTCTTTCACAGTATTACATTTACTCCAGTCCCCGAGTGACGGTTGAGAACACTCTCTCAAACACTCTGACCCAACGGGATCGAAAGCCACAAATAAATACCAGGAACACAAGTCGTCAACGGTGGGTCCACAGAAGAGATCAGAGAAAGCGTCGAGGATTAAACAGCTACTGCTTGCAGAACACAGCATTATTACTGTGAATTAAAGCTCCAAACGAGCACGATCGAGTACAACTATGGCCACGGCGACACTAGGGTGCGCTGCTTGTCAGTTAGCGTGATCAGTCTGTCACCACGACCTTAAAGCATGTGCACAATACCCGAATATGAAAGTAGGATTTACTCAACACTCAGCCCACAAATAAACTTCAGAATGTTCAAATTCGTCTTCGCTCGTAGATGGCTCACCTGAGGATGACTGGCAGGTGTGATGTCGAAATATCGAGGAGTACAGTATTCGATGACCGCCCGCAAGCCCGAAACTCTCTTGAACATTTTTTCCCTCGAGAGATTCTCATCAAACACACAGAGGGTTGGATCCCCTCATTCGAAGGCGCCAGATTGCAACGCCTGGGCTACTCTCAGGTTGGAATCTCCGCTTTCGAAGATTGTGTCCGTCTGTCTGTCTGTCTGTCTGTCTGCCCGTCTGCCCGCCGCTTACTGCTGTAGCTGTTCGTTCGTTCGTCCGTCCGTCCGTCCGCCTGCCTGCTCGCTGTCCGTCTCCGCCGCTACCGCTGCTGCCTGCTGTCCGTCCGTCCGTCTGTTCGCCGCCGCCGCCGCCGCCGCCGCCGCCGCCGCCAGCCGGTGCTCGCCGCCGCCGCCGCCTGGTCGCCGCCGTCGCCGTCCGACCCTGGTCTTCGGCCGTCCTCGTCTTCCTCCGTCTTTGTCTTCGTCTGCCCCGGTTTGTGTCCTTTCCCTTTCGTTCTGTGCGTTATTGTTTCTCCCTGTCGTCATGTCCGCCCCCGCCACCACCGTCACCACTACCACCACCGCCATAGTTTACACTTCCCCTTCCGCCGCCTCCACCACTATAACGTGGTGTGCCCAGTCCCACACCCCTCCTTCCATCGCACCTCTTCTCACTCTCCCTTTGCCCTCGCTCTTTGTCGCCCCCTCTCCAGCTTCTTCCTCCTGCTCCTCTCGATCTGATCCTTTCCCCCCACTCCCCCAGCCTGTCACTGCAGCTCCAGCTAGGGTGGTGGCCCGTCGGGCCACTGTCCATGCCCAGCTCTCCCCGTCGCCTTCACCATCACCGCCGCCGTCATCTTCATAGTCGCCGTCGCCTTCGCCGTCACAGTCATCATCTCCGGCGCCGACTCCAGCCCCGGGACCTGTCACTCCCCGCCACATTCCAGTTGTTCCCATCCCCACACCTCCTCCGCCGCCGTCAAGCGCCCCAGTGGCACCTCTGCCTCGTCTGCTCCAAAAAAGGCTCCGCCTCGTCCCCCTTCCCCCACCCCTGTTGCCATGGATGTCTCCCCGCCCGTCCCTGCCCCCTCCTCCTCCTCCTCTACCCCCTCCTCCTACCGCTACCTCCTCTCACGTCCGGATCCCTCCCTCCTTGAAGCCCGGAACCTCACCCTCTTCCTTCGCCAGAATTGTCCAGGTGCCCCCATCTCCCTCCTCACTCCTCGCCGTGATTCGGTACTCATCTCCTCCCCTAGTCCTACCCTCCACACAGACCTCCTTTCCCGCATCCCTGTCACCCGCTTTGGCTCTCATGCCTCTCTCACCCTTGCTCCCTCGCCACCTCCCTCCCGCCAACCCCAACCTCCGCGTCGCCCGCCGACCCTCACCGCCGTGATCACTCGGCTCAGTCCAGTGATCACGGAGGAGGAGGTGTTGGCGGAGCTTCAGGCCCATCCCCATCTGGACCTGCGTGCGGTTCGCCGGATCCATAACGCTGCCGGCCCAACCTGCCTTATGTGGGTTTTTTCTGAGCACGCCCCCTCCATAGACTGTCTCCTGAAGGAGGGTGCCCTGCTTTTTAACCAGCGTAATAAGGTTGACCCCTCCCGTTCCCCTCCTCAATCCCTCCGCTGCCAGAGGTGTCTGCGCTATAACGCGCACCCCACAGCTGAGTGCCGCGAGGCCCCCACCTGCCCGCATTGTAGGCAAGCGCACTTCCTCAGGCAGTGCCCTAACCTCCAATCCCCTCCTTCCTGCAATACCTGCAATCTCCCCCATCCCACCTACTCCCAAAAGTGTAAAGCCCAACCCCCTCCGACCACTCCTGAACTCACCGTCCCTGTCTGTCCCCTGGACGCCCCCACCCCTCCTGGCAATTCCCTTCGTCCCCCCCCACACCGCTGAGGACGTCATCAGGTTCATCACCATCGTCCTTCAAAATGTTCATCCCTTTCAGCGCCCCCACACCCTCCAGCAGATCTCCCTTGCCGCTCGTTCCATATTCCAACTCAAGATGTACACCACCTACTCCAACAACCATGCCCATTTCACCTTCTCCCGTCTTGACACCCTTGTCTAAATCCCTGTCATGGCGTGACAGCAACGTATCCTTTTCAACAATATCCGCTCCCTCTCCGCCAACAAGAACCTCTTCCTGCACACCCTTGCCACCCACCGCGTGGATGCCTTCCTCCTCAATGTAACCTTCCTCCAACCCCACCACTCCATCCACACCTCACCCTATCTCCTCCACCGCTCCGATAACCCCCTCCCAATTGCGCGTGGCAGAGTTGCCATTGGTCACTACCGCCAGATCCCCGTTCGGCTCCAACCTCTCCTTCCCGACCCCACCGAACACCTGATCCTTAGTCTCTTCTTCCCCGGCCTTACCGTTACCTGCACCACCATCTATGTCCGCCCTAATGCCCCTATTCCCTTCGACTTCCTCTCCCACATTGACCGTACCTTCTCCTCCTACGTGATCGCCGCCGACCTCAACATCCATAGTCGTTCCGCCGCCCAGTTATGGCGGTGGCATCGGTTCCTCTCCTCCCTTCAAGGTGACCTCATCCCCATCCCCCACCACACCCGTCCCGAATCCAACTCCACTCCTGATGTTATCCTCTCCTCCCCCAACCTCCTTGGCTGCATAACAGTGGATGTCCTGGAGCCTATTGGTAGCGTCCATCTCCCTGTCCTCCTCACCGTTTCAGACGGTCGTCGCCCTCGCCCCGACCCTCGTACTGACCCTCCCCCTAAGTATGTCCACGACTATTCCCGTGCCGACTGGAATGCCTACCGGGATACCCTTTCCACCCAGGTCGATAGCCACCCCTTCACCTACCACCACCCTGACGATGTCACCAATGCCGCCTCCTTTCTCCAGCAGACCTTGTCTGAGGCCGTGGAGGCCCACGTCCCTACTGTCGCCATCCACCCCCACCGTCCTACCTTACCCCCACAGGCCGTTCTCCTCCTCCGTGAATCCCGTCGTCTCTACCGTGCCTTCCTCCGCACGTGTGACCCGGACACACTACGACGCCACCGGCAACTCCAGTGACACATTCGTAATTTGCTCGCGGCTAAGAAACGCCGGGACTGGCGACAGACGTGCACCCATTTAAATGCTACCCTACCAATCAACTCGACCAAGTTCTGGTCGGCCTTCCGTCGCCTTACCGGAACTAAACCCTCCCCCTATTATCCTCTTCTCCATGATGATCACCCTTTCCCTGACACCCTTAGTAAGGCCAATCACTTTGCCTCCTACCTCTCCGATGTATTTTCCATCCCTGATGATCCCCTGTTTGATTACTCCCTCTTCCCAGATGTCCGCGATCGAACTGACACCTCCGTCGCTCCCCTCACTCCTGGTTTCCAGCACTTGGACAACATTGCACACACGGAACTCAATGCCCCTATCACTACACAGGATCTCATTGCTACACTCCGCACAAAACGCAACACCGCTCCTGGTCACGATTGTGTCACCTACCGTCACCTTCGTGAAGCTCCTGTCTCTTTCCTCTCCACCCTGGCCAGGCTCTACAATGTAGTCCTGTCCACCGGTTACTACCCCGACCTGTGGAAAACCTCCCGTATCCTCATGTTCCTTAAACCTGGCAAACCGCCGTCTGCCGTCTCCTCCTACCGTCCCATCAGCCTTACCTCGGTCTTCAGCAAGGTCCTGGAATCTATCCTCACCCGACGCATCCACCAGCATCTCCGCCAGCACCGCCTCCTTCCCATTACCCAGTGCGGCTTTCGGCCGTCCTTCTCTTCCGACGACCTTCTCCTTCACCTCACTCATCTCCTTTCCGAACAGCTTAATTCCCGTCGCTCCGCAATCTTCCTCTCCCTGGACCTCGAACGTGCATATGACCGCGTATGGCATTCCGGTCTCCTCTTCAAGCTCCAAACCTTCGCTCTTCCCATTAACTACGTCCGTCTGATCCGCTCCTTTCTCTCCCGCCGTCCTTCCTATGTCACCATCCATAACACAGATTCCTACACCTTTTTCCCCTCTGCCGGTGTGCCCCAAGGCTCCGTCCTCTCCCCCTTTCTGTGCCTTTTGTACACGGCGGACATGCCGCCGCCATCAGCCCCCGTCCACCTTCTCCAGTTTGCCGATGACACCACCTTCCTTGCCCTTGCCCCCACCCTACAGCGCTCCCAACACCTTCTCCAATCCCATCTTGACCGGTTCACCGCTTGGTGCAACCAGTGGTTGCTCAAGGTCAATCCCTCCAAAACCCAGGCGATCATTGTAGGCAGAACCACCCCTTCCTTCCGCCTCCTTGATTTCAGTCTCACCATCTATGGCCGTCCTATCGCCCTCACTCCCACCTTTAAGTACCTTGGCGTCACCCTCGACCGTCGCCTCTCCTGGACTCCCCACCTCCGGACAATCCAAGGCAAGGCACGCTCCCCGCTCAGTCTCCTCAAGCTCCTCTCTGGCCGTACGTGGGGTCTGGACCCCTCCACCATCCTCCACACCTATAAATCCCTCATCCGCCCTATCCTTTGTTATGCCCATCCGGCTTGGATCTCCGCCCCCCTACCTTTTATAAATCCCTCCAAATCCTTGAACATCATGCTCTCCGCCTCGCCTATCGCATCCGTCTCCCCTCCCCCACGTGGATACTGTACAATCTCATCCCCTTCCCCCACCTCCTCCTTTTCCTTGAAAGGATACGGATCCTGTATACCTCCCGCAAATTCGATCCTCCTCACCCGCTCGTCTCCCCGATCCTCTCCCACCCCCGCCTGCTGTCGCGCCTGTATTCGCACGTCCCACCCGGTCTCCATCTCTCCACCCTCCTTACCCTCTCCCAAGGTGGCTTCCGCCAGCTCCCCCTCCCTGATGATGCCCTCCTCCCCTCCATCTACCCCTCCTATCAACTTTGACCCTGCCCCACACCCCACTTCCGGTGTCCTTTCCTTTGGGCACCTTTCCTCCCTTCTCTTCCCTTCCCTTCTCTTTACTTTTCCCACGACCCCTCCCTCCACCCCTCTTCCCCCGGGTTTCCCCTCCCCCTTCCTCCCTCCCCCCTTTCTCCCCTGCCCGCGGCATCTCTGCTCTCCCCTCTCGCTCTCCCACTCCCCTTCCTCCTCCTCCTCTCTTGGCAGGTCCCCGGACTCGCACACGCATGGTGAACATTCGCGCGCCGGAGATCATCGACATCAGTATCTCGTGTGTGTGCTTCGTTTTGTGTTTCGTGCAGTTACGACTCCACTGTTCACATGTGCCATCGCCGTTCTCCGTGTTTTGTGCGCCGTGTCCACAAGTGTTAGTGTTTTTATCGTCCAACGTGAACGGCTTCATGTTTATTGTTTTTTTTGTATCTCCATTTTTTGCCCGCCGTTTTTTGTATTGTCTGTATCACCTCTGTCATGTTATTGTTCCACTTAAGGCTGAAGAGCAGCGTAATGTGCTGCTGCCAGCCCGCCGGTATAGGTGATTAAAATTACAATAAAGGAAAAAAAAATCTCATCAAACCACGTCGCTCTTCCTGCTATCAGTATCGTCTGTCACCGATGGCGTAGACAAAGCTTAGCGGGCCATATCGATGTACTGAACATACGTACTGGATACAGCATTGCATGGGACTAATCTGTGTCCTCTGATGTGAAAAAGTCTAAAAGTTCTTAACCTGAGGTTTTGTCAGTCCTGTGACCATTATGACTGTAGATTCCCCGAGCTGTGCTACAGATGGAAAATTTATAAAACTGTTCTGAATAGAGCAGGCATACACTATAGCTCAGAAGCGTCCGTTCAGGTGGCAGCGTACTTTTGGAATACACATCAGGAATAGTTCATGCAGCTAGGTTATTCGAAACTTCGAGTTCCCCTGATGAAAATATCTCAGGATACATTTACTAATATCGAACCCGTGTAAAAAATGGAAAGTGAAAAAGTAGTCTGTCATATTTTATTAGAGATTGTGAACTCTTTCAGACCCGAATAAGAAAGTAGGATTTATTCAACACTTACTGGAATGAATATGAGTAAGACAGATTATACTCTTCTAGGATGGAGTGAGCAGAAACAAATTTGCGGAGGCAAAATGAATCCTACAGTGGTAAGGCATAGTCAGAAACAGCTAACTGGGAGTGTAACATTAACAACGAGTGTCTCTGCATGCTGCCATATTCAGGCACATTAGTCATTGAGCCAATGACAGCCATCCTTAACTTCACAGAGCGAGTATATTCCAAATATCCCAAACACCTGGTTGTAATAGTGAATGACTTTAATTTGTTTACTAACGGCTGAAAAACTATGCTCACCTTACAAGCGAGCATCGCTCCTGTTACCGTCTACAACTAGTCGGACAGTCCATATGTAAGGCAAATATTTTAAATATTTTCAACATTTCGCGGTAAACTTTGCAACTGAGGCTGTTGGTTTTTACAGTCAAAAAAATATATTTTAATATTCTTAGTTGCTTACGTTTCTCGTATCTTCCATGTGCAATCAAGGAAAGAGCGGTGGCTGTTACCAAACGCAAATGAAAGCTAAGAGAGTAATGTGTTTGGCAGAGGCAATCGTAAATTTCCTTCTTGAAACACGACTTCAGGACATTTCGTTCAAAGCCTCCAAACTAAGAAGAAAGACGGAATGAGTTTGAAAGCATCACAACCTCTCTTCTAGATAAAAACCTAAAACTAAATATAGAAATCACAGTAAACGAAAATAAGACAAAATACATGATGATGACGGATTCTAATGCTAGAAGAATACCACATAACCTAACAGCATCTAAAATTATTTTAAGAAATAACCTGCTTCAGCTATCTATGCGTCCTTTTCACCAGTGATAATAATACATACATTAAAAAAAGTTTTGCATCACCTCTATTCCGAGAGTTCCGAAACCTGTACAGAAAATTGGAGTAGAGATCAACTTAAACATCATTTCCGCCCTTTTTATTGTTCATGAAAACCACACATTACATGTTGTACCGAAAGATAGCGAGACCTTCAGAGGTGCTTGTCCAGATTGCTATACACACTGTTGCCTCTAATACCCAATAGCACGTCCTCTTGCATTGATGCATGCCTGTATTCGTCGTGGTATACTATCCACAAGTTCATCAAGGCACTGTCAGTCCATATTGTCCCACTCCTCAACGGCCATTCGGCGTGGATCCCTCAGAGTGGTTGGTGGGTCACGTCGTCCACAAACAGCCCTTTACAATCTATCCCACGCATCTTCGATATGATTCGTATCTGGAGAACATGCTGGCCACTCTAGTCGAGCGATGTCGTTATCCTGAAGGAAGTCACAAGATGTGCACCCGAATTGTCGTCCATGAAGACGAATACCTTGCCAATATACTGTCGATATGGTTGCACTATTGCACTATCGGTCGGGGGAAGGCATTCACATATCGTACAGCCGTCACGGCGCCTTCTACGACCACCAGCGGCCTACGTCGGCCCCACATAATGCCACCCCCAAAATAGGGAACCTCCACCTTGTTGCACTCCCTAGACAGTATGTCTAAGGCGTTCAGCCTGACCGTGTTGCCTCAAAACATGTCACTGTCAGATGTGTGGTTGAAGGCATATGCGACACCCATAGGGGAAGACAACGTTATGCCAATCCTGAGCGGTCCATTCGTCATATTGTTGGGCCGATCTGTACCGCACTGTTTGGTGCCTTGGTTGCACAGGTGGACCTCGCCATGGACGTCGCATGTGAAGTTGCGCATCATGCAGCCTATTGCGCACAGTTTGAGTCGTAACACGACGTCCTGTGGCTGCACGAAAAGTATTATTCAACATGGTGGCGTTGGTGTCAGGGCTCCTCCGAGCCATAATCCGTAGGTAGCGGTCATCCACTGCAGCAGTAGGCATTGGGCAGCCTGAACGAGGCTTGTCATTAACAGTTCCTGTCTCTCTGTATCTCCTTCATGTCCGGACAACATCACTTTGGTTCACTTAGAGATGCCTGGACACTTCCCTTGTTGAGAGCCCTTCCTGACACAACGTAAAAATGCGGACGCGATCGAACCGCGGCACTGACAGCCTAAGCATTGTTTAATTACAGACAACACGAGCCGTGTACCTCCTTCCTGCTGGAATGTCTGGAACTGAATGGCTGTCGGACCCCCTCCGTCTAATATGCGCTGCTCATGCGTGGTTGTTTACGTCTTTGGGCGGGTTTAATGACATCTCTGAACAGTCGGAGGGACTGTGTCTGTGATGCAATATCCACAGTCAACGTCTGTCTTCAGGAGTTCTGGGAACCGGGGTGATGCAAAACTTTTTTTGGTGTTTGCATGAGGCAAGAGTACAAGCAGCAGTAAAGCATCTTATGCAAACTTACAGGTATTTAACAATTCTGTAAATATGAGAACGAAAAGTAATAGCATATTATTCCCTCATACGATCAGTTGTTACAATGGCATACATGAATTTAAGCCATTTGTGAGAAAGATCCCGTGGAAAATGCTATGGGCTTGTGAGATATGCAGAGGGCTGGAGAAAAAGATACTCTCATGAATTACAACGGCTTGTACAAGAGAAAAATATGACAATATTTATGAAATATGACAATATACTTGGTTTAGGACATGTTTAGAGGATTTTAGGGGACAGAATGGCCAAAAACGTAGTGAGTGGAATACAGTATTTGACCACAAGGAAGGACCGACCAAGAGCAAGAAGAAGAGGGTATGAAGGAAGATTATTCAGGAAGACAAGATCCATTAAGTGCCAAAGCAGATGAAGGAGGAGAAGATGAAAACGTACCTAATAAGGAAATACGAAACACAACTGTACACATTTGTTAGAGTCCACCACAGGTAGAATTTTACGGAAAGAGAAACTAACGATATCATTATGAAAATAACAGAGGAAATTTAAGTTCATTTCTTGTATCTGGAAGAAGGACGATGTGTAAGTCCTATAACAATTTCCAGTTAGATCCTGACCATGCAGCTATCGACTAGTCATATAAGGTTCTCGACTTTCATAGAAGTATTTATCAGATCCGTATCTACTGTTCAGTCTCCTGTGGATCTGTCTGCTGCTTAAACCAAAGACAATAAAAAAATCAAGTGTTAAATTCCGCATACGAGAGCACATTCATGCGTAATAATTCCACTGCCGTACCAATTATTGACCACAATACACTTTCATTAATGAGTGATATAAGTTAGTTTAAGTAGTGTGAAGTCCAGGGACCGATGACCTCAGCAGTTTGGCCCCTTAGGAATTCACACACATATGAGCATTTGAACATCTTTACACACAAGGTGTGTTGGAGATGAACCGTGTGATTTTCAACATGCATCTTTCTTTGCATATTTTCGATTGATAACAAGGCTGCAATAAAATGAAGTATTTTGCAGACATGTGACTAATACGGAGAACTATTGACGCATAGAATCCAATACGTTACACTGCTCGATAAATGTTCAACAGCACCGAAAGTGTTTACATAAAATCAAAGGAAGGAAAGCAGCACTCTCAGATTGTACATCGGTTATAATACTGTGCACAGAAAAAACAGGGAAATACGAGATAACTTACACAGTATTTTCGATTGGTACACTGAATAAGAGTTTCCTTTGAAATGAGTAACTGAAAGAAAATATCCACAATAGAGTAAATAACACGGAAGTTTGTTATCAAACCTCTGCAGCCTATCGTACCATTTACAAACCAAGTGACAATACTCTGAAGCGACAGAACGAAGATGTGTAATTAGTAGCAAAAATGTAGAAATAAAGAGTAGGTTTGGTGGGAGAGTACTGGAAGAGTGCGGTGCATCTTTGACCGAAGCTGCATCGACATATTATTCATCGTAGTTGTTGTTGCTGTGCGATATTGAGAATTAAAATGCAAATATAGGCTTATTCTGCATTCTCCCACGTATGCTGTTCGATCGGATGGGAATTTCTTCTATTAAGTTATCAACAGATTTGTGTTTGTGAAATAAAAGTAGAGGCATAGCACATTCATAGTAAGGGATATGTTTAGTTAAATTTCATGTAGTGACATTTTAAACTTTGTTACGCTCATAGACCAGACTGAAAGATATTGGTTATGATACTGTGAACTGAGGGAGTGTTTCACGGTTACTTCAAATCAACATCTATGGATTCATGTTGAAATGAAGCTGAAAGAAGAATAGTTCTGATTCAGGAAAGTAAAACGAAAGAAGAATGCAACTGAAATGTTGAAATAATTAATGAAACATACCAGAAGAAATGCAAGGCTCAATAAGTTGTATTTGTTGATCTGGAGAAAGCATGTGAGAGGGTGAAATTGTCAAAGTTAGGAGGTGCGTACCGATAAGCAACTTAATTGTAACGTAGTAAAGAACGAGAGCAGCTGGATGGGAAATATCAGCAGGAGTCAAATCGGATGTGAATCAATAATGATATTAGCCACAGACTTTATTCAGGATTTACTTGGAGGAAACAGTAAAGAGTTTTCTTCATGAAGGCCTTGCAGTAGGCAGAAGCTAGCTCACACACAAAATATTTGGTACTGATACTTCATAGCTGAAGAAGAGATGACAGTCATTAATAGTCTGGAAGAGCTGGAAGACAGCTTTGAACAGCGTGGTACGAAAACACATGTTAAAAAGACGTAGAAAATAATTATGTACAGAGGAAAAAACAAAATGGATGTGCAATTGAAAGAGTAATGCTGAAGCAAAAAAATATTTCAAAGTATTTAGGTTGTTAAAAAGTGTAGTATGAGATGCAAGAAGTCTCGGCCTGTGGAAAGGCAATGACTAGCGCTTAAAAGCCTTTTAACATTGTGCCTGGAGGAAACCTCAGATAGGAAGACAAAACAAAGAATGTGAAGGTACGTAAAAGGTGAAAGAGGAATGAGTGTTAATCAAAATAATCAACAATAACAAAATAGACTGACTTACCTACTCAATGAGAACAGACTGTACAATAAGAAAGAGTACTTTATAAGAAATTGTGATCCGTCAAAAGTTCAAAAGACAGAGACTGCATCAAAACATATTCCTCACTCTGCTAAACAACAAGGAAAGAGGGAGATCAGGAAAAAAATGGAAGAGGGTGAGCTCTCAGTGAAAGACCCCTGTAGTGTAGGCACATGGGGATGCTGATGATGCTAATAATATTGAGATCAATATCTGGCAACAGAGAGACAATAATATTTCGCGGCACGCCAAAACATTGAAATCCTCTCGGGCTCCTTGCTGCGTCACTTCTGATACGCAAATGAGTGTTTTCGTGGTAATAAAACCGAAAAGTTTTTTGTGCTCAACACGTTGATATTCAACCCTGACACGAAAACTTCGGATGCATGCGTACAAGAATTATTTCCAGCAATACTTTAATTCAGTGGAAGTGTAATGAGGTCTTGATCGAATAGGTTTAAAATCAGGTATAATACTTCACTTACCCTTCTTAAGGAACTTCACGCCCATAACTGACTCTCGTAAAAAGTATGTGTCCAACAAACTGCGGCAGAATGTCTGTGGAACTCGCTGTCGGCAGTTCTTATAAAGGAACCGCACGTATCTCGCGTAGGTCGGTTAAAGGTCTTTCGCGCAGTCACGGTCAAAATGATAACCCGTGTTTGGCCTGACACGGCTGAAATGTGGTTCCTTTCTTTAAATGCTGAGTCACGTAGAAGGATGGACACAAGAAAGACGGATCGCAGCAGGTCGCACCATCTGGCCGTAGATCGCACGTGAGTGGGGAAATCTCAGATCGATCGCTGATTGCTTATAATTTCCAACCATTCTGATGAATCGCATGCGACGAATCGGCTATGTATTGCACCACGGCTGTCTAGCTGCGACTCGTTTGTCTAGGTATTACGCGCGGTTGTGTAACTTTTCGTCGTTTCGCTATGGCCAAGTGAAGTAAGGATTTCAAGTTAGGATGCGCAGCTATTCAGGGAGCACAAACCAGTTTGAAGAGTGAAGTTGAAAGCCAAGGTGAAGCTGCCACTAAGAAGGAATATGTATCTGAAACACCGATGCTCGCATTTCGGAGGTTATGCTGTAGAAATTCGTGGAAAGTCATAGCGTCTGCACTACAAATGGTGATTGTGAATTTTCTATTGAACACCTAGGGGCATTATTAATGTTTTTTTTTTATAAAAGAAAGGTAATATTAAGTACACATTTTAATCTAAATGTTCAGGTGGTAGCTATGCTACAGACATACTTAGTCGTATGTCATTTCATATGATATTCCTTACACAATTAACATCGAAAATACTGAAACATGACGTCCTAGCCACACTTCCGAGATTTTCATTCATAACTGAAGCCATATGTTATGGAGAAACAGATATTTAATCTCAGGAAAAACACGCAGTCAGGCGAATTTTTTCAGGTTCTCCACTATTTATGACAACAGAAGGCGCCTAACAAGATATAAGTTGCACCCGACGACGTTTCTGTACTGGTGAAATGTGGACTATACGCGTGTGGAGCAATATCACTGGATATATGTGAAACAAGCCTCACTTGCTGTACAGTTATCAAATTAGTTTTCGTAACATCTTTGCTGCACCGTAGCTTCTGAGGCACATTGAAACAACTACCAAAAAAATAGCAGAATTAGATATATTTTAACGATCTTCAAAGCTACTGCATTCAGTAAGAAGGAAACATTAATAGTAAGAATAATATCTTCAGTTCATTTACGGAAGAACATTTATTTACTGGGGTATTATTCGCATCAAATAACTGGAATATAACGTTAATGGTTTTCTTTTACAATATGCAGGTGTGCAAATTAGCTGCAAGTGTCACACCAGTTTGGCACCAATGCAGATAGATATATAATTACCGTTCATAATGTACAACGTACTAAAGTGCAATGGAGCTGCCAGTAAGTTCAAATCTTGTAATTTCGAAGAAGGTGGAAGAAACAATCTCGTACTTCAACGAAGTGGGAGTAAAGTCATACGTGTGATCTAGCGAGAACGGCCCACACACACGTTGAGGGGGGGGGGGGGGGGGGTTCATCCAAAATATCATCAAAACAGTACATGGCAAATAATGTCTAAAGCTAAATATTAATGACCTATAGAGCAGAGAACTGCCGTGGACATGAGTATCTCGTTGCAATAGCCAGTGCCTCCGCCCACTTCACACTTCGCGATCGTAGCCCCTGTGTAAACTATGATCGGTGCACACAATCTCTGCCGCCCAGCAAGCTCATTACTTGATCACTGCTGCTCCAATGTGGGGATAATATAACCAGCTGTGCAGCAAGTGAAGGTTTGTTGGTAAAAAGGACGGATTCGGACACATAGGCTGAGTTACTGCGCAGCAAAATTAGAAGCTTTGTTTCGACAACGAAAGCAACAAAACGTTTAGAATTAACTGCGTTCTTTCTTGGCAGCGCACCATATTGCAGAGCATCTTCCTATGCTGAAAAGATTATTCATCATGTCAGGAGCATGACGAAGTGTGGAAGTGGCTATATTCCTTGATGAATCAGAGTTATCACCAAAAGCAGAGAACGTCATTTGTAATACAATATTTATAGTTTCCTTTGCAACGAAAGTACCCTGACTAAATTTCACGATTCTTTTAAAACTCTGTGATGTTATCAGACTATCTGTATTGACATATTCACTTTTTTTGTCGGTATGTGGATGATTAGACCTTTGGTTTACTGCAGCCCACCACTAATTCCACTTCTGTGCCGTCGTCTTCATCTCTGAGTAGCCCTTAAACCCAGCTCTGTTTCTTGGATATATTCACATCATTGTCTTCCCCTACAGTCTTTACCTTCTGTGTCTGCCTATCTTTTGACGCCTTAACATATGCTTTGTCATCTGTTCCTTCTTCTTGTCAGTGTACGAACATGTTCCCCTCCTCGTCGATTCTGTAAAGAATTCCTCATTTCTTATCTTATCAATAAAATTAATTTTCTTCACTCTTATGTCATACTTAAATGCTTCGATTCTCTTTTTTTTTCGTTTTTCCCACAGTCCATGATTCAGTTCCGTACAATGCTGTGCTCCAAACGCAATTCCTCAGAAATTTCACCCTCAAAATAAGGGCAATGTTTTCTAGTTAGTAGACTTCTTCTAGCCAGGAAACTTTTGTTTCATGTGCTAGTCTGATTCTTATCGGCTACTTGATTCGTTCATTATTTGCTGTTTTCCTAACAATGTGGAAAAATTTCTCCACTTCGTCTCCTCTGTGATCGCCAATTTCGATGTTATTTTATCTCTACTCTCATTTCTAGTATTTAGTCCTCATTATTTTCGTTTTTCTCCGGTTTACTTTCAATCAAGATTCTGTTCTCATTAGACCGTTCATTTCATTCTACATGTCCTGCATTTTTCTCCAACTTTCACTGAGCTTAGCAATGTCATTAGAGAATCTCATTTCAGTCTTAATCATAGTCCCTCCTGTAAAAACTTTCTTGCCTTCCCACATTGCTTCTTCAACGTATAGCCTGAACAGTACCGACGAAAGACTACATCCTTGTCTTACACCCTTTATAATGCGAGAAATTTGTTCTTGGTCTTCAGGTAATATTCTATCCTTTCGTTTTTTGCGTATCGTTCATATTATCCATCTTTCCCTACATCTTACACCTATTTCACTGAGAATTTCAAAAGTATTGCAACATTTCACATTGCCGAACATCTAAAAACATGTTTCGTTTTTTTCTTATGTCTTATTTCCATTATCAAGCGCCGGCCGGGGTGGCCGAGCGGTTCTAGGCGCTACAGTCTGGAACCGCGCGACCGTTACGGTCGCAGGTTCGAATCCTGCCTCGGACATGGATGTGTGTGATGTCCTTAGGTTAGTTAGGTTTAAGTAGTTCTAAGTTCTAGGGGACTGATGACCTCAGAAGTTAAGTCCCATAGCGCTCAGAGCCAGCCATTATCAAGCGTCACGTCAGAACGTATTTGACCTTTACCTTTCCTGAACCCAAACTGATACCCACCCATACATAATCAGTTTTCTTTTCCATTCTTCTGTACATTATTCTTGTCAGCAACGACGATGCATGAGTTGTTAAACTGATTATGCTGTGGTTTTCGTGCTTTTGTGTCTCTTCTATCTTGGGGAGTGTGTGAATAATGTTCTTGCAAAACTCTGCAGCTACATCTCCAGCTCACAAATTCTGTACCTTATCTTGAATAGTCGTATGGTTGTCACGTCTCAGTGGCTTTGGAAATTTCGAAGAAATATATGGCTTTAGGACAGTAAAGAATCATTTTGGTACCTACCTTCTGACTATGTCCTCTTGCTATTCGTTGATTCTAATTTATCTGTTCAATTAAAAAGTAAATGATCAATAAATTGAATTGGGAGGAAGAATCAAGGTCCAAGTAGAAACCTATCTAAAACCATAAATAATCAATAATGGAACTGAACTGTTTCTAATTTAATTTTTTTACCAGATTTGACTGAAGTATATAATCCCTTACGACAGTGGTGCTGTGAAACTTAAGGTATTGCCAACGACCGACATGTAGTTAATAAACAGAAAGTTGTAAACGACCCAGCAGAGACAGGCGCCAAACAGACTGAGATATAAAATATATTATTTATAGAAATGAAAAACAGAAGCAGTCTGTGAATCAGGTTTTATCAAAATGTTGCCAAATGTTTCTTAAGTGTGGAAAAAAAAAGACTTCATCAAAGATTTTAAAGTTTCACAGAAAAAGTTATTCCCTAGTCATATTTACCTCAGACACATTACCGTAATGGATAGTATTTTTACACTTAATTTAGGACTATTGATACTTTAGTTGCATGTAGCTAAGTTGATGGTTTATCAGCTACCGTTATTTTGAGATAAAAAATTTAATTGAGATTTTTATGGGATTTATGGATTTCTCCGTACGAGGAGCCTAGGAATACTCCAACCCTCTTTCCCTATTGCGGCAAATTGAGCACGATTTAATTTTTGCGCTGTAATACTGAGCTAGAGGGTAGCGCAGAAAACCAAAAATCAGAGTCACGCTATTGGAGAGCGATGCAGCAACAGTAGTAAGTGGTTTAGACTACACAGATAGAAGGAGAGAGAGAGAGAGAGAGAGAGAGAGAGTACACAAAGAGCCAGAACGGCCCTCTCTCGTGGCCGGAACCATCAGTGTAAAGTCGAGGTCATTCAATGAACAGCTCTTGAAGGAAGTGCAAGCTTGAAAGCTTGAGCTATTATGATATCAAAGTCTGCATCAGTACCAGTACATGAATGAGTTGGAACAGAGTAATAACGTCGGCCTATGGGAAGTTACACGTTTTTCTGACACATTCACCTCATACTTTGCGTCCTGCTTTAACGATAATGCGTATATGGAACCAATGGATAGGGGGAAAACGAACACAGCGACAATCAGGCAATGGGCCAAGCAGTGTGACTTGTGTGACTCCAGAACTGATTGGATGGCTTAGGTGCGCATGACCGTAACGGTCTGCACATGCTGTAGCACAGTGTTGACTTGTCCCTAGAACACTGCTGCGTTTACATTTAAACGACGTGTGCTACAGACGGAACTGATTTCACATCTAGAAGCCACAAGCGGCTGCTTGTAAAACGACCATGTGGTCGCCATCGTTAGTTATAGTGGTTTCCGAAGAGTCACGCTTCTACTTGCCTCACAATGTTGACATATACTTGTAGGACTACCTTGGAAATATATAGGACCCATTGGCAACAAGTAGACCTCACATCTTTGAAGATGTCCACATTGAGACTAGTATCAGTTATCATGAGGCAGCTGAAGCAAAAGGGATTACGAATGTACAAAGGGCAATTAAAACAAGTCGCAGAATTTATATGTTCAGTATAATAAGAGACAGTAGTGTGAAACTTTTAGATCAGGACGTCTGGAAAACAAGTATGTTTTGTAATAAACGGCAAGGTTGAGTTAACACTGGGAGCCAGAGAGAGTGGGATTATCCCCGCCCCCTGCATCTACATCTACATATATACTCCGTAAGCTAATGTATGGTGCCTGGCGGGTGGTACCTTGTACAACTACTAGGCATTTCCTTTCCTGTACCACTAGCAAATGGAGCAAGGGGAAAACGACGTCTACACACCCCCTTACGGGCACTAATTTCTCACAAAAATGTACATTGGTGGCAGTAGAATCGCCAAGCACTCAGCTGTAAATACCGATTCTCTTTTTTGTAAGTCGTGTTTCGCGAAAAGAAAGTCGCCTCCCCTCCAGGGAGTCCCATTTCAGTTCAAGAAGCATCTCTATAATATTCGTTTGGTGATGGAACCTACCGGTGACATATCTAGCAGCACATCTCTGAATTCCTTCCATGTCTTCCTTTAATCTGACCTTGAGAGGGCCCAAACGTTCCAGCCATATTCAAAAATGGGTCACATTAGTGTTCTAAACGCGGTTTCCTTTATAGATGAGCTACGCTTTCCTAAAACAATCCCCATAAAATGACGTGGACCATTCGCCTCACTTATTGCAACCCTAACGTGCTCGCTCCATTTCATATCGCTTTCCACCATTGTACATAGATATGTAACTGAGGTGACTGTGTCAGGCACGACACCACTAACAATGTATTCGAACATTATAGGATTGTTTTTCCCTTCTGGCGTACATTATCTCACATTTTTCTACATTTAGAGCAAGCTGCCATTCATCACAGCAAATAGAAATCCTACTTTAGTCATCCTGTATCCTTCGACCGTTTCTCAACTACGATTCTTTCCCGTTGTAAGGTTTTCATATGTTTTCTGCTGTTGTAAACAATCCATCTTTATTGTACTGGGACCAAGATGAAAGAGCGCACTGCATGAATAGTGAATAAGATCCTTAACTTTGCATTTAGTTTTGTCTGCAGTTGAGTTGCTAGTCAGTTAGTTGTACAGCGCTGGGGCATTCTTTTTGAGGCATAGTAGCGAGCAGTTGACTTTTTCAAAGAAAGAGCTCAGTTATTTGTGAGTCTGAGAGAAATGTCTGGAATACTTTATTATGGAGATGAAAACTCATTTATAATACTTTCTTTATCTTTATTCTCTTGGAGAAGATTTTAGGAATTTTAAAGGAATATTTGTAATTTTTGTAATGAGAGAATTTTGTAATTGTTAGAGTCTTCTGGTGTTGGACTGTCTTTTTCTCAGTAATAAGAGTTTGATTTCTCAAGAGCGATTTTCTTTAGAGTAAAACCTATCTCCATGGTTCATAGTAAAATTATGAAGAGTTTGTTAGCACTGCGGAAGGGGGTTCTCAGGACACTTTTGATATCAAATTGATATGCAGATTAATTAAATTCGTCAATTAATTACCCCCATCCCCCACCCAAACACCCCAACCGCCACCTCTGGATGATGCCGTATGTTTTTTTTTTTTTTTTTTTTCCAGCCAGCATGTGGCTCCCTGCCCCCTTCCCTTCCTCATCCCTCTCGTCCCCCTCCGACACCTACCCTATTGGCGGGATTTTCGACTTTTGGCGGGAATTTCTTTGCCCTAGAGCTGTATTGACGTCCCACCCCACTCCACGACTGGAATTGGCGGGATATTAAAACCCTGGTCCTTCTGGAGAGAAAGGCCAAGTGCACCATCCTAACACATGGACACTGTCCAGATGGAGGAGAGGAAGTTTAGGCTAGTGTATTTTATTTACTTTGGTTGGGAAACTGAAGTAAAGATGGGTCCTAATGACGTGATTAATCATAAAAATGCTCAAATGTGTGTGAATTCCTAAGGGACCAAACTGCTTAGGTCATCGGTCCCTAGACTTCTTCGCGATTGGTAATACGCATGCATAGTCTGTCTGCGGCGGACTGTTGTTAATCTACAAATTACGCTGTCAGGGATGCGCACTCTGCAGATATGAAAAGGGAAACTGTCACGTTCTAGGATGCTAAGTGTTGTCGACACACTGTCAAGTAAGGAATAATCTATTACTAGGGGGAAAAAAAACAAAAAAAGAACAAAAAAAAAAACAAAAAAAACGAGATCTACAGTTTGTAGATGTCCTGACGGTGTTCTGGGGACATATCAGAGTTGGAAGTCATAAACAAAAGTAGCGAAGCTCATCTGGTAAGCAATAAGAAAGCAATAAGAGCATACACTTACGGGCAAAAATATCAGAGCAGCAGCGGAAATCAACTGTGTACACACGTCAGCTCTCTGTTGCAGTTCCCTACACGGTAAAGTGGAAGTCAAATGAAGGTGTAGAACGGTGCCAGACTCTTGAGTTTCCATCAAGTGCATCGCTACATGAGTCTGCAGACAAGTTCTCTGACGCGTCGTAGCAATACACAGATTTGTTTCCAGACTATGAGTTTCCAGCCTGCAGCACTCGTTGAGCCTCATCGAAGTACGAGGCGAGTGTTAGTATACTTTTCATGAGTTTTCCTAGCCAAAATGCATGCATGTAGATCATCGGGATGAGGGGAATTCTTAGGACTTTTCAGTAGACTGGTGTATAGGACAAGCAAATATCTTCGTCTAAAACCATACAATGCATGGGTATGTCAGCAATATGATCATATACTCACGGAAACCTATTGAAAAAATTACACAAAATCGGTAAAAATTGAGGAAAACCTGGTATAATTGCGACAAATTGATGGCAAATATGTAAAATTGTGGGTACTACGACGAAATATGTAAAATTGCGAAGAACTTGTAAAATTAGTTAAATTGACTGAGACTACATAAAATTACAAAAAAAAAGTAACTTGAAATGCAGCGAATTGAGGTGGGTATTGGGTACCCAGAAACTCAAGTCCCACGAAAGGTTAAAAATTATGCCCTGTCTGCATTCAGGTTTAACCTACCCTCCCCGTCCCCCGCCCACCACTCGCTCTCCTCCTGTAAACTACCTAGGTTTTCGTAATACATTCTTCAACAAAGACGATGTAAGTATTACATAGAGGCGTTGTATTAAAGCCCGCGAGACGTATGTATCCAAATCCAGATTTGTGTTCTCACACATGCAGTCGAATATACACTCCTGGAAATTGAAATAAGAACACCGTGAATTCATTGTCCCAGGAAGGGGAAACTTTATTGACACATTCCTGGGGTCAGATACATCACAGGATCACACTGACAGAACCACAGGCACATAGACACAGGCAACAGAGCATGCACAATGTCGGCACTAGTACAGTGTATATCCACCTTTCGCAGCAATGCAGGCTGCTATTCTCCCATGGAGACGATCTTAGAGATGCTGGATGTAGTCCTGTGGAACGGCTTGCCATGCCATTTCCACCTGGCGCCTCAGTTGGACCAGCGTTCGTTCTGGACGTGCAGACCGCGTGAGACGACGCTTCATCCAGTCCCAAACATGCTCAATGGGGGACAGATCCGGAGATCTTGCTGGCCAGGGTAGTTGACTTACACCTTCTAGAGCACGTTGGGTGGCACGGGATACATGCGGACGTGCATTGTCCTGTTGGAACAGCAAGTTCCCTTGCCGGTCTAGGAATGGTAGAACGATGGGTTCGATGACGGTTTGGATGTACCGTGCACTATTCAGTGTCCCCTCGACGATCACCAGTGGTGTACGGCCAGTGTAGGAGATCGCTCCCCACACCATGATGCCGGGTGTCGGCCCTGTGTGCCTCGGTCGTATGCAGCCCTGATTGTGGCGCTCACCTGCACGGCGCCAAACACGCATATGACCATCATTGGCACCAAGGCAGAAGCGACTCTCATCGCTGAAGACGACACGTCTCCATTCACGCCTGTCGCGACACCACTGGAGGCGGGCTGCACGATGTTGGGGCGTGAGCGGAAGACGGCCTAACGGTGTGCGGGACCGTAGCCCAGCTTCATGGAGACGGTTGCGAATGGTCCTCGCCGATACCCCAGGAGCAACAGTGTCCCTAATTTGCTGGGAAGTGGCGGTGCGGTCCCCTACGGCACTGCGTAGGATCCTACGGTCTTGGCGTGCATCCGTGCGTCGCTGCGGTCCGGTCCCAGGTCGACGGGCACGTGCACCTTCCGCCGACCACTGGCGACAACATCGATGTACTGTGGAGACCTCACGCCCCACGTGTTGAGCAATTCGGCGGTACGTCCACCCGGCCTCCCGCATGCCCACTATACGCCCTCGCTCAAAGTCCGTCAACTGCACATACGGTTCACGTCCACGCTGTCGCGGCATGCTACCAGTGTTAAAGACTGCGATGGATCTCCGTATGCCACGGCAAACTGGCTGACACTGACGGCGGCGGTGCACAAATGCTGCGCAGCTAGCGCCATTCGACGGCCAACACCGCGGTTCCTGGTGTGTCCGCTGTGCCGTGCGTGTGATCATTGCTTGTACAGCCCTCTCGCAGTGTCCGGAGCAAGTATGGTGGGTCTGACACACCGGTGTCAATGTGTTCTTTTTTCCATTTCCAGGAGTGTAGATAATAGCGAATTACCCTTAGTTTTCACAAGCATAGTTATTTCCTAAGTATTATGGAGAATAATCAATACGTTTATCAGACTTAAGTCATTCCCTAAAGTGTTCTGTTTGGAGAGTGTACCGATGCCACGTATATCACTTTTAACAGTGTGAGGAGGCTGTACTTGAGAGACGTGGTGTTAGGACGAAATTGCTTTATTATCCTTCACATGAGCAAAACTACTTCTTCGTGCAAGAGGAATGCTACCAGAACAGTGGCGATGGTACTGTAACCAGCAATAAGACAGTCAAATCTCCTTTGGGTACTGATCGTGGGACTTACTCCCTTGTAAGAAGTTGCCGCTTTTCGTGTGCATTTTCGTGCAGCAGGGCACGGGTGGTAACTCAATGTACCAACTGTCGAAAATATTCATGTCGTTTTTTCTTCGCTGTATTTTCTAGTGAGGCATACCCACATTCATCAAAACCACTACTATGACTAAGAATGGGCATGACCGATGTGGGAAGTGTGATTGACGGTACATACGTTTCCGACTTAAGAATACGTACTAAATCCAATTATTTCCTAAGTGACAGAACAGCAGTCTCCTGACTTCGTTGTAGTTGGTTTATAAGCAGCTCTAGCAGCAGATACACAGCGACGATGCCTTCCTAGGACACAAGGATAGTGTAGAAGGAAGTAGTTTTATTATATTAAAGTTTGTCACCGTAGTGATTGGGGTAGGACGTGCTAGGTAGTTGTATGTCTGAAGTTGGATAAATATATCCTGCATTAGAGTATTAAGAGCATTGAGTTCCAGACACTAGTAGTTTGGAATCCATATGGCTTTAACAATATAGCGTTATTAGATGCAGAACCAAGTAGCCATAGGAGTTTGTGTTCATGCTCTACGATCATTTCTCTCTCGCTGGTACGTTTCTGGTACTGACTCCAGACAGTGGAATAATACTTCACCGCGAAGGGTAGCTGCGAGGTCTGGGGCGCCTTCTCACGGTCCATTCAGTTCCCCCCCCGTCGAAGGTTCGAGTCCTTCCTCGGGCATGGGTGTGTGTGTTGTCCTTAGGGTAAGTTAGTTTAAGTTAGACTAAGTAGTGCGTATGCTTAGGGACCGATGAACTCAGCAGTCTGGTCCCATAAGACCTTACCACAACTTTCAACAATACTTCAGAATTTATAGCACAGTTGATTTAAGTGAAATGTTTCAAACTCCATCTGTCTGGAGCTCCATCATGTATAAACCACACATTTCTTCTTAACCATCTGTATGTCACCGCAACACTCTCATGTCTACAATACACTCTCGACATGCATCCATCTGGAGAGATCTTGTGCACTTGGATTGGTGCTGTGGATAAAGCTGGTGTGAAACACTCTTCACTGAACAGCAGCTACAGACACAGCTCGCTCTGTTCCTTCACGAGACATGGAATGTAATGGGTGTAGGACCCCCCCCCCCCCCCCCAATGAACCATGGACCTTGCCGTTGGTGGGTGGGGAGACTTGCGTGCCTCAGCGATACAGATAGCTGTACCATACATGGGTGCTACCACAACGGAGGGGTCTGTTGAGAGGCCAGACAAACGTGGGGTTCCTCAAGAGGGGCAGCAGCCTTTTCGATAGTTGCTGGGGCATAAGTCTGGATGATTGACTCATCTGGCATTCTAACACTAACCAATACGGCCTTGGTGTGCTGGTACTGCAAACAGCTCAAAGCAAGGGGAAACTACAGCTGTAATTTTTCCCGAGAGCATGCAGCTTTACTGTATGGTTAAATGATGATGGCGTCCACTTGGGTAAAATATTCCGGAGGTAAAATAGTCCCCTATTCGCATCTCTGGGCGGGGACTACTCAGGAGGATGTTGTTATAAGGAGAAAGAAAACTGGCGTTCTATGGGCCAGAGCGTGGAATGTCAGATCCCTTAACCGGCAGGTAAGTTAGAAAATTTAAAAAGGGAAACGAAATGGATAGGTTAAAGTTAGATATAGTGGGAATTAGTGTAATTCGGTGGCAGGAGGAACAAGATTTCTGGTCAGGTGACTACAGGGTTATAAATACAAAATCAAATAGGGGTAATGCAGGAGTAGGTTTAATAGTGAATTAAAAAAATAGGAATGCGGGTAAGCTACTACAAACAGCCTAGTGAACGCATTATTGAGGCCAAGATAGATACGAAGCCGACGCCTAGCACAGTAGTACCAGTTTATATGCCAACTAGCTCCGCAGATGACGAAGAGATTAAAGAAATGTATGATGAGATAAAAGAAATTATTCAGATAAGGAAGGGAGACGAAAATTTAATAGTAATGGGTGACTGGAATTCGATAGTAGGAAAAGGAAGAGAAGGAAACGTAGTAGGTGAATATGGAATGGGGGTAAGGAATGAAAGAGGAATCCGCCTGGTAGAATTTTGCACAGAGCATAATTTAATCATAGCTAACACTTGGTTCAAGAATCATGAAAGAAGGTTGTATACATGTAAGAAGCCTGGAGATACTGGAAGGTTTCAGACAAATTATATAATGGTAAGACAGAGATTTAGGTATCAGGTTATGAAACGTCCCCTTTGAAAAATTGTACATGACTGTGCTTAAACTGACACACAATATTTTGTTAGCGCAACGCAATCTGACTTTCAAAATTCCCTACAAAAGAATGGCCCTGACTAACATTAAACTACACCTTTCACAAATCACTTACCTCACAAAAATCTTCGCTGCTCAAGCTACTGCAATACAGCGAGCGCCACTACTGCTAGCTAAATAAAAGATTCAAACTACTGAAGGCACTAACTACTGATAGGGATAGTTAGCAAATGAAAGATATTAATAGAGAACAAACAATGTATTTACCTTGATATCATCATATATAAATATAGCAGTTCATGACAAATTTCAAAACTCCGCCATCTCTCTCCCCACATCCACCACTGCTGGCGGCTCACCTCCAACTGCGCAACGCTACGCGCTGTTCACAGCCAGCTGCCTAACACTACAATGGCGAGTATTACAACAATGCAGAGCAGACACAGACTGCCCACAGCACAGCCAGTGATTTTCATACAGAGGTGGCGTTACCAATAAAAAAACCTAAACAGCCTACTTACATAGCAGACACAGACTGCCCACAGCACAGCCAGTGATTTTCATACAGAGGTGGCGTTACCAATAAAAAACCTAAACAGCCTACTTACATAGCCCCCATGCTCCCCACAAAAAATTTTACAAATTTTTTTGGGCACTGGCCAATACATATTTGTTAAATTTTTTTTCACAATTACAATAACAAAGAAATCAAAGGCACACACTTATTGATACAATGTTGGTCAAAAGCTAAAATTTTCTCACAGTCCATAAAGACTGTCCCGATTCATCACAGTAAAATTACAGTGTTTTTCTTTTTTTTTCAAAGTCTGAACAGTAAAAGAGAATGCACACATAAATAGTGGATTTCCATGCAGTCTTGAAGAAGTAGTGTCCTTCCATCAGAAAGACAGTGCTGACTCTTGACATGCTGACAGGTAATGGGCCACAACATAGCAAACCCACAGCAGAGTCATTCGACGTTTTGAAGAGTATTGGTAGGTCATCACAGAGCAGACCCACTGTAGTCCTGGTAGCGATTACGGTATTGGTGGGCCACCAGAGGTGCAGACCCACTGCAGTCCTTGTAGAGATGATGGTATTGATGGTTGATGTAGACCCACTGTAGTCCTTGTAGAGATAGCCAACAGCCATCTGTTGTGACTGTGCAGGTGCACAATCACCATTGAAGAGTCTTGCGGATAATATAGCAAGTGGATAACCACCACTTGTGCACTCACAAAGTTTTTGGAATTGTCCTTAGAACCAGCAATGCTGTTATCCAGTCTCTTGCTGAATTATTAACACACGTGCAAACACTATCAGTCCCTACTTCACACATATTGTCCATATACTATGACCAACTGAAATGTGTGCAGTGAAATGAATGCTTACAAGTTACTTAGTTTGATAAACTGGTGTCAATTACAATTTTATAACATGAGAATACAATAACAAAGGTACAAAATACATCATCAAAAACATAATAATACAGATAACATTTGTAGTAATATGGGCTTTACAAAAGAATCGAAATAACATATACATCAGTGTTACAGGAATTATGACATTAGTAAATACATAAAAGATCAGAATAACTTTTGAAACATCAATTTCACACATGAGCATTAAAACAAAACAGAATAAATAATGTGTAAGCATATTTATAAGGTAAATCACATATTATTAATGCCAATTATATTTGAGGATAACAGTATTCCTCATCATAGTGAATGTAGCTTAGTACTAGAAAAATTCTACAATTCTTATCAGATAAACACATAAAGACAGGAAAAACACAAATACACAAGAGTACACAAACATATAGAGGGATGACACCAAAGGAAAGGACAGGGTTTGTTTTACTGCAGTATTTTGCAAACAAAACTTTCTTTACTTCTCGAAGATCTCCCTTGGTTCTTCATTATTTTCAAAAGTCCTATCTATACCTGCTTTCTGTAGTTTTCTCGTATAGCCTCTCAGTGCATTTCTTCAAATTCATCGCAACTCATTCTCTTATAGGCTACCCCCTCTTAAGCTAACTTAAATCTACTGAGCTCAGATGCTAAACTAAGGGACGAGGCAATGCAGCAGCACAAAATAAGTAACACAAACAGCAATGACCAAATAAATGGAAAATTGCAAAGCAAGCTACAGTAAATCTAAATTACCAAGCAATGCAACATTACAACTAATATGAGCCAATGTGCAGCAACAAGAAAAATAAATGAGTAGTAAAACTGGCTTAGCAGAGTAACACAAAATCAAATTCAGTAACATTATGCCTGGCAAACAGCAGCAGCAAATAAAAAAAAACATATATCTAAACATGACATAGCTCAAGCAGAAAAAATAGTACACTAAAGACAACACTGCAGACAAGGGAAATGTATATTCACATCTTAATGTCTATGTAATTAAAGTGGTGCACCACAACAACTTATTGTAAAAGAAATATTACCATGTACTTGAAAAGAAAATTATGTGTTACTGTTACTAGTTCCTTCTTATTGTTCTTTCCTTTCCAAGTGCTCCTTTTTTAAAGAATGTGGATCATAAAATAATTATTTAATAGATCTGTTGACAGAAAGTGTTCACATTAGCAAATGCATTTCATTTTATAAAAGCAATGCTGCAACTCAGCTGGAAACCAGATATCAAGTGAAATAAGCAACTATGAAAAGCAAAGCATAAAAATATCATTCAGTAGTCATGTGACATTTCATAAGTTAGTAGAAATTCTCTCAACTCTCATAGAAAGACGCTTGTCATAATCAGGTGTGCAGATGTAAAAATATTTCTTGTCATTTTATTAGGCATTTCAGTAAATATCATAACTTATGAGCTCCACAGTATGCTTTCAACAAGGAAATGTCAGTAGCACGGACAATGGCCTCCCCGCTGTTTTTTTTCTACCTGTGCCGCTGAAAGGCTAATGGCTTTTTTTTTTTTTTTTTTTTTTTTTCGGGCGGCTGTCGCCCAGGTGGGTGCCCGCGACGCATTACGTGCAGGTGGTCACTTAACTTTCTTACGGAAATATTTACGACAGCAGTTTCCGCTACAGTGACAGTCTCATATAAACATTTCACAGGTCGAAAATTTGCGTAACAAATGTGTAGAAACAAAATCTTGTAAATATAACAGCGTCCAAAAAAAATAAATTCGTCAGCGTTGTGATACAGTCACACATTTACACACATTTCATAACTCTTAAAGTACGATTCTTGGTTTCCAACATACTTCTTATTCCTCATATACGGTAGCATCATCTTATTGATCATAAACATATCTCAACAGCATAATACACATTGTCGTCGTAATAATAACATCATAACACCTCAGTCAAACCTCAAAAACGTCGTAGCTTTCTGCAATAATCCCAAACCTAGAGAAAATTCTCTGCTCATGTCAAAAGTGTCATCTGCCTCAAACGTACTTTAAAAATCATGATCTCATACCAAATACATCATTCAAAGCTCTCATAGTATCACAATGGGTCGGAAAAACTATGAAGAGTTCACACAGTACAGACAAAATACAATTTCGTAAGTGTGAAGTAATCCAACTCTGTAATTGCGTAAACATATGTCGCTGATGTAATAAAAAAAGTTTATCTCTCAGTTACATGATCAGATAGCTGTGTAATTTGTGTGTTAGAGAAATATGGTACCGATGTGTAAAATTGTATAAGCAAATACCATATTAGCTAGGGTTCCTTGTGGTTGCCACACACATGGTACACAAAGTAAGTGTGTACCCCCCTGAGGATTAATGTAATTATACCCTCAGGTGTTACAGATTACAGCAATGGAATGAAATGTATCACGGAAAACTTTCTTTGTAATTCAAAAATCTTTAAAAATAAATGTTTTAAGTACAAAATTAATCACTCAAATACGTGTACTGTAGCGCTAAATGTGCGTCTTGTTGCAACATAATCTGTGTGGAAGTGTCGTAGTTATCGTCCTCCGAAAGCTAAGTTCTGCAGAAGTCAATGTACTTACCTCATAATACACAAAAGTGAAATGCTTTGCGTATAAATGTCTTAGTTATTACGCTTATTGCCGTGATGAGGAAAGTACTGTGCTGTAACGTATTATCGTGCTACGGAAAAGGCAGTCTCATTGTAGCTATACCACAAAAGTTACTACTAAAACATGTTTTACTTTCCAGAAGAATTCAGAAAACTGTGCAGATACGTGTAGCTGTCACATAAACTAACCACTGTGGCGTCTGGTATCTCACAGAAAGTACTTTAAATCCAGAATATATTTTCAAGTAAACCAAAATGTTGCATTAAAATCTCATTAGCAGTACTGGTAAATGTTCTAAGTATGTAACCCTTATAGTCGTTCCATAATCGTGCAACTAACAAGCAAGAATGTACACACACAATAACACTGTGACGTCTGTTCTCTATAACAATGCATTCGTCATTTCTGTTTCAATAAGTTCTCTTGGTTCTTGACTGGATATTTAACTTCAAACATTGTTGCATGTTAACAGATTCTAAGTCTGACAAGCATACTAGTAATGTAAAGTGAAAAGTTTTATGGCAATGACAAAGTTAAAAAGCAGATTATCTTTCAATAAACGGTTTTACATGTGAAATGTGGTGTAAACCTTTAATCTTCCTAGTACGCAGAGTTTCAACTTCAACGCAATTATCATGTGATATACGTCGGATTTTGTAAGGTCCATTGTAAACTAGAAAGAATTTGTGACTCAAGTGTTTCTTCTTATGTGACAATGAATGAGCTTTAATGAGAACTTTCTGACCAATATATAATTTCTTTGCATTTGCTTTACCGTGTGCAGATTTTATATTTTTAAGAGCCAAATCAATTATGTCTTTGTGTCGCAGCGTACGTGTATTCGGGAAAGGTACAAGCTCTCTGATTCTGTTCGGTGGTTCTTCATTCTTTAGTACATGAGTAGGTGGTAAAGCAGTGGAATCATGAGGCATTTCATTCAGCACATTTTGAAATAATTGTAGATATCTGTCCCAATGCTGATGCTTCCTGTGACAATAAAGTCTGCAAAGCTTATTGATTTCTTTCATAATCCGTTCAGACGGGTTGCAATGTGGTGAGTACAATGAAATAAAAACAGGTTTGATTTTATGATTCCGAAGCGTGCGTGACCAAACAGCAGATCTAAATTGCGGTCCGTTATCTGAAATGACCTTAGCAACGTGGCCAACTTCACGTAAGAAATTTTTAACAAAGGCGTTGGATACAGATCGTCCAGTGGCTTTACGTAACGGAGTGAAAGAAACAAATTTTGAAGTAAGTTCAACAGCGACCAGAACGTACGAAAATCCATTGGATGTTCTGACAAGCGGTCCCAAGAGATCAACAGCAGCAAATTCTTTTAATTTAGAAGGAATAATAGGAAACAACGGAGCACGATGTGAGACAGTAGATGGTCTCGCCTTTTGACAAAGTTTACAAATAGACAAGACTCTTCGAATTCTTTTTTCCATATTGTTAAAATAACAAGTCGTTCGAAGAATATGATAACATTTTCGTGGACCAAAATGTGCGTAGCTGAAATGAATGTACCAAATGAGCTTATTAACAAAATCGTCAGGAATGCAAAGTACCCATAGCTTGTCATCAAGAGTGCAGCGTTTGAACAGTATGTTGTTTCTAACCAGATAATAATGCCGAATCTGTGTGTGTGTCTTTTCATGCCATTTGCTCTTGATGTCTTTCCAAATCGGATCTTTATCTTGTTCATGAGCAATGTCCTTTAAAGATGTGGTGATGAAGTTTTCAAAGGCGACTTTCTGAATGTAAAGAATACTGAAATTTTTCTCGAGGTTGCCTTCTGTGGTACTTTTCTCAAGCCCAGCCGGTGCGCGTGACAGTGCGTCCGCAACAATGTTCTCCTTGCCGGGAATGTAGACTATTGTGAAGCGGAATTCTTGCAGAAACAATGCCCAACGTTTTAACCTGTCATGATTTAATTTTGAAGACATAAGAAATTGTAATGCACGATGATCACTGTACACTTTTACGTGCTTACCAGAAAGAAAGAAACGGAATTTGTTAAATGCCCAAACGATAGCTAAAGCTTCTAATTCAGTAACGGAATAATTTTTTTCAGATTTGGTTAGCACTCGGCTAGCAAAAGCAATGGTTTTCTGAATGGTAGTGTCATTTTCTATGGCTTCTTGAAATAAATGGGCACCAAGACCGACTTTAGAAGAATCCGTGCTAAGGCAGAAATCTTGTGACAGATCTGGATGAGCTAAGATTGGCGCGTGAAGTAACCCTTCTTTCAAAGAATTTAATTCCAATTGTGCTTGTTCGTCCCAGTTCCAAATAGTATTTTTTCCAGTGAGAGAACAAAGTTTTGGTGTAACAAGAATTTGCATATTCAGAAAACGACGGAAAAAATTTACGAGACCTAGAAAACTGCGGACTTGTCTTTTTGTGGATGGAACTGGAATGGCTCTGATTGCTTCTAACTTTTCAGGATCCGGCTGAATGCCTTCAGAAGAAATAATATGTCCCAAAAACTTCACCTTTGTCCTACCGAATTCAGACTTTTCCAAATTAACCGTAATTCCAGATTCTGCAAAAATACGTAACAAACTGTTGAGGATGCGATTATGTAGTTCCCATGAAGCTTCTGCTATTAGAATATCGTCCACATATAAGGTGATGTGACGTTTTAAGAACTCAGGTAATATGGAATTTAGCCCGCGAATGAATGCTGCTGAAGAAATGTTCAAACCAAAGGGAAGTTTCCGAAACTGATAACAAACGCCGAAACAAAGGAAAGCTGTGTATTTTCTACATTCTGGATGAAGTTCGATCTGATAAAAGCTGGATCTGAGATCAATGGAAGACAACACTTTTACACCATTAAAATTTTGAAGAAGTTCTTCCAAAGTTTGCGGCCTGTCTGTTTCAGGAATAATGATCGTATTGATTTGTCTCGAATCTAAGACAAGCCTGATCGATCCATTTTTCTTCTCAACAACATGTAATGGATTGTTGTATGAGCTTACTGCAGGCTCAATAATGCCCTCGTCAAGCATAGATTGTATTTCTGTTCTAACACGGTCCCTATAATGTGCTGGAATTACATATGGTCTAACACAAAATTTAGTATGCTCACGAACACGAAATTGGTATTGAAATCCCTTGATTGTTCCTGTTTTATGAGTAAAAACTGTGGAATGTTCTTGTAAAATCTCAAAAAGGTCCTGCCTATCAGTGTCATTACAATTCTCAATTGTTTGAATTTTATTCTGAATTAACTCATTAATTTCAAATATGCCGTCGATATCATCCCTGTCAGTTCTTGCAGAGTGATTGTTAGTGTCTAGTTCCGTAGAAAATTCCGAACTGTTGTCCAACAGAAGGTAAAGCCGATTGGTTTCTTCGTCATGGTTTGAGAGCCAATCTTCAAATTTTAAAGCTATTGACTTACCTTCCTTCTCTAAACTTATTTCAGCATCGTGAAAGTTTAAGATTGCTTTGAATTCATTCAAAAAGTCTACTCCCAATATAATTTCCGTCGACAATAATGGAACAATAAGAAAGTTCGTAGAGAAGCTGTGGCTTTGACAAAAGAATTCTAAGTTGGTTTGTTGGCGTACATCTACACTTTTTCCAAAGATTGCACCTTGTAATTTAATCTTACGTAACGGAAGTGTGGGGCAATCGTTCGATTTGTTGCATTTGCTAAAGGCTGTTTCACTAATTACTGAGATGGGACTGCCAGAGTCAAGAACTGCCGTAAATTTGACGTCATTTACAGTAATGTGAATCACAGGATATGCAATGTTGTTATGTTTTACGTCGTGTTCTTGGAGTAAGATGTCCCTAATATCTTCTATTTTTACGTAATTACTAGCTACGGCAGCTGCGTCGTTAGTGTCATAAGAACGTTTTGTGGCTGCCAGCGGTGTGAGTCATTGCCTATTGTCTCTTTGTTGGCGCGCGTCGTTATTGGGATTTGGAGACCTAACTTCTACAAATTCACCGTGACGAGAGGGCCCTGCCCTGTTTAAGTCCCGCCAGTTCTGATGCAATTCAGGTCTGTCGTTATGATCACATCGTCTGTCGTCATGTCGGTAGTTCCTGTAGTTTCTTTCTTGTCGGTTAAGTGGTGGAGAATTTCTTCCTGAATCGTAACTGCCCGCTGGACCGTTGCGTCTAAAGTTATTCTGTCTCCCGTAATAATAATTATTTTGGTTCCCATATTGTCTGTTTCTCTGATTGTCTCTGTGATAGTCACTACTGCGGAGAGGTGATCTTTCCCTGTAATTATTACTACTCTGCCAACGGTTGTCGTACGGGTGGTGTCTGTTTTGGTCACGATATGTGTTGTGAGAATAGCCTTGTCGTGTCCAGTTATTATTTCTTTCATCCCGGAATTGCGACGGATGTGATCTGTAATTGTTGTGCTCCTGCGTTCCGCGATTGTCAGTGTCAATTTCCAGTTCTTGTAACAGTCCCTGAAAAGCTTCAATGTCGTCTTTGCAACGTCCTGTCAAAATAATATGTCGTAAATGTTCAGGTAATTTGATTAAGCAAATGCGGATGAGTTCTGAGGGGCTGTATGGGTTTGAAAGATACTGATTCTTATGCAACATGTCTTCAAAATATTTGACAAGACTGGAAAATTCAGATTGTTCAAAGTGTTTCATCATCATGATGCTATGTTTTACTCGGTCTTGTGTAGCTTGAGACCAATATGCTGAGAGGAAGGCATGGTGAAATTCTCCTTCACTGTGACAATCGTGAATGACCGATTGCATTCTTACAGCTGGTTCATTCTCTAAGTAGCCACACATAAATTCTAATCTGTGTTCTAACGACCAGTTGGGAGGAAAACAATGAGAGAATTGATGGAGCCATGCTTGTGGATGAATGTCGTTGCCAGAATTCTTAAATGTTTTGAATTTACGTGTAGTAATGAACAGCTTATAGTCAAAATCATCATGTCGGCGAGTCACATGTCGGTCATTGTTACGTCGTGTCGGCTGTTCAATCTCAAAATTCGGTGCACATTGCCAATCTCTTTCATAATTTCCGAAATGCGCTGTGTTATTATTTTGTGGCTGTTCCGTATTTCTATGTCCCTCTTCCCGTATTGGGGCGTGAGTGTCCTCTGAAATACGTAATTCTTGTACTACTTGTGCCAACTTATCTTGCACTTCTCGGATTTCTCTTTTGTACTGTGTATTGATTTGATATTGATTTTGTTTGAATTTTCTAATTTCTACATACTCTTCAGTGTCAGTGAAGGCTACAGGTGTTGTGTTATTCAGATCATCATCTACCTTTGTAGATAAGTTAGTGAACTGATCTGAAAGTTCGGCTACTTTCTCCGATAGTGAAATTATTTCCTCTGTATGCTTTTCTGAACCAAGTTTCAGAGTATCTATTGTGTCCTTTAAGTTTTCCTGAGTTTTTGCAAGATGCGTAACCGAATCGGTAGATGCAACTGAGTCAATTTTAGCTTGCAGGGTGTCGTGATTTTCATGAACAGTAGTTTGCAGTTCTTTTATGGCTGCTTCGTGATTCTGTAATGCATTTTCATGACGCGAAAAAATAGGTTGGAAATGCTCACAAATTTGTGTTTTTACGTCATTACAGACTATTTGACATTTCGATTCGATTTTATGTAACTCAGTAGTTAAATCTTCACGTGTTTGTTCAAGCGTGGTGTCTAACTTTTGAAGATTTTGTTCCACTGCGTCTAACTGTTGCTGTGTTTGTCTCTGGTATTGTTCCATTGTGTCTAACTTTTGAAGATTTTGTTCCATTGTGTCTAACTTTTGAAGCTTTTGCTGTGTTTGTCTCCGATTTTGTTCCATTGTGTCTAACTTTTGAAGCTTTTGTCCCATTTCTTGCATTAATTGTAATAACAATGCACTGGTGTCTGAAACATGTTCGTCAGTGCTTTTCGGCAGTGAATTTGCACCGGCAACATTCACATTTTGACAAGCGGAAAATGTGTCTGACTCATTTGAGAAAACGGTGAGGACGCAAAACCTGAATCTACAGTATTTGCAAAATTGTGTCCTGTCATTTCGGATTCCTGAGGCGAGCTGTTGCCGACCGATCGTTCGATAATGCTTCCCTCGTCACTAATTGTTTCACTGTCCACGCCATTGTTTGCCGCCCGCTCCATTTCCCTATGCACAATTACCAAATTACTACTTTGAACATCAGTTAATTCATTACTCGGTGGCGCTAACACACTGCTTTCATTTTCACTGTCATTTCTCAGTTTACTTTGGAGCCTAGTATTACATTTTTCACACGCCATTATTGTCACAGTATTTCACACGACAACACAGAAAAACACAATTTGAAGATCAAAATAAAAAAACATAGCAATGGAAATAACGTCTACTTAATTGCCAGCGCAGCTGCGAAATACTCGGTGCAAATCTACATGCATGCCACAACTGTTTTACTGTACAACAATGAAAAACTACAACTACAAAGGAAATTCTCTCTATGATTACGCGCTATCAATAAACAATAGCTACACCAATTACACAAACTACAAGAAAAAAATCAGAAGATTCCAGTGAGGTATCCTCGGCTAAGGGTCGACATATGAAACGTCCCCTTTGAAAAATTGTACATGACTGTGCTTAAACTGACACACAATATTTTGTTAGCGCAACGCAATCTGACTTTCAAAATTCCCTACAAAAGAATGGCCCTGACTAACATTAAACTACACCTTTCACAAATCACTTACCTCACAAAAATCTTCGCTGCTCAAGCTACTGCAATACAGCGAGCGCCACTACTGCTAGCTAAATAAAAGATTCAAACTACTGAAGGCACTAACTACTGATAGGGATAGTTAGCAAATGAAAGATATTAATAGAGAACAAACAATGTATTTACCTTGATATCATCATATATAAATATAGCAGTTCATGACAAATTTCAAAACTCCGCCATCTCTCTCCCCACATCCACCACTGCTGGCGGCTCACCTCCAACTGCGCAACGCTACGCGCTGTTCACAGCCAGCTGCCTAACACTACAATGGCGAGTATTACAACAATGCAGAGCAGACACAGACTGCCCACAGCACAGCCAGTGATTTTCATACAGAGGTGGCGTTACCAATAAAAAAACCTAAACAGCCTACTTACATAGCAGACACAGACTGCCCACAGCACAGCCAGTGATTTTCATACAGAGGTGGCGTTACCAATAAAAAACCTAAACAGCCTACTTACATAGCCCCCATGCTCCCCACAAAAAATTTTACAAATTTTTTTGGGCACTGGCCAATACATATTTGTTAAATTTTTTTTCACAATTACAATAACAAAGAAATCAAAGGCACACACTTATTGATACAATGTTGGTCAAAAGCTAAAATTTTCTCACAGTCCATAAAGACTGTCCCGATTCATCACAGTAAAATTACAGTGTTTTTCTTTTTTTTTCAAAGTCTGAACAGTAAAAGAGAATGCACACATAAATAGTGGATTTCCATGCAGTCTTGAAGAAGTAGTGTCCTTCCATCAGAAAGACAGTGCTGACTCTTGACATGCTGACAGGTAATGGGCCACAACATAGCAAACCCACAGCAGAGTCATTCGACGTTTTGAAGAGTATTGGTAGGTCATCACAGAGCAGACCCACTGTAGTCCTGGTAGCGATTACGGTATTGGTGGGCCACCAGAGGTGCAGACCCACTGCAGTCCTTGTAGAGATGATGGTATTGATGGTTGATGTAGACCCACTGTAGTCCTTGTAGAGATAGCCAACAGCCATCTGTTGTGACTGTGCAGGTGCACAATCACCATTGAAGAGTCTTGCGGATAATATAGCAAGTGGATAACCACCACTTGTGCACTCACAAAGTTTTTGGAATTGTCCTTAGAACCAGCAATGCTGTTATCCAGTCTCTTGCTGAATTATTAACACACGTGCAAACACTATCAGTCCCTACTTCACACATATTGTCCATATACTATGACCAACTGAAATGTGTGCAGTGAAATGAATGCTTACAAGTTACTTAGTTTGATAAACTGGTGTCAATTACAATTTTATAACATGAGAATACAATAACAAAGGTACAAAATACATCATCAAAAACATAATAATACAGATAACATTTGTAGTAATATGGGCTTTACAAAAGAATCGAAATAACATATACATCAGTGTTACAGGAATTATGACATTAGTAAATACATAAAAGATCAGAATAACTTTTGAAACATCAATTTCACACATGAGCATTAAAACAAAACAGAATAAATAATGTGTAAGCATATTTATAAGGTAAATCACATATTATTAATGCCAATTATATTTGAGGATAACAGTATTCCTCATCATAGTGAATGTAGCTTAGTACTAGAAAAATTCTACAATTCTTATCAGATAAACACATAAAGACAGGAAAAACACAAATACACAAGAGTACACAAACATATAGAGGGATGACACCAAAGGAAAGGACAGGGTTTGTTTTACTGCAGTATTTTGCAAACAAAACTTTCTTTACTTCTCGAAGATCTCCCTTGGTTCTTCATTATTTTCAAAAGTCCTATCTATACCTGCTTTCTGTAGTTTTCTCGTATAGCCTCTCAGTGCATTTCTTCAAATTCATCGCAACTCATTCTCTTATAGGCTACCCCCTCTTAAGCTAACTTAAATCTACTGAGCTCAGATGCTAAACTAAGGGACGAGGCAATGCAGCAGCACAAAATAAGTAACACAAACAGCAATGACCAAATAAATGGAAAATTGCAAAGCAAGCTACAGTAAATCTAAATTACCAAGCAATGCAACATTACAACTAATATGAGCCAATGTGCAGCAACAAGAAAAATAAATGAGTAGTAAAACTGGCTTAGCAGAGTAACACAAAATCAAATTCAGTAACATTATGCCTGGCAAACAGCAGCAGCAAATAAAAAAAAACATATATCTAAACATGACATAGCTCAAGCAGAAAAAATAGTACACTAAAGACAACACTGCAGACAAGGGAAATGTATATTCACATCTTAATGTCTATGTAATTAAAGTGGTGCACCACAACAACTTATTGTAAAAGAAATATTACCATGTACTTGAAAAGAAAATTATGTGTTACTGTTACTAGTTCCTTCTTATTGTTCTTTCCTTTCCAAGTGCTCCTTTTTTAAAGAATGTGGATCATAAAATAATTATTTAATAGATCTGTTGACAGAAAGTGTTCACATTAGCAAATGCATTTCATTTTATAAAAGCAATGCTGCAACTCAGCTGGAAACCAGATATCAAGTGAAATAAGCAACTATGAAAAGCAAAGCATAAAAATATCATTCAGTAGTCATGTGACATTTCATAAGTTAGTAGAAATTCTCTCAACTCTCATAGAAAGACGCTTGTCATAATCAGGTGTGCAGATGTAAAAATATTTCTTGTCATTTTATTAGGCATTTCAGTAAATATCATAACTTATGAGCTCCACAGTATGCTTTCAACAAGGAAATGTCAGTAGCACGGACAATGGCCTCCCCGCTGTTTTTTTTCTACCTGTGCCGCTGAAAGGCTAATGGCTTTTTTTTTTTTTTTTTTTTTTTTTTTCGGGCGGCTGTCGCCCAGGTGGGTGCCCGCGACGCATTACGTGCAGGTGGTCACTTAACTTTCTTACGGAAATATTTACGACAGCAGTTTCCGCTACAGTGACAGTCTCATATAAACATTTCACAGGTCGAAAATTTGCGTAACAAATGTGTAGAAACAAAATCTTGTAAATATAACAGCGTCCAAAAAAAATAAATTCGTCAGCGTTGTGATACAGTCACACATTTACACACATTTCATAACTCTTAAAGTACGATTCTTGGTTTCCAACATACTTCTTATTCCTCATATACGGTAGCATCATCTTATTGATCATAAACATATCTCAACAGCATAATACACATTGTCGTCGTAATAATAACATCATAACACCTCAGTCAAACCTCAAAAACGTCGTAGCTTTCTGCAATAATCCCAAACCTAGAGAAAATTCTCTGCTCATGTCAAAAGTGTCATCTGCCTCAAACGTACTTTAAAAATCATGATCTCATACCAAATACATCATTCAAAGCTCTCATAGTATCACAATGGGTCGGAAAAACTATGAAGAGTTCACACAGTACAGACAAAATACAATTTCGTAAGTGTGAAGTAATCCAACTCTGTAATTGCGTAAACATATGTCGCTGATGTAATAAAAAAAGTTTATCTCTCAGTTACATGATCAGATAGCTGTGTAATTTGTGTGTTAGAGAAATATGGTACCGATGTGTAAAATTGTATAAGCAAATACCATATTAGCTAGGGTTCCTTGTGGTTGCCACACACATGGTACACAAAGTAAGTGTGTACCCCCCTGAGGATTAATGTAATTATACCCTCAGGTGTTACAGATTACAGCAATGGAATGAAATGTATCACGGAAAACTTTCTTTGTAATTCAAAAATCTTTAAAAATAAATGTTTTAAGTACAAAATTAATCACTCAAATACGTGTACTGTAGCGCTAAATGTGCGTCTTGTTGCAACATAATCTGTGTGGAAGTGTCGTAGTTATCGTCCTCCGAAAGCTAAGTTCTGCAGAAGTCAATGTACTTACCTCATAATACACAAAAGTGAAATGCTTTGCGTATAAATGTCTTAGTTATTACGCTTATTGCCGTGATGAGGAAAGTACTGTGCTGTAACGTATTATCGTGCTACGGAAAAGGCAGTCTCATTGTAGCTATACCACAAAAGTTACTACTAAAACATGTTTTACTTTCCAGAAGAATTCAGAAAACTGTGCAGATACGTGTAGCTGTCACATAAACTAACCACTGTGGCGTCTGGTATCTCACAGAAAGTACTTTAAATCCAGAATATATTTTCAAGTAAACCAAAATGTTGCATTAAAATCTCATTAGCAGTACTGGTAAATGTTCTAAGTATGTAACCCTTATAGTCGTTCCATAATCGTGCAACTAACAAGCAAGAATGTACACACACAATAACACTGTGACGTCTGTTCTCTATAACAATGCATTCGTCATTTCTGTTTCAATAAGTTCTCTTGGTTCTTGACTGGATATTTAACTTCAAACATTGTTGCATGTTAACAGATTCTAAGTCTGACAAGCATACTAGTAATGTAAAGTGAAAAGTTTTATGGCAATGACAAAGTTAAAAAGCAGATTATCTTTCAATAAACGGTTTTACATGTGAAATGTGGTGTAAACCTTTAATCTTCCTAGTACGCAGAGTTTCAACTTCAACGCAATTATCATGTGATATACGTCGGATTTTGTAAGGTCCATTGTAAACTAGAAAGAATTTGTGACTCAAGTGTTTCTTCTTATGTGACAATGAATGAGCTTTAATGAGAACTTTCTGACCAATATATAATTTCTTTGCATTTGCTTTACCGTGTGCAGATTTTATATTTTTAAGAGCCAAATCAATTATGTCTTTGTGTCGCAGCGTACGTGTATTCGGGAAAGGTACAAGCTCTCTGATTCTGTTCGGTGGTTCTTCATTCTTTAGTACATGAGTAGGTGGTAAAGCAGTGGAATCATGAGGCATTTCATTCAGCACATTTTGAAATAATTGTAGATATCTGTCCCAATGCTGATGCTTCCTGTGACAATAAAGTCTGCAAAGCTTATTGATTTCTTTCATAATCCGTTCAGACGGGTTGCAATGTGGTGAGTACAATGAAATAAAAACAGGTTTGATTTTATGATTCCGAAGCGTGCGTGACCAAACAGCAGATCTAAATTGCGGTCCGTTATCTGAAATGACCTTAGCAACGTGGCCAACTTCACGTAAGAAATTTTTAACAAAGGCGTTGGATACAGATCGTCCAGTGGCTTTACGTAACGGAGTGAAAGAAACAAATTTTGAAGTAAGTTCAACAGCGACCAGAACGTACGAAAATCCATTGGATGTTCTGACAAGCGGTCCCAAGAGATCAACAGCAGCAAATTCTTTTAATTTAGAAGGAATAATAGGAAACAACGGAGCACGATGTGAGACAGTAGATGGTCTCGCCTTTTGACAAAGTTTACAAATAGACAAGACTCTTCGAATTCTTTTTTCCATATTGTTAAAATAACAAGTCGTTCGAAGAATATGATAACATTTTCGTGGACCAAAATGTGCGTAGCTGAAATGAATGTACCAAATGAGCTTATTAACAAAATCGTCAGGAATGCAAAGTACCCATAGCTTGTCATCAAGAGTGCAGCGTTTGAACAGTATGTTGTTTCTAACCAGATAATAATGCCGAATCTGTGTGTGTGTCTTTTCATGCCATTTGCTCTTGATGTCTTTCCAAATCGGATCTTTATCTTGTTCATGAGCAATGTCCTTTAAAGATGTGGTGATGAAGTTTTCAAAGGCGACTTTCTGAATGTAAAGAATACTGAAATTTTTCTCGAGGTTGCCTTCTGTGGTACTTTTCTCAAGCCCAGCCGGTGCGCGTGACAGTGCGTCCGCAACAATGTTCTCCTTGCCGGGAATGTAGACTATTGTGAAGCGGAATTCTTGCAGAAACAATGCCCAACGTTTTAACCTGTCATGATTTAATTTTGAAGACATAAGAAATTGTAATGCACGATGATCACTGTACACTTTTACGTGCTTACCAGAAAGAAAGAAACGGAATTTGTTAAATGCCCAAACGATAGCTAAAGCTTCTAATTCAGTAACGGAATAATTTTTTTCAGATTTGGTTAGCACTCGGCTAGCAAAAGCAATGGTTTTCTGAATGGTAGTGTCATTTTCTATGGCTTCTTGAAATAAATGGGCACCAAGACCGACTTTAGAAGAATCCGTGCTAAGGCAGAAATCTTGTGACAGATCTGGATGAGCTAAGATTGGCGCGTGAAGTAACCCTTCTTTCAAAGAATTTAATTCCAATTGTGCTTGTTCGTCCCAGTTCCAAATAGTATTTTTTCCAGTGAGAGAACAAAGTTTTGGTGTAACAAGAATTTGCATATTCAGAAAACGACGGAAAAAATTTACGAGACCTAGAAAACTGCGGACTTGTCTTTTTGTGGATGGAACTGGAATGGCTCTGATTGCTTCTAACTTTTCAGGATCCGGCTGAATGCCTTCAGAAGAAATAATATGTCCCAAAAACTTCACCTTTGTCCTACCGAATTCAGACTTTTCCAAATTAACCGTAATTCCAGATTCTGCAAAAATACGTAACAAACTGTTGAGGATGCGATTATGTAGTTCCCATGAAGCTTCTGCTATTAGAATATCGTCCACATATAAGGTGATGTGACGTTTTAAGAACTCAGGTAATATGGAATTTAGCCCGCGAATGAATGCTGCTGAAGAAATGTTCAAACCAAAGGGAAGTTTCCGAAACTGATAACAAACGCCGAAACAAAGGAAAGCTGTGTATTTTCTACATTCTGGATGAAGTTCGATCTGATAAAAGCTGGATCTGAGATCAATGGAAGACAACACTTTTACACCATTAAAATTTTGAAGAAGTTCTTCCAAAGTTTGCGGCCTGTCTGTTTCAGGAATAATGATCGTATTGATTTGTCTCGAATCTAAGACAAGCCTGATCGATCCATTTTTCTTCTCAACAACATGTAATGGATTGTTGTATGAGCTTACTGCAGGCTCAATAATGCCCTCGTCAAGCATAGATTGTATTTCTGTTCTAACACGGTCCCTATAATGTGCTGGAATTACATATGGTCTAACACAAAATTTAGTATGCTCACGAACACGAAATTGGTATTGAAATCCCTTGATTGTTCCTGTTTTATGAGTAAAAACTGTGGAATGTTCTTGTAAAATCTCAAAAAGGTCCTGCCTATCAGTGTCATTACAATTCTCAATTGTTTGAATTTTATTCTGAATTAACTCATTAATTTCAAATATGCCGTCGATATCATCCCTGTCAGTTCTTGCAGAGTGATTGTTAGTGTCTAGTTCCGTAGAAAATTCCGAACTGTTGTCCAACAGAAGGTAAAGCCGATTGGTTTCTTCGTCATGGTTTGAGAGCCAATCTTCAAATTTTAAAGCTATTGACTTACCTTCCTTCTCTAAACTTATTTCAGCATCGTGAAAGTTTAAGATTGCTTTGAATTCATTCAAAAAGTCTACTCCCAATATAATTTCCGTCGACAATAATGGAACAATAAGAAAGTTCGTAGAGAAGCTGTGGCTTTGACAAAAGAATTCTAAGTTGGTTTGTTGGCGTACATCTACACTTTTTCCAAAGATTGCACCTTGTAATTTAATCTTACGTAACGGAAGTGTGGGGCAATCGTTCGATTTGTTGCATTTGCTAAAGGCTGTTTCACTAATTACTGAGATGGGACTGCCAGAGTCAAGAACTGCCGTAAATTTGACGTCATTTACAGTAATGTGAATCACAGGATATGCAATGTTGTTATGTTTTACGTCGTGTTCTTGGAGTAAGATGTCCCTAATATCTTCTATTTTTACGTAATTACTAGCTACGGCAGCTGCGTCGTTAGTGTCATAAGAACGTTTTGTGGCTGCCAGCGGTGTGAGTCATTGCCTATTGTCTCTTTGTTGGCGCGCGTCGTTATTGGGATTTGGAGACCTAACTTCTACAAATTCACCGTGACGAGAGGGCCCTGCCCTGTTTAAGTCCCGCCAGTTCTGATGCAATTCAGGTCTGTCGTTATGATCACATCGTCTGTCGTCATGTCGGTAGTTCCTGTAGTTTCTTTCTTGTCGGTTAAGTGGTGGAGAATTTCTTCCTGAATCGTAACTGCCCGCTGGACCGTTGCGTCTAAAGTTATTCTGTCTCCCGTAATAATAATTATTTTGGTTCCCATATTGTCTGTTTCTCTGATTGTCTCTGTGATAGTCACTACTGCGGAGAGGTGATCTTTCCCTGTAATTATTACTACTCTGCCAACGGTTGTCGTACGGGTGGTGTCTGTTTTGGTCACGATATGTGTTGTGAGAATAGCCTTGTCGTGTCCAGTTATTATTTCTTTCATCCCGGAATTGCGACGGATGTGATCTGTAATTGTTGTGCTCCTGCGTTCCGCGATTGTCAGTGTCAATTTCCAGTTCTTGTAACAGTCCCTGAAAAGCTTCAATGTCGTCTTTGCAACGTCCTGTCAAAATAATATGTCGTAAATGTTCAGGTAATTTGATTAAGCAAATGCGGATGAGTTCTGAGGGGCTGTATGGGTTTGAAAGATACTGATTCTTATGCAACATGTCTTCAAAATATTTGACAAGACTGGAAAATTCAGATTGTTCAAAGTGTTTCATCATCATGATGCTATGTTTTACTCGGTCTTGTGTAGCTTGAGACCAATATGCTGAGAGGAAGGCATGGTGAAATTCTCCTTCACTGTGACAATCGTGAATGACCGATTGCATTCTTACAGCTGGTTCATTCTCTAAGTAGCCACACATAAATTCTAATCTGTGTTCTAACGACCAGTTGGGAGGAAAACAATGAGAGAATTGATGGAGCCATGCTTGTGGATGAATGTCGTTGCCAGAATTCTTAAATGTTTTGAATTTACGTGTAGTAATGAACAGCTTATAGTCAAAATCATCATGTCGGCGAGTCACATGTCGGTCATTGTTACGTCGTGTCGGCTGTTCAATCTCAAAATTCGGTGCACATTGCCAATCTCTTTCATAATTTCCGAAATGCGCTGTGTTATTATTTTGTGGCTGTTCCGTATTTCTATGTCCCTCTTCCCGTATTGGGGCGTGAGTGTCCTCTGAAATACGTAATTCTTGTACTACTTGTGCCAACTTATCTTGCACTTCTCGGATTTCTCTTTTGTACTGTGTATTGATTTGATATTGATTTTGTTTGAATTTTCTAATTTCTACATACTCTTCAGTGTCAGTGAAGGCTACAGGTGTTGTGTTATTCAGATCATCATCTACCTTTGTAGATAAGTTAGTGAACTGATCTGAAAGTTCGGCTACTTTCTCCGATAGTGAAATTATTTCCTCTGTATGCTTTTCTGAACCAAGTTTCAGAGTATCTATTGTGTCCTTTAAGTTTTCCTGAGTTTTTGCAAGATGCGTAACCGAATCGGTAGATGCAACTGAGTCAATTTTAGCTTGCAGGGTGTCGTGATTTTCATGAACAGTAGTTTGCAGTTCTTTTATGGCTGCTTCGTGATTCTGTAATGCATTTTCATGACGCGAAAAAATAGGTTGGAAATGCTCACAAATTTGTGTTTTTACGTCATTACAGACTATTTGACATTTCGATTCGATTTTATGTAACTCAGTAGTTAAATCTTCACGTGTTTGTTCAAGCGTGGTGTCTAACTTTTGAAGATTTTGTTCCACTGCGTCTAACTGTTGCTGTGTTTGTCTCTGGTATTGTTCCATTGTGTCTAACTTTTGAAGATTTTGTTCCATTGTGTCTAACTTTTGAAGCTTTTGCTGTGTTTGTCTCCGATTTTGTTCCATTGTGTCTAACTTTTGAAGCTTTTGTCCCATTTCTTGCATTAATTGTAATAACAATGCACTGGTGTCTGAAACATGTTCGTCAGTGCTTTTCGGCAGTGAATTTGCACCGGCAACATTCACATTTTGACAAGCGGAAAATGTGTCTGACTCATTTGAGAAAACGGTGAGGACGCAAAACCTGAATCTACAGTATTTGCAAAATTGTGTCCTGTCATTTCGGATTCCTGAGGCGAGCTGTTGCCGACCGATCGTTCGATAATGCTTCCCTCGTCACTAATTGTTTCACTGTCCACGCCATTGTTTGCCGCCCGCTCCATTTCCCTATGCACAATTACCAAATTACTACTTTGAACATCAGTTAATTCATTACTCGGTGGCGCTAACACACTGCTTTCATTTTCACTGTCATTTCTCAGTTTACTTTGGAGCCTAGTATTACATTTTTCACACGCCATTATTGTCACAGTATTTCACACGACAACACAGAAAAACACAATTTGAAGATCAAAATAAAAAAACATAGCAATGGAAATAACGTCTACTTAATTGCCAGCGCAGCTGCGAAATACTCGGTGCAAATCTACATGCATGCCACAACTGTTTTACTGTACAACAATGAAAAACTACAACTACAAAGGAAATTCTCTCTATGATTACGCGCTATCAATAAACAATAGCTACACCAATTACACAAACTACAAGAAAAAAATCAGAAGATTCCAGTGAGGTATCCTCGGCTAAGGGTCGACATATGAAACGTCCCCTTTGAAAAATTGTACATGACTGTGCTTAAACTGACACACAATATTTTGTTAGCGCAACGCAATCTGACTTTCAAAATTCCCTACAAAAGAATGGCCCTCACTAACATTAAACTACACCTTTCACAAATCACTTACCTCACAAAAATCTTCGCTGCTCAAGCTACTGCAATACAGCGAGCGCCACTACTGCCAGCTAAATAAAAGATTCAAACTACTGAAGGCACTAACTACTGATAGGGATAGTTAGCAAATGAAAGATATTAATAGAGAACAAACAATGTATTTACCTTGATATCATCATATATAAATATAGCAGTTCATGACAAATTTCAAAACTCCGCCATCTCTCTCCCCACATCCACCACTGCTGGCGGCTCACCTCCAACTGCGCAACGCTACGCGCTGTTCACAGCCAGCTGCCTAACACTACAATGGCGAGTATTACAACAATGCAGAGCAGACACAGACTGCCCACAGCACAGCCAGTGATTTTCATACAGAGGTGGCGTTACCAATAAAAAGACCTAAACAGCCTACTTACATAGCAGACACAGACTGCCCACAGCACAGCCAGTGATTTTCATACAGAGGTGGCGTTACCAATAAAAAACCTTAACAGCCTACTTACAAGGTTTTAAATTGTGAGACATTTCCAAAGACGGATGTGGACTCTGACCACAATCTATTGGTTATGAACTGTAGATTAAAACTGAAGAAAGTGCAACAAGGTGGCAATTTAAGAAGATGAGACGTGGATAAATTAACAGAACCAGAGGTTGTACAAAATTTCAGGCAGAGCATTAGGGAATGATTGAGAAGAATTGGGGAAAGAAATTCAGTAGAAGAAGAATGAGTAGCTTTGAGATATGAAATAGTGAAGGGAGCTGAGGATCAAGTAGGTAAAAAGACGAGGGCTAATAGAAATCCTTGGGTAACAGAAGAGATATTCGAATTTAACTGACGAAAGGAGAAAATACAAAAATGCAGTAAATGAAGCAGCAAAAAGGAATACAAATGTCTCAAAAATGAGATCGACAGGAAGTGCAAAATGGCTAAGCAGGGATGGCTAGATGACAAGTGTAAGGATGTAGACGCGTATATCACTAGGGATTAGCTAGATACCGCCTACAGGAAAATTAAAGAGACCGTTGGAGAAAAGAGAACCACTTGCATGAATATTAAGAGCTCCGATTGAAACACAGTTCTAAGCAAAGAAGGGAAAGCAGGAAGGTGGAAGAAGTATATAGAGTGTCTATACAAGGACGATGTTCTTGAGGACAATATTATGGAAATGGAAGAGGATGTAGATGAAAATGAGATGGTAGATGTGATACTGCGTGAAGAGTTTGACAGAGCACTGAAAGCCCTGAGTCGAAATAAGGTCCCGGGAGTAGACAACATGCCATTATAACTACTGATAGCCTTGGGAGAGCCAGTCCTGACAAAACTCTACCATATGGTGAGCAAGATGTAGCAGACAGGCGAAATACCCTCAGACTTCAAGAAGAATATAATAATTCCAATCCCAAAGAAAGCAGGTGTTAACAGATGTGAAAATTACCGAACTATCAGTTTAATAAGTCACTGCTGCAAAATACTAACGCGAATTCATTACAGACGAATGGAAAAACTAGTAGAAGCCGACCTAGGGGAAGATCAGTTTAGATTCCATAGAAACACTGGAACACGTGAGGCAATACTGACCTTACGACTTATCTTAGAAGCTAGATTAAGGAAAGGCAAACCTACGTTTCTAGCATTTGTAGACTTAGAGAAAGCTTTTGACAATGTTGACTGGAATATTCTCTTTCAAATTCTGAAGGTGGCAGGGGTAAAATATAGGGAGCGAAAGGCTATTTACAATTTGTATAGAAACCAAATGGCAGTTATAAGAGTCGAGGGGCATGAAAGGGAAGCAGTGGTTGGGAAGGGAGTGAGACAGGGTTGTAGCCTCTCCCCGATGTTATTCAATCTGTATATTGAGCAAGCAGTGAAGGAAACAAATGAAAAATTTGGAGTAGGTATTAAAATCCATGGAGAAGAAATAAAAACTTTGAGGTTCGCCGATGACATTGTAATTCTGTCAGAGACAGCAAAGGACTTGGAAGAGCAGTTGAACGGAATGGATAGTGTCTTGAAAGGAGAATATAAGATGAACATCAACAAAAGCAAAACGAGGATAATGGAATGTAGTCGAATTAAGTGGGATGATGCTGAGGGTATTAGATTAGAAAATGAGACACTTAAAGTAGTAAAGGAGTTTTGCTATTTGGGGAGCAAAATAACTGATGATGGTCAAAGTACAGAGGATATGAAATGTAGACTGGCAATGGGAAGGAAAGCGTTTCTGAAGAAGAGAAATTTGTTAACATCGAGTATAGATTTAAGTGTCAGGAAGTCGTTTCTGAAAGTATTTGTATGGAGTGTAGCTCTGTATGGAAGTGAAACATGGGCGATAAATAGTTTAGACAAGAAGAGAATATAAGCTTACGAAACGTGGTACCACAGAAGAATGCTGAAGATTGGATGGGTAGATCACATAACTAATGCGGATGTGTTGAATAGGTTTGTGGCACAACTTGACTAGGAGATGGGATCCGTTGGTAGGGCATGTTCTGAGCCATCAAGGGATCACCAATTTAGTATTGGAGGACAACGTGGAGGGTAAAAATCGTAGAGGGAGACCAAGAGATGAATACACCATGCAGATTCAGAAGGATGTAGGTTGCAGTAGGTACTGGGAGATGAAGAAGCTTGCACAGGATAGAGTAGCGTGGAGAGTTGCATCAAACCAGTCTCAGGACTGAAGACCGCAACAACGTAAGCACTCTAGTCACAAAAACAGCATGCTGAGCAACAGAGAGACCACTTTTATTTCAGGGCAGATCTCACCTTACATTCTCGAACAAACTGTGTATATTCAGTATTGTCAGGTGTTGTCGTTGTTTTCTTCCGAGTAGAGCCGCACTTTCTTTGTGTGTTTTCCAAGTCTAACATTGCACTTCATATCACGTAGCGTTCGTAATGTACATCGGTACTGCGTTTCAATTATATAGTTTTCATTGAGCACATAATTAGTTTCCTTTGACAATTAATTAGATCCATTTTCTTTATTTCAAATTTAGCATTTCATTATGTTTCAATTTTGTGTGATGAGACTGTTCACATGCGCATCACGGAGCCAACCAACAGTCAGTTTTGATCAGAAATTGAATAAGATATATAAAGTACACGTTTTTTGAAATCAGTATATGTTCAGTTTTCTCACACACAGAAAATTTTTGATAGAAAGCTTACACATGTCTATCGTCTTCGCCTAGGATAGACCTTTGGTCAACGACAAGGTTGTAGTACAGATATTTCGCACAGTTTATTTGTTATACAAATATTGAATTCGTTTCTTTTGTATTTCTAGAAACGCTCAATCTTATGTTTTTTGTGACTGGTGTTTGAAAATAATTTATTTCGTGAGGGACAGAAATTTGACGCAGTTGATTTTTCTTAAGACGTGTATAACTTGTTACTATGGCTTCTTATGCACAAACCTCACCTGTGTCGCCTACTGTCGGCACTTCTGTTGAATTTCATTGTGAGAATGCAATTAGTTAAAGAAAGTGTGAATGAGTATAATAGGTTAGAGCAAGAGACATAAGCTAAAATAAGTAAGTCACTGCGTGAGGATAATAAATCGGAGAAAGAATTTACTAGGTCAGCGAGAGACACGAGCAGGGCACGGAAAGAAAATACTACGTCATAGGTAGAATATACTAAGAATCAAAAAGAAATGATTACGTCACAGAGGTAGGATTCCGGACAAAATTGAAGAATTTACTATCAATGCGACGTATTTGTCAAACAATACAGAGAGAAAAAATCTGACGACACTTCACTGGTTCACTTTTCGAAAACAGTAGAATGAGAAGTTTCGAACAATGTAACGTTGATCAGAAGCGAATCAAACGAGGTCAGAAACACAAAGTAAATACTAGCACAAAATTTGCCCACACGAGTTAAAATAGTGAAACAAATCCGCTCAATGGCAAAGTGAAATAGCTATACAAGGAAAACAGTGTAATATCCTATACCATTACAGTTCACGGAGGACAACAAATACATCTTACATGTATATCCCAGCCTGTGAAGAACACGAACGAACATAAGCAGAGCCCCAAATAACATTCTTCTGGTTTGTTCTTGCCGTACAAACAAACGTAAAGCTTTGAAACAGCATGAAGACGATTCCGTAAGACTAATGGAGCAACAGCTTACACACGGTGGACGAAAATACAAGTGCGATTATTTTGCTAATTCTTGTTTACATTTTGGCACTTTCAGCATTTGTATGTATTCATGGCATTTAAGTGACTTTTCGCTAGAACAAAGTTTCACTCGGAGTTCAGGTATTGAACAGTATTGGAGGCATCCAGAGAAGTTTCGTGGATGCATAAAGACTGCAGTAACGATTACAAACATTTTCATACAGTCAACTTAGGCGATTATTTTTTTGTACAAAAATACACTTACACACAAAAGGCAGTGTAGAGTCCATGCGTTATTACACTGAGCATTTGAGCACAAGAATTACGAAAAAAGCAACAACGTGAGTTCTATGCATTACCTACGTTTAAAAGTAGATAGGAGATCCATCATACTTTTTCAGTACATGACTGGCTAACGATGTCTGCCCTTGCTGGGTGTTAACCGTCATTCAGTTTCTTAATACGCTCGTCTTCTCCTACTATAGGAATTTTCCTCCACTGTAGGAATTTTCCTCCACTATCCTAATGTAACAGAGTCGAAAATAATTTTAGTGACTTGTGAGGTACGACTAAGAGTGTGTCACATTGGCTACAGAGTACAGTCGGAGACTGACAAATTGGAAACTTCGATTAGGTGCATTTCCTGACAGTAACAACATTTCAACCAGTTAGAAAAATGTTAAAATGAAAAAACAAGCGGCATTTCATTTAATTTCGACACGTACTACAGAACAGCGACTTGCAATTCTGGTAATAAAAAATGCTTCAGATCACTCAGAATAAACCGCTGCTACAAAGCTGACCTTTGTTCACAGAAATATGTGGGACATCTTACTAATTGTCCCAAGCACTACGTTAAACTGTCGGCCACGAAAAATAGGAATAGAAATTACACTCTCAGTAAACATTTTCTAATATGAAATGAAACGCATATTGGCGGAACAACCATACAGCTTTGGTTGCATAGAGAACTAGCAGTTAGAAGTTATAAATTGAAATATGTAGTACCAGTTCCGATAATATATTATACACACATCAAAAAAATGTTTTGCATCATCCCAGTTCCCAGAACTCCTGAAGACAGACGTTGACGGTGGATATTGTATCACAGGCACAGTCCCTTTGACTGTTCACATATGTCACTGGATGAGCAGCACCTATTAGACGGAGGAGGTCCGGCCGATCAGTCCCAGTCATTCCACCAGGAAGGAGGTTCACGGCCCGCGTTGTCTGTAGTTCAACCATGCCTAGACGGTCAATACCGCGGTTCGATCGCGTCCGCATTGTTTCTTTGTGCCAGGAAGGGCTCTCAGCAAGGGAAGTGTCCAGGCGTCTCGGAGTGAACCAAAGCGATGTTGTTCGTGCATGGAGGAGATACAGAGAGACAGGAACTGTCGACGACTTGCCTCACTCAGGCCGCCCAATGGCTACTACTGCAGTGGATGACCGCTGCCTACGGATTTTTGGTTCGGAGGAACTCTGACAGCAACGCCACCAGATAGAATAACGCTTTTCTTGCAGCCACAGGACGACGTGTTACGACTCAAACTGTGCGCAATAGACTGCATGATGAGCAACTTCATTCCCGACTTCCATGGCGAGGTCCAGCTTTGCAACCACGACGCCATGCAGCGCGATAGAGACGGGCGCAACAACATGCCGAATGGACCGCTCAGGATTGGCATCACGTTCTCTTCGCCAGTAAGTGTCACATATGCCTTCACCAGACAATTGTTGGAGACGTGTTTGGAGGCAACTCGGTCAGGCTGAACGCCTTAGACACACTGTCCAACGAGTGCAGCTAGGTGGAGGTTCCCTGCTGTTTTGGGGTGGCCTTATGCTGAGCTGACGTCCGCCGCTGGTGGTCATGGAAGGCGCCGTAATGGCTGTATGATACGTGAATGCCATCCTCCGACAGATAAGTGCAACCAATGGACGACAATTCACGTCCCCATCGTGCACATCTTGTGAATGACTTCCTTCAGGATAACGACATCGCTCGACTAGAGTTGCCAGCATGTTCTCCAGACATGAATCGTACCAAACATGCCTGGGATTGATTGAAAAGACCTGTTTTTAGACGACGTGACCCACCAACCACTCTGAGGTATCTACGCCGAGTCGCCGTTGAGGAATGGGACAATCTGGGGCAAGAGTGCCTTGATGAACTTGTGGATAGTATGCCACGACGAATACAGGCCTGCATCAATGCAAGAGGACGTTTGTAAGTAGGCTGTTTAGGTTCTTATATTGGTAACGACACCGCCACGTAGTGACTGTATGAAAATCACTGGATGTGCTGTGTGCAGTCTGTGGCTGGGTGGCATTGTTGGAATAGTCGCTATTGTTGTGTTGGGCAGTTGGCTGTTAACAGCGCGTAGCATTGTGCAGTTGGAGGTGAGCCGCCAGCAGTGGTGGATGTGGGGAGAGAGATGGTGGAGTTTTGAGAGCGGATGATCTGGACGTGTGTCCATCAGAGACAGTAAATTTGTAAGACTGGATGTCATGAACTGATACATATATTATGACTTTTGAACTATTAAGGTAAATACATTGTTCGTTCTTTATCAAAATCTTTCATTTGCTAACTATGCCTATCAGTAGTTAGTGCCTTCAGTAGTTAGAATCTTTTATTTAGCTGGCAGTAGTGGCGCTCGCTGTACTGCAGTAGTTCGAGTAACGAAGATTTTTGTAAGTGATTGATGAAAGGTATAGATTATTGTTAGTCAGGGAGAATAGGTAAAGAGCGAAATGTCTGAGTACGTTCAGTTCTGCTCAGCTGTTTGAAAATCAAATAATGTAAGAGGTTTATCAGCACAGTAATTCATTAAATTTTTCAAGGGGGACGTTTAATATGTCGACACTTAGCCGAGGATACCTCACTGGAATCTTCTGATTTTTTCTTGTAGTTTGTGTAATTAGTGTAGCTATTTCTTATTGCTAGCGCGTAATTATAGAGAGAATTTCCTTCGTAGTTGTAGTTTTTCATTGCTGTACAGTAAAACTGTTGTGGCATACATGTAGATTTTCACCAAGTATTTCGCAGCTGCGCTTGCAATTAACTAGTTATTATTTTCAGTACTATGTTAATGTGTTTTCTTATTTTCCTCTTCAAATTGTGCTTTTCTGTGTTATCGTGTGAAATATTGCGACAATAATGGCGTGTGAAAAACGTAATACTAGGCTCCAAACTAAACTGAGAAATGACAGTGAAGACGAAAGCAGTGTGTTAGCGCCACCGAATAATGAATTAACTAATGTCCAATGTAGTAATTTGGTAATTGTGCATAGGGAAATGGAGCGGGCTGCAAATAATGGTGTAGACAGTGAAACAATTAGTGAACAGGGAAGCATTATCGATCAATCGGTCGGCTACAGCTCGCCTCAGGAATCCGAAATGACAGGACAGAATCTCGCAAATACTGTAGATTCAGGTTTTGGGTCCTCACCGTTTTCTCAGACAAGTCAAGACACATTTTCTGCTTGTCAAAATGTGAATGTTGCCGGTGCAAATGCACTGCCGAAAAGCACTGAGGAACATGTTTCAGATACCAGTGCATTGTTATTACAATTAATACAACAAATGGGACAAAAGCTTCAAAAGTTAGACACAATGGAACAAAATCAGAGATAAACACAGCAACAGCTTCAAAAGTTAGACACCACTCTTGAACAAACACGTGAAGGTTTAACTGCTGAGTTACTTAAAATCGAATCTAAATGTCAAAAAGTCTGTAATGACGTAAAAACACAAATTTGTCAACATTATCAACCTATTTTTTGCGGCATGAAAATGCATTACAGAATCACGAAGCAGCCATAAAAGAACTGCAAACTATTGATCATGAAAATCACGACACCTTGCAAGCTAAAATTGACACAGTTGCACCTACCGATTCCAGGAAAACTTAAAGGACACAGTAGATACGATTTCAACACAAATGGACACTCTGAAACTTGGTTCAGAGAAACACACTGAGGAAATAAGTTCACTACCGGAGAAATTAGCCGAACTTTCGGATCAGTTCACTAACTTATCTACAAAGTTGGATGATGATCTGGATGGCACAAGACCCGTAGCCTTCACTGACACAGAAGATTATGAACAAATTACAAAATTCAAACGAAATCAAATCAATACACAGTACAAAAGAGAAATCTGGGAAGTGCAAGATCAGTTGGCACAAGTAATACAAGAATTACATATTTCAGAGGACACTCACGCTCCAACACGGGAAGAGGGACGTAGAAATACGGAAAAGCCACAAAATAATAACACAGGGCATTTCGGAAACTATGAAAGAAATTGGCAAGGTGCACCGAATTTTGAGATGGAACCGACGACACGCCGTAACAATGACCGATATGCGACTCGCCGACACGATGATTTTGACTATAAGCTGTTCATTACTACACGTAAATTCAAAACATTTAAGAATTCTGGCAACGACATTCATCCACAAACATGGCTCCATCAATTCTCTAATTGTTTTCCTCCCAACTGGTCATTGGAGCACAGGTTAGAATTAATGTGTGGTTACTTAGAGAATGAACCAGCTGTAAGAATTCGGTCGGTCATTCACGATTGTCACAGTGAAGGAGAATTTTATCATGCCTTCCTCTCAGCGTATTGGTCTCAAGCTACACAAGACTGAGCAAAACATAGCATCATAATGATGAAACATTTCGAACAGTCTGAATTTTCCAGTCTTGTGAAATATTTTGAAGACATGTTGCACAAGAACAAGTACATGTCAAACCCATACAGCCCCACAGAACTCATTCGCATTTGCTTCATCAAATTTCCTGAACATTTACGACATATTATATTGGGAGGACGTTGCAAAGACGACATTGAAGCTTTTCAGGGACTCTTACAAGAATTGGAAATTGACACTGACAATCGCGGGACGCGAAAACGGGAACACAACAATTACAGGTCATATTGGTCACAATTCCGTGATGAAAGAAATAATAACTGGACACAACAAAACTATTCTTACAACGTAAATTGTGACCAAAACAGACACCACCCACATGACAACCGTCGGCAGAGTAGTAATAATTACGGGGAATGCTCACCTCTCGGCAGTAATGACTATCACAGAGACAATCAGAGAAACAGACAATATGGGTACCAAAATAATTATTATCAAGGGAGTCAGAATAACTTCAGACGCAACGGTCCACCACGCAGTTACGACTCATGGAGATATTCTCCACCACGTGACCCACAAGAAAAATTACAGAAACTACCGTCAAAACGACAGACCTGAATTTCATCAGAACTGTCGGGATTCAAACAGGGCAGGGCCCTCTCGACAAGGTGAATTTGTAGAAGTTAGATCTGCAAATCCCAATAACGACGTGCGCCAACAAAGAGACAGACAATGACTCGCACCGCAGGCAGCCACGTGCGTCGGCTGGCTCAGAGAAAAATAACATAGACGCTAACCTTGAGAAAAATTTTGGCATTCCTTACTGACGCATACAAAATGATAAATGCTTTGCAGTTGAAACTCTGCGCACGAGGAAGAGTAAAGGATTGCACCATATTTCACATGTAAAACCGTTTATTGAGAGATAATCTGTTTTTTAATTTAGTCTTTGCCATAAAATTTTTCACTTCACACTACTAGTACGCGTTGTCACACTTAGAAACTGTTATCATGCAACAATGTTTTGAAACTAACTATCCAGTCTAGAACCTAGGGAACATATTCAGACAGTAGACAGTAATTACCACTGCATTGTGATAGTGAACAGAGAACACAGTGTTACTGTGTGTACATTCTTGCTTGATAGTTGCAAGATTATGTAACGACTATGCGGCTTACATACTTGGAACATATACTGCTAATGAGTCTTTATGCAACATTTTGGTTTACTTGAAAAGACATTCTTTATTTGAAGTACTTTCTGTGTGATTGAAGATGACTTAGTATTTGGTTTCTGTGACAGCTACACGATTATATCACGACACTACTAATATGTGACACAATTTCCATTGTTGCTTTTGCAGTGTATCTGTTTTTCTGAATTCTTCTGGAAAGTAAAACATGTTTTAGTAGTAACTTTTGTGGTATAGCTACAATGAGACAACCTTTTTCGTAGCACAGCAATACATTACAGTATAGTACTTTCTTGATCATGGTACTGTACGTAATAACTACGATATCTATATGTATAGCATTTCACTTTTGTTTATTATGAGGTAAGTACATTGACTTCTACAGAACTTTGCTTACGGACGACGATAATGACTATACTTAGCACATTTTTACCATTAAGTAGTGACAGAGATTATCTTACAACAAGACGCACAGTTTAGCGCTGCAGTACACATATTTGAGTGATTAATTTTGTACTTAAAACATTTATTTTTAAAGATTTTTGCATTACAATGATACAAAGGTTTTCTGTGATACATTTCATTTCATTGCTGTAATCTGTAGCATCTGAGGGTATAATTACATTAATCTTCACGGGGGTACACGCTTACTTTGTGTACCATGTGTTTGTCAAGCACAAGGAGCCCTAGCTAATGTGGTATTTGCTTATACAACTTTACACATCGGTACCATATTCCTCTAACACAGAATTACACAGCTATCTGATCATTTAACTGAGAGAGACAAACATTAATTTTACTACATCAATGACAGATGTTTACGTAGTTACACAGTTGGTAACTTCACACTTACGAAATTGTATTTTGTCTGTACTTTGTGAACTGTTCATATTTTTTCGGATCCATTGTGATATTATGAGAGGTTTGAATGATGTATTTGGTATGGGATCATGATTTTTAAAGTACATTTGAGGTAGATGACACTATTGAAATGAGCAGAGCATTTTTTTTAGGTTTTGACATTATTGAAGAAAGCTGCAACGTTTTTGAGATTTGACTGAGGTGTTATGATGTTATTATTACAACGATGATGTGTATTATGCTGTTGAGGTATGTTTATGGACAATAAGCTGATGCTATATGAGGAATCTGATTATGCTACGTATTTATTATGATGAAATATTGAAGTGTCGATGCAAGACTGACGTGTCAACGAATATGTATGTGTAATAAGGTAAGGACTAATGAGTATTGGTTAGGGGCTCTGATTTGTGAAAAGGGATGTTGGAAACCAAGAATCGTACTTTAAGAGTTATGAAATGTATGTATCTGGATGAATGTATCATAATGCCGACGAAACTTTTTGGACACTGTTATATTTACAGGATTTTGTTTCTACACATTTGTAATGCAAATTCTCGACCTGTGTAATTTTTATATGAGACTGTCACTGTAGCTGAAACTGCTGTCGTAAATATTTCGTTAAGAAAGGTAAAGTGACCTTGACGTAATGCACTGTAAGCACCCAGCTGTGTGACAGTCGCCTGGATAAAAGCCATTAGGTGGTGAAAAAAAGAGGCCATAATCCTCGCTATTGACATTTCTTTGTAGAAAGCATCGCAAATACGACATGCACGAACTTGAAAACATATGATTACACTGTGGAGCTCTTAATTTATGATATTTACTAAAATGCCTAATGAAGTGATGAAAAACATTTTATGTCTATTGTCTTTCTAGTTGAGAGATTTTTTTACTGCCTTTGGAGATGCCATTTGCCTAGTGAATGATGTTTCATGCTTTGTGTTTATTTACTCATTTCGTTTAACATCTAGTTTCTAGCTGCAGTGCAGCATTGGTTAAAATAAAATTTTTAGATGTACTAATATAGTTATTTTATGTCTACAGATCCAGTAAATAATAATTTTATGATCTATCTCCAAAAAAACGAGGGAGCACAAAAAGACATTTCCACTTCACAGGATTTGCATAAATAATTTTTTACGATTTGGTAACTTGTCTGCTAGAGTAAAATCTCGTGATGCATCACTCTTGTGTTAAGTTGTGACATAGGTATTAAACATGGGCATTTTTACTGTAATATTTTTTCTGCTTGAGCTTTGTCATGCTTATGTATAAGTTACTGCATTTGCTGCTGCTGCTTGCCAGGCATAGTGCTATTAAATTTCACCTTGTATTACTCTGTTAAGCCAGTTGTACTACTGATTTATTTTTCTTTTTGCTGCACATTGGCTCATATTAGTGATAATGTTGCATTTGCTCTGCTAATTTAGATATACTGCTGCTTGCTTTGCTAATTTGCATTTTTTGTCATTCCTGTTTGTGTTAATTTGCTGTGTGTTGCTACATTGCCTCGTCCCTTAGTATATATATCTGAGCTCAGTAGATTTAAGTTTGTTTAAGAGGGGGTAGACTATATAAGAAACTAACTATGAAGAATAGGGAAGAAATGCATTGCGACGTTATATGAAAAAGATTTGAGCAAAAATGAGTATTGTACAATGAGAAATATTTATTTAACATGGTTAGATAGGCTTTTGTTGCAGGAGCAGATGTTGAAATAAGAGGAAAGATCTATGGAATGAAGTTTTGGGTTGGACTGCAGTACCAAATGTCACACTGAAAACAAACCCTGTCCTGTCCTTATGTGTTATTCCGCTATGTGTTTGTATACCCTTGTGTATTTGTGTTTTTCCTGTCTTTATGTGTTTAGCTGATACGAGTTATGTTGTAGAATTTTCTAATACTATGTTATTTACTTTGTAAAGATGTTTAGACATTATTAATTCTGTTCTGTTTCAATGGTGAAAGGTGGCTACACTGAGCCACTGCGCCAGAGATTGCGCCAAAGAGTATTATTCAGCCTCCTCCACGAAGTGCTCGTCGAGGTCTCGTGGTAGTCAGTGCTTGGGCAGAACTCGTAGTAGTAAGTGTTTGTTGAGATGTGCTAGTAGTCAGTGCTTGCTGATCTGTGATACTGAAAAGTTCTTGTTGAGATGTGAAAGTAACGAGTCGGTGTGGAGAGATTGTAATGTTTAGAGTGCTTTTCATCAATATAAATGAAGGTAAAAAAAAAATATTTTTTTTCTTTTCTCCCTCATTATTTCAGTGTCCTGAATAATGCGTCATTACAGGTTCAGTCAACAAAGCATCTGGCTTGTGTTCTTGTATTAGAGTGTAATTCTGCTTTCCTTATGCAATTATAGTATTACTAATTTTTTTTTTATCACGTCAGTATAAATGGTATTTGAAATTTCTTGTCTTATTGAAGAAGAACCATGCCAGATGTGTACGTTGAGTCATACTTCCACACACAGAACAGTTATACTTGTGCCTTGGTTTTGTAGGTTTTGTAGTTGCTGGGGACTTAATTAATTATTTGTGTTAACGGAAATTTTCTTTCATTCTTTGTTGTTGTTCTATGCAGTCAGATTGCGTAATAATACTGGTCAGGGCCAACCGTTTACGAGACTTGCGTAATCGGACTTACAGCTACTAAAAATTTAAAAAGTATTTGCATTATATGTAATTAAGCCCCCATGCACGTGGCGACCGCTGCTTCGGATTGTCCCTTGGAATCTTCTGACTGTAAAAATAGTAGACAGTAGTATTGTTGTAGTAATTTGTAGTTTAGTAATTGTAGTTTATATTGCATGTGTAGATTTGGTAATTGTCATTCTTCTAATGGTATTTCATAATTTAATTTTGTTGTCTTGTATACACGTTTTACAATCTAGTGCGATTATTTCAATTGTTCGTTAATCGTGTTTGAGGGAAACATCTCGTGTGAATGGTATTGTAGGAGATAAGGAGTCATTGTGTGTAATTTTCGTACAGTGACGTGTTTTGTATGTTTTGTAAATGATTACGCGATCGATGAAAAAGGCAAAAATGATGGATAGTGAGAATGACGAAATTGTTAACATGGCGAACTCGCCAACAGAGGAAAACAGTGTGATGAATAATGAAGTGGAAAACAATGTAATAAGTCGGGAAAATAGTCTGGAACCATTTCAAAATTTTTCTCAATCAGAAAATTCACAGAATACGAGATTAACGATAGAAGATTCTGAAATAGTATCGAACACAGATAACCTTACAGCTATGACGAAGGAAGTTGGTTTTGTGGGAAATGTTAGGGTCGAAAGGAATTTTGAACTAGCTCATACGGAGCAGTTGATGGGTGCAATATTAAATTTTGGATCACTGTTAGACTCACTGGGATCACAGTTATGATCTGAATTTAAAACAGAGATGGGAACTTTGGCAACACGGTTAGACTCACAAATAGGAACAATTAAAACAGAGATAGGAACAATTACAACTGGTATGGGAACAATGGAAACAAGGTTAGACTCAGTGGGATCACAAATAGGAACAATTAGAACTGAGATGGGAACAATGGAAACACGGTTAGACTCACGAATAGGGACATGTTTCAAAAATATGAAAGATGAATTAAAGAAAGAAATCAGAGAAGAAGTACAACCGATTTTGAATTCTCATAATAATAGATTAGTTGCAGTAGAGATTAGACAAAGGGAACAGGATAGAGAACAGGAAGAAAGAGATCGAGTGATAGTACAGAAATTTCCAGAGTTAAATTTACAACGTGCACACGATAAGGAAGAAATTTTTGAGAGAATCGAGGAATCCGTACCAAATGACAGAATAAATAACCTAACACAACAATATGAACAGTTAACTACCAAATGTGTCAATACTGAAACCCGAGTCGCGACACTTACGGAAGACGTAAATAAACAGAAAGAAAAAATAGGTGACTTATCGGAAAGAGATGAGGAGATTTCAGATAAATTGACAAGTCTTAGTTTAAATGGGGACAGAGATTCAGATGATACAGCACCATTGCCATTTGCAGAAACCGAAGAGTATCAGAACATAAATAAACATGTTGAAGATCAGGGAAAATTTAATGAACGCATTAAAAGGGAAGTTGAGGCATTACGAAAGCAAGTCAAACAAATTGAAGGCGAAATCGTAGGAAAAGACGGCAAAAGAAATTTAGAATCACAGATACCAGAGGGGTTTGAAGAAAATAATTTGTTTCATTTACGGGATGCAACAAGAGAGCGCCAGGCGCGTGGATTTAACAATAATCGTCATTGTGACTGGGACAGACGCGGTAGGTCTTTGTCGCCACGAGGCGAAATCTTTGACTATAAACACTTCTTGACTGTTCGGAAATTTAAGATCTCTCGCAATTTTAAGAATAACATACATCCAAGTGCATGGTTAGATCAATTTATGTACGCACTTCCGCCAAATTTGCCACTAAGTCACAAACTGGAAATTATGTGCGGCTATTAATGTCCTCAGGGGATTCACTACTCTAAGTGAATATGTGCTGCAGCGAGCATAGGGCCCCGAGCTGTAGTGGTGCTATTTCCCTTTTAGTTTTCTGCACCGCTGCCTACTCTTTTACTATTCTTTGCATCTGTCAAAACAACTCTTTGACTATCAATCTATCTAGACGGTAGATAAACAATAACCTGATATGACTATTTTACCTAAATGTGATTTCGGAAATTACCGTTTGGACTTACTGTATCTTCAGCAGCATTCATTCGTAGCTTAAATGAAATTTTATCTGTTTATCTTCGTGACAATATTACTTCATATGTTGACGACATTCTTATTGCTAAACATTCTTGGAGTGAGCACAACAAAATTTTGGATTCATTATTACGTATTTTTGCAAGAGTTGGCATTACAGTGAACTTCGAAAAATCTGAATTTGGTCGTTCTCAGGTGAAATTTCTCGGTCACTTTATTTCTACAGAAGGTATTCTTCATGATCTAGAAAAACTTGACGCTATTCGCAATGACATTCTTTTTAAACGAAAATCGGTTGACAACTCTTTTTGGTTAGTTTGTATTCCTGATGAGTGGGTCAACAAATTGATTTAGTACACACATTTCAGTTATGCGCACTTTGGTCCCAGAAAATGCTTCCATAAATTACGAAAAAATTGCTACTTCAGTAACATGGGAAAACGTATTCGATCTGTTCTGGCCAAATGCAAATTATGTCAAAAGGCTAAGCCGCCAACAATTTCTCACAGAGCACCGTTGTTTCCTATCATTCCAGCGAAATTAAAAGACATGGCTGCAGTTGATTTGTTCGGTCCAGTGGTTCGTTCTACTAATGGTTTTGCGTACATTTTCGTAGCAGTGGAGTTGACATCAAAATATGTGTGTTTTACACCGTTACGCAAAGCAACAGCTCGTTCAGTATCTAATGCTTTCATCAATCATTTTCTTAAAGAAGTTGGTCATGTTGATAAGGTTATATCAGATAATGGATCACAGTTTCGTTCTAAAATTTGGCTTCGTACTCTACGGCGTCGTGAAATTAAACCAATTTTCATTTCACTTTTTCACCCTCAATCTAACGCTTCAGAGAGATGGATGAAGGAAATCAATAAATTGTGTCGTCTTTATTGTCATCAGAATCACAGAACGTGGGATCAGTATCTTCATATTTTTCAAAACATTCTGAATGAACTTCCTAATGATTCAACTTCTTTACCGCAATTAATGATATTAAAAAACAAAGCACCGACAAATCGCATATCTGAAATCGTTCCTTTTCCGCCTTCACGGAAACTGCGGCATTCTGAAGTTGTGAACCTGGCTCTACAAAATATTGCATCTGCGGCTGCTAGAAGAGAGAAATCAGCGAAACGTCCTGGTAGTTCAAAAACTTTTTCAGTTGGCCAAAAGGTGTTAATTAAGTCTCATCGTTTGTCTCATAAAGGAAAAGGCTTGTGTCGCAAATTTTTTCTGCTTTATAACTGTCCATATAGAATTCGCAAAATTATTCATGATAACACTGTCGAAGTAGAAACTCTTAAATCGCGACGCTCTAAGGGAATACATCATATATCTAACATTAAAATTTTTGTGGAATGATATACTTTTGAAAAATTTTTGTGGAATGACATACTTGTGAGAAACTAACAGCTACATGTAAACACGCAGAGTACAAGGATACCGCGCTGTGTTTTGGCGGCGGCACATACTCAAAGCAACAGTCAAGTCTGCGCGCCGCACAAGGCAGTCGTTGACCGCAAACAATTGCTTCCTACGTCACGCGCCTACAGCTGATCGAGCGCTCAGGGCGAATGCACTGACAGCCGTAAACAAATACACAGTTTAATTTCTCCGATTAAATTCAGTATAAAGCTATAGTGACTTGATGAATTATGTTATTAACATTCAGTATTTTTCAGGATACGGTTCTATAAAATATTTAAGAACTTCAGGTAAATTCTGTGCGTGTCCGACGTTAAGACGACTTGCTATCGAGAAATTTTCAGGAAGAATGTAATTTCGAAGAAGAAACTAATAAACTAAAAGAGGTAACTATTAATTGAGTTTATTTTTTCAGGTAACAAATTTCCACTTAGGTACGTACTTTAGACGTAATATGCTGCTCGCAATTGCGTGATTCATACTTTGTGCTAAATTTCATGTTCTATGAAATTACTTGTGAAGCGACGTGCTTGCGTACATTTGCTGATTTTTGTCAATGTTTTATTAATGAACAGGGTTGTAACTTGTGTATATTATGCATCGCTTGGCTGCAATGCTTTTTCACTGATGTCATATTTTTCTATTATGTGCATGCTGTGCTTATTTATTTAAATTATAATTGTCACCTGATTAATTGTGCTGACTGTGGATATGTATGTAAGTTATACTTTGTGATTTATCTGCTTGCGCCTTCATGTTTACTTATTAAGATTACATATGAACATTTATTTGCTTATGCTGATATGATGCTAATGACCTGTTTGCTGCTATGCGTATGGATTGCATATTTATACATTTCTGTTTGTTGTCATAACTACTCTTTAATTTGGTGTATAGAAATGCTGATATACTGTGTACAAACATAGAGTTTAGGTCACACTATTGTATTAATTATAGATTGTTTGCTTGGCAGAGCCTCGTTGTAAGAATTGTGCTGCATCCACTTGTTGACATTCTGTTCTCTACTGGTATATTTACTCGCTATTGCTTGTTTTGCTTACGCTCAGTGCCTTATATTTTTAAGATAAGAAAATGAAGTGCTATAATTCGACGAACGACATTAGTACAAGAAACTTCATAGAAGTCACATGAGCTGAGGTTTTATGAAAGCTGTAGAAATTTATGCTAATAGGAAGGAAGCTAACGACATGACATACCAAAACTAGGTTTAGACCATTGACAGTTATTACACTGCATTTTTCGTGAGCAATTGAAATAGGAAGTGACACTTGACACAAGAAATACTCCACATGTTTGCTTCTGTTTGCCATAATTCTTGAAGTGGTGTACACACTGTGAAATATTATGATCATTCACACTCCGTAATCGTACTTAATTACTGAGAGTTATCCGAACTAAGTCTGTTAGAGGTCAGGTATGCATTTCTTTTGTTTATAATTCATAATGAGTAGAAGATTTGGCTCAGATGGATTACACAGAGGTTGTGTGTTGACAATGTGTCTTCGGATTGTATGGGATGATGAGGTTTGCATTAGCATTTTATCTGTACTTGTTCTAGGAGACTGACTAGAGGAAAGAGTTGTTATGGAAGTGAAATGATATTGGCGATAAGGTTTATATGTATCGACGTATTGAAGAGGTATTATTGAGATTATGTGAAGTTGATGATTATTGGAGTTTTGGTGGACAAGAGGTAAGGTAAATGCTATTAATGATAAGGTTTATATGTGTCGACATAAGAGGTATTATTGAAGTATTGAGATTATGTGATGCTGATGATTATTGGAGTTTTGGTGGATAAGAGGTAAAGTAAGTGAGGTGCATATTTTTTTGTTGGTCTATATGGAACAAGGAAGATGAAGATAGCAGACTAGAATACTAAAGTGGAAGGAAGATTGTCTACACACACTTTGTTAAATCACTAAGAAGTATATACTTTTTTTTTGAAGAGAGGAAGTATTTGCATATCTTGGCACACTGACAGTTGTTCAGCCACAGTACATTTGATTTGGCTTGGCAAACATTGGTCTTGACATGATAACTATGACGTTGACTTAACTATTATTGATACTTTTTTTTTGAAGAGAGGAAGTATTTGCATATCTTGGCACACTGACAGTTGTTCAGCAACAGTACATTTTGATCTGGCTTGGCAAACATTGGTCTTGACATGATGACTATGACGTTGACTTAACTATTATTGACTGTTATACATTGCTGCCACTACTACTTGATACACATGATGAACATCAAATTTTGACAGAATTGCATTTACACAGTTAACACTATTCAATTGCACAGTAGTACTTAATGTGGATGAAAGATGAGTGAGTGTGTTTTGTGTGTTTTCCTTTCCTAATCCTACCCACCTATGTCCTAAATATTATTTTATTTGTTTGTAGTGGCTTCCACTGACACCCATAAATATTATAGGTTTACTGATATTTGAGTATTTGTAATAGTTAATATGACAATTATCTGATATCATTTGTGTGTTTATTAGAATTTATATGTTTAGTGTGTAAAAGCATTTGTATGTGTATTCAAACTATTGTTCATGCTTGAACTGTCTGATTAGTGATGGTGAATATTATGAACTGTTACCTGCACTTTTTCAACATAATGGGTGCCACTTAGAAATGATTAATTTCTGCTGATGAACTGTGTGATTACGATAGTGAATATTATGGACTGTTACTTGTACTTTTTCTACGTGATTGGTGCCAGTAGGACATGTTTAATTTCTGCTTATAAACTCTGATGAACAGTGTGATTAGAGATTGTGAATATTATGGACTGCTGTCTGGACCTACTCAACATTGCTGGGTGCCACTGATGGACTGCTTCTACTGAAATGATGTAACTTGTTGGTGTCTGCACCTGTTCAACATTGCTGGGTGCCACTGATGGACTGCTTCTACTGAAATGATGTCACTTCTAGCTGTGTGTACCTCTTCAACATTGCTGGGTGCCACAGATGAAACTGCTTCTACTGAAATAATGTCACTTGTTGCTGTGTGTACCTGCTCAACATTGCTGAGTGCCACTAATGGAACTGCTTCTACTGAAATTATGTCACTTGTTGGTGTCTGCACCTGCTCAACATTGCTGGGTGCGACTGATGGACTGCTTCTACTGAAAAGTTGTCACTTGTTGGTATCTGCACCTGTTCAACAATGTTGGGTGCCACAGATGGAACAGTTTCTACTGAACTAATGTCACTTGTTGGTGTCTGCACTTGTTCAACACTACTGGGTGCCACTGTTAGAACTGTTTCTACTGAAATGATGTTACTTCTTGCTGTCTGCACCTACTCAACATTGCTGGGTGCCACTGATGGACTGCTTTTTACTGAAATAATGTGACTTGTTGCTGTGTGTACCTGCTCAACACTACTGGGTGCCACTGATGGACTGCTTCTACTGAAATGATGTCACTTGTTGCTGTGTGTACCTGTTCAACATTGCTGGGTGCCAAAGATGGAACTGCTTCTACTGACATAATGTCACTTGTTGGTGTCTGCACCTGCTCAACATTGCTGGGTGCCACTGATGGACTGCTTCTACTGAAATGAAGTCACTTGTTGGTGTCTGCACCTGCTCAACATTACTGGGTGCCACTAATGAACTGCTTCTACTGACATAATGTCACTTGTTGGTGTCTGCACCTGTTCAAAATTCCTGGGTGCCACTAATGAACTGCTTCTTTTGAAATGATGTCACTTGTTGGTGTCTGCACCTGCTCAACATTACTGGGTGTCACTAATGGACTGTTTTTTACTGAAATAATGTAACTTGTTGCTGTGTGTGCCTGTTCAACATTGCTGGGTGCCACTGTTAGAACTGTTTGTACTGAAATGATGTTACTTCTTGCTGTCTGCACCTACTCAACATTACTGGGTGCCACTGATGAACTGCTTCTACTGAAATAATGTCACTTGTTGGTGTCTGCACCTACTCAACATTGCTGGGTGCCACTGATGGATTCTTTCTACTGAACTAATGTCACTTGTTGGTGTCTGCACTTGTTCAACACTACTGGGTGCCACTGTTAGAACTGTTTCTACTGAAATGATGTTACTTCTTGCTGTTTGCACCTACTCAACATTGCTGGGTGCCACTGATGGATTGCTTCTACTGAACTAATGTCACTTGTTGCTGTGTGTACCTGTTCAACATTGCTGGGTGCCACTAATGGAACTGCTTCTGCTGAATGATGTCACTTGTTGGTGTCTGCACCTGTTCAACATTGCTGGGTGCCACTGATGGACTGCTTCTACTAAAATGATGTCACTTGTTGGTATTTGCACCTGTTGACCATTGCTGGGTGCTACTACTGGAACTGTCAACTACTTGTTTCTTGAACTATGGAAAACATGTTATGTGAACCTTTGTATAAACTGATTTTTTGTGTATTGTGTAAACTATTATGTAAAGCCACATGTATGAAAAGAATTTGTATTGCTTACTGTATTTTATATAGTAGGTTATTGAAAGGTCAGTGCAAAGCCAAAAAATTTTAACTAATTATGTGATATATAGGTATTAATATTATTTTTTTATTTTTGTCTGTATTTTTGTGGACAAATTTGGTGGTATTTTCACCACCAATGCTGGCAAAAATACCATCAAATTCTGGCCCGTGGAGGAGGGGCGTATGAAAGGTGGCTACACTGAGCCACTGCGCCAGAGATTGCGCCAAAGAGTATTATTCAGCCGCCTCCACGGAGTGCTTGTCGAGGTCTCGTGGTAGTCAGTGCTTGGGCAGAACTCGTAGTAGTAAGTGTTTGTTGAGATGTGCTAGTAGGCAGTGCTTGCTGAGATGTGATACTGAAAAGTTCTTGTTGAGATGTGAAAGTAACGAGTCGGTGTGGAGAGATTGTAATGTGTAGAGTGCTTTTCATCAATATAAACGAAGGTAAAAAAAAAATATTTTTTTTCTTTTCTCTCTCATTATTTCAGTGTCCTGAATAATGCGTCATTACAGGTTCAGTCAACAAAGCATCTGGCTTGTGTTCTTGTATTAGAGTGTAATTCTGCTTTCCTTATGCAATTATAGTATTTCTAATTTTTTTTTATCACGTCAGTATAAATGGTATTTGAAATTTCTTGTCTTATTGAAGAAGAACTGTGCCAGATGTGTACGTTGAGTCATACTTCCACACACAGAACAGTTATACTTGTGCCTTGGTTTTGTAGGTTTTATAGTTGCTGGGGACTTAATTAATTATTTGTGCTAACGAAAATTTTCTTTCATTCTTTGTTGTTGTTCATGCAGTCAGATTGCGTTATAATACTGGTCAGGGCCAACTGTTTACGAGACTTGCGTAATCGGACTTACAGCTACTAAAAATTTAAAAAGTATTTGCATTATATTTAATTAAGCCCCCATGCAATGCTCATATGTGAAATTAATGTTTCGAAAACTATTCTCATTATTTTATGTATTTACTTATGTCATAATTCCTGTAACAATGATGTATATCTTATTCGATTCTTTTGTAAAACCTGTATTACTACAAATATTATCTGTATTATTATGTTTAATGGTGTTTTCTGTATCTTTGTAATTGTATTCTCATGTTATAAAATTGTAATGTACACCAGTTCATCAAATTAAGTAACTTGTAAGCATACATTTCACTGCACACATTTCTGTTGGTCATAGTATATGCACAATATGTGGAAGTTGGGACTGTTAGTGTTTGCATGTGTGTTAATAATTCAGCAAGGGACTAGTTAACAGCATTGCTGGTTCTAAGGACATTCCAAAAAATTTTGGTTCATGGACTTGCTATATTATCCACAAGACTCTTCAATGGTGATTGTGCACTCGCACAGTCACAATGGATGGCTGCTAGCCATTTCTACAAGGACTACAGTGGGTCTGCACATTTGATGGCCCACCAATACCATAATTTATACAAGGCCTACAGTGGGTCTATACCTTTGATGACTCACCAATACCATTATTTCTACAAGTACTGCAGTGGGTCTGCACCTCTAGTGGCCCACCAATATCGTAATCTCTACCAGGACTACAGTGGGTCTGCTCTGTGATGACCTACCTACCAATATTCTTCAAAACTTCGACTGACTCTGCGGTGGGTTTGTTTTGTTGTGGACCATTACCTGTCTGCATGTCAAGAGTCAGCATTATCTTTCTGTTGGTAGGACAACACTACTTCTTTCAAGACTACATGGAAATCCACTACTTCTGCGTGCATTTTCTTTTACTGCTCAGACTTTGTGCATAAAATTGTAATTAATACTGTGATGAATGATCAGGACTGTCTTTATGGACTGTGAGAAAATTTTAGCTTTTGACCGACATTGTATCATTAAGTGTGTGCATGTGATTTCTTTGTTATTGTAATTGTGAAAATTTTTTAACAAATATGTATTGGCCCAAAACAATTTGTAAAATTTTTTGTGGGGCGCATGGGGGCTATGTAAGTGGGCTGTTTAGGTTCTTATATTGGTAACGCTACCGCCACATAGTGCTCTGTATGAAAATCACTGGATGTGCTGTGTGCAGTCTGCGGCTGGGTGGCATTGTTGGAATAGTCGCTATTGTAGTGTTGGGCAGTTGGCTGTTAACAGTGCCTAGAGTTGCGCAGTTGGAGGTAAGCCACCAGCAGTGGTGGATGTGGGGAGAGAGATGGCGGAGTTTTGAGAGCGGATGATCTGGATGTTTGTCCATCAGAGACAGTAAATTTGTAAGACTGGATCTCATGAACTGATACATATATTATGACTTTTGAACTATTATGGTAAACACATTGTTCGTTCTTTATCAAAATCTTTCATTTGCTAATTACGCCTATCAGTAGTTAGTGCCTTCAGTAGTTAGAATCTTTTATTTAGTTGGCAGCAGTGGCGCTAGCTGTATTGCAGTTGTTCGAGTAATGAAGGTTTTTGTAAGTGATTGATGAAAGGTATAGATTATTGTTAGTCAGGGCCATTCTTTTGAAGGGATTTTTGAAAGTCAGATTGTGTTGCGCTAAAAATATTATGTGTTAGTTTAGTGTTGATGAGAATAGGTATAGAGCGAAATGTCTGAGTACGTTCAGTTCTGCTCAGCTGTTTGAAAATCAAATAATGTAAGAGGTTTATCAGCACAATAACTCAGTAATTTTTCTAAGGGGACGTTTCACGTTCTACTGGGTATCAGAGGTGCCTGTGTGTACAACAGTCTGGATCACCACCTCTGAAGTTCTCGCTGTATGGTGGTACAACATGCAATGTATGGTTTTCATGAACAACAAAAAGGGTGGAAATGATGTTTATGTTATTCTCTACTCCAATTTTCTTTACAGGTTCCGGAACTCAATGGACCAAGGTGATGCAAAACTTTTTGGTGTGTGTAGTTGTGTTTTCCAAATGGAAAGTCCGTTTTGCAAATGATAGTATTATTGATGAATAACAACCAAGTGTATAAAGGATTTTCTACTAGTTCAAGGAATAATTAAGAGTTCTTAAAGGTAAGATTGTTTTGTCTGAAACAAATTATCAGTGTCTGAGGCAATACATATTTTTGTGGGGATTTATCCCATTTATTGTTTGTCATCTTCTATTATGGTACTGCAGCTTCGTTTTCTTGTTCCATTTACTGGCATCACTAACTTCCTGCCCTACTTGACCATTAGCAGCAGCAACACTATGTATCAATAAGTGCACTGCTGTACCATCTCTGGAGTGACCAATAGTATTTCCGGGTCATTGTGCATCCGGCAGTCAGCTGGAGATGGACCAACTGTGCATTCGGGAACGCAGCAGCAGTGAAGTCGGGGACAGAGCGCCAGTGAGGTGCAGACAGACGGTCTCGCCGACCGCTGGCGACACACATAAATTGTCCGATGGTGGGAGATTGGAGTGGGACGACTGCTGGTTGATTATTCAGTTGGCCGTCTCATCGGCCGACATATATTTGATCCTTTCACCATTTCCGGGCCTGGTAATTGGTTGGTTGGCGTGGAGGAGAAAGGAAATCTCTGTGGCGTGCAGTTCGGCTGGGCCCGCTAGCAGCCTCTATGCGGCGCCAGAGTGTGTGGTGCTGTTCTCATTGCTATGAGATTCGTGGCTCACCGATCTGGACTTGAAAGTTGAGTTTTCACTTATTCTACCAGCAACTCACGACTCTTCACATTGTGTCATTTGGAGTTCGTTGACAGTTGTTGGGATATTCCTGCAACCAACATCATGGGTTTTCAAGTTTGCAAATTTTACCCACCCTCCAGTGGAGTTTAACTGTATTTGGTTATTTGAATTGAAGTGCACCAGCAGAATCTTCTGCCTTGGTGCCGTTAATGTTCCGGTTACCTGCCCTGGCTGTTGACGTAAATTCAGGCAGTGTATTTTCCTCATCATGTTGTCGCTGTCAAGCACGGTGTGTAGTTTGACAACTCAGTGTATAATTGGTTTTGGGCAGCAATACCGTCTATGTTGTTCGATTGAACTCCCTGTTGTGTGCTGGTTGGGTAAAGTGGAGGTTATCTTGTCAGTGGGTCCACTGACTGACTGTCGGTTGCGTTGTTGTTGGATCAACAATGGTTGGGCTGACTGCTTGTCTCACCTAAGCATTAGTGTTTGAATTCCAGACCGACCCTCAGAACTTCTGAGTGCCCTTGGGTGTACTGCCTTTTCTTGTTTGTTCTTGTTGTTTGTATTTGTATGGCTTCTAGCCGATTTTTAGATTAAGGTTTTTTTTCCCCTTAAGGAGTCAGATGGTTTGGGCCTTCAGCCTAATTTGAGAAATGTTTTACGTAAAGCCTTTGGCATTTTTAAAATTAATGTAATTTTGAATTTAAGTTGTTTACTCTTAAAGTGCCAGGTTCTTTGGGCCTTTGGCCTAATTAAGGAACTGTTTTAAGATAAGGCTTTGCCTTTTAAATTTCTGATTTTGGTTGAACTTTAAGTTATTGGCTTTCAGCTGTTTTAATATTAAAGTGGTATTGCCCTTAAGGCATCGGATTGTACGGCACGTTCAGCCCCTAATTAAGTTCCAAAACTAAAGCTGCGTTTTTTTTTTATTTTTCTTGGTTCTTGTAATGTTTGATCAAATAAAAGGTTGTATGTTTGACTGTAACTGACAGCCACTTATTTTGACCCATTTCCACAACTTAAACTACTGGTCCCGTCCTGCAGGTATAGCAGCATCTCAATAATCTATTTGGCTTTCTCATGAACTATTTTTATGCTTATAGGTGTTTTGTGGCATCTGTAGTTTTATGAACTCACTTAGAAATAGAATTTATTATTAGAGGCTATAAATAAGCTGAATGTCATAAATATGAAAAGTGGGTGTAGGGAAGACAGTAATTTGAGAATGCAGCAGGCACGCCTACAAAAAGAAAGTAATGAGAACAGAGAAATAAAGGTAGTAAACTACGTGAATAAGTTGGTCAAATAAAACTAAATATATGATTTGGTTGAAGAGAGATGTTGTACGTTAGTTGGGGCAGGTTAATTGACGTGAAACGTATTATAATATGAATATGATGTTTCTGACAAGTAAATTGAGCTAAAGGATATTATGGAAAAAGTACTAAACTTCAGAGTAAGTACAGTATGCATACAGTACAATAGTTAGAAAGTTGATCAGCACACTAGAGTGGTACATGACACTAGGATGAAATATGACTTTGAAGTGCACTTAATTCCCTTTCTTTTTCCTCTACATGACCCATGATACATTTGTTGTTTGTCCTTTGCTTCTGATATTATAAATTCTCCTCATACAATGTGTTTATGTTTTTCATATATGTTCTTTATTATCTTTGTTCCTATGTTTTACATGTTAGTTGTTAGTTCTGAGTAACTGAACATTTTCTGCAACTTAAAATCTATTGTCCTGTGCATACCAGTCAGTTCCTACTCTTGTTAATTTTACTTTGTATCTGCCACAGAATGTTGCATAATTTGCATAATTCTTCCTGTATGTAGATGTTTTCTGATCAATACCGGTTATTGTAATCTACAAATATTCATGTTTTGTACATAAGTTTCTTTTTACATTCTCATGCAGTTCTTTTGTTCTCCTATATATGTCTTTCCTAGGGATAAGGTCATTTCCTAGAGAGACAATAATGCATATGCAGTTCATATTTTTGTAATGTATTATAAAATCACATGTGTTACAGCAACTAATGATATTAATATAAGACATACGCATGTTCTTTTAAAGTTATTTTATGCTGACTGTGAGTATGATTATTATGTCATTAGAATGCAAAGAATGTATTTACAAAAACAAATGCTCATATTCAAGATAGACATCTAGATTGTGAGTAAGTGTTAAGAATTAATTATGTTCCTAATCTAATGAACATGAACTAAAGAATGAAAGAAAATTGGAGGATAGTCTATTCATTATTTTTGGATGGCTCGACTCAAGAACAATTGATTAATGATAAAATAATTGGTCATGAGATTGAGTTAATTTGAAAACTAGTTTATTCTTTAATAAAAATTGAAACACAATTACTTTTTTCATAATTGAATTCTGTATACCATCAATTTTTGTTTGTGATTAATAAACTAAACGTTCTAAATCAGTATGATTCAATCACCTCAAATTTAAAGTACTCAAATAATTCAGAACTCATGTCATCCTTATTACCTTTTATTTTAATATCAAAATATACTTTACCTTCCTTAATAACACAAACAGCAAAGTTAATATTGTAACGAATTTCAAAGAACTTTTCTAAAGTAACAAACTGCATTTATACATAAAATTTTTGTAAAACAATTTTGTCTTATTAATAATTAACGTTATCTTTTTTAAGCAACTATTATGTGAATGATCAGATCTCAGCCATTTAACATTTGCCTCATCTCCTTTCTTTCAACAAGACACATAGAAAGAATAGCATTTCAATTTCGAAAATTTCTGTTGTCTGAAGGGCTGCAAATTATATTTTCAAAAATTCTTTTGAGTTAACTAATCCTAACTTTATCTCCTATTTTAAATTTTTGTTTGCCATTAGATACAACACCAGATGAATTATAATTTTTGCCATAACTTCATTTGGCTTCATTTTTTGTTGAATGTTTTGTATTATAATGTTTGTTGTTTAGGTTCACCCACTTATAATCTCTTCCACATTTTTTCTTTTAGCATTGTATTGAATTTTTCAAAAACAGATGCCTTTAATTCAGTAAAATTTAAATAATTATATACATTATATTTTTTATAAGTTCTTAAAATTCTTTATTATAGGACACTTTACCATTATCTGGTTGTAGTTCTCTTGGAGTTCTGTCTCTAAATATTTTTTAAAAAGCAACAGCTACATTTTTATCCACTTTATCTTTGACTGGCACAGCCAAAACAAATTTTGAAAACCCATCTGAGTCCCTTTCTAATAGATCAGTGTGCTATAAAGCATCTATACCAAATGTGAGAGTATTTCATCTTTTAAAATTTTTTATCACTGATGTACATAATGTATAACTTATTTCCTCTCGACTGTTAGCAGTATTTGATTTGTTCACTCCATCACCTACAAATTTTTTTAAGAAATTTACTCTTTTTCGTCTTGCATATTATGCAAAAACCTTCCAAGTTCTGTCTTCCATTTTAGTTGTTATATTGTGAGGATTATGTGTGTCAGTAAACTTTCTGAACTTCAGGCACAAGGCATGGTTATCCATTTATGGGAACTAAAATTGTAGTAATTATTGTTATAATTGATCATTTTCTAATACCAAGTCAGTAAAATGAGTAATCACCTGAAACATTTGAAGTGTTAACAGAATTATTTAGAGATATAAAAAATCTATCTTTCATTTTTGTTTTAGCTTGGTGGATTATTTGGTTGAGTAGAATACAAAATTTACAACTCAACGACATTATACCTTTGTATCTCTACTTTAAAATAAGTAGTTGACAGGTTGCTATATACATTGGCTTCAAAAATAAAACTTCTCTCAATTTTTACATCATGGTCAAATGTATATTTTAATGCTTCATCACCAGTACCAAACTTAAATTTCCCTTTATATTTGTCACACATTTTATTTTGAAGACATGCTGTGAAATGTGTCTTTAAGAAATAATTTGTAAAAGTTTTTTCTACTTCCTTTTTTGTAAAGTAATCTTTATAAATCTGATTGACATGTATTGTGTTAACACAATTATTGAATTTTATTAGAAAAGTTGTGTATTTAGATTTGGTAATATTATATTTAATTCACTTTCTAAGTATTGTTTGGTATCTACATCACAGCCATTTGCAGGATCTTTTATATCTACCTGTAAAATCAATATACCATTAGTTACTTTGAAAATGTTATGTAATTCTTATTGAAATTGTTTAATTATTTTAGTTGAAAACTTAAATTTTAGAAATAGTTTGTTAATTTATCTTATATCCAGATATGTTTATTTATTGAATTGGAAGTATTATTGAATTTATAATTATCTGACAACAGTTATAGTACAAATACACACAAATGCTTACAAATGTCTGTGTCAAAATTTTGTATTCTCTAAAAACTGTAGTATAGTAATTTTTTTCCCAAATAGTTAACTAACTGTTTTGGTATGTTGCCACCAAATGAATCAAAAACAATTTTTGTTTTATTTGTTTTATAGTAACAAATCCAGAGTGTGTATAATCAGATAAATCTAAATTTCCAATTTCATCTTCGTTATTTTTTGGTTTGTGTGATAATTCATTAATCATGAAGACACCTTGAAAGTGTTTAATATTTATTGTTTTGCAACTTTTTCTATATCGAAATTACATAATGCTTTTGGATGCATACTGATTATTTGTTGGAATTTCGTTTTTTAAACCTGAACCTTTTTTTTATCGATTCTTTGATTATGCCCTTTTTGGTCTTCCAATTCTTTATCACCTTTATTTTTGTTGTAATTGTATTTGCAACAGCAGCTGATCCATCATCTAATGAACACATGGAGCATAGGGAACGATGCAGGAGACCCGCACCGCTGACTAGGCAAGGTCGTAGCGGAGGTGGTTCGCCATTGCCTTCCTCCAACTGTAATGGGGATCAGTGATGATGATGAAGACAACACAACAACACTCTATCATCTTGAGGCAGCGAAAATCCCTGACCCCACCTGTATCGAACCCAGGACCCTGTGCATGGGAAGCGACAACATTACCCCAAGACTACGAGCTGCAGACAGTTCATTATAATAATATTGCAAAAAATTAGTGGAAAAAATGCTTTTTGTTGTGTTAATCTAGAGCCTTATTCTTTTTTGTTAGACATTCAATAGTTTTTTCACAGTGGGTATACCTAATGTTATGAATAAATTTCTACCTTTTTAATCTCTTTCTTTTGACCATCAATTAAAAGCTTTCAATGCTATGCTACTGTTCATTATTAAGTTTAATTTTAATTGCTTTTTATTTAGTTTTCCCACTAGGTAGCAATTTGTAAACAGTACTGAAGTTATTCTTTTATGTAGATAAAAATTTTATGAGAATGTATATTTTATAGTCCCCAACTATTTTCATCAAGTTCAATGTCTATACCTAATTTTTTCCATACATTATTCCTCTAACTGCTGTTGCAGCTAATTTTTCTCCTTATGAAGCATCAGAAGCATGCATTCTCTCTTTTAGAGCTAACTAAAGTTCTTTATCTGCTTCATGTCTTTTCTCTAAATCTTTATGACCTTTATAGACAATGTCATATTGTTTACAAGCTTCATCTAATGGATTAATTCCTTCATCTCTTCTAGTTAAACTTTCATTTCTTTCATTTGTTTTTATTTCATTTGGATTATTATCAGAATATAATGCTCATGACTGGTACAATATCTTCATATAATTTTATAAATCAACAGTATTCAATTTTGTGTTCAAATAATCCATAGTAATCTGTTTTTAGTTAAAAGATTTATCTGTCCACCTGCACCTTCATATTCTTATTCAATGATTTTTAATTTATCTCTGTTGAATTCATCTGGCAGACAACCAACAAATTTAAATGTACCAACAAGTATTAATCGAAAAACTTCATCTTTGCTATGGTTGATGTACTTACCGTTTTTCACTTATATTTATTTTTTAACATCAGTCTCTTCTTTTTTTTTACTTTTTTTTATTCTGCACAATTATTCAGTGCAGCATGCATTTCTGATCCACTTAATGTGTGATAAAACTGTGGACTTTCATATTATTTTAAATTTTTCATCTTTTTTCAGTGGAGCCCGTATTCCTCAATCATTTAATGTATAATCAAACATAGAACATTTATCATCAGACTATTAGTAATGTGGACTTTTATATCTTAGAAAAACCCCATGATATGGAATCAATTGTTTTTCTGCTTCTCTACTTGCTGCAATAGCTTTCAGAAAATTATCATCTAATCCCACCGAGCAAGGTGGCGCAGTGGTTAGACTCTGGACTCGCATTCGGGAGGACAACAGTTCAATCCCGCATCCAGCCATCCTGATTTAGGTTTTCCGTGATTTCCCTAAATTGCTCCAGCCAAATGCCGGGATGGTTCTTTTCAAAGGGCACTGCCGACTTCCTTCTCCATCTTTCCCTAATCTGATGAGACCGATGACCTCACTGTCTGGTCTCCTTCCCCCAACAAACCAACCAATTAACCAACCAAAATTATCATCTAATCCTGATATTCCTTGTTTTACCTGCTGGATTGCATCAATAACAGGCTGGTTGTCTTTGTTAAATTTTACATATTCTGTTCTTGGTTGTTGTTTCCAAAGCTTGAATGGTTTTTTTCAATTTTTCAGTTTTTTATTTCATTCAGCTTTTCTGACAACTTTTCGGACTTTGTATTTTGCAACGATTTACTGCAGAAAAACATTAACAAATTATTTTTATGTGATAAAGAACCTTTAATTTGATCTTTGTATTTACCTTCAGTGGGTTTCCTAGTTATATCTATTGTAAAAAATTCGAATTGATCATCATTTCAGCATTTACTACAATCTCCTTGAAATTGATCAAACTTTAAATAACCACCAACAAACTTATGGTAAATATGATTTATATTTGTATCATCTTGTGTAAATATATTTAAAAATTTAGATTATGTTTTACTAATTGTTTTGCTATTTTTGAATAAAAACAACCTCATTCCTTTATTTCTGTCTCTAGTAAAATATTATGTAACTAAATCCTAATTTTCGAGAATGGAATCATTGAATACTACAAGTGAATTACCTTGACATTCATCTATTGTTATAATTTCTTGATTATTCTGAATAAAAGTAGTAATCATATGATTATTTTAATCTTCCAGTTTTTTACACATTTTTATAAAATCTTGATATTTTGGCTGATCTAAGTATTTAGAGTAAACATACAGATAGTTGGTTTTATTCCAATTCAGCCATCCTGAAGCCAGAATACAATTGTCGATCATTAATGTAGTTTTCCACCTCTGCTTGGCCCTGTTATTGCACATTGAATAGACTTAAGCTAGAGCTTATCATGCTTATTTTTCGACATCTCCACTGGTTTTCTTATTATTGGTTTCCAACCAGTTTTCCTTTAATTAATAATTTTTTTGTTTATAGTAAATGAGTTACTTATTTCATTCGCCTGGGAAGTCATCTGTTCTCAGAAAGGGACTGTAAGTTCATATACAAGAAAACTACAACAATGTTGCACCAAGTGGTTGTCACAAAAAATTTCTAACTCCAAACAACTATATCAAAAAATAATAAACTGTACTGTACTGGAGAGACAATAATAATTCCTGTTGGTCAATACACTTTCAAAATCTTAGAGACATTTAATCATTCAAAAAAGCCAAATATATTCACATTAGGGAATATGAAATTTTAAATAGAGTTATTGTTGAAATTCATGTTAAATTGTGTATGGATATAAATTACAGTACTGAAAGTCCATTTGGATTTAGTGGCCAAACTGTTCTTGTTAATGAAAAGACTGTTGCTAATGATGTTCCTAAAATTATTTCATTCAAACTAATCAACATAAATTTTAATGTAGCTAATGAAATGTCTGTAAAGCATACAGATCATTTTCGTTTAGAAAGTAACATTATTGCTTCATTCAAACCTAATAATGAATGGTGTGGACTGCTAATTTATGAACTACATTATCCTGCATGTATTGCAGTTCACAATAAAATTCACAGTTTATAAATGACTGTAACTGATGGAATGACCATTTAATTGACTTAAGTGGTGCTTGTGTAACTATTGCTCTAAAAATGACTTAATAAAATTGTTGCCTTATTAAATGAATAAGATAGAAACTTACAAGCTATACTTATTCCCTCTGAATGACAAAAGTAAATACAACCTAAATGTTCCTAACAAGGATAGTGAAATTGACATTCACATATCAAATGGATAGCTTCATCATAATCATGGTCAATTGTACATCAGCTTTAAGACAGTTAAAGCAGTGGGATCAGATTACCCAACATCCAATAAAAATTAATAGGTAAGTGTGTGGCAAAGCTATTCCATTCTATAACCATAAAGAAAGGAAATGATATTTCCTCTAGAACTGAACACTCCTTTATTTTATTGTCAGTTTTGTTGTATTGGACTTCATCTCTTGCTGATAAAATAACCATAGAAGATCATATACTTATAATGGAAAAATAAAGAACAAGAAGAAAGAGGTGCTTTATCCATTTGGAAATCTTGGTGGATTTTTCAGAAATTATAAGGGGGTCTGTAATTTTTGCATGGTCTTCTAGTGCTAGAGATGCTGTTCTTAGCTGGTCTGTTTTCAACGATGCTGGAATTGAAGTAAGAGATTCTTTTCCTAATGAATGTAGAATTGTTGTAGAATCTATGGGATATGTTGTTAAGTTTGAGCCAAATTATGGACAAGAGCAACAAGAAAATATAATGAAAAATCCCAAAACTCCAATACCTTTTTATGAACTACAAACTACGGAAGTCGCTGCATTGAGTGGTAAGAAGAATTTTGAATTAGGTATTACGAATTTCTGTAACTCAATAGAATCAGATATGCCTTACTTTATATTCATTACATTTCAGACAAATCAAAAAATTAAACAGCTGTCTGATTTGTCACTATTTGATCATGTAAACTGTGTGCACTTTATCTTAAGAATGAATGAAATGATGTTTCTCCACAATAAATATGGAACTTAGACCTACAAAATAATTATTTGAAGGTTTACAGTTGTTTTCTGAGTTTTAAATGAGTTACACAGTTGAAAGGTGATGTTGATATAAATACAAATATGGATAATTTCGTAACGAATTATCCAATTTATTTCATTAATAAGACTCATAGAAAGAATATAGTTGACACTAAAAAAATAAAAATAAAAACCGATGCAGCTTCGTGGAACTGATAATGATAAATTTCCTGCTGGTACCCTTGCTTATGTAATTATGTATGGTAAAAAGAATCCCACATGTGTTGCCCAGCACAAGGTATCAACTAAAAATGTTTAAGCAAGGAAGTGTGTAAATTATGGAAGCTTCCTGAATTTTTAAAATCGTTTAATATTTGGCTGAGAAATAAACGAAAATCGATCCATTTGGAAGCTGGCAGGTGGTAGTAGCAGTATATATATCCCACGTGTGTGAGTGAACTGACTCGAGTGACATATTCAGGAAGTGGGCATGACTGACATTGATGTCAAACCATGTCCTCCGCTTCACTCTGGCTACTTACCTCCGCCTCATTTGATTAGCACGTCTGTACTGTTTGCGCAGCAATTGATAACTTCATTCATAGATGACACTGAGGCAGTCTCCATTGAAAACACGTGTAGGGATATACTTCGTTTTCCAAGCAAAACATTCCTTTTTAATCTGGAGCGTTCAATTCATGTTATCTTTTGCTAACAGTTCGTCTCTTCTAAAAAAAAAAAAACTCAACAAGGTAAAGGCAATAGTGTATTTGCATCTGAAATAAGTCGATGAAAACATCTTAATTTGAATGAAATATATAACTCAAATATCTACTATATATACGATTTGTAGACAGTTTATGCTAGCCCCTATGCTCAAATCTAGTGCTTTAGATAATGGTTCGGCCAAATCATTTGCTGTTATGCATTCTTCAAGAACATCTTGTAGCTATACTGGCAGCTCTCTCTCACCTGGTAGCTCACGTCTGGCAGCTCAACAATCAACAAACAGAACAAATGGGACAGCAGCAGTAAAAAAATGACACACCACCAGCACAAGACAAAACCAGGAGCGCAAAATGAGAAACAAGAAAGAAATATCGAGAAAAATACCCTCCAGGTTTCTCTGATATAATGCAACCAGTTCTAACTTCTTTAAAAAATTATTGAGCTGGAACAAAACGTTTTTTATAACATTGCTGGAGGGCAGTGAATTCAGGAACTTTGATGTCGAATACTTCGTCGATTTACTATTACAGTTTTGACAGTCGAAGTGCCTTTACTCTGAATGCGGGTCTGATTACGCTCTTTGCGTATTGACTGCCGAGTGTCATCAAAAGACAGCAGATATCCGGATAGCCTGTGGACCTCCATGTGCACTCCATAAGCACTCTGCTACCCAAGTGACCGCTTTCTTTGTGTAGTGCACCTCTGACCCCTGAAACGGAGTCCTACACTTCTCCACCCTATACCGTATGTCAATAAATCTGCAATCAAGACTGTCAGAGTATCGACAGGGCCTTTGGTTGCGACTCCTCTCCCTGTGTGGATGCTCAGACCCTGCTGAAGAAGCGACCACCTATCCAACCACAGGGCGACTGGGCTAGGCCAGACGGCAAGCCTCCATATTCAATCTCCACCTCAAGCGTCGCGACCGCATAACAACCCGCCACTTATCCTGTGGTGAAGGCGGATCCCCCGAGTCGCGTGCACTGGAAGGTGTCTTGACACCAGAGCCGGTTGGCGAAATAAGCGATACTCGAGGTGCCACATGCTACGCGCCAGATCCTCCGCAACCGCTATACTCTGAGGCAACAGCCTGTACACCGTTGAGCGTGGCCAAAAACGTCTTCACCTGTTCGTGAACTGCAGCCAGCATCCGCACACAGCAAGCACACATAGTCATCCGTCCTAGTACTACTAACAAGAATTAATTACAAAAGTGTAAGGAAAGTTAAATATTTAACTAGATACCTTTCTGATGCGTCACCAACGTAGGCTGAAGCCATACTGAGGTGCGTCGATGGCCGTTCAATAGAAATAACTGTGCTACAGACTGTAGGAATCTACAGTTTACACTTACAAAATCGCAATATCATACCTTTTAAATAAAAAAAACACGTAAGGAATTTAAGAATTAAACAACGGAAAAGCACAGAAAAACTTAATATTTAATTTGCTGATCTACTGGTGTGCCGCAGGTGGCAGTTGTTAACCTCTCCCTTTTTTCATCATCATGCAAAATGATACTACACTATACACACAGCCCTTACAGTCATCTACATTCTTTAGATACACTTAAAACATAACCCCGTATACGTTATGGAACGAGTCATAGTGTGCGGAGGAAGAAAATCCTTTCTGATCAAGTGACTGAACAACACCTCGGACACTCTTCCCATAACAGATGCCCAATAGCTTCCTTAAGCAGCAGATTCACCTTTCCTACTAGAGATTTTATGGGTTCCTACCATTTCGCATCACACCTGTACTGTCTAGACAATATAGCAGACTCTAGAAGTTTAACAACAATTTTGTAGGTGAATACTGTTGCACCCTCTTTCTTTCTCGTATTATCTGGCATTTATCCATATTTAAAGGCATCTGTCACTTAGTACACCAACTGCATCATTACATTGAACCACTTACGATACTTTTGCGTAATATGCAGAATTATCAGCGAACAGTCTCCATTTATACCTGAATTTACCTGTACTTATGCAGTCTGATGACCTTAACGGTCCTAAGGGTACACACCTCAAAGAACATTATCTTGCTCTTCGAACGTTATGACATTCAAGTTTAAAATATTAATCAGGATTTCTTATCAGAGGAAGGTTAGGGACATTGTGTTCATTAGGCTGTGCTCCACGACTTCGATAAATTACACTCCAAGATAACAGAAAGGCTCACCATGAAGGAATTACCCGAACAGGACAGAAACCGCTGGATGTGATATACATACACAGAGAAACAAATAATTACAGTTGCAGAAAAACTGGATGATTTATCCAAGAGTAGGAGCTTCACAAAGTGAGTAAGTCAATAACGCGTTGGTCCACATCTGGCCCTTGTAGCGCTGACCGACAGAGTTGTTGGATGTACTACTGAGGGATATCGCGTCAAATTGTGTCCAACTGGCGCGTGAGATCGTCATAAACCCGAGCTGGTTGGAGGACCCTGTCCATATTGCTCCTATCGTTCTCAGTTGGGGACATATACGAAGACCCTGCTAGCCAAGGTAGGGTTTGACAAGCTAGAAGACAAGCAGTAGAAACTCTTGTCTTGTGCGGGCTGGCGTTATCTTGCTGCATTGTAAGCGCAGGATGCCTTGCTATGAAGGGCAACAAAACGGAAGGTAGAATATCTTCGACGTCTGTAGGGGTGTCGTGGATGACAACCAAAGGGATCCTGCTATGACAAGAAATAGCACCCCAGACTATCATTCCGGGATATCGGTCCATATGGCGGGTGACAGTCAGATTGGTATCCCACTGCTTTCCATGGCTTCTCAAGACACGTCTTCGGCGTGGGATCTCGTTGAATGGAGTAGAATTGTCTTCAGAGTTTAGTCCCGCTTCGAATTAAGTCCGACGACCAACGAAGACGTTTCTGGAGATGCCCTGGACAATGGTTTGATACCAAAATGACTATCACCCGCTACATGCCCGAAAACAAGGAGTGATGCTCTGGGGTGTCACTTCTTTTCATAGCAAGTCTTCTTTGGTTGTCATCCGCGACACCCTTTCATCGTAGCGGCAAGTCGACGATATAACACGCCCCGGTTTGTTGCCCTTCGTAGTTAGCCATCCTGCACTTACGTTAGCAAGATAACGTCAATGCGTAGCTGGCAAGACTTTCTACTGCTTTTCGCGCTTGCCAAACATTATCTTGATAACCAAGGTCTTCTGATCTCTCCCCAAATCATAACGTTTGGAACATTATGGGTAGGGCCCTCCAGCCATCTCGGAATGTTGACGATCTGACTCGCCAATTGGACGGAATTTGGCAGAATATTCTTCAGGAGGACATTCAGCAACTATGCCAATCAGTGGCAAGCTGCTTGCATAAGGGTCGGAGGTGTACCAATGCGTTACCGACTTACTCAGCTTGTGAAGCTCTTGCTCTTGAAAAAATCATGCAGCTGTTCTGACACGGTAACCATTTGTTTTTCTGTACGTGTACATCACATCCACCGATTTCCGTCCCATTAGAATAATTTCTTCGTGATATACTGCTTTTTTTGTCTAAGAGTGGACATTTTCATGTGTACCACCAAAAGCTGCCGAAGTTTTGTAATTTTTCAACTAGTTTTAACCATTTACGTCACTATCTCACATACTACATAACTCAAAATGGTATATACCACGTGTCTCAAATCTGCTGTGTTTTTGCTATACTCTTCTTGGGCCGCTAAAATATTTCACATTCCACTCATTGTCACCAGATGGCGCAGCCAAGTCTAGGAACTAGTCAGAACGGAACCATAATACGAGACAACGCTGTGCAACATCTCCTAGCACTTTCAGACGAATGATGCACGGGTGGAGATTATTCAGCATCAGAGTGGGTTGGTCAACAGTCCACTCACTAAATAACAACTCTGTAACAACCTTCTGCTGCAAAATATTTTGTTGAGTGGTAAGAGCGTCTCAGATTTAGTGAAAAACTTACTTGTACTCGTCGTTTATTTTCTTACGTTAGTGTAGGGACAAGAAAGAAGAAGGGAAGCTCAAAACTTCAACTGTGTCATTGAAAAATAGTTCGCAAATGTATTGCCTAGTTTTCGGTGTTGGTCTGCGATAGTTATATGGGTCTGCTCATAAGCAGCAGCAGTACGAATAATATAGGTGCTGTTTTCACGATACATCCTACATTTATCCTACATGTGACGTTTACCAACGATACACGAAATACGTCTCTTGCTTTTTGTTAGAAATATGTGGTAGAACTGCCAGTGCTTTTACACTTCCATTTTTCCTCAGCGTTTGTCCTGAATTAATCATAGCAATAGCTCATTAATACGCTGCAGTAAAACATAATTGAGCTTCAGGACGTAGTAACAAAGATCTGTCCTCGGTCTCCTTAATCACACTCAAGAAATAAGGAACGACGAAACAAAACAAAACATAAAGACACCTTAAAACAATGAAACATCATGTAAGTTTATTTCATTTACATGTGTATGTTCTCATATTTTGAGTAAGGAAACTCTATTTAACAGCTTTTATGTTTATGTCAGTCAGTGAAATCAACGCCAAATGTCGAAAAGCTGCAGGCCATCTGCCAAGATGATATAGTTGCGATGCTGTAAAAAAGTGATGTGGTAGCAAACGGGACGCTGTGTCTGCTATAGCTTATCGTAGTCAAGGCTGCCGTCCATGATCTTCTTGATGAAACTGGCGTGCGCTTCTCCACTCATGAGTGAAGCTTTCACTGCGGGATCCTGCTTCATAGCTGCTCCCCATGCCAACTGGAAAAGAAACGTAATTATAAATTTTTCGTATACAGCGCTAACATCAAAGTAAACAGAAGTTTGTGATACGACAGTAGTTTCTTTAATTCGTGCCGCGATGAGAATTTTGTCTATGTAATAGCAAATTTCTCTAAATGTTTTACGTTGAGTGTATTAAATCTTACCAAACCATCGCTTAATTAAACGAAGCTTTATTTTCATTAATTTTATTTAAACAATATTTATTAACTAATATATGCGAGGACATGTTGGAAAGAAATGTCTTCGATCTTTTTGAAAACTCGTAAAGCTTTTTAAATAAAACAAACTTTATTAACATTCTGCATCTATATTCTTCATGTCCACATATTTATTTCTCAACAGTTACCCTGGTGACGAGCACATTTCTCCCAACGAGAGACCAGTTTGTTAATACCCTCCCTCTAGAATGTTTTACTTTCTTGACGAAGCAACAACCTCACCTCTGCTTGCACTGCTTCATCACTATTATTACAGTGGTCCTCCAATGTGTTCTTCAAGTTCTTCTGATAGAAGAGCTAGAGATCCAGCGTAGAGCGCAGCGTTTCGCCACGGGATCGTTTGGTCGGCCGGAGAACGTCAGAGAGATGCTCAACGAACTCCAGTAGCAGACGTTACAGGAGAGGCGTTGTGCATCACGGAGAGATTTACCACTGAAATTTCGAGAGGGTAGTTTCCGGGAAGAGTTGGACAACATATTACTTTCCCTCAAATACATCTCGCGAAATGACCACGACGAGATAATTCGAGAAATTGGAGCTAATACAGACGCTTACCAGCAATGATTCTTCCCACCCGCCGGCCGCTGTGGCCATGCGGTTCTAGGCGCTTCAGTCTGGAACCGCGTGTCCGCTACGGTCGCAGGTTCGAATCCTGCCTCGGGCACGGATGTGTGTGATGTCCTTAGGTTAGTTAGGTTTAAGTAGTTCTAAGTTCTAGGGGACTGATGACCACAGATGTTAAGTCCCATAGTGCTCAGAGCCATTTGAACCAATCTTCCCACCCGCCGTTCGCGAGGGGTACAGGGAAAAGGAAATCACTTAGTGGTGCCAGAAGTACCCTTCGCCAGAGACCATCAGGTGGATTTCAGAGTACTGATGCAGATGTAGATTTCTGAGCTCTTTCATGCGATCAAAAAGAAACAGCAGATAACTTTCACCTGATCCTTCACGATATGACTTTAATTGAAGATCTGGGACGAGCAACAAGGTTGCCCTATCAGAGGATCAGTTCAGGTGTTGGAAGGAGCATTAAATCGGAAGTCAACTCATGCGGTTAGAGGAGACCCGAGTACTTCGGGCGGTGCTCCTGGTCGTTTCCTGAGCGTTTCACAGTGTGGCCAGACGACCTCCTGTTGAAGTTACTTCAACGCGGATCGGGTGTCTAGCTTATCAGCTCCTATCACGACGACAGGATCTTCCGTGAGGGAGCCGAGGCCGGACTGTCCACAGTACGTCTTATCTAACCTGGAGTGCTACAATGTTCGGTCCTTGGAGCTATCGTGTACACGTTGCACACTGCTATGACGCACCTGATACCGACAAGAGGCCTCCCTTCCTGGACTCTTCAGTAGTTTGCTGCTTTATTTCCTAAGATATTAATAATTTAGGTGGATACATGTCAGACTTAATCGTATAAGGAAATAATTTCATATTATCAACTTCAGTAATGTGTCTGTTCCACAACGATTTTGAAAATGCAGAAGTAACTTCTTTGGAGATAATTATGAAATCATGATTTCCTCGTAAGTATAAAATCAATCAACTTAAATATTGAGAGAGTAATCGTCAGTTCTTTGGGATATAACAATTTTTTTTGTATCGTCTATATAGTTTAGTTCTACGACTTGCGAAATGATTTAGATAAGATATCTGTATGGTGCGAAAAGTTCCACATCATTACGAAGTGTCGTATTCAAGATCTATGGAACAAGTATTAATCTAATCTAATCTAATCTAGTGGCAATTGATCCCGAATAAAGAAAAGTGTGAAGTTATTCACATGAGTCCTGAAAGAAATCAGCAAAATTTCGATTACGCGATAAGTCACACAAATCTGAGGGCTGTAAATTCAACTGAATACTTAGGGATTACAATTACAAATAACCTAAATTGGAACGATCACATAGATAATATTGTGGGTAGAGCAAAACAAAGACTGCGATTCATTGGCAGAACACTTAGAAGGTGCAACAGGTCTCCAAAGAGACTGCTTATACTACACTTGTCCACCCTATTCTGGAGTATTGCTGTGCGGTGTGGGATCTGCATCAGGTGGGACTGACGGATGACATCGAAAAAGTACAAAGAAGGGAAGTTCGTTTTGTATTATCGCGAAGTAGGGGAGATATTGTCACAAACATGAGACGTGAATTGGGGTGGCAGTCATTTAAAAAAAGGCGTTTTTCGTTGCAACGGGATCTTCTCATCAAATTTCAATTACCAGTTTCCTCCTCCGATTGCGAAAATATTCTATTGGCACCCACCTACATAGGAAAAAATGATCATCACGATAAAATATGAGAAATCAGGGCTCGCACAGAAAAATTTAAGTGCCCGTTTTTCCCGCGTGCCGTTCGCGAGCGGAAAGTTAGAGAGACAGCATGGAGGTGGTTCATTGAACCCTCTGCCAGGCACTTTATTGTGAATAGCTGAGTAATCACGTAGATGTATGACATGACACATGTCCAGATCGACCAAATCATTCATATTAAAGATAGAAATGTTAGAGCATTGCCACGCAATGAATAAATTTTTGCAGACTCCGGTGGCAGTTTTAGTGATAAATTTTGGGACACTTGCATCAACTTAAATTTTGCGCTTCTGAGAATCGAGGTAGCAGTGAAGTTTTACTGCAATTTGTGACTGTCATTGCTTGCACAGAGATGAAAAATATATCAAATCTTTTCCTGAAGGAACAGTCCTGCCGGACTTAGAAAGTTTGCTAATCAGTTTTATAATTATTGCTTTGAGAAATGAACTCTCGTACACTAGGTTTTCGCGTTTACATTGTACTGTTGAATGTATTATCGATTATTTGTATTAAAAATCATTGAATCCGAAGTGATGTGTGATCACCATCTATTGATATTTGAGAAATGTCACTGAGCATTTATTCGATTTGAAATATAATTCTTTGGTGTTAGTCAACATTATTAACCTTACAGGATGTATTCATTCACTTTTATCGATATTAATAATTCGCTAAACTGCCTATAAATTATTAGAATGGCGTTTCGTTTAGCTAAAATGTGACAGAAGCGGTCGTATATATCCCAGATAGTGGAGCAAGGACCACGAAGAGAAGAAGTAGTTGGTGGATTGGGTAAGTAAAAGTAACAACTGCGTCACAAAATACAACTCACATCGTATGTCTACACCAGCAAATAAGCCATGAGCATGCTCTCAGGAATACACACAGCATTCTTTAGTGCTTTCCCATTCTGTATAGAAGGTGATTCAGCTTCCCCTACTGATGCAACCCGCAATGTTATGCCTGGTCTTCAGAAACCATGTGCGAGATTTTCCTATTGTCTCGCTCGTTACGCACAAACTATTAGCTCACAGAAAAAAAGGAACAGGATCTTTTTGCAGGAAATTTAATGTAGTTAAATTTTTTACTGGCATGCGTTTCTCTGGAGGGCACGGTTTTCGAGCTGTTCAGGAAAAGCGTACAAAATTGAACTTCAAAGCCACCTCCACACCCACACTCATCGTTGACCAGTCAGGTTTTCTAACAGTATTGTTAGGCAAAACCTACACAAACGTCAGTTTTGCGATTTGTAAATGCTCGACTAAGTGTCGTAACGAAGACCAAAAAAGGTCGAATTTGGGAAATAATTCGTACAGTCGCAAGTTTTTGTGCAGTGGTAGAAGTGAGTGCCACGAACAACGTACTAAATATCTAGACCAGTGGGGGCTGAATGGGGGGTGGGGTGTTTGTTCATCTCTGTACGTTTTTCTAGAACAACTGGAAAACTATGGTCTCTAACAAAAATGTATCCCAGTACAGAATTAAGCTACATCAAATTTCTTACCAAAACGGTCTGATTATTTTTCTGTAGGACTAATAATTTGCACATAGCAGGAGAAAAAATATGGAATTCTCGCACCTGGTTTTTGAAGGCCAGGTAGAGAATTATGGGTTGTATAAAACGATATTGGTAAGAACATCTGTATGTCAACTAACGAGTTACATGTTATTCGTTACCGATACATGTAATGAAGGAATTAAAATGATTTTAGCAGCTAGGGGTGCTGAAGCAATCTGCATTCATATCAGCGACGCCTAGAGTGATTTGATGTTACCATCTTGTATCGGGTTTTCGATGACGGATTGAATGCACTTGGCAGAACAGTGTCAAGACTAGCAGATAATATAAGCAGTGTCGAAAGATTTTGAAAATACAGCAGTATTTATTTAAAAGGGAAACTTAACGTATGATTTGGTTTGCCTTACAAAATATTAGAAACAGAAAGTAGTATGCACCGCCATCAGTTCAGATTCATTAACAGCAGAAAGATCAGTTACCGTGTTGTAGGGCATTGAAAAATCGAAAATTATTTATCTACAACGTGGATTTCACGTTCCAACTCTCTACCGAAATTAAGGGTCGCACATATCTCTGTCTCGGGTTTTTTTTACGGAGATTATGCAAGGCATAGTAATAGGAATAGTCCTCCCATGGTCTTTACGACAATGATTGATGAACGAGACGATCAGAATAGACTCACGAGTCTGGGAAAGTCTTGCAGCGGCAGCTTGACGTCTGGGTGCATCGTACGCAGCCCCTCAATGCGCTCCGCCCACGGCCAGATCATGTAGTCCAGCATGCCGGGCCTCGCACCTGCAACACACACATCCAGTGCCGTGAGGACACACCACATCTCAGCCAAAGTGTACGTACGTCACAGTGACCAGGAGTGATATCTCAGACGAATAAAGTGAGCGTAAATTACACATAATTTGTGAAATGCTAAATCTAAATTAAACTCCAGAATAAACTGGTTTACCTCTTATAACCTGAAACAATGTCCATTCATTAGGTACGCCTCAGTTTCTTGTGAGCAGTGACGCAAGAAGTGGTTTATCTTCAACCAAGGCGATGTGCACCATCAAGATGACATTTCCCGATCAAATAGGCTAGTTGTTTTAGACAGTCAGTATAGCATATGCGAAGTTCCCTACTTAATATACACGATGCAGGGCACTGCCTACTTATCCATTTGATAACTAAGACTGAATATTTCGAGAGAACGTTAAGTGATCAGTATCGAACATGTTTCTCGTGTCTTCGTCTCGAGCTTTTCTTACTTCTGTAATTTATGCGACTTGCAAGTGATGATAGACCAGTAAGTTTCCGAACAAAACCGGAAGCAAATCCATCAGGCAAGAAATCATAAATGTGAATTATGAGAATTTATTCCATTAAAAGGACATTTGCTGATTTAAATTGAACATCAAGTTTAATATCTTACAGCATTAAGATTATACAGACATAGAAGAAAGGGACGATTATATATATTTTTTAAAATGAAGTGATCGTATTACGTTATTGACAAAGAGACCCCGTCTGGCGTTATTTTGTCGTCCAATGTCCTATATTTGAGGCCATTTTGGCGACTATGCACCTTTCTGATGAAGATAAGGTGAAATGGTTACAAATGAAACACCCAGACTCCGATTGAACACAACCTGTGACGCGGCCAGGAAATAACCCCGGGTCCCAAAATCCATAGACAGCTTAACCACTAGACCACCGACATGCCGACCACAATTACGCAACGCATTATGCAATACATGGTATTAAATTAATGCAGGTTAATTCAACTTCGTGTTGATTTCTTTTCCGTCTGAAACGATTTAGTCTTGGAGACATTCCATGATTCACACATTTTAACCACTTTCCGGTCAGTTTTGCATTGAAATACAAAGGCATGCTAAAAAGCAATGCCTCTGAACTTTTTGTGTGAAAGATCTTAAAGCTTTGTAAATATAGCAAGCTTTATCAATATTCTTCATCTTTTTTCCTGATGTCTGGTTATTTATTTCTCAACATAGTCACCCGGCGACGAACCCATTTCTCAAAGCGAGAGATCAGTTTGTTGATTCCGACACTGTAGAAAGTTTTACTTTTCTGACGGAGCCACAACCTCCCTCTGATTCATCGCTTTCAAGACGAAGTACTCGAAAGTGTTTTTTGCGTTTTGAAAACAGACGAAAATCGAATGGGACCAATTCGCGACTGTATGGAGGACGATCGATGATAGGTGAAGCCAAAGTGTCAGATTGTTGAAGATGTCACAGCACTCGTGTGTCGTCTGGCATTGCCATGCCATGCCCCATGTGTGGACGATCTCTTTGAATTCCTGAAACTTAATTACAGTACGCTGTTTCTGACACACTGACATACACTACTGGCCATTAAAAATGCTACACCAAGAAGAAATGAAGATGATAAACGGGTATTCATTGGACAAATATATTATACCAGAACTGGCATGTGATTACATTCTCACCCAATTTGGGTGCATAGATCCCGAGAAATCAGTACCCAGAACAACCACCTCTGGCCGTAATAACGGCATTGATACGCCTGGGCATTGAGTCAAACTGAGCTTGGATGGCGTGTACAGGTACAGCTGCCCATGCAGCTTCAACACGATACCACTGGCGTATTGTGACGAGTCAGTTGCTCGGCCACCACTGACCAGACGTTTTCAGTTAGTGAGAGATCTGGAGAATGTGCTGGCCAGGGTAGCAGTAGAACATTTTCTAAATCCAGAAAGGCCCGTACAGGACCTGTAACATGCGGTCGTGAATTATCCTGCTGAAATGTAGGGTTTCGCAGGGATCGAATAATGGGTAGAGCCACGGGTCGTAACACATCTGAAATGTAACGTCTACTGTTCAAAGTGCCGTCAAAGGGAACAAGAGGGGACCGAGACGTGTAACCAATGGCACCCCATACCATCTCGCCGGGTGATACGCCGGTATGGCGATGACAAATACACGCTTCCAATGTGCGTTCACCGCGATGTCGCCAAACACGGATGCGACCATCATGATGCTGTAAACAGAACCTGGATTCATCTGAAAAAATGACCTTTCGCCATTCGTGCACCCAAGTTCGTCGTTGGGTACACCATCGCAAGCGCTCCTGCCTCTGATGCAGTGTCAAGGGTAACCGCAGCCATGGTCTCCGAGCTGATAGTCAACGCTACTGCAAACGTCGTCGAACTGTTGGTGCAGATGGTTGTTGTCTTGCAAACGTCCCCATCTGTAGACTCAGGGATCGAGACATGGCAGCACGATCCGTTACAGCCATGCGGATAAGATGCCTGTCATCTCGACTGCTAGTGATACGATGCCGTTGGGATCCAGCACGGCTTTCCGTATTACCCTCCTGAACCCACCGATTCCATATTCTGCTAACAGTCATTGTATCTCGACCAACGCGAGCAGCAATGTCACGATACGATAAACCGCAATCACGATAGGCTATAATTCGACCTTTATCAAAGTCGGAAACGTGATGGTACGCATTTCTCCTACTTACACGAGGCATCACAACAACGTTTCACAAGACAACGCCGGTCAACTGCAGTTTATGTATGAGAAATCAGTTGGAAACGTTCCTCATGTCAGCACGTTGTAGGTGTCGCCACAGGCGCCAACCTTGTGTGAATGCTCTGAAAAGCTAATCATTTGCATATCACAGCATCTTCTTCCTCTCGGTTAAATTTCGCGTCTGTAGCACGTCGTCTTCGTGGTGTAGCAGTAGTGTATGTATTTACGTTACACACCACCACGTTACACGCAACAATTTGGCCCCCTCTAGCGGCAGAGGATTGCAGCTTGCCTCAGCGAAGCGGGAAAGTCGAATGAGTAATATGCATGACCTGTAATACCTCAATCTATATTGAGAACAGGGTAAAAGATTCAGAAGGATTACTTTTTAGCACTGCTTCGTAATTACACATCCGTGAGACTTTATATTTCTTCCGTAGCAGTGAACATCACCAAACGCATGTTTTCACCCATGAAAACATCCTAATACTGGAACACGAGGAAAAACTGAACATGTGCTGCCCCAACAACTGTGGCGAATGGACAAGCGATAGTCACGGATGAAGTCGCGGTGATTATCTGACGCTGGGTATTACGTTAGGTCTTGCGTAACCAATCCATATCAGTGTCTGACAGGTGTATAGTAATCTCAAAGCGTTGCGTAGCGCCACAAGGCCATAAGGAATTCACCAGTAGCTAGTGAACGGCCATGTTTGGATGTAAAGCAAGGTATCAGATGAATACGAAAGCAACAACAGGCCAGCAAAACATTTGCCATTATGAGTTACTGGAACCTAGCGGCAGTTAGAGGTCTAGTAAGTGTAAACACACTGATCGATAAAATGGGGAGAGCGTAAAGACCACTAATGCACGCTTGTGCAGTGGTGCTCGACTGGAGTAAATGGATTCGAGTCCCGACGATTGAAAAAATTTTCATTACCGGTATTAGGCTAGCGAAGGGAGGAGAAGTTACAGTGTAATGTTCCTGATCACTAGCCTTTGAGCCGATCTACTGGTTTAAATACGAAATCTCCCTGCAGAATCTCATGAAGTGAGGGCATGTGACACTGTTGATGGTGATCTGTCCTTCGAATGGGGATGTTAAGCACGCCTATTTACGACCTTGCTATTTGCAAGGAGCAGGCTATGTGACAGCACCAAGTTTCGCCCTGTTGCTACTAACATCACCACCATCACCACACAACACTAACATTACTCCACACTTCACACACACTCAGCAGATACATGTAATATTACAAATATTGTAATTGAGCATGTTGTAAAAGTTTTTTTTCTGTGACCTTGTATCGTTAGATTTCATAGCAAAGTGATCATACAGTAGGCAAAATAATTCATTATATTGTCTAATCTTTCCCACTAATTTCCGTATTCGCAGGCTTCTTGCCGTGATCAATGTGAAAAAACTCCTATTTCCTGAAGAATGTGTAAAGATGTTATCTAATGATGAAACTGTTTTTCATCTCTATACGCCTTGTGAGTTGAATGATTGGAAATCAGAGGCTGCCGATGTAATGAACTCTCCTTCTCTCCGTCCATGTAGAAGATGATGTGTTTGACAGTAATGATATCATGAAGTACGAAATTCTGTGTAAAAGAGGAAAACCGCTGGCTCAATTGACACCTCACACACTGATCAGAAGCATTAATCTTCTTGTCTCTGAAACGAAAGACATTGCCCAACTTGGGAATAGCTTCAGCCATTGCAGTTTTATAAAACAATAGTACTTTTAGCTAGTGAAACAGCTTGCACTGGTAATGAGAGTTCCAACACAGTTCTCAAAGTATGCATCAAGTTCACATGGAATGCCTGCTACTGTAATCTAAAATGGTTCAAATGGCTCTGAGCACTATGGGACTTAACATCTTAGGTCATCAATCCCCTAGAACTTAGAACTACTTAAACCTAACTAACCAAAGGACAGCACACAACACCCAGCCATCACGAGGCAGAGAAAATCCCTGACCCCGCCGGGAATCGAACCCGGGAACCCGGGCGTGGGAAGCGAGAACGCCACCGCACGACCACGAGATGCGGGCAATGCTGTAATCTAAATGAGAGCAAATTGAAGATCTAAAGCAACGATATTACTTAGTATTGTGAACAGTGTCCACTGTCATAAAGGTATTATTGACGTACTTGATTGTTTGCAGATCATTTTATTTCTACTGTCTTCAGGATCTAAGTGAAATACAAGCTTTTAGACAGATAAATCCTGTTTTATATTCGCTTCAGTTTCCTGATGTTCTTTTTGATATATTATTATCCAGTTTATGTTGACATGCTTTCGTTATTGCTTTAAGGAAAGGTAACTACCATGGCACTTTATTTTTATTTAATTACCTTTTCCACAAGATTTGGAATTTAGAAAGGGTACAGTTCTACAAAAAAACATAAAAATTGTATAAAATTGCAACAAAAATCGTCAAAGAGTTTCCTTCTGCCTGTACACCAGTAAAGTCATACGGTGACTTCTACTGCTGGGAGTTTGTTGGATTATAATTCATCCAGATGCACTGAAGTTGGCCATTTATAGCTGCAGTCTGATATACAAGAATAAAAAAATGGTATTACGACTGATAGCTATGTTCTATCGTTCCTTATAAACCAAATGAAGTCAGACAATGGACTTGATCTAGTTCGTTTGTTTCAAGAAAGAGTGCACAGAGATTTTCACGTATGTACACGAAAAGCAAGACATCGGACACCAAATGTAAATTGGAGTAATCTCCTGATCCCTTGCATTAAAACTAAATCCAAACTTTGCACTCTCTTTGGTATTTCATCTCTCTGTTTGTTGTTTCACTGCTCAGCTAGCTTTTGAAAACTTCAATTGGTGCCAACCGTTCTTCCAACAAGACGGATTCGTCAGTTACACACTCATATGGAAAATATCTTTTTCATTAATTACGTTAAAATGCTCGCTGTCATTTTGCACATCACCAGGTTTTAAATACACTGACGCAAAAAAAATCGCAACACCAAGAAGGAGTGGTGCGACATAAACGAACGTTGGATGGCGTGTTTATAATCTTAAAGATAATATCTACTTCAGTTTCGTGCCAAGCTCATGAGAGTCGCACTAGTAGCGCCATTATGAGAATGCCAATCAGTTTTGCTTCAAATACACGCCGCAACAGTCGAGCGCGTTAGTTACCTTTGAGGCTGGACATAGTGAGTTGATGTTACTCAAGGGGAAAAGTCGCCATTATCAACACCTCACTGAATTTGAACGAGATCGTATAACAGGGATACAAGAAGCTGGATGTTTCTTCCGAAATACTGCAGAAAGACTTGGCAGGAGTGCAGCCACTGTATAAAATTGCAGGCAGCGGCAGTCGCGAGAATTTGCTGTTGGAAGAAGACCGAACTCCGGACGGCCACGTTGCTCTGCCAAGAGCGAAGACCATCGGTATGGCTCTGGCGCATTGTACTGTATCTGCAGCAGCAATATGAGCGGCATTTGGCACCACAGTGACACAACGAACCGTTACAAATGGGTTACTTCAGGAACAGCTCCGAGCCAGACGCCCTGTAGTATGCATTCCACTGACACCAAATTACCGCCATTTGCGACTTCAGTGGCGTCAGCAAGAGGTCGTTGGAGAGCAGGGTGGAAGTCTGTTGTGTTTCCTGATGAATGCTCGTTCTGTCAGTGATGGCACTGTGCTGGTTACAGGGAGGCCAGCTGATGATGCAGTGCAATCAACCTAACTGTTAGGCACAAAGGACCTATACCTTGCGTTATGGTCTATTCTGCAATTTCGTGTGACAGCAGGAGCACTCTTGTCGTGATGCCACGCACCCTGACTGCAAGCCTGTACGTCAGTCAGATGGTTTGACCTGTTCTGCTGCCATTCATTAACAGCATTCAAGGGGATGTTTTCCTACACATTGTAGTTGTAACCCAACATGCTCTACAGAGAGTCGACATGTTTTCTTGGCCTGCTCGATCACCAGATCTGTCTCCCGTCGAGTATGGGACATCATGGAATGACAACTCCAGCGTCAACCACGAACAGCATTAACCGTCGCTATATTCACCGATCAAATGCAACAGGCATGGATTCCATCCCACGAACTGACATCCCGCACCTCTATATCACAACGCATGCACGTTTGGATGCTTGCAGTCAATATTATGGCGGTTACACCAGTTATTAATGTACCAGCATTTCACATTTGTAATGGCTTATCTCGCGCTTACATTTACCTGTGATCTTGCAGATGTTAATGACTTAAATATGTTACCTAGACAAATGTATTCCCGAAGTTTCATTATGCTGCATGAATTATTTTTTGGTGTGGCGATTTTTTTCCGTCAGTGTATGCGAGACATTTTTCTGCAGAGCACGCCAGAAAGTTGAATGAATCTACAAACCAAAATTTTATGTCGCAACGATATCCTGCTGCAACAGATTTTTAATTGTTTTATACTGTCCCATGTTTGTGGAACTCATAGAAACATGATCTGGATCTATAAGGGGCAATCAAAAAGTTTCTGTTTGAGGGCGTTGCTGCTCGGTATATGCAACGTAGCGCGACTCTGACGCGGGTAGATAAGTACGGACACAGTAGAGGATTAGTGTGGTACTCGTGTCTTCCTGGATTGGGTGCGGTAAATGTGGAAATATGAACTATGGCGACGTTATTACCAAACGCGTCCGAACAGCACCAACGTGCTGTTATTATTTTCTTGGACGCTGAAGATCAAACAGTGGCAGACGTCAGCTGCAGAATGAAGAATGCGTATGGGCCGGCATATCTGTCGAAAACCATAGTTGTGGAATGGTACACCAAATTCCGTGGTTGCCGCTATTCGACACAAGACGCCTGTCGATCTGGGAGGCCAGCCTCATCCGTTAAGGACAACAACCAGTGGGAGACTCTCGAGCACCCACCCTGTAATCCTGATCTCTCCCCATGCGATTACCATGCCTTCGGTCACTCAAAAAAGGCCTTGAGCAATCGACGTCTCGTGTCGAAAGAGAACGTACAGCAGACAGTTACGGGCTTCTTCACGCAGGAGGATACCAACCAGTGCGACTGAGGGATGATCTCAATGCTCACGGCGATTATGCCTGATTGGCACACCGGTTCTAGACTACACTACTGGCCATTAAAACTGCTACACCAAGAAGAAATGCAGATGAAAACGGGTATTCATTGGACAAATATATTATACCAGACCTGACATGTGATTACATTTTCACCCACTTTGGGTGCATAGATCCTGAGAAATCAGTACCCAGAACAACCACCTCTGGCCGTAATAACGGCATTGATACGCCTGGGCATTGAGTCAAACTGAGCATGGATGGCGTGTACAGGTACAGCTGCCCATGCAGCTTCAACACGATACCACAATTCATCGAGAGTAGTGACTGGCGTATTGTGACGAGCCAGTTGCTCGGCCACCATTGATCAGACGTTTTCAATTGGTGATAGATCTGGAGAATGTGCTGACCAGCGCAGCAGTAGAACATTTTCTGTATCCAGAAACGCCCGTACAGGACCTGCAACATGCGGTCGTGAATTATCCTGCTGAAATGTAGGGTTTCGCAGGGATCGAATAAAGGGTAGAGCCACGGGTCGTAACACATCTGAAATGTAACGTCCACTGTTCAGAGTGCCGTCAGTGCGAACAAGAGGGGACCGAGACGTGTAACCAATGACACCCCATACCATCACGCCGGGTGATACGCCGGTATGGCGATGACGGATACATGCTTCCAGTGTGCGTTCACCGCCATGTCGCCAAACACGGATGCGACCATCATGATACTGTAAACAGAACCTGGATTCATCCGAAAAAATGACGTTTTGCCATTCGTGCGCCCAGGTTCGTCGTTGAGTATACCATCGCAGGCGCTCCTGTCTATGATGCAGTGTCAAGGGTAACCGCAGCTATGGTCTCCGAGCTGATAGTCCATGCTGCTGCAAACGTCGTCGAACTGTTCTTGCAGATGGTTGTTGTCTTGCAAACGCCCCCATCTGTTGACTCAGGGATCGAGACGTGGCTGCACGATCCGTTACAGCCATGCGGATAAGATGCCTGTCATCTCGACTGTTAGTGATACGAGGCCGTTGGGATCCAGCATAGCATTCCGTATTACCCTCCTGAACCCACCGATTCCATATTCTGCTAACAGTTATTGGATGTCGCGATATGATAAACCGCAATCGCGATAGGCTACAATTCGACCTTTATCAAAGTCGGAAACGTGATGGTACGCATTTCTCCTCCTTACACGAGGCATCACAACAGCGTTTCATCAGGCAACGCCGATCAATTGCTGTTTGTGTATGAGAAATCGGTTGGAAACTTTCCTCATATCAGCACGTTGTAGGTGTCACCACCAGCGCCAACCTTGTGTGTATGCTCTGAAAAGCTGATCATTTGCATATCACAGCATGTTCTTCCCGACGGTTAAATTTCGCGTCTGTAGGACGTCATCTTCGTGGTGTAGCAATTTTAATGGCCAGTAGTGTATATGGCCTTGGAAATGGATAATTCTTGAAAGGCGCTTATATGCACCAGGTGTCCCTCTTAAGAGTCATCAGTGTCACTATCGGTGAAGTTTCTGCTGGTATTTGCAGTTTCGTTCATGCAGTTCATAACTGCGGTCAGCGAAAAACAAACACTGCTTATAACATCGTTCATGTGACGCCCATTGTTAATGGAAAGTATCGCTTTGTTTTCCATTACAAACAAGCTGATTTTTAAAGCCGAACTTTACATACCCGAGCTATATGGCTGTCACAGATTAGTCTAATGCGATATTCGCTTTATCGAAATCCATTAACAAGGACAGTACAGCAAGAAGAACAACCAGTACGCCAGCAGCGACTAAACAGCAATGGTCCGTGGCAGTAACAGCCGGCGTGGACACGCGCAGTGCTGTCGCTGTTGCAGTACTGGTTGTTCTTGGTGTTTTACCGTCACTGTTTATGCATATCGCTAAAACATACATCGAAATAGCCTAATTTGGGTCCAGTCTGTCGAATCGGAATGTGAAACTCAGCTTTAAAAATCGTTTTATTTGCAATGGGAAAGAAACCAGCGCTTTGCGTCGAAACTGGTCGCCACATGAAAAATGTTATGCGCAGTATTTGTTCTGGTCTGCCTCCTGTTATATATTTCAAAAAGTAAATTGCAAGTATCTGCCGAAAAACCAGAGAAAATGCACCTAACTATTCTTAGGAAGTACATCCTGTGTTCGAGAACTTCACAGACGCTCTAACATTAGAGATGGTTCGTCAGTTGCACTCAAGTCTGGAATGCTGGAGATATGTGCAGAATACTTTTTCGTGTGTGTGCGAGCGCGTGCGTTTGTGTGTGTGTGTGCGTGCGTGCGTGTGTGTGTTTTCCTGACGAATTCCAAGTATTTTTACAGACATTTTAGACGTGGAATTACACCAGACAGTTGACATAAGCATTTTGTGCTGTTGACGAAACTTCCATATTTTTGATAAATAATACAGACATCTAAAAGTGGAGATACTATATGTTACATTCATGTATGTTTGATAAATAATTCATATCTTTCGGATTCTTTTGAAAATCGCGGCAACGTACACAAAATTCATATCGGTCAAAAGCTTTTGAACATAGCCAAGATGGCAGCTCCGGGGATACGTACTGAGTGGAAGGCTCGTAACTTAAGGGGCTGTGGCTGCCTGTTCTGTTTCAATGGCCAGTAAACTAATGGGATATGATTGGAAGAGAGGGGAGCGGAGGGGAAGGGAGGCATGGCGTAGAAAGGAGGGTGTGGCTTAGGAAGTGTAGTGCGGCCTAGAGATGAGAGCATGGCATACAACGAACCTCTTGAATGTGAAGTCGTAACTTAAATCTTTACTAAGTCTCACGTCAAAATGTTGTGTTAACAGTTACGGTAGGAAAAATATTATCTGCTACTGACTCATCACGGGTATCAGAAGAGCGACAGAAAATGAGTGTCCGAGAGGGGCAGAGATCAAACTTTCATGGGATGTACGTATTATCAAAACAAACAATTAACGTTCACCATAACACCGAACGAAAAATCGCGCATCACAGTAATCACAAAGGTTCACACCATCAAAATCAAAGGCGAACTCCTTGGGGGTTACAATCCGTGCAGGAAATTCATCTAGGTATCCCCTCTTAAAGAAAACACGAAGAATCATATTGGTGTAATGGGATGATGAGAACCGATGGGATGTGATGGCACGCAACCGAATGTGGAACAGTCTGTCGTGGAGCTTATCGTGAAACTGGCTATCCTTTAAGATGTAGCTGGAGATAGTGCGATAATATGTTTCATAGGCATGGAAATGACCAACATCCTGAGCCTGAATTTGTCCAGTGGTTCCAGATGACATGAACTGCAACGTCACACACTTTTCTGGAGGGATATTTTGCTCTAAAGGAGTATGATTTTTATACGCAGACCAGGAATGAAGCAAAATCGAGGTATTTTGTCCAGCTATTGGCCAAAAGCAGTTCTCATACGATAGTTGTAGTTCTCTTGCGCCCATTTTCCCATTCTTGCTTGCTGACGTAAGCATTCCCTGACATTCTTACACGAACACGCACCCGAGAAGAATTGTAGGGGGTAGAGCACTTACAACTTCTCGCAGCACAGTTAATAATTTTCTAGCCTAATTACCATCCAGATTAACTTTCGGCATAATTATATAGGAATGCGTTATGGCACTGATGTTAATTGATCTTGATACAACTCCTTTGGTACCTCTAACTTGCAGGATTCCTTTTATTTCCTTGCACTTCCTCTTCAAATCCCGACTGGTCGGAGACGAAAACAAATTCCTTACTCAATAATGGGATACATTTGTTTATTTCATCTACAAATTTTCTGGTGGATTCCGTAGTTTGTTGTGCATCGTGAAGTTGATGCTTTGTTTGAAATTCCGTTATCTTACGTCTTCCTGTTCTGCAGTACTGTTGTACGTTATGCAACCATCCACCGCTTCCCTTCAAATCACTGTAATCTATGTCGCGTGCACTTTGATGTGCATAACGCAGTAGGTCATTATCATGGATAGCCTGGAAATTGTATCGAGCGTCCTTGAAACGAGCAAACACCAGTTTTTATAACAAGTACGCCTTCTCCTCCGTTGAATATCCATAGTTTTTCTTTTGCACTACATGGCCAATATGTTCGAAATATGTTCATACTTGTTTATCGACTGCGCTGCGGATGATCTTACATGCACGTAATTATGTTTAGTACCCGCTCTTTGGACAACGATGCCCTTTACTACGTTTCACTGGAGACGGGATTTGCGGCTCCCTGTCCGAACAGGATGATTAACTACATGGACTACATGGCTGGACACCGTTTCAGTATTACTTTCACTTGTTAAGCAGTTACCGTCGCCACTGTACTCCTCATGTACATTGTCTGCACAGTCGAACGTATACGATACCACACATTTCACTGACTCATCTTGCGGATACGCTAATATTTCATCGGCCACTTCTTTCTCACTCTGCGAAATTCTTGGTTTCCTTTCTGACAACATCTTAATTTCGGCAGCTGTTGTTGGAGATATAAGGCTATGTTTTCTTTTTTTATCGTTGCCATTACTCTGCTTTATTTCAGTGCCACTATCACTATATCACTGTTGTGAGTTACTGTTTGACTAAGCAGTACATCTACGCTTTGTAGCCTCATGCTGTGTTCACCATCCAGTTCCGTCCCCTGTTCTGCATCTACATCTACATTTATACTCCGCAAGCCACCCTTTGGTGTGTGGCGGAGGGCACTTTACGTGCCACTGTCATTACCACTCTTTTCTGTTCCAGTCGCGTATGGTTCGCGGGAAGAACGACTGTCGGAAAGCCTCCGTGCGCACTCGAATCTCTCTAATTTTGCATTCGTGATCTCCTCGGGAGGTATGAGTAGGGGGAAGCAATATATTCGATACCTCATCCAGAAATGCACCCTCTCGAAACCTGGACAGCAAGTTACACCGCGATGCAGAGCGCCTCTCTTGCAGAGTCTGCCACTTGAGTTTGCTAAACATCTCAGTAACGCTATCACGCTTACCAAATAACCCTGTGACGAAACGCGCCGCTCTTCTTTGAATCTTCTCTATCTCCTCGGTCAACCCGACCAGGTACGGATCCCACACTGATGAGCAATGCTCAAGTATAGGTCGAACGAGTGTTTTGTAAGCCACCTCCTTTGTTGATGGACTACATTTTCTAAGGACTCTCCCAATGAATCTCGACCTGGTACCCGCCTTACCAACAATTAATTTTATATGATCATTCCACTTCAAATCGTTCCGCACGCATACTCCCAGATATTTTACAGAAGTAACTGCTACTAGTGATTGTCCCGCTATCATATAATCATACAATAAGGGATCCTTCATTATATGTATTCGCAATACATTACATTTGTCTATGTTAAGAGTCAGTTGCCACTCTCTGCACCAAGTGCCTATGCACTGCAGATCTTCCTGCATTTCGCTACAATTTTCTAATGCTACAACTTCTCTGTATACTACAGCATCATCCGCGAAAAGCTCCATAGAACTTCCGACACTATCTACAAGGTCATTTATATACAGGGCTATTACAAATGATTGAAGGGATTTCATAAATTCACTGTAGCTCCATTCATTGAAATATGGTCAGGACACACTACAGATACGTAGAAAAACTCATAAAGTTTTGTTCGGCTGAAGCCGCACTTCAGGAGAAACGCCGTCAGAGCGCTCGAGAGCGCAGTGAGACAAAATGGCGACAGGAGCCGAGAAAGCGTATGTCGTGCTTGAAATGCACTCACATCAGTCAGTCATAACAGTGCAACGACACTTCAGGACGAAGTTCAACAAAGATCCACCAACTGCTAACTCCATACGGCGATGGTATGCGCAGTTTAAAGCTTCTGGATGCCTCTGTAAAGGGAAATCAACGGGTCGGCCTGCAGTGAGCGAAGAAACGGTTGAACGCGTGCGGGCAAGTTTCACGCGTAGCCCGCGGAAAATTGGCTCATGCCACAACTGGAGACCGACAGCGCCGACTTCATCTTTCAACAGGATGGTGCTCCACCGCACTTCCATCATGATGTTCGGCATTTCTTAAACAGGAGATTGGAAAACCGATAGATCGGTCGTGGTGGAGATCATGATCAGCAATTCATGTCATGGCCTCCACGCTCTCCCGACTTAACCCCATGCGATTTCTTTCTGTGGGGTTATGTGAAAGATTCAGTGTTTAAACCTCCTCTACCAAGAAACGTGCCAGAACTGCGAGCTCGCATCAACGATGCTTTCGAACTCATTGATGGGGACATGCTGTGCCGAGTGTGGGAGGAACTTGATTATCGGCTTGATGTCTGCCGAATCACTAAAGGGGCACATATCGAACATTTGTGAATGCCTAAAAAAACTTTTTGAGTTTTTGTATGTGTGTGCAAACCATTTAGAAAATATCTCAAATAATAAAGTTATTGTAGAGCTGTGAAATCGCTTCAATCATTTGTAATAACCCTGTATATTGTGAAAAGCAATGGTCCCACAACACTCCCCTGTGGCACGCCAGAGGTTACTTTAACGTCTGTAGACGTCTCTCGATTGAGAACAACATGCTGTGTTCTGTTTGCTAAAAAGTTTTCAATCCAGCCACACAGCTGGTCTGATATTCCGTAGGCTCTTACTTTGTTTATGAGGCGACAGTGCGGAACTGTATCGAACGCCTTCCGGAAGTCGAGGAAAATAGCATCTACCTTGGAGCCTGTATCTAATATTTTCTGGGTCTCATGAACAAATAAAGCGAGTTGGGTCTCACACGATCGCTGTTTCCGGAATCCATGATGGTTCCTACAGAGTAGATTCTGGGTTTCCAGAAATGACATGATACGCGAGCAAAAAACATGTTCTAAAATTCTACAACAGATCAACGTCAGAGATATAGGTCTATAGTTTTGCGTATCTGCTCGACGACCCTACTTGAAGACTGGGCTACCTGTGCTCTTTTCCAATCATTTGGAACCTTCCGTTCCTCTAGAGACTTGCGGTACACGGCTGTTAGAAGGGGGGCAAGTTCTTTCGCGTACTCTGTGTAGAATCGAATTGGTATCCCATCAGGTCCAGTGGACTTTCCTCTGTTGAGTGATTCCAGTTGCTTTTCTATTCCTTGGACACTTATTTCGATGTCAGCCATTTTTTCGTTTGTGTGAGGATTTAGAGAAGGAACTGCAGTGCGGTCTTCCTCTGTGAAACAGCTTTGGGAAAAGGTGTTTAGTATTTCAGCTTTACGCGTGTCATCCTCTGTTTCAATGCCATCATCATCCCGGAGTGTCTGGATATGCTGTTCCGAGCCACTTACTGATTTAACATAAGACCAGAACTTCCTAGGATTTTCTGTCAAGTCGGTACATAGAATTTTACTTTCGAATTCACTGAACGCTTCACGCATAGCCCTCCTTACGCTAACTTTGACATCATTTAGCTTCTGTTTGTCTGAGAGGTTTTGGCTGCGTTTAAACTTGGATTGAAGCTCTCCTTGCTTTCACAGTAGTTTCCTAACTTTGTTGTTGAACCACGGTGGGTTTTTCCCGTCACTCACAGTTTTACTCGGCACGTACCTGTCTAAAACGCATTTTACGATTGCCTTGAACTTTTTCCATACACACTCAACATTGTCAGTGTCGGAACAGAAATTTTCGTTTTGATCTATTAGGTAGGGGGTCATTAGCAGCTACTATTGCGGATGGTTGGTAGACAATATTGGGGGTGGGGGTGGGGGGGGGGGGGGTGCGGCGTCGAATGCTGTAAACCGTAAACATCATTGGCCTTTTGTGACCGCGCACTCACGATGATCCTTTTAGGCATGGGTGCGGCTTAGAAAGAGGTCATGCCTTAGGAAGGGTGCGTGGCCTCCACTGGGCACATTCTGGGTAACGGCCGGTACGCATATTTGATCTCCAACGCTCACCGCATTCCTGCTGCTCTTTTGCACCTTAGTTTTTGAGCGGTTTTTGCGTATGATATCACGTATTATCGTCACAGCCACTGTGAGGAATAACTACTGTACCAACATATTAACTACTTAGACTCGGATGAGAGCCGATATGCCTTACCTCCGAAGAATTTGGATCCTGTCTTTGAGAGCTCATTCTCCAAGGGCTGTATGACAGCCGCCATAGAGGACACTGTCTCATCCAGCTCCTGTGAAGTGATGGTACTGAAGAACTTCTTGTACAATGGGAACGCCTGCAATATGAAGCATACGTCAGTGCACGACGGGTGGGTGTTTACAATAACAGATGACATCAGACAAGACTGCTGTTACAACAAATAATAAACAATTGAAACAATCACAATTCTGCATCAAAATCTAACCACGCTGTTGGTCGGCTTTGACGGTATACGTTTACTCTGAAGATAATATATAAATAAATATATACCGATATAAAAGTTCAGGCTGTCACAATTTCTTCCACAATAAATTGTTGACAAATAGCATAAGAAAATGCATTAGGCATTTTTGTGTTATCAGTTTACTTATTTTCTAAATTTAATCATTTGATACATACAAATTAAAATATGAGTACTATTACAACTTACAGACTTTCCCTACACTCTCAAGAAAGTTAGCAGTCACTTTATGAAGGCAAATATCTTTACTAAACAAAAGAGAAGACTCTGATTACGGGAGTTGGTATCTCATAATTATCAATGTGTTCAAAAATTCGCATATTTCACAGTCCAATTTGGGACACGAAAACAATTAGTTTACATCGGCTTCCAACTGAGAATCACAATCACATGCAAGAGAACCGCAAGTGTTGATTATGGAGAAAAGACGTGGTTGAGGTGTTGTCGAGTGATTGTGGAAGTCACTGATCAGTCCAAACGAGTCGTTGTGAACCATGGCCTTGTAAGACTTTGAGGTTGTAACGCTGCATAATAACCACCGTTCCTTTGTTAGGGTATATGCCACATCTCTTGCCACTGATAGTTTCCATGGGTATTGAGATCACTTAAGATCACTTAAGTAGTCTGTACACGTAATTTCATATCAAGGACAGTGCCGACAGATGCAACTACCTTCGCTAATATGTCAACTTCCTCATTGCAGAGGATGCCAGACTGCGAATTTATCCACGGGAGATGAAGTATCTACTCCCTCCTTTCATTGTGAACGTATTCCGTTTTTCAACAAGTAGACAATAGTTAGCTCTTTTATTAAATGTCCGGTGTTGAATCTTATACGGCCAGTCTGAAAGACGGGCACAATTAACATCTTAAAGAAGGGGGCTGCTGACACAAATCTGAGTGCTTCCAAAATTGCCATTCTCCACCATAAAAGCCAAAGCACAGTTAGTTTGAATACTTCATTGACGTGGATCTGAGGGGAATTTTGGATCCATATGTATAATCTGGCCATCGAGCTTCAACGAGACAATGAATGATTTATATATATGCATTCCGAGCTTGTCGTATTAAAAGAACAGACTGGAATTTCAGCAGAGTGTGATAAATAAAAGCAAACGCGAAGAACGTATTGTCGAATGTTAGACAGGTTGCGGTGGAAGCATCTGTGTGTCTTTAGCTGTACCATCAGAATACTATGAGAAGATGCGTCTCTGACAGGACAGAGAGAGCTTGCAGTGGCAATGCACGGCTTTATGTTTCACTTTTGGCTTCTTGAAATCATATGACCTTTTAATAGCAGCAGTTGTGAACACAAAGAAGAGTCTCTTCGAACGACACTTAGTAAATCCTGTGCAAGTGGTAAATTATCTAGAATTAATTAATGTTGAACTAAAAGATAACAAATTTCCGACTGAACTCACCGAGGACCAAAGTTTATTGTTGCGGATAAAAGATTTAGGATTAGATGGGTAGATCACATAACTAATGAGGAGGTGTTAAATAGGATTGGGGAGAAGAGAAGTTTGTGGCACAACTTGACTAGAAGAAGGGATCGGTTGGTAGGACACGTTCTGAGGCATCAAGGGATCACCAATTTAGTATTGGAGGGCAGCGTGGAGGGTAAAAATCGTAGAGGGAGACCAAGGGATGAATACAATAACAGATTCAGAAGGATTTAGGTTGCAGTAGGTACTGGGAGATGAAGGAGCTTGCACAGGATAGAGTAGCATGGATAGTTGCATCAAACCAGTCTCTGGATTGAAGACCACAACAACAACAATAAAAGATTTAGATGTATTTCCAGCTGGCAGTACTTTACGTTATGTGTTAAATGTACCTCTAGTTGATAGTAATGACTTTAAATTGTACAAGATGTGGCCACTCTCCGCAGAGTTTGTTAATACTAAGAGACGGTATATAGCTTCAGGAAAAGATTTCTCAGTGACTGATGAAGCAAAACAGCAGTACACGCACTGTCCAGGATAATTTACCCTGTAAATCTGTAACTACGAAGCACCAAATATGTATTAATATCTACTTATGATCGTAAGAGGTTCGAAGCCCGCATGCTGCAACTCGTCCGAGAGATACCGAAAGATTGCTATCTGAAGTACATAATACTGAACAAAAGTATCTGGACGCAGTTACGGAACAACGAGTGGTTGTTTGTCATCCTGAAGGACGAAGGCTTAACAGTAATGATCTACCAACCGCAGACCTCATTGTGCGAACGACCGGGAAACTGAAGTTTTTGAGTAAATGCAAGGCGTATGGAGCGCAAATCATGTTACAGTCGGAATAGTAGTAAAAAGGATATAGCACCCACCTTAAATGTAGATATTGACTGTTGTAAAATGGAAAATGAAAAACAAAAGGTGTCCGAAGTAGTTTTGCTGCTGAAGGATATAGTGAGACATTTAGATGATACGAATGTAGCTGGGCACAAAACCAAAAATCTTCAAAATGAGACTGAATATCAGCAACGAACCACCTTCCGAGGATGGTCGATGTTTACGTATTCCCTGTGGGGTTACTCAGGATGCGTAACTTTAGTAATAATTTGCTGTTTATGTGCATATTACAATCCTGCAAAAAGTGTGGTAAAGGGTTGTATGAGATGAGTAGAGGGTGCTGTGTAACAAACACTGCTGTGAACAGTAGCCCACCTAGAGAAATAGTTGGATACGCTCACACGCATACCTCTGACTCATATGACGACGAAGACGAATTAAAGTCGATCCTACTCTCGCCTTTTCCAAAACTAGCACGTTGGAGAGAGCGGAGTCAAACGACACAAACGGAGGGGAGAGCTGCGACTTCAGTAGTGGAATCACCAAAATTACGTATCTAGCAAAGATAGCAATGTAAAGGTTTGTAAGCTCATTAAGATTAGTAAAGAGTATAATAACGGCAAAAGCAAATTTTTCTGAAATATGTAAATACGGTAAAAGATATGTAATTTGAAACTGTACATCCAGTAAGGTAAGCCGTTGTGTTTTACGACCAATGGACAATGAATGGAAAGGATATTTCATGTAAAAAGAATATTGTCATTGTTGAGCAATGTATCCTTGTAAATATTATCCATGTACAATGACCTGTATGTAAATTGTGATGGAATGAAACAAATGGAGGGCTATCTATACGGCACTGGGGATAGGAACAGAAAGTTTATAACCTCTGAGGACAGAGCTTATGAAATTTCCCCAGTGATGGGAGATGCCGCAAATCTCCATCTCATCGAATATCTCAAATAGAGCTGTTAAGAACAATTCTTGCTATAGCCGAGCTAGGAGTCGGCCACTTGCCAGGATGCGCGTTGAAAGCGATTACAGCTTCCGCCGACCTCAAGGCGCCAGCTAGACAAATAGCTTGGGGGTTGGGCTGCACAAGCGGCAGGAAGAACTGATGTGGCCGTAGCAGGGGGAGAAGTACTGAGTACTTGTGTGACCCGCCTCGTGTGTCACAGGTTAGAGGAACCTCCTCGTGACGAGCTTTTGGTGATATAAATAGGGGTCCAGCAATACTCAGGTCAGGTTGGGACTCAGCAGTGAACAGTCGACACCGCGTCTATGTCGCTCGTCACTGACATCTGAATTAGGTCTCTACGTAAACCTCGGCACCGCCGTCGCTACGGAGATAAAGCCAGATCAAGTAGATGGGCAACTGATGGGAAGTGGCAGTGCCAGAGGAACCTTCAATGTTCAGTAGTCAAGGGACTTAGAATTAATTCCCTGCTTCCTTAAGAAATCCTCACCGAGTTCCATACTATGCACCAACTTTTTAGCTTGTCTCCTACAGCTGGTGGAGACTGCAAGCAGCCCATGCATACTTCCACTCATCGAGAAGATCGACAGAGGTGAGCTCCCTGTGTGGTAGCAACGTGCCCATGTCTGTCCCTCTTGGGACACGACATTTTTACAGAACCACGAAATATAGTGCGGACCCCGGTGCGAGGTGCTTATAATAGTTTCCTCAACGAAAATTTGTCTCGAAACCCGGCAGAAAATCCAAAGAGATTCTGGTCGTATGTGATGTATGCTAGCGGCAAGACACAACCAATGCCTTCTCTGTTCGGTAGCAATAGAAATACTATCGATGACAGTGCTGCTAAAGCAGAGTTACTAAACACAGGCTTCTGAAATTCCTTCACCAAAGAAGACGAAGTAAATATTCCTGAATTCGAATCAAGAACAGCTACCAACACAAAAAATTTGTAACTAGGTAGTAGGGAGTAGTGAAGTGACTTAAATCACTTAATAAAAGCAAATCTTCCGGTCCAGACTTTATACCAGTTAGATTCCTTTCAGAGTATGCTGATGCAATAGCCCCAAATTTAGCAATCATATACAACCGCTCGATCGACGAAAGATCAGTACCTAAAGTCTGGAAAGTTGCACAGGTCATACCAATATTCAAGAAATGGATTAGAACAATCCACTAAATTACAGGTCCATATTATTAACGTCGATGTGCAGCGGGATTTTGTAACATGAATTGTTTTCGAACATTATGAATTACCTCTAACAGAACGGTCTACTGACACACAGTCAACACGAATTTAGAAAACATCGTTCTTGTGAAAAACAACTATCTTTTTACTCACACGAAGTGCTGAGTGCTATGGACAATGGATGTGAAATTGATTCTGTATTTCCAGATTCCTAGAAGGCTTTTAATACTATACCTCACAAGCGGCTTGTATTCAAATTGCGTCGTTATCGTCTCGGCTATGCGACTGGATTCGTGATTTCCTATCAGAGGGGCCACAGTCCGTAGTAACTGACGGAAAGTCGTCGAACAAAACGGAAGTGATTTCTGGCGTTCCCCAAGGTAGTATTGTTGACCCTCTGCGGTTCGGTATCCGTATAACCGATTAAGGAGACAATATGGGCAGCCGTCTTAGGTTGTTTACAGATGATGCTATCGTTTATCGTCTGGTAGAGTCACCAGAAGATCAAAACAAATTGCAAAACGATTTAAAAAAGATATCTGTTTGGTGCGAAAATAGGCAATTGAGTCTAAGTAATGTAAAGTGTGATGTCAACCACTTGACTGCTAAAAGGAATCCGTTAAACTTCGGTTACACGATAAATTAGTTATATCTAAAGGCCGTAAATTCAACTAAATACCTAGGAATTATATTTACGAACAACTTAAAAAAATGGCTTAAATGGCTTTGAGCACTATTGGACTTAACAGCTATGGTCATCAGTCCCCTAGAACTTAGAACTACTTAAACCTAACTAACCTAAGGACAGCACACAACACCCAGTCATCACGAGGCAGAGAAAATCCCTGACCCTGCCGGGAATCGAACCCGGGAACCCGGGGGGCGGGAAGCGAGAACGCTACCGCACGACCACCAGCTGCGGACGCGACCAACTTAAATTGGAAAGAGCACACAGAATATGATGTGGGGAAGGCGAACCAAAGACTGCGATTTATTGATAAGACACTTAGAAGATGCAACAGGTCTACTAAAGAGACTGCCCACGCTACGCTCTTGCTTCCTCTTTTCGAGTACTGCTGCGCGGTCTTGGGTATTTACCGGATAGGATTACCGGAGTACACCGAGAAAGTTCGAAGAAGATCAGCACGTTTTATATTATCGAAAAATAGGGAAGTCAGTGTCACGGACATGATACAGGATTTGGGGTGGACATCATTAAAAAATGGGTTTCTGCTTGAGGCGGGATCTTCTCATAAAATTTGAATCACCAACTTTCTTCTCCGAAAGCAAAAACATTTTGTTGACTTAAATAAGAAGAAATGATCTTCATATTAATATGTAAGGAAAATCAGAGCATGCAGGGGAAGACAAAGATGTTCGTTTTTTTCCGCGCAATTTTCGATAGTGGAATAATAGATAATTCTTTTGAACGTAGTTCGCTGAACCCTCTGCCAGGCATTTACGTGTGATTTTCAGAGTATTCACGTAAATGTAGATACAGAAAACACACTAAAGCAGGTTATACGATTTGTAATTTTTATTTATTGTACAATTAACATTGAGCCATAAGATTTAATAACTCGTTTGTACCGCAGAAGAATCTGCATTGTACATTTAGCGTTATTAAGTACCTGGTGAGTAATAGATGTGGGAAATTACATATGTCGCATCGTTATATTAATTTTACAGATTTCCAAAATTAACCGCAGAACATGCACGAAACTACAGCGATGAAAGCATAGCGAAATTTCTAACACATTAAAATAGTGTATGAAACTGATGCTTTGTCTTACTTGGCCACCAAAAAGAGAAACATCAGGTGGAGCTCAAATTACGCATCGACTCAGGCTTCGTTTGGGATATTCTTTTTTTTTTTTTTTCCTCTGGCGCATGCTCCGAAAGTCATCAGCGTTGCCGGGGAAAGGTTAAAGTTCAATGTAAGATGGGAAAATCGCACATTATGTTTTACTAGGCTGCTCCCTTCAGTAAAAGTGACTAACCTTCCCGACCGTCTCCAGTAGCTGCTTGTGGTGAAGATTCTTATCCTGATCGGCAGACCACAGTGGTGGCTCTGGAAACTTTCGGTCCAAATAGTCTGAAATGTCGAGCGACTCGACGACCACCTCGCCGCTACCCATCTCTAGAGCGGGCACTTTTGTCTCCGGATGCACTTTGCTGTACCACTCCGGCTTGTTCTTCAGGTTGATGTCCACCATTTCGAAAGGAACGCCCTTGGCAGCCAGGACGAGCCGCGCCCGCTGTGCGTACGGGCAGTACAGCATCGAGTAGAGTCGCAGCTTGCCCGCCTCCACCGGGGGCGGTTGCGGGTCACCTGCCGACACACAAATCAAATCAGCTGCAGTTGCTCTGATATGTGTTTCACATTATGGGCCACGATGGGTTTTCCTGAACATGTCGCTAACTGTTGTTTATTTTAACCTTCCGCTGGTGGTGCTGAATCAAGTGCAGCCCGTGCAAACTCCGACTGCCATCCCGCTGTAGAGAGGCACAGAGATGCATCGGATCTAGTAAATTTCTGTATGGAGGGGAGGTTCAAGCTATTGTAGGTCTGACCTCTGGTGAGTTTAGGCAAAAATTTAAGTTTATTTTTTAAACTGGATTACTCCCACCGTCCACGCTCTTAACTTTGTCCCTCTTCGGGGCGAGCCTGACGGAGAGTTAACAGACGCAGTAGGACTTGTAGGGCTAAAGTGCAGGGGTATCAGACTGCCGAGACTCCTCGTATTTCATTGAATCGTTCGATAAATTGCACCTGTATCAGAGTATCGAAGCTGTATAAGAATGAGTAAAAACCATACCTAAAGTACGTGTCAGCTATTTACTGTTGCTACTTAACAACTGGGTCTCTTTTTTTTTAATAAATGTCCTGTATATTGTGACCAATAGCTGTTGAGTGGCGTATGAAAGACACTATTTTACTGTCTAACACAGCTGATGCTGTTTCTTCACAGTTACGATGATCTTCCGGCATTATTTTCTTCAAATCGCGTCATACGGCTACAGGAATAGCACGTTAAGTACACTTGTTTTCAGTTACATTAAAAACTGATTATGTAATATACTAGCTGCCCAGGCATTCATTTTGCCTATAGTCTAGAAGAAACTAATACAAAACATCAACTGCGTTTGTAAAGTAACATCGAAAAAATTTCATTTCCAAGTATTCGCGAAAATAGCTTTCAAATTATGAAACAGTCGTTTTGTTGTGGTGACTTCAGTCCAGACACTGGTTTGATGCAGCTTTCCGCGCAATCTATCCCGTGCAAGCTTTTTGATCTCCAAGTACTCACTGCAACCTACATCCTTCTGAATCTACTTCGCGTATTCATCTCTTAATCTCCCTCTACGATTTTTACCCTCCACGCTCCCTCCAGTACTAAACTGGTGATCTCTTAGAGCCTCAGAACCTGTCTTACCAACCGATCCCTTCTTCTAGTCGTGCCACAAATTTCTCTTCTCCCCAATTCTATTCAGTACCTCCTCATTAGTTACGTGATCTACCCATCTAATCTTCAGCATTCTTCTGTAGCACCACATTTAGAAAGCTTCTACTCTCTCCTTGTCGAAACTCTTTATCGTCCATGTTTCACTTCCATACATGACTACACTCCATACAAATACTTTCAGAAAGTACTTCCTGACACTTAGTTCTACATTCGATGTTAATAAATTTCTCTTCTTCAGAAACGCTTTCCTTGCCATTGCCAGTCTACAGTTTGTATCCTCTCTACTTCGACCATCATCAGTTATTTTGCTGCCAAAATAGCAAAACTCGTCTACTATTATAAGTGTCTCATTTCCTAATCTAATTCCCTCAGAATCGCCCGATTTAATTTTACTACATTCCATTATACTCGTTTCGCTTTTGTTAATGTTCTTCTTATATCCTCCTTTGAAGACACTGTCCATTCCATTCAACTGCTCTTCCAGGTCCTTCGCTGTCTCTGACAGAATTACAATGTCATCGACAAACCTCAAAGTTTTTGTGCATCTTCAGCTTCTCGCGTCGTAATGAATAGCCCATCAAATTTCGAGCATGCAACCGCCCAAAAAAAATTTCCTCCACTGATATTTCGGCCGCGTATCGTCCGTCCATCCTCAGAGTGAGTCAAAAGACTGATGACAAGATGCCAAGCGCGTCCGTATATGCTCCACCGCGGCGGTACTGCGCATGCGTGTCACAGATGCTCGACGGCGGCAAAGGGAAAAACGCTTACACTTGAGCCGCCGCCTGTGGCGAAGGCGTACAGACATTTGATACGCTTATCGATGTATGTTCGGCGGCTGTGATATCATGACGACTTCTCTACGGTTTAATTACCCCAAGAGCCAGATTCCATGCTTTGTCCAAAGGAAAACCATTATCTCTATTTATTAAATTATTAGCTAATCTAATCCCTTTAGCTTCCTTGAAGACAGACACCCAAAACGAAGAGGTGGATGTTAAGATCTTCACGTCAGTGTAATTCACGGAATGCCCTGTATCAATACAATGTACGGCCACAGCTGACTTGTCTGGTTGTGATAAGCGTGTGTATCTTCGATCCTCCACACATCTCTCATGAACGGTGCGTGTTGTTTGACCTGTGTATGACTTCTCACAATTTCCTCAGAGGATCTGATACACACCCGCTTTACGAAGCAGTAAATCGTCCTTTACAGAGTCTAGTAAAGCTGCAATCTTCCTGGGGGCCAGAAGAACACCTTAACACAGTGTTTCTCAAGAATACGGCCCATCTTCGAGGGAAGAGCACCCACATAGGGCAAAAGCGCACTTGATGTGAAGGAATTACCATCTTCTTCCACATCACATACCTGCATCCTATGTTTTGTATTGAATGCTCTACGAATTTGCTGCGGAGAAAATCCATTCGCTTTAAAAACTCTCTTGAGGCAAGTGAAATCTTCTTGCAAATTACTTTTATCGGATATACAATGCGCCCTGTGCACTAAGGTCTTAAGGACACCTATGGTCATTGAAGGGTGATGCAGCTACTGGCATGTAGATATAGATTTGTGAGTGTTGGTTTCCGATATACGGCATGTCCTAATGTGCCATCAACTTCTACCAGTTTTTCCATTCGTCTGTAAAGAATTCGTGTTAGTACACTACTGGCCATTAAAATTGCTACACCACGAAGATGACGTCCTACAGACGCGAAATTTAACTTTCCAGAGCATTCACACAAGGTTGGCGACGGTGGCGACACCTACAACGTACTGACACGAGGAAAGTTTCCAACCGATTTCTCATGCACAAACAGCAGTTGACCGGCATCGCCTGGTGAAACGTTGTTGTGATGCCTCGTGTAAGGAGGAGAAATGCGTACCATCATGTTTCCGACTTTGATAAAGGACGGATTGTAGCCTATCACGATGGCTGTTTATCGTATCGCGACATTGCTGCTCGCGTTGTTCGAGATCCAATGACTGTTAGCAGAATATGGAATCGGTGGGATCAGGAGGGTAATACGGAACGCCGTGCTGGATCCCAACGGCCTCGTATCACTAGCAGTCGAGATGACAGGCATCTTATCCGCATGGCTGTAACGGATCGTGCAGTCACGTCTAGATCCCTGAGTCAACAGATGGGGACATCTGCACGAACAGTTCGACAACGTTTGCAGCACCATGGAGTATCAGCTCGGAGACCATGGCTGCGGTTACCCTTGACGCTGCATCACAGAGAGGAGCGCTTGCGATGGTGTACTCAACGACGAATCTGGGTGCACGAATGGCAAAACGTCATTTTTTCGGATGAATCCAGGTTCTGTTTACAGCATCATGATGGTCGCGTCCGTGTTTGGCGACATCGCGGTGAACGCTCATTGGAAGCGTTTATTCGTCATCGGCATACTGGCGTATCACCCGGCGAGATGGTATGGGGTGCCATTGGTTACACGTCTCGGTCACCTCTTGTTCGCATTGACGGCACTTTGAACAGTGGACGTTACATTTAAGATGTTTTACGACCCGTGTCTCTACCCTTCATTCGATTCCTGCGAAATCCTACATTTCTGCAGGATAATGCACGACCGCATTTTACAGGTCCTGTACGGGCCTTTCTGGATACAGAAAATGTTCGACTGCCGCCCTGGCCAGCACATTCTCCAGATCTCTCACGAACAGAAAAGGTCTGGTCAATGGTGGCCGAGCACTACTCTTGGTGAACTGTGGTATCGTGTTGAAGCTGCATGGGCAGCTGTACCAGTACACGCCATCCAACCTCTGTTTGACTCAATGCCCAGGCGTAACAAGGCCGTTATTACGGCCAGAGGTGGCTGTTCTGTGTACTGAACACAGGCTATCAGGATCTATGCACCCAAATTGTGTGAAAATTTATTCGCATGTCAGTTCTAGTGTAATATATTTGTCCTATGAATACCCGTTTATCATCTGCATTTCTTCTTGCTGTAGCAATTTTAATGGCCAGTAGTGTATTTCTTAGCCGTGACTTATTAAACAGATAGTTCGGTAGTTTCCCCACATGTCAACACCTGTTTTCTTTAGGATTGGATTTATTATATTCTTTTCGAAATTTGAGGGTATTTCGCCTGTCTCATACATCTTGCTCACCATATCTTAGAGTTTTGTCAGGGTTGGCTCTCCCAAGGCTATCAGTAGTTCTAATGGAGTATTGTCCACTCTTGGGGCCTTGTTCCGACATAGGTCTTTCAGTGCTCTATCAAACTCTTCACGCAGTATCATATCTCCCATTTCGTCTTCACCTACGTCCTCTTCCATTTCCATATTACTATCCTCAAGTACATTGGCCTTGTATAGACCCTCTACATACTCCTTCCAACTTTCTGCTTTCCCTTCTTTGCTTAGAACTCATTTTCCATCTGAGTGCTTGATATTAATACAAGCGGTTCTCTTTTCTCCAAAAGTCTCTTTAATTTTCCTGTAGGCAGCATTTGTCTTACCTCTTGTGATATATGCCTCTACATTCTTACATTTATCCTCTAGCCATCCGTTCTTAGCCATTTTACACTTACTGTAGATCTCTATTTGAGGCTTTGTATTCCTTTTTGCCTTTGTCATTTACTGGATTTTTATATTTTCTCTTTTCATAACTAAATTCTATATTTCTTCTCTTACCCAAGGATTTCTACTAACTCTTGTCTTTTTACCTACTTGATAATCTGCTGCCTTCACTATTTCATATTCTTCTTCCATATTTCTTTCCCCGTTCTTGTCAATCGTTTCCTAATGCTGTCTCTCAAACTCTCTACAAGCTCTTGTTCTTTCACTTTATCAAGGTCCCATCTGCTTGAATTCCCACCTTTTTGCTGTTTCTTCAGTTTCAATTCACAGTTCATAGCCAGTAGACTGTGTTCAGAGTCCACCTCTGCCCCTGGAAATGTTTTACGATTTAAAACCTGGTTCCTAAATCTCTGTCGAACCATTATATAATCTATCTGAAACCGTCCAGTGTCTCCAGGGTGCTTCCATGTATACAACCTTCTTTCATGATTCTTGAACCAAGTGTTAGCTATGATTAAGTTATGCTCTGTACAAAATTCTACCAGGCGGTTTCCGCATTCATTCCTTACCCTCATTCCATATTCACCTACTACGTTTCCTTCTCTTCCTTTTCCTACTACCGAATTCCAGTCACCCATGACTATTAAATTTTCGTCTCCTTTCACTATCTGAATAATTTATTTTATCTCATCATACATTTCATCAATCTCTTCGTCATCTGCGGAGTTAGTTGGCATATAACTTGTACTTCTGTGTTAGGCATGGGCTTCGTATCTATCTTGGCCACAATAATGCGTTCACTATGCTGTTCGTAGTAGCTTACCAGCGCTCCTGTTTTTTTATCCATTATTTAACTTACTCCTGCATAATCCCTACTTGATTTTGTATTTATAACCCTGTATTCACCTGACCAGAAGTCTTGTTCCTCCTGCCACCGAACTTCACTAATTCCCACTGTATCTAACTCTAACCTATCCATTTCCCTTTTTAAGTTTTCTAACCTACCGGCCCCCTGACATTCCACGCTCCGATCTGTAGGACGCCAGTTTTCTTTCTCCTGATAACGACGTCCTCCTGAGTAGTCCCCGCCGGAGATCCGAATGGGTGACTATTTTACCGCCGGAATATTTTACACAAGAGGACACCATCGTCATTGAACCATACAGTAAAGCTGGATGCCCTCGGGAAAAATTACAGTAGTAGTTTCCCTTTGCTTTCAGCCATTCGCAGTACCAGCACAGCAAGGCCGTTTTGATTAATGTTACAAGGCCAGGTCAGTCAATCATCCAGACTGTTGCCCCTGGAACTACAGAAAAGGCTGCTGCCCCTCCTCAGGAAATTACACGTTTGTCTGGCCTCCGTTGTGGTTGCACCTACGGTAAGGCTTAAGCACGCAAGCCCTCCCCCCCCCCCCCTCCTCCCCCATCACCACCGACGGCAAGGTCCATGGTTCGTGCGTAGGGAAGCAGTCACAAAAAAATAATGCTTAATGTACAAATGTATAAATACAGCTGCTTCGCTTGCCTACAACCCGATATTGTAAACGTCTCTATGGCAGAACCTCTTCATAGATGTATAGACGGCTGTTGTTTTCGCCTACAACCATTTGCGCTTCGCAGTCTAAAACTGTCAAAAGCACTGCCACGTGTCAGGGATTGCCTTAAGCTGACTGTATGAGTGTCTTAGTAGTAAAGAATAAATGTATTAAAACTTCACGCATGATGGGGCATTTTTTCAAGCATCTCAGTGCTTAAGACGTCATAGCTCTTGAACTATGTGTCGGGTAATGAAGTATATGTGTATGTACATTCAGCGACATTTGTGGGTATTATCTGCGAAATATGTTGCGAATAGAGTGAGTAGCAAAGCAGTGCTAATTTAAACTTTATGCATAATGCGACAGTTCCTTCCGCATCTCAGTGTTTAATGACGTCACATCTCCTGAATCATATGTGTTACCAAGATATAATTTTGTAGGTGCATTTAGCGGCATATGTGGATACTATCGCCGGCCGCAGTGACTGAGCGGTTCTAAGCGCTTCAGTCCGGAATCGCACGACTGCTACGGTCGCACGTTCGAATCCTGCCTCGGGCATGGATGTGTGTGATGTCCTTAGGTTAGTTAGGTTTAAGTAGATCTAAGTTCTAGGGGACTGATAATCTCAGATGTTAAGTTCCATAGTGCTCAGAGCCATTTGAACCATTTTTTGGATACTATCTGTGCAATTTATTGTGAACAGAATTAGTAGCACGGAAGTAATAAATTTAAACTTCATGCATCATGATGCACTTTTTCACCCGTCTCATTGTTTATAACGTCTTATCTCCTGAACTATAATAGGTAGGTGGTTTTTCCCGCCACAGAACTGCACAGAATTGTTGCTTGGCAGTCTTGGATACACGTACCAAATTTGGTGAAATGAATATATAATTCATATAACTTACTAAAAACACATAATATTGTCAGATAACCAATATCTAATGTGCACATGATATATATGCTCTTAGTGTTAACTGATATTGTCGAGGCAAGGTCTTTTAGCATTGAAAACAGCCGAAGTGTCATCATACATGGAAACAACAGAGGTGTTACTGTACAGGTCAGATGCTTTTAACGTTAGTGATCTATTGATTAATTTGATTTTCAGTTTTTAAGTTTATCTATCCATCTTTTAGCGGCGTACATGCTGTCGATCTCTTCATAGTTTGTACAAAGTAACTAACGCACAGTGCTACGTAAAATAATGTAACCTTCATAACAATAAATACTATATTGAGAACTAAGCTCAGTGTAAGTTACATAACTATAAATCATAGTAATATTGATAACCATAATAACATATCAGTTGACACATAAATTTACATACAGTAAAAGTCGAAGTTTTAAGCCTTCTTTTGTACAGTCTATGAAATATTTCATTGTATAAAAGCCTTTTTTCACCCAACTTTGTAAGACGTTCATAAAATCTTTATTGCGATGATAGGTGGTTGACGCCGTAGTGCATCAAAAAAATTAATGCCGAGGTATACGTAACTTCTCTGAATTTCATAAACAAAAACTCTGTGAGGTGGTTTAATGTTAATTTACAGTCCAAATTTACACCTACAATTTAAAGGCCATTCAGTCAACATGAGAATTACTTAAGCTAAAAATAATATTCATAAGTTTACCACTAATGACTACTATGCTGGATGGAGTGAGCAGTTCTATATCGAAAACAATAAGTGGCGATAAGATCAAAACAATTTGCGAAAGAAGCAGAAACGTATCTACTCAAATTAATCTGTGACCGACGGTAGAATAAGATGTAGACCAGTTTCCGTATCTTGGAAGTTTTTTTAGTTAAGATGCCAATATTTTTTGTTCATTTATGGCTTCCTAAGGCTCATGTTTTCATCAGCAGTACAAGTGGGAAAGTCTTTGTTGTCTTCCAACAAGTGCAGTCCGTATGGAAATTAGACTCTATAGTTATTTCGACAAAGCTTTGGCTTACGCCTCTAAAATCCTACCAATTGCCAATGTGCATAAGAGACCTGAAAAATGGCACAAAAGTCAGCACATAAGCCCAATGATTTTCACCAACGATGCTTCAGGTGAAATTTGCAACTCACAAGGAACCCCCTGAGTGCAAGGTCGCAAGTTGAATCTTTTATAAGGCTCATCTGAAAGTACTGTGTTAACAATTATGACAGAAAAAATTTTAGCTGCTAATGACCCACCTTGTGCATCAGGAGGGCGACAGAAAATGAGTTTCCGGAAGCTGCAGAGATTAATTTCTAAGGGATGAAGGTATTAAATTTCACAAAATAGACATTGACGACGTTCGAGAAATGCTCAAAACAAGACATTAACTTGCACCATGAAGACCGAATGAAAAATGGCGCGTTACAATGATCACCAAGGTTCGCACCATCAGGATCGACGGCGAACTTCTTGGGAGTTACAAGCCGTGCAGGACGTTCCGGTAGGCATCCACTCCTAAGAAATGCATGTGGAATAATATTGAAGCAACGGGGTGATGAGAATTGATGGAATGTGATGACATGCAACCGAACGCGAAACAGTCTGGCTTGGATATTATCGTGAAACTAGCTATTGTTTAAGGCTGAATTTGTCCAGGAGTTCCAGGTGATATAACTGCAATGTCACACATTTTTCAGGAGGAATAGTTTGCTCCAAAGGAGTATGAATTCTGTACACAGACCAGGAATCAAGGAGAAGTACGTTATTTTGATTAGCTATTCGCCAAAAGTAGTACTTATTGTATAGTTGTAGAGTCCGCCCCCGATAGCTGAGTGGTCAGCGTGACGGATTACCGTCCGATGGGTCCGCGTTCGATTCCTTGCTGGGTCGGGTATTTTTTCCGCTCAGGGACTGTGGATTGCGCTGTCTTCATCATCATTTCATCCCCATCCGGCGCGCAGGTCGCCCAATGTAGCGTCGAATGTAATAAGACCTGCACCAAGGCGGCCGGACCTGCCCCGCAAGTGGCCTCCCGGGCAATGGCGCCAAACGCTCATTTCGTTTATAGTGGTAGTTGTCTTACGCCCATTTTCCCACTCTTGCTTGCTGTGACGTAAATATTGCTTACTGACCTTGCAAGAACAAGCACACGACAAGAATGGTAGGTCTTGACGGATGAGCCAAGGGACGAACTTGGCGGCAACACGATGCATTTCAAGATGCTGTGTCTGGATTTCATGACAGGATCCAATTGAAATGTTACATTCTTCTGCAATCTCTCGGATAGTTGATCTTCGATTGGCACGCACAATTTTGTTGACGTTCCTGCGTGAGTGCCGCCGATAGACGTCGAAGGGCGTCCTAAACGAGGGTCACCTTTAACTTCCGTCCAGCCATTTTTAAGCCATGTGAACCATTCGTAACACCGAGTACGGCTTAAGCACTCATCACTATAGGCGTCCTGCGTAATTTGGTGTGTCTTTGTAAAGATTTTCTTGAGCTTCACGCAAAATTTAATTCAGACGCGTTGCCCCTGTAACACAACGTTCTACTCAATACAGCAATGAACAATAACAGACATACAAGAATGAAACTTCCGGCAGTTACACATTAAACAAAGGCGTGTGCAGGGACGCTAACCGCATATCGCTGCAAGACACGAAATTACGCTCAAAATTAGGAATTGTCGGGATTTTTTTTTTTTGAACAGCCCTTGTATATGGACCTTGTAGACGAATTGTTCTTGTCAAAACTGGTCTTATTTTAGTTCTTTTATTTTGAGGCCACAATTCGCAAGTGAATGCAATTTTATTACGTAAAATAAACTTTGTTCAGTTTCAGTTATAAATACTGGTCGTCTTCAGTTACTCAACTATCCTACTTTATTAATTTTATTTGGAAATGTTGCGCATTTTGCAGTTCTCATCAGTTGCTAGGCGTTTGCTGTTTGGAACGCAACTTTTAACATATTCTTTTTTGAGTCAAAGGAAGAGAGGAGCTCACGAGTACAATATACTGATGACACTGGGTTTTTCGCATGTAGTGCCTCAAGAAATATCACCATCCGCCTCCAGGAAATGCAGACAGCGCGCTTTGTGCAACGACCAACGACAAGGATGGGTGGAAGGGGGGGGGGGGGATCAGAGGGTAGTTAAGGTCATATTGCAGCCTCATCCTCAATGCTTGAAAATGCGTATCCTGTGTGTGAACCTGTCGCAAAATCCGTCCTTCAGGGTGTACAAACCGTATACATCGAGCTCTAACAAGAACTCTCCATGTTCCACACAGCTTTCCAACTGCAGATGTAAGCTATACTCTGAAGCGGAATCAGAACAATTAAAGGACATGTGTACGAAACTGGCGCAAAAATTCTACGAAAATGCACGCTACTTAAACGAGGAACTACTAAACAGACTAAGCTAATATTGCAATACAGATCTACGCTCACGAATTGTAAATCAACAACGTTGACAAATAATTTAATGCATAAACGGTCATGACGATTTAAAAGCTACGAACTAGTAAGAAAACTAACAACTAATTTTCAAAAAAGCGACTAAAAGACAAACAACTTTCGCCGAGATATATTCTTCCACCTTAGAGAGTGAATTATGCCGCAGTAGTACCTGAAGACGAAAATTTTTTGCTGTTTTCGAAATGCTGTAGTAACTGACACTGCGATTCTGCCGTTCGCGCATAACGTTTCCTCCAGTCCTCGAGCGATAGGCGACAACAGTCCCTCGAACACGCTGGTCTAGTGCGATCGAAAACCATAAGTAAGTTCCAGGAACACAAGTTGCCAACGAATTCGTCGGCCGCCGAGAACAGGAGAAACATCGACTGTTAAACAGCGACTGCTTGCCTTATTTCTGTGAATTAGAGCTATAAACGAATACGACCTAGAACGCCTAGAGCTACGGCGAAGGCCAATCCTGGTGACAGCTGAATACCGCAATTTCACCAGCGTAGGCGCTGCTCGCCAAGTAGTGTGGCCAATGTGTCATCACGAACTTAACGCATGCGCACAATACACTCAGCCCACTAATAAATTGCAGAATGATCAGTCTTCTTCGCTCTTAGATGGCTCACGCGAGGACGGTAGGCCGGTGTCCTGTCGAAATATCCTGGAGTATGATAAACGGACGATCGGTTGCTCTCCCGTAACTGCCTTCAAGAGCTGTGTTCCTCTTCCAGACTATAAAGTTGCGCTGGTCTCACCAATACCAAAGAAAAGAAGTTGAAGTAGTCCGATAAATTATAGAGCCAAATCACTGACGCCCATTTGCAGTTGGAGTTTGGTACATATAACGTTTTCAAACATTGCGAATTACCTCTAGGAAAACGAGCTTTTGACACACAATCAGCACAGATTCAGGATACTTAATTCTTGTGAAACACAGCTAGCACTTTATTCTCACGAAGTAATGAGTCCACGTGAGTACTGAAGAGAATCCGTTAAATTTCGGCTACACGAATCTAAAGGGCTGTTACTTCAACTAATTACCTAAGAATTATAACTACGAATAACTTAAACTGCAATGAACACAAAGATAATTATGTGGGGAAAACCAACCAAAGACTGCGTTTTGTTAGCAAAATACTTAAAGGCGGCAGTACTAAAGAGATTGGCTACAGTTCGCTTGTCCGTCCTCTGCTAAGGAGTATCACTGTGCGGTATAGAATGCTTATCAGAGGATTGACGGAGGACATCGAAAACGTCCAAGGACCGGCAGCTCATTTCGTACTGTCGCGAAATGGGAGAAAGAGTGTAGGGATATGATAGGCAGGGTGGGGTGGCAATCATTAATATAAAGGCGTCTTTCGTTGCGGAGAGATCTTTCCACGAAATTTCACCCCCAACTTTTTCCTCTGATTACGAAAATATTTTTTACACCATCCCACATAGCAACAAAAGATCATCATATTAAAATAAGAAATCAGAACTCGAGCGGAAAGATTTAACTAGGCCTACAGCAGAGGCGGATATAAGCAACATAAGGCCATTTGAAAGAAAAATGCTGTGCAAAATCAATGGGCCTGTGAGATATGCAGAGGGCTGGACAATCAGGTAGCATCATGAATTACAACAGCTTACACAAGAGAAAGATTTGGTAATATTTATTAAATATCAGAGTGTACCCCGTGTATGACGTATGAAGAGGATGATAGATGATTGGATGCCGAAAGGAGTAGTGAAAGGTATACTGTATTTAACCAGAAGGGAAGGACCTACCAAGAGAAAAGAAAACAGAAGTACGGAGACATATTCTTGAGGAGGTCAAGGCTTATCAAGTCCCAAAGCGATAAGAGGAAAGCGTACCAAAAGATAATAAGAAACGCAAGAAAGCGCCTTCGTTTAATTCTACCATACGTAGAATGTTACGGAAACAGAAACAAACGAGATTAGTATGAAACCGACAGAAAAAATTTCAGTTCTTACGGTTGGAAGAATCCTATAACCATTTCCAATTCGATCCTGGCGATGAAACTAACGTCTTGTCATATGAGCTACTGGACTTACAGGTAGCAATTTAACTCATGCATACCCATTGTTCAGTCTCATGTGGATCTGTCTGATGCTGAAGCTAAAGGTACCAGGAAGCCGAGGATTAAATTCTGCATATCAAAATACAATTTAGAAAATTCAAAGCGACTAAGGTGCCATGCCTTAAATGAATTGCTGTTAAACTTGACAATCAGTACGCTGCGGATTTAACCCCTTTCTTAGTACAATTTTATTGATTTAGAAGTCACTGCAATTGCCATGCGCCGCTTATATAGAGAGCGTAACTTGCGTTGTAGAAAACGAAACGGATAAACAGAATTACAGGTCAAATTCTTAGTTTCTGTCTTTTACCATATCCTACTGAATACGGCACTTCGAACATTCTGATATTCCTGAAGGAAGATAATTTTCTCACAAAGAATCAGCACTTCGAGAAGAGCACTGGCATAAAACACTTATTGCTCGTTTTATACACCATATCTTGCAAACAGGAATTGCAAGACCACAGGTTAATTTCGAAAGGCAATTGTCGTTGTACGTTTTCGATTGATAACTAGGCTGCTATGAAAGGGAATATTTTTACAAATATGTGACTGACTCATAGAACTTTTGACATTGGTCAGTGAATGTTCAATATTATCAATGTTAACCGTATATGTGTTAACAAAGGAAGGTATGCATCACTCTCAGACTGCATGTCGATGATAACGCTACGTATAGAAAAACGGAGATATGCAAGATTATTTTGACAATATTTCCGATTCATATACTGAATAAAAACTGTCTTTAAAATGAAGCAAAGAAAGAAAATATTCACAATAGAGAAAAATAACACGGAAGTACAGAACCAAAAGATTATCATTAAGCTTCTGCTGTCTGTCATATCATTTCGAAAACCCAATTATAATACTAGTAAGTGATGGAACAAAGATGTGTCATTACTTGCAGGAATGCAAAACTAGCATCAAGCTAGTACTATTCGTCTTAATTGTAATACTGAGAATAAAAACGTAAAAATGGGCAGATTACGCATTCTCTGGCGTATGCTGAGATTTTATTCCTCGAAGCTTCGGTATTCGTTCCTGTCACCGAAACTTTAGGCTCATGCATACAAAAATTACTTCCAATAATACTTCAGTGCAGTGGAACTGCATTGGGGCCTTGATCGAAAGGTTTTAAAATCCCATGTTATACTCCACTTACCCTTTTTCAGGAACTTCACACCCATAACTGACTCTCGTGAAAACTACGTGTCCAACAAAGTGTGCGGGACTCTCTGTGCAACTCGTTGTCGGCTGCGCTTATAAAGAAACCGTGCGTATCTAATCTCGATGCTTCAAGGACTTTCCTTAGTCATGCACAAAGCAAACACCCGTGTTCAGCCTGACACTGCTAAAATGCTTTTTCTTTCTTTAAATGCTGAGTGACATAGAGGGGCGCACACAGAAGCGACGGATCGCAGCAGGTTCCGCAATCTGTCCGCATACCGCACGTTAGTGGGGATAGCTCAGATCGCAGCGATCGGTCGCTGTTCGCTCGTTATTGCCAAGCAATCTGACATATGGCTTGCAACGAATCGGCTATGTATACCAATATGGCTGCCTAACTGCGACTAATTTTTGGCTAGGTATTGAGTGTGGCTGTATATGTCTGTTTCGTTTTCCTGCGGCCACTTGAAGTAAGAATTTAGAAGAAGGAAGAAGTGAGAATTCATAGTTATTCAGGAAGAACCAACCCGACCGAAAGTGAAGTTGAAGAAGAAGTTGCCACTAAGGAGGTATATAAAACTATAGATACTGGTACTCTTCAGTTTTGCAGCAAGCAATATTTTGAAGCATATACTGTAGAAATTCGTGGAAAATCGAGCGTACTATCCTACAAATGATGGACTTACATCGTATACGAAATTGCTACTCGCATTAGTAAAGTTTATTTTTTTTCTAAATAAAATGAGGTTTTATTAAGTGGGCATTTTTATTCATATGTTTAGATGTGTTACAGTCGTGTGTCAGTTCCCTGTCCCCTTGTCGTTTCATATGATCTCTAACGTGCAGTATTCAACAAAACTTATGGAGACCATCAGAGCTACTATCAATAACATTTCGAGGCTACAAAACTATTGTGCAAATATATGACTTAGTTGTGTAAATACTTTGTAGTTACATTACATAAAATGGTTCAAATGGGACTTCCGAGGTCATAAGTCCCCTAGAACTTAGAACTACTTAAACCTAACTAACCTAATGACAGCACATACATCCATGCCCGAGGCAGGATTCGAACCTGCGACCGTAGCGGTCGCGCGGTTCCTGACTGTAGTGCCTAGAACCGCTCGGCCAACCCGGCCGGCAGTTAAATTACAAGACTAATAACTGAAGAAAGAACAATGGACTTAAAAATGTATTTATGAAATACAGAATGAAAAATGTATGCAACACACTTTGTATCAGTAAAAAATGTAATATATTCTGTGGCCTGGCTTACAGCTCTCAAGAAAGATGATTCAAAACAACTCTCATCAATATCAATTACATATTTTTTTCTTTTGCAATTGTTAGTCAGCGCACTATCCTCGCTGCCCAAGTACGTAATTCATTTTCCATTGCAGAACTTCACGACAAACTGACATTTGAAACACTGGTTGAATCTGCTTGGTAAATCTGTAGTGTGTGGCGGAGTTGAAATGAGCGACCGACTGCAATCTTTGGCGATCCGAAGTGCATGTGTTTATTGATGGTTTATTCCCCACAGTCACTCAAAACATTATGAATAACACACGTTTCTTGTCGACTCTCCTACTCCCTACCTACTGAAAGAATGTGATTTGAAGGTCAAAAATTTCATGCCTGAGTGTTAAGCTACCTCCCAACCACGTTACCCGTTCGGAAATCAACGTTAGCGGTATTGAGAATCTGAAGAAGAACACGCAGTTGAGTGAGCTCTTTTCAGGAGTTCCATTATTCTTGACAACAAAAGATTCCTAGTAAGCTGCATCCGATGTCTGTTTTTGTAGGTAACAGGTGAAAAAAAAAATATATATATATATAAAGTGTGTGTGTGTGTGTGTGTGTGTGTGTGTGTGTGTTGTGTAAATGAAATGGAGCAAAGTCATCGGAAAAATAATGAAACAAGCCTCACTTTCTGTACAGTTATCAAAATTATACTTCTCGAAAGCTTTGCTGCAAGCTTCTGGAACACAATGGACACAGACGAGAACCCTTCTCGACTACCAACCAAATACCAGAATTATACATAGTTCAATGGTATGCACTAATATTTGTAAAAATTACAGCACTCGAAAGAATGATCATTAGAAATAGAAATAATATCTTTATTTCGTTTACTTGGGCATTACTTGCGCTAAATAACTGGGATAAAACTGTGTTCTGCGAAAGAGACGTTAATGGTTGTCTTTTATAACTTGCGGGTGCGCAGATTAACTGCACATGGATATGTCACTACAGTTTTGTACCACTGCAAATACACAATCACTGTACGTAACGTACAACGTACTTGAGTGCAGCTGAGCTGCCATTACGCTCAGATGTCGTAGTTTCGAAGAAAGTCGGAGAAACAATCTCGTACTTCAACAAAGTGGGTGGAAAGCCATAAGCGTCGTGATCCAGCGAGGACAATATATACACACTGGAGGCGAGATTCAAATTATCATCAGGGTCGTACATAGCAAACAATATTCGGATCGAAATAATAGTAACATATAGGGCAGATGATGAGTAGTATCTCGCTGCATTAGCCGGTGGCTCCGACCATTCCGCAGCGCCCGCCGCGGTTCGGGCGTGAGTCACGATCGGTGCAAGTCGATGTCGCTACACAATCTCTGATGGCCAGCACATTCATTTCTTGGTCTCTACTGCTCGACAGTGGCGATGAAATAACCAGCTGTGCAAGAAGTGAAGGTTTGTTGGTAAAAAGGACAGATTTCAACAAAGAAGGAGAGTAACCGGATAGCAAAATTAGAAGCTTCGTTTCGACAATGGAGGCAACAAAATATTTAGAATTAACTGCGGTCTTTCCCGGCGGTGCACTATATTTTAGACTAATTTCCCGTGCTGTAACGGTTATTCAGCTTGTAAGGTGAATGGCGAAGTGTAGAACGGTTGCGTTCCGTGATGAATTAGGATTATCACCACAAGAATAAAATGTTTTCTGTAATATATCAATTTTCCTACAAAGTACTGTAGCTGAATTTCATCATTCTCTCTAAATTTCATGGACTCATCAGAGTACTCGTATTGATATTTATTTACTTTTCTGCTTTGGTGAATGTGTGGACCATTAGCCCTCTGGTTCGATGCAGCCTGCCACGTATTCCTCTCTTCTGCCAACCTCTTCATCTCTGGGTGTCATTTGAATCCAATGGTGTTTGTTCGATACGTCCCCTTTAAATACAGTATGATCGAACTTATTCCTAGACATCTTATCGTTCGTCTTATCATACTGTCCTTCTTAACAATGTTTCTACATGTTCCTTCATTCCATTATTTACTTCTGTGCAATGCTGACATCCAAATATACATTTGCAAGCTGACCCAGAGTTAAATGAATTGTAAGCCTGGGAGACGTCACAAAAATTATGGTGCCTTCCAAAACAATGAATGAGGAAACTTATGACTACTAAATGAGACACGAATCACAATTATTTTGAATTATTCCAGTAAAATTATTCACAAAACAACTGAAAACAGTGGCAACTTTAATATGATAAGAGCTTGGCATATCTGACTTGGGGTCAGGTAGGAGGGGGAGGGGGGGAAGATAATAATAATCATACAAAGTGAATTTATTGCAATTGTGAAGAGCCCAGTGATTGCCATGATAATACTTGCAAACAGGTTAGTTCTACAGAAAGAAATACGTCACTCTTGTGGTGGGAGTTGAAAACAGGTTTCCCTACACATCGTGTTTTGGTTGTTGCTCTATCTCACAACAGTATTGTAGATGGAGGCAGAAGTGGTTGCAAAATCAGTCATTAGTGGTACCAATGACCATCGCAAGTGCAAGGCAGCCCGAAATTTCTCTGGCAGTGCAGTCCAGTGATTCTCAGCGGTCCAGTGATGGAGCTGAAGATGAGTTTTGTGATGAAATTTTTAGATGAAGAAGAAGATTGAGTTCTAGATGAAGTGCTTTTTGCTCGAACATTTGTTACGAGGAAACCTCGCATGGCCGAGTTTTGTGCCTCTTACTGAATTTAGACTGGCTGGGCTCCTGATTTTCCAAGCACCGACCGACCGATAAAAATGCTCCTTACATTACTCCCCCTCTCCCCCCCCCCCCGGGCTCTTCTCTGTGTGGTTGACAAAACATTATACCTACCATTTTACACAAGAAAGCCACTTAACTCTCTCTCTCAAGCAAGCCAACACCGTTCGGAAACAGTGAGGATTTCTGTACTGACATAAACTTCTTCCTGAGCTTCTTTTATTTTATTTATGTATTATTTACACGTCAGTTTCCGTAGGACCAAATTGAGGAGCAAGTCTCTAAGGTCGTGGAACGTGTCAGTATGAAATTACAATATAAAAATAATAGCAGACAAAGATGGATACAGGTTACAGTCTCGGAAAACTACAGAAAAATTATCTAACCTCGCCGCAGACATCCGGAAAAGAAGACTAAAATTTTACGGTCATATCCACAGACTCCCAACACCCAGACTCTCCCACAAAATTTTAATATACATTGAAAAATTGAAAACCATACCCTGGATACAAGAAACCAAAACAGATCTAGCAAATGCACAAATAAATTCTTCAGAAGTTATAAACAGAAATGTACACAGGCAAAAAATCAATAGTTGGAAAGTACAACCCGAGAACGAAGTTTGCAAGAGACAGGGGACAAAATGGACAGAGGAAAGAAAAAGAATTCATGGGGAAAGAATGAGAGAAGTTTGGAGAATTAAAAAATTGAATCGGAAAAGCTTTGCGTGATCCGTATGGATCCAATCGCACGTAATAATAATAATAGCAGATAAAAATAAAATATTTATGAACCCGAAAAAAGTGAAGGCATAAGTTTAAGTAAACGTAATCAACAATACAACAAGAATCAGTTTAATTTTCAAGGAGCTCCTCGACCGAATAGAAGATGTGACCCATGAGGAAACTCTTCAGCACGTGGATTACTGTTAAGATTTTTGAATTCTAGGGGTAGTTCATTGAAAATGGTTGCAACAGTATACTGCACACCTTCCTGTACAAGAGTTAAGGATGTCCAATTCAAACGCAGGTTTGATTTCTGCCGAGTATTAACTGAGTGAAAGCTGCTTATTTTTGGGTTCAAATGGTTCAAAAGGCTCGAAGCACTTTGGGACTAAACATCTGAGGTCATCAGTCCCATAGAACTTAAAACTAATTAAACCTAACTAACCTAAGGACATCACACATATCCATGCCCGAGGCAGGATTCGAACCTACGACCGTATCAGTCGCGCTGTTCCGTACTGAAGCGCCTAGAACCACTCGGCCACCGCTCATTTTTGGGAACAACCTAATATTGTTAACAAGAAATGACAGTAAGGAATGCATATACTGAGAGGCCAATGTCAAAAATCCAGACTCGTGAACGGGGCTCGACAAGAGGTTCGTGAACTTACACCACTGATCGGCCGAACCGCCCGTTTCTGAACCAAAAATATCCTTTTAGAATGGGAAGAATTACCCCAAAATACACCATACGACAAAAGCGAAGTAAACCAGTTTTCGTGCCAACCGACCACTCGCTTCAGATAGCATTCGAATAGTTGCGAAAATGGCAGCATTAAGTCTTTGAACAAGATCCTGACACTGTACCACACAAGCGGCTCGTAGTGAAATTGCGTGCTTATGGAATATCGTCTCAGTTATGTGACTGGATTTGTGATTTCCTGTCAGAGAGGTCACAGTTCGTAGTAATTGACGGAAAGTCATCGAGTAAAACAGAAGTGATTTCTGGTGTTCTCCAAGGTAGTGTTATAGGCCTTATGCTGTTCCTTATCTATATAAACGATTTGGGAGACAATCTGAGCAGCCGCCTTCGGTTGTTTGCAGACGACGCTGTCGTTTCTCGACTAATAAAGCCATCAAAAGATCAAAACAAACTGCAAAACGATTTAGAAAAAATATCTGAATGGTGCGAAAAGTAGCAGTCGACCCTAAATAATGAAAATTGTGAGGTCATCCACATGAGTGCTAAAACTAACTCTTTAAACTTCGGTTACTCGATAAATCAGTCTAATCTAAAAGCCGTAAATTCAACTAAATACATAGGTATTACAATTACGAACAACTTAAATTGGAAGGAACACACAGAGAATGTTGTGGGGAAGGCTAACCAAAGATTACGTTTTATTGGCAGGACACTTAAAAATGTAACAGACCTACTAAGGACACTGCCTACACTACGCTTGTCAGTCCTCTTTTAGAATACTGGTGCGCGGTGTGGAATCCTTACCAGATACAACTGACGGAGTACATCGAAAAAGTTCACAGAAAGACAGTACGTTTTGTATTATCGCGAAATATGGAAGAGAGTGTCACAGAAATGATACAGAATTTGGGCTGGAAATCATTAAAGGAAGGCGTTTTTCGTTGCGACGGAGTCTTCTTACGAAATTCCAATCACCAACTTTCTCCTCCGAATGCTAAAATATTTTGTTGACAGCGACCTACATAGGGAGGAACGATCACCACGATAAAATAAGGGGAATCAGAGCTCTTACGGAAAGATATAGGTGTTCATTCTTTCCGCGCGATATACGAGATTGGAATAATAGAGAATTGTGAAAGTGGTTCGATGAACTCTCTGTCAGGCACTTAAATGTGATTTGCAGAGTATCCATGTAGATGTAGATGTAGATACAGATCCTGAATGTGGGTTTTCAACGATAGTTTACTATCTGTCGGAACACCTAGGAATTTGAACTGTTTAGCTTCACCAATCGTATGCTCATTCTGTGAAATTATAACGTCAGGTTTTGTTGAATTGTGTCTTAGAAACAGTAAAAACTGAGTCTTGCTGTGATTTAGCCTTAGTTTATTTTCTATAAGCTATGAACTTATGTGATGAACTGCACTATTTGCAACCGAGCCAATGCTGCACGCAACATCCTTTGCTACCAAGCTAGCGACATCAGAAAAAAGAAATATTTTAGTGTTACGTGTAATACTAGAGGGCATATCGTTTATATAAATAAGGTACACGAGTGGCCCCAACACTGATCCCCCCCCCCCCCCCACTTGACTGTACCCCACTCAGACCCCACACCACAGACATTCTCAACACTGTGAAAAATGACCTTTTGCTGTCTGTTGCTAATGTAAGAGGTGAACCAGTTGTGAGCTACTCCCTGTATTCGGTAATGGTCCAACTCCTGGAGCAATATTTTGTGATCAACACAATCAAACGCCTTAGTTAAATCAAAAAATATTCCTAGCGTTCGAAACCTTTTGTTTAACCCCCTCCAGTACCTCACATAGAAAAAAGAATATAGCCCTTTCAGTTGTTAAACGACTTCTAAGGCCAAACTGCACATTTGACAGAAAATCGTGTGATATAAAATGATCCATTATCATTACATAGCAAACACTGATGGCACAGAAATACGACTAAAATTGTCTACATTATCCCTTTGTCTCTTTTTATAAAACGGCTTTACTACTGAGTACTTTAATCGTTCAGTAAACTGACCATTCCTAAAGAAAAAATTACAAATATGGCTAAATACAGGTCAAATATGTGCAGCACAGTACTTTAATATTCTGCTAGGCACTCCACCATGTCCATATGAGTCCTTAGCCTTCAATGATTTAATTATTGACTCAATCTCCCCCTTATCTGTATCACAGAGGAGTATTTCATACATCAATGTCGGAAATACATTTGCCAAGAGAGTTATATGATTCCCTGTAGAAACCAATTTTTTATTTTATTCACCAGCAATCCTCACAAAATGATTGTTTAACACTGTACTTATATCTGATTTATCAATAACAGAAATATTTTTACTAGGAACTGACTTTATATAGTCAACCTTGTGCCACTGACCAGACGCTTCCTTCACAACCGACCATATGGTTTTAATTTTGTCCTGTGAATTATCTATTCTATTTGCATACCACATGCTCTTTGCCTTCCTAATAACGTTTTAAGCACCTTACAGTAGTTTTTGTAGTGGGCTACTATAACTTGATTGTGACTACTTCTAACGTTTTGATACAATTCCTGCTTTGCTCTACATGATATCCTTATCCCACTAGTCAGCCACCTGGGCCGCCTTTTGCTGCAAGTACCCCATTTAGAATGTTCTAACGGAAAGCAACTCTCAAAGAGCATGAGAAATGTGTTAAGGAAAGCATCAATATGTCATGTATGCCATCGGTACTATAAACATACTGCAGCTCTTGTTCCTTGGCGAGGTTTAAAAAACTCTCTATTGCCGTTGAATTAACTTTCCTACATAGTTTGTAATTATACGTGACATTGGTTTGTGTACTAAAGCCTTTTAGTGTTAAATTTTGTGCATTGTAGTCTGAAAGGCTTTTACTAACAGAATGCCCATCTAGTAATGAAGAATGAACAAAAATATTGTCTATGGCTGTACTACTATTCTCTTGTACCTTAGTTGTTAAAAACACAGTCTGCATCAGATCGTATGAATTTAGGAGATCTACCAACATCCTTTTTCTTGCACCATAGTATATAAAATTTATATTGAAGTCACCACATATAACCAATTTCTGGTACTTCCTATAAAGTGAATCAAGAACCCTCTATAGCTTGAGCAGAAATGCTCTGAAGTCACAGTTAGGGGACCTGTAAACAATAACAATTAGAAGTTTAATTTCACTAAATTCAACTGCCCCTAACAACATTCAAATATCTGTTCAGTGCAGTGCAGTGATACGTCTATAACCTTAAACGAAATAGTGTTTCTTACATACATCGCCACTCCCCTAACCAACAAGCAACTCCTTGAAAAACAGCCAGCTGATCTGTATCATGGTGAAGGAAGCCTCTGAATTGTCAAATTATTTAAGTGGTGCTCCGATATACCAATAATTTCAGAGTCAACATCTACAAGCAGTTCACTATATTTATCTCTAATACCTCTTATATTTTGATGGAATATGCTAATTCCTTCTCTACTTGCAAACATGACGTCCTTTGAAGGGGAGCCCTTAGAGGCACTTCCTTTAAGCAGGTTTACCTATCAGTTGACTTCAATTTAAAAAAGGCGCAGCTATAACGCCAACTACCACAGGAATTTTTCCATGAGTGATCCCACCACCATCCACTACACTGCCACCTATAAGCTTTGCCAGCATCTCATTCCCAAATGTATTGAGGTGCAGGCCATGCCTAGTGAGACCCGATCTACTGATAGACTCAACTGGCACCACGAAAATGTGACCCATGCCCTCTCCCATCAGTTCCTTCTCCAGCCGCATGTTAACGTGTCTAACAGCCGCACTAAGATGAGGCCGATCACGACGCCGAAACAGTTGCACGAAATGCACAGCTAGTCAGTTGTGCCACAAATTTCTCTTCTCCCCAATTCTATTCAGTACCTCCTCATTAGTTACGTGATCTACCCATCTAATCTTCAGCATCCTTCTGTAGCACCACATTTCGAAAGTTTCTGTTCTCTTTCTGTCTAAACTATTTATCTTCCACGTTTCACTTCCATACATGGCTACACTCCATACAAATACTTTCAGAAAAGACTTCCTGTCACTTAAATCTACAGGGTGGTCCATTGATCGTGACCGACCCAAATATCTCACGAAATAAGCGTCAAACGAAAAAACTACAAAGAACTAAACTCGTCTAGCTTGAAGGGGGAAACCAGATGGTGCTATGGTTGGCCCGCTAGATGGCGCTACCATAGGTCAAACGGATATCAACTGCGTTTTTTAAAATAGGAACCCCCATTTTTTATTACATATTCGTGTACTACGTAAAGAAATATGAATGTTTTAGTCGGACCACTTTTTTCGCTTTGTGATAGATGGCGCTGTAATACAGACATGTGACTCACAATTTTCGACGAACAGTTGGTAACAGGTACGTTTTTAAAATTAAAATACACAACGTAGGTACGTTTGAACATTTTATTTCTGTTGTTCCAATGTGATACATGTACCTTTGTGAACTTATCCTTTCTGACAAGGCATGCTGTTACAGCGTGATTACCTGTAAATACCACATTAATGCAATAAATGCTCAAAATGATGTCCGACAATCTCAATGCATTTGGCAATATGTGTAACGACATTCCTCTCAACAGCGAGTAGTTCGCCTTCCGTAATGTTCGCGCATGCATTGACAATGCGCTGACGCGTGTTGTCAGGCGTTGTCGGTGGATCACGATAGCAACTATCCTTCAGCTTTCCCCACAGAAAGACATCCGGAGACGTCAGATCCGGTGAACGTGCGGGCCATGGTATGGTGCTTTGACGACCAATCCACCTGTCATGAAATATGCTATTGAATACCGCTTCAACCGCATGCGAGCTATGTGCCGGACATCCATTATGTTGGAAGTACATCGCCATTCTGTCAAGCAATGAAACATCTTTGCCACCGATAAAATGGGAGCCAATTATGCTTCCTCCCATAGTGCAGCACCATACATTAACCCACCATGACCGGCCGCGGTGGTCTAGCGGTTCTAGGCTCGCAGTCCGGAACCGCGCGACTGCTACTGTCGCAGGCTCGAATCCTGCCTCGGGCATGGGTGTGTGTGATGTCCTTAGGTTAGTTAGGTTTAAGTAGTTCTAAGTTCTAGGGGACTGATGACCTCAGATGTTAAGTCCCATAGTGCTCAGAGCCATTTGAACCATTTTTTTAACCCACCATGTCGCTGATGTTCCAATTGTCGCAGCCATCATGGATTTTACGTTGCCCAATAGTGCATATTATGCCGGTTTACGTTACCGCTGTTGGTGAATGATGCTTCGTAGTTAAATAGAACGTGTGCAAAAAAATCTGTCATTGTCCCGTAATTTCTCTTGTGCCCAGTGGCAGAACTGTTCACGACGTTGAAAGTCGTCGGCATGCAATTCCTGGTGCACAGAAATATAGTACGGATGCAATCAACGTTGATGTGGCATTCTCAACACCGACGTTTTTGAGATTCTCGATTCTCGAGCAATTTATCTGCTACTGAAGTGCGGATTAGCCGCGACAGCAGCTAAAACACCTACTTGAGCATCATTATTTGTTGCAGGTCGTGGTTGATGTTTCACATGTGGCCGAACACTTCCTGTTTCCTTAAATAAAGTAACTATCCGGCGAACGTTCCGGACACTTGGATGATGTCGTCCAGGATACCGAGCAGCATACATAGCATACGCCCGTTGGGCATTTTTATAACAACAAGCCACACATCAACACGATATCGACCTTTTCCGCAATTGGTAAACGGTCCGTTTTAACACGGGTAATGTATCACAAAGCAAATACCGTCAGCACTGGGGGAATGTTACGTGATACCACGTACTTGTGACTATTACAGCGCCATCTATCACAAAGCGAAAAAAATGGTCCAACTAAAACATTCATATTTCTTTACGTACTACATGAATATGTAATAAAAAATGGGGGTTCCTATTTTAAAAAACGCAGTTGATATCCGTTTGACCTATGGAAGCGCCATCTAGCGGGCCAACCATAGCGCCATCTGGTTTCCCCCTTCAAGTTAGACGAGTTTCGTTCTTTGTAGATTTTTTCGTTTGATGCTTACTTCGTGAGATATTTGGCCTCCCTGTATACTCGATGTTAACAAATTTCTCTTCTTCAGAAACGCTTTCCTTGCCATCGTCAGTCTACATTTTTTATCCTCTCTACTTCGACCATCATTAATTATTTTGGTCCCCAAGTAGCAAAACTCATTTACTACTTTAAGCGTCTCATTTCCTAATCTAATACCCTCAGCATCACCCGAATAATTCGACTACATTCCATTATCCTCGTTTTGCTTTCGTTGTGTTCACCTTCTATCCTCTTTGCAAGACACCGTCCATTTCGCTCAGCTGGTGTTCCAGGTCCTTTGCTGTCTCTGACAGAGTTACAATGTCATCGGCGAACCTCAAAGTTTTTATTTCTTCTCCATGGATTTTAATACCTACTCCGAACTTTTCTTTTGTTTCTTTACTGCTTGCTCGATATACAGATTGAATGACATCGGGGATAGGCTACAACCCTGTCCCACTTCCTTCCAAACCACTGCCTCCCTTTCATGCTCTTGACTCTTATAAATGTCATCTGGTTTCTGTACAAATTGTAAACAGCCTTTCGCTCCCTGTATTTTACCCCTGCCACCTTCAGAATTTGAAAGAGAGTATTCCAGCCAACATTGTCAAAAGCTTTCTCTGTCTACTAATGCTAGAAACGTAGGATTGCCTTTTCTTAATCTTTTTCTAAGATAAGTCGTAGGGTCAATATTGCTTCACGTGTTCCAACATTTCTACGGAATCCAAACTGATCTTCCCCGAGGTCGGCTTCTACCAGTTTTTCCATTCGTCTGTAAAGAATTCGTGTTAGTATTTTGCAGCACCGGCTTATTAAACTGATAGTTCGGTAATTTTCACACCTGTCAACACCTGCTTTCTTTGGGATTGTAATTACTATATTCTTCTTGAAGTCTGAGGGTATTTCGCCTGTCTCATACATCTTGTCACCAGATGGTAGAGTTTTGTCAGGGCTGGCTCTCCCAAGGCTATCAGTAGTTCTAATGGAATGGTGTCTTCTCCCGGAGCCTTGTTTTGGCTTAGGTCTTTCAGTGCTCTGTCAAACTCTTCATGCAGTATCATATCTCCCATTTCATCTTCATCTACATCCTCTTCCATTTCCATAATTTTGTCCTCAAGAACATCACCCTTGTATAGACCCTCTATGTACTCCTTCCACCTTTCTGCTTTCCCTTCTTTGCTCAGAACTGGGTTTCCATCTGTGCCCTCGATATTCATGCAAGTGGTTCTCTTTTCTCCAAAGGTCTCTTTAATTTTCCTCTAGGCAGTATCTATCTTACCTGTAGTGATATGTGCCTCTACATCCTTACATCTGTACTCTAACCATCCTTGCTTAGCCATTTTGCACTTCCTGTCGATCTCATTTTTGAGACGTTTGTATTTCATTTTGCCTGCTTCATTTACTGCATTTTTGTATTTTCTCCTTTCATCAATTAAATTCAGTATCTCTTCCGTTACCCAAGGATTTCTATTAGCCCTCATCTTTTTACCTACGTGATCCTCGCCTGCCTTCACTATTTCATCTCTCAAAGCTACCCATTCTTCTTCTACTGTACTTCTTTCCCCCATTCTTGTCAATTGTTCCCTAATGCTCTCCCTGAAACTCTCTAGAACCTCTGGTTCTTTCAGTTTATCCAGGTCCCATCTCCTTAAATTCCCACCTTTCTTGCAGTTTCTTTAGTTTTAATCTACAGTTCATAATCAACAGAATGTGGTCAGCGTCCACATTTGCCCCTGGAAATGTCTTACAATTTAAAACCTGGTTCCTAAATCTCTGTTTTACCATTATATAATCTATCTGAAACCTGTCAGCATCTCCAGGCATCTTCTATATACACAACCTTCTTTTATGATTCTTGAACCAAGTGTTAGCTATGATTAAATTATGCTCTGTGCAAAATTCTACCAGGCGGCTTCCTCTTTCATTCCTTACCCCCATTCCATACTCACCTATTACGTTTCCTTCTCTTCCTTTTCCTACTATCGGATTCCAGATGCTTATGACTATTAAATTTTCGTCTCCCTTCACTATCTGAATAACTTCTTTTATCTCATCATACATTTCATCAATCTCTTCGTCATCTGCGGAGCTAGTTGGCATATAAACTTGTACTACTGTGGTAGGTGTGGGCTTCGTATCTATCTTGGCCACATAAATGCGTTCATTATGCTGCCTGTAGTAGCTTACCCGCATTCCTATTTCCCTATTCATTATTAAACCTACTCCTGCATTGCCCCTATTTGGTTTTGTATTTATAACCCTGCATTCACCTGACCAGAAGTCTTGTTCCTTCTGCACACTGAACTTCACTAATTCCCACTGTATCTAACTTTAACCTATCCATTTCCCTTTTTAAATTTTCTAACCTACCTGCCCGATTAAGGGATCTGACATTCCACGCTCCTACCCGTGGAACGCCAGTTTTCTTTCTCCTGATAACAACGTTCTCCTGAGTAGTCCCTGCCCGGAGATCCGAATGAGGGACTATTTTACCTCCGTAATATTTTACCCAAGAGGACGCCATTATCATGGAACCATACAGTAAAGCTGCATGCCCTCGGGAAAAATTACGGCCGTAGTTTCCATTTGCTATCAGCCGTTCGCAGTACCAGCACGGAAGGCCGTTTTGGTTAGTGTTACAAGGCCAGATCAGTCAATCATCCAGACTGTTGCCCCTGCAACTACTGGAAAGGCTGATGCCCCTCTTCAGAAACCACACGTTTGTCTGGCCTCTCAACAGATACCCCTCCATTGTGGTTGCACCTACGGTACGGCTATCAGTATCGTTGAGGCACCCAAGCCTCCCCACCAACGGCAAGGTCCATGGGTCGTGTGAGGCATGTATATATATATATAGGTGAGAGAGGTAGGCCGTCTGGGAGTGAGCTGGGCTTTCTCGAAGATGGTGGATGTTGAGAGCAGCAGATGGGGTCCTGGTGAAGATACAACAACTCTTTATTTATTATTTAGTAATTCATACAGTTCAGACTTCTCCTGATGGCGCTTCATTGTCCGGCGCGGTCCGTAGTTCCCTTGTAATACTCGGATGTCGTAGCTGCAGGTGTACGACAGTCAGCAGCCGGCGTGCACACACTGCTCGGGAGACAGAGCACTGCACTGGCGTCTCCGGTGTGTGAGGCGAGCTGAGACAGCTAATGTGAAAGATCGCGTCGTTCCAGTGGCACGGCGACAGCGCTGCCTGGAATTGAAGTCTGGATCGACGGCGAGGAGCAGGGACGGACGGATGATGCAGTGTTGCCTGCGCTGGCTGAGCAGACCGGCAGAGATCCCTCCGCCACGGTCCTGTGGCGGCAGAGTTCACAGGCAGACACACGGCAGGAGCTGGGCGTGGCCCACCGTGTCGAACATGTACTCAGCTGGACCAGTGTTTAAATGCTGGTTCTCTGCGCTGAATTCGCGGAAGGGCTGCATTTGTGGGCCGCTGCAACCATCGACAACAAGACAATGACCCGTGTCCGGGGTTTAGAGGAACGGAAAGTTCTAAATGATTGGAGAAGAGCACAGGTAGTCCCAGTCTTCAAGAAGGGTCGTCGAGCAGATGCACAAAACTATAGACCTATATCTCTGACGTCGATCTGTTGTAGAATTTTAGAACATGTTTTTTGCTCGCGTATCATGTCGTTTCTGGAAACCCAGAAGCTACTCTGTAGGAATCAACATGGATTCCGGAAACAGCGATCGTGTGAGACCCAACTCGCTTTATTTGTTCATGAGACCCAGAAAATATTAGATACAGGCTCCCAGGTAGAGGCTACTTTTCCTCGACTTCCGGAAGGCGTTCGATACAGTTCCGTACTGTCGCCTCACAAACAATGTAAGAGCCTACGGAATATCAGACCAGCTGTGTGGCTGGATTGAAGAGTTTTTAGCAAACAGAACATAGCATGTTGTTCTCAATGGAGAGACGTCTATAGACGTTAAAGTAACCTCTGGCGTGCCACAGGGGCTGTTGTGGGACCATTGCTTTTCACAATATATATAAATGACGTAGTAGATAGTGTCGGAAGTTCCATGCAGCTTTTCGCGGATGATGCTGTAGTATACAGAGAAGTTGTAGCATTAGAAAATTGTAGCGAAATGCAGGAAGATCTGCAGCGGATAGGCACTTGGTGCAGAGAGTGGCAACTGACCCGCAACATAGACAAATGTAATGTATTGCGAATACATATAAAGTAGGATGCTTTATTGTATGATTATATGATAGCGGAACAAACACTGGTAGCAGTTACTTCTGTAGAATATCTGGGAGTTTGCGTGCGGAACGATTTGAAGTGGAATGATCATATAAAATTAATTGTTGGTAAGGCGGGTACCAGGTCGAGATTTATTGGGAGAGTCTTTAGAAAATGTAGTCCATCAACAAAGGAGGTGGCTTACAAAACACTCGTTCGACCTATACTTGAGTATTGCTCATCAGTGTGGGATCCGTACCAGGTCGGGTTGACGGAGGAGATAGAGAAGATTCGAAGAGGAGCGGCGCGTTTCGTCACAGGGTTATTTGGTAAGCGTGATAGCGTTACTGAGATGTTTAGCACACTCAAGTGGCAGACTCTGCACGATGGGCGCTCTGCATCGCGGTGTAGCTTGCTGTCCAGGTTTCGAGAGGGTGCGTTTCTGGATGAGGTATCGAATATATTGCTTCCCCCTACTTATACCTCCCGAGAAGATCACGAATGTAAAATTAGAGAGATTCGAGCGCGCACGGAGGCTTTCCGGCAGTCGTTCTTCCCGCGAACCATATGCGACTGGAACAGGAAAGGGAGGTAATGACAGTGGCACGTAAAGTGCCCTCCGCCACACACCGTTGGGTGGCTTGCGGAGTATAAATGTAGATGTAGATGTAATCGTCGACGACGTGGAAGTCAAACAAGCTGGAGTGGCTTCTGGGAAGGCTGACTCCAGGGATCTGACACGTAGGATGGTGTCACGGAAGTCTTTACGCTAGTTAGGGGTCCTCTTCAAGCAGTGGCTTTGGGCAGCTGCGGCCAATGTCCTTAATTCGCCGCTCGTGTTCCGACTACACGGCAGCCGATCACGCAGTTCACTGACTGGCACACGCTGTCCGGCTGCGGCCGCGTTGCAGCGCTGGGCTTCGACATCTACTCCAGTTCCTCCTATAGTGTTAGCCCGTTACAATCTGCTCCACTCTGCGAAGAAAACTCCCCCTCGAATTTTACTGAAATAGAAACACTGTATAATTTACACGTTTATACTTAGTGTTTGTTCCTCCACTCACGGTATCGCATGGTACGTTATTCATCTGCCTTCAGTAGCAATTATCAACACTTTCCCAAAACCACCAACGAGTCAGGTAGCGCAATGGTTAGCACACTGGACTCGCATTCGGGAGGACGACGGTTTAAACCCGCGTCCGGACATCCTGATATATGTTTTCCGAGATAACCTAAATCGCTTCAGATAAATGCCGGGATGGTTCCTTTGAAAGGGCATCCAACCAAAACCACTGACTCTATGCGTTCTAATTTCCACATTGTTTACATTTGTCCTGTTAGCAGCTATGCCATTCCTCTCGGGTAGGGCAATGGGAATCAGGAAGGCATTCTAACCTTCTTATTTTCAGCTTGCTATATTCGCGTCCCCCACATTCGCCTATTGCTTACATTACATTCAACTATAAAAAAAGGCACACAAACAATATGACAAACAATATCCGGCGCTAATATTAAAAAGCCACATACTTCATCACCTGTACACTTCTCTTTCCGTTAAGCTATACTGTGTCTTTATCACTGCGAAAGAAGTGACCTACGCAACCAGAATGATTTGTGCACTGCCCTATTACTTAGCGATACTGCCCTGTATGAAGTCTGTGGTTTGCACACTGTCCTTATGCTCTACATCCTATACCTTAGCAATTCGGAAAAGCTTATTTAGAACTGTAGGGGATCCATGTTAACTTTGCTTCGGTCGCGGCTTCAAGATAACCTGATTTGGGAATCTATATGAACTCTCTTCGTCACAGTACCTCGAGAAACGTACGTAATACTTCATGATACTTATAATTATAATTTGTCGTTTTAATAATAAATCACCAATACTCCACATGAAACCTTAATAGCTCCAAAAACAGATACCTCTCATTCTGAGAGAAAACCGTAATCCAGTAGCCTCGCTTCAACAGCTCCACGATACCACTGGCTGAGCCACAGGTGGTTCATCTCTGCTGTACAGAAACCTAACATTTTCCCAGCCAGAGTGACAAATATTCATTTTTAGAGTTCCGTTCCTCAATCGGTAAAAATGGAACCCTTACAGTGTCACTTTTTTGTCTGTTTGTCTGTCTCTCTGTCTGTAAGACTGTCAAAAACCCTTTTACTCAGGAACGTGTGGGTGTATCACGCTGAAATTTGTACCATACAGAAGCTTATGGTCCCTTGGCGCTGTAATAAATTGAAGCTTCTAATTCAGAGCAACCAATAGATATGGCCATTTATGTCAAATATTTTAATACTCACAAACTCACTCATCAAAACCTATGGGTTACTTCCTATTGGCCTAGAATCAAGAAATTTGGCAAAAAGGATTTTCAAAACAAATTGCAAAACGATTTAGAAAAGAGAGAGTTGACCCTAAATAACGAAAAGTGTGAGGTCATCCACATGAGTGCTAAGAGGAATTCGTTTAACTTCGGTTACGCGATCAATCAGTCTAATCTAAAAGCCGTAAATTCAACTAAATACATAGGTATTACAATTACGAACAACTTAAATTGGAAGGAACACAGAAAATGTTGGGGGGAAGGCTAATCAAAGACTGCGTTTTGTTAGCAGGACACTTAGAAAATGTAACAGATCTACTAAGGAGACTGCCTACACTACGCTTATCCGTCCTCTTTTAGAATACTGCTGCGCTGTGTGGGATCCTTACCAGATACGACTGACGGAGTACATCGAAAAAGTTCAAACAAGGGCAGCACGTTTTGTATTATCGCGACACATGGGAGAGAGGGTCACAGAAATGATGCAGGGTTTGGGCTAGACATCATTAAAAGAATGGCGTTTTTCGTTGCGACGGAATTTTCTCGCGAAATTCCAATCACCAACTTTCTCCTCCGAATGCGAAAATATTTTGTTGACACCGACCTACATAGGGAGAAACGATCACCACGATAAAATAAGGGAACTCAGAGCTCGTGCGAAAAGATATAGGTGTTCGTTCTTTCCGCGCGCTATACGAGAATGGAATAATAGTAAATTGTGAAGCTGGTTCGATGAACACTCTGTCAGGCACTTAAATGTGATTTGCAGAGTATCCATGTAGATATAGATGTAGATGTAGTGAAGTACAGTAAAAGCAAAAAATCCGAAAACTGTAAATTTTAATTATATAATACGAAGAAAGAATTATTTTTGTCATTTCTCATCTGACTCTGTCCCTTCGTCCCCTTTTTCGTTCTTTCCGCGCGCTATACGAGAATGGAATAATAGAAAATTGTGAAGCTGGTTCGATGAACTCTCTGTCAGGCACTTAAATGTGATTTGCAGAGTATCCATGTAGATATAGATGTAGATGTAGTGAAGTACAGTAAAAGCAAAAAATCCAAAAACTGTAAATTTTAATTATATAATACAAAGAAAGAATTATTTTTGTCATTTCTCATCTGACTCTCTGTCTCTTCGTCCCCTTTTTCATAGGAAGGGGTAGACACATCAGGTTGAAATTTATATCATATAGTAAGGTCTACGGTCTCTTGGAGGTAGACTAAAGATTAGCTTCTAAGTCAATGTAATCAAAAGTAACAGCCATTTATGTATCATGTTTTGAACCTTTCAAACTCATTCATCAAACCTATAGGATACTCCCCTTCATCTGTTATGACGACATTTTGTAAAACTTATGGTTTCACATTACAAGTAAAGGGAAAAATCTGAAAACTGCTAATTTGTGATTATATCACACTAAAAATAGTTTCTTTTGTCATTTGTTATCCGACATCAAACTTGAAATTACAACAATATGTAGTTTTCTGCATTCAGGCTGACTTGGTCACAATGTTAAAAGTTAAATATCGTACAAGGAATGAATCTTATTGTTTATATAATGTGTTTCCGAATTTATCCATCAGATATCCATGAGCGATTTTGCATGTAGATATGGCGCTTCGACTTGTATATGGAACGAGCATTTGCAGACTAGTCATTCCTTTCCTGACGCTTGATTTTTACGATTGCGACCCAGTCAGCCCGAATGGAGAATAATGATTATTATAACAACGATCGCCTGTCTCCTGCACGACTATCTGTCACGTTTATATTACTTATAGAAAGTAAAATATTCTCGAAAATCTTGGAGTCCTTGGGACCGATATCTTGCCAGTGCCAGTGTCGATAACAGGCAAAAATAGTCGCGATTCTCGATTTCTGGAATGGAAGAACGGTTATATACTTAATTAATTTTATACGGAACGCACAGTGCACGATTCCCACTCGCTCCTGGCCAATATTTATTTATATACGTTTATATACATCATTGTTCAACTTTGTTACGAAAAATCTCGGCAAGCTCTTGAACGATTTACTTCAGATTTTTACATGACGCTCTGATGAACATTCGGATTTACATGTAAAATTCTGAAGTAATTCATCGAGAACTTCTGAGGTTTTTGCTAACAACAAATCTTCTTTATATATTAAATGTACATTTATATACTATGTATATTAAAAATCTCTAAGCTTTGTCCATCTGCATTTTTATTGGAACATCATTTAAAAATCTGAAGAAAATTGGTCAAGCACTTCTTGAGGTTTTCTGTAATAATGTTAATATTATAGTGTTTGTATATAGTAGCGTATAATAGATGTATATATTTTTGTATGAAACATACTTTACGAAATTTGTAGTCTAAGTCTATCAGAACGTTTATTAGAGTACTGTGTAAACACCTGAAGTAAATTAGTCAAGAACTTTCAGAGATTTTTGCTAACAACATTTTTCATTTATGTATTATATATATTTATATACTATATATAACAAAAATGTATAGCCTATGTGCATTCGAACATTTATTACAGCTTTTCACATGAAAAGGAAAAACTGCTGAACTTTCGCCTAATTACAGAAACGTTCTGCTTTTATAAGGTCTCATAAAAAATAACAATAAATTTGAATGGAATATCCGTAAGTCCCAATATTATTTCTGAAGCCAGTAATCAACTGATATAGCTATCTATGGACACGTAGCAATTGTTTTGAAAGCAATTGATGAAATACTGTTAACACCAGGTAGATTTCTGGATTTAACAAAAACACTCGACGTGGTATACCACAGAGCTCTCCTAAACAAGCCAGTATGCTGTGACATTAGGAGGCAACCAAATGAATGAATTCAGTCATATGCCACCAATCACAAACAAGAACTAAACCTCAGACAGGTAGAAGTATTATCACTAATGGCTTCTGAATGTTTGTCAGTACAGTGCTGAATCATCTATGAGCTACCTCAAGGATCAGTGATAGGAACAGTTTTTTCCTAAGTTTATATCAATTATCTTGGCATGTATGTAGGCTCTTATGACACTTCTGTTTGTTGATGCCACAAAATTATTATTAAAAGTAGCGAAAAAGAAGATAAGCAGCATGTAGTAACCTCTCATGCAAGCCTGCATAGGAAAAGATCAACTACAAAGCAGCTCATAACAAACAACAGGAAAATAGTACAACAAATCTCCACATCAGTGAAAAAAACATCTTGCAATATCCTGATGTCATCTTTAATATCCATCCCCTTGTAAATAAGCAGACAATGAAGTTTGTTGGTATTTGAATACAAAAAAATTTGAATGCAGTAAAGAATCGATTATTTCCAATTTTAAGGGCCCTAAAAGAACGCATAAATGAACATTCATTAACAAGTGCTTACTGAGCATATTTTAATGACCCTTGAAATATGGCATCAAATTATGGGGTACTCTCCCAGCAGTTAAGGACCCTCAGAATCCAAAAGTGCTATTTAGGTTATTACAGGGAGCAGAGCTAGACAGTCGTTAAACCATTGTTTAAAACACTACAAGTGCTGTCATTACCACACATTACATAGTGGCATTTCATACTCATTGGCTCGACTAATTACCTCACACAGAGTGTTTATATGATTAATTGTACTGAAACCTCTGCGGAATCCAGCTTGTTCTATGGACTGTGCAGTTTCCATTACCATTTTAAAGCGATTTATCAGGACTTTAGTGAACACTTTATATATAACAGAAAGTAAGCTAATGGGGCGGTAGTTCTTCAGATCGTGAAGACTTCCCTTCTTATGTAGTGAGATTATGTTTGCTTTGTTCCAGCAGGTTGGGAGGCTCCCGTTCTGTATACACGAAGTAAAGATTTTAGCCAGATGTTTATGTTTGCTGCCCTGTAAGCTTCAGTACGTCAGTTGTCAGACCATCATCACCCCCTGCTTTGCCATTCTGCATCTCGTTTACAGCTTTTCTTATTTCTTTGGGGAGGATTTTTGGGGCTTCATCATGGTTCATGTGTTCTTTCATATAATTTACTATAGAAATTCTTCACATGCTTAAGAATTTCTTCCTTTTCCGTTATGCGCCCATTATCACCGTCAATTGCTATGATTTCGTATTTACCAATCATAAGCTTCTGTTAAGCTTTCTTGCAGCTCCTTTCATTCTCTAATGCTAATTTGAAGGCGTTTTCATTGTATTTTTGTATGTCGGCTTTCATATTCTTCCTGATACAGTTACACAGTTCTGAATATTCTGTCTTGTCACAAGAAGTTTTGATTTTCATCTCTCGTCTTTTTATGAGTGAAGCTTCGGTTTTCGCCCTTAACTTTCCTGGTTGTTTAGTAATTGTTGTCAGTCCACCTATTTGTTTTGCAGTTTCCATTACCTTTTCAGCTAGATTTTCTTCTGTTGACTCTTCCAATCTCACTCGAAGGGCATACTGAAAATCCTTTTGCCTTTCGTTCAATTTATTCACACGTATAATTTCTTTCTTCTGTGATATGTATTCTTCGTTCTTGTTGAGTTACACAGTTCTGAATATTCTGTCTTGTCACAAGAAGTTTTGATTTTCATCTCTCGTCTTTTTATGAGTGAAGCTTCGGTTTTCGCCCTTAACTTTCCTGGTTGTTTAGTAATTGTTGTCAGTCCACCTATTTGTTTTGCAGTTTCCATTACCTTTTCAGCTAGATTTTCTTCTGTTGACTCTTCCAATCTCACTCGAAGGGCATACTGAAAATCCTTTTGCCTTTCGTTCAATTTATTCACACGTATAATTTCTTTCTTCTGTGATATGTATTCTTCGTTCTTGTTGAGTATTAATGTTTATTTTTCCTCTTACAGGTCTATGGTCACTACCAGTATTAATTTGATTTAAAACCGAAACATCTTTGATTATTTTGGTGTGATTTGAGATGATAAAGTCTACTTCATTGCGGGTCTCATGATTTGGGCTTCTCCGTGTCCATTTCCTATTAGGGTGTTTCTTAAAAAAGGAGTTCATGATGAATAATTTATTTTCTTCCGCAAATTGAACTAGCCTGTCACCCCCTTTCGTTCCTCTCATCGATTTCATGGCAGCCTACTGAGACATCACCCTGGTTTTTGATACCAACCTTGGCATTAAGTCCTTAATTACCAGTTTCAAGTGGCAGTCTCGTCCTTTGTTATGTGCATTTTTTACTTCTTCGTGAAATGCTTCTACTTGATCATCTGCATAGCTTGCTGTAGGAGTGTATACTTGGACTATTTGTAACTTGTACCTTTTTGATATTTTAATAACAAGACTTGCTACTCTACCTGATGTTCCATCTATTATTGATACTTTGTCTTCTACATCTTTATTTATTAGGAAACCACACCCTTTGTTCTGACCTCATTCTGCCCTCTTCTTCTCCGAAGTGACACAGAAGTTTCCTTACTTCAGAGTTCCCCTTTACGACGTACTTCACTCAGACCAACTACAGTCCATTTTATTTTCTTCGTGTCTTCTTCAATTTCGCTTAGTCTGTATTCACCCGCAAGTGACCTGCAGTTATATGTGCAAATGTACAGAGATCTGGCGTTTTCCTCTTTAATGGTTTTCTGTATGTGTGATGCTAAAGCAGCCCCTTCCCGGAGATCCAATAGTTGGGGGACTTATCCGGAATCTTTTGTATTAGCGGTACTCATCATAATAATGAGTTTTAAAGGTTCGCTTCAGAACGGATTGGCGATACTATTTCGAGGCGGCCCCTAACCTGGGGTACAGACGCCCTTGGCTGGCCGCCCCTCTTAAGTACAGACCTTATCGCTAGTTTTGGTCCATCCCAGGTATATGATTTCCCCGGTACCACACATATCTGGGAGGCTTCCCCCTATCCGCCAACTGGGGAGACGCCCGATGGGGGACTATAGTTCAATTCTTTTATCTTGGCGGCTCGCGCATGCCCGCCCAGACGCGGGAGATTGCTGCGTAGCCAGTTGTACACGACTCACGCGCCAAGAGAAGCAGCACCATAGTATAGCATAGTTCGCAAGCTTACGTTTAGGGGGTAGCACGCAGTTCTTGAAGTAAAGCCACCATTGCCGCATGAACCCTTTCGCTGCTACAGAGACGTGCTCCCCGCATTCCACGCTGTGCGCGATTTTGTCACTGCACTGCCCGCCTGTGCTGACACATGGTGTTCCGACTGCTTTGACACTCTTGTCATTCGATTCCACAAAAACTATTTGGCCCAAAAATTTGATTTTTACATATCTTCTTGACTGATACCTTCCCCCCATAAATGACTTAATTTTGTTTCGATGTTCAACGCAGTTATTATGCAGCATTAAATATAGTAAACCATTGCACGAAATTTTAAAGAGTTTGCAGAGGTAAAAGTCTATAGCGTATACTTTCCGTATGGTCGATTTTAGTTGCCACAATGTTGAGAATGAAATGTGGACAAGATACCTAAATTTCATATAAAGTTTACTGTATAACAATATCTCATTTAAGTACCACATAGGGGTCTTATGTAATATTGAGAAATATTCTGTCTTTCACGACTGTAACAAAAGTTTTATTTACACCAGGCATGTTTGGATTTATTTTAAAGCACTTCAATCAACCAAAAGAAAGTAGACAAAATACATTAAACAAAGCTGTGGACTTACAAAAACATTAGGACTTGAATATATCGTCTATCAGTGAAGTGCTCTGAGCTATGTCAAATATAATTTTTGTGTGTGGCACACCTAAACAGCATTTATTTGCTAGAGCACTGATCAGCCGACACAAACGTTGAATATTGTGTTATCGCAGCACAAAACTATGATAGGTGACTTGGCAATGGAGGAGACAAAATACTGTCCACTGAAGATGCTTCAAAAGAGAGAAATGTGTCTGGTCTAAATACGTCGCTTATTACAGTTGCAGAAGAGGAATATATTTCAATACCATTGGTAAAACTGCGACTGTGGAACAAAAACAAGAAATACAACATGAGTACCATTGTGTGTGTGCCATACCTTTCATTGATTGAAGTGTTTTAAAATAAAGCCAAATGCGCCCGGTGTAAATAAAACTTTTATTGCAGTCGCGAAAGACGGAATATTTCTCAATATTACATACGACAACTATGTGGTACTTAAATTAAATGAGATATTACTACACAGTAAATTTTATGTGAAATTTAGGTACCTTGTCCACATTTCATTCTCAACATTGTGGCAACTAAAATCGACCATACGGAAAGTATATGCTATGGACTTTTACCTCGGCAAACTCTTCAAAATTTCGTGCAATGGTTTACTATATTTAATGCTGCACAATAACTGGGTTGAACATCGAAACAAAATTAAGTCATTTATGGGGGGAAGGTATCAGTCAAGAAGATGTGTGAAAATCTAATTTTTGGGCCGAATAGTTTTTGTGAAATCGAATAATAAGTGTGTCAAAGCAGTGGGAAGCAGTGATGACAAAATCGCGCACAGCGCGGAATGGAATACGGGGAGCACGTGTCTGCAGCAGCGAAAGGGTTAAAGAAGTGACAAAGCACTAGAAATTTCAAAAAATTGTATTCAAACGAATAAAATTCGTGAAGTAAGACACTTCGATATTCTTTTTAAATGAAGAAAATTATAAGCACTGCACAAGATTTGAACTCTACACCTTTCGCTCACTGACCCAACACCTTAACCGTTACACTACCACAATTCACCCTATAGTGTAACACCACAAGGCGTCTAACAATTCCTCACACTTCGTCGAAGTAGGATAGGAAATAAACAATTACCGCTGTTCTTTATTGCGAAAAAGCGGTTCGTGAGATTGATACAAACACTTTTCCTTGCTATCGCCTGAATTAGGAGTCTTATTGCTTATTTGGTTTAATTAATTAATAGAATATGAAGCAATTGGTATAATGAATGCTTTTTCCTAACTTTCTATAAAAGAATATCTGCAATCAAGACACTGCTTCAGTTCTATTACTTTATTTATGACTGAACGTTTCTAAAACTGAAGACTCTCGTCCGTGCTCTGCTCTGCAGTCGAGATCTGGCAACGTCGTTCTCTGTTCATTGGCTGAGTGTGTTTTATGACGTCAGATGCGCAGAACGAACCTAAACTCAGCCGCCAACATATATGACGTGCACTTTAGCAACCCCGCAAAACAAGTGCAGGAAAATTCCAGGCTACACTATAGGTCTATCTACTAGCATAATCTTTATCTGGCATTCACTTTCGTTAGTTGCACCATTTCTCAACAGGGTGTAAAATTTTTCTCAGAGCAAATTAGGTTCTCGGTTCATTTCTTCGATCATAAGTATGTTATATATCCACATCATGAGAACCAAGGTATTTAGAACATAATACGAACTTCGGCCAACAGATCGCACACTGCGTTGGATGTTACATGCAACTTGTAGTTGCTGTTTGCTATTTCCAACTGTTAGTTACAATTGAAGTGGTAATTAGCAAGAACGCCTGCAAGCGGTATACACCGAATGCGCGACTGTCGTGGAACGAGATATCGATTCAGTTTGCAGCAGTCGGGACTACTACGACAAAAGTCGTTCGATGTGTATTTCGGACTGTCACTCTCTCGATGTATATTCCTTGAAGCGGTCTTGGAAATTACCGAAATGGCTAATGCTCGTTTCACAACAATTCCCGCAAAAGAGACTTTATTTTGACGACATACATACTTATATACATACATACATTAATCCTTGTTCCATAGATCATAAATACAATACTTCGTAGTGATATGTAATGTGCAACTTTAAAATAAGTTTTCTTTACACCAAATAATAATTTTTTTTACAGTTACTACTTCATATCTAAGTATTCATCTGTTGAGTAGAAGGAGTTGCAATTCAGAAATTCTTACAATTTGCTTTTAAATGTTTATTGGATATCTGTCAGACTTTTAATACTATTTGGCAAATGACCAAAGATTTTTGTGGCACCATAACCCACCTCTTTCTGTGCCAAAGTGAGATTTAATCCAGAATAGTGAAGATCATCCTTTCTTCTAGTGTTGTAGCTATGCACGTCGCTGTTGTTTTTGAATTTGAATAGGTTATTAATGACAAATTTCATAAGTGAATATATGTATTGCGAAGGTACAATGAATATCCCAAGTTCCTTAAATAAATGTCTGCAAAGTGATCTTGGATGGGCTCTGGCTATTATTCTGATTACAGGCTTTTGTGCAATTAATCCTTTCTCTCTTAATGACGAATTGCCCCAAAATATGATGCCATATGAAAGCAGTGAATGAAAATGAGCATAGTAGACTAATTTACTGACAAGTTTATCACCAAAATTTACAATAACCCTAATAGCAAAAGTAGCTGAACCCAACCGTTTCAGCAGATCATCGATGTGATTCTTCCAATTCAATTTCTCATCAATGCTCACACCCAGAAATTTTGAGTACTCTGCCTTAGGAACAGACTTCTGCTCATAGTCTGTATTTTTTAATGGTGTTATGCCATTTACTATGCAGAATTGTGTAAGCTAGGTTTTCTCAAAGTTTAGTGGGAGTCCATTTGCAGAGAACCACTTAATAATTTTCTGAAAGACATTATTTGCAATTTCCTCAGCTGATTCTTGCTTGATGGGTGTGGTTACTATTACTATACTTGTATCATCAGCAAAAAAAAAAAAAAAAAAAAAAAAAAAAAAAAAAAAAAAAAAAAAAAAAAAAAAAAACTGGCTTTGCATCTTCATGAATATAGAGTGGCAAGTCGTTAATATATATTAAGACACCGTTCTTGATACCTCCCCAGTTAGAGGACTCTGCTGGCAGCATCTATCTGTACTGTTAATTTCAACCTTCTGCATTCTTCCAGTTAAGTATGAATTAAACCATTTGTGCACTGTCCCACTCATACCACAATACTTAAGCTTATCTAGAAGATATCGATGACCGCATGATCTGTATTGACTTTCGTTAGCATTCGATATGTGCGTCCCACAGGATTTTATGTGTGCTTATTGGGGACTTACAAGAACACATCATTCTTGGACTGAATTATTATAATTATTGCTGCAGTAAAATCTAACGCGGTGATGTATAGACGGTAAATGCTCTCTTAGGCGTGAGTTGTCGTCGTCAATAACTTACAAATTAAGAAAGAAACACGCTTGTTTTTTAATTTGCAATATGCCGTTTCCTTGTAACGGGGCATTGAAAATTTATCACAAACACATCATCATTATCGCTAAATGTCACTGAATAAAGCATCAACGATACAAGCCTTCAATATAGAATATGATAACAAAGACCGGAGTTAAGCATCGCACATTTAAGTACTAGCTAGCGTAATGATTAACGACAGTTCGCGACTTACCTTTACTGAAGGAATTTTGTTACTTTTTGAAGACAGAAAACGACGAAATCCTATTTGTCTCTTCACTTCCAAATTATTATTTTATTTTCTGTGCACAACAAAGGCACTGAAGCCTGGCCGATGAAGTCACTTATGGTGTGAGAAAGGACAGGATGTAAGGGGAGATAAAATAAATAAAGAAATGAAACTCTTTCTTTCTGGAGACAAAAGTTGTCGGTTCGCATCCCGTTACATGCAGTTTTTTTAATGTTCGCGTTGTTAACAGGTTCTGTTCTTTCTTATGAATGTAACACAAGTATGTTCTGTAGTATTGGATTTTATTTACATTCAGTCTGATTTGAGAACGAAGCATGAAATAAATTCTTAGTGATTTCCGAATATGTGATTATGCAGGAACCAAAGAGGACAGCTTCAATACCTGCAACTGAAACGAGCAACAATACAATTCATATTCTACATTCTCGCCAATATTTGGCTCTGTATCCGAATACCTGCCGCCTTTCGAGTGTGTGGTTAGGCAGGAACCTAAGGGGACAGCCTTAATTGCTGCGACTGAAACAAGCAGCAACAAAATTCATGTTTGCTTTATCACTAATATTCGGCTCTTCGTTTACGAATATGTGGCGATTTCCAAGTAAGTTTGAACCTAAGAGTACGGTCTTAAATGCTGCGACTCAAACGGGTTGCAATAAAATTCGTATTTTTCATTCTCACAAATATTTGTCTCCTTATTTCAGAATATGTAGCGACTTCCATGTGTTGTTAGGCAGGAAACTAAGAGGACAACTGAAACTGCTGCGAGTGAATGGAGTAGCAATAATATTCATATTCTCCCTTGTCACAAACTCGATAGCCGATCATGTTCGGATATAAAGAGCCAAATATTTGTGCAAAGGCAGAATATGAATTTTATTGCAGCTCGTTTTAGTCGCAGCATTCAAAGCTGTAGGCCTACTCTTAGGTACCTGACTACCACAGACTTGGAAACTCCTAAAATAGTCATTTCATCCTTCGTCCTCAAGTCAGACGGAATGTAAATAACACCGAATTCAGCAGAACATAATTGTATCATATTCATAAGAAAATCCCAGAATGTGTTAACAACGGTAACATGAAAAAAAGAAATGAATGTGGTGGGATGTGAACCTACTTTAGCAGTTAATCAAGTAATGTTTGTCTCTTGTGTTGGTTATCATATTCTTTCATGAAGCTTATATCGTTGATAATTGATTAATGATAATGGTGACGTATTTGTGATAAATTTTCAATGCTCCGTTACTTTGAAACGGGATGCTGCAAATTATGAAACAAGTGTGTTTCATGCTTTAGTTGTAAATTATTGACGACTGTAACTCATTCCTGAGAGAAGACTCTTATATGAAGGAATTGCTGTTGTTGTGGTTGTTATGGTCTCCAATCCAGAGACTGGTTTGATGCAGCTCTCCATGCAACTCTAACCTGTGCAAGCTTCTTCATCTCCAACCTAACCACTGCAACCTACATCCTTCTGATCTGCTTACTACGTTCATCTACGATATTTACCCTCCACGCTGCCCTCCAATACTAAATTGGTGATCCCTTGATGCCTCAGAACATGTCCTACCAACCGATCCCTTCTTCTAGTCAAGTTGTGCTACAAACTCCTGTTCTCCCCAATTCTATTCAGTACCTCCTCATTAGTTACGTGATCTACCCATGTAATCTTCAGCATTCTTCTGTAGCATCACATTTCGAAAGCTTCTATTCTCTTCTTGTTCAAACTATTTATCGTCCATGTGTCACTGCCATACATAAAAAAATGGCTCTGGGCACTATGGGACTTAACATCTGAGGTCATCAGTCCCCTAGAACTTAAAACTACTTAAACCTAACTAACCTAAGGACATCACACACATCCATGCCCGAGACAGGATTCGAAACTGCGACCGTAGCGGTCGCGCGGTTCCAGACTGTAGCGCCTAGAACCGCTCGGCCGCTCCGGCCGGCACTTCCATACATCGCTACACTCCACACAAGTACTTTCAGAAAAGAATTCCTGACACTTAAACCTATAATCGATGTTAACAATCTTCTCTTCTTCAGAAACGCTTTCCTTGCCATTGCAGGTCTACATTTTATATCCTCTCTACTTCGACCATCATCGGTTATTTTGCTCCCAAATAGCAATACTCATCTGCTACTTTATATGTGTCATTTCCTAACCTTATTCTCTCAGTATCACCTTATTTAATGTGACTACATTCCATTGTCCTCGTTTTGCTTTTGATGAAGTTCATCTTATATCCTCCTTTCAAGACACTGTCCATTCCATTCAACTGCTCTTCCAAGTCTTTGCTGTCTCTGACAGAATTACGTCATCGGCAAACCTCAAAGTTATTATTTCTTCTCCATGTATTTTAATTCCTACTCCGAATTTTTCTTTTGTTTCCTTTACTGCTTGCTCAATATATACATTGAATAACATCGGAGATGGGCAACAACCCTGTCTCACTCCCTTCCCAGCCACTGCTTTCCTTTCATGCCTGTCGAATTGTAAATAGCCTTTCACTCCCTATATTTGACCCCTGACACATTCAGATTTCGAAAGAAAGTACTCCAATCAACACTGTCAGAAGCTTTCTCTAAGTCTACAAATGCTAGAAACGTAGATTTGCCTTTCCTTATCTATTTTCTAAGTTAAGTCGTAGAGTCAGTATTGCCTCACACGTTACAACATTTCTATGGAATCCAAACTGATCTTTCCCAGGGTCGGCTTCTACCAGTTTTTCCACTCGTCTGTAAAGAATTCGTGTTAGGAATTTGCAGCTGTGGCTTATTAAACTGATAGTTCAGTAATTTTCAGATTTGTCAACACCTGATGTCTTTGGAATGGGAATTATTATATTTTTCTTGAAGTCTGGGGGTATTTCGATTGTCTCATAGATATTGCTCACCAGATGGTGGAGTTTTGTCATGGATGGTTCTCCTAAGGCTTCTAGTAATTCTAATGGAATGTTGTCTACTCCCGGAGCCTTGCTTCGACTTAAGTCTTTCAGTGCTCTGTCAAACATTACACGCAATATCATATCTCGGATTTCATCTTCATCTACGTCCTCTTCCGTTTCCATAATATTCCCCTTAAATACATAGCTCTTGTATAGACCCTTTTTATACTCCTTCCATCTTTCTGCTTTCCGTTCTTTGCTTAGGACTGGTTTTCTGTCTGAGCTCTTGATATAGGTACAGGTTATTGTCTTCTTTCCAAAGGTCTCTTTAATTTTCCTGTAGGCAGTATCTGTCGTACTCATAGTGATGTGTGCCTCTACATCCTTATATTTGTCCTCCAGCCATCCTTGCTCAGCCATTTTCCACTTCCTGTCGATCTCATTTTTGAGACGTTTGTATTCCTTTTTGCCTGCATCATTTACTGCATTTTTATATTTCCTCCTTTAATCAATTAAATTCAACATCTTTTCTGTTGCCCAAGGATTTCTACGAGCCCTCGTCTTTTTACCTACTTAATCCTCTGCTGCCTTCACTATTTCATCTCTCAAAGTTACCCATTCTTCTTTTTCTGTATTTCTTCCTCCGTTTTTTTTTTCAGTCGTTTCCTAATGCTCCCCTCGAAACTCTGTACAACCTCTGGTTCGATCAGTTTATCCAGATCCCATCTCCTTAAATTCCTACCTTTTTGTAGTTTCTTCGGTTTTAAATTACAATTAATAACCAATAAACAGTGCCCCTGGAAATGTCTTACAGTTTAAAACCTGGTTCATAAATCTCTGTCTTACCATTCAGTAATCTATCTGAAACCTTCCAGTGTTTCCAGGCCTTTTCGACGTATACAGTCGTCTTTTATGATTCTTAAACCAAGCGTTAGATATGGTTAAGTTATACACTGTGCAAAATTCTACCAGGCTACTTCCTCTTTCATTCCTTACTCCCAGTCCATATTCACCTGCTACTTTTCCTTCTTTTCCTTTGCTTACTACTGAATTCCAGTCCCCCATGACTATTAAATTTTCGTCTCCCTTCACCGCTACCTGAATAATTTCTTTTATTTCATCATACATTATATCAATCTCTTCATCATCTGCGGAACTTATTGGCGTATACCTACTTCTACTACTGTGGTAGGCGTGGGCTTCGTGTCTGTCTTGGCTACAATAATGCGTTCACCATGTTGTTCTTTGTAGCTTACCCACGTTCCCATTTTCTTATTCATTATTAAACCCACTCCCACATTACCCCTATTTGATTTTGTATTTTAACGCTTTATTCACCTGACCAGAAGTCTTGTTCCTCCTGCCACCGAACTTCATTAATTCCCACTATATAAAACTTTAATCTATCAATTTCCCTTTTTAAATTTTCTAACCTACCATCCCGATTGAGAGATCTGACCTTCCACGCTCAGATCCACAGAACGCCACTTTTGTTTCTCCTGATAACGACGTCCTCTTGAGTAGTCCCCGCCCGGAGATGAAGGCATTAACCATCGATAAATCGTTGTGTATAACATTGTATTATAGCAATAGTTATTGATGAATCGAATCATTCCAACACTTTTTTTAACCAAAAAATCTTCGGAACGCTTGCATTAAGTCTTGTGAGAGTCCCGTATCGAACGCTAACAGTAGTCGACAGCTGATCATATCATGCGAACATCGGTGCTGCATGTGATGTCAAAATGAGTTACGTTTGCTGGAACTGTTGTGAAACTAACAGTACCCGACTGAAATCGCAGCCAGATTCCGTGAAGTTTTTATTGTGATACTGTGACTTCTCAATCGCCTTGATTGGTATCACATAAGCGATTTCTTGTCCACCCCTATCGTCTTATGACTTGAGTACGGATGCTTGTGATGTGACGCTCCTTTCGTTAATAAAAGTATACTATATTGTATGTGTGTTGTGTGATTATTCATCGTCGTCACCGCTTGTACACCGTAACACCGACAATTATTAGTTTTTCTATTCAAATTATCTATGACTCTTATTACATTTGCTTTTCGGGATTTACTGTATGTCAATCTGTCTGTAATCAGTTTCATTCGACGACACGCACAATACTGTGGCAATATTGTTTTGTCTTTTACAGCGATGACAATAGTCGACGCAAACTTCTCTGACTGTTTCACACATTGAACACTGTTTATTCTATGGTGCAGCGCTAACGAGCATGGTATTGCAGTTTCCTTTACGAGTAGGTAGAAAGCCGTGGAATTACTGGCACTGGCGGAGTGCCTTGTGCTCAGGGAGGAAGAAATATTTACAGCAGTTTAAGTAACTGAATTTGGCTGGAAGTGAACGCGAGAACTATATCCCTGACGTTAAATGGTTGCTTCACATCTTGTTGAAATGCCTCCTAGCCCGGTGAGTTCACCTTTAGCAAGTTTTCTATATAAATTACGAAATGCACACTTTGAAAACAAAACTTTTAATGTTCACTGTTACAGTAAAATTCTTGAATTCGAGAAGCAAGGCTTTGTAATTAGCTAGGAAATCAATACTACATCCCTAGAATTTACAGTCGTTGATTCTTGAGTACGATTAATCGTGCAATATCCTTCACAGTGTGCTTAGTTTCATTAGTTAATAAACAGAATACATCATCTCTTCCCTCAGTTCGAAGTACAGCGTTACACCGACAGCTCAGTAGGACCAGCTGAGTAACTGCAGCCATTAACCTTCAAAACAAATTTTGTCTGCGAAATTCCATTCCGTTAGTATGTTTGTTCATTTGGAGCTTGTTTGAGCTGGCAAGTGCGTTTTTATGAGCGAGGTTTTATATGATTCATGGAAAAGGCATTTCACTACTCACCAATCAAAATTCGTAGAATTTTTAGATCTGACATACAGAACAAACCATCCGGTGTGGCAGCAGGGAAATCATTCTCTGAAAACATGTGAAACGAATACTGTTTAGCCCCAGAGGAAAAAGTGAATATTTTTCATGAATTTTGGTATCTGGTTGCTTAATAGACCATAGTACTATTCCCTGGAACTGACATAGGGAAGGGAAGGGACAACTCAGTAATTTCTCGGTGAATGGCGAAATAGTTTTGAGACTTCACGACAAATGGTTCTCGGTACAGTTGCTACTAGTCAGTATCTATTCCATCAATTATGAAAACAACGCATCGAAATTACCGTGTTTGATATGTAGTATGTGATTCGGTGCGTTTGAAAATTTTTTGCATCCCAGAACTAAATTTGGCAAGAAGTACACAGTTTCTTGTAGCATAAGCGACTTATAATAATCCAGCTAAAATTTTTCAGATTACTTTGATATCCAAACGGTAACCATATTCAACTGCATATGTAAAGTACATATTATCTTGTTTTAATATGAATATTGATTCCAGCGTCTAAAATTACATCCACATGTGACTAAACCCAGGGTACTCAACGAATTGTGAAGTAGAGCTATAAAATATTTGCAGCAAAATTTAGTTACAGTCCTATAATGTGGTACGAAACGAAAATTAAAAATCTACAACAGAAATAAGAAAGACTGTTAAAAACATCAAATGGATACGTCCCGAAGGGAAGGGATTAGTTGCTATCTTTCAAAAAAGACTTTATTGCCTTCATAACAGTTTCTTAACGTACAGAGCACATTTGGCCACTTCAATTGATTTAGTTCATCACTTTCGTACTTTCCATTTTTTAATGTTGACTGGAAAAAATAAAACAACAAATTGTGTTTTATAAACTGCATTTTTGGCTTAGTTACGTGGCCTAGGCCTGTAACCGACTAGATGAACGTGAGAAGTCTTCTAAAACCATCCTCAAAATGGCATGTGACCCTGTGTTATACCCAATAAAGCTAAAAAAACATTCAGTTTCTGGAGAGAAACTCTTTTCAACCCTGAAATTTTTTACCTCTTCCAGTGCATAAAATAGGATTTTCTTTTTGGACTGTTACATTTGGGCTAATAGATATCGTGCAAATAGCTGTGTTCTATTACTGCATTAGCTCTTCCGTGTAAATCTGAAGGTAGAATTCGCAAGCCATCACGATTCTTCTTGAGATTCCGTTGTGCTGCAGTGGTTGGGGGCGTTCCTCAGGAACTTAATGACAAATGACAGGAACGATGCTAATGACAAATGACAGGAACGATGCTGCTGCCATGCTTACTTTGTACTGGACTCCGTGCTTCAGGGTACTGGATGGATCACTTTTCGCAATTCGAAAAGGGCTGTACGAGGAAATAAGAATGCCCATACGATAGCTTGTAGGAGGGTGAGGCTACACGTATGGGTTTGGAATATTTTTAATATTTTAGAAATCTTTTCTTAAAGGACAATACCTGACTACACTACATTGTTTAGTTTTCCTGAGAGCTAGGGGTGAGGAGCCGCCACCCCGCGTTGCCCCAGGGTATGGGCGCCCTTGCGAGGAAATGACAGGTAAGATCGATGACATATTTCATCACTGTTCTGAAAAGTTTTGCTTATATCTTGTGTGCTGCATAGCACCGAAACTACCAACTCGTGAAAGAATTTTTACATGATCGGCATGAAAATCTAAATCATCCCCAGACAAGCTGTCATTGCTAAAATCTCAGTATTGTATTTCGCACTCAGTGGTCTTATATCTGCGGCGTAGTAGAGTCGCCCGTAACCATTTCTAGAATTTCTTGAGAATCCTGTAATAAATAGAGTCCGCACCCCAGGTTCCAGGAGGGGGCAAGTGCCCTGTCTTGCGCCCCCCCCCTCTCCACCCCTGATCACGGACGCTAAGGACGCTTCCCACCTATGTGCTGATCTGCATTAACAGTAAGAATTTTTTCTAACTGAACCGTTCGCCCGACGTTGTACTCAACATTTTCATTCTAAAATAAGTTGGAGTGGTATTAGTGTCACATCCGACGCCCTGCATCCGCTGGATTATATTGCTTCCGCCTCACATTATATTTAGGACCATTGTCGAAACGCAAAAAATTCCTTGTTGCGTCGAACTACGTTGTAAGTGATGGCGTCATGGGAGACGGTTTAGACTGTTGTAACGAGCGGAGTGCGAAAGCGCTTGAATAATGGTCGAAGAACAACAATTGCAAGGCCCTGCGCATAGTGCATGCCCTTATGCATCGAGGAGAAATGACTCTGTTCCTGGTAAATTACCACTGACGGGATGAGTGGAGCAGCGTTGTAATCGCTATGTGTACTTGGAAAACGTTTCTCATACTTATTGTAGCCAAAATATTCTCTATCTATCTATATTTGGATCCCGCTCCAGCTACTGCCGGGTCTGGCTGCTGACGAGTCCTCTCCATTTGGCTCGGTCCTCCCACCACTTTTCTTCCTCCACTTGCTGCCAGGTCACACCTCTCCTTTCCACAGATATTCTCACTCCCATTTCCACCGTGTTCTTGGGCGCCCTCTAGGTCTTTTCCCATCCAACTTTAGTTCTTCCACAATTTTGGGGAGTCTCTTCCCACATTTCCTCTTAACATGCCCGTACTATCTTAATCTCTCTTTTTCAATTTCTTCATTTATACTTTCTAGTTTAAGGTCCTGTCTGATATCTACGTTCCTTACTCTCTCCATACTTTTTTTTTCCTTATCTGCTCTGAGAAATTTCATTTCCCCTGCTTGCAGTCTGCTCCAGTCCCTTTCTGTCATTGTCCATGTTTATCCTCCGTAGATGACAATAGGGAAGTAATAAGTCTTATACATAAGGAGTTTTACTTTTTCTAAAAACTTTCTTATTCCACACCAGGTATTTTATTGTTTGGTAGAAATTACCTCCCTTCTGTAACCTCCTATTAATTTCGCCAAAATATTGTATAAGTTAAATATTACAAGAGTTTTAATTTAATAGCGTAACACTTCGTCGAAACTGGACTTTTTTTAAATATAGTTCCCATATTTCATATGTTTTTCATTATGATGTAAGTGTGTGTATTGCAGGTTTTGTGCCGGCCGAAGTGGCCGTGCGGTTAAAGGCGCTGCAGTCTGGAACCGCAAGACCGCTACGGTCGCAGGTTCGAATCCTGCCTCGGGCATGGATGTTTGTGATGTCCTTAGGTCAGTTAGGTTTAACTAGTTCTAAGTTCTAGGGGACTAATGACCTCAGCAGTTGAGTCCCATAGTGCTCAGAGCCATTTGAACCATTGCAGGTTTTGTGAGACCTGTTCAGCATTAGGGACGGACTTTAGTTCATCTCCAGGAATGAATTTTCCACTATCAGTTTTCATGCGGAAATTTTCCCGCAAATAATAAATTGCAGCTCTTTTTGAGATTTTACACACTTGATTAGAACTACCAGACACAGTTTTTAACTTTCCAGTGCTATGAGATGAGTAATTTGAAGAGACGGACACCAGAACTGTGTCTCAGTGGAGTACCAACTACTCTTTTAATGGGTAGCTAGCAAAACCGTTTACTGACTTTTGGGAGGGGGAAGGGGGCAAGCAGTAAATTACCAAAACAAAATTTTGTACATGGCTGCACGTTCAGAAAGCGTGAATAGTTACCATTGAAAGAAAACAGCCCTCTGTCATTATTTTTAACGAATTAGCCGGGTTTTGCTGGGAGTGTCTTCCTCAGAATTTAAATCAAAGAATGGTATATAACATGGTTCCAGAACTATGACTAAAAACGTATGATACACGAGTCTATGAACGGAATCATCGTGAAAGACTGGCAGTACTTATACATCATTTATAAAATAATTAATATGCCAAAAAGGGTATTAGTCACAAAGATATTTAAGATAAGGAAAAGTGTGATGGCGAGCCACTAAGGGTTGCTCGTTACTTGCGTGGTGCAGGTTGCAAAACGGACTGAGGTGCCCGCGTTAACAAATGCGGCCAGGTGAACATGGCACTGCAACGAGCGCGCCATCTAGTAGCCGCAGATACAATTATGCTACTTCACATTGAAATATAGGCAGAAATGGTTACAAATAAACAGTATTTAGTACATAATGGAAAGCAATGTTTGTTTGATAGTAGCATACAACATAACATTTTGTCCACATTAAAGCTTATAACAGTAAGATAAAATATGAAAACATCATTATGAAAATGTAAATAGGAGTGAATGACAACTTGTAGAAAGCAATATTGACGTGAAATACAGCCCAGAAACATTTGATAATTAAAAAACATAGGACTACCTTAGAAGGAAAAGAACTTTTCGGTAACCTGTACAAGGATACCCGCAGTCAGATATCGAGTAATGGCTTTATACCATTTAAAAAATTTTTGTTATGTAGCTGTAGCTGTTCGTTAAGGATGAGGCTATCCTTTCGAGCAAAATGCTTGAAAATCTCTAATTCTTCTAGAATACCCAGTCTACGCCCTTTCTTTTCGGTGTGCAAAATGTTGCTATCGCCGATGGCTTTAGGTGAATGACCTGTAATTAGAAGATGGTCGGTAAAAGACTAATTTTGGGAGCTAGTGCAGTTTTTTCTTAGCAAGTGTTCTTTATATCTGGTAGTGAAGGCACGTCCAGTTTCTCCTATATAGTAAGAGGAGCAAGTATCACAGACAATTTTGTAAACACCAGAATTTTCTAAAGGGGAACGAATAGAATGTAAATTATGAATGAAGGTTTTTTCAAATTGTTATTAGTAGAAAAAAAGCAACGTTGCAATCGTATTTCTTTCGAAGAAAACCATACCTCAAATAAGTAAGTTGTTGCAAAAGGTATCAAAACCCGTGGACACTAGTGACTCACTAGCTAATACTCATGCTTCGCCAACCTCCAAAACTGAAGCAGTAACGAGGAAATTAATTTTAGTTTCAAAGCGGAATCTTAAGATAAATCAATGAATCGCTCTTGTCCTTCAGTGGTAAGTGTTGACGGAAGTTAAGTCTCAGGACCCGTCCTCACAGTTTTACTTCCATCAGTACCTCATCTCATTCTGCTGAAATTTTTTCTGACAGTAGGAGCCTGGTACAATGACGGTCGCATTACATTGAAGACATACATTAAATGAACAGAGTTTTTCAAAGATATCACAAAGATGCGCCAGCGTTAAAATAGAGTCGCTGTCTGTGAATTATTAGGAACTTAACGTTTCTGTTGAACAAGGTACGAGTAAAGTTCATTCCCGTGTTTAAGACATCCAGAATACTGTAATAAATTAGGGAAATGGGCTCTGCCTCTACATCACTGCATGTCTGTTGAAAACATCTCGACTTAAGTGGCCAACTTTTAATGATGTTTACCATTTCGACCACTGATTGATGAACCTCATGAAGGATAGGGCTTATACTTTCTAATGCCAGTGCTTCTCGGTGAATAAAAAAATGGATCCAAATACCAAGAGGAGGCTCTTTACAGATGAGAACTTGTAATCCAGCTAACAGCCGGTCGTTCTACGACCTCGTTCTACATCGACATCTATACTCTGCAAACCGTAGTGAAGTGCATGGTAGAGGGTACATCTCATTGTGCCAACTATTAGGGTTTCTTCCCGATCCATTCACGTGTGGAGCACGGGAAGAAAGATTGAATGCCTCTCTGCATGCTGTAATTATTCCAACTTCGTCCTCACGATCCCTATGTGAGCGATACACAGGAGGTTGTAGTACCTTCGCAGAATCATCATTTAAAGCCGGTTCTTGAAACATTGTTACTAGACGTTCTTGGGATAGTGTATGTCTATCTTCAAGAGTCATTTTCTTCAGCATCTCTGTAGCACTTTCCCACGAGTCAAATAAATCTGCGACCGTTCGTGTGACCTGTATGTGTTCAGTATCCCCTGTGAGTCCTACCTGATACGGACTTCACACACTTCAGCAGTATTCTGGAATGAGTCGGACACATGATTTGTTAGCAATCTTCTTTGTTGTCTGATTCCACTTCCCCAGTATTCTACAAATAAATCGAAGTCTACCACCCACTTTAACTACTACCGAGCCTGTGTGATCATTCATTCTATTTCATATCCCTAAAATGCGTTACATCCAGGTATTTTTATGAGTTGACCGTTTCCAACTATGGCTCATTGATATTATAACCATAGGATACTACGTTTTTACGTTTTGTAAAGTGCACTATCCTTTTATTTCTGAACAGTTAACGCAAGTTGTCCAGTCATTGTACTACTCTGGAATCTTATGAAGATCAGCCTCTTTGAGACAGAAATTTTTATAGCATCTGTAAACAGTCTGAGGTTACCACTAACATAATCCACTTGAATACCAAGGCTTCCAGCAACCTTCCTTGGCGCACCCAGAGTAACTTCTACATTTGTTGATGACTCTCCACACTAGATAATATGGTATGGTACTCAACGAATAATATGATTTGTCCTTCCTACCAAGAAGTCCTAGATACAGTCACAAATTTCACTAAATAGTCATACTTTTGACAGTAAGTGATTGTGTGTGTCAGTAGTGGAACAAGCCATTAATGATTTATTAAGAGTAGTGGCTGGTTTTCCCCAGCCCTATAACATCACCCACCCCTTTCTACCACCTGAAAGTGGCGGGAAAAGGTCAGTTGCGCTGTCTCCACTAATCTAAAAACCTAAATCCCCCACCCCTCTCCCCACTCCTATGTCGTCACTCACCCCACGGAAATAGTGGGAAATTTTGGTGGGAAAAGGTCAGTCTCTGTCTAACTGCTGGAGAGGAACAGATCAGGTTAGTGTCCTTTTTTTTATTTTTGGAGGGAGACTAAAGTAAAGATGGCTCCTAATTACATATTTGTATGCAGATTGCTACACAGCGAGTGCCTAAGTTCACAATACAGCTCAAAATTGACAATGTCACACAACTGTTGATACCCTGCTGGAAAAAAATTCACAGTTCAGTCGAAACTGTAGCAGGCAGACTCAAAATAAATGGTAATTCCATGTAGGACGCTCCCTTCACCCACAAGTCGCAATAAATCTCTGTGCATAAACTGGTGGGAAAAAGACTCAGTCTAAAACGATAGCTGAAACAACTGCCTAAACTGGCATATGCACAAAAATTACGGACTGTTAAAACTGAGAACTGCAATGGTGTTAAAAATCGGACTACACATACCTCCTATTGATAATAACACCGTGCTAAGACCATCTGCACAATGAGTAACACCAATTCATCTGTAAATTACAGATGCATGCTGCGGGATATAAAAACAACTTGAAAAAGCTTTGTAAATTAGATGGTACTAGTGCAGTGGACATTAACCCTGATAAATAACAATACTGCGCAAAAACAAGATCTTAGAACTGCGAAACACGACGTCAATAAACAAACGATGCAAAAGCGGAATTATCGAACGCTAATATTTTACCGAAACGATGCTCAATTGTCGATAGCTATCGACCTACACATAGCTCTAGGCAAAGAGCATTTGTAATCAGTACGCCAACACCATCTAGCGCCCGATTCTGTAAGCTAAACAAAACGAAGCAGAGTACCGACGAATCGGCACTCTGACAGTATTAGCGTCAGTAGGGGGTGACGATAGATTGTTACCTTGACATTCAAAGGGTTAAATACTGCTACACATGACGCTCTCAACTGTATATTTACTGCACAGCGTGGTGCGATGCAAGGTACCAGGCTGCCAGCGGAAATATATCTGTAGTTGCCTTGGCACTCTGCCAGCAACTGTGGCTTGTAGCAAGGCTGCCGCATGTGCTGCCGACCTTTGTGATGCCTTACAGCCACCAGCGGAACTATACGAGGCACTCAGTGCAGTGCTCCAAGTGGTTGCTGCGTAAGACAGCATGTGGAGTCCTGTTATGAATCACAAGAGTGACATAACCAATTGTGCAGGATCTAGGCACAAATATACCCTCAACATCATGTGTACAGATGGGCGAGAGCAGACAGAAGTTGTCGCCAGTTTAGAACAATAGCTTACTTCCACAACACGTATATATGTGTGTGTGTGTGTGTGTGTGTGTGTGTGTGTGTGTGTGTTAGGTACACAGTTTGCAGACCTCTCCATTAATAGATAACGGACTCTGTTGATCGTTTTCACAGACAAAGTACTTCCTGAGATACAGCTCTCTCTAACCCCCTTTGTCAAAACTTTCAACAGCAGCCTCTAGTAATACAGTTATTTCCACAGCACTCTGCTGCTAATGCTAAAAGCTTTCTCAGCATCTGCAACAGAGAGGGAGGGGTAATACCTGTCACAACCGAATAGTTGTTTATGCACAAAATTCATGTCTAGCATATCCGATGAACTGTTATGTGTTCTGGCTTTAAAGATATCCCTGAAAACTTAGGGAAATGATTTCTGCAAACTGACACATGCCATCCTTGTGAACAATCGCAAAATACCTCTCTGCTGCCGGCCGTTGTGGCCGAGCGGTTCTAGGCGCTTCAGCCTGGAACACAGCTGCTGCTACTGTCACAGGTTCGAATCCTGCCTCGGGCATGGATGTATGTGATGTCCTTAGGTTAGTTAGATTTCAGTAGTTCTAAGTCTAGGGGATTGATGACCTCAAGTAGTACCATAGTGCTCAGAGCCATTTGAACCATTTTTGAACCTCTCTGCTAACCACTCCTTCCTCAACATATCAAGCCCCTTGTCATAGTGAGTGAGTGACTGACACACGTTTTCAAATCGCTAAAGTTTTGTGAAAGTCCTGTACAGCAATATGGCATAGGCTTCATTTCCTCTAAGTAATGCCTCATCTGGTAAAAAAATCTGTTCTTACCAGTTACACTCCACAATGGAAAACACCTGGTTACCGCTCCATCTCACAAATCATTTCTCTGGCTGTTGCTGTCGTCCGTCACGGCATACAGCCACCTTTCACTATGCGGGCACCATCAGGCAGCAGCCCTGACTTATTCCCCTAAGTTGAAGTCAAAGTGTACATTGTGTAGTATAAACACTCTTTATTTAAACAAATATCTTTAAGTGGGAAGCTCCCTAACCTGCGATCGCAAAGTTCATTATCACCAGACAGGTCGAGAATCCACCACTATGGTACCCCCGCTATGTGGAAAGTTAGGATAGGAACAACTGTGTGTCAAACTATCACCAGGAGCCCCTCTTCTGATAAGTTCACAACCTGCAGACCGTCCGTTGTCACTCACGGGGCTGCCAGGGCTGCCTGCCATCATAGACATCAGGCAGGACTAAGCACACTTACCATAACCACCTTGTCGCTGAGATACTGAGGTCGCTCCTGTATTACGCTTATAAAAAACACAATAGATTTATGAGTGGAATGTATAACTTAGCCAACATCACAGATGTGTACAAACCTCCACGCCACCACACTATAAGTTAAAAGTCCAAACTGTGCTCTCAAAAACTGGGTATCTTCTAGACACGTCCCGACTTATTTCCATGTTCCATTAACAGGCCGGTGCTGCCCATGGCATGAGCCACCAGTGCTTATACTCCACACTGGCCGGTTGCCGCGAGGTCCAGCGCTGTTGCTCATTGTACCGTTAGGCTGTGTGTTACAAAAGACATTGGAATTCAGCATATTCCTACAGACAATAAAACTGCAAATTAAAATAGTCATATGTCGAATGACCACAAATCATTGTCCTACTTGAGAGGAGAAAAAGAAAACATCACTGTAGTAATAGTAATCGTAGAACATACTTCACTATCAAGGAGAAGCTCCTAATATTGCTGTGCGTGCTTTCATGAAATGGAATGGGCCTCTGTAGAATGGGTGAGTAGTCGTCGTCTCTGTCTGCTGCTGAATGGGATGCCTGAGAGACATTTATGAATTTAAATCATGTTTGATTTGCAATAAGCAAATTGAAAAAAATCATGGACATACAAGAATTCGGCGTTCCTTACATCTGCTGTGTGCCATGATAGTTACAGTTATCCATCATTTCAAGCATAGTCGTCCTAGGAAGCCAGCCAGATATTTATCATTTCAATTAGAATTAAATATTACGAGCACAGCACCAATCTTGTGACATTCGACATTGAGCGAAGTATCAGAAATACCTTCTCTTGACGACAGCGGCTGTGGAAATATCAGTTTCCCATATACATCTATATCCACCTTATGACTGGACATAATTTTCCAAGTAAAATCTTTCATACCTATTACAGCTAATGCGTTGAAAACGCCATTTTTCCACGTCAAATCTATACCTCTCGTAGAACTGGACATAGCCTTTTCACTTTTTAACCACATCATTTTGTTCACACCTGTCACAGGCCACAATAACTTTACATTCCATCACATATGCATTACGGACAAGCACTGCAAGTATCGTTCATATGTCTACAGCGCCAGAAAAAATTATGGTATGTCCACACTCACACTGGCTAGGTATCTCGATTCTCCTCAGTTCTACGTCTTCCAGCCAATCAGATTCGAGAACAGACTGGATGTATTTTCAATCAACGCTTCCAGAAGATGCTGCAAGACTCTCTCAAAGAAATGTTGTAAAGCAAAGGCATCCGGCACTGTGTGGTAATCGGCAGTAGTTGCTCCCATCGACAAAAGGGTTTAAAAGACATCACCGATGTGGGTTGGTGTCCACGATGCTACAACTATATTGCCTGCCCTGTTTGTATACTGTAGCAGATAGTGTTGAACCCTTGCATTGGTACATTACGCATGTGTTTAAGAAATGAATCTACCACTCCTTACAGACATATACGTCAATGTATTGAAATTCCAGTTACCCACACCAAATCTATCCTCCCCTTATGGCTAGGCATACGAAATGTTTTACAGGAATAGTTGTCTGATCACATTCTACAAATGTCTGGTAATACGCTTGGACACTAACCACAGTAACATTACGTTCCAACTGCATAATATTCCTGATAAGTAGCTTGATTATCACTTATGTTTATATAGCTTCCAAAAAATTGCGGTATGTCCACAATCCCACCAGCTGGGTGTCGTTTTGCATGGCATACCACAGCTTCTCTGTAGCAGAACACTTCCACCACATCGTTGTTACAATTATAAAGCCATTAAGGTTTTTTTACATTAAATATAGTCTTCTGCGATACACACATAGCAGTATCATAGTGTTTCCAGTACAACATTCTTTGAATCATTTACATTGAGGCAACAACCTCACAACTCCCCACAAAATTTTGGAGCTACTGCAAGACTAGGGAGATATTCAGGTATTAATCAAAGTACTGGTCATTTTTTACCCCCACGTCCTGTTTGAAAGTGAACCGACGATGATACTGTATTTCGTCTAGAGCAGAGACTATCCATATAGGTAGTACACATATGTGTAGTGGTACTTATTTATTTAGAAGCAAACCCTGTACTTGTGCACTTATCTAATGCCAGTTAACAAACAAATACAAGCTGGAACAGTGTCAGTGTTTCTTCCAGAAACAGCAGGCGTGTTACTACCTTCAATCCGAATTGTTCTGCCAGTCTCTAGATGACATACTGCTTCCTCGATGGTCACTTCTTAGTGGGTGGATCGCACCTCACTACAAACTCTGTGCAACTGAATTTCAGCCTGGCATACTGTTCTGTTTTATCTCACAAACATGTCACTTCCTAGTGGTTGGGTCGCTTTCCTAAAGATTCCAGCAAATGAATCCGAAGGCAGCATATGCGTTCTAATTCAGCTCACTCCAGATGCTTACTGCTAGGCATTTTAAGGCACTTATCGCAGCATCCATATGATACTTTTGTTTCACAGAGCAGTCATACAACATGAACAGATGTAGGCTCACAAGAGTGCTAGTCAGTGACTATGCAGTGTTGAGCTGTCATATCAATGTTACTGCTCACCAGTAGGTTAATCACAAATAGGTCTATGCACGTTAATGTCAGGATAGCAGCTGACAGTGACCTGAGAGTTATAGTGCAGATTGAGAATGTATAGTGAGTTACGAAGGTTTGGCTCATTCAAATAGAAAACTGAAATATTTATCGAGAGCACTTGACAGCTAAGTATGACACATCCTAGTTCGGCATTCCCGTTTCCGACAGCAGCAGTGTTAGTGTAGCAATTACTCACTGTGCTTGGTATTACTGTGTCAAAATTAACAGCTCGAGAGGCATCACATGACACATTTCTAAAGCAACAAAGTGCTGTGAACACACATGGTCTACAGAAGTGGTATGCACTGCAATGGAGCTAGAGTAGGTGTGTGGTATTGTTTTGTTTAAGCTAGTGGGAACATTGAGATGAAAGGTGCTGTCTGTGATTTCGATCATTAAATCATTCTAAGATCAACGAAAGTTCATTGCAAGTTGATATACTTACTCCAACAGGTGTTGCTTGCAGTAAATGTGGAATTCAAAGCAGAGAAAGAATTGTTATTAGTGAAATACTGTCTGATAGTTTCCAGTCGTCAGTCAGTGCTATTTAAAGTACAGTGAAGTCATGTGTGGTACTTCCCCCACCATTAACAAATGTTCCATTAAAACTATAGTCTTCCATACCATGTATGTGCGTATAGACTCCGTCCTAGTTTCGTAATGTAATCTGCTTATGATAAAAATACATCCCATCCAGCGAAGCAATGGAATCAGATGTCTGGAACATAATTACCAATCATCTGTCAAGGCTGTTGAAGTAAAGTGGTGCTGTGTTTGGTAGTCGCTCCCACAGGTGTACCATAAAAACTACAGACTTCCATGCCATATACTCGTATATGCACACAAAAAGTATTTTGCTTAGCAAGGAAAGAAAAAGAAATATCGAGTAACCCAGCAGCGTAAAAGAATGAGACGTGTGTAACTTAATCTCCAACGTATGTCAGATCTATTTGAGTAGAGTGATGATATGTGTGGTACACCCTCCCACCATTAACAAATGTTCCATTAAATCTCGAGTCTTCCACGTCATATACATGCATAAAGACTCCATTCTAATCTCGAAATGTAATTTGCCTGTGAAGACAATAATACCTAGTAATCCTATCGTGCGTTGGAATCAGTTGCTTGGAACATAGGTCCTAAACGACTGTCAGGGCTATTTAAGAGCAGCGATGCTGTGTAAGGTACTCCCTTCCATAATTAATGAATGTTCCATTTGAGCTACAGTCTTCTGCACCATATGCAACCCATACTGACTTCTGTAATGTACTTCCACACTGCTAGCATTTATTTGAGATCAAACTCGGTCGATTTCCATAGTTTTAAGTCAAAGCTTAAAGACCAGAATGTTCTTAATGAAAGAATCTTCCTGTCGCATTCCTACAGAAGCAAGAACAGACTGTGACCCAGTCACTGCCAGGAACGTAGGTTGCTGATGAGGTGGCGACTAGATGTTTGAAATTCTGAGGAAATGAGCATAGGCTGTAGGGAAAAAAACTGTAAGAACTGGTAGCTACTACAATACTCCAGACAGCTGCTCCATCAGAATAGCAATTTTAACGTCAGACTTATCCTGCCTGTATTGCTTGATAACGGGCGTTTAGATTCTTTCTTGCTGCTGTTACCTAGTATTCCTACTGCCATCACATTGTCAGCCACACGTAGGAGAATTGGTTTCTCGGCTTGACCCAGATGAGCTTGAGAAATTTATAACATCAATAGGTGCTAAAGTCGACACACAAATTTAAAAGTGTTTGTCAGTTGAACTCATCCTTATACCAAGACATTGACGGCTGCTAGACATTTTAGAGTATAACAAGCAGATGTGACGAATCACAGACATGTATATATATGGAACAAGCGAACAACACGCCCCCCCCCCCCCCCCCCACACACACACACGGTGTCTAAGGCAGGGAGGGAGGGACTGTTCCTCATGAGCTAGACCCTGATGTATGGATGGGACAGAGCATTAAGTAGATGTTAGAGAATAGTACTGTACCTGAATGTGGTTTCGGACATATTGGTACAGATCATTAGCTGTAGGTAGACTGTAATGCTGTACTGAATACGGTTTACATGGAGCAGTACAGAACACTAACTGGTCGGTAGACTGCAGCACTGTACCCTGATGCAGCTTCGGGCAGGGTGGTCCAGCGCATTACACTACTTTCGAATGTGTGGTGGCTTTAGCAGCTATCTATACGGCTGAGAAAACATGTCTCCTACATTGGGATGACAATGTGATGGCAGTAAGAATGCTTAACAACAATAGCAAGAAAGCATCTAAAGCCCCGTGATCAAATCATTTAAGTTGGAAATGGCTGATGTTAAAAATGGCTCTTGTGATGGAATAGCTTTCAATACTGCAGTAGCTGTCAGTTCCTACATTTCTGTTTCCTATAGCTTATGCTTATTTTCTTAGCATTTCAAACATCTTTTCATCTTCTAATTGAAATCCATCCTCCTGGCAGCGACTGTGTCACAGTCTCTTCCTACTTTTGTAGGAGTGTGTGCTAGGAAAAGTGCTAACTCAGCAGAACTGTTAAATTCCACCTCATGTAAAGTATGCTACCAGAAAAGCATCTAAAGAGCCACAATCTAACCATACAGGTTGGAAATGGCTGAAGTTAAAATTGCTATTCTGATGAAGCGGGTATGTGGAGTATTGCAGTAGCTACGCTCTTGTAGCTCTTTTTCCTGTAGCTTATACTTATTATCTTAGAATTTCAAACGTCTAGTCAGCACTTCATCGGAAATCTACCTTCCTGGCAGTGACTCTGTTGCAGACTTTCCCCGCTTCTATAAGATTGTGATAGGAAGATGTCTCCACTAAAATCTGGTTTCTAAGTGTGGAAATGGGCTGCTCGAGGTTGAGTCTATCTAAGGCTAGCAGTACAGACATGCATTACAGAAAAACAGTATGATATGTATATGGTGCAGAGGACAGTAGCTTCAATGCAACACATATTAATTATGGAAGAGAGTACCTTACACAGCATCACTGTACTTAACTAGCCCTGACAGTCGTTTGGAACCTATGTTACACATCTGATAGCAATGCACTGTGGAGTGTTTTTGTTTTTCATAAGCAAATTACATTTCAAAACTAGAACGGATTCTATATGCATGTATATGACATGGAGGACTCTAAATTTAGTGGAATATTTGTTAATGGTAGGAGGAAGTACTACGCCTAGCATCACTATACTTTAAATAGCACTGACTCATGTTTGGAAACTATCAGACAGTATTTCAATAATAACTTTTTTTATACTTTGAATTCCACATTTATTGCATGCAACATCTGTTGGAGAAGGTATACTATCTTGTAATGAACTTTCGTTGCTGTTAGAATGATTGAGTGACCGAAATCATGAACAGCACATCTCCATCTCAATGCTTCCACTAACTTAAGCAAAACAATACCAGAGATCTACTCTCGCTCCATTGCAGCACATACCACTTCTGTAGACCTTGAGTGTTCACAGTACTTCATTGCTTTCGAAATATGTCGTGTGATGCCTGTCGAGCTGTTTATTTTAATGCACCAAGCACAGTGAGTAATTGCTGCACTTCTCGAAAACGGGAATTCCAAGCCAGAACGTGTCGCACTCAGCCATCAGCTGATTCGTTACATGCGTCAGTTTTCTGCACAGCTTCCCACACTCTTTCAAGACGAGCCAAATCTTTGTACTTCACTGTACATCCTAAATTTGCACTGTAACTCTGAGGTCATTGTCAGTTTCTATCTTGACATTAACATGCATATACTGTTTGTGGTTAAATGATAGGTACTAGAGAACAGTAACATCGATACGACAGATCGACACTGAATAATCGCTATGTAACCAATCCTGTGAGCCCACATCCGTTCATGTAACATGACTGATCTGTGAGGCAAAAGTATCATATGGATTCTGCTATGATCATATAGAATATTAATCCAAGGGCGCTGATGACCTAGCTGTTTAGCGACCACCAGCATAAATCATCATCATCATCATCATCATCATCGAATATCTGATAGAAAAAAATCTCTTGGAAAGACGATATATTTCTCCCAGAAACACAGGGGTCGGTTAGGGTATGTAAGGATGTAAACACGCAATTTTTTACTTGATCAGCGTGTGAGATTGGGATAGAAACGTAATCGATAATACTAGTGTGATGTATCCTCCACCATGCAATGTACAGCCGCTTGCAGTGTATTTGTTTTAATGTGGGATGTTCGTAGGTTGTGCGCAAGTAGATGGGAAGACTTGTGGTAGAGTTGCTTGTTGACCTGATCGTACCTAAAGCTATTGCACGTTTATATGACTAGAAATTCCGTGCACTGTCAGCAGAAGCGTTAAGTGTCCTAAAATGCCTAGCAGTAAGCATCTGGAGTGAGTTGAAGTAGAATCCTTATGTTGGGTTAGGATTCATTTGCTGGAATCTTTAGGAAAGCGACCCAAGCACTAGGAAGTGACAAGTCGGTGAGCTAAAGCAGAAGAATATCTCAGGCTGAAATTCATATGCACAGATTTTTGAGATGGATGTATTCCATGCACTAAGAAGTGATTGTCTAGGTGGCAAGTGATCGTAAATCCCGTCGGTATGTCACCTAGAGACAGGAGAGATAGGAGGTAGTAAGATGACTGCAGTCGCTGGATGAAATGTTGATTTGTTCCAGCAAGATGACTGCAGTCGCTGGAGGAAACATTGATGTTGATTTGTTCCAGCTTGTACTCATTTGTTAACTGGCCCTCAGTGTACGATAGCTGTTTAAGCGTGTAAGTACTAGGTTTTAAATAAAAAATTACCACTACACATACGCATAAGATGGCGATATACTTGGCTCTAGATTGAATACAGTGTTATGGTTGGTTTACTATTGAACAGGGTGTGACGGTAAAAAATTAGCAAGAATGTGTTTAAATCCGTAATTATGTGTGGAGGTGTGAGAATGTTGCACCAACGTAATTTGATTCAATTGACAAGGTACTGTAAACTCTTATGATACTGCTTGATGTTTGCTCAATCGCTATAAATTCAAGACGGGGATGCATATTTGGGAAGGTGTGGTCAGCACAGGTAAGACAGGTATTTTGCTATTGTTCACAAGGCAGGCATGTTTCGGTTTGCAGAAAGTATTTCCCCTAGCGCTCAGGAATGTCGTTGAATTTAGGATACTAAACAGTTTCTGGGGTATTCTAGGTAGGAATTTTGTTTAGAAAAAACTATTTGGCTCCACTGGCCACATACCACACACACAGGTAGAAATACGCTATAGTTCCAGAGCAATGCTGACTTGTCTGTTTTCCTCCATTTACACATGTGAGGTAAGTGCATATTTGTTTGTTTGGATCCTACAGAATGGACGTCCAACATATTACCAGACATGTGTGGGAAGTGATGAGACTACTATTGCAGTAAAAAATTACATATACATAGACAAAAGAGGACAGGTTTGATGTGCGGAATTCGGATTTCAACACATTGATGTGTATGTCTGTAAGGTGTGATAGATTCATATCCTAAACATCTGTGTAATATACCAATGTAAAGTTTCAACTGGATCTGCTATGGTGTACAAACAAGGCAGGCAATACAGCTGTAACATCAAGGACACACAGCTCGTCGTCTCATTAGCTCCCCTAAGCAGATTCTCGCATGTTCTTTGTAGCGCGATTTTTTTGTTACAGCACACCACCCTGTATCAGTGACGTCTTTCCAACGCTCTTGTCTGTTGATTATCACATAATACCAGATGTTTGTTCTTTAAAACACTTCTTTGAGAGGGCCTTGGCGGATGTAGCACCTTCTGGAAGTGTTGAAAGAAAATACATGCTATCTGTTTTCGAATCTGATTGGGTGGAAGACCGAAATATCAAATAATTTCGTAGAACTGAGGATAATCGAGACACCTAGCTGGTGTGAGTGTGGACATATTATGATTTTTTTCGGACACTCTACACGTATAACTGCACCGCTTGTCTGAAATGCATATGTGTTGGAGTGTAAAGTTACTGTGGTCCGTGTTCCAACATGTGCAAAGGAAATAATGTGGGTGGGAAGTGCTGATGTCTGCAAAGAAAACGATGTGAGTGGGAAGTAAAGAGATTATTTCTGGTCATAAGGGAGGTATAGATTTGATGAAGGAAATTGTGATTTCAATGTATCTATAGCTGTGATGCATATGAAAGATTTTTACATGGAAAATTATATCCAGTCTTCTGGAGGATATAGGTTTACATGGGAAATTGATATTTCCAGAGACACAGTCGTCAGGACAAGGTATATCCGATATGTCGGTCACTGTCGAATGTCACCAAACTCGCGCCTGGATCGTAATACATAATTGTAATTATATGTTAAATATGTGGCTCGTTTCCTAACATGACTGCTTGGTGTCTGGAGTGTGGTGGAGGTGGATGGAAACACTTATCGTGACATACAGCAGATGTAAGGAACACTAGTAGTAGGGCAAGCAGGACGTCATCCCAAAGTAGGTCACCCCAAGTGCCATTATCCAAGATGACGGCCGTGACGCAAGTACGTGACGTCATGTGACATCAGCTGATGACGCGATTAACATCAGCTGATGACACAACTACCGTTATCCAAGATGGCGGCTTTTGGAGGGAAGATATCTCATTTGCGCTACCTCTACCAAACTAAGGAAGTGCCACACCCCATGGCGGCAAGTTTGAATTCTGGAGGGAAGATAGCTCAATTGCACTACCTCTACGAACCTAAGAAAATGGCAGGAAAGAAAGGGCTACCTCCACTACCCTAAGTCATCTCTTCCTAAGAACTGGGCTAAGTTTTTATTTAAGCAATTAGAGGCAGTACCACAACCAAGTATGTTCGCCAACCTCTTGGAAAATGTTCACGAATTTTGCTCTAGGAGTTTACTCTACTAACCTAAAAAATGGCGGGAAAGAAAGGACACTCGAGCTACCTCCACTAACCTAAATCACCTCTTCCTATGAACTGGCCGAAAGTTTGAATTTTGGCAGGGAAAGAGAGGGCACTTGGACTACATCTACTAACCAAAGAAGATGGCGGGAAAGAGAGTGCACTTGGGCTACCTCCACTAACCTAACTCACCTCATCCTAGGAACTGGACGTAAGTCTTTATTTAAACAATTATATGCAGTACCAGCATAAAGTGTGTTCGCCAACCTCTTGCAAAAAATGGACATTAATTTTGCTCTAAGAGCTTACTCCTGCAGCTGAGGCGATTTGGTATGGTGTCGCCCTCACTAGATGATGCTCATTCAATTCGAATATAATTTTTATAAATTTTTTAAATTTCTTTAAATTTGTATAAATTTATTTGAATTTTATTAACTTTGTTTAAATTTATTATCTACCTACAGCATTAGTGTCGTGTTACCGCCACAAGACGCTGAGATATCGGTTGTCGGTGTAATACATGCTCTCATTCAGCTCTGGACATACACACTCAGATATTAACGTATTTAGTGCCTTTTCCTTCGCCTCATTATCGTCAATTCTCCTCGAGGTATTTACGTTTCTTAAGAAAATGAAAATTACAGCTCATTGTCTGGTATGTATCACTGTTGCTAGAAAAAGAACACTATCGCAGATGTATAAGGAGGGTGGGCTGTAAAACAGTAATGATTCTTTCGAAAGTATCCTGATTGTTTTCTGCCCATTCCATAAACAGCCCAAGCTATTTCCTTCATAGTTGTCCGTTATATTGGTATTTTATCATTCTTCATTTCCATCGTATCACTGGAATCTAGCAATAGTACCATATATCAGGCAACAATACGATAATTACATACTCTGCAATCCAAGGTAAAGCAACATCGTAGTACTGCATATTCAAGGAACAATTCATTAAGCTTATTGCATTTTGTTCCATCACTTGCTTCAGATTCTACCTTAATATTTCTTCGTGTAGGACTCCTGTAGATTCGTGCACACATTAGCAAGGCCAAATCAGCCATGAGGACTACAATATGGGAGAATCTTTTATAGACTATGTGCCATTTTTATACTGTTATTTTAATGATGGCGAATGGTCATTTAGAGGTGGAATTGTATTTCTGGTAAGTATGAACAGTATGGAACCAAAGTATCTCATTTTCATATTAACAGAATCTTCCGTCGGTTCTTGGTAGAACAACATTATAATAATAAATGAAAAGCACCAGTTTGCTTTTGTTCTACAATATTGTAGAACAAAATATTGTAGAACAAAAGCAAACTGGTGCTTTTCATTTATTATTATCTCATTTTCGTATAACATTTTAAATTAAGATTTGAAGGTGACACGGTGGTGTACTTGTCAGTTGGAAGTTAGTGCATTACGATAACCAACATTCGCAGTCACCAGAAATGGGTATTGTATTATATTCTATTTTTTACTGGTGGCTGGATAATAAATTTGAGATTTTTAATTCGAAATGTTTTATGACTTTTAACTGTGAGATCATAAATGAAAGTTAATGAAATGCTTTCACGGCCAGCTGCCGAACAGACATCATCTAACATGTCTTAAATAAACTTTCTAGGAAATTTGACAGTAAATTTTCTCAGTTGTGTTTTCTTCTCAGTGGGAAAATTTACTTCTTCTTTCTGCTGCGATGGTCATCATGAATACGGCTGCCACAGAAGTTGCTAATTGTTGACCTTGTTGCATAATGAAAGAAACATATATTTCGATGCCGTGTTAGTCAAATCAATATACAGACATTGTATTTTACTTGACGTATTTGTATTAACCCAAAATTCAATATTACTAACAAAACTATTATAATAGGAGGAACGATAAAATGTTCACATTCTGTCTTCACTAAGACACACTACAGACTCTCTATATCACCCAACTTTAAAAAAAAGTGACAGTCACGTCTGTCTCAGATAACTGCATCTCTGCTACAGCACATCACTTCCTTTTTCTTATTTTATGTATACTTCTTTGAAACATCTAGTAAGTGCCATTACACCTGCCCTGTACTATGGGCGGTGAATTCGTATATGTAGCACACAGTACAAAATTTCCTTTTCTTATTAATTTATACAGATTTATACATTTTACGTTTTTCTACCCAAAGGGGGCAAGATGCAGTCGTCTGCTTTCATGATCCAAGGGTCAGAATCCTTTATTTTAGCCATTCAGCTGTTGCCATATTTGTCTATTATAATTTTATATACCATTTGACTAATGTGCGTCAGCTTTGTGGGAACATCGTTTTTATCAAATTCTTTATATGACATATTTTACCAAAAATTTTCTGATACTGTATTAAAATAACAAGTAAATCAAATACTTTTTATATAGAAGGAAAATATTACAAATTATGTTTCATCTCATGTAGTCCTTTTTCACATGCAGTTAAATGTTTATCTTTCTTTATCCGCATTTATGACAACTGTGTGTCTCTCCTTTAGTTAGCAACAAAAATTTTCAAGTTCTCTGTCCTTTGTTTTTCTTTCGTTGCTGAGTGGTCGGTGTGAGCTGACTCTGTTGTTTGAAGTTCCTCACAGCTATTGTTTTCCACACCATGCAAAGCATTATTCACATGCGTGATGGAGTGTGGACAGTTCGTATGTCCACTCAGGGTAGCTATTTACACCTGCCTACGGATTCTATAAGCTATGATGGTCTGCACTGCATCGTGAGGCTGAAGGACCCTGCTGAACCAGCTACTTCTGGATGAAATCTTCGTCGACATTGTGGTGAATTTTCAGATTTCCATTAGCACACAACTGCCCCTGTTTCATTTCTTTAACTCGGCGCTGTAGATTCGTTAAACTTTCCCCATTGCAGAGGGTGAATCATTTGTGGATTACAAACTTGAATCGTCGCACAACACTAATTTTTAACCACTAGATGCAACTCCACATATTTGAGGTTTGTTGTACAACATACGCAGGACTCTTTCAGACGTATTTGCACATTTTAATATGTCTGAAGTCACGTAAGATTGGTTTTCAGAGATTTACAAAATATACATAAACATATTTATAAAGACATGAAACAAATAAGTCATACAAGCACAGTTATAAAAAAAATCTTATGTATATTCTAATTCGAGGTTCCCCGTAACTAATTTTTGCTGACACCTTTACTTTCAGCTCTAAGAAAATTTTCTCTTGCTTATTTCTTTCAGTGAGTGAAGAGTTTACTTCGCAAAATCCTTACATCTTCCGTAACAACCTCAAAACTGATATTATCATCAATACAATCAAGAGCAATATCACCACTACACGAGGAAAGGGAAAGTATAGGAATTTCATAAAGCAACTTCTGTTTAAGACAATCACGCTGTACTTCTCAGGATGGGATAAGAAGCGTAAGTAGGCATGCAGGACTGATCCTGTTCACTCTAGTATGTGGAATGAAAAAGAGATTTGCCAAAGAATGGAGATTTATTGTCCTTCTCCTATTCTATGGGGTACATTTGGTCTGCCTTCTGCTACGAACGTGGCGGGAATGGTTGCTTAGTGGTGGTGAGCATTTCGGCCACAATAGTAGGAACAGTTTGACACGTCCGTAGGGTAGGAGGGCTGGTAGTCAAGATAGCGATCCGCTGCTGCTCGCACAGTCTCGCTGGCCAACACGCACACCGCACAGGACTGATCTCTGCTCTCCCACAGGTTGGCTTTGAACCTTCTGAAAGCGTTGCTTGCTCAGCAGCCCCGTGGATAGCGTTCCTAGCTTAAGAGGAACCGAACATGGGATCCATCCCCAGTGCTTCGGAGCTGCTTCTGTAACCTATATCACGCCACCGAGGCACAGTGGTAGTTGCAAGAAAAATATTGCAAAATTTGGAAAAAAAATAATGCTCCTTTTTACCCTTAACACCACTTTGGACTGCAAAATTCTCTCCCCCTTCCGCGGGAACCGGTTACGGGTCGTTAATTGATTTACATCGAATTTAAGAATCAAGATGTGTAACTGTTGAAATGGCTTACCAGAAGTTGGTCAACATTTTTTTTTTCAGAAAAGGGGGCTTATCCTAATGGAGGGTGTACATCAAATGTTAAAAAGATACTAGGGGCAGGGGCTACAAAGTTTCAGCATCACAGTAAATCACGTTCACAAGTACTAGTTCTAGAAGCGTCTTGCTTAACAATTTTGTTTAAAATTACTTCCCAAATGTGTGATGTCGGAGTTGGTGCAGAGGCCAGTTGTCAACCAAGCATGGCTGTGAGCATGGCAACGACAGTCAGCTGGGCTGTAGCTGAGCTTTCAGGTTTCCAGAGGTATATGTCATTAAATGTTTACACAATTCAAATAAATTGTTTGTGCAGAGTTGACGTTCTATGACATGCTAGTAGTGTTCAGATCACACAGATTTTGTGCCTGTGTCGGTGTAGCCCCTTCGACAACTAAGCTGCTGATTTATACACTCGTCACTGTGAGATATCATTTTGTGTCTGATGATGGCAATGCAGACCGTACTTTAAACTACACTCTTCCTTCGTATAAGCAGAAAGCAATCTGGGTTAGCATTGCATTTACAAGTGATATTTAATATGCATACAGACACATAAATGTAACCTGATCAGAATATAGTAGGATCTTATTCGACAATGCACTCATGTCAAATCAGCATCAGGACCCACATACAGTCAGGAGTGCAACATTCTATTAGCATAGACATGCAGGTCTAAACTGATCAGGCTATTGTGTGTATATTTATCCCACAGTTTGTGTCTTCACAATCACTTCCAACAGTCAAAATGCACATCGTACTCACAGGCTGACTAATTCTTAGTCACATCGTATCATGACTACTTCTGTTGTCAAGAATGAGACAACATGGGAATCCACTCATTCAGGAATGTGGTGACATCCCTGTAATTGTAGTGGGAGCTATTCATAGTGCATAAACATTCCACGGCTACTTCAGCCAGCACTTTTGTCAGATTGCCCATGTCCCACGAAATCTGTGGTGGTGGTTGTTAACACTCGAACTCTGGAACAAAGATGTATAATAGCATTATGACCATTTTACATTTATGTATCTATGCTATCAGAACTTCACGTTCCTGGTAAAAAGTCTCTGAATCAGAACTGAGCTGAGAGGATTCTAGAAATAGATCCTACTACATTCTGACAAGTTTATTTTTGTATTTTTATGCTATCATGATGTCACATTCACAGACATCGTAAACTTCAAAAATTACTCCATATATCATCAGCTATAGCAGAGTTGTAATAAATTACCACATTCAGCATTATGTTAAAGGAAACTGTAACAAAATTCTCAAAGATACAGCAAAATTGTAACTGAATGCCCCATGTTACAGTAAATCTGTAGCGAACTGCCTCAAGTTATAGCAAAATGATAACAAAGTGTCCCATGTTACTGTAATATTGTTGCAAAGTGCCTCATGTTATAGAAAAATTGTAGTACATTGCTCCAGGTTTGCAACAAAATTGTAACAAAATGCTCCATACATTGTTATGTTATAGCAAGAATATGCTCCTTACATCACTGTGTGCTTTTGCAACTACTGTCTCACTGTTTTAGTGACACTGTTCTCAAGTAACATATTAATACCAGTTATCACCTCCATGAAACAGAAATGTCACAATCTTCTCCAACTGCATTTGCTTATTATTTCTATATTACATTGAGCACTAAAGTTTCCATAGAGCTATAACACTACATATGGTATCTCTGATTGCCTCTAATTGATATGTGACAGTTGTCGTCTGTCTTCCCTTGTGCAAACTCTGTTCAGTCTGATGTTACAGCTTGTTAACACCATCATCATGATATTAGAAGCATTGAGAGCTGCATGACCAAGTCTGTGCCTGAGAGGTAATCAGAAATTACACTCCAGAGAAGATATTTTATTCATATCACTTCTTATTTTACCAAACCTATTCAGGGTGTCTCAAAATACCGTGACAAATGTTAGGAACAGGTTCCTTACACCAAAACAAGATAAAACGTTTGTATAAATATATGTCAAAAAATCCTTTTAAATTTATAAAAACTAATGTTCAACGGCTTGTCAAGTACAACCTGTGAACTTATCTATGGGCTTGGTGGTCTCACTGTATCCTAGATAATCAGTGTGATGCTAGGGAGTCTTGTTTACATTCGTCATTCATTACTCTTCAGTGTGTCCACTCCGTACATGTACTACAGGTAGCGAGTTAACTGAAGATGCTCAGTTCGAACATAGAAGGATATTCATTTTGTGAGCAGGCAGATATGATTTTTGTGTGTAGCTGTGTGAGTGGTAATGGGGTCAAGGCTGCACGGTCGTGTCATATGGTGTTTCCGGACCAAAGACAGCTGAGTCATCCAACCTTAAGTGCTTTGTATTGTCATGTTACTGAGACAAAATCTGTAGCATCACGAACTTTGTGCCAGGGAATAACTCGTGTTGCTCAAACACTGGACCAAGAAGTGCAAGTTTTTATGGGCTGTCGAAGAAGAGCCACTATCAGCGCAGGACAAGTGGACCTCCAAGTTCAGCATCATGGATACTTCAAGAGTAACTCACGTATCCTTATCATCAACATGTACGGGAGCTTATATCTGCTAATCACTCACCACAGAAGATCTTTTGCTGATTCTTTATAGCACAAATTGCCAATATGTTGTTTTCTCTACAGTTTCGTGCACAGACGAGGTAATGTTTGTACGAGATGGAATAATAAATTTTCACAACCAACATGCATAGGGCGCTAATTGCAATTCATACTACAGTACAGTTTAAGATTTCTGTTGGGCCGCAGTAATTGTAGGTGACTGGCACATTTTACAGGTACTGTCTACGGGGATTTTATTCAAGGCACCTGCCAAGACCTACTAGACGTGCACCTTCAAATAAGGAGAAACATATACAGGGTGTTACAAAAAGGTACGGCCAAACTTTCAGGAAACATTCCTCACACACAAATAAAGAAAAGATGTTATGTGGACATGTGTCCGGAAACGCTTAATTTCTATGATAGAGCTCATTTTAGTTTCGTCAGTATGTACTGTACTTCCTCGATTCACCGACGGTTGGCCCAATTGAAGGAAGGTAATGTTGACTTCAATGCTTGTGTTGACATGCGACTCATTGCCCTACAGTACTAGCATCAAGCACATCAAAACGTAGCATCAAATCAACAGGTTAGTGTTCATCACGAAAGTGGTTTTGCAGTCAGTGCAATGTTTACAAATGCGGAGTTGGCAGATGCCCATTTGATGTATGGATTAGCACGGGACAATAGCCGTGGCGCGGTACATTTGTATCGAGACAGATTTCCAGAACGAAGGTGTCCCGACAGGAAGACGTTCGAAGCAATTGATCGGCGTCTTAGGGAGCACGGAACATTCCAGCCTATGACTCGCGACTGGGGAAGACGTAGAACGACGAGGACACCTGCAATGGACGAGGCAATTCTTCGTGCAGTTGACTATAACACTAATGTCAGCGTCAGAGAAGTTGCTGCTGTACAAGGTAACGTTGACCACGTCATTGTATGGAGAGTGCTACGGGAGAACCAGTTGTTTCCGTACCATATACAGCGTGTGCAGGCACTATCAGCAGCTGATTGGCCTCCACGGGTACACTTCTGCGAATGGTTCATCCAACAATGCGTCAATCCTAATTTCAGTGCAAATGTTCTCTTTACGGATGAGGCTTCATTCCAACGTGATCAAATTGTAAATTTTCATGATCAACATGTGTGGGCTGACGAGAATCCGCACGCAATTGTGCAATCACGTCATCAACACAGATTTTCTGTGAACGTTTGGGCAGGCATTGTTGGTGATGTCTTGATTGGGCCTCATGTTCTTCCACCTACGCTGAATGAAGCACGTTATCATGATTTCATACAGGATACTCTACCTGTGCTGCTAGAACATGTGCCTTTACAAGTACGACACAACATGTGGTTCATGCACGATGGAGCTCCTGCACATTTCAGTCGAAGTGTTCGTACGCTCCTCAACAACAGATTCGGTGACCGATGGATTGGTAGAGGCGGACCATGGCCTCCACGCTCTCCTGACCTAAACCCTCTTGACTTTCATTTATGGGGGCATTTGAAAGCTCTTGTCTACGCAACCCCGGTACCAACTGTGAAGAGTCTTCGTGCTCGTATTGTGGACGGCTGAGATACAATACGTCATTCTCCAGGGCTGCATCAGCGCATCAGGGATTCCATGCGATGGAGGGTGGATACATGTATCCTTGCTAACAGAGGACATTTTGAACATTTCCTGTAACAAAGTGTTTGAACTCACGCTGGTATGTTCTGTTGCTGTGTGTTTCCATTCCACGATTAATGTGATTTGAATAGAAGTAATAAAATTACCTGTAACATGGAAAATAAGCGTTTCCGGACACATGTCCACATAACATGTTTTCTTTCTTTGTGTGTGAGGAATGTTTCCTGAAAGTTTGGCCATATCTTTTTGTAACACCCTGTATTTTATGCATGATGGAGTTGCAGCAGATTCTAGTCTCAGTGTTCAAGATGCACTGGATAGTATCTACCATGAGAGGTGGATGGATATGAAGAGAACAACCAGTTCCATATCCTGTACATTTCCCTGATCTCAGTACTCTGGTGAAGCAGACCATCCAGATGCAAAAACTTTGCATTGACGTGTTATGGAAGCCTGCAAAACCATTCAGGCAACCAGGAAGTATTTGAAAGGGCGTGATAAACCATGATTTGACAAGTTCATGCTTGTTTAGAAGAAAGAAGAGGACATTTGAGCATTTATTCTGAATTCATGTGTTAATGAGCTTCCATCACCTAAACTGTAAACTTTCACTAATAATGTGAAAATGAAAAATTTCGGATATGTGTTTATACAGATATCAAAAAACGTTTTGCATCACCCCAGTTCCCAGAACTCCTGAAGATAGATGTTGACTGAGGATATTGTACCACAGACATAGTCCCATTGACTGTTCAGACATGAAAGTAAACCTGCCCAAAGATGTAAACAACCATGCATGAGCAGCGCCTAGTAGATGGAGGGGATCCGATAGCCGATCAGTTCCAGTCATTCTACCAGGATGGACGTACACAGCTCATTTTGTCTGTAGTTCATCCATGCCCAGACGATCAATACCGCGGTCCGATCGCGTCCGCATTGTTACTTTGTGCCAGGAAGGGCTCTCAACAAGGAAAGTATCCTTACCATTGCCAACAAAGCAGTACTCAATACAACATACATAGTTGGTGCACATACGTTTGTGTGTGTGTGTGTGTGTGTGTGTGTGTGTGTGTGTGTGTGTGTGTGTGTGTGTACTCATGAACTTAATATCCTTCAAGCTCCATGAAGCCTTCAGGTAAGACAGCAAATAGTATCATAATTCATGTTGGCACTGATGACGTAATAAATGTGATAAAATTGGCCTCTTTTACGAGCATGACAACAAATATCGAAAATTCACAACCGGCAATCAAATAGTTCTCAAATGATACAGAAAAATTTAAATTTTAATTTCCCTTCTTAGAGTCTTTAATTCACATGTGTCGTACTTTTAACAGCCCACTAAAATCATTTGGAGCCTCCTATTGTATAGGAAGAGGTGGTATAATGGGCCCACCACTTGGTTTTCTTGATCTTAGTGCCACAATTTCTTTTCTACATAGATGAAGCTTGCTAAGTATAGTAATCCAATTATTGGGAAGAGACACAACATATTACTCTGGCTACAGAATGCTGAGTAAATTCCAACAGAAGTACTCAACCACTGAAAAAGAAACTCTTCACCAATGAGTGTCGTATATGTCTTCAACAAGACAATCGTCGGAGACGTGTATGGAGGCAACCTGATCAGGCTGAACGCCTTAGACACACTGTCCAGCGAGTGCAGCAAGGTGGAAGTTCCCTGATGTTTTGGGGTGGCATTATGGTGGCATTATGCAGAGCCGACGTACGCTACTGGTGGTCATGGAAGGAGCCGTAATGACTGTGCAATACGTGAATGCCATCCTCCGACCGATAGTGCAACCATATCGACAGCATATTGGCGAGGCATTCGTCTTCATGGACGACAATTCGCGCCCCCATCATGCACATCTTGTGAATGACTTCCTTCAGGATAACAACATCGCTCGACTAGAGTGGCCAGCATGTTCTCCAGACATGAACCCTATTGAACATGCCTAGGATAGATTGAAAACGGCTCTTTATGTACGACGTGACCCCTCAACCACTCTGAGGGATATGCGCCGAATTGCCATTGAGGAGTGGGACAATCTGGAGCAACAGTGCCTTGATGAACTTGTGGACAGTATGCCACGATGAATCAATGCAAGAGGACGTGCTACTGGGTATTAGAGGTACCAGTGTCTGCAGAAATTTGGACCACCACCTCTGAAGCTCTCGCTATATGGTGGTACAACATGCAATGTGTGGTTTTCATGAGAAATAAAAAGGGCGGAAATGATGTCTATGTTGATCTCAATTTCAATTATCCGTACAGGTACCAGAACTCTCGGAATCGAGATGGTGCAAACCTTTTTTTGATGTGATGTGGTTGAACTATTTCTTGTTTTGATGAAAGTATTATTTTTTAAACATCATATATGATTATGTCTGCAACTGTCAGCTTCTGACAGTCTGTGACAGAAATCAGAGATCTGGTCTCTGGAATTATGTCAGCACTATGTGTAGATTTCTTGAATTATTTGCTTGATGGTTATGAGAGATCAGACTGAACAAGAGTTCTCTTCTTGTTTATGACGTTAGTACAGTATCTGCAGCATACTGTTGAGTTCATTCCTCACATATTACTGCCTGCTTACTTCTATTTCTGCCAATGAGCATCGTCAAGTGAGATGCCTATTGATGACAGCTCATTTTGAGAGCCCTGTACATGAAGCTATGCAATATCATCGCATTTATATAGGAAAATTGATAAATTTCGCTGTGTGTATTCACTATACTGTGCACAACTGTTTCAGTTTTATTGTTAAATGTGAGCTGTTGTAATAACGATGCACCAGAGCTGCTTTTAAACATTTGTTTTTACAGCTACCATTTTCTAGTGATGGCACATTCTCAAGAAGCATCCATATGCAACCCAGCTATTATAAATACATAAGTCTATATATTTACATATGAATGTATAATCTTTGGGTATATTATAAGTTTTAGTTATGTTGTAGTATGATAAATGTTATTTTACGAATAAATCTATTTTTGTCATATCAGTGAATAACATATGTGAAATTTAGGATTATCTTTTGTTTTGAATCTTGAAGAAATTAGAACTCTGCAACATTTAACAAAAAAACAGAACAATATCTTAAAGGAACAAACATATCTCAGAAATAAAAAATGTATTGAGAACTTTGATAAAGTTCTTATCGGTGACAGGTAATTCAGAATAAAAGACAACCCTAAATTTTATATGAGATATAAATTATTTTTCGCATCTACATCTACATCTACATGGTTACTCTGCAGTTCACACTTAAGTGCCTGGCAGAGGGTTCATCGAACTGTTTTCATACTACTTCTCTACCATTCCACTCTCAAATGGCGTGTGGGAAAAAGGAACACCTAAATCTTTCATTTCGAGCTCTGATTTTTCTTATTTTATTATGATGAGCATTTCTCCCAACGTAGGTGGTTTTCATCAAACGTATAAATTTAATGGCAAACCATATCAGTTACATGTAAATCAGAAATATAACAATCATGAGAAAATATTACAAAACCGAAAGTAGACCATATTTGAAAATTAACATTCAAGGTCTTATAATGTAAGTAAAAATTAGTGTTACAACCAAATATTATACATTTGCATGTACATGTATAGTTATATATGTTGATAGTAGCCTAATTGTGTCTATGTACCGCTTGTAAATCACCCGTCACCCAAAATCAGTAGCAGTAAATAAAATATAATAAATTTCATATAATTTGTAGAGGCTGCATTACAATATACATAAGAAAAACTCGTTTTGAGTAGTTGGACTCACTACTATATGTGAGGTCTTTTTTCCATTCTGAAGTTCACACCTCTTTATGCTAGATGTATATCAGGAGGATAGTTGTCCATGGCACAAGGGCCAAATCTTCCTACATTGGTTTGAGGTGTACATAGTTCATTTCAACAACAATCCAGCACATACACTCATGGTACTTCTGCTATCCAGTACGTTAATTGCATTTGCACTGCTTAAGGGGTGTAGCAGTTATATATAGATGAAAAGACTTGTGGAGTTGTTTCGACATGAGCCAGGATTCTCTTCTCTTTGAGGTGAGATGTACGTCTGTGGCAATAAATCGTTCAGCAGACTTTTGCCAATGCAGGTTCTCTAAACTTACTCAGTAATGTTTCACGAAAAGAACGTCTTCAGGCCTCTGAATTGCTTCGATGTCTCATCAGGCTGATGAACTGTCTGTTGATGCTGCTCCGACACCTTTAGCTGGCATTGCGTGCACCACCATCACACTGCACAACGTCTCACAAGGTAACGTTGTATGATGCATAGAGTTACAATTAGCCCATCTGTGGCTTTCCTGGTTATAACGTTCTGCTTCTCATCAGAAGGGAGGCCATGAACATCCTGTACCTAGAGCTGGCGCCAGTTTTTCGTCTAGCAATGCTGCACGCAAGTAGGTTAAAGGACACTACACATGTAACATGCTCTTTTCGTCGCCTGTTGTTGCAGCGTTTTTGAATGTTACGATATGTCTTGTAACTTACAATTAGACTATAATGCTATGGTAACGACAATGCACGTCACACCACAGTTCCCCTTGGTAAGGGTCCAAAAACAACTGTAACAGTCTCATCCCAGAGATACATTGACATTATGGGATACAGCTATATTTTAATCCTATAAGCTCCATTCTAAATTTGTAGACATCTTTGCAATTCCCTTCTCACAATATATTCACTTGCACAAATAAAAAAATCTAGTGTGCATGTATATTTTTGTTCCAAAACGTTCATAGACAAGAATACTTTATCACACTAGCCTCTGTACATAAATATTTGGGATTCACACTCTCCATCTAGGGAGGCCATTTCGATTCTTATCAACGAAAACCACTTCTACAAAGTTCAGGAGGTTCTCCACTTAACACTGGTATTTCGTTTGAACCAACCCACACCTTATTCTGTTAAATGAACAATCATTTTGTTGCTCTTTCAGTTTTTCGGCAACCATTTTAGTTTTCTCTCATACTCAAAGTTATTAACATTATACACTGTAAATGATCTTCCCTTATTAACGCAGCGAGCCTCTGTCTCTGCACCTAAGTGTTATCGAGACAGCACACATGCGGTGCTTTATTCTCTTCACATTCTAAGTAGCAGACATTGAGGTCGTGCCCTTGTAGAAAGAGGACACTCGAAACTGATGTTCAATGCAATAATTGACTGGTACAATAAATTTCTTTATGTCATTGTCTGAATAACCACTGTTAAAGTTTCTTTTTCAGTGGTTGAGTACTTCTGTTGGAATATACTTAGCATTCTGCAGCCAGAGTAATATGTTGTTTCTCTTTCCAATAATTGGATTCCTATACTTAGCAAGCTTCAACTATGTAGAAAAGAAATTGTGGCACTAAGGACAAGAAAACCAAGTGGTGGGCCCATTATACCACCTCTTCCTATACAATAGGAGGCTCCTAATGATTTTAGTGAGCTGTTAAAAGTACGACACATGTGAATTAAAGGCTCTAAGAAGGGAAATTAAAATTTAAATATTTTTTCTGTATCATTTGAAAACTATTTGATAACCGGTTGTGAATTTCCGACATTTGTGGTCATGCTCGTAAAAGAGGCCAATTTTACCACATTAATTACGTCAGCAGTGCCAAATGAAATATGATACTATTTGCTGTCTTACCTAAATATGAAGGCTTCATGGAGTTTGAAGGATATTACGTTCACGAGTACACAAAAAAAGTGTGTGTGCACCAACTATGTATATTGTATTGTGTACTGCTTTGTTGGCAATGGTAAGGAGAGGTGGGCTACAGAGGCAAGCGGCAGCTGTCATTGTAGGGAAGGTGGACAGGAGCAGAAATCATTAGCAAACACGTAAATACTGTGGATAGAATTTTTACTTAGCTTGTAGCTTTCTCCAAGCGCTGCATTACTTTGCTGGCCGAATTCCGCTGTCTGTGGTTATTCGGTTGTCTGTTATTGTTTTGCGTTTACCAAGCGATCAGCTTATTATTGCCAGTAACTTGTGTCTGTACATACTGTACAGGCTGGTCATACGTTACTCGCCTGTTGTAGTTGTTTTTGCTAAATTTTTGCCCATTTCTTTAATATCCGCCTTAGAATTTACGGCTTTCTCCATTGCTGTTGTGATTAACGTTGCCTTTACATTAGGTCCGTGTGGGGTAAGGTTGCCATCCGTGTTGTGCTACAAATCCGTTGTTTCCTTGTTGGTCCGTAAACACCTGTGGCGCTATCGGTGTATTAACAGGCTTGGGTTGCACTGGTCTCTCTTCGTACATCAAATCTATTGATTCCAGTACAGACAGAAAGTATTCGGTGTCGTGTTCCGGGATGGTAATGAGATGTTCCCTAATTTGGGCTGGAAGACGGCTCTTTAAAATTTTCAGCACGTCTGCTTGAGATACTGGGTTCGTCCAGTATCTGGTTTTATTCAAATATTTTTCAAAATAGCCCCTTAAGCCTCCATACTTGCTGTTAAATGGAGCAGGGTTGAATACTTCACGTCTGACCTCTCCTGTACGGCCTCAGACCAATACTTATCCAGAAATGCTCTCTCAACCCATTCATAACAGTGGCAACGTTCCGCCATGTCCGTAGCCCATAGCAGAACATCACCCTGTGTGTATCCAACAACAAATCTAATTTTCTGGGCTTCAGTCCATGTACGAGGTAAAAAATTTCTAAATGCCCTGATAAAGACCACAGAATGTGTTCTTTTCCCTTCAGAGGTAAAAATCGGAAATTGTCGATGCCTAAGTAATCCCTCATCTGCAAGTAATGTTGACAAACATGCTGCTCTGTCAGCGCCGCGTTTTTATGTTCGCTCGTGGCGTAGCGTATGGCAACTGCGCTTGCTCGACAGGTGCAACTGCCGGCAAGTGTTGGTGAACTGTGCAACCTTCGCTATTTTCCTTCGACAGGCTTGTCCCGTAATGTGGGTAACCAGTGAAGGTATCTAACTTCTCTAAAGCTGGGTTTGTTTTCTGTCCTGTTCTTTCGGAATGTCAGTAGTTTTAGCAACGCTGCCTCGTAACCTTTCCTCCGCTTTCTTTAAACACGAATCTATTTTAGCTAGAAGTTGACTTTCTTTCTGTTTCAGAGGTTCTTCTACAGTATCTACATAAATTTTACTCTCTGGCACTACCTTTACAGCAAGGGTGCTGCCCTTATCCAGCATCCCGGCTTCAGCTTTTTCAGTTATCTCCTTTACATCTGCACATAACTTATCTCTCTGTTTTTTGGCAAATTCTGACTCTAAACTTAACTGGTCTGATCCAAAACTCGAGTTGTGTATTTCTGTAGGTAGGTTTTTGCCTACCTCTTGCAGCTCGCTGACTGTGTTTCTCACATTTTTTACCGACGCATCCACTTTGGACTGCGTCTCCTGAATTGGGGAATATGCTTCACTAAGATTTTGTAAGTGACCTGCAATTTGTTCCTGTTTATAATCTACGGATGTTACTGTTGTGGGTTACCAACACAAGTACAAGGATAGCGTACCAATAGGGACAAGAAAGGAAGCATAAAGGACGCCAACAGAAATAACTATCATCAATTTATTGCACCATTACACACGCACATCATGATATATGAGACATTATGACAAACAGTATGCATAATGAAGGCCGCACGATTTTACCAATGTAAGAAATTAAAATAATACTAGCATAAAATTAACTAAAGTGTCTTGAAGGAAATGTTTATGAGAAGAACACGACGGGGCCGCAAGGGAGGAGGCAACACAATACTTCACTCAGGTGCACCAAAACGAACAACGGACATCTGGCCGCGCCAACAACGGACACGCAAGGCACGCAACTACTCTCTCTGTTGCGGTTCCGCGCGTTCCACCCAAGTAATAGCTACCTGAAACATTTTAATACTTGGAACAGTACACCAGTGATCAGCAAATTTAAAAAACAATAACATGACGTAAAAATACAATAATTTAAGAAAATCGCGTCATATGAGTATGAGCTTACGGTCTTTCGGTAATTAACAGACTACGAAAGGTAAAGGGCATGTGCCACTATTAAATCTTGCGTGATTACTCTACTAAATCTCTCAGTACCCAAGTTGCAATTAAGACAACAAGAATTAAATCATTTAAGTGATAATGTTACTTGAAAATAATAATAAAATTATTTGATACAAGGAAAACCTAGATAGGCTCGATTAGCACTCCCCAGTGAAGCTGTTCACGCAAATGGTACTCCACGGCTCCGAGCACACAGCCCCATACAAAATGCAACACAACCACAGCGACCCGGCGTACTACCAGAACCACCAGGCAGTAAACCAAAATCGTACTAAGCCAAAACAAGGACTGACCTTTAAAATAACGAGACCTAACCCGGGTCGGACAACAGACCAAATCCCGGGAAATCCATAAGAACCCTCACCCAACTTAATACCAAAACAACAATTTATGAACAATATGCAAAACACAAGACCTCTCAGTCCAAAGGCTTCCGTTTAGTCGCGAAGGTGGCTCCGACCCGCCTGCTTGAGGTGCCAAGCGTCGTATGGAGTGCCGAATGAAAGACGGCATCCTTCGTCGACGGAAAGCGGAGCCGGCCGTGGTGGTCTAGCGGTCCAGGCGCTCAGTCCGGAACCGCGTGACTGCTTCGGTCGCAGGTTCGAATCCTGCCTCGGGCATGGATGTTTGTGATGTCCTTAGGTTAGTTAGGTTTAACTAGTTCTAAGTTCTAGGGGACTAATGACCTCAGCAGTTGAGTCCCATAGTGCTCAGAGCCATTTGAACCATTTTTTTTGTTGTTATTATTGCATGAGCTATGTCAAATTGTGTGTCTACTAGTATTTGCATTGCTTTCATGAACTGTTTCCTGTCCTGCGTACGCGTACGCTACCACTTATTGAGACAAAACAGATGAATATATAGAAATTAAAAAACTGAAGTGCTCTATTAATCAAAGGAATTTTCGCTGTCGCGCGCTTCAGTTTCACTATTTGAAAAAAACGGTTTCCCGGCGGTACCTGAGAAATTGTCTCATCGAGCGTTATAAAAGCAACTTCATGATTAGTTATATTACCAGTGTCATCATTTTTAATAGTGTAACGTCAACCTGGTTGTTTTGGTAGCCATCGGCCAGTTCACGGTTTGGCGCGTTACTTTCAACAGTTGCCAGGCTCGAATTTCCGCCATCTTGGCATACTGCATTTTGTAATTAGTTTTCAACAATTGCCATTTCCTTTGACTCCATTGTAAACAATGTTTAACAAAATTATGAAAAAAATTTTCAAACATGAAATTTTGTTTTCATCGGTACGGTACTTTTCAATTAGACTAAATTTATGTGCGTATTCATTAATGTACCTGATTATTCTCTGATACGGTCTTACAGAATTTGAACGAATTATTTTGCACTTTAATGTCACATACAAAGTTTCGTCTTTCCTATAGGAATGCACTTTCCGTATAGGACATTAACTGGAAGGAAAAGAGATTATCTGCTGTGAGAGAGACGGCGCCAAGCGCGGCCAACGTAGCAGCCGCCTACCCTAACCGCTGATATCCGCATTCCCAGCGCGTCTCATTTGTAGGCAGAATTTAATTTTAATTTGCTGCTTCAAGTTTTTATTAGTCCCAATCTCACGGACACGTAACAAATGCAACAAAGGTCTCATTAGTTTCTTGTAACGATAAAAAGGATAATTTATCTAAAACATTTTTTTTATGATCTCAACAATTGAAAGGTTGTTCATATTCCGCTCGGCGACGTCCTTTAAACGGTCGCCATTCAATAGTAGCAAGAATAGGGGGGGGGGGGGGGGGGAGCATAAAATATAATATATAATGGAAACTTTTTAAGTAATAGCTGCTTGATTAATTAAAAAAAAGAATATTGAAAGAAATTGGAAAGTACTCATATCCTGTGTGAACTTTAACTGTCAGTAATATCAACAGACCCTCAATATTCAATACATATATATATATATATATATATATATTCAGCATTTCCATTGTACATAAAGCTTGGTATGACAATACTGGTTCCGTATCGCTCCTCCTCTGCTCACGCAAATTCTTCTTGTCTGCTTAGATCATTGAAATGATGAACAGACGGTACGACCGTCATGAATGTACGAATAAACTTTGCTTTCCTAATAACTTTTTATAGCACTTCTTTAATGTACGGTTGGAATACACATTTCTTAACAGCATTAACTCTGCGGAAGTCGTCATAGTCCGCCCGCTAGCCGCGCGGGATTAGCCGAGCGGTCTAGGGCGCTACAGTCATGGACTGTGCGGAGGTTCGAGTCCTCCCTCGGGCATGGGTGTGTGTGTTTGTCTTTAGGATAATTTAGGTTAAGTAGTGTGTAAGCTTATGGACTGATGACCTTAGGATTTCACACACTTTTATTTTCGTTCGCCCACTACCTCTTATAGAGACAAAACAGATGAATATATAGAAATTAAAAAATTGAAGTGCGTATCTCTACTTGTTTTCTATGTGACCCAATAGTATCACTGGTACAATATATATATATATATATATATATATATATATATATATATATATATATATAATATGCATAAAAAGAAAAGAACGAAAGGAAAAATAATAGTAATATGATCCATTAAATTCGGTATACGGCACGTTTATCTTGAAAGCCATAAGAATTTTTTTATAGGAGTTACAGAGAAGTTCAGAAAGCTGCTCACAAATGACGCTATTATCTCAATACATAGTACCTACGAATAGTGCACCACAGGTCATAGCAATAAGTTGACTGCTGAAACGTGAAAGGAGGTTAGTTTATGGATGGAAGAGATTGAAATCAAGTGCTGCATTGAACGTCGCGTTTGTCTGGTACTGGAATACCACAAGTTATAACAAAACCCTATGGAAATAAGGCACAGTTTTCTAACATGAATTAACGTTGCAAAAGGACCCGATGAGAGAACCATTTGCAAGCTCTGCGCCAAATTCCAACGGATAAGCAGCGTGGCTGATGGTCTGGGACTGTTAACCCTAGGCACACTGTAATTATTTCTGAAAATGTCGCCACAGTTTCTGGAATTATCCAGCAAACCGCAAGGAAATTCACACGAAGAATTGCACCAGAGACTACATCTACATCTACATCTATACTCCGCAAGCCACCCAACGGTGTGTGGCGGAGAGCACTTTACGTGCCACTGTCATTACCTCCCTTTCCTGTTCCAGTCGCGTATGGTTCGGGGGAAGAACGACTGTCTGAAAGCCTCCGTGCGCGCTCTAATCTCTCTAATTTTACATTCGTGATCTCCTCGGTAGGTATAAGTAGGGGGAAGCAATATATTAGATACCTCATCCAGAAACGCACCCTCTCGAAACCTGGCGAGCAAGCTACACCGCGATGCAGAGCGCCTCTCTTGCAGAGTCTGCCACTTGAGTTTATTAAACATCTCCGTAACGCTACCACGGTTACCAAATAACCCAGTGACGAAACGCACCGCTCTTCTTTGGATCTTCTCTATCTCCTCCGTCAGACCGATCTGGTACGGATCCCACACTGATGAGCAATACTCAAGTATAGGTCGAACGAGTGTTTTGTAAGCCACCTCCTTTGTTGATGGACTACATTTTCTAAGCACTCTCCCAATGACTCTCAACCTGGTACCCGCCTTACCAACAATTAATTTTATATGATCGTTCCACTTCAAATCGTTCCGCACGCATACTCCCAGATATTTTACAGAAGTAACTGCTACCAGTGTTTGTTCCGCTATCATATAATCATACAATAAAGGATCCTTCTTTCTATGTATTCGCAATACATTACATTTGTCTATGTTAAGGGTCAGTTGCCACTCCCTGCACCAAGTGCCTATCCGCTGCAGATCTTCCTGCATTTCGCATTTTCTAATGCTGCAACTTCTCTGTATACTACAGCATCATCCGCAAAAAGCCGCATGGAACTTCCGACACTATCTACTAGGTCATTTATATATATTGTAAAAAGCAATGGTCCCATAACACTCCCCTGTGGCACGCCAGAGGTTACTTTAACGTCTGTAGACGTCTCTCCATTGATAACAACATGATGTGTTCTGTTTGCTAAAAACTCTTCAATCTAGCCACACAGCTGGTCTGATATTCCGTAGGCTCTTACTCTGTTTATCAGGCGACAGTGCGGAACTGTATCGAAGGCCTTCCGGAAGTCAATAAAAATAGCATCTACCTGGGAGCCTGTATCTAATATTTTCTGGGTCTCATGAACAAATAAAGCGAGTTGGGTCTCACACGATCGCTGTTTCCGGAATCCATGTTGATTCCTACATAGTAGATTCTGGGTTTCCAAAAACGACATGATACTCGAGCAAAAAACATGTTCTAAAATTCTAAAACAGATCGACGTCAGAGGCTCGACGACCCTTCTTGAAGACTGGGACTATCTGTGCTCTTTTCCAATCATTTGGAACCCTCCGTTCCTCTAGAGACTTGCGGTACACGGCTGTTAGAAGGGGGGCAAGTTCTTTCGCGTGCTCTGTGTAGAATCAAATTGGTATCCCGTCAGGTCCAGTGGACTTTCCTCTATTGAGTGATTCCAGTTGCTTGTCTATTCCTTGGACACTTATTTCGATGTCAGCCATTTTCTCGTTTGTGCGAGGATTTAGAGAAGGAACTGCAGTGCGGTCTTCCTCTGTGAAACAGCTTTGGAAAAAGGTGTTTAGTATTTCAGCTTTACGCGTGTCATCCTCTGTTTCAATGCCATCATCATCCCGTAGTGTCTGGATATGCTGTTTCGAGCCACTTACAGATTTAACGTAAGACCAGAACTTCCTAGGATTTTCTGTAAAGTCGGTACATAGAATTTTACTTTCGAATTCACTGAACGCTTCACGCATAGCCCTCCTTACGCTAACTTTGACATCGTTTAGCTTCTGTTTGTCTGAGAGGTTTTGGCTGCGTTTAAACTTGGAGTGGAGCTCTCTTTGCTTTCGGAGCAGTTTCCTAACTCTGTTGTTGTACCACGGTGGGTTTTTCCCGTCCCTCACAGTTTTACTCGGCACGCACCTGTCTAAAACGCATTTTACGATTGCCTTGAACTTTTTCCATAAACATTCAACATTGTCAGTGTCGGAACAGAAATTTTCGTTTTGATCTGTTAGGTAGTCTGAAATCTGCCTTCTATTACTCTTGCTAAACAGATAAACCTTCCTCCCTTTTTTTATATTCCTATTAACTTCCATATTCAGGGATGCTGCAACGGCCTTATGATCACTGACTCCCTGTTCTGTACATACAGAGTCGAAAAGTTCGGGTCTGTTTGTTATCAGTAGGTCCAAGATGTTATCTCCACGAGTCGGTTCTCTGTTTAATTGCTCGAGGTAATTTTCGGATAGTGCACTCAGTATAATGTCACTCGATGCTCTGTCCCTACCACCCGTCCTAAACATCTGAGTGCCCCAGTCTATATCTGGTAAATTGAAATCTCCACCTAAGACTATAACATGCTGAGAAAATTTATGTGAAATGTATTCCAAATTTTCTCTCAGTTCTGCCACTAATGCTGCTGAGTCGGGAGGTCGGTAAAAGGAGCCAATTATTAACCTAGTTCGGTTGTTGAGTGTAACCTCTACCCATAATAATTCACAGGAACTATCCACTTCTACTTCACTACAGGATAAACTACTACTAACAGCGACGAACACTCCACCAATGGTTGCATGCAATCTATCCTTTCTAAACACCGTCTGTACCTTTGTAAAAATTTCGGCAGAATTTATCTCTGGCTTAAGCCAGCTTTCTGTACCTATAACGATTTTAGCTTCGGTGCTTTCTGTGAAACCTTCCAGCACTCAAAAAGTACTAAGAGCCTACACATTTTTCCATTAAAAACCAAAGCCACTATGTCATACCTGTACGATCTGTGCGACAAAGGGCTTACTTTGCGAACCAGATTCTCACAGTGACTGATAATGAAGAATTTGATGTTGGCTATATGTGGCTTACAGAAGCAGCACACTTGAACTTAAATGTAGCCGTGGATAAGCAAAGCTGACGATCTTGACGTTTCAGAGGTCCCCATTTTGTGTAAAGCGAAACTACTGTATTCTTCTAAAGTTACTATTTAGGTTGCTGTTTGCAGGAGAGCTATTATAGGCCCTTCTTTCGTGCAAGAAACGATCATTATCCGTTATGTTGCAGTTCTGGAATAGTTTGTCGCCACAAAGCTAGCGTTGGAGGATCGACCAGGCACTGAGTGATCATGGAAGATGGGGCCATGCTATATGGCACCAAATAAGTGTTTTGCATTCTTGTCCAATACTTTAAAAATTGTCACTGCATTCATTTATTGCAAAGTTACTGGCGCTAGTGTGTGTGGTTTCCACATTCGCTCAGTCTGACTCCTTTTGACTACTTCTTATGGAGCACATTTCAGACACCGCAATTGGAAACAACCCGACGGACGAGCTTGAATCTGCGATCTGTGTGGGCTCTCAGTCCATTTCCGTTGAGACGCTGCAGGATGTTTCCAGAATGAAATTTTCACTCTGCAGCAGAGTGTGCAGTGATATGAAAATTCTTGGCAGATTTAAACTGTGCACTGGACCGAAGGTCGAAATTGACACCTTTGCCTTTTGCCAGCAAGTGTTGTACGGACTGAGCTACTAAAGCCGGACTCACTACCCGCCCTCACAGCATTACTTCCGCCGGTACATCGTCTCCCGCTTTCTAAACTTCACAGAAGCTCAAGTTTCACTACAGGACGTGACGGTAAATTTCATGTTTCGTTTTAGCCATCTCCATACTGATCGTGGTGGAAATTTCGAAAAAAATGTGATGTGATTGCGAAAACTGCTTGCAGAGGACGAGTTCAATTATATACGCTGATAATGTATGAGCTGTACAGTGTAAAGCAGCTTTTCGAACTATTTCGAAACTTCTGTATTAAATTCTTATAGCTTTAAGAGTAAACATACGTTATGTTGCACTCATCTATCGATCTTAGTTTTAGATATATATAATTCTGAGGTCAGGGATTCTTTCGCTAGACATCCTGTAGAATGTAAGTGACCAGAAGGTTTACAGTAACTATATACAACCAACTTACACCATTTCACCTAAGACGATGGCACTACACATGCTGAGACATAATGACAAGATGTTAAGAAACTATATAAATACATTATTTAACGTCATTTTGCGCATTGACTCACTGTGTTTGATGTGAATGATAGCAATAAATTTGAAACAACAATACATGTTACTAACAGAATTAGTTCTCATTTTTTTACAAAACTGCTACAGCATCGTTAGGTTTATTCCATATTTATTAGCAGCCTCCCTCGGTGAAGAACCAGCAATACTTCTTTTTCTGCTTTGCTGTGCGTTTCTTTTGGTGTTTCCCACTGTTTATTTTCTTTTTCTAATTTTTAATGTGCCTTAAAACGGGCAGTTTTTAATAACAAACTGCATGTAACAAATCGCCCACATACATCGCCATTTTATATTCTGGTACAGATAAGCATAAAACTAAATAGTAATAAATTTCCCAATACTTCACCATTGTAACACTTAGGTAGCAAACGAAATTGGCTATATATATTCAGATTTTACCTTCTTAAGACATACGCAATATATAATGCAGAATTACCTAGACGTAAAGACAATAGACCAGATAGTACATTATTAGGGGAGAAAGTTTCTCATCTGCTATGAAAAGCATCAAATAAAGAAATACGCGTGTTGATACAGCTGTCAAAGAAGATTATAAATAATGTGCTGTCAACTCAGTGCTTAGAGAGCCATGCAAACTTTGGAGATAGAGACTGCCAGTGGTAGACAATAAAGTTAATTTGATACAATCAAATATCTGCCAGCAAATATCCCACATTGATTGCTATGACAGGAGGAATGCACCCTGGTCCACTCTGAATTTGACAAAGTCCACTTCGCATGTCTTAACATTCTAACAGGAGGTTATTATTGATTATGAAAAGTGACAACTGGATAGTTCTGCAACGAGAATTTGTAATGTACAAAAATGTGGATCACGGTAGTGGGCTTCCTCTAGCAATATTTTTGACTTTAATTAAGCTTAAAAAAAATCGCTACAGAAAACATTATATCACAGCATCTAGAAATTGGTATCCAGATTCGGAACGACATGAATAATACATTTCATTATCACAAAAGATGATGAAACCTATTTTTTCTGAATGTATGCACAAAATGAAAATTAAAATCAACTAGAACGATTCGAAAACGGTGATAAAACACAAACTTTCAATCCTCTCTCGTAGTCATTTAATTGACCAACATATATTTTTATATATACTTATTTCACCTCTTAATATTACACCACTTATGTCACTAATATGGACCATATGATTTTAAATAGAATTTCTTGATGGAAGTACTGCACTTTTCATCTTTTATGAGTGTTTTTTGAAATTCCAATTTGTTGTTGTAATAGTGTCTTCTGCTAGTGTACAACCATTCTGGTATCTAGTGTTCGTTGATCTACACTTGTCCCTCCTAAGATGAGTATGTAGCTCCATTACTTATTTACTACTTAAAGGTGTTGTCTACATTATGTTCCAAGAGAAATAAAACTAGCAACAGTAATGAAAGTACGTAACTAATTATAATAAAAAGTGAGTCAGAGAGCGAAAACAGATATAGAGTAGCAAAGGAAAAAACATAGTGAAGGGATCTGACACTATTACTGAAATACTTGGTATTTTTAATGGATGACAGTTACAATGACAGTTGACTGACACTTATAGACTTGTGTGCCAAAGATGTGCGTTGCATTTATCTCACTAAAAATGTGGAAGGAAAGAAGCATGCATACAGTACCTATGCTACCAGCCATTTGAGCTGGAGAAATCCTTTGATTCAGTTTTGGACTACATGGGATCTATGCAGAACCCCTCTGAAAGCACATGACAATTCAATAGCTGTATCGTCAAAGAAATTATTTGAAGTTAGGTATCTACTGTAATATATCTTCTTTCTATACTCCATTTGCTTGTTATTTTCTCACTGTCATATATTCTATATTTCAGTTGCTAATGATGTTTGTAACTTTTGTGGTGCTGAGTACTACTGCAGACTGCTTGTGAGTATAACCTTGAGAGCTGACAGAGGTATACGTTAGTAGCCACCATTGGTGAATTTCTGAAAGAGTTTTCTATCCACAGCATCTGCCCTGCCCTGGCAGCCATCGCGACTTGGCTGGGTCTGTCAGAGAGCGTTGCTGGAGTCACAGTGTTGGCCTTCGGCAATGGCTCACCTGATATATTCACGTCCATTGCAGCAGCCCCATCTGGCCGTGTTGGCATGATTCTGGCAGAATTACTCGGTATGGGTGCATTCCTTTGAGTGAATATTGTTTATACTTTCGCCCATCGTTTTCCAAGCGCTACAACAAGAAAAAAAGCGACTTGTTATTTGGTTTAAGAATATGTGCATATTCGATAAATAATTATACGGGGATCAAATATCCAGATCCATTACATTATATAAAGTTTCCCAACAAGATTCCGGAAGGTTGTTGTTAATATAGACAGTTTTATACTGTCTTAGTCAACTACATTTCTAATGAGGAAGACAGTGTGCTGGATGTCCCATGAGACCCTCGACATAAACTGGCTAGGATACCATCGTCCATTTTGTGAAATTCAGAATTGCCCTTGTATTCATTAACGATCAAGATTTCAACTACAATCTACACTACTGGCCATTAAAATTGCTACACCAAGAAGAAATGCAGATCATAAATGGGTATTCATTGGACAAATATATTATACTAGAACTGACATGTGATTACATTTTCAAGCAATTTGGGTGCATAGATCCTGAGAAATCAGTACCCAGAACAACCACCTCTGGCCGTAATAACGACCTTGATACGCCTGGGCATTGAGTCAGACAGGGTTTGGATGGAGTGTACAGGTACACAGGAACAGCTGCCCATGCAGCTTCAACACGATACCACAGTTCATCAAGAGTAGTGACTGGCGTATTGTGACGAGCCAGTTGCTCGGCCACCATTAAGCTCAGCTTCAACGATCATGACCCAAATCTCGTAGAAAAGGGATGCAAAGTAGTTAATCCAGCCTAGGCGCAATCGCCTAGAGTCTAGACTGTGGCTAAGCTGATTCTCTGCGGTATCCATTCCTCCAGGAGTTCAAGTGCAGAAAGGTAATACAGGAGAACTGAGTAGTTCGGGAAGGTAAAGAAGGGTACTGGCGAAAGTAGAGCTGCTCTCCTCACACCCTCCACACGCTGATATGTAAATATTTGATGGGACACACAAAAGAAAGAAAAAAAGAAGTCGTGATACCATTTGTGTCCACTGCATGGACTTTCGCAGAGGACAAGATTCTAAAATTAAAGTTTTTATATAATTAATTTCATGAGTAAGAATGTGTTACGCCTCATGAACTAAATTCGACAGAGGAGCACAAAATGTATCGCATAATCCTCGTGTGATAATGACTCACCAAATATTTTTGGGGGGTAGATTAGTCCCTCATTTGATTCCTAGAAAGGTAGTATATTTTATTAATATATGCAGTGTACATCCTTATATATTATCAACATAAATATGAACAGAATTTTTTAAATTATCTGTTTCAGATTACATCTTCATATGATTAATTATAGTGTATCCAACGAATTTATGGAGCAAAGTGATGCAATGGTAAGAAACTGGACTCTTAGTTGGGAGGGCGCCAGTTTGTACCAGTGTCTGGCCTTCTACATTTCCCATGCCTTCCGTAAATCTCACAAGGTGCGTGTCAGAAAGGATCTTTTCATAGGATACAGCAGGTTTACTTCTCCATTCTTCCCCAGTATGAGCTTGTGTTCTGTCTCGTAAGACCTCATCATCCATAAGATGTTAAACCCTAACATTCGCCCCATCTTACTTTCTCAGAAGAGAAAGATTATTATCCATAGTGGCCTAGTTCCATAGGAGCTTCTTAACCTCGATTTCCTTCATTCCTTTCATCCAGGGAGTCACAAAATAAGGCTAGAAAATATTCGAAACAATATTTTTAAACATACACCAGTAGTGTTCAGTATAAATTGAAACTTTAAAATATGATATAGAAACAAATCAGATATACTTCAACAGAAATAAAGTGTAAAATATGCCAATGATTAATACTTCTCAGAGTAAAAAAAAAATCAAAATGTACTGAATAAGATTAACTGCATGACACTTTCTTTGCTCACAATGTTTTACATCTGACAGTGTTGAAGGATCTATTGCGTTATTTCCATGGCTGGCTTAATACAAGTCAAAATAATCGTGTTCTGAACTTTTTTGGTTGTTTTTGTATGTCGTGTAGAACTAAATTTAGTATGAGGAAGCCTCATAATTCCAATTCGTACAAAAACAGTGTTAAAGTGTTTCACAATTCCTTCATTCTCGTCAGCTGAAATACAAACCACCCTATTCATACAGGGAACTATGAATTAGTTGACTACTTACATTTGAAGGTATTGATAGAAGAAAGTGCTAATCCTCAAATTAGTAAGGATCACACTGATCTGGTTATTTCTTTCGAATTCACTAAATGCTGGTAATGAGTAGTTACATATGTACTGCTAAAAACGAGTGTCTGCTTTAGCAGTTGTTTTGTCTTATTCACTAAACATTCTTGTCTTGGAATTTAATAGAGCATAATGAAACGCAGTAGCTCAAAGCACAGTTGCCTGAGTTCTAACTTACTGCCACCGACCCATTCATTTGATCTCTTTAGCTTCTGTGACTCTTACAAGGCTTTTGGTGTAAATGATCTATCTAATACCATGATTAATATTAGTTGTCCACTGGTTCTACTGTCCTAAATGTCTCCACAGTTCATTGCTGATATAATGTATGGAGAAGGATGGCATCTGTAAGTAACAAAGTATGTCTTTATGCAACCCAGCCACAACGAAAGTCTATCAGCACCATTCTGTTTCCTTATCCTTCTTCTTGTCATGGCATTCGAAAATGAGTTTGTTGGGAGAAGTTACAAGTCAAATGAGTTTCCATAACGATTCGATGAAAGGAAAAAAAATGACTAAGAAAAGTAAAGATACCAAGTATCACATTCAAAGGGTGAATGATTTTGTTTCAACGTGATTACTTCAATGAAAACTGAAACCAAGATGAAAAATTTCGATATGTGCTAGACTGTTTTCCTGTAGATGGATTCAAAAGTCATACTCTATGGTTTCTGAAGTTGTATAGTACTTCACACCATTATAATATTGGCCTATGGATTATATTTTTACTGAATAAGAACTGATGAATTTTTGCTCAAGAAATGGAGAAAAATCGTAGCTTTTGGTACATACTATTGTGACACAAAAAACGTTTTTCTGTTTCATTGTTTTAATAAATTATGTAGACATCTCCAATCAATTTTAAATAATGTTTGGAAATCGTTTTTACATTTTAGAAGCAGAATAATAAAATAATTTAAGCAACTAATTTACTGTGACATCCATAACAAATTAAATGGAAAAGTTCACCCCATAATAGATAAAGTGTTAGTGAGAAAATATTTTATAATGTATCATGGTTGCCAGAAACGCTGTTATAAATCCAAAATTTGATGTTTTCTAATGAATCAAGGAATTCAAAAACATTTATGAAAAAGATATCAATTATTGTAGAAATATGGAAGTTTAGAAAAGTATATTTGAAGAATTCTTCAACTTATTTCCTCCTTGTTCAGATGAGCTCACTAGCTGGCAGCAGTGGAATTATGACAAGATTGGAAGAGTAGTTAAAGTGGTGCAGGAAGGTTATGTAGATGACTGACTGATTCCAGAACGAAATTTTCACTCTGCAGTGGATTGTGCACCGATATGAAACTTCCTGGCAGATTTAAATTTTGTGCCAGACTGATACTCAAACTCGGGACCCTTGCCTTTCGTGGGCAAGTGCTCCACGAATTTTTTTTTAATCTCATTTTTTTCTACATTGTTAGTTGAATTTGTTTGGGATGGACATCCGATGACACCCATTTACGCTCTTCGCTGATCCAGTCACTCAGGGTTTTTTTTCTTTTTTTTTTTCTTTATGCAGAACTAACCCTCTGACCAAACACGCTGAGCTATCATGCCGGCATCAACTGAGCTTCCCAAGCACGACTCACTACCCATCCTCACAGCTTTACTTCCGCAGTACCTCGCCTCCTACCTCCCAAACTTCACAGAAGCTCTCCTGTGTAACTTGCAGAACTAGCACTCCTAGAAGAAAGGATGTTACAGATACATGGCTTGGCCACAGCCAGGGGGATGTTTCCAAAACGAAATTTTCACTCTGCAGTGAAGTGTGTGCTGATATGAAACTTCCTGATAGATTAAAATTGTGTGCCAGACCGAGACACGAACTCGGGGCCTTTGTGCATGTTGTCCAGAGTCATACACATCATTTTAATGATCCTGCTGGCTGTCCCCTTGCCGGTACCAATGAAGTCTCCAATGGACAGAAAAAAATTACCAGACGCAAATATTTGAGTGTCAGTAGTAGCTGCTTCATTGGTGGGATAGCGTAATTTCTGAAAGAAAGATAAATAATGCCATGAGACAATTTGACAATTAATAAGAAATTTAAAAACATAACTTGCTTGCCACTCCATCTACTGTTATGATTGTGTAGATTCAATAACTTAAGATTCCCTGTTAGGTGAATGACAAGTACCTGTGTTCTTGTGACACACAGATAATAATTATTTTATGATAAATATAGATGTGGTTTTGAGAATAATGCTAATAAGTGAGAAACACAACAGCCATATCCTATAGCTTCCTTTAAAAGACAGACTTTCCTGATAATTTTAATTTGTTAAGCTTGTGTGAGTAAGTACAAATAATTTATATGTTTATGGGGATAACTCTAGGTAGTGTATAATTTTTTTTACTCTGAAGCGTTCACTAAAAGGTGGAAAGTAGTCATCCAAATGGGAAATAAGAATGAACAATATTTTCTGCTGTAGGTGTAGCTGAATGAAATCTGGACATTATTAGTGTACTATCAAATTTTTCTTACATTACAATCATTATAAGCTATCAGTTTCAGAAAAATATTACTTCACAGAATAGTAATATCAGATATTCAATTTTTTTAGTTACCTTCATCTGAAATAAATGAGGACACTGAAAATAACTTGATATTTAAGGAATGATAAAAAAAATTGTATTCCAGGCACACCTTCCACATGTTAGCAGCTATTCATTAATTAGATTCCCGGTCAGCTCCTATGAGATATGTAGCTATTATTTTATAATAAATATGAATGGTCTTGTGTGGATAATACCGATAACTCGGTACAACAGCTATTTTCTGTAGCTGAGGAGACATCACCATTTTTTTAAAATGCTAACTTTTTTGTTAACCTTACTGTGTCAACTGTAGCTTGAGTAAGCTCCGATAGTTCACAGGTCTTAGGGAATAATGCTAGGTGGAAGACAATGTTGTTGCTCTGAAGCATTAATGGGCCTATAATCCTAATATTTTCACTAAAAGGCGAAAGTTGTTCTGACACTGCTGTGGTGTTTACAACAGATGTCATTCCTAATAGAAAACAGAGTGAAATAACGGTTTCTTCTATTGATGTAATGTGGCTGAATGAAACTGGAACACTACTGTTTTATCAAAATGTTTTGCGACACTAAAGATCGATTTTTTTAAAAACTGAAACAGCTATTAATACAGATGGTACCTATAACTAGTGTGGTTTTTCGATTTGGTTAAATATATTGAGGCACTGCTAAATAAAATGAAACAGTCCTTACTACTACTGCAGGAACTGTAACACATGACAGGTAAATAAGACTTTTTCAGATAGGATTACCCCAGGGTAATAAATCAACCCTCAGGGGTCATACACTAATTAACATAACAGGTTAAGGGGAGAGGGAAGGTGATAATTTACTTCTGAAAGTATGCTTGCTCCTGAATGTATTCAACCAAACAAAATGCGCCAGAACACTCATTATTCCTTTACAACCCTTTTCTCTGATGTTGAAGGCAATGTGTTTCATTCTATTACAAAAGAACTCTTAGAATCACTCACATATCTGGCAACATAATCTGCATGCCTGGACCCTCCTAAACAGTCTGCAGTGGGCACTGTGTCAAAAGCTTTCTGAAACTCTAGGAATGTGAATTTGCCTGGTGCTCTTCATCCATGGGTCACAGGATATCACGCAATAAAAGGGAAAGCTGAGTTTAACACAAGTGATGGTTTCTGAATCCATTCTGATTTGTCAACAGAAGCTTTTCTGTCTCAAATATATTTATTGTATTCAAACTCAGAATATGTTCAAGAATTCTGTAGCAAACCAATGTTAAGGGTATTGGTCTGTAATTTTGTGGAAACCATTCTTAGGAGACGCCTACACTTTTTTCCAGTTGGTAGGGACTTTGCATTGGGCGACAGATTTGCGATAAAATGCAAGTGAAGTAAGGGGCCAACGCTATAGAGTATTTTCTGCAAAACGGAATAGCGATTCAATCCTGACTTGCCACCTTACTTGCTTTCAAGTCTTTCAGTTGCTTCTCTAAGCCTGGGAGGGATCCTATTACTGTGTCCTTCATAAAGCAGTCTGTGCAACGGTCAAACAATAGTATGTTTGCAAGACCCTCTTGCATGAATGATTTCTGAAACATGAAAATTTAAAAGTCAGTTTTTCTTTTGCTATCTTCTATTGCCACACCACATTGGTCAACGAATCACTGGATAGAAGCCTCTAACCTGCTTATCTATTTTCCATTTTATGAGAGGCATTCAATAAGTAATGCAACACATTTTTTTCCTTGGCCAGTGTCGGTTGAAAAATGTGGAATTTGTTGTGGAACACAGTGGAATATTTCTGCTTCAGTCTGTATGGTTTCATGAAGTTCTGACAGGTGACAGCGCTCTATGGACCCTTCAAAATGGCGTCTGTAACAGAGCTGTGTTCGAAGCAGAGAATTGTCATTGAATTTCTTTTGGCGGAAATTCAGAGCATTCATAGGTTCCTGCAGAATGTCTACAGAGACCAGTCAGTGAAGAAAAGCACAATGAGTCAGTGGGGGAGGTGACTGTCATCATCGCAGCAATGTTACACAAACCTGTCTGATCTCCTGCATCTGCCCAGTCTTGCACAACTCTGACTCCTGCAATGTTCAAATCTGCGAATACTCTCATTTGAGGTGGTCAACAGATCAAAGTCAACCACTTCACTGTAGAACTGGGTGTCTCTATTGCTAGTGCTAGCACAGTCATCCGCAAGTTGGGGTTTTAAAAGTATGCGCCCATTGAGTTCCTCGCCACCTGCAGCACAAATCTTGCAACTTCCGACTTTCTACTCTTTCGTCCAATGAAGAACATGTCTCTGCAGGAAACAGTACACAGATGCTGATGCAGCAAGACATTGGCTCTGATGTCGACCAGTAGAGCAATACAACGAGGGCACACAGTCTCTTCCAGTACAGTGGCATAAGGCCATAGCATTGAACTGGGATTATATTGAGAAATAGCGTTTTGTGGCAAGAAGAGTGTATTGGAGTCCTGAATAAAACCAACTTGCTTTCAGGGGAAAAAAATATTGCATTGCTCATTAAACGCCCCTTGTTCGTGGGACCAGAATTACCTTGGGTTCCAGCAAGGTCTTTTTCTACGGCATAACAGTGGAAGCTGTTGTATGGTACGTGCACTGATATTTGTACAGGCTTCTACTAGCTTTTGTTTTCCGTCACTTACACCTTCTTTTTTTGAACTGGGGGTGCAACAGTCTTTGCGTCCTCGTCAATTTCCGAACTTAATTATTATACCCTGGTGGGTGCTTTCTGTCCTTGATTCACTTACACTGCACATACTTCTCCAAAGTGCGATTTACAATCAGTTTAAATTTTGCTTGTAATTCCTTTCTGTCCATCACATTGGAAATAAATGTTGTTCATTCATTATTTATGCGGGATGCTAACAACTAGTCTTCCTATCAGAAGTTCTCTCGTGCTCTCCTAACCTTCTTGATGGTTTTATTAACTTCATTAATCATTGTCACTATGACATGATCGCTAATCCCTGTCTCTGTGCTGACACTGTCGATGAAGTCAGGTCTGTTTGTAGTTACAAGGGTTAAAATATTTGCATTCCGTCTGAGCTATTAAACTAGCTGTTAAAGACAGTTTGTGGAAAACTTACTCAAAATTGCTTCACAAGACTACCTGCCCATACCACCTGCAAGGTGTCCATATGTATCCCAGCCTATACTCGATAGTTAGAGCGGTGTTGCCATACTGTGAGTCACAAGTGTTTGCTGGTCATACGCCCCTCTATTATTCTTAATAGTTTCTATTTTTGTTAAAATCAGTATAATTACTTCTTGTGATGAAATATTTATTTAGGCTATGTGTCTCACTTCGTAATGGAAACAGTGTATGTGTACACGATTCAAATTTAAAAACATTTAAAAGTCGTAGCATTCAATTCGTTATTTTCAAACAAAATCATTGTCAAAAACTCGTATTAGGATAAAAAATAATATAATTACTGAAATTTCAAGCAAATTAGCGCGCTAATAAAAACGCATAATTCCTCAAACTTGGCTGTGTTCATTTTCGAATGGTAATCTTCTGACTTGTTTGTCTTGCTACATTTGTAAACTAATTTACTTTCTGATCGCACGGTCACAACAATGAGCCTAGTCCATTTCCCAAGAGGTACATTAAGACCACACTTTCTCTCGAATTCTGCCGTTATGTACTTTAGTGAATGGTTTTGAGTAAGCCAAGTTTGGCTCAAATGGCTCTGAGCACTATGGGACTTAACATCTACGGTCATCAGTCCTCAAGAACTTAGAACTACTTAAGCCTAACTAACCTAAGGACTTCACACAACACCCAGTCATTACGAGGCAGAGAAAATCCCTGACCCCGCCGGGAATCGAACTAAGCCAAGTTTCATCCAAATAGAATATAGGTTACATGTCATCTGAAGAACGCAGCGAATTTATCGTCTGGAAAAAATTAATGATTGACGCCAGTCATTCCGTTAAAGTACAAACTTTCAATCGTCATTCTGACGCTTGTATCTAAATCCTATATCATTTAATAAGCATCTCACAGATATAGCAGACCTAGTGAAATTTATTTTCTCACTTAACTTTTTTTTTTCAATTTTTCTAATGGTTTGGTAATCGCTACTATTGTCAAATTTATAGACTGGCCACCTAACAAAGTGTTTTGATAACTCGTTTAGTTTCGTTAAAGAGCTGTGTTGTTTAAAATTTTTCCATGGCAAATCGAACGTTGGGATTTTCCCTCACAACACACGTGCTGGATAGTTCATAAACCAATGCCACAAGCTGCAGTGCAAATAGCCCGCACGGTAGCAAGTTTTTTTTTTTTTTTTTTCTTAGAATGGTTCTTTTCTTCAGTAACATACAATTGCATTTCTATGTATCATTGCTATTGGTTCTGTCTACCTTCCACAAGTCTTTCCTACTGAACGCCCATGTTGATGTTAACACTTCACCAACATTGCCTAGAAGATGTTTTAAATATTTACAGACAATGTTGACTATGGATTTGTTTTGCTACAGAGACTGTTTCCTTTTTCAGTCGCAAAATCTTGTTGAAATTGTTTTGGTACCTACCTACATGGCACAGGACAAATCTCTCTTTCTTCCTGCTTTTTCATTTTCAAGTTACACTTCCACTTACTAAATGAATTGCACAAATAATATCAAAGATACTCTTTTTTACTTCAGTCAAACAGATAGAAATCAGTAACTCAAGAACTGCGCGAAAACCTGCACACCGTCTCGCTACTAATGCTCCACTGGTGCTCGAACAAGGCAGCTGCAGACGCTCAATATTACCATTTTCGAATGCTAGAGAGAGACCATTACACAAGACTATGCACAAATGTGGCATCAGCAGATTTGCAGCCACCCTCCTAGCCCGCCTGGATAGGGCTGTAATGCTGCATGCTGTGGGTATTTCCGTGCTACTGAGCATTTGCTTCCTTTGAATGATTCTAAACTTGTCACTGGGAAATCGGATGACCAGTAAAAATATCTGATAATTAACTTGAGATCATTTACATCTGTTACTCGTGTCCAGAAAACTCCCCATTTAATATCAGTAGACAATGTATATTTTTCAGTTCCAGTGGATACTCAGCTTCCTATTGCAGCTAATTTATCTTTTCAATATATGTTCCGAGCCTCTCTAAATATTATTGAGCTTTGTACTTTGGGTTTCAGCCACATCTTGGTGCCAAGAATAATTTGAGTGTGACACTTTCCTGGACGACAGTAAATACAAAAATTTTGTTATGCAGTATCGGCAATTTACTGTTAAAATTTTGGCAATGAAAGTGACATTACTTTGTACATGGGGTGGGTTTCCTCTGTGTATCGGTTGGAGAGCATTCATCAGAGGACCACAAATTAGCCAGGCTAAGATAACCGCATGTTCACACCACAAGTACTTTGCTTCCTCTGTGTGATGCACTTCTGACCTATCAAGTGGAGTCCTACAATTCTCCACTCCGTAATACAGGTCCAGAAATCTTCAACAAAGCCCGTCACAGAATCAACAGAGATCCTCTTCTCAGCTCCAAGCCGAAGGACACTGATCCACTCTAGGAACAATACTGCACATTGAGAGCTCTGCTTGCATCTTACATCGTGAACCCACACATCCAATTGTGACAGATGTCCCGGACATTGCCTCTGTTCCAAATCATTTGGAGTGGAATATGATTGTAGCCACTGTCAGATAGCAGAGAACAGCAGTACTTAAATTCCTCCCAGACCAGCCATTGCTATCAAACAACAGGGCAGGAATGTGATGTGCTGCCCCTGTTGTTCAGCACTGTAGTAATGACACTGTAGTCTCTTCTCTCACCAGTATCTGAACGTTTGTCTACAGCATGAGCATTTTAGTGCTGCAGAGCAGTGACACTGGGCTGGGATATGGGCGGGGGATCATGAGCCTTTCCTTATGCAGTAGCCATTCAGTGCTTTACAGCTAACCAGAGGTCACCACACTGATTGACGATGACGATACTGAGTGATGTATTCACTTGCTCGCCATCAACCTAGTAATAATGGAGTCCAATGATTGCAAATAAACTGCAGTAAAAAATTTCTTCTATCACAAATTGTCTTCTCCTGCTGCACCTGCATCCATCTTCGGTAGGCAATCGCAACCCACACTCACTCATTTTTGTCATCATGTTATGAAACCTTATAAGGTAAATTTGTTCTCTATTATCTGAATGATTTTCATTTATTTATACACTAGCCTTTTCCCCATGGCTTTGTCTGTGCATACTTTTGAGACATATATTGAACACACCTCCCTCTCCCCTCTTCCCCCCTCTGTCTGTCACCTCATTTTCCCACCTCTGTCTTATATCCTCTTCTCCACTCTCTCTGTCTTTTCATTTCCTCGTCCCCCTCTCTTTATCAATTTGCATCCCCCCCCCCTTCTCCGTGACCACATCTTCCTTCCCCCTCTCTGATCCCTCTCTTTCCATCTCCACCTCCCCCTCTTACTTTTCCAACTACCCACTGCCCTACACATCTTCCACCTATCTCATGCATCTTGCCCTCCCCCCTCTCTCTTTCTATTTTCTTCTCCTCCTTTATCCATCTCAAGCTGTCTACAGCCATGCTCATTGGCACATTTAGCCCCTGGAATACAATTCAATAAAGCAGGCTACCACTGCTCCCACAACACATCTGTCATTGCAGGGCAGGCTACATATCAGGGGCTTGAAAATCATTTATTTGTTCCTCATGTATAGGCCATTGTGCAAAGCAGGTCGATTAAGCTGGCGTGTACTACTCCCACACAACACGCCTGTCATGCAGGGCGGCTTCATGTCAGAGTCCAGAGAACTGTTTCTTGTCCCTGACACGTAGGTGCCCAGCAAGGCAGGATGATTTGACAGGCTGATACCCTTCCCAGATAACATGCCTGTCATACAGGGCAACCTATATGCCAGGGCCAGGGAAACAGCACACTTTTTCCTGTATCTCTGCTCCAGTTTCAGCTAGGAAGTTAAAAACCCCACATTGTTGATACTCTTGTAGCATGCTTTTTCTGCGCCAAATTTGGTTGAAATCAATCTAGGGGTTGGGAGGAGAACTAAGTCATACACACATACAGACATCCACTGTGCTTTATATATATAAACAGATATGTAAGTGCACAATGCTTTTAATATATTGTTAGGTATTTTATTTCAGTCCTTTGCTATTATTTAAATGTATGTGTTATATCTGTAACACATGTTGCATTTCAAATATTTGTGTTCATTGAAATTATTTACGGTAAATTTATTTTATGTCTAATATATTTTCACAACTGCTGGCCCCTGTAACATGTTCAAATACTACAAGTTTCTTTTGGAATGAAAAAAAAAGAAAAAAAAAAGAAAAACTGACAGATACTGTAAAATCTCAAATACTTGTGCATTATGTTTCATTTTCTGAGTTATGCCTTTAACATTAACTTATTATATATTTTTTTGGTGGCAAATGAGCACACTTTGCTTCATAAAACCTTGGCCGTATGTTGTTAATATTAACGTCTATCTATAAACAATGGTTACTTTTGGCTCTCAATTTCGTTTTAGTGTTTCACAACTACTATTGTGATTAAAATGTGCAACAGGCGAAGGCTCTCTCTAGTGACTGTGTGAGAAGCAAGAGAATCGAAGGGGACTCAATTTTGGCATCATTCATATCCACTATGACTGCAAAACAGTGACAAAACTGAGGAAATGGTATAATTTTCTGTGAACAGCCTGACAATGAAACATATCCAAGTTATGTAATGGTTATGTAGCAATTGTTGAGGTACAGTGTTTTCCTTTGTTTCCCAATGCACTTGGCAATTCTAAATATGTGGTTTAGACATTCATTTCTAAAAAAATGTGTGAGAAATCTGTAATAAATAAAAAATCTCTCTTAATATGATCTTCTCATGAACAACATTCAAATACAATATCTGAAAGAGGAAATTACTGTGTAATCCTTCCTTATAGGCAGACAATAAAAGAGTTGGCATTACTCCCACCTACTTTATGAGCTTGTACTGGAATACAGATGATTTGCATATTGAAGCATGTTTTACTCTTGATGACAATTGGAAATCTGTTGCTTGCAATCTTGAAGGTGATGCACTTAAATGGCCAGCAGTGTATTTCACATATGGCAAGTCTGACAGTAATAGGGTGGTTAATGCCCAGAATTTTCACCAAGTATTTCGCAGCTGCGCTTGCAATTAACTAGTTATTATTTTCAATACTATGTTAATGTGTTTTCTTATTTTCCTCTTCAAATTGTGCTTTTCTGTGTTATCGTGTGAAATATTGCGACAATAATGGCGTGTGAAAAACGTAATACTAGGCTCCAAAGTAAACTGAAAAATGACAGTGAAGACGAAAGCAGTGTGTTAGCGCCACCGAGTAATGAATTAACTAATGTTCAATGTAGTAATTTGGTAATTGTGCATAGGGAAATGGAGCGGGCTGCAAATAATGGTGTAGACAGTGAAACAATTAGTGAACAGGGAAGCATTATCGATCAATCGGTCGGCTACAGCTCGCATCAGGAATCCGAAATGACAGGACACAATCTCGCAAATACTGTAGATTCAGGTTTTGGGTCCTCACCGTTTTCTCAGAGAAGTCAAGGCACATTTTCTGCTTGTCAAAATGTGAATGTTGCCGGTGCAAATGCACTGCCGAAAAGCACTGAGGAACATGTTTCAGATACCAGTGCATTGTTATTACAATTAATACAACAAATGGGACAAAAGCTTCAAAAGTTAGAAACAATGGAACAAAATCAGAGATAAACACAGCAACAGCTTCAAAAGTTAGACACCACTCTTGAACAAACACGTGAAGGTTTAACTGCTGAGTGACTTAAAATCGAATCTAAATGTCAAAAAGTCTGTAATGACGTAAAAACACAAATTTGTGAACATTTTCAACCTATTTTTTGCCGCATGAAAATGCATTACAGAATCACGAAGCAGCCATAAAAGAACTGCAAACTATTGATCATGAAAATCACGACACCTTGCAAGCTAAAATTGACACAGTTGCACCTACCGATTCCAGGAAAACTTAAAGGACACAGTAGATACGATTTCAACACAAATGGACACTCTGAAACTTGGTTCAGAGAAACACACTGAGGAAATAAGTTCACTACCGGAGAAATTAGCCGAACTTTCGGATCAGTTCACTAACTTATCTACAAAGTTGGATGATGATCTGGATGGCACAAGACCCGTAGCCTTCACTGACACAGAAGATTATGAACAAATTACAAAATTCAAACAAAATCAAAATCAAATCAATACACAGTACAAAAGAGAAATCCGGGAAGTGCAAGATCAGTTGGCACAAGTAATACAAGAATTACATATTTCAGAGGACACTCGCGCTTCAACACGGGAAGAGGGACGTAGAAATACGGAAAAGCCACAAAATAATAACACAGGGCATTTCGGAAACTATGAAAGAAATTGGCAAGGTGCACCGAATTTTGAGATGGAACTGACGACACGCCGTAACAATGACCGATATGCGACTCGCCGACACGATGATTTTGACTAAAAGCTGTTCATTACTACACGTAAATTCAAAACATTTAAGAATTCTGGCAACGACATTCATCCACAAGCATGGCTCCATCAATTCTCTAATTGTTTTCCTACCAACTGGTCATTGGAGCACAGGTTAGAATTAATGTGTGGTTACTTAGAGAATGAACCAGCTGTAAGAATTCGGTCGGTCATTCACGATTGTCACAGTGAAGGAGAATTTTATCATGCCTTCCTCTCATCGTATTGGTCTCAAGCTACACAAGACTGAGCAAAACATAGCATCATAATGATGGAACATTTCGAACAGTCTGAATTTTCCAGTCTTGTGAAATATTTTGAAGACATGTTGCACAAGAATAAGTACATGTCAAACCCATACAGCCCCACAGAACTCATTCGCATTTGCTTCATCAAATTGCCTGAAAATTTACGACATATTATATTGGGAGGACGTTGCAAAGACGACATTGAAGCTTTTCAGGGACTCTTACAAGAATTGGAAATTGACACCGACAATCGCGGGACGCGAAAATGGGAACACAACAATTACAGGTCACATTGGTCACAATTCTGCGATGAAAGAAATAATAACTGGACACAACAAAGCTATTCTTACAACGTAAATTGTGACCAAAACAGACACCACCAACATGACAACCGTCGGCAGAGTAGTAATAATTACAGGGAAAGCTCATCTCTCGGCGGTAATGACTATCACAGAGACAATCAGAGAAACAGACAATATGGGTACCAAAATAATTATTATCAAGGGAGTCAGAATAACTTCAGACGCAACGGTCCACCAAGCAGTTACGACTCATGGAGATATTCTCCACCATGTGACCCACAAGAAAAATTACAGAAACTACCGTCAAAACGACAGACCTGAATTTCATCAGAACTGGCGGGATTCAAACAGGGCAGGGCCCTCTCGACAAGGTGAATTTGTAGAAGTTAGATCTGCAAATCCCAATAACGACGTGCGCCAACAAAGAGACAGACAATGACTCGCACCGCAGGCAGCCACGTGCGCCGGCTGGCTCAGAGAAAAATAACATAGACGCTAACCTTGAGAAAAATTTTAGCATTCCTTACTGACGCATACAAAATGACAAATGCTTTGCAGTTGGAACTCTGCGCACGAGGAAGAGTAAAGGATTGCACCACATTTCACATGTAAAACCGTTTATTGAGAGATAATCTGTTTTTTAATTTAGTCTTTGCCATAAAATTTTTCACTTCACACTACTAGTACGCATTGTCACACTTAGAAACTGTTATCATGCAAAAATGTTTTGAAACTAACTATCCAGTCTAGAACCTAGGGAATATATTTAGACAGCAGACAGTAATTACCACTGCATTGTGATAGTGAACAGAGAACACAGTGTTACTGTGTGTACATTCTTGCTTGTTAGTTGCAAGATTATGTAACGACTATACGGCTTACATACTTAGAACATATACTGCTAATGAGTCTTTATGCAACATTTTGGTTTACTTGAAAAGACATTCTTTATTTGAAGTACTTTCTGTGAGATTAAAGATGACTTAGTATTTGGTTTCTGTGACAGCTACACGATTATATAACGACACTACTAATATGTGACACAATTTCCATTGTTGCTTTTGCGGTGTATCTGTTTTTCTGAATTCTTCTGGAAAGGCAAAACATGTTTTAGTAGTAACTTTTGTGGTATAGCTACAATGAGACAACCTTTTTCGTAGCACAGCAATACATTACAGTATAATACTTTCTTGATCACGGTACTGTACGTAATAACTACGATATCTATATGTATAGCATTTCACTTTTGTTTATTACGAGGTAAGTACATTGACTTCTACAGAACTTTGCTTACGGACGACGATAATGACTATACTTAGCACATTTTTACCATTAAGTAGTGACAGAGATAACTTACAACAAGACGCACAGTTTAGCGCTGCAGTACACATATTTGAGTGATTAATTTTGTACTTAAAACATTTATTTTTAAAGATTTTTGCATTACAATGATACAAAGGTTTTCTGTGATACATTTCATTTCATTGCTGTAATCTGTAGCATCTGAGGGTATAATTATATTAATCTTCACGGGGGTACACGCTTAACTTTGTGTACCATGTGTTTGTCAAGCACAAGGAGCTCTAGCTAATGTGGTATTTGCTTATACAACTTTACACATCGGTACCATATTCCTCTAACACAGAATTACACAGCTATCTGATCATTTAACTGAGAGAGACAAACATTTATTTTACTATATCAGTGACAGATGTTTACATAGTTACACAGTTGGATAGCTTCACACTTATGAAATTGTATTTTGTCTGTACTTTGTGAACTGTTCATATTTTTTCGGAACCATTGTGATATTATGAGAGGTTTGAATGATGTATTTGGTATGGGATCATGATTTTTAAAGTACATTTGAGGTAGATGACACTATTGAAATGAGCAGAGCATTTTTTTAAGGTTTTGACATTATTGAAGAAAGCTACAACGTTTTTGAGATTTGACTGAGGTGTTATGATGTTATTATTACAACGATGATGTGTACTATGCTGTTGAGGAATGTTTATGATCAATAAGCTGATGCTATATGAGGAATCTGATTATGCTACGTATTTATTATGATGAAATATTGAAGTGTCGATGCAAGTGCAAGACTGACGTGTCAACGAATATGTATGTGTAGTAAGGTAAGGACTAATGAGTATTGGTTAGGGGCTCTGATTTGTGAAAAGGGATGTTGGAAACCAAGAATTGTACTTTAAGAGTTATGAAATGTATGTATCTGCATGAATGTATCATAATGCCGACGAAAATTTTTGGACACTGTTATATTTACAGGATTTTGTTTCTACACATTTGTAACGCAAACTCTCGACCTGTGTAATTTTTATATGAGACTGTCACTGTAGCTGAAACTGCTGTCGTAAATATTTCGTTAAGAAAGGTAAAGTGACCTTGACGTAATGCACTGTAAGCACCCAGCTGTGCGACAGTCGCCTGGAAAAAAGCCATTAGGTGGTGAAAAAAAGAGGCCATTATCCTCGCTATTGACATTTCTTTGTAGAAAGCATCGCAAATACGACATGCACGAACTTGAAAACGTATGATTACACTGTGGAGCTCTTAATTTATGATATTTACTAAAATGCCTAATGAAGTGATGAGAAACATTTTATGTCTACTGTCTTTCTAGTTGTGAAATTATTTTACTGCCTTTGGAGATGCCATTTGCCTAGTGAATGATGTTACATGCTTTGTATTTATTTACTCATTTCGTTTAACATCTAGTTTCTAGCTGCAGTGCAGCATTGGTTAAAATAAAATTTTTAGATGTACTAATATAGTTATTTTATGCCTACAGATCCAGTAAATAATAATTTTATGATCTACTTCCAAAAAAACGAGGGAGCACAAAAAGACATTTCCACATCACAGGATTTGCATAAATAATTTTTTACGATTTGGTAACTTGTCTGCTAGAGTAAAATCTCGTGATGCATCACTCTTGTGTTAAGATGTGACATAGGTATTAAACATGGGCATTTTTACTGTAATATTTTTTCTGCTTGAGCTTTGTCATGCTTATGTATAAGTTGCTGCATTTGCTGCTGCTGCTTGCCAGGCATAGTGCTATTAAATTTCACTTTGTATTACTCTGTTAAGCCAGTTGTACTACTGATTTATTTTTCTTTTTGCTGCACATTGGCTCATATTAGTGATAATGTTGCATTTGCTCTGCTAATTTAGATATACTGCTGCTTGCTTTGCTAATTTGCATTTTTTGTCATTCCTGTTTGTGTTAATTTGCTGTGTGTTGCTACATTGCCTCATCCCTTAGTATATATATCTGAGCTCAGTAGATTTAAGTTAGTTTAAGAGGGGGTAGACTATATAAGAAACTAACTAACTATGAAGAATAGGGAAGAAATGCATTGTGAAGTTATATGAAAAAGATTTGGGCAGAAATGAGTATTGTACAATGAGAAATATTTATTTAACAGGGCAGATAGGCTTTTTTTGCAGGACCAAATGTTGAAATAAGATGAAAGATCTATGGAATGAAGTTTTGGGTTGGACTGCAGTACCAAATGTCACACTGAAAACAAACCCTGTCCTGTCCTTATGTGTTATTCCGCTATGTGTTTGTATACCCTTGTGTATTTGTGTTTTTCCTGTCTTTATGTGTTTAGCTGATACGAGTTATGTTGTAGAATTTTCTAATACTATGTTATTTACTTTGTAAAGATGTTTAGACATTATTAATTCTGTTCTGTTTCAATGCTCATATGTGAAATTAATGTTTCGAAAACTATTCTCATTATTTTATGTATTTACTTATGTCATAATTCCTGTAACACTGATGTATATGTTATTCGATTCTTTTGTAAAACCTGTATTACTACAAATATTATCTGTATTATTATGTTTAATTATGTTTTCTGTATCTTTGTAATTGTATTCTCATTGTACACCAGTTCATCAAATTAAGTAACTTGTAAGCATACATTTCACTGCACACGTTTCTGTTGGTCATAGTATATGCACAATATGTGGAAGTTGGGACTGTTAGTGTTTGCATATGTGTTAATAATTCAGCAAGGGACTAGTTAACCGCATTGCTGGTTCTAAGGACATTCCAAAAAATTTTGGTTCATGGACTTGCTATATTATCCACAAGACTCTTCAATGGTGATTGTGCACTCGCACAGTCACAATGGATGGCTGCTAGCCATTTCTACTAGGACTACAGTGGGTCTGCACCTTTGATGGCCCACCAATACCATAATTTATACAAGACCTACAGTGGGTCTATACCTTTGATGACTCACCAATACCATTATTTCTACAAGTACTGCAGTGGGTCTGCACCTCTAGTGGCCCACCAATATCGTAATCTCTACCAGGACTACAGTGGGTCTGCTCTGTGATGACCTACCTACCAATATTCTTCAAAACTTCGACTGACTCTGCGGTGGGTTTGTTTTGTTGTGGACCATTACCTGTCTGCATGTCAAGAGTCAGCATTATCTTTCTGTTGGTAGGACAACACTACTTCTTTCAAGACTACATGGAAATCCACTACTACTGCGTGCATTTTCTTTTACTGCTCAGACTTTGTGCATAAAATTGTAATTAATACTGTGATGAATGATCAGGACTGTCTTTATAGACTGTGAGAAAATTTTAGCTTTTGACCGACACTGTATCATTAAGTGTGTGCATGTGATTTCTTTGTAATTGTAATTGTGAAATTTTTTTAACAAATTTGTATTGGCCAGTGCCCAAAACAATTTGTAAAATTTTTTGTGGGGAGCATGGGGGCTATGTAAGTGGGCTGTTTAGGTTCTTATACTGGTAACGCTACCGCCACTTAGTGCTCTGTATGAAAATCACTGGATGTGCTGTGTCCAGTCTGCGGCTGGGTGGCATTGTTGGAATAGTCGCTATTGTAGTGTTGGGCAGTTGGCTGTTAACAGTGCCTAGAGTTGCGCAGTTGGAGGTCAGCCACCAGCAGTGGTGGATGTGGGGAGAGAGATGGCGGAGTTTTGAGAGCGGATGATCTGGATGTTTGTCCATCAGAGACAGTAAATTTGTAAGACTGGATCTCATGAACTGATACATATATTATGACTTTTGAACTATTATGGTAAACACATTGTTCGTTCTTTATCAAAATCTTTCATTTGCTAACTACGCCTATCAGTAGTTAGTGCCTTCAGTAGTTAGAATCTTTTATTTAGCTGGCAGCAGTGGCGCTCCCTGTATTGCAGTTGTTCGAGTAATGAAGGTTTTTGTAAGTGATTGATGAAAGGTATAGATTATTGTTAGTCAGGGCCATTCTTTTGAAGGGATTTTTGAAAGTCAGATTGTGTTGCGCTAAAAATATTATGTGTTAGTTTAGTGTTGATGAGAATAGGTATAGAGCGAAATGTCTGAGTACGTTCAGTTCTGCTCAGCTGTTTGAAAATCAAATAATGTAAGAGGTTTATCAGCACAATAATTCAGTAATTTTTCTAAGGGGACGTTTCACGTTCTACTGGGTATCAGAGGTGCCTGTGTGTACAACAGTCTGGATCACCACCTCTGAAGTTCTCGCTGTATGGTGGTACAACATGCAATGTATGGTTTTCATGAACAATAAAAAGGGTGGAAATGATGTTTATGTTATTCTCTACTCCAATTTCCTTTACAGGTTCCGGAACTCAATGGACCAAGGTGATGTAAAACTTTTTGGTGTGTGTAGTTGTGTTTTCCAAATGGAAAGTCCGTTTTGCAAATGATAGTATTATTGGTGAATAACAACCAAGTGTATAAAGGATTTTCTACTAGTTCAAGGAATAATTAAGAGTTCTTAAAGGTAAGATCGTTTTGTCTGAAACAAATTATCAGTGTCTGAGGCAATACATATTTTTGTGGGGATTTATCCCATTTATTGTTTGTCATCTTCTACTATGCTACTGCATCTTCGTTTTCTTGTTCCATTTACTGGCGTCACTAACTTCCTGCCCTACTTGACCATTAGCAGCAGCAGCACCATGTACCCATAAGTGCACTGCCGTACCATCTCTGGAATGACCAATAGTATTTCCGTGTCATTGTGCATCCGGCAGTCAGCTGGAGATGGACCAACTGTGCATTCGGGAACGCAGCAGCAGTGAAGTCGGGGACAGAGCGCCAGTGAGGTGCAGACAGACAGTCTCGCCGACCGCTGGCGACACACATAAATTGTCCGATGGTGGGAGATTGGAGTGGGACGACTGCTGGTTGATTATTCAGTTGGCCGTCTCATCGACCGACATATATTTGATCCTTTCGCCATTTCCGGGCCCGGTAATTGGTTGGTTGGCGTGGAGAAGAAAGGAAATCTCTGTGGCGTGCAGTTCGGCTGGGCCCGCTAGCAGCCTCTGTGCGGCGCCAGAGTGTGTGGTGCTGTTCTCATTGCTATGAGATTCGTGGCTCACCGATCTGGACTTGAAAGTCGAGTTTTCACTTATTCTACCAGCAACTCACGACTCTTCACATTGTGTCATTTGGAGTTCGTTGACAGTTGTTGGGATATTCCTGCAACCAACATCATGGGTTTTCAAGTTTGCAAATTTTAGCCACCTTCCAGTGGAGTTTAACTGTATTTCGTTATTTGAATTGAAGTGCACCTGCCGAATCTTCTGCCTTGTTGCCGTTAATGTTCCGGTTACCTGCCCTGGCTGTTGACGTAAATTCAGGCAGTGTATTTTCCTCATCATGTTGTCGCTGTCAAGCACGGTGTGTAGTTTGACAACTCAGTGTATAATTGGTTGTGGGCAGCAATACCGTCTATGTTGTTTGATTGAACTCCCTGTTGTGTGCTGGTTGGGTGAAGTGGAGGTTATCTTGTCAGTGGGTCCACTGACTGTCTGTCGGTTGCGTTGTTGTTGGATCAACAATGGTTGGGCTGACTGCTTGTCTCACCTAAGCATTAGTGTTTGAATTCCAGACCGACCCTCAGAACTTCTGAGCGCCCTTGGGTGTACTGCCTTTTCTTGTTTGTTCTTGTTGTTTGTATTTGTATAGCTTCTATCCGATTTTTAGATTAAGGTTTTTTTTCCCCTTAAGGAGTCAGATGGTTTGGGCCTTCAGCCTAATTTAAGAACTGTTTTACGTAAAGCCTTTGGCATTTTTAAAACTAATGTAATTTTGAATTTAAGTTGTATACTCTTAAAGTGCCAGGTTCTTTGGGCCTTCAGCCTAATTAAGGAACTGTTTTAAGATAAGGTTTTGCCATTTAAATTTCTGATTTTGGTTGAACTTTAAGTTATTGGCTTTCAGCTGTTTTAATATTAAAGTGGTATTGCCCTTAAGGCATCGGATTGTATGGCACATTCAGCCCCTAATTAAGTTCCAAAATTAAAGCTGCGTTTTTTTTAAATTTTTCTTGGCTCTTGTAATGTTTGATCAAATAAAACGTTGTATGTTTGAGTGTAACTGATAGCCACTTATTTTGACCCATTTCCACAACTTAAACTACCGGTCCCGTCCTGCAGGTATAGCAGCATCTCAATAATCTGTTTGGTTTTCTCATGAACTATTTTTGTGCTTATAGGTGTTTTGTGGCATCTGTAATTTTATGAACTCACTTAGAAATAGAATTTACTATTAGAGGCTATAAATAAGCTGAATGTCATAAATATGAAAAGTGGGTGTAGGGAAGACAGGAATTTGAGAATGCAGCAGGTGCGCCTACAAAAAGAAAGTAATGAGAACAGAGAAATAAAGGTAGTAAACTACGTGAATAGGTTGGTCAAATGAAACTAAATACACTCCTGGAAATTGAAATAAGAACACCGTGAATTCATTGTCCCAGGAAGGGGAAACTTTATTGACACATTCCTGGGGTCAGATACATCACATGATCACACTGACAGAACCACAGGCACATAGACACAGGCAACAGAGCATGCACAATGTCGGCACTAGTACAGTGTATATCCACCTTTCGCAGCAATGCAGGCTGCTATTCTCCCATGGAGACGATCGTAGAGATGCTGGATGCAGTCCTGTGGAACGGCTTGCCATGCCATTTCCACCTGGCGCCTCAGTTGGACCAGCGTTCGTGCTGGACGTGCAGACCGCGTGAGACGACGCTTCATCCAGTCCCAAACATGCTCAATGGGGGACAGATCCGGAGATCTTGCTGGCCAGGGTAGTTGACTTACACCTTCTAGAGCACGTTGGGTGGCACGGGATACATGCGGACGTGCATTGTCCTGTTGGAACAGCAAGTTCCCTTGCCGGTCTAGGAATGGTAGAACGATGGGTTCGATGACGGTTTGGATGTACCGTGCCCTATTCAGTGTCCCCTCGACGATCACCAGTGGTGTACGGCCAGTGTAGGAGATCGCTCCCCACACCATGATGCCGGGTGTTGGCCCTGTGTGCCTCGGTCGTATGCAGTCCTGATTGTGGCGCTCACCTGCATGGCGCCAAACACGCATACGACCATCATTGGCACCAAGGCAGAAGCGACTCTCATCGCTGAAGACGACACGTCTCCATTCGTCCCTCCATTCACGCCTGTCGCGACACCACTGGAGGCGGGCTGCACGATGTTGGGGCGTGAGCGGAAGACGGCCTAACGGTGTGCGGGACCGTAGCCCAGCTTCATGGAGACGGTTGCGAATGGTCCTCGCCGATACCCCAGGAGCAACAGTGTCCCTAATTTGCTGGGAAGTGGCGGTGCGGTCCCCTACGGCACTGCGTAGGATCCTACGGTCTTGGCGTGCATCCGTGCGTCGCTGCGGTCCGGTCCCAGGTCGACGGGCACGTGCACCTTCCGCCGACCACTGGCGACAACATCGATGTACTGTGGAGACCTCACGCCCCACGTGTTGAGCAATTCGGCGGTACGTCCACCCGGCCTCCCGCATGCCCACTATATGCCCTCGCTCAAAGTCCATCAACTGCACATACGGTTCACGTCCACGCTGTCGCGGCATGCTACCAGTGTTAAAGACTGCGATGGAGCTCCATATGCCACGGCAAACTGGCTGACACTGACGGCGGCGGTGCACAAATGCTGCGCAGCTAGCGCCATTCGACGGCCAACACCGCGGTTCCTGGTGTGTCCGCTGTGCCGTGCGTGTGATCATTGCTTGTACAGCCCTCTCGCAGTGTCCGGAGCAAGTATGGTGGGTCTGACACACCGGTGTCAATGTGTTCTTTTTTCCATTTCCAGGAGTGTATATGATTTGGTTGAAGAGAGATGTTGTATGTTAGGTGGGGCAGGTAAATTGATGTGAAACGTATTATAATATGAATATGATGTTTCTGACAAGTAAATTGAGCTAAAGGATATTATGGAAAAAGTACTATAGTTCAGAGTAAGTACAGTATGCATACAGTACAATAGTTAGAAAGTTTATCAGCACACTAGAGTGGTACATGATATTAGGATGAAATATGACTTTGAAGTGCACTTAATTCCCTTTCTTTTTCCTCTACATGACCCATGATACATTTGTTGTTTGTCCTTTGCTTCTGATATTATAAATTCTCCTCATACAATGTGTTTATGTTTTTCATATATGTTCTTTATTATCTTTGTTCCTATGTTTTACATGTTAGTTGTTAGTTCTGAGTAACTGAACATTTTCTGCAACTTAAAATCTATTGTCCTGTGCATACCAGTCAGTTCCTACTCTTGATAATTTTACTTTGTATCTGCCACAGAATGTTTTCTGATCAATACCGGTTATTGTAATCTACAAACATTCATGTTTTGTACATAAGTTTCTTTTTGCATTCTCATGCAGTGCTTTTGTTCTCCTATATATGACTTTCCTAGGGATAAGGTCATTTCCTAGAGAGACAATAATGCATATGCAGTTCATATTTTTGTAATGTATTATAAAATCACATATGTTACAGCAACTAATGATATTAATATAAGACATACGCATTTTCTTTTAAAGTTATTTTATGCTGACTGTGAGTATGATTATTATGTCATTAAATGCAAAGAATGTATTTACAAAAACAAATGCTCATATTCAAGATAGACATCTAGATTGTGAGTAAGTGTTAAGAATTAATTATGTTCCTAATCTAATGAACATGAACTAAAGAATGAAAGAAAATTGGAGGATAGTCTATTCATTATTTTGGATGACTCGACTCAAGAACAATTGATTAATGATAAAATAATTGGTCATGAGATTGAGTTAATTTGAAAACTAGTTTATTCTTTAATAAAAATTGAAACACAATTACATTTTTCATAATTGAATTCTGTATACCATCAATTTTTGTTTGCGATTAATAAACTAAACGTTCTAAATCAATATGATTCAATCACCTCAAATTTAAAATACTCAAATAATTCAGAACTCATGTCATCCTTATTACCTTTTATTTTAATATCAAAATATACTTTACTTTCCTTAATAACACAAACAGCAAAGTTAATATTGTAACGAATTTCAAAGAACTTTAAATTCTAAAGTAACAAACTGCATTTATACATAAAATTTTGTCTTATTAATAATTAACGTTATCTTTTTTAAGCAACTATTATGTGAATGATCAGATCTCAGCCATTTAACATTTGCCTCATCTCCTTTCTTTCAACAAGACACATAGAAAGAATAGCATTTCAATTTCGAAAATTTCTGTTGTCTGAAGGGCTGTAAATTATTTTTTCAAAAGTTCTTTTGAGTTAACTAATCGTAACTTTATCTCCTGTTTTAAATTTTTGTTTGCCATTAGATACAACACCAGATGAATTATAATTTTTGCCATAACTTCATTTGGCTTCATTTTTTGTTGAATGTTTTGTATTATAATGTTTGTTGTTTAGGTTCACCCACTTATAATCTCTTCCACATTTATTCTTTTAGCATTGTATTGAATTTTTCAAAAACAGATGCCTTTAATTCAGTAAAATTTAAATAATTATATACATTATATTTTTATAAGTTCTTAAAATTCTTGATTATAGGACGCTTTACCATTATCTGGTTGTAGTTCTCTTGGAGTTCTGTCTCTAAATATTTTTTAAAAAGCAACAGCTACATTTTTATCCAATTTATCTTTGACTGGCACAGCGAAAACAAATTTTGAAAACACATCTGAGTCCCTTTCTAATAGATCAGTGTGCTATAAATCATCTACACCAAATGTGAGAGTATTTCATCTTTTAAAATTCTTTATCATTGATGTACATAATGTATAACTTATTTCCTCTCGACTGTTAGCAGTATTTGATTTGTTCACTCCATCACCTACAAATTTTTTTAAGAAATTTATTCTTTTTCGTCTTGCATATTATGCAAAAACCTTCCAAGTTGTGTCTTCCATTTTAGTTGTTATATTGTGAGGATTATGTGTGTCAGTAAACTTTCTGAACTTCAGGCACAAGGCATGGTTATCCATTTATGGGAACTAAAATTGTAGTAATTATTGTTATAATTGATCATTTTCTAATACCAAGTCAGTAAAATGAGTAATCACCTGAAACATTTGCAGTGTTAACAGAATTATTTAGAGATATAAAAAATCTATCTTTCATTTTTATTTTAGCTTGATGGATTATTTGGTTGAGTAGAATACAAAATTTACAACTCAACGACATTATACCTTTGTATCTCTACTTTAAAATAAGTAGTTGACAGGTTGCTATATACATTGGCTTCAAAAATAAAACTTCTCTCAATTTTTACATCATGGTCAAATTTATATTTTAATGCTTCATCACCAGTAACAACTTAAATTTCCCTTTATATTTGTCACACATTTTATTTTGAAGACATGCTGTGAAATGTGTCTTTAAGAAATAATTTGTAAAAGTTTTTTCTACTTCCTTTTTGGTAAAGTAATCTTTATAAATCTGATTGACATGTATTGTGGTAACACAATTATTGAATTTTATTAGAAAAGTTGTGTATTTAGATTTGGTAATATTATATTTAATTCACTTTCTAAGTATTGTTTGGTATCTACATCACAGCCATTTGCAGGATCTTTTATATCTACCTGTAAATTCAATATACCATTAGTTACTTTGAAAATGTTACGTAATTCTTTTTGAAATTGTTTAATTATTTTAGTTGAAGACTTAAATTTTAGAAATAGTTTGTTAATTTATCTTATATCCAGATATGTTCATTTATTAAATTGGAAGTATTATTGAATTTATACTTATCCGACAACAGTTATAGTACAAATACACAGAAATGCTTACAAATGTCTGTGTCAAAATTTTGTATTCTCTAAAAACTGTAGTATAGTAATTTTTTCCCAAATAGTTAACTAACTGTTTTGGTATGTTGCCACCAAATGAATCAAAAACAATTTTTGTTTTATTTGTTTTATAGTAACAAATCCAGAGTGTGCATAATCAGATAAATCTAAATTTCCAATTTCATCTTCGTTATTTTTTGGTTTGTGTGATAATTCATTAATCATGAAGACACCTTGAAAGTGTTTAATATTTATTGTTTTGCAACTTTTTCTGTATCGAAATTACATAATGCTTTTGCATGCATACTGATTATTTGTTGGACTTTCGTTTTTTAAACCAGAACCTTTTTTTATCGATTCTTTGATTATGCCCTTTTTGGTCTTCCAATTCTTTATCACCTTTATTTTTATTGTAATTGTACTTGCAACAGCAGCTGATCCATCATCTAATGAACAAATGGAGCATAGGGAACGATGCAGGAGACCCGCACCGCTGACTAGGCAAGGTCGTAGCGGAGGTGGTTTGCCTTCCTCCAACTGTAATGGGGATCAGTGATGATGATGAAGACAACACAACAACACTCTATCATCTTGAGGCAGTGAAAATCCCTGACCCCACCCGTATCGAACCCAGGACCCCGTGCATGGGAAGCGACAACATTACCCCAAGACTACGAGCTGCAGACAGTTCATTATAATAATATTGCAAAAATTAGTGGAAAAAATGCTTTTTGTTGTGTTAATCTAGAGCCTTATTCTTTTTTGTTAGATATTCAATAGTTTTTTCACGGTGGGTATACCTAATGTTATGAATAAATTTCTACCTTTTTAATCTCTTTCTTTTGACCATCAATTAAAAACTTTCAATGCTATGCTACTGTTCATTATTAAGTTTAATTTTAATTGCTTTTTGTTTAGTTTTCCCACTAGGTAGCAATTTGTAAACAGTACTGAAGTTATTCTTTTATGTAGATAAAAATTTTATGAGAATGAATATTTTATAGTCCCCAACTATTTTCATCAAGTTCAATGTCTATACCTAATTTTTTCCATACATTATTCCTCTAACTGCTGTTGCAGCTAATTTTTCTCCTTATGAAGCATCAGAAGCATGTATTCTCTCTTTTAGAGCTAACTGAAGTTCTTTATCTGCTTCATGTCTTTTCTCTAAATCTTTATGACGTTTATAGACAATGTCATATTGTTTACAAGCTTCATCTAATGGATTAATTCCTTCATCTCTTCTAGTTAAACTTTCATTTTTTTCATTTGTTTTTGTTTCATTTGGATTATTATCAGAATATAATGCTCATGACTGGTACAATATCTTCATGTAATTTTATAAATCAACAGTATTCAATTTTGTGTTCAAATAATCCATAGTAATCTGTTTTTAGTTAAAAGATTAATCTGTCCACCTGCGCCTTCATATTCTTATTCAATGATTTTTAATTTATCTCTGTTGAGTTCATCTGGCAAACAACCAACGAATTTAAATGTACCAACAAGTATTAATCGAAAAACTTCATCTTTGCTATGGTTGATGTACTTACCATTTTTCACTTATATTTATTTTTTAACAACAGTCTCTTCTTTTTTTACTTTTTTTATTCTGCACAATTATTCAGTGCAGCATGCATTTCTGATCCACTTAATGTGTGATAAAAGTGTGGACTTTCATATTATTTTAAATTTTTCATCTTTTTTCAGTGGAGTCCGTATTCCTCAATCATTTAATGTATAATCAAACATAGAACATTTATCATCAGACTATTAGTAATGTGGACTTTTATATCCTAGAAAAACCCCATGATATGGAATCAATTGTTTTTCTGCTTCTCTACTTGCTGCAATAGCTTTCAGAAAATTATCATCTAATCCCACCGAGCAAGGAGGTGCAGTGGTTAGACTCTGGACTCGCATTCGGGAGGACGACGGTTCAATCCCGCATCCGGCCATCCTGATTTAGGTTTTCCGTGATTTCCCTAAATTGCTCCAGGCAAATGCCGGGATGGTTCCTTTCAAAGGGCACTGCCGACTTCCTTCTCCGTCTTTCCCTAATCTGATGAGACCGATGACCTCGCTGTCTGGTCTCCTTCCCCCATCAAACCAACCAATTAACCAACCAAAATTATCATCTAATCCTGATATTCCTTGTTTTACCTGCTGGATTGCATCAATAACAGGCTGGTTGTCTTTGTTAAATTTTACATATTCTGTTCTTGGTTGTTGTTTCCAAAGCTTGAATGGTTTTTTTCAATTTTTCAGTTTTTTATTTCATTCAGCTTTTCTGACAACTTTTCGGACTTTGTATTTTGCAACGATTTACTGCAGAAAAATATTAACAAATTATTTTTATGTGATAAAGAACTTTTAATTTGATGTTTGTATTTACCTTCAGTGGGTTTCCTAGTTATATCTATTGCAAAAAATTCGAACTGATCATCATTTCAGCATTTACTACAATCTCCTTGAAAGTGATCAAACTTTAAATAACCATCAACAAACTTATGGTAAATATGATTTATATTTGTATCATCTTGTGTAAATATATTTAAAAATTTAGATTATGTCTTACTAATTGTTTTACTATTTTTGAATAAAAACAATCTCATTCCTTTATTTCTGTCTCTAGTAAAATATTATGTAACTAAATCCTAATTTTCGAGAATGGAATCATTGAATACTACAAGTGAATTACCTTGACATTCATCTATTGTTATAATTTCTTGATTATTCTGAATAAAAGTAGTAATCATATGATTATTTTAATCTTCCAGTTTTTTACACATTTTTATAAAATCTTGATATTTTGGCTGATCTAAGTTTTTAGAGTAAACATACAGATAGTTGGTTTTATTCCAATTCAGCCATCCTGAAGCCAGAATACAATTGTCGATCATTAGTGTAGTTTTCCACCTCTGCTTGGCCCTGTTATTGCACATTGAATAGACTTAGGCTAGAGCTTATCATGCTTATTTTTCGACATCTCCACTGGTTTTCTTATTATTGGTTTCCAACCAGTTTTCCTTTAACTAATAACTTTTTTGTTTGTAGTAAATGAGTTACTTATTTCATTTGCCTGGGAAGTCATCTGTTCTCAGAAAGGGACTGTCAGTTCGTATACAAGAAAACTACAACAATGTTGGACCAAGTAGTTGTCACAAAAATTTCTAACTCCAAATAACTATATCAAAAAATAATAAACTGTACTGTACTGGAGAGACAATAATAATTCCTGTTGGTCAATACACTTTCAAAATCTTAGAGACATTTAATCATTCAAAAAAGCCAAATATATTCACATTAGGGAATATGAAATTTTAAATAGAGTTATTATTGAAAGTCATGTTAAATTGTGTATGGATATAAATTACAGTACTGAAAGTCCATTTGGATTTAGTGGCCAAACTGTTCTTGTTAATGAAAAGACTATTGCTAATGATGTTCCTAAAATTATTTCATTCAAACTAATCAAAATAAATTTTAATCTAGCTAATGAAATGTCTGTAAAGCATACAGATCATTTTCGTTTAGAAAGTAACATTATTGCTTCATTCAAACCTAATAATGAATGGTGTGGACTGCTAATTTATGAACTACATTATCCTGCATCTATTGCAGTTGACAATAAAATTCACAGTTTATAAATGACTGTAACTGATGGAATGACCATTTAATTGACTTAAGTGGTGCTTGTGTAACTATTGCTCTAAAAATGACTTAATAAAATTGTTGCCTTATTAAATGAATAAGATAGAAACTTACAAGCTATACTTATTCCCTCTGAATGACAAAAGTAAATACAACCTAAATGTTCCTAACAAGGATAGTGAAATTGACATTCACATATCAAATGGATAGTTGAAGCATAGGGATCAGATTACCCAACATCCAATAAAAATTAATAGGTAAGTATGTGGCAAAGCTATTTCATTCTATAACCATAAAGAAAGGAAATAATATTTCCTCTAGAACTGAACACTCTTTTATTTTATTGTCAGTTTTGTTGTATTGGACTTCATCTCTTGCTGATAAAATAACCATAGAAGATCATACACTTATAATGGAAAAATAAAGAACAAGAAGAAAGAGGTGCTTTATCCATTTGGAAATCTTGGTCGATTTTTCAGAAATTATAAGGGGGTCTGTAATTTTTGCATGGTCTTCTAGTGCTAGAGATGCTGTTCTTAGCTGGTCTGTTTTCAACGATGCTGGAATTGAAATAAGAGATTCTTTTCCTAATGAATGTAGAATTGTTGTAGAATCTATGGGATATGTTGTTAAGTTTGAGCCAAATTATGGACAAGAGCAACAAGAAAATATAATGAAAAATCCCAAAACTCCAATACCTTTTTATGAACTACTAACTACGGAAGTCGCTGCATTGAGTGGTAAGAAGAATTTTGAATTAGATATTACGAATTTCTGGAACTTAGTAGAATCAGATATGCCTTACTTTACATTCATTACATTTCAGACAAATCAAAAAATTAAACAGCTGTCTGATTTGTCATTATTTGATCATGTAAACTGTGTGCACTTTATCTTAAGAATGAATGAAATGATGTTTCTCCACAATAAATATGGAACTTAGACCTACAACTAAAAATTTTTAAGCAAGGAAGTGTGTAAATTATGGAAGCTTCCTGAATTTTTAAAATAGTTTAATATTTGGCTGAGAAATAAACAAAAATCGATCCATTTGGAAGCTGGCAGGTGGTAGTAGCAGTATATATATCCCACATGCGTGAGTGAACTGACTCGAGTGACATATTCAGGAAGTGGGCATGACTGACATTGATGTCAAACCATGCCCTCCGCTTCGCTCTGGCTACTTACCTCCGCCTCATTTGATTAGCACGTCTGTACTGTTTGCACAGCAATTGATAACTTCATTCATAGATGACACGGAGGCAGTCTCCATTGAAAACACGTGTAGTAATATACTTCGTTTTCCAAGCAAAACATTCCTTTTTAATCTGGAGTGTTCAATTCATGTTATCTTTTGCTAACAGTTCGTCTCTTCTAAAAAAAAAACTCAACAAGGTAAAGGCAATAGTGTATTTGCATCTGGAGTAAATCGATGAAAACATCTTAATTTGAATGAAATATATAACTCAAATATCTACTATATATACGATTTGTAGACAGTTTATGCCTGCCCCTGTGCTCAAATCTAGTGCTTTAGATAATGGTTCGGCCAAATCATTTGCTGTTATGCATTCTTCAAGAACATCTCGTAGCTATACTGGCAGCTCTCTCTCACCTGGTACCTCTCGTCTGGCAGCTCAACAATCAACAAACAGAACAAATGGGACAGCAGCAGCAAAAAATGACACACCACCAGCACAAGAAAAAACCAGAAGCGCAAAATGAGAAACAAGAAAGAAATATCGAGAAAAATACCCTCCAGGTTTCTCTGATATAATGCAACCATTTCTAACTTCTTTAAAAAATTATTGAGCTGGAACAAAACGTTTTTTATAACATTGCTGGAGGGCAGTGAATTCAGGAACTTTGATGTCGAATACTTCGTCGATTTACTATTACAGTTTTGACAGTCGAAGTGTCTTTACTCTGAATGCGGGTCTGATTACGCTCTTTGCGTATCGATTGCCGAGTGTCATCAAAAGACAGCAGATATCCGGCTAGCCTGTGGACCTGCATGTGCACTCCATAAGCACTCTGCTACCCAAGTGACCGCTTTCTTTGTGTAGGGCACCTCTGACCCCTGAAACGGAGTCCTACACTTCTCCACCCTATACCGTATGTCAAGAAATCTGCAACCAAGACTGTCAGACTATCGACAGGGCCTTTGGTTGCGACTCCTCTCCCTGTGTGGATGCTCAGACCCTGCTAAAGAAGCGACCACCCATCCAACCACAGGGCGACTGGGCTAGGCCAGACGGCAAGCCTCCATATTCAATCTCCACCTCAAGCGTCGCGACCGCATAACAACCCGCCACTTATCCTGTGGTGAAGGCGGATCCCCCGAGTCGCGTGCACTGGAAGGTGTCTTGACACCAGAGCCGGTTGGCGAAATAAGCGATACTCGAGGTGCCACATGCAACGCGCCAGATCCTCCGCAACCGCTACACTCTGAGGCAACAGCCTGTACACCGTTGAGCGTAGCCAAAAACGTCTTCACCTGTTCGTGAACTGCAGCCAGCTTCCGCACACAGCAAGCACACATAGTCATCCGTCCTAGTACTATTAACAAGAATTAATTACAAAAGTGCAAGGAAAGATAAATACACTCCTGGAAATTGAAATAAGAACACCGTGAATTCATTGTCCCAGGAAGGGGAAACTTTGTTGACACATTCCTGGGGTCAGATACATCACATGATCACACTGACAGAACCACAGGCACATAGACACAGGCAACAGAGCATGCACAATGTCGGCACTAGTACAGTGTATATCCACCTTTCGCAGCAATGCAGGCTGCTATTCTCCCATGGAGACGATCGTAGAGATGCTGGATGCAGTCCTGTGGAACGGCTTGCCATGCCATTTCCACCTGGCGCCTCAGTTGGACCAGCGTTCGTGCTGGACGTGCAGACCGCGTGAGACGATGCTTCATCCAGTCCCAAACATGCTCAATGGGGGACGGATCCGGAGATCTTGCTGGCCAGGGTAGTTGACTTACACATTCTAGAGCACGTTGGGTGGCACGGGATACATGCGGACGTGCATTGTCCTGTTGGAACAGCAAGTTCCCCTGCCGGTCTAGGAATGGTAGAACGATGGGTTCGATGACGGTTTGGATGTACCGTGCACTATTCAGTACACCAGTGGTGTACGGCCAGTGTAGGAGATCGCTCCCCACACCATGATACCGGGTGTTGGCCCTGTGTGCCTCGGTCGTATGCAGTCCTGATTGTGGCGCTCACCTGCATGGCGCCAAACACGCATACGACCATCATTGGCACCAAGGCAGAAGCGACTCTCATCGCTGAAGACGACACGTCTCCATTCGTCCCTCCATTCACGCCTGTCGCGACACCACTGGAGGCGGGCTGCACGATGTTGGGGCGTGAGCGGAAGACGGCCTAACGGTGTGCGGGACCGTAGCCCAGCTTCATGGAGACGGTTGCGAATGGTCCTCGCCGATACCCCAGGAGCAACAGTGTCCCTAATTTGCTGGGAAGTGGCGGTGCGGTCCCCTGCGGCACTGCGTAGGATCCTACGGTCTTGGCGCGCATCCGTGCGTCGCTGCGGTCCGGTCCCTGGTCGACGGGCACGTGCACCTTCCGCCGACCACTGGCGACAACATCGATGTACTGTGGAGACCTCACGCCCCACGTGTTGAGCAATTCGGCGGTACGTCCACCCGGCCTCCCGCATGCCCACTATACGCCCTCGTTCAAAGTCCGTCAACTGCACATACGGTTCACGTCCACGCTGTCGCGGCATGCTACCAGTGTTAAAGACTGCGATGGAGCTCCGTATGCCACGGCAAACTGGCTGACACTGACGGCGGCGGTGCACAAATGCTGCGCAGCTAGCGCCATTCGACGGCCAACACCGCGGTTCCTGGTGTGTCCGCTGTGCCGTGCGTGTGATCATTGCTTGTACAGCCCTCTCGCAGTGTCCGGAGCAAGTATGGTGTGTCTGACACACCGGTGTCAATGTGTTCTTTTTTCCATTTCCAGGAGTGTATTTAACTAGATACCTTTCTGATGCGTCACCAACGTAGGCTGAAGCCATACTGAGGTGCGTCGATGGCCGTTCAATAGAAATAACTGTGCTACAGACTGTGCGAATCTACAGTTTACACTTACAAAATCGCAATATTATACCTTTAAAAAAAAAAAAAAACACTAAGGAATTTAAGACTTAAACAACGGAAAAGCACAGAAAAACTTAATATTTAATTTGCTGATCTACTGGTGTGCCGCAGGTGGTAGTTGTTAACCTCTCCCTTTTTTCATCATCATGCAAAATGATACTACATTATACACACAGCCCTTACAGTCATCTACATTCATTAGATACGCTTAAAACATAACCCCGTATACGTTATGGAACGAGTCATAGTGTGCGGAGGAAGAAAATCCTTTCTGATCAAGTGACTGAACAACACCTCGGACACTCTTCCCATAACAGATGCCCAATAGCTTCCTTAAGCAGCAGATTCACCTTTCCTACTAGAGATTTTATGGGTTCCTACCATTTCGCATCACACCTGTACTGTCTAGACAATATAGCAGACTCTAGAAGTTTAACAACAATTTTGTAGGTGAATACTGTTGCACCCTCTTTCTTTCTCGTATTATTTGGCATTTATCCATATTTAAAGGCATCTGTCACTTAGTCCACCAACTGCATCATTACATTGAACCACTCACGATACTTTTGCGTAATATGCAGAATTATCAGCGAACAGTCTCCATTTATACCTGAATTTACCTGTACTTACGCAGTCTGATGACCTTAACAGTCGTATTAAGTTTCCTAAGGGTACACACCTCAAAGAATATTATCTTGCTCTTCGAACGTTATGACATTCAAGTTTAAAATATTAATCAGAATTTCTTATCAGAGGAAGGTTAGGGACGTTGTGTTCATTAGGCTGTGCTCCACGACTTCGATAAAATACACTCCAAGATAACAGAAAGGCTCACCATGAAGGAATTACCCGAACAGGACAGAAATCGCTGGATGTGATATACATACACAGAGAAACAAATAATTACAGTTGCAGAAAAACTGGATGATTTATCCAAGAGTAGGAGCTTTACAAAGTGAGTAAGTCAATAACGCGTTGGTCCACATCTGACCGACAGAGTTGTTGGATGTACTCCTGAGGGATATCGCGTCAAATTGTGTCCAACTGGCGCGTGAGATCGTCAAAAACCCGAGCTGGTTGGAGGACCCTGTCCATATTGCTCCTATCGTTCTCAGTTGGGGACATATACGAAGACCCTGCTAGCCAAGGTAGGGTTTGACAAGCTAGAAGACAAGCAGTAGAAACTCTTGTCTTGTGCGGGCTGGCATTCTCTTGTTGCATTGTAAGCGCAGGATGCCTTGCTATGAAGGGCAACAAAACGGAAGGTAGAATATCTTCGACGTCTGTAGGGGTGTCGTGGATGACAACCAAAGGGATCCTGCTATGACAAGAAATAGCACCCCAGACTATCATTCCGGGATATCGGTCCATATGGTGGGTGACAGTCAGGTTGATATCCCACTGCTTTCCATGGCTTCTCAAGACACGTCTTCGGCGTGGGATCTCGTTGAATGGAGTAGAATTGTCTTCAGAGTTTAGTCCCGCTTCGAATTAAGTCCGCTGACCAACGAAGACGTTTCTGGAGATGCCCTGGACAAAGGTTTGATACCAAAATGACTATCACCCGCTACATGCCCGAAAACAAGGAGTGATGCTCTGGGGTGTCACTTCTTTTCATAGCAAGTCTTCTTTGGTTGTCATCCGCGACACCCTTTCATCGTAGCGGCAAGTCGACGATATAACACGCCCCGGTTTGTTGCCCTTCGTAATTAGCCATCCTGCACTTTCGTTAGCAAGATAACGTCAATGCGTAGCTGGCAAGAGTTTCTACTGCTTTTCGCGCTTGCCAAACATTATCTTGATAACCAAGGTCTTCTGATCTCTCCCCAAATCATAACGTTTGGAACGTTATGGGTAGGGCCCTCCACCCATCTCGGAATTTTGACGATCTGACTCGCCAATTGGACGGAATTTGGCAGAATATTCTTCAGGAGGACATTCAGCAACTATGCCAATCAGTGGCAAGCTGCTTGCATAAGGGTCGGAGGTGTACCAATGCGTTACCGACTTACTCAGCTTGTGAAGCTCTTGCTCTTGAAAAAATCATGCAGCTGTTCTGACACAGTAATCATTTGTTTTTCTGTACGTGTACATCACATCCACCGATTTCCGTCCCATTAGAATAATTTCTTCGTGATATACTGCTTTTTTTTGTCTAAGATTGGACATTTTCATGTGTACCACCAAAAGCTGCCGAAGTTTTGTAATTTTTCAACTAGTTTTAACCATTTACGTCACTATCTCACATACTACACAACTCAAAATGGTATATACCACGTGTCTCAAATCTGCTGTGTTTTTGCTATACTCTTCTTGGGCCACTAAAATATTTCGCATTCCACTCATTGTCACCAGATGGCGCAGCCAAGTCTAGGAACTAGTCAGAACGGAACCATAATACGAGACAACGCTGTGCAACATCTCCTAGCACTTTCAGACGAATGATGCACGGGTGGAGATTATTCAGCATCAGAGTGGGTTGGTCAACAGTCCACTCACTAAATAACAACTCTGTAACAGCCTTCTGCTGCAAAACATTTTGTTGAGTGGTAAGAGCTTCTCAGATTTAGTGAAAAACTTACTTGTACTCGTCGTTTATTTTCTTACGTTAGTGTAGGAACAAGAAAGAAGGGAAGCTCAAAACTTCAACTGTGTCATTGAAAAATAGTTCGCAAATGTATTGCCTAGTTTTCGGTGTTGGTCTGCGATAGTTAAGTGGGTCTGCTCATAAGCAGCAGCAGTACGAATAATATAGGTGCTGTTTTCACGATACATCCTACATTTATCCTACATGTGACGTTTACCAACGATACACGAAATACGTCTCTTGCTTTTTGCTAGAAATATGTGGTAGAACTGCCAATGCTTTTACACTTCCATTTTTCCTCAGCGTTTGTCCTGAATTAATCACAGCAATAGCTCATTAATACGCTGCAGTAAAACATAATTGAGCTTCAGGACGTAGTAAAAAAGATCTGTCCTCGGTCTCCTTAATCACACTCAAGAAATAAGGAACGACGAAACAAAACAAAACATAAAGACACCTTAAAACAATGAAACATCATGTAAGTTTATTTCATTTACATGTGTATGTTCTCATATTTTGAGTAAGGAAACTCTATTTAACAGCTTTTATGTTTATGTCGGTCAGTGAAATCAACGCCAAATGTCGAAAAGCTGCAGGCCATCTGCCAAGATGATATAGTTGCGATGCTGTAAAAAAGTGATGTGGTAGCAAACGGGACGCTGTGTCTGCTATAGCTTATCGTAGTCAAGGCTGCCGTCCATGATCTTCTTGATAAAACTGGCGTGCGCTTCTCCACTCATGAGTGAAGCTTTCACTGCGGGATCCTGCTTCATGGCTGCTCCCCACGCCAACTGGAAAGGAAACGTAATTATAAATTTTTCGTATACAGCGCTAACATCAAAGTAAACAGAAGTTTGTGATACGACAGTAGTTTCTTTAATTCGTGCCACGATGAGAATTTTGTCTATGTAATAGCAAATTTCTCTAAATGTTTTACGTTGAGTGTATTAAATCTTACCAAACCATCGCTTAATTAAACGAAGCTTTATTTTCATTAATTTTATTCAAACAATATTTATTAACTAATATATGCGAGGACATGTTGGAAAGAAATGTCTTCGATCTTTTTGAAAAATCGTAAAGCTTTTTAAATAAAACAAACTTTATTAACATTCTGCATCTATATTCTTCATGTCCACATATTTATTTCTCAACAGTTACCCTGGTGACGAGCACATTTCTCCCAACGAGAGACCAGTTTGTTAATACCCTCCCTCTAGAATGTTTGACTTTCTTGACGAAGCAACAACCTCACCTCTGCTTGCACTGCTTCATCACTATTATTACAGTGGTCCTCCAATGTGTTCTTCAAGTTCTTCTGATAGAAGAGCTAGAGATCCAGCGTAGAGCGCAGCGTTTCGCCACGGGATCGTTTGGTCGGCCGGAGAACGTCAGAGAGATGCTCAACGAACTCCAGTAGCAGACGTTACAGGAGAGGCGTTGTGCATCACGGAGAGGTTTACCACTGAAATTTCGAGAGGGTAGTTTCCGGGAAGAGTTGGACAACATATTACTTTCCCTCAAATACATCTCGTGAAATGACCACGACGAGATAATTCGAGAAATTGGAGCTAATACAGACGCTTACCAGCAATGATTCTTCCCACCCGCCGGCCGCTGTGGCCATGCGGTTCCAGGCGCTTCAGTCTGGAACCGCGTGACCGCTCCGGTCGCAGGTTCGAATCCTGCCTCGGTCATGGATGTGTGTGATGTCCTTAGGTTAGTTAGGTTTAAGTAGTTCTAAGTTCTAGGGGACTGATGACCACAGATGTTAAGTCCCATAGTGCTCTGAGCCATTTGAACCAATCTTCCCACCCGCCGTTCGCGAGGGGTACAGGGAAAAGGAAATCACTTAGTGGTGCCGGAAGTACCCTTCGCCAGAGACCATCAGGTGGATTTCAGAGTACTGATGCAGATGTAGATTTCTGAGCTCTTTCATGCGATCAAAAAGAAACAGCAGATAACTTTCACCTGATCCTTCACGATATGACTTTGATTGAAGATCTGGGACGAGCAACAAGGTTGCCCTATCAGAGGATCAGTTCAGGTGTTGGAAGGAGCATTAAATCGAAAGTCAACTCATGCGGTTAGAGGAGACCCGAGTACTTCGGGCGGTGCTCCTGGTCGTTTCCTGAGCGTTTCACAGTGTGGCCAGACGACCTCCTGTTGAAGTTACTTCAACGCGGATCGGGTGTCTAGCTTATCAGCTCCTATCACGACGACAGGATCTTCCGTGAGGGAGCCGAGGCCGGACTGTCCACAGTACGTCTTATCTAACCTGGAGTGCTACAATGTTCGGTCCTTGGAGCTATCGTGTACACGTTGCACACTGCTATGACGCACCTGATACCGACAAGAGGCCTCCCTTCCTGGACTCTTCAGTAGTTTGCTGCTTTATTTCCTAAGATATTAATAATTTAGGTGGATACATGTCAGACTTAATCGTATAAGGAAATAATTTCATATTATCAACTTCAGTAATGTGTCTGTTCCACAACGATTTTGAAAATGCAGAAGTAACTTCTTTGGAGATAATTATGAAATCATGATTTCCTCGTAAGTATAAAATCAATCAACTTAAATATTGAGAGAGTAATCGTCAGTTCTTTGGGATATAACAATTTTTTTTGTATCGTCTATATAGTTTAGTTCTACGACTTGCGAAATGATTTAGATAAGATATCTGTATGGTGCGAAAAGTTCCACATCATTACGAAGTGTCGTATTCAAGATCTATGGAACAAGTATTAATCTAATCTAATCTAATCTAGTGGCAATTGATCCCGAATAAAGAAAAGTGTGAAGTTATTCACATGAGTCCTGAAAGAAATCAGCAAAATTTCGATTACGCGATAAGTCACACAAATCTGAAGGCTGTAAATTCAACTGAATACTTAGGGATTACAATTACAAATAACCTAAATTGGAACGATCACATAGATAATATTGTGGGTAGAGCAAAACAAAGACTGCGATTCATTGGCAGAAAACTTAGAAGGTGCAACAGGTCTCCAAAGAGACTGCTTATACTACATTTGTCCGCCCTATTCTGGAGTATTGCTGTGCGGTGTGGGATCTGCATCAGGTGGGACTGACGGATGACATCGAAAAAGTACAAAGAAGGGAAGCTCGTTTTGTATTATCGCGAAGTAGGGGAGATAGTGTCACAAACATGATACGTGAATTGGGGTGGCAGTCATTTAAAAAAAGGCGTTTTTCGTTGCAACGGGATCTTCTCATCAAATTTCAATTACCAGTTTCCTCCTCCGATTGCGAAAATATTCTATTGGCACCCACCTACATAGGAAAAAATGATCATCACGATAAAATATGAGAAATCAGGGCTCGCACAGAAAAATTTAAGTGCCCGTTTTTCCCGCGTGCCGCTCGAGAGCGGAAAGTTAGAGAGACAGCATGAAGGTGGTTCATTGAACCCTCTGCCAGGCACTTTATTGTTAATAGCTGAGTAATCACGTAGATGTAGATGTATGACATGACACATGTCCAGATCGACCAAATCATTCATATCAAAGATAGAAATGTTAGAGCATTGCCACGCAATGAATAAATTTTTGCAGACTCCGATGGCAGTTTTAGTGATAAATTTTGGGACACTTGCATCAACTTAAATTTTGCCCTTCTGAGAATCGAGGTAGCAGTGAAGTTTTACTGCAATTTTTGACTGTCATTGCTTGCACAGAGATGAAAAATATATCAAATCTTTTCCTGAAGGAACAGTCCTGCCGGACTTAGAAAGTTTGCTAATCAGTTTTATAATTATTGCTTTGAGAAATGAACTCTCGTACACTAGGTTTTCGCGTTTACATTGTACTGTTGAATGTATTATCGATTATTTGTATTAAAAATCATTGAATCCGAAGTGATGTGTGATCACCATCTATTGATATTTGAGAAATGTCACTGAGCATTTATTCGATTTGAAATATAATTCTTTGGTGTTAGTCAACATTATTAACCTTACAGGATGTATTCATTCACTACTTTATCGATATTAATAATTCGCTAAACTGCCTATAATTTATTAGAATGGCGTTTCGTTTAGCTAAAATGTGACAGAAGCGGTCGTATATATCCCAGATAGTGGACCAAGGACCACGAGGAGAAGAGGTAGTTGGTGGATTGGGTAAGTAAAAGTAACAACTGCGTCACAAAATACAACTCACATCGTATGTCTACACCAGCAAATAAGCCATGAGCGTGCTCTCAGGAATACACACAGCATTCTTTAGTGCTTTCCCATTCTGTATAGAAGGTGATTCAGCTTCCCCTACTGATGCAACCCGCAATGTTATGCCTGGTCTTCAGAAACCATGTGCGAGATTTTCCTATTGTCTCGCTCGTTACGCACAAACTATTAGCTCACAGAAAAAAAGGAACAGGATCTTTTTGCAGGAAATTTAATGTAGTTAAATTTTTTACTGGCATGCGTTTCTCTGGAGGGCACGGTTTTCGAGCTGTTCAGGAAAAGCGTACAAAATTGAACTTCAAAGCCACCTCCACACCCACACTCATCGTTGACCAGTCAGGTTTTCTAACAGTATTGTTAGGCAAAACCTACACAAACGTCAGTTTTGCGATTTGTAAATGCTCGACTAAGTGTCGTAACGAAGACCAAAAAAGGTCGAATTTGGGAAATAATTCGTACAGTCGCAAGTTTTTGTGCAGTGGTAGAAGTGAGTGCCACGAACAACGTACTAAATATCTAGACCAGTGGGGGCTGAATGGGGGGTGGGTGGGGGGGGGGGTGTTTGTTCATCTCTGTACGTTTTTCTAGAACAACTGGAAAACTATGGTCTCTAACAAAAATGTATCCCAGTACAGAATTAAGCTACATCAAATTTCTTACCAAAACGGTCTGATTATTTTTCTGTCGGACTAATAATTTGCACATAGCAGGAGAAAAAATATGGAATTCTCGCACCTGGTTTTTGAAGGCCAGGTAGAGAATTATGGGTTGTATAAAACGATATTGGTAAGAACATCTGTATGTCAACTAACGAGTTATATGTTATTCGTTACCGATACATGTAATGAAGGAATTAAAATGATTTTAGCAGCTAGGGGTGCTGAAGCAATCTGCATTCATATCAGCGACGCCTAGAGTGATTTGATGTTACCATCTTGTATCGATTTTCGATGACGGATTGAATGCACTTGGCAGAACAGTGTCAAGACTAGCAGATAATGTAAGCAGTGTCGAAAGATTTTGAAAATACAGCAGTATTTATTTAAAAGGGAAACTTAACGTATGATTTGGTTTGCCTTACAAAATATTAGAAACAGAAAATAGTATGCACCGCCATCAGTTCAGAATCATTAACAGCAGAAAGATCAGTTACCGTGTTGTAGGGCATTGAAAAATCGAAAATTATTTATCTACAACGTGGATTTCACGTTCCAACTCTCTACCGAAATTAAGGGTCGCACATATCTCTGTCTCGGGTTTTTTTACGGATATTATGCAAGGCATAGTAACAGGAATAGTCCTCCCATGGTCTTTACGACAATGATTGATGAACGAGACGATCAGAATAGACTCACGAGTCTGGGGAAGTCCCGCAGCGGCAGCTTGACGTCTGGGTGCATCGTACGCAGCCCCTCAATGCGCTCCGCCCACGGCCAGATCATGTAGTCCAGCATGCCGGGCCTCGCACCTGCAACACACACACACATGCAGCAGCGTGAGGACACACCACGTCTCAGGCAAAGGGTACGTACGTCACAGTGACCAGGACAATTTCATTTCTCAGTAATATCTCAGACGAATAAAGTGAGCGTAAATTAAACATAATTTGTGAAATGCTAAATCTAAATTAAACTCCAGAATAAACTGGTTTACCTCTTATAACCTGAAACAATGTCCATTCATTAGGTACGCCTCAGTTTCCTGTGAGCAGTGACGCAAGAAGTGATTTATCTTCGACCAAGGCGATGTGCACCATCAAGATGACATTTCCCGATCAAATAGGCTAGTTGTTTTAGACAGTCAGTATAGCATATGCGAAGTTCCCTACTTAATATACATGATGCAGGGGACTGCCTACTTATCCATTTGATAAGTAAGACTGAATATTTCGAGAGAACGTTAAGTGATCAGTATCGAACATGTTTCTCGTGTCTTCGTCTCGAGCTTTCATTATTTCTGTAATTTATGCGACTTGCAAGTGCTGATAGACCAGTAAGTTTCCGAACAAAACCGGAAGCAAAACCATCAGGCAAGAAATCATAAATGTGAATTATGAGAATTTATTCCATTAAAGGGACACTTGCTGATTTAAATTGAACATCAAGTTTAATATCTTACAGCATTAAGATTATACAGACATAGACGAAAGGGACGATTATATATATTTTTTAAAATGAAGTGATCGTATTACGTTATTGACAAAGAGACCCCGTCTGGCGTTATTTTGTCGTCCAATGTCCTATATTTGAGGCCATTTTGGCGACTATGCATCTATCTCATGAAGATGAGGTGAAATGGTTACAAATGAAACACCCAGACTCCGATTGAACACAACCTGTGACGCGGCCAGGAATTAACCCCGGGACCCAAAATCCATAGACAGCTTAACCACTAGACCACCGACATGCCGACCACAATTATGCAATGCATTATGCAATACATGGTATTAAATTAATGCAGGTTAATTCAACCTCGTGTTGATTTCTTTTCCGTCTGAAATGATTTAGTCTTGGAGACATTCCATGATTCACACATTTTAACCACTTTCCGGTCAGTTTTGCATTGAAATTCAAAGGCATGCTAAAAAGCAATGCCTCTGAACTTTTTGTGTGAAAGATCTTAAAGCTTTGTAAATATAGCAAGCTTTATCAATATTCTTCATCGTTTCTCCTGATGTCTGGTTATTTATTTCTCAACATAGTCACCCGGCGATGAACACATTTCTCAAAGCGAGAGATCAGTTTGTTGATTCCGACACTGTAGAAAGTTTTACTTTTCTGACGGAGCCACAACCTCCCTCTGATTCATCGTATTCAAGACGAAGTACTCGAAAGTGTTTTTTGCGTTTTGAAAACAGACGAAAATCGAATGGGACCAATTCGCGACTGTATGGAGGATGATCGATGATAGGTGAAGCCAAAGTGTCAGATTGTTGAAGATGTCACAGCACTCGTGTGTCGTCTGGCATTGCCATGCCATGCCCCATGTGTGGACGATCTCTTTGAATTCCTGAAACTTAATTACAGCGCGCTGTTTCTGACACACTGACATACACTACTGGATATTAAAAATGCTACACCAAGAAGAAATGAAGATGATAAACGGGTATTCATTGGACAAATATATTAAACTAGAACTGGCATGTGATTACATTTTCACCCAATTTGGGTGCATAGATCCTGAGAAATCAGTACCCAGAACAACCACCTCTGGCCGTAATAACGGCATTGATACGCCTGGGCATTGAGTCAAACTGAGCTTGGATGGCGTGTACAGGTACAGCTGCCCATGCAGCTTCAACACGATACCACTGGCGTATTGTGACGAGCCAGTTGCTCGGCCACCACTGACCAGACGTTTTCAGTTGGTGAGAGATCTGGAGAATGTGCTGGCCAGGGTAGCAGTAGAACATTTTCTAAATCCAGAAAGGCCCGTACAGGACCTGCAACATGCGGTCGTGCATTATCCTGCTGAAATGTAGGGTTTCGCAGGGATCGAATAAAGGGTAGAGCCACGGGTCGTAACACATCTGAAATGTAACGCCCACTGTTCGAAGTGTCGTCAAAAGGAACAAGACGTGACCGAGACGTGTAACCAATGGGACCCCATACCATCTCGCCGGGTGATACGCCGGTATGGCGATGACGAATACACGCTTCCAATGTGCGTTCACCGCGATGTCGCCAAACACGGATGCGACCATCATGATGCTGTAAACAGAACCTGGATTCATCTTAAAAAATGACGTTTTGTCATTCGTGCACCCAGGTTCGTCGTTGAGTACACCATCGCAAGCGCTCCTGCCTGTGATGCAGTGTCAAGGGTAACCGCAGCCATGGTCTCCGAGCTGATAGTCAACGCTACTGCAAACGTCGTCGAACTGTTGGTGCAGATGGTTGTTGTCTTGCAAACGTCCCCATCTGTAGACTCAGGGATCGAGACGTGGCTGCACGATCCGTTACAGCCATGCGGATAAGATGCCTGTCATCTCGACTGCTAGTGATACGAGGCCGTTGGGATCCAGCACGGCTTTCCGTATTACCCTCCTGAACCCACCGATTCCATATTCTGCTAACAGTCATTGGATCTCGACCAACGCGAGCACCAATGTCGCGATACGATAAACCTCAATCACGATAGGCTACAATTCGACCTTTATCAAAGTCGGAAACGTGATGGTACGCATTTCTCCTACTTACACGAGGCATCACAACAACGTTTCACAAGGCAACGCCGGTCAACTCCAGTTTATGTATGAGAAATCAGTTGGAAACGTTCCTCACGTCAGCACGTTGTAGGTGTCGCCACAGGCGCCAACCTTGTGTGAATGCTCTGAAAAGCTAATCATTTGCATATCACAGCATCTTCTTCCTCTCGGTTAAATTTCGCGTCTGTAGCACGTCGTCTTCGTGGTGTAGCAGTAGTGTATGTATTTACGTTACACACCACCACGTTACACGCAACAATTTGGCCCCCTCTAGCGGCAGAGGATTGCAGCTTGCGTCAGCGAAGCGGGAAAGTCGAATGAGTAATATGCATGACCTGTAATACCTCAATCTATATTGAGAACAGGGTAAAAGATTCAGAGGTATTACTTTTTAGCACTGCTTCGTAATTACACATCCGTGAGACTTTATATTTCTTCCGTAGCAGTGAACATCATCAAACGCATGTTTTCACCCATGAAAACATTCTAATACTGGAACACGAGGAAAAACTGAACATGTGCTGCACCAACAACTGTGGCGAATGGACAAGTGATAGTCACGGATGAAGTCGTGATTAACTGACGCTGGGTATTACGTTAGGTCTTGCGTAACCAATCCATATCAGTGTCTGACAGGTGTATAGTAATCTCAAAGCGTTGCGCAGCGCCACAAGGCCATAAGGAATTCACCAGTAGCTAGTGAACGCCCATGTTTGGATGTAAAGCAAGGTAGCAGATGAATGCGAAAGCAACAACAGGCCAGCAAAACATTTGCCATTATGAGTTACTGGAACCTAGTGGCAGTTAGAGGTCTAGTAAGTGTAAACACACTGATCGATAAAATGGAGAGAGCGCATAGACCACTAATGCACGCTTGTGCAGTGGTGCTCGACTGGAGTAAATGGATTCGACTCCCGATGATTGAAAAAATTTTCACTACCGGTATTAGGCTAGCGAGGGGAGGAGAAGTTACAGTGTAATGTTCCTGATCACTAGCCTTTGAGCCGATCTACTGGTTTAAATACGAAATCTCTCTGCAGAGTCTCATGAAGTGAGGGCATGTGACACTGTTGATGGTGATCTGTCCTTCGGATGGGGATGTTAAGCACGCCTATTTACGAGCTTGCTATTTGCAAGGAGCAGGCTACGTGACGGCACCAAGTTTCGCCCTGTTGCTACTAACATCACCACCATCACCACACAACACTAACATTACTCTACACTCCACACGCACCCAACAGATACATGTAATATTACAAATATTGTAATTGAGCATGTTGTAAAAGTTTTTTTTCTGTGACCTTGTATCGTTAGATTTCATAGCAAAGTGATCATACAGTAGGCAAAATAATTCATTATATTGTCTAATCTTTCCTACTATTTTCCGTATTCGCAGGCTTCTTGCCGTGATCAATGTGAAAAAACTCCTATTTCCTGAAGAATGTGTAAAGATATTATCTAATGATGAAGCTGTTTTTCATCTCTATACGCCTTGTGAGTTGAATGATTGGAAATCAGAGGCTGCCGATGTAATGAAGTCTCCTTCTCTCCGTCCATGTAGAAGATGATGTGTTTGACAGTAATGATATTATGAAGTACGAAATTCTGTGTAAAAGAGGAAAACCGCTGGCTCAATAGACACCTCACACACTGATCAGAAGCATTAATCTTCTTGTCTCTGAAACGAAAGACATTGCCCAACTTGGGAATAGCTTCAGCCATTGCAGTTTTATAAAACAATAGTACTTTTAGCTAGTTAAACAGCTTGCACTGGTAATGAGAGTTCCAACACAGTTCTCAAAGTATGCATCAAGTTCACATGGAATGCCTGCTACTGTGATCTAAATGAGAGCAAATTGAAGATCTAAAACAACGATATTACTTAGTATTGTGAACAGTGTCCACTGTCATAAAGGTATTATTGACGTACTGGATTGTTTGCAGATCATTTTATTTCTACTGTCTTCAGGATCTAAGTGAAATAAAAGCTTTTAGAGAGATAAATCCTGTTTTATATTCGCTTCAGTTTTCTGATGTTCTTTTCAATATATTATTATCCAGTTTATGTTGACATGCTTTCGTTATTGCTTTAAGGAAAGGTAACTACCATGTCACTTTATTTTTATTTAATTACCTTTTCCACAAGATTTGGAATTTAGAAAGGGTACAGTTTTACAAAAAAATATAAAAATTGTATAAAATTGCAGAAAAAATCGTCAAAGAGTTTCCTTCTGCCTGTACACCAGTAAAGTCATACGGTGACTTCTACTGCTGGGAGTTTGTTGGATTATAATTCATCCAGATGCACTGAAGTTGGCCATTTATAGCTGCAGTCTGATATACAAGAATAAAAAAATGGTATTACGACTGACAGCTATGTTCTATCGTTCCTTATAAACCAAATGAATTCAGGCAATGGACTTGATCTAGTTCGTTTGTTTCAAGAAAGAGTGCACAGAGGTTTTCACGTATATACGCGAAAAGCAAGACATCAGACACCAAATGTAAATTGGAGTAATCTCCTGATCCCTTGCGTTAAAACTAACTCCAAACTTTGCACTCTCTTTGGTATTTCATCTCTTTGATTGTTGTTTCACTGCTCCGCTAGCTTTTGAAAGCTTCAATTGGTGCCAACTGTTCTTCTAACAAGACGGATTCATCAGTTACACACTCATATGGAAAATATCTTTTTCATTAATTACGTTAAAATGCTCGCTGTCATTTTGCACATCACCAGGTTTTAAATACACTGACGCAAAAAAAATCGCAACACCAAGAAGGAGTGGTGCGACATAAACGAAAGTTGGATGGCGTGTTTCTAATCTTAAAGATAATATCTACTTCAGTTTCGTGCCAAGCTCATGAGAGTCGCACTAGTAGCGCCATTATGAGAATGCCAATCAGTTTTGTTTCAAATACACGCCGCAACAGTCGAGAACGTTAGTTACCTTTGAGGCTGGACATAGTGAGTTGATGTTACTCAAGGGGAAAAGTCGCCATTATCAACACCTCACTGAATTTGGACGAGATCGTATAAGAGGGATACAAGAAGCTGGATGTTTCTTCCGCAATACTGCAGAAAGACTTGGCAGGAATGCAGCCACTGTATAAGATTGCAGGCAGCGGCAGTCGCGAGAATTTGCTGTTGCAAGAAGACCGAACTCCGGACGGCCACGTTGCTCTGCCAAGAGCGAAGACCATCGGTATGGCTCTGGCGCATTGTACTGTATCTGCAGCAGCAATATGAGCGGCATTTGGCACCACAGTGACACAATGAACCGTTACAAATGGGTTACTTCAGGAACAGCTCCGAGCCAGACGCCCTGTAGTTTGCATTCCACTGACACCAAATTACCGCCATTTGCGACTTCAGTGGCGTCAGCAAGAGGTCGTTGGAGAGCAGGGTGGAAGTCTGTTGTGTTTCCTGATGAATGCTCGTTCTGCGAGTGATGGCACTGTGCTGGTTACAGGGAGGCCAGCTGATGATGCAGTGCAATCAACCTAACTGTTAGGCACAAAGGACATATACCTTGCGTTATGGTCTATTCTGCAATTTCGTGTGACAGCAGGAGCACTCTTGTCGTGATGCCACGCACCCTGACTGCAAGCCTGTACGTCAGTCAGATGGTTTGACCTGTTCTGCTGCCATTCATTAACAGCATTCAAGGGGATGTTTTCCTACACATTGTAGTTGTAACCCAACATGCTCTACAGAGAGTCGACATGTTTTCTTGGCCTGCTCGATCACCAGATCTGTCTCCCGTCGAGTGTGGGACATCATGGAATGACAACTCCAGCGTCAACCACGAATAGCATTAACCGTCCCTATATCCACCGATCAAATACAACAGGCATGGATTCCATCCCACGAACTGACATCCCACACCTCTACATCACAACGCATGCACGTTTGTATGCTTGCACTCAATATTATGGCGGTTCACCAGTTATTAATGTACCAGCATTTCACATTTGCAATGGCTTATCTCGCGCTTACATTTACCTGTGATCTTGCAAATGTTAACGACTTAAATATGTTACCAAGACAAATGTATTCCCGAAGTTTCATTATGCTGCATGAATTATTTTTTGGTGTGGCGATTTTTTTCCGTCAGTGTATGCGAGACATTTTTCTGCAGAGCACGCCAGAAAGTTGAATGAATCTACAAACCAAAATTTTATGTCGCAACGATATCCTGCTGCAACAGATTTTTAATTGTTTTATACTGTCCCATGTTTGTGTAACTGATAGAAACATGATCTGGATCTATAAGGGGCAATCAAAAAGTTTCCGTATCAGGGCGTTGCTGCTCGGTACATGCAACGTAGCGCGACTCTGACGCGGGTAGATAAGTACGGACACAGTAAAGGATTAGTGTGGTACTCGTGTCTTCCTGGATTGGGTGCGGCAAATGTGGAAATATGAACTATGGCGACGTTATTACCAAAAGGCGTCCGAACAGCGTATTGTGACGAGCCAGTTGCTCGGCCACCATTGATCAGACGTTTTCAATTGGTGATAGATCTGGAGAATGTGCTGACCAGCGCAGCAGTAGAACATTTTCTGTATCCAGAAAGGCCCGTACAGGACCTGCAACATGCGGTCGTGAATTATCCTGCTTAAATGTAGGGTTTCGCAGGGATCGAATAAAGGGTAGAGCCACGGGTCGTAACACATCTGAAATGTAACGTCCACTGTTCAGAGTGCCGTCAGTGCGAACAAGAGGGGACCGAGACGTGTAACCAATGACACCCCATACCATCACGCCGGGTGATACGCCGGTATGGCGATGACGAATACATGCTTCCAATGTGCGTTCACCGCGATGTCGCCAAACACGGATGCGACCATCATGATACTGTAAACAGAACCTGGATTCATCCGAAAAAATGACGTTTTGCCATTCGTGCGCCCAGGTTCGTCGTTGAGTACACCATCGCAGGCGCTCCTGTCTATGATGCAGTGTCAAGGGTAACCGCAGCTATGGTCTCCGAGCTGATAGTCCATGCTGCTGCAAACGTCGTACAACTGTTCGTGCAGATGGTTGTTGTCTTGCAAACGCCCCCATCTGTTGACTCAGGGATCGAGACGTGGCTGCACGATCCGTTACAGCCATGAGGATAAGATGCCTGTCATCTCGACTGCTAGTGATACGAGGGCGTTGGGATCCAGCATAGCATTCCTCCTGAACCCACCGATTCCATATTCTGCTAACAGTCATTGGATGTCGCGATATGATAAACCGCAATCGCGATAGGCTACAATTCGACCTTTATCAAAGTCGGAAACGTGATGGTACGCTTTTCTCCTCCTTACACGAGGCATCACAACAGCGTTTCACCAGGCAACGCCGATCAATTGCTGTTTGTGTATGAGAAATCGGTTGGAAACTTTCCTCATGTCAGCACGTTGTAGGTGTCACCACCAGCGCCAACCTTGTGTGTATGCTCTGAAAAGCTGATCATTTGCATATCACAGCATGTTCTTCCCGACGGTTAAATTTCGCGTCTGTAGGACGTCATCTTCGTGGTGTAGCAATTTTAATGGCCGGTAGCGTATATGGCCTTGGAAATGGAAATTCTTGAAAGGCGCTTATATGTACCAGGTGTCCCTCTTAAGAGTCATCAGTGTCATTATCGGTGAAGTTTCTGCTGGTATTTGCAGTTTCGTTCATGCAGTTCATGCAGCGAAAAACAAAAACTGCTTATGACATCGTTCATGTGACGCCCATTGTTAATGGAAAGTATCGCTTTGTTTTCCATTACAAACAAGCTGATTTTTAAAGCCGAACTTTACATACCCGAGCTATATGGCTGTCACAGATTAGTCTAATGCGATATTCGCTTTATCGAAATCCATTAACAAGGACAGTACAGCAAGAAGAACAACCAGTACGCCAGCAGCGACTAAACAGCAATGGTGCGTGGCAGTAACAGCCGGTGTGGACACGCGCAGTGCTGTCGCTGTTGCAGTACTGGTTGTTCTTGGTGTTTTACCATTACTGTTTATGCATATCGCTAAAACATACATCGAAATAGCCTAATTTGGGTCCAGTCTGTCGAATCGGAATGTGAAACTCAGCTTTAAAAATCGTTTTATCTGCAATGGGAAAGAAACCAGCGCTTTGCGTCGAAACTGGTCGCCACATGAAAAATGTTATGCACAGTATTTGTTCTGGTCTGCCTCCTGTTATGTATTTCAAAAAGTAAATTGCAAGTATCTGCCGAAAAACCAGAGAAAATGCACCTAACTATTCTTAGGAAGTACATCCTGTGTTCGAGAACTTCACAGACGCTCTAACATTAGAGATGGTTCGTCAGTTGCACTCAAGTCTGGAATGCTGGAGATATGTGCAGAATACTTTTTCGTGTGTGTGCGAGCGCGTGCGTTTGTGTGTGTGTGTGCGTGCGTGTGTGTGTTTTCCTGACGAATTCCAAGTATTTTTACAGACATTTTAGACGTGGAATTACACCAGACAGTTGACATAAGCATTTTGTGCTGTTGACGAAACTGCCATATTTTTGATAAATAATACAGACATCTAAAAGTGGAAATACTATATGTTACATTCATGTATGTTTGATAAATAATTCATATCTTTCGGATTCTTTTGAAAATCGCGGCAACGTACACAAAATTCATATCGGTCAAAAGCTTTTGAACATAGCCAAGATGGCAGCTCCGGGGATACGTACTGAGTGGAAGGCTCGTAACTTAAGGGGCTGTGGCTGCCTGTTCTGTTTCAATGGCCAGTAAACTAATGGGATATGATTGGAAGAGAGGGGAGCGGAGGGGAAGGGAGGCATGGCGTAGAAAGGAGGGTGTGGCTTAGGAAGTGTAGTGCGGCCTAGAGACGAGAGCATGGCATACAACGAACCTCTTGAATGTGAAGTCGTAACTTAAATCTTTACTAAGTCTCACGTCAAAATGTTGTGTTAACAGTTACGGTAGGAAAAATATTATCTGCTACTGACTCATCACGGGTATCAGAAGAGCGACAGAAAATGAGTGTCCGAGAGGGGCAGAGATCAAACTTTCATGGGATGTACGTATTATCAAAACAAACAATTAACGTTCACCATAACACCGAACGAAAAATCGCGCATCACAGTAATCACAAAGGTTCACACCATCAAAATCAAATGCGAACTCCTTGGGGGTTACAATCCGTGCAGGAAATTCATCTAGGTATCCGCTCTTAAAGAAAACACGAAGAACCATATTGGTGTAATGGGATGATGAGAACCGATGGGATGTGATGGCACGCAACCGAATGTGGAACAGTCTGTTGTGGAGCTTATCGTGAAACTGGCTATCCTTTAAGATGTAGCTGGAGATAGTGCGATAATATGTTTCATAGGCATGGAAATGACCAACATCCTGAGCCTGAATTTGTCCAGTGGTTCCAGATGACATGAACTGCAACGTCACACACTTTTCAGGAGGGATATTTTGCTCTAAAGGAGTATGATTTTTATACGCAGACCAGGAATGAAGCAAAATCGAGGTATTTTGTCCAGCTATTGGCCAAAAGCAGTTCTCATACGATAGTTGTAGTTCTCTTGCGCCCATTTTGCCATTCTTGCTTGCTGACATAAACATTCCCTGACATTCTTACACGGACACGCACACGAGAAGAATTGTAGGGGGTAGAGCACTTACAACTTCTCGCAGCACAGTTAATAATTTTCTAGCCTAATTACCATCTAGATTAACTTTCGGCATAATTATATAGGAATGCGTTATGGCACTGATGTTAATTGATCTTGATACAACTCCTTTGGTACCTCTAACTTCCAGGATTCCTTTTATTTCCTTGCACTTCCTCTTCAAATCCCGACTGGTCGGAGACGAAAACAAATTCCTTACTCAATAATGGGATACATTTGTTTATTTCATCTACAAATTTTCTGGTGGATTCCGTAGTTTTTTGTGCATCGTGAAGTTGATGCTTTGTTTGAAATTCCGTTATCTTACGTCTTCCTGTTCTGCAGTTCTGTTGTAAGTTATGCAACCATCCCCTTCAAATCACTGTAATCTATGTCGCGTGCACTTTGATGTGCATAACGCAGTAGGTCATTATCATGGATAGCCTGGAAATTGTATCGAGCGTCCTTGAAACGAGCAAACACCAGTTTTTATAACAAGTACGTCTTCTCCTCCGTTGAATATCCATAGTTTTTCTTTTGCACTACATGGCCAATATGTTCGAAATCTGTTCATACTTGTTTATCGACTGCGCTGCGGATGATCTTACATGCACGTAATTATGTTTAGTACCCGCTCTTTGGACAACGATGCCCTTTACTACGTTTCACTGGAGACGGTATTTGCGGCTCCCTGTCCGAACAGGATGATTAACTACATGGACTACATGGCTGGACACCGTTTCAGTATTACTTTCACTTGTTAAGCAGTTACCGTCGCCACTGTACTCCTCATGTACATTGTCTGCACAGTCGAACGTGTACGATACCACACATTTCAATGACTCTTCTTGCGGATACGCTAATATTTCATCTGCCACCTCTTTCTCACTCTGCGAAATTCTTGGTTTCCTATCTGACAACATCTTAACTTCGGCAGCTGTTGTTGGAGATATAAGGCTATGTTTTCTTTTTTTATCGTTGCCATTACTCTGCTTTATTTCAGTGCCACTATCACTATATCACTGTTGTGAGTTACTGTTTGACTAAGCAGTCCGTCTACGCTCCGTAGCCTCATGCTGTGTTCACCATTGGATACCACCAGTTCCGTCCCCTTTGGTGTGTGGCGGAGGGCACTTTACGTGCCACTGTCATTACCTCTCTTTTCTGCTCCAGTCGCGTATGGTTCGCGGGAAGAACGACTGTCGGAAAGCCTCCGTGCGCACTCGAATCTCTCTAATTTTACATTCGTGATCTCCTTGGAAGGTATAAGTAGGGGGAAGCAATATATTCGATACCTCATCCAGAAACGCACCCTCTAGAAACCTGGACAGCAAGCTACATCGCGATGCGGAGCGCCTCTCTTGCAGAGTCTGCCACTTGAGTTTGCTAAACATGTCCGTAACGCTATCACGGTTACCAAATAACCCTGTGACGAAACGCGCCGCTATTCTTTGGATCTTCTCTATCTCCTCCATCAACCCGATCTCGTACGTATCCCACACTGATGAGCAATACTCAAGTATAGGTCGAACGAGTGTTTTGTAAGCCACCTCCTTTGTTGATGGACTACATTTTCCAAGGACTCTCCCAATGAATCTCGACCTGGTACCCGCCTTACCAACAATTAATTTTATATGATCATTCCACTTCAAATCGTTCCGCACGCATACTCCCAGATATTTTACAGAAGTAACTGCTACCAGTGTTTGTTCCACTATCATATAATCATACAATAAAGGATCCTTCTTTCTATGTATTCGCAATACATTACACTTGTCTATGTTAAGGGTCAATTGCCATTCCCTGCACCAAGTGCCTATCCGCTGCAGATCTTCCTGCATTTCGATACAATTTTCTAATGCTGCAACTTCTCTGTATACTACAGCATCATCCGCGAAAAGCCGCATAGAACTTCCGACACTGTCTACTAGGTCATTTATATATATTGTGAAAAGCAACGGTCCCATAACACTCCCCTGTGGCACGCCAGACGTTACTTTAACGTCTGTAGACGTCTCTCCATTGATAACAACATGCTGTGTTCTGTTTGCTAAAAACTCTTCAATCCAGCCACACAGCTGGTCTGATATTCCGTAGGCTCTTACTTTGTTTATCAGGCGACAGTACGGAACTGTATCGAACGCCTTCCGGAAGTCAAGGAAAATAGCATCTACCTGGGAGCCTGTATCTAATATTTTCTGGGTCCCATGAACAAATAAAGCAAGTTGGGTCCCACACGATCGCTGTTTCCGGAATCCATGTTGTTTCCTAGAGAGTAGATTCTGGGTTTCCGGAAATGACATGATACGCGAGCAAAAAACATGTTCTAAAATTCTACAACAGATCAACGTCAGAGATATAGGTCTATAGTTTTGCGCATCTGCTCGACGACCCTTCTTGAAGACTGGGACTACCTGTGCTCTTTTCCAATCATTTGGAACCTTCCGTTCCTCTAGAGACTTGCGGTACACGGCTGTTAGAAGGGGGGCAAGTTCTTTCGCGTACTCTGTGTAGAATCGAATTGGTATCCCGTCAGGTCCAGTGGACTTTCCTCTGTTGAGTGATTCCAGTTGCTTTTCTATTCCTTGGACATTTATTTCAATGTCAGCCATTTTTTCGTTTGTGCGAGGATTTAGAGAAGGTACTGCAGTGCGGTCTTCCTCTGTGAAACAGCTTTGGAAAAAGGTGTTTAGTATTTCAGCTTTACGCGTGTCATCCTCTGTTTCAATGCCATCATCATCCCGTAGTGTCTGGATATGCTGTTTCGAGCCATTTACTGATTTAACGTAAGACCAGATCCTCCTAGGATTTTCTGCCAAGTCGGTACATAGAAATTTACTTTCGAATTCACTGAACGCTTCACGCATAGCCCTCCTTACGCTAACTTTGACATCGTTTAGCTTCTGTTTGTCTGAGAGGTTTTGGCTGCGTTTAAACTTGGAGTGAAGCTCTCTTTGCTTTCGCAGTAGTTTCCTAACTTTGTTGTTGAACCACGGTGGGTTTTTCCCGTCCCTCACAGTTTTACTCGGCATGTACCTGTCTAAAACGCATTTTACGATTGCCTTGAACTTTTTCCATAAACACTCAACATTGTCAGTGTCGGAACAGAAATTTTCGTTTTGATCTGTTAGGTAGGGGGTCATTAGCAGCTAATATTGCGGATGGATGGTAGACAATATTGGGGGGGGGGGGGGGGGGGCGGCGTCGAATGCTGTAAATCGCAAACATCATTGGCCTTTTGTGACCACGCACTCACGATGATCCTTTTAGGCATGGGTGCGGCTTAGAAAGAGGTCATGCCTTAGGAAGGGTGCGTGGCCCCCACTGGGCACATTCTGAGTAACGGCCGGTACGCATATTTGATCTCCAACGCTCACCGCATTCCTGCTGCTCTTTTGCACCTTAGTTTTTGAGCGGTTTTTGCGTATGATATCACGTATTATCGTCACAGTCACTGTGAGGAATAACTACTTTACCAACATATTAACTATTTAGACTCGGATGACAGCCGATATGCCTTACCTCCGAAGAATTTGGATCCTGTCTTTGAGAGCTCATTCTCCAAGGGCTGTATGACAGCCGCCATAGAGGACACTGTCTCATCCAGCTCCTGTGAAGTGATGGCACTGAAGAACTTCTTGTACAATGGGAACGCCTGCAATATGAAGCATTCGTCAGAGCACAACGGGTGGGTGCTTACAATAACAGATGACATCATACAAGACTGCTGTTACAACAAATAACAAACAATTGAAACAATCACAATTCTGCATCAAAATCTAACCACGCTGTTGGTCGGCTTTGGCGGTATACGTTTAATCTGAAGATAATATATAAGTAAATATATACGGATATAAAAGTTCAAGCTGTCACAATTTCTTCCACAATAAATTGTTGACAAATAGCATAAGAAAATACATTAGGCATTTTTGTGTTATCAGTTTACTCTATTTTCTAAATTTAATCATTTGATACATACAAATTAAAATATGAGTACTATTACAACTTAAAGACTTTCCCTACACTCTCAAGAAAGTTAGCAGTCACTTTATGAAGGCAAATATCTTTACTGAACAAAAGAGAAGACTCTGATTGTAGGAGTTGGTATCTCATAATTATCAATGTCTTCAAAAATTCGCATCTTTCACAGTCCAATTTGGGACACGAAAACAATACGTTTACATCGGCTTCCAACTGAGAATCACACTCACATGCAAGAGAACCGTAAGTGTTGATTATGGAGAAAAGACGCGGTTGAGGTGTTGTCGAGTGATTGTGGAAGTCACTGATCAGTCTAAACGTGTCGTTGTGAACCTTGGCCTTGTAAGACTTTGAGGTTGTAACGCTGCATAATAACCACCGTTCCTTTGTTAGGGTATATGCCACATCTCTTGCTACTGATAGTTTCCGTGGGTATTGAGATCACTTAAGTAGTCTGTACACGTGATTTCAAATCAAGGACAGTGCCGACAGATGCAACTACGTTCACTAATATATCAACTTCCTCATTGCAGAGGATGCCAGAGTGCGAATTTATCCATGTCAGATGAAGTATCTACTCCCTCCGTTCATTGTGAACGTATTCCGTTATTCAACAAGTAGACAATAGTTAGCTCTTATATTAAATGTCCGGTGCTGAATCTTATACTGCCAGTCTGAAAGATGGGCACAATTAATATCTTAAAGAAGGGGGCTGCTGACACAAATCTGAGTGCTTCCAAAATTGCCATTCTCCACCATAAAAGCCAAAGCACAGTTAGTTTGAATACTTCATTGACGTGGATCTGAGGGGAATTTTGGATCCATATGTATAACCTAGCCATCGAGCTTCAACGAGACAATGAATGATTTATATATATGCATTCCGAGCTTGTCGTATTAAAAGAACAGACTGGAATTTCAGCAGAGTGTGATAAATAAAAGCAAACGCGAAGAACGTATTGTCGAATGTTAGACAGGTTGCGGTGGAAGCATCTGTGCGTCTTTAGCTGTACTATCAGAATACTATGAGAAGATGCGTCTCTGACAGGACAGAGAGAGCTTTCAGTGGCAATGCACGGCTTTATGTTTCACTTTTGGCTTCTTGAAATCATATGACCTTTTAATAGCAGCAGTTGTGAACACAAAGAAGAGTCTCTTCGAACGACACTTAGTAAATCCTGTGCAAGTGGTAAATTATCTAGACTTAATTGATGTTGAACTAAAAGATAACAAATTTCCGACTGAACTCACCGAGGACCAAAGTTTATTGTTGCGGATAAAAGATTTAGGATTAGATGGGTAGATCACATAACTAATGAGGAGGTGTTGAATAGGATTGGGGAGAAGAGAAGTTTGTGGCACAACTTGACTAGAAGAAGGGATCGGTTGGTAGGACACGTTCTGAGGCATCAAGGGATCACCAATTTAGTATTGGAGGGCAGCGTGGAGGGTAAAAATCGTAGAGGGAGACCAAGATATGAATACAATAACAGATTCAGAAGGATTTAGGTTGCAGTAGGTACTGGGAGATGAAGGAGCTTGCTCAGGATAGAGTAGCATGGATAGTTGCATCAAACCAGTCTCTCGATTGAAGACCACAACAACAACAATAAAAGATTTAGATGTATTTCCAGCTGGCAGTACTTTTCGTTATGTGTTAAATGTACCTCTAGTTGATAGTAATGACTTTAAATTGTACAAGATGTGGCCACTCTCCGCAGAGTTTGTTAATACTAAGAGACGGTATATAGCTTCAGGAAAAGATTTCTCAGTGACTGATGAAGCAAAACAGCAGTACACGCACTGTCCAGGATAATTTACCCTGTAAATCTGTAACTACGAAGCACCAAATATGTATTAATATCTACTTATGATCGTAAGAGGTTCGAAGCCCGCATGCTGTAACTCGTCCGAGAGATACCGAAAGATTGCTATCTGAAGTACATAATACTGAACAAAAGTATCTGGACGCAGTTACGGAACAACGAATGGTTGTTTGTCATCCTGAAGGACGAAGGCTTAACAGTAATGATCTACCAACCGCAGACCTCACTGTGCGAACGACCGGGAAACTGAAGTTTTTGAGTAAATGCAAGGCGTATGGAGCGCAAATCATGTTACAGTCGGAATAGTAGTAAAAAGGATATAGCACCCACCTTAAATGTAGATATTGACTGTTGTAAAATGGAAAATGAAAAACAAAAGGTGTCCGAAGTAGTTTTGCTGCTGAAGGATATAGTGAGACATTTAGATGATACGAATGTAGCTGGGCACAAAACCAAAAATCTTCAAAATGAGACTGAATATCAGCAACGAACCACCTTCCGAGGATGGTCGATGTTTACGTATTCCCTGTGGGGTTACTCAAGATGCGTAACTTTAGTAATAATTTGCTGTTTATGTGCATATTACAATGCTGCAAAAAGTGTGGTAAAGGGTTGTATGAGATGAGTAGAGGGTGCTGTGTAACAAACACTGTTGTGAACAGTAGCCCACCTAGAGAAATAGTTAGATACGCTCACACGCATACCTCTGACTCATATGACGACGAAGACGAATTAAAGTCGATCCTACTCTCGCCTTTTCCAAAAGTAGCACGTTGGAGAGAGCGGAGTCAAACGCCACAAACGGAGGGGAGAGCTGTGACTTCAGTTGTGGAATCACCAAAATTACGTATCTAGCAAAGATAGCAATGTAAAGGTTTGTAAGCTCATTAAGATTAGTAAAGAGTATAATAACGGCAAAAGCAAATTTTTCTGAAATATGTAAATATGGTAAAAGATATGTAATTTGAAACTGTACATGCAGTAAGGTATGCCGTTGTGCTTTACGACCAGTGGACAATGAATGGAAAGGATATTTCATGTAAAAAGAATATTGTCATTGTTGAGCAATGTCTCCTTGTAAATATTATCCATGTACAATGACCTGTATGTAAATTGTGATGGAATGAAACAAATGGAGGACTATCTATATGGCACTGGGGATAGGAACAGAAAGTTGATAACCTCTGAGGACAGAGCTTATGAAATTTCCCCAGTGATGGGAGATGCCGCAAATCTCCATCTCATCGAATATCTCAAATAGAGCTGTTAAGAACAATTCTTGCTATAGCCGAGCTAGGAGTCGGCCACTTGCCAGGATGCGCGTTGAAAGCGATTACAGCTTCCGCTGACCTCACGGCGCCAGCTAGACAAATAGCTTCAGGGACGGGCTGCACTAGCGGCAGGAAGAACTGATGTGGCCGTAGCAGGGGGAGAAGTACTGAGTACTTGTGTGACCCGCCTCGTGTGTCACAGTTTAGAGGAACCTCCTCGTGACGAGCTTTTGGTGATATAAATAGGGGTCCAGCAATACTCAGGTCAGGTTGGGACTCAGCAGTGTACAGTCGACACCGCGTCTATGTCGCTCGTCACTGACATCTGAATTTGGTCTCTACGTAAACCTCGGCACCGCCGTTGCTACGGAGATAGAGCTAGATCAAGTAGATGGGCAACTGATGGGAAGTGCCAGTGCCAGAGGAACCTTCAATGTTCAGTAGTCAAGGGACTTAGAATTAATTCCCTGCTTCTTTAAGAAATCCTCACCGAGTTCCATACTACGCACCAACTGTTTAGCTTGTCTCCTACAGCTGGTGGAGACTGCAAGCAGCCCATGCATACTTCCACTCATCGAGAAGATCGACAGAGGTGAGCTCCCTGTGTGGTAGCAACGTGCCCATGTCTGTCCCTCTTGGGACACGACGTTTTTACAGAATCTCGAAATATAGTTCGGACTCCGATGCGAGGTGCTTATAATAGTTTACTCAACGAAAATTTGTCTCGAAACCCGGCAGAAAATCCAAAGAAATTCTGGTCGTATGTGATGTATGCTAGCGGCAAGACACAACCAATGCCTCTCTGCTCGGTAGCAATGGAAATACTATCAATGACAGTGCTGCTAAAGCAGCGTTACTAAACACAGGCTTCTGAAATTCCTTAACCAAAGAAGACGAAGTAAATATTCCTGAATTCGAATCAAGAACAGCTACCAACACAAAAAATTTGGAACTAGATAACCTCGGAGTAGTGAAGTGACTTAAATCACTTAATAAAAGGAAATCTTCCGGTCCAGACTTTATACCAGTTAGGTTCCTTTCAGAGTATGCTGATGCAATAGCCCCATATTTAACAATCATATACAACCGCTCGATCGACGAAAGATGGGTACCTAAAGGCTGGAAAGTTGCGCAGGTCATACCAATATTCAAGAAATGGGTTAGAATCCACTAAATTACAGGTCCATATCATTAACGTCGATGTGCAGCGGGGTTTTGTAACATGAAATGTTTTCGAACATTATGAATTGGTTAATGGTTCAAATGGCTCTGAGCACTACGGGACTTAACATCTATGGTCATCAGTCCCCTAGAACTTAGAACTGCTTAAACCCAACTAACCTAAGGACATCACTCAACACCCAGTCATCACGAGACAGAGAAAATCCCTGACCCCGCCGGGAATCGAACCCGGGAACCCGGGCGTGGGAAGCGAGAACGCTACATTATGAATTACCTCTAAGAGAACAGTCTACTGACACACAGTCGACACGAATTTAGAAAACATCGCTCTTGTGAAAAACAAGTATCTTTTTACTTACACGAAGTGTTGAGTGGTATGGGCAATGGATGTGAAATTGATTCTGTATTTCCAGATTCCTAGAAGGCTTTTAATACTGTACCTCACAAGCGGCTTGTATTCAAATTGCGTCGTTGTCGTCTCGGCTATGCTACTGGATCCGTGATTTCCTATCAGACGGGCCACAGTCCGTAGTTACTGACGGAAAGTCGTCGAACAAAACGGAAGTGATTTCTGGCGTTCCCCAAGGTAGTATTGTTGACCCTCTGCTGTTGGGTACCCGTATAACCGATTAAGGAGACAATATGGGCAGCCGTCTTAGGTTGTTTACAGATGATGCTATCGTCTATCGTCTAGTAGAGTCACCAGAAGATCAAAGCAAATTGCAAAACGATTTAAAAAAGATATGTGTTTGGTGCGAAAATAGGCAATTGAGTCTAAGTAATGTAAAGTGTGATGTCAACCACTTGACTGATAAAAGGAATCCGTTAAACTTCGGTTACACGATAAATTAGTTATATCTAAAGGCCGTAAATTCAACGAACAACTTAAAAAAATGGCTTAAATGGCTCTGAGCACTATGGGACTTTACAGCTATGGTCATCAGTCCCCTAGAACTTAGAACTACTTAAACCTAACTAACCTAAGGACAGCACACAACACCCAGTCATTACGAGGCAGAGAAAATCCCTGACCCCGCCGGGAATCGAACCCGGGAACCCGGGGGCGGGAAGCGAGAACGCTACCGCACGACCACGAGCTGCGGACGCGAACAACTTAAATTGGAAAGAGCACACAGAATATGATGTGGGGAAGGCGAACCAAAGACTGCGATTTATTGATAAGACACTTAGAAGATGCAACAGGTCTACTAAAGAGACTGCCCACGCTACGCTCTTGCTTCCTCTTTTCGAGTACTGCTGCGCGGTCTTGGGTATTTACCGGATAGGATTACCGGAGTACACCGAGAAAGTTCGAAGAAGATCAGCACGTTTTATATTATCGAAAAATAGGGAAGTCAGTGTCACGGACATGATACAGGATTTGGGGTGGACATCATTAAAAAAATGGGTTTCTGCTTGAGGCGGGATCTTCTCATAAAATTTGAATCACCAACTTTCTTCTCCGAAAGCAAAAACATTTTGTTGACTTAAATAAGAAGAAATGAGCTTCATATTAATATATAAGGAAAATCAGAGCATGCAGGGGAAGACAAAGATGTTCGTTTTTTCCGCGCAATTTTCGATAGTGGAATAATAGATAATTCTTTTGAACGTAGTTCGCTGAACCCTCTGCCAGGCATTTACGTGTGATTTTCAGAGTATTCATGTAAATGTAGATACAGAAAACACACTAAAGCAGGTTATACGATTTGTAATTTTTATTTATTGTACAATTAACATTGAGCCATAAGATTTAATAACTCGTTTGTACCGCAGAAGAATCTGCATTGTACATTTAGCGTTATTAAGTACCCGGTGAGTAATAGATGTGGGAAATTACATATGTCGCATCGTTATATTAATTTTACAGATTTCCAAAATTAACCGCAGAACATGCACGAAACTACAGCGATGAAAGCATAGCGAAATTTCTAACACATTAAAATAGTGTATGAAACTGATGCTGTGTCTTACTTGGCCACCAAAAAGAGAAAGATCAGGTGGAGCTCAAATTACGCATCGACTCAGGCTTCGTTTGGGATATTCTTTTTTTTTTTTTTTTTCCTCTGGCGCGTGCTCCGAAAGTCATCAGCGTTGCCCGGGAAAGGTTAAAGTTCAATGTAAGATGGGAAAATCGCACATTATGTTTTACTAGGCTGCTCCCTTCAGTAAAAGTGACTAACCTTCCCGACCGTCTCCAGTAGCTGCTTGTGGTGAAGATTCTTATCCTGATCGGCAGACCACAGTGGTGGCTCTGGAAACTTTCGGTCCAAATAGTCTGAAATGTCGAGCGACTCGACGACCACCTCGCCGCTACCCATCTCTAGAGCGGGCACTTTTGTCTCCGGATGCACTTTGCTGTACCACTCCGGCTTGTTCTTCAGGTTGATGTCCACCATTTCGAAAGGAACGCCCTTGGCAGCCAGGACGAGCCGCGCCCGCTGTGCGTACGGGCAGTACAGCATCGAGTAGAGTCGCAGCTTGCCCGCCTCCACCGGGGGCGGTTGCGGGTCACCTGCCGACACACAAATCAAATCAGCTGCAGTTGCTCTGATATGTGTTTCACATTATGGGCCACGATGGGTTTTCCTGAACATGTCGCTAACTGTTGTTTATTTTAACCTTCCGCTGGTGGTGCTGAATCAAGTGCAGCCCGTGCAAACTCCGACTGCCATCCCGCTGTAGAGAGGCACAGAGATGCATCGGATCTAGTAAATTTCTGTATGGAGGGGAGGTTCAAGCTATTGTAGGTCTGACCTCTGGTGAGTTTAGGCAAAAATTTAAGTTTATTTTTTAAACTGGATTACTCCCACCGTCCACGCTCTTAACTTTGTCCCTCTTCGGGGCGAGCCTGACGGAGAGTTAACAGACGCAGTAGGACTTGTAGGGCTAAAGTGCAGGGGTATCAGACTGCCGAGACTCCTCGTATTTCATTGAATCGTTCGATAAATTGCACCTACATCAGAGTATCGAATCTGTATAAGAATGAGTAAAAACCATACCTAAAGTACGTGTCAGCTATTTACTGTTGCTGCTTAACAACTGGGTCTCTTTTTTTTTAATAAATGTCCTGTATATTGTGACCAATAGCTGTTGAGTGGCGTATGAAAGACACGATTTTACTGTCTGTCACAGCTGATGCTGTTTCTTCACAGTTACGATGATCTTCCGGCATTATTTTCTTCAAATCGCGTCATACGGCTACAGGAATAGCACGTTAAGTACACTTGTTTTCAGTTACATTAAAAACTGATTATGTAATATACTAGCTGCCCAGGCATTCATTTTGCCTATAGTCTAGAAGAAACTAATACAAAACATCAACTGCGTTTGTAAAGTAACATCGAAAAAATTTCATTTCCAAGTATTCGTGAAAATAGCTTTCAAATTATGAAACAGTCGTTTTGTTGTGGTGTCTTCAGTCCAGACACTGGTTTGATGCAGCTTTCCGCGCAATCTATCCCGTGCAAGCTTCTTGATCTCCAAGTACTCACTGCAACCTACATCCTTCTGAATCTACTTCGCGTATTCATCTCTTAATCTCCCTCTACGATTTTTACCCTCCACGCTCCCTCCAGTACTAAACTGGTGATCTCTTAGAGCCTCAGAACCTGTCTTACCAACCGATCCCTTCTTCTAGTCGTGCCACAAATTTCTCTTCTCCCCAATTCTATTCAGTACCTCCTCATTAGTTACGTGATCTACCCATCTAATCTTCAGCATTCGTTTGTAGCAACACATTTAGAAAGCTTCTACTCTCTCCTTGTCGAAACTCTTTATCGTCCATGTTTCGCTTCCATACATGACTACACTCCATACAAATACTTTCAGAAAGTACTTCCTGACACTTAGTTCTACATTCGATGTTAATAAATTTCTCTTCTTCAGAAACGCTTTCCTTGCCATTGCCAGTCTACAGTTTGTATCCTCTCTACTTCGACCATCATCAGTTATTTTGCTGCCAAAATAGCAAAACTCGTCTACTATTATAAGTGTCTCATTTCCTAATCTAATTCCCTCATAATCGCCCGATTTAATTCCACTACATTCCATTATACTCGTTTCGCTTTTGTTAATGTTCATCTCATATCCTCCTTTGAAGACACTGTCCATTCCATTCAACTGCTCTTCCAGGTCCTTCGCTGTCTCTGACAGAATTACAATGTCATCGACAAACCTCAAAGTTTTTGTGCATCTTCAGCTTCTCGCGTCGTAATGAATAGCCCATCAAATTTCGAGCATGCAACCGCCCAAAAAAAATTTCCTCCACTGATATTTCGGCCGCGTATCGTCCGGCCATCCTCAGAGTGAGTCAAAAGACTGATGACAAGATGCCAAGCGCGTCCGTATATGCTCCACCGCGGCGGGTCACAGATGCTCGACGGCGGCAAAGGGAAAAACGCTTACACTTGAGCCGCCGCCTGTGGCGAAGGCGTACAGACATTCGATACGCTTATCGATGTATGTTCGGCGGCTGTGATATCATGACGACTTCTCTACGGTTTAATTACCCCAATAGCCAGATTCCATGCTTTGTCCAAAGGAAAACCATTATCTCTATTTATTAAATTATTAGCTAATCTAATCCCTTTAGCTTCCTTGAAGACAGATACCCAAAACGAAGAGGTGGATGTTAAGATCTTCACGTCAGTGTGATTCACGGAATGCCCTGTATCAATACAATGTACGGCCACAGCTGACTTGTCTGGTTGTGATAAGCGTGTGTATCTTCGATCCTCCACACATCTCTCATGAGCGGTGCGTGTTGTTTGACCTGTGTATGACTTCTCACAATTTCCTCAGAGAATCTGATACACACCCGCTTTACGAAGCAGTAAATCGTCCTTTACAGAGTCTAGTAAAGCTGCAATCTTCCTGGGGGCCAGAAGAACACCTTAACAAAGTGTTTCTCAAGAATACGGCCCATCTTCGAGGGAAGAGCACCCACATAGGGCAAAAGCGCACTTGATGTGAAGGAATTACCATCTTCTTCCACATCACATACCTGCATCCTATGTTTTGTATTGAATGCTCTACGAATTTGTTGCGGAGAAAATCCATTCGCTTTAAAAATTCTCTTGAGGCATGTGAAATCTTCTTGCAAATTATTTTTATCGAATATACAATGCGCCCTGTGCACTAAGGTCTTAAGGACACCTATGTTCATTGAAGGGTGATGCAGCTACTGGCATGTAGATATAGATTTGTGAGTGTTGGTTTCCGATATACGGCATGTCCTAATGTGCCATCAACTTCTACCAGTTTTCCCATTCGTCTGTAAAGAATTCGTGTTAGTACACTACTGGCCATTAAAATTGCTACACCTCGAAGATGACGTGCTACAGACGCGAAATTTAACTTTCCAGAGCATTCACACAAGGTTGGCAACGGTGGCGACACCTACAACGTACTGACACGAAGAAAGTTTCCAACCGATTTCTCATGCACAAACAGCAGTTGACCGGCATCGCCTGGTGAAACGTTGTTGTGATGCCTCGTGTAAGGAGGAGAAATGCGTACCATCATGTTTCCGACTTTGATAAAGGTCGGATTGTAGCCTATCACGATGGCTGTTTATCGTATCGCGACATTGCTGCTCGCGTTGTTCGAGATCCAATAACTGTTAGCAGAATATGGAATCGGTGGGATCAGGAGGGTAATACGGAACGCCGTGCTGGATCCCAACGGCCTCGTATTACTAGCAGTCGAGATGACAGGCATCTTTTCCGCATGGCTGTAACGGATCGTGCAGTCACGTCTAGATCCCTGAGTCAACAGATGGGGACATTTGCAAGACAACAACCATCTGTACGAACAGTTCGACAACGTTTGCAGCACCATGGAGTATCAGCTCGGAGACCATGGCTGCGGTTACCCTTGACGCTGCATCACAGAGAGGAGCGCTTGCGATGGTGTACTCAACGACGAATCTGGGTGCACGAATGGCAAAACGTCATTTTTTCGGATGAATCCAGGTTCTGTTTACAGCATCATGATGGTCGCGTCCGTGTTTGGCGACATCGCGGTGAACGCTCATTGGAAGCGTTTATTCGTCATCGGCATACTGGCGTATCACCCGGCGTGATGGTATGGGGTGCCATTGGTTACACGTCTCGGTCACCTCTTGTTCGCATTGACGGCACTTTGAACAGTGGACGTTACATTTCAGATGTTTTACGACCCGTGTCTCTACCCTTCATTCGATAACTGCGAAATCCTACATTTCAGCAGGATAATGCACGACCGCATTTTACAGGTCCTGTACGGGCCTTTCTGGATACAGAAAATGTTCGACTGCCGCCCTGGCCAGCACATTCTCCAGATCTCTCACGAACTGAAAAGGTCTGGTCAATCGTGGCCGAGCACTACTCTTGGTGAACTGTGGTATCGTGTTGAAGCTGCATGGGCAGCTGTACCAGTACACGCCATCCAACCTCTGTTTGACTCAATGCCCAGGCGTAACAAGGCCGTTATTACGGCCAGAGGTGGTTGTTCTGTGTACTGAACACAGGCTATCAGGATCTATGCACCCAAATTGTGTGAAAATTTATTCGCATGTCAGTTCTAGTGTAATATATTTGTCCTATGAATACCCGTTTATCATCTGCATTTCTTCTTGCTGTAGCAATTTTAATGGCCAGTAGTGTATTTCTTAGCCGTGACTTATTAAACAGATAGTTCGGTAGTTTTCCCACATGTCAACACCTGTTTTCTTTAGGATTGGATTTATTATATTCTTTTCGAAATCTGAGGGTATTTCGCCTGTCTCATACATCTTGCTCACCATATCTTAGAGTTTTGTCAGGGTTGGCTCTCCCAAGGCTATCAGTAGTTCTAATGGAATATTGTCTACTCCCGGGGCCTTGTTCCGACATAGGTCTTTCAGTGCTCTATCAAACTCTGCACGCAGTATCATATCTCCCATTTCGTCTTCACCTACGTCCTCTTCCATTTCCATATTACTATCCTCAAGTACATCGGCCTTGTATAGACCCTCTACATACTCCTTCCAACTTTCTGCTTTCCCTTCTTTGCTTAGAACTCATTTTCCATCTGAGTGCTTGATATTAATACAAGCGGTTCTCTTTTCTCCAAAAGTCTCTTTAATTTTCCTGTAGGCAGCATCTGTCTTACCTCTTGTGATATATGCCTCTACATTCTTACATTTATCCTCTAGCCATCCGTTCTTAGCCATTTTACACTTACTGTCGATCTCTATTTGAGGCTTTGTATTCCTTTTTGCCTTTGTCATTTACTGCATTTTTATATTTTCTCTTTTCATAACTAAATTCTATATTTCTTCTCTTACCCAAGGATTTCTACTAACTCTTGTCTTTTTACCTACTTGATAATCTGCTGCCTTCACTATTTCATATTCTTCTTCCATATTTCTTTCCCCGTTCTTGTCAATCGTTTCCTAATGCTGTCTCTCAAACTCTCTACAAGCTCTTGTTCTTTCACTTTATCAAGGTCCCATCTGCTTGAATTCCCACCTTTTTGCTGTTTCTTCAGTTTCAATTCACAGTTCATAACCAGTAGACTGTGTTCAGAGTCCACCTCTGCCCCTGGAAATGTTTTACGATTTAAAACCTGGTTCCTAAATCTCTGTCGAACCATTATATAATCTATCTGAAACCTTCCAGTGTCTCCAGGGTGCTTCCATGTATATAACCTTCTTTCATGATTCTTGAACCAAGTGTTAGCTATGATTAAGTTATGCTCTGTGCAAAATTCTACCAGGCGGTTTCCGCATTCATTCCTTACCCTCATTCCATATTCACCTACTACGTTTCCTTCTCTTCCTTTTCCTACTACCGAATTCCAGTCACCCATGACTATTAAATTTTCGTCTCCTTTCACTATCTGAATAATTTATTTTATCTCATCATACATTTCATCAATCTCTTCGTCATCTGCGGAGTTAGTTGGCATATAACTTGTACTTCTGTGGTAGGCATGGGCTTCGTTTCTATCTTGGCCACAATAATGCGTTCACTATGCTGTTCGTAGTAGCTTACCAGCGCTCCTGTTTTTTTTATCCATTATTTAACTTACTCCTGCATAACCCCTACTTGATTTTGTATTTATAACCCTGTATTCACCTGACCAGAAGTCTTGTTCCTCCTGCCAACGAACTTCACTAATTCCCACTATATCTAACTCTAACCTATCCATTTCCCTTTTTAAGTTTTCTAACCTACCGGCCCCCTGACATTCCACGCTCCGATCTGTAGGACGCCAGTTTTCTTTCTCCTGATAACGTCCTCCTGAGTAGTCCCCGCCGGAGATCCGAATGGGTGACTATTTAACCGCCGGAATATTTTACACAAGAGGACACCATCATCATTGAACCATACAGTAAAGCTGGATGCCCTCGGGAAAAATTACGGTACTAGTTTCCCTTTGCTTTCAGCCATTCGCAGTATCAGCACAGCAAGGCCGTTTTGATTAATGTTACAAGGCCAGGTCAGTCAATCATCCAGACTGTTGCCCCTGGAACTACAGAAAAGGCTGCTGCCCCTCCTCAGGAAATTACACGTTTGTCTGGCCTCCGTTGTGGTTGCACCTACGGTAAGGCTTAAGCACGCAAGCCCTCCCCCCCACCCCCTCCCCCATCACCACCGACGGCAAGGTCCATGGTTCGTGCGTAGGGAAGCAGTCACAAAAAAATAATGCTTAATGTACAAATGTATAAATACAGCTGCTTCGCTTGCCTACAACCCGATATTGTAAACGTCTCTATGGCAGAATCTCTTCATAGATGTATAGACGGCTATTGTTTTCGCCTACAACCATTTGCGCTTCGCAGTCTAAAACTGTCAAAAGCACTGCCACGTGTCAGGGATTGCCTTAAGCTGACTGTATGAGTGTCTTAGTAGTAAAGAATAAATGTATTAAAACTTCACGCATGATGGGGCATTTTTTCAAGCATCTCAGTGCTTAAGACGTCATATCTCTTGAACTATGTGTCGGGTAATGAAGTACATGTGTATGTACATTCAGCGACATTTGTGGGTATTATCTGCGAAATATGTTGCGAATAGAGTGAGTAGCAAAGCAGTGCTAATTTAAACTTTATGCATAATGCGACAGTTCCATCCGCATCTCAGTGTTTAATGACGTCACATCTCCTGAATCATATGTGTTACCAAGATATAATTTTGTAGGTGCATTTAGCGGCATATGTGGATACTATCGCCGGCCGCAGTGACTGAGCGGTTCTAAGCGCTTCAGTCCGGAATCGCGCGACTGCTACGGTCGCACGTTCGAATCCTGCCTCGGGCATGGATGTGTGTGATGTCCTTAGGTTAGTTAGGTTTAAGTAGATCGAAGTTCTAGGGGACTGATAACCTCAGATGTTAAGTTCCATAGTGCTCAGAGCCATTTGAACCATTTTTTGAATACTATCTGTGCAATTTATTGTGAACAGAATTAGTAGCACGGAAGTAATAAATTTAAACTTCATGCATGATGATGCACTTTTTCACCCGTCTCATTGTTTATAACGTCTTATCTCCTGAACTATAATAGGTAGGTGGTTTTTCCCGCCACAGAACTGCACAGAATTGTTGCTTGGCAGTCTTGGATACACGTACCAAATTTGGTGAAATGAATATATAATTCATATAACTTACTAAGAACACATAATATTGTCAGATAACCAATATCTAATGTGCACATGATATATATGCTCTTAGTGTTAACTGATATTGTCGAGGCAAGGTCTTCTAGCATTGAAAACAGTCGAAGTGTCATCATACATGGAAACAACAGAGGTGTTACTGTACAGGTCAGATGCTTTTAACGTTAGTGATCTATTGATTAATTTGATTTTCAGTTTTTAAGTTTATCTATCCATCTTTTAGCGGCGTACATGCTGTCGATCTCATCATAGTTTGTACAAAGTAACTAACGCACAGTGCTACGTAAAATAATGTAACCTTCATAACAATAAATACTATATTGAGAACTAAGCTCAGTGTAAGTTACATAACTATAAATCATAGTAATATTGATAACCATAATAACATATCAGTTGACACATAAATTTACATACAGTAAAAGTCGAAGTTTTAGGCCTTCTTTTGTACAGTCTATGAAATATTTCATTGTATAAAAGCCTTTTTTTACCCAACTTTGTAAGACGTTCATACAATCTTTATTGCGATGATAGGTGGTTGACGCCGTAGTGCATCAAAAAAAATTAATGCCGAGGTATACGTAACTTCTCTGAATTTCATAAACAAAAACTCTGTGGGGTGGTTTAATGTTAATTTACAGTCCAAATTTACACCTACAATTTAAAGGCCATTCAGTCAACATGAGAATTACTTAAGCTAAAAATAATATTCATACGTTTACCACTAATGACTACTATGCTGGATGGAGTGAGCAGTTCTATATCGAAAACAATAAGTGGCGATAAGATCAAAACAATTTGCGAAAGAAGCAGAAACGTATCTACTCAAATTAATCTGTGACCGACGGAACAATAAGATGTAGACCAGTTTCCGTATCTTGGAAGTTTTTTTAGTTAAGATGCCAATATTTTTGGTTCATTTATGGCTTCCTAAGGCTCATGTTTTCATCAGCAGTAGAAGTGGGAAAGTCTTGGTTGTCTTCCAACAAGTGCAGTCCGTATGGAAATTAGACTCTATAGTTATTTCGACAAAGCTTTGGCTTACGCCTCTAAAATCCTACCAGTTGCCAATGTGCATAAGAGACCTGAAAAATGGCACAAAAATCAGCACATAAGCCCAATGATTTTCACCAACGATGCTTCAGGTGAAATTTGCAACTCACAAGGAACCCCCTGAGTGCAAGGTCTCAAGTTGAATCTTTTATAAGGCTCATCTGAAAGTACTGTGTTAACAATTATGACAGAAAAAATTTTAGCTGCTAATGATCCACCTTGTGCATCAGGAGGGCGACAGGAAATGAGTTTCCGGAAGCTGCAGAGATTAATTTCTAAGGGATGAAGGTATTAAATTTCACAACATAGACATTGACGACGTTCGAGAAATGCTCAAAACAAGACATTAACTTGCACCATGAAGACCGAATGAAAAATGGCGCGTTACAATGATCACTAAGGTTCGCACCATCAGGATCGACGGCGAACTTCTTGGGAGTTACAAGCCGTGCAGGACGTTCCGGTAGGCATCCACTCCTAAGAAATGCATGTGGAATAATATTGAAGCAACGGGGTGATGAGAATTGATGGAATGTGATGACATGAAACCGAACGCGAAACAGTCTGGCTTGGATATTATCGTGAAACTAGCTATTGTTTAAGGCTGAATTTGTCCAGGAGTTCCAGGTGATATAACTGCAATGTCACACATTTTTCAGGAGGAATAGTTTGCTCCAAAAGAGTATGAATTCTGTACACAGACCAGGAATCAAGGAGAAGTACGTTATTTTGATTAGCTATTCGCCAAAAGTAGTACTTATTGTATAGTTATAGAGTCCGCCCCCGATAGCTGAGTGGTCAGCGTGACGGATTACCGTCCGATGGGTCCGCGTTCGATTCCTTGCTGGGTCGGGTATTTTTTCCGCTCAGGGACTGTGGATTGCGCTGTCTTCATCATCATTTCATCCCCATCCGGCGCGCAGGTCGCCCAATGTAGCGTCGAATGTAATAAGACCTGCACCAAGGCGGCCGGACCTGCCCCGCAAGTGGCCTCGGGCAATGGCGCCAAACGCTCATTTCGTTTATAGTGGTAGTTGTCTTACGCCCATTTTCCCACTCTTGCTTGCTGTGACGTAAATATTGCTTACTGACCTTGCAAGAACAAGCACACGACAAGAATGGTAGGTCTTGACGGATGAGCCAAGGGACGAACTTGGCGGCAACACGATGCATTTCAAGATGCTGTGTCTGGATTTCATGACAGGATCCAATTGAAATGTTACATTCTTCTGCAATCTCTCGGATAGTTGATCTTCGATTGGCACGCACAATTTTGTTGACGTTCCTGCGTGAGTGCCGCCGATAGACGTCGAAGGGCGTCCTAAACGAGGGTCACCTTTAACTTCCGTCCAGCCATTTTTAAGCCATGTGAACCATTCGTAACACCGAGTACGGCTTAAGCACTCATCACTATAGGCGTCCTGCGTAATTTGGTGTGTCTTTGTAAAGATTTTCTTGAGCTTCACGCAAAATTTAATTCAGACGCGTTGCCCCTGTAACACAACGTTCTACTCAATACAGCAATGAACAATAACAGACATACAAGAATGAAACTTCCGGCAGTTACACATTAAACAAAGGCGTGTGCAGGGACGCTAACCGCATATCGCTGCAAGACACGAAATTACGCTCAAAATTAGGAATTGTCGGGATTTTTTTTTTTTGAACAGCCCTTGTATATGGACCTTGTAGACGAATTGTTCTTGTCAAAACTGGTCTTATTTTAGTTCTTTTATTTTGAGGCCACAATTCGCAAGTGAATGCAATTTTATTACGTAAAATAAACTTTGTTCAGTTTCAGTTATAAATACTGGTCGTCTTCAGTTACTCAACTATCCTACTTTATTAATTTTATTTGGAAATGTTGCGCATTTTGCAGTTCTCATCAGTTGCTAGGCGTTTGCTGTTTGGAACGCAACTTTTAACATATTCTTTTTTGAGTCAAAGGAAGAGAGGAGCTCACGAGTACAATATACTGATGACACTGGGTTTTTCGCATGTAGTGCCTCAAGAAATATCACCATCCGCCTCCAGGAAATGCAGACAGCGCGCTTTGTGCAACGACCAACGACAAGGATGGGTGGAAGGGGGGGGGGGGGATCAGAGGGTAGTTAAGGTCATATTGCAGCCTCATCCTCAATGCTTGAAAATGCGTATCCTGTGTGTGAACCTGTCGCAAAATCCGTCCTTCAGGGTGTACAAACCGTATACATCGAGCTCTAACAAGAACTCTCCATGTTCCACACAGCTTTCCAACTGCAGATGTAAGCTATACTCTGAAGCGGAATCAGAACAATTAAAGGACATGTGTACGAAACTGGCGCAAAAATTCTACGAAAATGCACGCTACTTAAACGAGGAACTACTAAACAGACTAAGCTAATATTGCAATACAGATCTACGCTCACGAATTGTAAATCAACAACGTTGACAAATAATTTAATGCATAAACGGTCATGACGATTTAAAAGCTACGAACTAGTAAGAAAACTAACAACTAATTTTCAAAAAAGCGACTAAAAGACAAACAACTTTCGCCGAGATATATTCTTCCACCTTAGAGAGTGAATTATGCCGCAGTAGTACCTGAAGACGAAAATTTTTTGCTGTTTTCGAAATGCTGTAGTAACTGACACTGCGATTCTGCCATTCGCGCATAACGTTTCCTCCAGTCCTCGAGCGATAGGCGACAACAGTCCCTCGAACACGCTGGTCTAGTGCGATCGAAAACCATAAGTAAGTTCCAGGAACACAAGTTGCCAACGAATTCGTCGGCCGCCGAGAACAGGAGAAACATCGACTGTTAAACAGCGACTGCTTGCCTTATTTCTGTGAATTAGAGCTATAAACGAATACGACCTAGAACGCCTAGAGCTACGGCGAAGGCCAATCCTGGTGACAGCTGAATACCGCAATTTCACCAGCGTAGGCGCTGCTCGCCAAGTAGTGTGGCCAATGTGTCATCACGAACTTAACGCATGCGCACAATACACTCAGCCCACTAATAAATTGCAGAATGATCAGTCTTCTTCGCTCTTAGATGGCTCACGCGAGGACGGTAGGCCGGTGTCCTGTCGAAATATCCTGGAGTATGATAAACGGACGATCGGTTGCTCTCCCGTAACTGCCTTCAAGAGCTGTGTTCCTCTTCCAGACTATAAAGTTGCGCTGGTCTCACCAATACCAAAGAAAAGAAGTTGAAGTAGTCCGATAAATTATAGAGCCAAATCACTGACGCCCATTTGCAGTTGGAGTTTGGTACATATAACGTTTTCAAACATTGCGAATTACCTCTAGGAAAACGAGCTTTTGACACACAATCAGCACAGATTCAGGATACTTAATTCTTGTGAAACACAGCTAGCACTTTATTCTCACGAAGTAATGAGTCCACGTGAGTACTGAAGAGAATCCGTTAAATTTCGGCTACACGAATCTAAAGGGCTGTTACTTCAACTAATTACCTAAGAATTATAACTACGAATAACTTAAACTGCAATGAACACAAAGATAATTATGTGGGGAAAACCAACCAAAGACTGCGTTTTGTTAGCAAAATACTTAAAGGCGGCAGTACTAAAGAGATTGGCTACAGTTCGCTTGTCCGTCCTCTGCTAAGGAGTATCACTGTGCGGTATAGAATGCTTATCAGAGGATTGACGGAGGACATCGAAAACGTCCAAGGACCGGCAGCTCATTTCGTACTGTCGCGAAATGGGAGAAAGAGTGTAGGGATATGATAGGCAGGGTGGGGTGGCAATCATTAATATAAAGGCGTCTTTCGTTGCGGAGAGATCTTTCCACGAAATTTCACCCCCAACTTTTTCCTCTGATTACGAAAATATTTTTTACACCATCCCACATAGCAACAAAAGATCATCATATTAAAATAAGAAATCAGAACTCGAGCGGAAAGATTTAACTAGGCCTACAGCAGAGGCGGATATAAGCAACATAAGGCCATTTGAAAGAAAAATGCTGTGCAAAATCAATGGGCCTGTGAGATATGCAGAGGGCTGGACAATCAGGTAGCATCATGAATTACAACAGCTTACACAAGAGAAAGATTTGGTAATATTTATTAAATATCAGAGTGTACCCCGTGTATGACGTATGAAGAGGATGATAGATGATTGGATGCCGAAAGGAGTAGTGAAAGGTATACTGTATTTAACCAGAAGGGAAGGACCTACCAAGAGAAAAGAAAACAGAAGTACGGAGACATATTCTTGAGGAGGTCAAGGCTTATCAAGTCCCAAAGCGATAAGAGGAAAGCGTACCAAAAGATAATAAGAAACGCAAGAAAGCGCCTTCGTTTAATTCTACCATACGTAGAATGTTACGGAAACAGAAACAAACGAGATTAGTATGAAACCGACAGAAAAAATTTCAGTTCTTACGGTTGGAAGAATCCTATAACCATTTCCAATTCGATCCTGGCGATGAAACTAACGTCTTGTCATATGAGCTACTGGACTTACAGGTAGCAATTTAACTCATGCATACCCATTGTTCAGTCTCATGTGGATCTGTCTGATGCTGAAGCTAAAGGTACCAGGAAGCCGAGGATTAAATTCTGCATATCAAAATACAATTTAGAAAATTCAAAGCGACTAAGGTGCCATGCCTTAAATGAATTGCTGTTAAACTTGACAATCAGTACGCTGCGGATTTAACCCCTTTCTTAGTACAATTTTATTGATTTAGAAGTCACTGCAATTGCCATGCGCCGCTTATATAGAGAGCGTAACTTGCGTTGTAGAAAACGAAACGGATAAACAGAATTACAGGTCAAATTCTTAGTTTCTGTCTTTTACCATATCCTACTGAATACGGCACTTCGAACATTCTGATATTCCTGAAGGAAGATAATTTTCTCACAAAGAATCAGCACTTCGAGAAGAGCACTGGCATAAAACACTTATTGCTCGTTTTATACACCATATCTTGCAAACAGGAATTGCAAGACCACAGGTTAATTTCGAAAGGCAATTGTCGTTGTACGTTTTCGATTGATAACTAGGCTGCTATGAAAGGGAATATTTTTACAAATATGTGACTGACTCATAGAACTTTTGACATTGGTCAGTGAATGTTCAATATTATCAATGTTAACCGTATATGTGTTAACAAAGGAAGGTATGCATCACTCTCAGACTGCATGTCGATGATAACGCTACGTATAGAAAAACGGAGATATGCAAGATTATTTTGACAATATTTCCGATTCATATACTGAATAAAAACTGTCTTTAAAATGAAGCAAAGAAAGAAAATATTCACAATAGAGAAAAATAACACGGAAGTACAGAACCAAAAGATTATCATTAAGCTTCTGCTGTCTGTCATATCATTTCGAAAACCCAATTATAATACTAGTAAGTGATGGAACAAAGATGTGTCATTACTTGCAGGAATGCAAAACTAGCATCAAGCTAGTACTATTCGTCTTAATTGTAATACTGAGAATAAAAACGTAAAAATGGGCAGATTACGCATTCTCTGGCGTATGCTGAGATTTTATTCCTCGAAGCTTCGGTATTCGTTCCTGTCACCGAAACTTTAGGCTCATGCATACAAAAATTACTTCCAATAATACTTCAGTGCAGTGGAACTGCATTGGGGCCTTGATCGAAAGGTTTTAAAATCCCATGTTATACTCCACTTACCCTTTTTCAGGAACTTCACACCCATAACTGACTCTCGTGAAAACTACGTGTCCAACAAAGTGTGCGGGACTCTCTGTGCAACTCGTTGTCGGCTGCGCTTATAAAGAAACCGTGCGTATCTAATCTTGATGCTTCAAGGACTTTCCTTAGTCATGCACAAAGCAAACACCCGCGTTCAGCCTGACACTGCTAAAATGCTTTTTCTTTCTTTAAATGCTGAGTGACATAGAGGGGCGCACGCAGAAGCGACGGATCGCAGCAGGTTCCGCAATCTGTCCGCATACCGCACGTGAGTGGGGAAATCTCAGATCGCAACGATAGGTCGCTGTTCGCTCGTTATTGCCAAGCAATCTGACATATGGCTTGCAACGAATCGGCTATGTATACCAATATGGCTGCCTAACTGCGACTAATTTTTGGCTGGGTATTGAGTGTGGCTGTATATGTCTGTTTCGTTTTCCTGCGGCCACTTGAAGTAAGAATTTAGAAGAAGGAAGAAGTGAGAATTCATAGTTATTCAGGAAGAACAAACCCGACCGAAACTGAAGTTGAAGAAGAAGTTGCCACTAAGGAGGTATATAAAACTATAGATACTGGTACTCTTCAGTTTTGCAGCAAGCAATATTTTGAAGCATATACTGTAGAAATTCATGGAAAATCGAGCGTACTATCCTACAAATGATGGACTTAAATCGTATACGAAATTGCTACTCGCATTAGTAAAGTTTTTTTTTTTTAAAATAAAATGAGGTTTTATTAAGTGGGCATTTTTATTCATATGTTTAGATGCGTTACAGTCGTGTGTCAGTTCCCTGTCCCCTTGTCGTTTCATGTGATCTTTAACGTACAGTATTCAACAAAACTTATGGAGACCATCAGAGCTACTATCAATAACATTTCGAGGCTACAAAACTATTGTGCAAATATGTGACTTAGTTGTGTAAATACTTTGTAGTTACATTACATAAAATGGTTCAAATGGCTCTGGGCACTATGGGACTTCTGAGGTCATAAGTCCCCTAGAACTTAGAACTACTTAAACCTAACTAACCTAATGACAGCACATACATCCATGCCCGAGGCAGGATTCGAACCTGCGACCGTAGCGGTCGCGCGGTTCCTGACTGTAGTGCCTAGAACCGCTCGGTCAACCCGGCCGGCAGTTAAATTGCAAGACTAATAACTGAAGAAAGAACAATGGGCTTAAAAATGTATTTATGAAATACAGAATGAAAAATGTACGCAACACATTGTATCAGTAAAAAATGTAATATATTCTGTGGCCTGGCTTACAGCTCTCAAGAAAGATGATTCAAAACAACTCTCATCAATACCAATTACATATTTTTTTCTTTTGCAATTGTTAATCAGCGCACTATCCTCGCTGGCCAAGTACGTAATTCATTTTCCATTGCAGAACTTCACGACAAACTGACATTTGAAACACTGGTTGAATCTGCTTGGTAAATCTCTAGTGTGTGGCGGAGTTGAAGTGAGCGACCGATTGCAATCTTTGGCGATCCGAAGTGCATGTGTTTATTAATGGTTTATTCCCCACAGTCACTCAAAACATTATGAATAACATACGTTTCTTGTCGACTCTCCTACTCCATACCTACTGAAAGAATGTGATTTGAAGGTCAAAAATTTCATGCCTGAGTGTTAAGCTACCTCCTAACCACTTTACTCATTCAGAAATCAACGTTACCGGTATTGAGAATCTGAAGAAGAACACGCAGTTGAGTGAGCTCTTTTCAGGAGTACCATTATTCTTGACAACTAAAGATTCGTACTAAGCTGCATCCGATGTCTGTTTTTGTAGGTAACAGGTGAAATTTGTTCATATATATATATATATATATATATATATATATATATATATATATATATATATATATATATATGTTCTGCGAAAGAGACGTTAATGGTTGTCTTTTATAACTTGCGGGTGCGCAGATTAACTGCACATGGATATGTCACTACCGTTTTGTACCACTGCAAATACACAATCACTGTACGTAACGTACTACGTACTTGAGTGCAGCTGAGCTGCCATTACGCTCAGATGTCGTAGTTTCGAAGAAAGTCGGAGAAACAATCTCGTACTTCAACAAAGTGGGTGGAAAGCCATAAGCGTCGTGATCCAGCGAGGACAATATATACACACTGGAGGCGAGATTCAAATTATCATCAGTGTCGTACATAGCAAAAAATATTCGGATCTAAATAATAGTAACATATAGGGCAGATGATGAGTAGTATCTCGTTGCATTAGCCGGTGGCTCCGACCATTCCGCAGCGCCCGCCGCGGTTCGGGCGTGAGTCACGATCGGTGCAAGTCGATGTCGCTACACAATCTCTGATGGCCAGCAAATTCATTTCTTGGTCTCTATTGCTCGACAGTGGCGATAAAATAACCAGCTGTGGAAGAAGTGAAGGTTTGTTGGTAAAAAGGACAGATTTCAACAAAGAAGGCGAGTAACCGGATAGCAAAATTAGAAGCTTCGTTTCGACAATGGAGGCAACAAAATATTTAGAACTAACTGCGGTCTTTCCCGGCGGTGCACTATATTTTAGACTAATTTCCCGTGCTGTAACGGTTATTCAGCTTGTAAGGTGGATGGCGAAGTGTAGAACGGTTGCGTTCCGTGATGAATTAGGATTATCACCACAAGAATAAAATGTTTTCTGTAATATATCAATTTTCCTACAAAGTACTGTAGCTGAATTTCATCATTCTCTCTAAATTTCATGGACTCATCAGAGTACTCGTATTGATATTTATTTACTTTTCTGCTTTGGTGAATGTGTGGACCATTAGCCCTCTGGTTCGATGCAGCCTGCCACGTATTCCTCTCTTCTGCCAACCTCTTCATCTCTGGGTGTCATTTGAATCCAATGGTGTTTGTTCGATACGTCCCCTTTAAATACAGTATGATCGAACTTATTCCCAGACATCTTATCGTTCGTCTTATCATACTGTCCTTCTTAACAATGTCTCTACATGTTCCTTCATTCCATTATTTACTGCTGTGCAATGCTGACATCCAAATATACATTTGCAAGCTGACCCAGAGCTAAATGAATTGTAAGCCTGGGAGACGTCACAAAAATTATGGTGCCTTCCAAAACAATGAATGAGGAAACTTATGACTACTAAATGAGACACGAATCACAATTACTTTGAATTATTCCAGTAAAATTATTCACAAAACAACTGAAAACAGTGGCAACTTTAATATGATAAGAGCTTGGCATATTTGACTTGGGGTCAGGTAGGAGGGGGAGGGGGGGGGGAAGATAATAATAATCATACAAAGTGAATTAATTGCAATTGTGAAGAGCCCAGTGATTGCCATGATAATACTTGCAAACAGGTTAGTTCTACAGAAAGAAATACGTCACTCTTGTGGTGTGTGTTGAAAACAGGTTTCCCTACACATCGTGTTTTGGTTGTTGCTCTATCTCACCACAGTATTGTAGATGGAGGCAGAAGTGATTGCAAAATCAGTCATTAGTGGTACCAATGACTATTGCAAGTGCAAGGCAGCCCGAAATGTCTCTGGCAGTGGAGTCCAGTGATTCTCAGCGGTCCAGTGATGGAGCTGAAGATGAGTTTTGTGATGAAATTTTTAGGTGAAGAAGAAGATTGAGTTCTAGATGAAGTGTTTTTTGCTCGAATATTTGTTACGAGGAAACCTCGCATGGCCGAGTTTTGTGCCTCTTACTGAATTTAGACTGGCTGGGCTCCTGATTTTCCAAGCACCGACCGACCGATAAAAATGCTCCTTACATTACTCCCCCTCCCCCCCCCCCCCAACCGGGCTCTTCTCTTATACCTACCATTATACACAAGAAAGCCACTTAACTCTCTCTCTCAAGCAAGCCAACACCGTTCGGAAACAGTGAGGATTTCTGTACTGACACAAACTTCTTCCTGAGCTTCTTTTATTTTATTTGTGTATTATTTGCACGTCAGTTTCCGTAGGACCAAATTGAGGAGCAAGTCTCTAAGGTCATGGAACGTGTCAGTATGAAATTATAATATAAAAATAATAGCAGATAAAAATAAAATATTTATGAACCCGAAAAAAGTCAAGCCGTAAGTTTAAGTAAACGTAATCAACAATACAACAAGAATCAGTTTAATTTTCAAGGAGCTCCTCGACCGAATAGAAGATGTGACCCATGAGGAAACTCTTCAGCACGTGGATTACTGCTAAGATTTTTGAATTCTAGGGGTAGTTCATTGAAAATGGTTGCAACACTATACTGCACACCTTCCTGTACAAGAGTTAAGGATGTCCAATTCGAACGCAGGTTTGATTTCTGCCGAGTATTAACTGAGTGAAAGCTGCTTATTTTTGGGTTCAGATGGTTCAAAAGGCTCGAAGCACTATGGGACTAAACATCTGAGGTCATCAGTCCCATAGAACTTAAAACTACTTAAACCTAACTAACCTAAGGACATCACACACATCCATGCCTGAGGCAGGATTCGAACCTACGACCGTATCAGTCTCGCTGTTCCGTACTGAAGCGCCTAGAACCACTCGGCCACCGCTCATTTTTGGGAACAACGTAATATTGTTAACAAGAAATGACAGTAAGGAATGCATATACTGAGAGGCCAATGTCAAAAACCCAGATTCGTGAACGGGGCTCGACAAGAGGTTCGTGAACTTACACCACTGATTGCCCGAACCGCCCGTTTCTGAACCAAAAATATCTTTTTTAGAATGGGAAGAATTACCCCAAAATACACCATACGACAAAAGCGAAGTAAACCAGTTTTCGTGTCAACCGACCACTCACTTCAGATAGCATTCGAATAGTTGCGAAAATGGCAGCATTAAGTCTTTGAACAAGATCCTGACACTGTACCACACAAGCGGCTCGTAGTGAAATTGCGTGCTTATGGAATATCGTCTCAGTTATGTGACTGGATTTGTGATTTCCTGTCAGAGAGGTCACAGTTCGTAGTAACTGACGGAAAGTCATCGAGTAAAACAGAAGTGATTTCTGGTGTTCTCCAAGGTAGTGTTATAGGCCCTATGCTGTTCCTTATCTATATAAACGATCTGGGAGACAATCTGAGCAGCCGTCTTCGGTTGTTTGCAGATGACGCTGTCGTTTCTCGACTAATAAAGCCATCAAAAGATCAAAACAAACTGCAAAACGATTTAGAAAAAATATCTGAATGGTGCGAAAAGTAGCAGTCGACCCTAAATAATGAAAATTGTGAGGTCATCCACATGAGTGCTAAAACGAACTCTTTAAACTTCGGTTACTCGATAAATCAGTCTAATCTAAAAGCCGTAAATTCAACTAAATACATAGGTATTACAATTACGAACAACTTAAATTGGAAGGAACACACAGAAAATGTTGTGGGGAAGGCTAACCAAAGACTGCGTTTTGTTGGCTGGACACTTAAAAATGTAACAGACCTACTAAGGACACTGCCTACACTACGCTTGTCAGTCCTCTTTTAGAATACTGGTGCGCGGTGTGGGATCCTTACCAGATACGACTGACGGAGTACATCGAAAAAGTTCACAGAAAGACAGCACGTTTTGTATTATCGCGAAATATGGAAGACAGCGTCACAGAAATGATACAGGATTTGGGCTGGAAATCATTAAAAGAAGGCGTTTTTCGTCGCGACGGGGTCTTCTTACGAAATTCCAATCACCAACTTTCTCCTCCGAATGCGAAAATATTTTGTTGACACCGACCTACATAGGGAGGAACGATCACCACGATAAAATAAGGGGAATCAGAGCTCGTACGGAAAGATATAGGTGTTCATTCTTTCCGCGCGATATACGAGATTGGAATAATAGAGAATTGTGAAGGTGGTTCGATGAACACTCTGTCAGGCACTTAAATGTGATTTGCAGAGTATCCATGTAGATGTAGATGTAGATATAGATCCTGAATGTGGGTTTTCAACGATAGTTTACTATCTGTCGGAACACCTAGGAATTTGAACTGTTTAGCTTCACCAATCGTATGCTCATTCTGTGAAATTATAACGTCAGCTTTTGTTGAATTGTGTCTTAGAAACAGTAAAAACTGAGTCTTGCTGTGATTTAGCGTTCGTTTATTTTCTATAAGCTATGAACTTCTGTGATGAACTGCACTATTTGCAACCGAGCCAATGCTGCACGCAACATCCTTTGCTACCAAGCTAGCGTCATCAGAAAAAAGAAATATTTTAGTGTTACGTGTAATACTAGAGGGCATATCGTTTATATAAATAAGGTACACGAGTGGCCCCAACACTGAACCCTGGAGCGCCCCCCCCCCCCCTTGACTGTACCCCACTCGGACCCCACACCACAGACATTCTCAACACTGTGAAAAATGACCTTTTGCTGTCTGTTGCTAAAGTAAGAGGTGAACCAGTTGTGAGCTACTCCCTGTATTCGGTAATGGTCCAATTCCTGGAGCAATATTTTGTGATCAACACAATCAAACGCCTTATTTAAATCAAAAAATATTCCTAGCGTTCGAAACCTTTTGTTTAACCCCCTCCAGTACCTCACACAGAAAAAAGAATATAGCCCTTTCAGTTGTTAAACGACTTCTAAGGCCAAACTGTACATTTGACAGAAAATCGTGTGATATAAAATGATCCATTATCATTACATAGCAAACACTGATGGCACAGAAATACGACTAAAATTGTCTACATTATCCCTTTGTCTCTTTTTATAAAACGGCTTTACTACTGAGTACTTTAATCGTTCAGGAAACTGACCATTCCTAAAGAAAAAATTACAAATATGGCTAAATACAGGTCAAATATGTGCAGCACAGTACTTTAATATTCTGCTAGGCACTCCACCATGTCCATATGAGTCCTTAGCCTTCAATGATTTAATTATTGACTCAATCTTCCCCTTATCTGTATCACAGAGGAGTATTTCATACATCAATGTCGGAAATACATTTGTCAAGAGAGTTATATGATTCCCTGTAGAAACTAATTTTTTATTTTATTCACCAGCAATCCTCAGAAAATGATTGTTTAACACTGTACTTATATCTGATTTATCAATAACAGAAACATTTTCACTAGGAACTGACTTTATATAGTCAACCTTGTGCCACTGACCAGACGCTTCCTTCACAACCGACCATATGGTTTTAAATTTATCCTGTGAATTATCTATTCTATTTGCATACCACATGCTCTTTGCCTTCCTAATAACGTTTTAAGCACCTTACAGTAGTTTTTGTAGTGGGCTACTATAACTTGATTGTGACTACTTCTAACGTTTTTATACAATTCCTGCTTTGCTCTACATGATGTCCTTATCCCACTAGTCAGCCACCTGGGCCGCCTTTTGCTGCAAGTACCCCATTTAGAATGTTCTAACGGAAAGCAACTCTCAAAGAGCATGAGAAATGTGTTAAGGAAAGCATCAATATGACATGTATGCCATCGGTACTATAAACATACTGCAGCTCTTGTTCCTTGGCGAGGTTTAAAAAACTCTCTATTGCTGTTGAATTAACTTTCCTACATAGTTTGTAATTATACGTGACATTGGTTAGTGTACTAAAGCCTTTTAGTGTTACATTTTGTGCATTGTAGTCTGAAAGGCTTTTACTAACAGAATGCCCATCTAGTAATGAAGAATGAACAAAAATATTGTCTATGGCTGTACTACTATTCTCTTGTACCTTAGTTGTTAAAAACACAGTCTGCATCAGATCGTATGAATTTAGGAGATCTACCAACTTCCTTTTTCTTGCACCATCGTATATAAAATTTATATTGAAGTCACCACATATAACCAATTTCTGGTACTTCCTATAAGGTGAATCAAGAACCCTCTATAGCTTGAGCAGAAATGCTCTGCAGTCACAGTTAGGTTACCTGTAAACAATAACAATTAGAAGTTTAATTTCACTAAATTCAACTGCCCCTAACAACATTCAAATATCTGTTCAGTGCAGTGTATTGATACGTCTATAACCTTAAACGAAATAGTGTTTCTTACATACATCGCCACTCCCCTACCCAACAAGCAACTCCTCGAAAAACAGCCAGCTGATCTGTATCATGGTGAAGGAAGCCTCTGAATTGTCAAATTATTTAAGTGGTTCTCCGATATACCAATAATTTCAGAGTCAACATCTACAAGCAGTTCACTATATTTATCTCTAATACCTCTTATATTTTGATGGAATATGCTAATTCCTTCTCTACTTGCAAACATGATGTCCTTTGAAGGGGAGCCCTTAGAGGCACTTCCTTTAAGCAGGTTTACCTATCAGTTGACTTCAATTTAAAAAAGGCGCAGCTATAACGCCAACTACCACAGGAATTTTTCCATGAGTGATCATACCACCATCCACTACACTGTCACCTATAAGCTTTGGCAGCATCTCATTCCCAAATATATTGAGGTGCAGGCCATGCCTAGTGAGACCCGATCTACTGATAGACTCAACTGGCAGCACGAAAATGTGACCCATGCCCTCTCCCATCAGTTCCTTCTCCAGCCGCATGTTAACGTGTCTAACAGCCGCATTAAGATGAGGCCGATCACGACGCCGAAACAGTTGCACGAAATGCACAGCTAGTCAGTTGTGCCACAAATTTCTCTTCTCCCCAATTCTATTCAGTACCTCCTCATTAGTTACGTGATCTACCCATATAATCTTCAGCATCCTTCTGTAGCACCACATTTCGAAAGTTTCTGTTCTCTTTCTGTCTAAACTATTTATCTTCCACGTTTCACTTCCATACATGGCTACACTCCATACAAATACTTTCAGAAAAGACTTCCTGTCACTTAAATCTACAGGGTGGTCCATTGATCGTGACCGACCCAAATATCTCACGAAATAAGCGTCAAACGAAAAAACTACAAAGAACTAAACTCGTCTAGCTTGAACGGGGAAACCAGATGGTGCTATGGTTGGCCCGCTAGATGGCGCTGCCATAGGTCAAACGGATATCAACTGCGTTTTTTAAAATAGGAACCCCCATTTTTTATTACATATTCGTGTACTACGTAAAGAAATATGAATGTTTTAGTCGGACCACTTTTTTCGCTTTGTGATAGATGGCGCTGTAATACTCACAGACATGTCACTCACAATTTTCGACGAACAGTTGGTAACAGGTACGTTTTTAAAATTAAAATACACAACGTAGGTACGTTTGAACATTTTATTTCTGTTGCTCCAATGTGATACATGTACCTTTGTGAACTTATCCTTTCTGACAAGGCATGCTGTTACAGCGTTATTACCTGTAAATACCACATTAATGCAATAAATGCTCAAAATGATGTCCGACAATCTCAATGCATTTGGCAATATGTGTAACGACATTCCTCTCAACAGCGAGTAGTTCGCCTTCCGTAATGTTCGCGCATGCATTGGCAATGCGCTGACGCATGTTGTCAGGCGTTGTCGGTGGATCACGATAGCAACTATCCTTCAGCTATCCCCACAGAAAGACATCCGGAGACGTCAGATCCGGTGAACGTGCGGGCCATGGTATGGTGCTTTGACGACCAATCCACCTGTCATGAAATATGCTATTGAATACCGCTTCAACCGCATGCGAGCTATGTGCCGGACATCCATTATGTTGGAAGTACATCGCCATTCTGTCAAGCAATGAAACATCTTTGCCACCGATAAAATGGGAGCCAATTATGCTTCCTCCCATAGTGCAGCACCATACATTAACCCACCATGGCCGGCCGCGGTGGTCTAGCGGTTCTAGGCGCGCAGCCCGGAACAGCGCGACTGCTACTGTCGCAGGCTCGAATCCTGCCTCGGGCATGGATGTGTGTGATGTCCTTAGGTTAGTTAGGTTTAAGTAGTTCTAAGTTCTAGGGGACTGAGGACCTCAGATGTTAAGTCCCATAGTGCTCAGAGCCATTTGAACCATTTTTTTAACCCACCATGTCGCTGATGTTCCAATTGTCGCAGCCATCATGGATTTTACGTTGCCCAATAGTGCATATTATGCCGGTTTACGTTACCGCTGTTGGTGAATGATGCTTCGTCGCTAAATAGAACGCGTGCAAAAAAATCTGTCATTGTACCGTAATTTCTCTTGTGCCCAGTGGCAGAACTGTTCACGACGTTGAAAGTCGTCGGCATGCAATTCCTGGTGCACAGAAATATAGTACGGATGCAATCAACGTTGATGTGGCATTCTCAACACCGACGTTTTTGAGATTCTCGATTCTCGAGCAATTTATCTGCTACTGAAGTGCGGATTAGCCGCGACAGCAGCTAAAACACCTACTTGAGCATCATTATTTGTTGCAGGTCGTGGTTGATGTTTCACATGTGGCCGAACACTTCCTGTTTCCTTAAATAAAGTAACTATCCGGCGAACGATCCGGACACTTGGATGATGTCGTTCAGGATACCGAGCAGCATACATAGCATACGCCCGTTGGGCATTTTTGTAACAACAAGCCACACATCAACACGATATCGACCTTTTCCGCAATTGGTAAACGGTCCATTTTAACACGGGTAATGTATCACAAAGCAAATACCGTCAGCACTGGCGGAATGTTACGTGATACCACGTACTTATAAGTTTGTGACTATTACAGCGCCATCTATCACAAAGCGAAAAAAATGGTCCAACTAAAACATTCATATTTCTTTACGTACTACACGAATATGTAATAAAAAATGGGGGTTCCTATTTTAAAAAACGCAGTTGATATCCGTTTGACCTATGGAAGCGCCATCTAGCGGGCCAACCATAGCGCCATCTGGTTTCCCCCTTCAAGTTAGACGAGTTTCGTTCTTTGTAGATTTTTTCGTTTGATGCTTACTTCGTGAGATATTTGGCCTCCCTGTATACTCGATGTTAACAAATTTCTCTTCTTCAGAAACGCTTTCCTTGCCATCGTCAGTCTACATTTTATATCCTCTCTACTTCGACCATCATTAATTATTTTGGTCCCCAAGTAGCAAAACTCATTTACTACTTTAAGCGTCTCATTTCCTAATCTAATACCCTCAGCATCACCCGATTTAATTCGACTACATTCCATTATCCTCGTTTTGCTTTCGTTGTGTTCACCTTGTATCCTCTTTGCAAGACACTGTCCATTTCGCTCAGCTGGTGTTCCAGGTCCTTTGCTGTCTCTGACAGAGTTACAATGTCATCGGCGAACCTCAAAGTTTTTATTTCTTCTCCATGGATTTTAATACCTACTCCGAACTTTTCTTTTGTTTCTTTACTGCTTGCTCGATATACAGATTGAATGACATCGGGGATAGGCTACAACCCTGTCCCACTTCCTTCCTAACCACTGCCTCCCTTTCATGCCCTTGACTCTTATAAATGTCATCTGGTTTCTGTACAAATTGTAAACAGCCTTTCGCTCCCTGTATTTGACCCCTGCCACCTTCAGAATTTGAAAGAGAGTATTCCAGTCAACATTGTCAAAAGCTTTCTCTGTCTACTAATGCTAGAAACGTAGGATTGCCTTTTCTTAATCTTTTTTCTAAGATAAGTCGTAGGGTCAATATTGCCTCACGTGTTCCAACATTTCTACGGAATCCAAACTGATCTTCCCCGAGGTGTGCTTCTACCAGTTTTTCCATTCGTCTGTAAAGAATTCGTGTTAGTATTTTGCAGCACCGGCTTATTAAACTGATAGTTCGGTAATTTTCACACCTGTCAACACCTGCTTTCTTTGGGATTGTAATTACTATATTCATCTTGAAGTCTGAGGGTATTTCGCCTGTCTCATACATCTTGTCACCAGATGGTAGAGTTTTGACAGGGCTGGCTCTCCCAAGGCTATCAGTAGTTCTAATGGAATGGTGTCTTCTCCCGGAGCCTTGTTTTGGCTTAGGTCTTTCAGTGCTCTGTCAAACTCTTCATGCAGTATCATATCTCCCTTTTCATCTTCATCTACATCCTCTTCCATTTCCATAATTTTGTTCTCAAGAACATCACCCTTGTATAGACCCTCTATGTACTCCTTCCACCTTTCTGCTTTCCCTTCTTTGCTCAGAACTGGGTTTCCATCTGAGCCCTTGATATTCATGCAAATGGTTCTCTTTTCTCCAAAGGTCTCTTTAATTTTCCTCTAGGCAGTATCTATCTTACCTCTAGTGATATGTGCCTCTACATCCTTACATCTGTCCTCTAACCATCCTTGCTTAGCCATTTTGCACTTCCTGTCTATCTCATTTTTGAGACGTTTGTATTTCATTTTGCCTGCTTCATTTACTGCATTTTTGTATTTTCTCCTTTCATCAATTAAATTCATTATCTCTTCCGTTACCCAAGGATTTCTATTAGCCCTCATCTTTTTACCTACGTGATCCTCGCCTGCCTTCACTATTTCATCTCTCAAAGCTACCCATTCTTCTTCTACTGTACTTCTTTCCCCCATTCTTGTCAATCGTTCCCTAATGCTCTCCCTGAAACTCTCTACAACCTCTGGTTCTTTCAGTTTGTCCAGGTCCCATCTCCTTAAATTCCCACCTTTCTTGCAGTTTCTTTAGTTTTAATCTACAGTTCATAATCAATAGAATGTGGTCAGCGTCCACATCTGCCCCTGGAAATGTCTTACAATTTAAAACCTGGTTCCTAAATCTCTGTCTTACCATTATATAATCTATCTGAAACCTGTCAGTATCTCCAGGCATCTTCTATATACACAACCTTCTTTTATGATTCTTGAACCAAGTGTTAGCTATGATTAAATTATGCTCTGTGCAAAATTCTACCAGACGGCTTCCTCTTTCATTCCTTACCCCCACTCCATACTCACCTATTACGTTTCCTTCTCTTCCTTTTCCTACTATCGGATTCCAGTCGCTTATGACTATTAAATTTTCGTCTCCCTTCACTATCTGAATAACTTCTTTTATCTCATCATACATTTCATCAATCTCTTCGTCATCTGCGGAGCTAGTTGGCATATAAACATGTACTACTGTGGTAGGTTCGGGCTTCGTATCTATCTTGGCCACATAAATGCGTTCATTATGCTGTCTGTAGTAGCTTACCCGCATTCCTATTTCCCTATTCATTATTAAACCTACTCCTGCATTGCCCCTATTTGATTTTGTATTTATAACCCTGCATTCACCTGACCAGAAGTCTTGTTCCTTCTGCACACTGAACTTCACTAATTCCCACTGTATCTAACTTTAACCTATCCATTTCCCTTTTTAAATTTTCTAACCTACCTGCCCGATTAAGGGATCTGACATTCCACGCTCCTACCCGTGGAACGCCAGTTTTCTTTCTCCTGATAACAACGTTCTCCTGAGTAGTCCCTGCCCGGAGATCCGAATGAGGGACTATTTTACCTCCGTAATATTTTACCCAAGAGGACGCCATTATCATTGAACCATACAGTAAAGCTGCATGCCCTCGGGAAAAATTACGGCCGTAGTTTCCATTTGCTATCAGCCGTTCGCAGTACCAGCACGGAAGGCCGTTTTGGTTAGTGTTACAAGGCCAGATCAGTCAATCATCCAGACTGTTGCCCCTGCAACTACTGAAAAGGCTGATGCCCCTCTTCAGAAACCACACGTTTGTCTGGCCTCTCAACAGATACCCCTCCATTGTGGTTGCACCTACGGTGCGGCTATCTGTATCGTTGAGGCACGCAAGCCTCCCCACCAACGGCAAGGTCCATGGGTCGTGTGAGGCATGTATATATAGATATATATACAGGTGAGAGAGGTAGGCCGTCTGGGAGTGAGCTGGGCTTTCTCGAAAATGGTGGATGTTGACAGCAGCAGATGGGGTCCTGGTGAAGATACAACAACTCTTTATTTATTACTTAGTAATTCATACAGTTCAGACTTCTTCTGATGGCGCTTCATTGTCCGGCGCGGTCCGCAGTTCCCTTGTAATACTCGGATGTCGTAGCTGCAGGTGTACGACAGTCGGCAGCCGGCGTGCACACACTGCTCGGGAGACAGAGCACTGCACTGGCGTCTCCGGTGTGTGAGGCGAGCTGAGACAGCTAATGTGAAAGATCGCGTCGTTCCAGTGGCACGGCGACAGCGCTGCCTGGAATTGAAGTCTGGATCGACGGCGAGGAGCAGGGACGGACGGATGACGCAATGTTGCCTGCGCTGGCTGAGCAGACCGGCAGAGGTCCCTCCGCCACGGTCCTGTGGCGGCAGAGTTCACAGGCAGACACACGGCAGGAGCTGGGCGTGGCCCACCGTGTCGAACATGTACTCAGCTGGACCAGTGTTTAAATGCTGGTTCTCTGCGCTGAATTCGCGGAAGGGCTGCATTTGTGGGCCGCTGCAACCATCGACAACAAGACAATGACCCGTGTCCGGGGTTTAGAGGAACGGAAAGTTCCAAATGATTGGAGAAGAGCACAGGTAGTCCCAGTCTTCAAGAAGGGTCGTCGAGCAGATGCGCAAAACTATAGACCTATATCTCTGACGTCGATCTGTTGTAGAATTTTAGAACATGTTTTTTGCTCAAGTATCATGTCGTTTCTGGAAACCCAGAAGCTACTCTGTAGGAATCAACATGGATTCCGGAAACAGCGATCGTGTGAGACCCAACTCGCTTTATTTGTTCATGAGACCCAGAAAATATTAGATACAGGCTCCCAGGTAGAGGCTACTTTTCCTCGACTTCCGGAAGGCGTTCGATACAGTTCCGCACTGTCGCCTCACAAACAATGTAAGAGCCTACGGAATATCAGACCAGCTGTGTGGCTGGATTGAAGAGTTTTTAGCAAACAGAACACAGCATGTTGTTCTCAATGGAGAGACGTCTATAGACGTTAAAGTAACCTCTGGCGTGCCACAGGGGAGTGTTGTGGGACCATTGCTTTTCACAATATATATAAATGACGTAGTAGATAGTGTCGGAAGATCCATGCAGCTTTTCGCGGATGATGCTGTAGTATACAGAGAAGTTGTAGTATTAGAAAATTGTAGCGAAATGCAGGAAGATCTGCAGCGGATAGGCACTTGGTGCAGAGAGTGGCAGCTGACCCGCAACATAGACAAATGTAATGTATTGCGAATACATATAAAGAATGATGCTTTATTGTATGATTATATGATAGCGGAACAAACACTGGTAGCAGTTACTTCTGTAGAATATCTGGGAGTTTGCGTGCGGAACGATTTGAAGTGGAATGATCATATAAAATTAATTGTTGGTAAGGCGGGTACCAGGTCGAGATTTATTGGGAGAGTCTTTAGAAAATGTAGTCCATCAACAGAGGAGGTGGCTTACAAAACACTCGTTCGACCTATACTTGAGTATTGCTCATCAGTGTGGGATCCGTACCAGGTCGGGTTGACGGAGGAGATAGAGAAGATTCGAAGAAGAGCGGCGCGTTTCGTCACAGGGTTATTTGGTAACCGTGATAGCGTTACTGAGATGTTTAGCAAACTCAAGTGGCAGACTCTGCAAGATGGGCGCTCTGCATCGCGGTGTAGCTTGCTGTCCAGGTTTCGAGAGGGTGCGTTTCTGGATGAGGTATCGAATATATTGCTTCCCCCTACTTATACCTCCCGAGAAGATGACGAATGTAAAATTAGAGAGATTCGAGCGCGCACGGAGGCTTTCCGGCAGTCGTTCTTCCCGCGAACCATATGCGACTGGAACAGGAAAGGGAGGTAATGACAGTGGCACGTAAAGTGCCCTCCGCCACACACCGTTGGGTGGCTTGCGGAGTATAAATGTAGATGTAGATGTATCGTCGACGACGTGGAAGTCAAACAAGCTGGAGTGGCTTCTGGGAAGGCTGACTCCAGGGATCTGACACGTAGGATGGTGTCACGGAAGTCTTTACGCTAGTTAGGGGTCCTCTTCAAGCAGTGGCTTTGGGCGGCTGCGGCCAATGTCCTTAATTCGCCGCTCGTGTTCCGACTACACGGCAGCCGATCACGCAGTTCACTGACTGGCACGCGCTGCCCGGCTGCGGCCGCGTTGCAGCGCTGGGCTTCGACATCTACTCCAGTTCCTCCTATAGTGTTAGCCCGTTACAATCTGCTCCACTCTGCGAAGAAAACCCCCTCTCGAATTTTACTGAAATAGAAACACTATATAATTTACACGTTTATACTTAGTGTTTGTTCCTCCACTCACGGTATCGCATGGTACGTTATTCATCTGCCTTCAGTAGCAATTATCAACACTTTCCCAAAACCACCAACGAGTTAGGTAGCGCAATGGTTAGCACACTGGACTCGCATTCAGGAGGACGATGGTTTAAACCCGCGTCCGGCCATCCTGATATATGTTTTCCGAGATAACCTAAATCGCTTCAGGTAAATGCCGGGATGGTTCCTTTGAAAGGGCATCCAACCAAAACCACTGACTCTATGCGTTCTAATTTCCATATTGTTTACATTTGTCCTGTTAGCAGCTATGCCATTCCTCTCGGGTAGGGCAATGGGAATCAGGAAGGCATTCTAACCTTCTTATTTTCAGCTTGCTATATTCGCGTCCCCCACATTCGCCTATTGCTTACATTACATTCAACTATAAAAAAAGGCACACAAACAATATGACAAACAATATCCGGCGCTAATATTAAAAAGCCACATACTTCATCACCTGTACACTTCTCTTTCCGTTAAGCTATACTGTGTCTTTATCACTGCGAAAGAAGTGACCTACGCAACCAGAATGATTTGTGCACTGCCCTATTACTTAGCGATACTGGCCTGTATGAAGTCTGTGGTTTGCACACTGTCCTTATGCTCTACATCCTATACCTTAGCAATTCGGAAAAGCTTATTTACAACTGTAGGGGATCCATGTTAACTTTGCTTCGGTCGCGGCTTCAAGATAACCTGATTTTGGGAATCTATATGAACTCTTTTCGTCACAGTACCTCGAGAAACGTACGTAATACTTCATGATACTTATAATTATAATTTGTCGTTTTAATAATAAATCACCAATACTCCACATGAAACCTTAATAGCTCCAAAAACAGATACCTCTCATTCTGAGAGAAAACCGTAATCCAGTGGCCTCGCTTCAACAGCTCCACGATACCACTGGCTGAGCCACAGGTGGTATAATGGGTTCATCTCTGCTGTACAGAAACCTAACATTTTCCCAGCCAGAGTGACAAATATTCATTTTTAGGGTTCCGTTCCTCAATCGATAAAAATGGAACCCTTACAGTGTCACTTTTTTGTCTGTTTGTCTGTCTCTCTGTCTGTAAGACTGTCAAAAACCCTTTTACTCAGGAACGTGTGGGTGTATCACGCTGAAATTTGTACCATACAGAAGCTTATGGTCCCTTGGCGCTGTAATAAATTGAAGCTTCCAATTCAGAGCAACCAATAGATACGGCCATTTATGTCAAATATCTTAATACTCGCAAACTCACTCATCAAAACCTATGGGTTACTTCCTATTGGCCTAGAATCATGAAATTTGGCAAAAAGGATTTTCAAAATAAATTGCAAAACGATTTAGAAAAGATGGTGCGAAAATTGGCAGTTGACCCTAAATAACGAAAAGTGTTAGGTCATCCACATGAGTGCTAAGAGGAATTCGTTTAACTTCGATTACACGATAAATCAGTCTAATCTAAAAGCCGTAAATTCAACTAAATACATAGGTATTACAATTACGAACAACTTAAATTGGAAGGAACACAGAAAATGTTGTGGGGAAGGCTAATCAAAGACTGCGTTTTGTTAGCAGGACACTTAGAAAATGTAACAGATCTACTAAGGAGACTGCCTACACTACGCTTATCCGTCCTCTTTTAGAATACTGCTGCGCTGTGTGGGATCCTTACCAGATACGACTGACGGAGTACATCGAAAAAGTTCAAACAAGGGCAGCACGTTTTGTATTATCGCGACACATGGGAGAGAGTGTCACAGAAATGATACAGGATTTGGGCTGGGCATCATTAAAAGAATGGCGTTTTTCGCTGCGACGGAGTTTTCTCGCGAAATTCCAATCACCAACTTTCTCCTCCGAATGCGAAAATATTTTGTTGACACCGACCTACATAGGGAGAAACGATCACCACGATAAAATAAGGGAAATCAGAGCTCGTGCGAAAAGATATAGGTGTTCGTCCTTTCCGCGCGCTATACGAGAATGGAATAATAGTAAATTGTGAAGGTGGTTCGATGAACACTCTGTCAGGCACTTAAATGTGATTTGCAGAGTATCCATGTAGATATAGACGTAGATGTAGTGCAGTACAGTAAAAGCAAAAAATCCGAAAACTGTAAATTTTAATTATATAATACGAAGAAAGAATTATTTATGTCATTTCTCATCTGACTCTGTCTCTTCGTCCCCTTTTTCGTTCTTTCATCGCGCTATACGAGAATGGAATAACAGAAAATTGTGAAGCTGGTTCGATGAACACTCTGTCAGGCACTTAAATGTGATTTGCAGAGTATCCATGTAGATATAGATGTGTATGTAGTGAAGTACAGTAAAAGCAAAAAATCCGAAAACTGTAAATTTTAATTATATAATGCGAAGAAAGAATTATTTTTGTCATTTCTCATCTGACTCTCTGTCTTTTCGTCCCCTTTTTCATAGGAAGGGGTAGACATATCAGGTTGAAATTTATATCATATAGTAAGGTCTACGGTCTCTTGGTGGTAGACTAAAGATTAGCTTCTAAGTCAATGTAATCAAAAGTAACAGCCATTTATGTCTGATATTTTGAACTTTTCAAACTCATTCATCAAACCTATAGGGTACTCCCGTTCATCTGTTATGACGACATTTGGTAAAACTTATGGTTTCACAGTACAAGTAAAGAGAAAAATCTGAAAACTGCTAATTTGTGATTATATCACACTAAAAAATAGTTTCTTTTGTCATTTGTTATCCGACATCAAACTTGAAATTACAACAATCTGTAGTTTTCTGCATTCAGGCTGACTTGGTCACAATGTCAAAAGTTAAACATCGTACAAGGAATGAATCTTATTGTTTATATAATGTGTTTCCGAATTTATCCATCAGATATCCATGAGCGATTTTGCATGTAGATATGGCGCTTCGACTTGTATATGGAACGAGCATTTGCAGACTAGTCATTCCTTTCCTGACGTTTGATTTTTACGATTGCGACCCAGTCAGCCCGAATGGAGAATAATGATTATTATAACAATGATCACCTGTCTCCTGCACGACTATCTGTCACGTTTATATTACTTATAGAAAGTAAAATATTCTCGAAAATCTTGGAGTCCTTGGGACCGATATCTTGCCAGTGCCAGTGTCGATAACGGGCAAAAATGGTAGCGATTCACGATTTCTGGAATGGAAGAACGGTTATATACATAATTAATTTTATACGGAACGCACAGTGCACGAGTCCCACTCGCACCTGGCCAATATTTATTTATATACGTTTATATACATCATTGTTCAACTTTGTTACGAAAAATCTCGGCACGCTCTTGAACGATTTACTTCAGATTTTTACATGATGCTCTGATGAACATTCGGATTTACATGTAAAATCGTGAAGTAATTCATCGAGAACTTCTGAGATTTTTGCTAACAACAAATCTTTTTTATATATTAAATGTACATTTATATACTATGTATAATAAAAATCTCTGACCTTTGTCCATCTGCGTTTTTATTGGAACATCATTTAAAAATCTGAAGAAAATTGGTCAAGCACTTCTTGAGGTTTTCTGTAATAATGTTAAGCCAATAGTGTTTGTATATAGTAGCGTAGAATAGATGTATATACACTCCTGGAAATTGAAATAAGATCACCGTGAATTCATTGTCCCAGGAAGGGGAAACTATATTGACACATTCCTGGGGTCAGATACATCACATGATCACACTGACAGAACCACAGGCACATAGACACAGGCAACAGAGCATGCACAATGTCGGCACTAGTACAGTGTATATCCACCTTTCGCAGCAATGCAGGCTGCTATTCTCCCATGGAGACGATCGTAGAGATGCTGGATGTAGTCCTGTGGAACGGCTTGCCATGCCATTTCCACCTGGCGTCTCAGTTGGACCAGCGTTCGTGCTGGACGTGCAGACCGCGTGAGACGACGCTTCATCCAGTCCCAAACATGCTCAATGGGGGACAGATCCGGAGATCTTGCTGGCCAGGGTAGTTGACTTACACCTTCTAGAGCACGTTGGGTGGCGCGGGATACATGCGGACGTGCATTGTCCTGTTGGAACAGCAAGTTCCCTTGCCGGTCTAGGAATGGTAGAACGATGGGTTCGATGACGGTTTGGATGTACCGTGCACTATTCAGTGTCCCCTCGACGATCACCAGTGGTGTACGGCCAGTGTAGGAGATCGCTCCCCACACTATGATGCCGGGTGTTGGCCCTGTGTGCCTCGGTCGTATGCAGTCCTGATTGTGGCCCTCACCTGCACGGCGCCAAACACGCATACGACCATCATTGGCACCAAGGCAGAAGCGACTCTCATCGCTGAAGACGACACGTCTCCATTCGTCCCTCCATTCACGCCTGTCGCGACACCACTGGAGGCGGGCTGCACGATGTTGGGGCGTGAGCGGAAGACGGCCTAACGGTGTGCGGGACCGTAGCCCAGCTTCATGGAGACGGTTGCGAATGGTCCTCGCCGATACCCCAGGAGCAACAGTGTCCCTAATTTGCTGGGAAGTGGCGGTGCGGTCCCCTACGGCACTGCGTAGGATCCTACGGTCTTGGCGTGCATCCCTGCGTCGCTGCGGTCCGGTCCCAGGTCGACAAGCACGTGCACCTTCCGCCGACCACTGGCGACAACATCGATGTACTGTGGAGACCTCACGCCCCACGTGTTGAGCAATTCGGCGGTACGTCCACTATACGCCCTCGCTCAAAGTCCGTCAACTGCACATACGGTTCACGTCCACGCTGTCGCGGCATGCTACCAGTGTTAAAGACTGCGATGGAGCTCTGTATGTCACGGCAAACTGGCTGACACTGACGGCGGCGGTGCACAAATGCTGCGCAGCTAGCGCCATTCGACGGCCAACACCGCGGTTCCTGGTGTGTCCGCTGTGCCGTGCGTGTGATCATTGCTTGTACAGCCCTCTCGCAGTGTCCGGAGCAAGTATGGTGGGTCTGACACACCAGTGTCAATGTGTTCTTTTTTCCATTTCCAGGAGTGTATTTTTATATGAAACATACTTTACGAAATTTGTAGTCTAAGTCTATCAGGACGTTTATTAGGGTACTGTGTAAACACCTGAAGTAAATTAGTCAAGAACTTTCAGAGATTTTTGCTAACAACATTTTTCATTTATGTATTGTATATATTTATATACTATATATAACAAAAATGTATAGCCTATGTGCATTCGAACATTTATTACAGCTTTTCACATGAAAAGGAAAAACTGATGAACTTTCACCTAATTACAGAAACGTTCTGCTTTTATAAAGTCTCATTAAAAATAACAATAAATTTGAATGGAATATCTGTAAGTCCCAACATTATTTATGAAGCCAGTAATCAACTGATATAGCTATCTATGGACAAGTAGCAATTGTTTTGAAAGCAATTGATGAAATACTGTTAACACCAGGTAGATTTCAGGATTTAACAAAAACACTCGACGCGGTATACCACAGAGCTCTCCTAAACAAGCCAGTATGCTGTGACATTAGGAGGCAACCAAATGAATGAATTCAGTCATATGCCACCAATCACAAACAAGAACTAAACCTCAGATAGGTAGAAGTATTATCACTAATGGCTTCTGAATGTTTGTCAGTACAGTGCTGAATCATCAATGAGCTACCTCAAGGATCAGTGATAGGAACAGTTTTTTCCTAATTTTATATCAATTATCTTGGCATGTATGTAGGCTCTTATAACACATCTGCTTGTTGATGCCACAAAATTATTATTAAAAGTAGCGAAAAAGAAGATATCCAGCATGAAGTAACCTCTCATGCAAGCCTGCATAGTAAAAGATCAACTACAAAACAGCTCATAACAAACAACAGGAAAATAGTACAACAAATCTCCACATCAGTGAAAATAACATCCTGCAATATCCTGATGTCATCTTTAATATCCATCCCCTTGTAAATAAGCAGACAATGAAGTTTGTTGGCATTTGAATACAAAAAAATTTGAATGCAGTAAAGAATCGATTATTTCCACTTTTAAGGGCCCTAAAAGAACGCATAAATGAACATTCATTAACAAGTGCTTACTGAGCATATTTTAATGACCCTTGAAATATGGCATCAAATTATGGGGTACTCTCCCAGCAGTTAAGGGCCCTCAGAGTCCAAAAGTGCAATTTAGGTTATTACAGGGAGCAGAGCTAGACAGTCATTAAACCATTGTTTAAAACACTGCAAGAGCTGTCATTACGACACATTACATAGTGGCATTTCATACTCATTGGCTCGACTAATTACCTCACACAGTGTATTTGTATGATCAATTGTACTGAAACCTCTGCAGAATCTAGCTTGTTCTATGGGCTGTGCGGTTTCCACCACCATTTTAAAGCGATTTATCAGGACTTTAGTGAAAACTTTATATATAACAGAAAGTAAGCTAATGGGGCGGTAGTTCTTCAGATCGTGAAGACTTCCTTCTTATGTAGTAAGATTATGTTTGCTTTGTTCCAGCAGGTTGGGAAGCTCCCGTTCTGTATACACGAAGTAAAGATTTTAGCCAGATGTTTACAGCTTTTCTTGTTTCTTTGGGGAGGATTTTTGGGGCTTCATCATGGTTCATGTGTTCTTTCATATAATTTACTATAGAAATTCTTCACATTCTTAAGAATTTCTTCCTTTTCGGTTATGCGCCCATTATCACCGTCAATTGCTATGATTTCGTTTTTACCAATCATAAGCTTCTGTTTAGCTTTCTTGCAGCTCCTTTCATTCTCTAATGCTAATTTGAAGGTGTTTTCATTGTATTTTGTATGTCGGCTTTCATACTCTTCCTTATACAGTTACACAGTTCTGAATATTCTGTCTTGTCACAAGAAGTTTTGATTTTCATCTCTCGTCTTTTTATGAGTGAAGCTTCGGTTTTCGCCCTTAACTTTCCTGGTTGTTTAGTAATTGTTGTCAGTCCACCTATTTGTTTTGCAGTTTCCATTACCTTTTCAGCTAGATTTTCTTCTGTTGACTCTTCTAATCTCACTCGAAGGGCTTACTGAAAATCCTTTTGCCTTTCGTTCAATTTATTCACACGTATAATTTCTTTCTTCTGTGATATGTATTCTTCGTTCTTGTTCAGTATTAATGTTTATTTTTGCTCTTACAGGTCTATGGTCACTACCAGTATTAAATTGATTTAAAACCGAAACATCTTTGATTATTTTGGTGTGATTTGAGATGATAAAGTCTACTTCATTGTGGGTCTCATGATTTGGTCTTCTCCGTGTCCATTTCCTATTAGGGTGTTTCTTAAAAAAGGAGTTCATGATGAATAATTTATTTTCTTCCGCAAATTGAACCAGCCTTTCACCCCCTTTCGTTCCTCTCATCGATTCCATGGCAGCCTACTGAGACATCACCCTGGTTTTTGATACCAACCTTGGCATTAAGTCCTTAATTACCAGTTTCAAGTGGCAGTCTCGTCCATTGTTATGTGCATTTTTTACTTCTTCGTGAAATGCTTCTACTTGATCATCCGCATAGCTTGCTGTAGGAGTGTATACTTGGACTATTTGTAGTTTGTACCTTTTTGATATTTTAATAACAAGACTTGCTACTCTACCTGATGTTCCATCTATTATTGATACTTTGTCTTCTACCTCTTTATTCATTAGGAAACCACACCCTTTGTTCTGACCTCGTTCTGCCCTCTTCTTCTCCGAAGTGATACAGAAGTTTTCCTGACTTCAGAGTTCCCCTTTACGACGTACTTCACTCAGACCAACTACAGTCCATTTTATTCTCTTCGTGTCTTCTTCAATTTCGCTTAGTCTGTATTCACCCACAAGTGACCTGCAGTTATGTGTGCAAATGTACAGAGATCTGGCGTTTTCCTCTTTAATGGTTTTCTGTTTGTGTGACGCTAAAGCAGCCCCCTCCCGGAGATCCAATAGTTGGAGGATTTATCCGGAATCTTTTGTATTAGCGGTACTCATCATAATAATGAGTCTTAAAGGTTCGCTTCAGAACGGATTGGCGATACTATTTCGAGGCGGCCCCTAACCTGGGGTACAGACGCCCTTGGCTGGCCGCCCCTCTTGAGTACAGACCTTATCGCTAGTTTTGGTCCATCACGGGTATATGATTTCCCCGGTACCACCCATATCTGGGAGGCTTCCCCCTATCCGCCAACTGGGGAGACGCTCGATGGGGGACTATAGTTCAATTCTTTTATCTTGGCGGCTCGCACATGCCCGCCCAGACGCGGGAGATTGCTGCGTTGCCAGTTGCACACAACTCACGCGCCAAGAGAAGCAGCACCGTAGTATAGCATAGTTCGCAAGCTTATGTTTAGGGGGTAGCACGCAGTTCATGAAGTAAAGCCACCACTGCCGCATGAACCCTTTCGCTGCTACAGACACGTGCTCCGTGCATTCCGCGCTGTGCGCGATTTTGTCACTGCACTACCCGCCTGTGCTGACACATGGTGTTCCGACTGCTTTGATACACTTGTCATTCAATTCCACAAAAACTATTTGGCACAAAAATTAGATTTTTACACATCTTCTTGACTGATACCTTCCCCCCATAAATGACTTAATTTTGTTTCGATGTTCAATTTTATGTGAAACTTAGGTACCTTGTCCACATTTCATTCTCAACATTGTGGCAACTAAAATCGACCATACGGAAAGTATACGCTATGGACTTTTACCTCTGCAAACTCTTCAAAATTTCGTGCAATGGTTTACTATATTTAATGCTGCACAATAACTGGGTTGAACATCGAAACAAAATTAAGTCATTTATGGGGGGGAAGGTATCAGTCAAGAAGATGTGTGAAAATCTAATTTTTGGGCCAAATAGTTTTTGTGAAATCAAATAATAAGTGTGTCAAAGCAGTGGGAAGCAGTGATGACAAAATCGCGCACAGCGCGGAATGCGGGGAGCACGTGTCTGCAGCAGCGAAAGGGTTAAAGAAGAGACAAAGCACTAGAAATTTCAAAAAATTGTATTCAAACGAATAAAATTCGTGAAGCAAGACACTTCGATATTGTTTTTAAATGAAGAAAATAATAAGCACTACACAAGATTTTAACTCTACACCTTTCGCTCACTGACCCAACGCCTTAACCGTTACGCTACCACAACTCGTCCTACAGTGTAACACCACGAGGCGTCTAACAATTCCTCACACTTCGTCGAAGTAGGATAGGAAATAAACAATTACCGCTGTTCTTTATTGCGAAAAAGCTGTCCGTGAGATTGATACAAACACTTTTCCTTGCTATCGCCTGAATTAGGAGTCTTATTGCTCATTTGGTTTAATTAATTAATAGAATACGAAGCAATTGGTATAAAGAATGCTTTTTCCAAACTTTCTATAAAAGAATATTTGCTATCAAGACACTGCTTTTGTTCTATTACTTTATTTATGACTGAACGTTTCTAAAACTGAAGACTCTCGTCCGTGCTCTGCTCTGCAGTCGAGATCTGGCAACGTCGTTCTCTGTTCATTGGCTGACTGTGTTTTGTGACGTCAGATGCGCAGAACGAACCTAAACTCGGCCGCCAACATATATGACGTGCACTTTAGCAACCCCGCAAAACAAGTGCAGGAAAATTCCAGGCTACACTATAGGTCTATCTACTAGCATAATCTTTATCTGGCATTCACTTTCGTTAGTTGCACCATTTCTCAACAGGGTGTAAAATTTTTCTCAGAGCAAATTAGGTTCTCGGTTCATTTCTTCGATCATAAGTATGTTATATATCCACATCATGAGAACCAAGGTACTTAGAACATAATACGAACTTCAGCCAACAGATCGCACATGGCGTTGGATGTTACATGCAACTTTTAGTTGCTGTTTGCTATTTCCAACTGTTAGTTACAATTGAAGTGGTAATTAGCAAGAACGCCTGCAAGCGGTATACATCGAACGCGCGACTGTCATGGAACGAGATATCGATTCAGTTTGCAGCAGTCGGGACTACTACGACAAAAGTCGTTCGATGTGTATTTCGGACTGTCACTCTCTCGATGTATATCGCTTGAAGCGTTCTTGGAAATTACCGAAATGGTTAATGCTCGTTTCACAACAATTCCCGCAAAAGAGACTTTATTTTGACGTCATACATACTTATACATACATACATTAATCCTTGTTCCATAAATCATAAATACGATACTTCGTAGTGGTACGTAACGTGCAACTTTAAAATAAGTTTTCTTTACACTAAATAATAATTTTTTTTACAGTTACTACTTCATATATGAGTATTCATCTGTTGAGTAGAAGGAGTTGCAAATCAGAAATTCTTACAATTTGCTTTTAAATGTTTATTGGCTATCTGTCAGACTTTTAATACTATTTAGCAAATGACCAAAGATTTTTGTGGCACCATAATTCACCTCTTTCTGTGCCAAAGTGAGATTTAATCCAGAATAGTGAAGATCATCCTTTCTTCTAGTGTTGTAGCTATGCACGTTGCTGTTGTTTTTGAATTTGAATGGGTTATTAATGACAAATTTCATAAGTGAATATATGTATTGCGAAGGTACAATGAATATCCCAAGTTCCTTAAATAAATGTCTGCAAAGTGATCTTGGATGGGCTCTGGCTATTATTCTGATTACAGGCTTTTGTGCAATTAATCCTTTTTCTCTTAATGACGAATTGCCCCAAAATATGATGCCATATGAAAGCAGTGAATGAAAATGAGCATAGTAGACTAATTTACTGACAAGTTTATCACCAAAATTTACAATAACCCTAATAGCAAAAGTAGCTGAACCCAACTGTTTCAGCAGATCATCAATGTGATTCTCCCAATTCAATTTCTAATCAATGCACACACCCAGAAATTTTGAGTACTCTGCCTCTGGCTATTATTCTGATTACAGGCTTTTGTGCAATTAATCCTTTCTCTCTTAATGACGAATTGCCCCAAAATATGATGCCATATGACAGCAGTGAATGAAAATGAGCATAGTAGACTAATTTACTGACAAGTTTATCACCAAAATTTACAATAACCCTAATAGCAAAAGTAGCTGAACCCAACCGTTTCAGCAGATCATCAATGTGATTCTTCCAATTCAATTTCTCATCAATGCACACACCCAGAAATTTTGAGTACTCTGCCTTAGGAACAGACTTCTGCTCATAGTCTGTATTTTTTAATGGTGTTATGCCATTTACTATGCAGAATTGTATAAACTGTGTTTTCTCAAAGTTTAGTGGGAGTCCATTTGCAGAGAACCACTTAATAATTTTCTGAAAGACATTATTTGCAATTTCCTCAGCTGATTCTTGCTTGTTGGGTGTGGTTACTATTACTATACTTGTATCATCAGCAAAAAAATAAATAAAAAAACTGGCTTTGCATATTCATGAATATAGAGTGTCAAGTCGTTAATATATATTAAGAACAATAAGGGACCCAAGACTGAACCCTTTGGGACACCGTTCTTGATACCTCCCCAGTTAGAGGACTCTGCTGGCAGCATCTATCTGTACTGTTAATTTCAACCTTCTGCATTCTTCCAGTTAAGTATGAATTAAAACATTTGTGCACTGTCCCACTCATACCACAATACTTAAGCTTATCTAGAAGATATCGATGACCGCATGATCTGCTATTGACTTTCGTTAGCATTCGATACGTGCGTCCCACAGGATTTTATGTGCGCTTATTGGGGACTTACAAAAACATATCATTCTTGGACTGAATTATTATAATTATTGCTGCAGTAAAATCTAACGCGGTGATGTATAGACGGTGAATGCTCTCTTAGGCGTGAGTTGTCGTCGTCAATAACATACAAATTAAGAAAGAAACACGTTTGTTTTTTAATTTGCAATATGCCGTTTCCTTGTAATGGGGCATAGAAAATTTATCGCAAACACATCATCATTATCACTAAATGTCACTGAATAAAGCATCAACGATACAAGCCTTCAATATAGAATATGATAACAAAGACCGCATTTAAACATCGCACATTTAAGTACTAGCTAGCGTAATGATTAACGACAGTTCGCCACTTACCTTTACTGAAGGAATTTTGTTACTTTTTGAAGACAGAAAACGACGAAATCCTATTTATGTCTTCACTTCCAAATTATTATTTTATTTTCTGTGCACAACAAAGGCACTGAAGCCTGGCCGATGAAGTCACTTTTGGTGTGAGAAAGGACAGGATGTAAGGGGAGATAAAATAAATAAAGAAATGTAACTCTTTCTTTCTGGAGACAAACGTTGTCGGTTCGCATCCCGTTACATGCAGTTTTTTTAATGTTCGCGTTGTTAACAGGTTCTGTTCTTTCTTATGAATGTAACACAAGTATGTTCTGTAGTATTGGATTTTATTTACATTCAGTCTGATCTGAGAACGAAGGATGAAATAAATTCTTAGTGATTTCCGAATATGTGATTATGCAGGAACCAAAGAGGACAGCTTCAGTACCTGCAACTGAAACGAGCAGCAATACAATTCACATTCTACATTCTCGCCAATATTTGGCTCTGTATCCGAATACCTGCCGCCTTTCGAGTGTGTGGTTAGGCAGGAACCTAAGGGGAGAGCCTTAATTGCTGCGACTGAAACAAGAAGCAACAAAATTCATGTTTCCTTTTTCACTAATATTCGGCTCTTCATTTACGAATATGTGGCGATTTCCAAGTAAGTTTGAACCTAAGAGTACGGTCTCAAATGTTGCGACTCAAACGGGTTGCAATAAAATTTGTATTTTTCATTCTGACAAATATTTGTCTCCTTATTTCAGAATATGTAGCGACTTCCATGTGTTGTTAGGCAGGAAACTAAGAGGACAACTGAAATTGCTGCGAGTGAATAGAGGAGCAATAATATTCATATTCTCCCTTGTCACAAACTCGATAGCCGATCATGTTCGGATATAAAGAGCAAAATATTTGTGCAAAGGCAGAATATGAATTTTATTGCAGCTCGTTTTAGTCGCAGCATTCAAAGCTGTAGGCCTACTCTTAGGTACCTGCCTAACCACAGACTTGGAAACTCCTAAAATAGTCATTTCATCCTTCGTTCTCAAGTCAGACGGAATGTAAATAACACCGAATTCAGCAGAACATAATTGTATCATATTCATAAGAAAATCTCAGAATGTGTTAACAACGGTAACATGAAAAAAAGAAATGAATGTGGTGGGATGTGAACCTACTTTAGCAGTTAATCAAGTAATGTTTGTCTCTTGTCTTGGTTACCACATTCTTTCATGAAGCTTATATCGATGATAATTGATTAATGATAATGGTGACGTATTTGTGATAAATTTTCAATGCTCCGTTACTTTGAAACGGCATGCTGCAAATTATGAAACAAGTGTGTTTCATGCTTTAGTTGTAAATTATTGACGACTGTAACTCATTCCTGAGAGAAGACTCTTATATGAAGGAATTGTTGTTGTTGTGGTTGTTATGGTCTTCAATCCAGAGACTGGTTTGATGCAGCTCTCCATGCAACTCTAACCTGTGCAAGCTTCTCCATCTCCAACCTAACCACTGCAACCTACATCCTTTTGATCTGCTTACTACATTCATCTACGTTATTTACCCTTTACGCTGCCCTCCAATACTAAATTGGTGATCCCTTGATGCCTCAGAACATGTCCCACCAACCGATGCCTATCTTCTAGTCAAGTTGTGCTACAAACCCCTGTTCTCCCCAATTCTATTCAGTACCTCCTCGTTAGTTACGTGATCTACCCATTTAATCTTCAGCATTCTTCTGTGGCATCACATTTCGAAAGCTTCTATTCTCTTCTTGTACAAACTATTTATCATCCATGTGTCACTTCCATACGTAAAAAAATGGCTCTGGGCACTATGGGACTTAACATCTGAGGTCATCAGTCCCCTAGAACTTAGAACTACTTAAACTTAACTAACTTAAGGACATCACACACATCCATGCCCGAGACAGGATTCAAAACTGCGACCGTAGCGGTCGCGCGGTTCCAGATTGTAGCGCCTAGAACCGCTCGGCCGCTCCGGCCGGCACTTCCATACATCGCTACACTCCACACAAGTACTTTCAGAAAAGAATTCCTGACGCTTAAACCTATAATCGATGTTAACAAACTTCTCTTCTTCAGAAACGCTTTCCTTGCCATTGCAGGTCTACATTTTATATCCTCTCTACTTCGACCATCATAGGTTATTTTGCTCCCAAATAGCAAAACTTATCTGCTACTTTAAATGTGTCATTTCCTAACCTTATTCTCTCAGTATCACCTTATTTAATGTGGCTACATTCCATTGTCCTCGTTTTGATGAAGTTCATCTTATATCCTCCTTTCAAGACACTGTCCATTTCGTTCAACTGCTCTTCCAAGTCCTTTGCTGTCGCTGACAGAATTACAATGTCATCGGCAAACCTCAAAGTTTTTATTTCTTCTCCATGTATTTTAATTCCTACTCCGAATTTTTCTTTTGTTTCCTTTACTGCTTGCTCAATATATACATTGAATAACATCGGAGATGGGCAACAACCCTGTCTCACTCCCTTCCCAGCCACTGCTTTCCTTTCATGCCTGTCGACTCTTATATCTGTAAAAATTGTGCATAGCCTTTCACTCCCTATATTTGACCCCTGTCACATTCAGAATTCGAAAGAAAGTACTCCAATCAACACTGTCAGAAGCTTTCTCTAAGTCTACAAATGCTAGAAACGTAGATTTGCCTTTCCTTATCTATTTTCTAAGTTAAGTCGTAGGGTCAGTATTGCCTCACACGTTACAACATTTCTATGGAATCCAAACTGATCTTCCCCAGGGTCGGCTTCTACCAGTTTTTCCATTCGTCTGTAAAGAATTCGTGTTAGGAATTTGCAGCTGTGGCTTATTAAACTGATAGTTCAGTATTTTTCAGATTTGTCAACACCTGATGTCTTTGGAAGGGGAACTATTATATTCTTCTTGAAGTCTGGGGGTATTTCGATTGTCTCATAGATATTGCTCACCAGATGGTAGAGTTTTGTCATGGATGGTTCTCCTAAGGCTATCAGTAATTCTAATGGAATGTTGTCTACTTCCGGAGCCTTGCTTCGACTTAAGTCTTTCAGTGCTCTGTCAAACGTTACACGCAATATCATATCTCGGATTTCATCTTCATCTACGTCCTCTTCCGCTTCCATAATATTCCCCTTAAATACATAGCTCTTGTATAGACCCTTTGTATACTCCTTCCATCTTTCTGCTTTCCGTTCTTTGCTTAGGACTGGTTTTCTGTCTGAGCTCTTGATATTGGTACAGGTTATTGTCTTCTTTCCAAAGGTCTCTTTAATTTTCCTGTAGGCAGTATCTGTCGTACTCATAGTGATGTGTGCCTCTACATCCTTATATTTGTCCTCCAGCCATCCTTGCTCAGCTATTTTCCACTTCCTGTCGAGCTCATTTTTGAGACGTTTGTATTCCTTTTTGCCTGCATCATTCACTGCATTTTTATATTTCCTCCTTTAATCAATTAAATTCAACATCTTTTCTGTTGCCCAAGGATTTCTACGAGCCCTCGTCTTTTTACCTACTTAATCCTCTGCTGCCTTCACTATTTCATCTCTCAAAGTTACCCATTCTTCTTTTTCTGTATTTCTTCCTCCGTTTTTTTTTCAGTCGTTTCCTAATGCTCCCCTCGAAACTCTGTACAACCTCTGGTTCGATCAGTTTATCCAGATCCCATCTCCTTAAATTCCTACCTTTTTGTAGTTTCTTCGGTTTTAAATTACAATTAATAACCAATAAACAGTGCCCCTGGAAATGTCTTACAGTTTAAAACCTGGTTCCTAAATCTCTGTCTTACCATTCAGTAATCTATCTGAAACCTTCCAGTGTTTCCAGGCCTTTTCGACGTATACAGTCGTCTTTTATGATTCTTAAACCAAGCGTTAGATGTGGTTAAGTTATACACTGTGCAAAATTCTACCAGGCTACTTCCTCTTTCATTCCTTACTCCCAGTCCATATTCACCTGCTACTTTTCCTTCTTTTCCTTTGCTTACTACTGAATTCCAGTCCCCCATGACTATTAAATTTTCGTCTCCCTTCACCCCTATCTGAATAATTTCTTTTATTTTATCGTACATTATATCAATCTCTTCGTCATCTGCGGAACTTATTGGCGTATACCTACTTCTACTACTGTGGTAGGCGTGGGCTCCGTGTCTGTCTTGGCTACAATAATGCGTTCACCATGTTGTTCTTTGTAGCTTACCCACGTTCCCATTTTCTTATTCATTATTAAACCCACTCCCGCAATACCCCTATTTGATTTTGTATTTATAGCGCTGTATTCACCTGACCAGAAGTCTTGTTCCTCCTGCCACCGAACTTCACTAATTCCCACTATATAAAACTTTAATCTATCAATTTCCCTTTTTAAATTTTCTAACCTACCATCCCGATTGAGAGATCTGACCTTCCACGCTCAGATCCACAGAACGCCACTTTTGTTTCTCCTGATAACGACGTCCTCTTGAGTAGTCCCCGCCCGGAGATGAAGGCATTAACCATCGATAAATCGTTGTGTATAACATTGTATTATAGCAATAGTTATTGATGAATCGAATCATTCCAACACTTTTTTTAAGCAAAAAATCTTCGGAACGCTTGCATTAAGTCTTGTGAGAGTCCCGTATCGAACGCTAACAGAAGTGGACAGCTGATCATATCATGCGAACATCGGTGCTGCATGTGATGTCAAAATGAGTTACGTTTGCTGGAACTGTTGTGAAACTATCAGTACCCGACTGAAATCGCAGCCAGATTCCGTGAAGATTTTATTGTGATACTGTGACCTCTCAATCGCCTTGATTCGTATCACATAAGCGATTTCTTGTCCACCCCTATCGTCTTATGACTTGAGTACGGATGCTTGTGATGTGACGCTCCTTTCGTTAATAAAAGTATACTATATTGTATCTGTGTTGTGTGATTATTCATCGTCGTCACCGCTTGTACACTGTAACACCGACAATTATTAGTTTTTCTATTCAAATTATCTATGACTCTTACTACATTTGCTTTTCGGGATTTACTGTATGTCAATCTGTCTGTAATCAGTTTCATTCGACGACACGCACAATACTGTGGCAATATTGTTTTGTCTTTTACAGCGATGACAATAGTCGACGCAAACTTCTCTGACTGTTTCACACATTGAACACTGTTTATTCTATGGTGCAGCGCTAATGAGCATGGTATTGCAGTTTCCTTTACGAGTAGGTAGAAAGCCGCGGAATTACTGGCACTGGCGGAGTGCCTTGTGCTCAGGGAGGAAGAAATATTTACAGCAGTTTAAGTAACTGAATTTGGCTGGAAGTGAACGCGAGAACTATAACCTTGACGTTAAATGGTTGCTTCACATCTTGTTGAAATGCCTCCTAGCCCGGTGAGTTCACCTTTAGCAAGTTTTCTATATAAATTACGAAATGCACACTTTGAAAACAAAACTTTTAATGTTCACCGTTACAGTAAAATTCTTGCATTCGAGAAGCAAGGCTTTGTAATTGGCTAGGAAATCAATACTACATCCCTAGAATTTACAGTCGTTGATTCTTGAGTACGATTAATCGTGCAATATCCTTCACAGTGTGCTTAGTTTCATTAGTTAATAAACAGAATACATCAGCTCTTCCCTCAGTTCGAAGTTCAGCGTTACACCGACAGCTCAGTAGGGCCAGCTGAGTAACTGCAGCCATTAACCTTCAAAACAAATTTTGTCTGCGAAATTCCATCCCGTTAGTATGTTTGTTCATTTGGGGCTTGTTTGAGCTGGCAAGTGCGTTTTTATGAGCGAGGTTTTATATGATTAATGGAAGAGGCATTTCACTACTCACCAGTCAAAATTCGTAGACATACAGAACAAACCATCCGGTGTGGCAGCACGGAAATCATTCTCTGAAAACATGTGAAACGAATACTGTTTAGCCCCAGAAGAAAGAGGACTGAGTGAATATTTGTCATGAATTTTGGTATCTGGTTGCTTAATAGACCATAGTACTATTCCCTGGAACTGACATAGGGAAGGGAAGAGACAACTCAGTAATTTCTCGGTGAATGGCGAAATAGTTTTGAGCCTTCACGACAAATGGTTCTCGGTACAGTTGCTACTAGTCAGTATTTATTCCATCAATTATGAAAACAACGCATCGAAATTACCGTTATTGATATGTAGTATGTGATTCGGTGCGTTTGAAAATTTTTTGCATCCCAGAACTAAATTCGGCAAGAAGTACACACAGTTTATTGTAGCATAAGCGACTTATAATAATCCAGCTAAAATTTTTCAGATTACTTTGATATCCAAATGGTAACCATATTCAACTGCATATGTAAAGTACATACTATCTTGTTTTAATAGGAATATTGATTCCAACGTCTAAAATTACATCCACATGTGACTAAACCCAGGGTACTCAACGAATTGTGAAGTAGAGCTATAAAATATTTTCAGCAAAATTTAGTTACAGTCCTATAATGTGGTACGAAACGAAAATTGAAAATCTACAACAGAAATAAGAAAGACTGAGAAAATACTGTTGGATAAAAACATCAAATGGATACGTCCCGAAGGGAATGGATAAGTTGCTAACTTTCAAAAAAGACTCCATTGCCTTCATTACAGTTTCTTAACGTACAGAGCACATTTGGCCACTTCAATTGATTTAGTTCATCACTTTCGTACTTTCCATTTTTTAATGTTGACTGGAAAAATTAAAACAACAAAATGTGTTGTATAAACTGCATTTCTGGCTTAGTTACGTGGCCTAGGCCTGTAACCGACTAGATGAACGTGAGAAGTCTTCCAAAACCATCCTCGAAATGGCATGTGACCCTGTGTTATACCCAATAAAGCTAAAAAAACATTCAGTTTCTGGAGAGAAACTCTTTTCGACCCTGAAATTTTTTGCCTCTTCCAGTGCATAAAATAGGATTTTCTTTTTGGACTGTTACATTTGGGCTAATAGATATCGTGCAAATAGCTGTGTTCTATTACTGCATTAGCTCTGCCGTGCAAATCTGAAGGTAGAATTCGCAAGCCATCACGATTCTTCTTGCGATTCCGTTGTGCTGCAGTGGTTGGGGGCGTTCTTCAGGAACTTAATGACAAATGACAGGAACGATGCTAATGACAAATGACAGGAACGATGCTGCTGCCATGCTTACTTTGTACTGGACTCCGTGCTTCAGGGTACTGGATGGATCGCTTTTCACAATTCGAATAGGGCTGTACGAGGAAATAAGAATGCCCATACGATAGCTTGTAGGGGGGTGAGGCTACACCTATGGGTTTGGAATATTTTTAATATTTTAGAAATCTTTTCTTAAAAGAACAATACCTGACTACACTACATTGTTTCCTTTTCCTGAGAGCTAGGAGTGAGGGGCCGCCACCCCGCGTTGCCCCAGGGTATGGGCGCCCTTGCGAGGAAAAGACAGGTAAGATCGATGACATATTTCATCACTGTTCTGAAAAGTTTTGCTTATATCTTGTGTGTTGCATAGCACCGAAACTACCAACTAGTGAAAGAATTTACATATTTTTACATGATCAGCATGAAAATCTAAAACATCCCCAGACAAGCTGTCATTGCTAAAGTCTCAGTATTGCATTTCGCACTCAGTGGTCTTATATCTGCGGCGTAGTAGAGTCGCCCGTAACCATTTCTAGAATTTCTTGAGAATCCTGTAATAGTGTGTCCGCACCCCAGGTTCCAGGAGGGGGCAAGTGCCCTGTCTTGCGCCCCCCCCCCCTCTCCACCCCTGCTCACGGACGCTAAGGACGCTTCCCACCTATGTGCTGATCTGCATTAACAGTAAGAATTTTTTCTAATTGAATCGTTCGCCCGACGTTGTACTCAACATTTTCATTCTAAAATAAGTTGGAGTGGTATTAGTGCCACATACGACGCCCTGCATCCGCTGGATTATATTGCTTCCGCCTCACATTATATTTAGGACCATTGTCGAAACGCAAAAAATTCCTTGTTGCGTCGAACTACGTTGTAAGTGATGGCGTCATGGGAGATGGTTTAGACTGTTGTAACGAGCGGAGTGCGAAAGCGCTTGAATAATGGTCGAAGAACAACAATTGCAAGGCCCTGCGCATAGTGCATGCCCTTATGCATCGAGGAGAAATGACTCTGTTCCTGGTAAATTACCACTGACGGGATGAGTGGAGCAGCGTTGTAATCGCTATGTGTAATTGGAAAACGTTTCTCATACTTATTGCAGCCAAAATATTCTCTATCTATATTTGGATCCCGCTCCAGCTACTGCCGGGTCTGGCTGCTGACGAGTCCTCTCCATTTGGCTCGGTCCTCCCACCACTTTTCTTCCTCCACTTGCTGCCAGGTCACACCTCTCCTTTCCACAGATATTCTCACTCCCGTTTCCACCGTGTTCTTGGGCGTCCTCTAGGTCTTTTTCCATCCAACTTTAGTTCTTCCACAATTTTGGGGAGTCTCTTCCCACATTTCCTCTTAACATGCCTGTACTATCTTAATCTCTCTTTTTCAATTTCTTCTCTTATACTTTCTAGTTTAAGTTCCTGTCTGATATCTACGTTCCTTACTCTGTCCATTCTCTTTTTTTCCTTATCTGCTCTGAGAAATTTCATTTCCCCTGCTTGCAGTCTGCTCCAGTCCCTTTCTGTCATTGTCCATGTTTATCCTCCGTAGATGACAATAGGGAAGTAATAAGTCTTATACATAAGGAGTTTTACTTTTTCAAAAAACTTTCTTATTCCACACCAGGTATTTTATTGTTTGGTAGAAATTACCTCCCTTCTGTAACCTCCTATTAATTTCGCCAAAATATTGTATAAGTTAAATATTACAAGAGTTTTAATTTAATAGCGTAACACTTCGTCGAAACGAGTTTTTTTAAATATAGTTCCCATATTTCATATGTTTCTCATTACGATGCAAGTGTGTGTATTGCAAGTTTTGTGCCGGCCGAAGTGGCTGTGCGGTTAAAGGCGCTGCAGTCTGGAACCGCAAGATCGCTACGGTCGCAGGTTCGAATCCTGCCTCGGGCATGGATGTTTGTGATGTCCTTAGGTTTGTTAGGTTTAACTAGTTCTAAGTTCTAGGGGACTAATGACTTCAGCAGTTCAATCCCATAGTGCTCAGAGCCATTTGAACCATTGCAGGTTTTGTGAGACCTGTTCAGCATTAGGGACGGACTTTAGTTCATCTCCAGGAATGAATTTTCCACTGTCGGTTTTCATGCGGAAATTTTCCCGCAAATAATAAATTGCAGCTCTTTTTGAGATTTTACACACTTGATTAGAACTACCAGACACAGTTTTTAACTTTCCAGTGCTATGAGATGAGTAATTTGAAGAGACGGGCACCAGAAGTGTGTCTCAGTGGAGTACCAACTACTCTTTTAATGGGTAGCTAGCAAAACCGTTTACTGACTTTTGGGAGGGGGACGGGGGCAAGCAGTAAATTACCAAAACAAAATTTTGTACATGGCTGCACGTTCAGAAACCGTGAATAGTTACCATTGAAAGAAAACAGCCCTCTGTCATTATTTTTAACGAATTAACCGGGTTTTGCTGGGAGTGTCTTCCTCAGAATTTAAATCAAAGAATGGTATATAACATGGTTCCAGAATTATGACTAAAAACGTATGATACACGAGTCTAAGAACGGAATCATCGTGAAAGACTGGCAGTACTTATATATCATTTATAAAATAATTAATATGCCAAAAAGGGCATTAGTCACAAAGATATTTAAGATAAGGAAAAGTGTGATTGCGAGCCACTAAGGGTTGCTCGTTACTTGCGTGGTGCAGGTTGCAAAACGGACTGAGGTGCCCGCGTTAACAAATGCGGCCAGGTGAACATGGCACTGCAACGAGCGCGCCATCTAGTAGCCGTAGATACAATTATGCTACTTCACATTGAAATATAGGCAGAAATGGTTACAAATAAACAGTATTTAGTACATAATGGAAAGCAATGTTTGTTTGATAGTAGCATACAACATAACATTTTGTCCACATTAAAGCTTATAACAGTAAGATAAAATATGAAAACATCATTATGAAAATGTAGATAGGAGTGAATGACAACTTGTAGAAAGCAATATTGACGTGAAATACAGCCCAGAAACATTTGATAATTAAAAAACATAGGACTACCTTAGAAAGAAAAGAACTTTTCGGTAACCTGCACAAGGATACCCGCAGTCAGATATCGAGTAATGGCTTTATACCGTTGAAAAAAATTTTGTTATGTAGCTGTAGCTGTTCGTTAAGGATGAGGCTATCCTTTCGAGCAAAATGCTTGAAAATCTCTAATTCTTCTAGAATACCCAGTCTACGCCCTTTCTTTTCGGTGTGCAAAATGTTGCTATCGCCGATGGCTTTAGGTGAATGACCTGTAATTAGAAGATGGTCGGCAAAAGACTAATTTTGGGAGCTAGTGCAATTTTTTCTTAGCGAGTGTTCTTTATATCTGGTAGTGAAGGCACGTCCAGTTTGTCCTATATAGTAAGAGGAGCAAGTATCGCAGACAATTTTGTAAACACCAGAATTTTCTAAAGGGGAACGAGTAGAATGTAAATTATGAATGAAGGTTTTTTCAAATTGTTATTAGTAGAAAAAAAGCAAGGTTGCAATCGTATTTCTTTCGAAGAAAACCATACCTCAAATAAGTAAGTTGTTGCAAAAGGTATCAAAACCCGTAGACACTAGTGACTTACTAGCTAATACTCATGCTTCGCCAACCTCCAAAACTTAGGCAGTAACGAGGAAATTAATTTCAGTTTCAAAGCGGAATCTTAAGATAAATCAATGAATCGCTCTTGTCCTTCAGTGGTAAGTGTTGATGGTAGTTAAGTCTCAGGACCCGTCCTCACAGTTTTACTTCCATCAGTACCTCATCTCATTCTGCTGAAATTTTTTCTGACAGTATGAGCCTGGCACAATGACGGTCGCATTACATTGAAGACATACATTAAATGAACAGAGTTTTTCAAAGATATCACAAAGATGCGCCAGCGTCAAAATAGAGTCGCTGTCTATGAATTATTAGGAACTTAACGTTTCTGTTGAACAAGGTACGAGTAAAGTTCATTCCCGTGTTTAAGACATCCAGAATACTGTAATAAATTAGGGAAATGGGCTCTGCCTCTACATCAATGCATGTCTGTTGAAAACATCTCGACTTAAGTGGCCAACTTTTAATGATGTTTACCATTTCGACCACGGATTGATGAACCTCATGAAGGATAGGGCTTATGCTTTCTAATGCCAGTGCTTCTCGGTGAATAAAAAAATGAGTCCAAATAGCAAGAGGAGGCTCTTTACAGATGAGAACTTGTAATCCAGCTAACAGCCAGTCGTTCTACGACCTCGTTCTACATCGACATCTATACTCTGCAAACCGTAGTGAAGTGCATGGTAGAGGGTACATCTCATTGTGCCAACTATTAGGGTTTCTTCCCGATCCATTCACGTGTGGAGCACGGGAAGAAAGATTGAATGCCTCTCTGCATGCTGTAATTATTCCAACTTCGTCCTCGCGATCCCTATGTGAGCGATACGCAGGAGGTTGTAGAACTTTCGCAGAATCATCATTTAAAGCCGGTTCTTGAAACATTGTTACTAGACGTTCTTGGGATAGTTTATGTCTATCTTCAAGAGTCATTTTCTTCAGCATCTCTGTAGCACTTTCCCACGAGTCAAACAAATCTGCGACCGTTCGTGTGACCTGTATGTGTTCAGTATCCCCTGTGAGTCCTACCTGATACGGACTTCACACACTTCAGCAGTGTTCTGGAATGAGTCGGACACATGATTTGTGAGCAATCTTCTTTGTAGTCTGATTCCACTTCCCCAGTATTCTACAAATAAATCGAAGTCTACCACCCACTTTAACTACTACCGAGCCTGTGTGATCATTCATTCTATTTCATGTCCCTAAAATGCGTTACATCCAGGTATTTTTCTGAGTTGACCGTTTCCAACTATGACTCATTGATATTATAACCATAGGCTACTACGTTTTTACGTTTTGTAAAGTGCACTATCCTTTTATTTCTGAACAGTTAACGCAAGTTGTCCAGTCATTGTACTACTCTGGAATCTTATGAAGATCTGACCGAATATGCAGATTTTTATAGCATCTGTAAACTGTCTGTGGTTACCACTAACATAATCCACTTGAATACCAAGGCTTCCAGCAACCTTCCCTGACGCACCCAGAGTAACTTCTACATTTGTTGATGACCCTCCACACTAGATAATATGGTATGGTACTCAACGAATAATATGATTTGTCCTTCCTACCAAGAAGTCCTAGATACAGTCACAAATTTCACTAAATAGTCATACTTCTGACAGTAAGTGACTGTGTGTGTCAGTAGTGGAACAAGCCATTACTGGAACTAATGATTTATTAAGAGTAGCGGCTGGTTTTCCCCAGCCCTATAACATCACCCACCCCTTTCTACCACCTGAAAGTGGCGGGAAAAGGTCAGTTGCGCTGTCTCGACTAATCTAAAAACCTAAATCCCCCACCCCTCTCCCCACTCCTATGTCGTCACTCACCTCACGGAAATAGTGGGAAATTTTGGAGGGAAAAGGTCAGTCTCTGTCTAACTGCTGGAGAGGAACAGATCAGGTTAGTGTACTTTTTTTATTTTTGGAGGGAGACTAAAGTAAAGATGGCTCCTAATTACATATTTGTATGCAGATTGCTACACAGCGAGTGCCTAAGTTCACAATACAGCTCAAAATTGACAATGTCACACAACTGTTGATACTCTGCTGGAAAAAATTCACAGTTCAGTCGAAACTAGTAGCAGGCAGACTCAAAATTAAAGGTAATTCCATGTAGGACGCTCCTTTCACCCACACGTCGAAATAAATCTCTCTGCATAAACTGGTGGGAAAAAGACGCAGTCTAAAACGATAGCTGAAACAACTGCCTAAACTGGCATATGCACAAAAATTACGGACTGTTAAAACTGAGAACTGCAATGATGTTAAAAATCGGACCACACATACCTCCTATTGATAATAACACCGTGCTAAGACCATCTGCACAATGAGTAACACCAATTCATCTGTAAATTACAGATGCATGCTGCAGGATATAAAAACAACTTGAAAAAGCTTTGTAAATTAGATGGTACTAGTGCAGTGTACATTAACCCTGATAAATAACAGTACTGCGCAAAAACAAGACCTTAGAACTGCGAAACACGACGTCAATAAATAAACGATGCAAAAGCGGAATTATCGAACGCTAATATTTTATCGAAACGATGCTCAATTGTCGATAGCTCTAGGCAAAGAGCATTTGTAATCAGTACGCCAACACCATCTAGCGCCCGATTCTGTAAGCTAAACAAAATGAAGCAGAGTACCGACGAATCGGCACTCTGACAGTATCAGCGTCAGTAGGGGGTGACGATAGACTGTTACCTTGACATTCAAAGGGTTAAATACTACTACACATGACGCTCGCAACTGTATATTTACTGCACAGCGTGGTGCGATGCAAGTACCAGGCTGCCAGCGGAAATATATCTGTAGTTCCCTTGGCACTCTACCAGCAACTGTGGCTTGTAGCAAGGCTGCCGCATGTGCTGCCGACCGTTGTGATGCCTTACAGCCACCAGCGGAACTATACGAGGCACTCAGTGCAGTGCTCCAAGTGGTTGCTGCGTAAGACAGCATGTGGAGTCCTGTTATGAATCACAAGAGTGACATAACCAATTGTGCAGGATCTAGGCACAAATATACCCTCAACATCATGTGTACAGATGGACGAGAGCAGACAGAAGCTGTCGCCAGTTTAGAACAACAGCTTACTTTCACAACACGTGTGTGTGTGTGTGTGTGTGTGTGTGTGTGTGAGGTACACAGTTTGCAGACCTCTCCATCAATAGATAACGGACTCTGTTGATCATTTTCACAGACAAAGTACTTCCTGAGATACAGCTCTCTCTAACCCCCTTTGTCAAAACTTTCAACAGCGGCCTCCAGTAATACAGTTATTTCCACAGCACTTTGCTGCTAATGCTAGAAGCTTTCTCACCCTCTGCAACAGAGAGGGAGGGGTAATACCTGTCACAACCGAATAGTTGTTTATGCACAAAATTCATGTCTAGCATATCTGATGAACTGTTATATGTTCTGGCTTTAAAGATATCCCTGAAAACTGAGGGAAATGATTTCTGCAAACTGACACATGCCATCCTTGTGAACAATCGCAAAATACCTCTCTGCTGCCGGCCGTTGTGGCCGAGCGGTTCTGGGCGCTTCAGCCTGGAACAGAGCTGCTGCTACTGTCGCATGTTCGAATCCTGCCTCGGGCATGGATGTATGTGATGTCCTTAGGTTAGTTAGATTTCAGTAGTTCTAAGTCTAGGGGATTGATGACCTCAGGTAGTACCATAGTGCTCAGAGCCATTTGAACCATTTTTGAACCTCTCTGCTAACCACTCCTTCCTCAACATATCAAGCCCCTTGTCATAGTGAGTGAGTGAGTGACTGACACACGTTTTCAAATCGCTAAAGCTTTGTGAAAGTCCTGTACAGCAATATGGCATAGGCTTTATTTCCTCTAAGTATTGCCTCATCTGGTAAAAAAATCTGTTCTTACCAGTTACGCTCCACAATGGAAAACACCTGGTTACCGCTCCATCTCACAAATCATTTCTCTGGCTGTTGCTGTCGTCCGTCACGGCATACAGCCACCTTTCACTATGCGGGCACCAGCAGGCAGCAGCCCTGACTTATTCCCCTAAGTTGAAGTCCAAAGTGTACATTGTGTAGTATAAACACTCATTATTTAAACAAATATCTTTAGGTGGGAATCTCCCTAACCTGCGATCGCAAAGTTCACTATCACCAGACAGGTCGAGAGTCCACCACTATGGTACCCCCGCTATGTGGAAAGTTAGGATAGGAACAACTGTGTGTCAAACTATCTCCAGGAACCCCTCTTCTGATAAGTTCACAACCTGCTGACCGTCGGTTATCACTCACGGGGCTGCCAGGGCTGCCTGCCATCATAGACATCAGGCAGGGCTAAGCACACTTACCATAACCACCTTGTCGCTGAGATACTGAGGTCGCTCCTGTATTACGCTTATAAAAAACGCAATAGATTTATGAGTGGAATGTATAACTTAGCCAACATCACAGATGTGTACAAACCTCCACGCCACCACACTATAAGTTAAAAGTCCAAACTGTGCTCTCAAAGACTGGGTATCTTCTAGACACGCCCTGACTTATTTCCATGTTCCATTAACAGGCCGGTGCTGCCCATGGCATGAGCCACCATTGCTTATACACCACACTGGCCGGTAGCCGCGAGGCTCAGCTCTGTTGCTCATTGCACCATTAGGCTGTGTGTTACAAAAGACATTGGAATTCAGCATATTCCTACAGACAATAAAACTGCAAATTAAAATAGTCATATGTCGAATGACCACAAATCATTGTCCTACTTGAGAGGAGAAAAAGAAAACATCACTGTAGTAATAGTAATCGTGAAACATACTTCACTATCAAGGAGAAGTTCCTAATATTGCTGTGCCTGCTTTCATGAAATGGAATGGGCCTCTGTAGAATGGGTGAGTAGTCGTCGTCTCTGTCTGCTGCTGAATGGGATGCCTGAGAAACATTTATGAATTTAAATCATGTTTGATTTGCAATAAGCAAATTGAAAAAAATCATGGATATACAAGAATTCGGCGTTCCTTACATCTGCTGTGTGCCATGATAGTTACAGTTACCCATCATTTCAAGCATGGTCGTCCTAGGAAGCCAGCCAGATATTTATCATTTCAATTAGAATTAAGTATTACGAGCACAGCACCAATCTTGTGACATTCCACAATGAGCGAAGTATCAGAAATACCTTCTCTTGACGACAGCGGCTGTGGAAATATCAGTTTCCCATATACATCTATATCCACCTTATGACTGGACATAATTTTCCAAGTAAAATCTTTCATACCTATTACGGCTAATGCGTTGAAAACGCAATTTTCCATGTCAAATCTATACCTCTCGTATAACTGGACATAGCCTTTTCACTTTTTAACCACACCATTTTATTCACACCTGTCGGAACACAGGCCACAATAACTTTACATTCCATCACATATGCATTACTGACAAGCACTGCAAGTATCGTTCATATGTCTAAAGCGCCAGAAAAAATTATGGTATGTCCACACTCACACTGGCTAGGCATCTCGATTCTCCTCAGTTCTACGTCTTCCAGCCAATCAGATTCGAGAACAGACTGGATGTATTTTCAATCAACGCTTCCAGAAGATACTGCAAGACTCTCTCAAAGAAATGTTGTAAAGCAAAGGCATCCGGCACTGTGTGGTAATCGGCAGTAGTTGCTCCCATCGACAAAAGGGTTTAAAAGACATCACCGATGTGGGTTGGTGTCCACGATGCTACAACTATATTGCCTGCCCTGTTTGTATACTGTAGCAGATAGAGTTGAACCCTTGCATTGGTACATTACGCATGTGTTTAAGAAATGAATCTACCACTCCTTACAGATATATACGTCAATGTATTGAAATTCCAGTTACCCACACCAAATCTATCCTCCCCTTATGGCTAGGCATACGAAATGTTTTACAGGAATAGTTGTCTGATCACATTCTACAAATGTCTGGTAATACGCTTGGACACTAACCACAGTAACATTACGTTCCAACTGCATAATATTCCTGATAAGTAGCGTGATTATCACTTATGTTTTTATAGCTTCCAAAAAATTGCGGTATGTCCACAATCCCACCAACTGGGTGTCGTTTTGCATGGCATACCACAGCTTCTCTGTAGCAGAACACTTCCGCCACATCATTGTTACAATTATAAAGCCATTAAGGTTTTTTACATTACATATAGTCTTCTGCGATACACACATAGCAGTATCATAGTGTTTCCAGTACAACATTCTTTGAATCATTTACATTGAGGCAACAACCTCACAACTCTCCACAAAATTTGGAGCTACTGCAAAGCAAGGGAGATATTCAGGTATTAATCAAAGTACTGGTCATTTTTTACCCCCACGTCCTGTTTGAAAGTGAACCGACGATGATACTGTATTTCGTCTAGAGCAGAGACTATCCATATAGGTAGTACACATATGTGTAGTGGTACTTATTTATTTAGAAGCAAACCCTGTACTTATGCACTTATCTAATGCCAGTTAACAAACAAATACAAGCTGGAACAGTGTCAGTGTTTCTTCCAGAAACAGCAGGCGTGTTACTACCTTCAATCCGAATTGTTCTGCCAGTCTCTAGATGACATACTGCTTCCTCGATGGTCACTTCTTAGTAAGTGGATCGCACCTCACTACAAACTCTGTGCAACTGAATTTCAGCCTGACATACTGTTCTGTTTTATCTCACAAACATGTCACTTCCTAGTGGTTGGGTCGCTTTCCTAAAGATTCCAGCAAATGAATCCGAAGGCAGCATATGCGTTCTAATTCAGCTCACTCCAGATGCTTACTGCTAGGCATTTTAAGGCACTTATCGCAGCATCCATATGATACTTTTGTTTCACAGAGCAGTCATACAACATGAACAGATGTAGGCTCACAAGAGTGCTAGTCAGTGACTATGCAGTGTTGAGCTGTCATATCAATGTTACTGCTCACCAGTAGGTTAATCACAAATGGGTCTATGCACGTTAATGTCAGGATAGCAGCTGACAGTGACCTGAGAGTTATAGTGCAGATTGAGAATGTATAGTGAGTTACGGTTTGGCTCATTCAAATAGAAAACTGAAATATTTATCGAGAGCACTTGACAGCTAAGTATGACACATCCTAGTTCGGCATTCCCGTTTTCGACAGCAGCAGTGTTAGTATAGCAATTACTCACTGTGTTTGGTATTACTGTGTCAAAATTAACAGCTCGAGAGGCATCACAGGACACATTTCTAAAGCAACAAAGTGCTGTGAACACACATGGTCTACAGAAGTGGTATGCACTGCAATGGAGCTAGAGTAGGTGTGTGGTATTGTTTTGTTTAAGCTAGTGGGAACATTGAGATGGAAATGCGCTCTCTGTGATTTCGATCATTAAATCATTCTAAGATCAACGAAAGTTCATTGCAAGTTGATATACTTACTCCAACAGGTGTTGCCTGCAGTAAATGTGGAATTCAAAGCATAGAAAGAATTGTTATTAGTGAAATACTGTCTAATAGTTTCCAGTCGTCAGTCAGTGCTATTTAAAGTACAGTGAAGTCATGTGTGGTACTTCCCCCACCATTAACAAATGTTCCATTAAAACTATAGTCTTCCATACCATGTATGTGCGTATAGACTCCGTCCTAGTTTCGTAATGTAATCTGCTTATGATAAAAATACATCCCATCCAGCGAAGCAATGGAATCAGATGTCTGGAACATAGTTACCAATCATTTGTCAAGGCTGTTGAAGTAAAGTGGTGCTGTGTTTGGTAGTCGCTCCCACAGGTGTACCATAAAAACTACAGACTTCCATGCCATATACTCGTATATGCACACAAAAAGTATTTTGCTTAGCAAGGAAAGAAAAAGAAATATCGAGTAACCCAGCAGCGTAAAAGAATGAGACGTGTGTAACTTAATCTCCACCGTATGTCAGGTCTATTTGAGTAGAGTGATGATATGTGTGGTACACCCTCCCACCATTAACAAATGTTCCATTAAACCTCGAGTCTTCCACGTCATATACATGCATAAAGACTCCATTCTAATCTCGAAATGTAATTTGCCTGTGAAGACAATAATACCTAGTAATCCTAAAGTGCGTTGGATTCAGTTGCGTGGAACATAGGTCCTAAACGACTGTCAGGGCTATTTAAGAGCAGCGATGCTGTGTAAGGTACGCCCTTCCATATTTAATGAATGTTCCATTTGAGCTACAGTCTTCTGCACCATATGCAACCCATACTGACTTCTGTAATGTACTTCCACACTGCTAGCAGTTATTTGAGATCAAACTCGGTCGATTTCCATAGTTTTAAGTCAAAGCTTAAAGACCAGAATGTTCTTAATGAAAGAATCTTCCTGTCGCATTCCTACAGAAGCAAGAACAGACTGTGACCCAGTCACTGCCAGGAACGTAGGTTGCTGATGAGGTGGCGACTAGATGTTTGAAATTCTGAGGAAATGAGCATAGGCTGTAGGGAAAAAAACTGTAAGAACTGGTAGCTACTACAATACTCCAGACAGCTGCTCCATCAGAATAGCAATTTTAACGTCAGACTTATCCTACCTGTATTGCTTGATAACGGGCGTTTAGATTCTTTCTTGCTGCTGTTACCTAGTATTCCTACTGCCATCACATTGTCAGCCCCACGTAGGAGAATTGGTTTCTCGCCTTGACCCAGATGAGCTTGAGAAATTTATAACATCAATAGGTGCTAAAGCCGACAGACAAATTTAAAAGTGTTTGTCAGTTGAACTCATCCTTATACCAAGAAGTTGACGGCTGCTAGACATTTTAGAGTATAACAAGCAGATGTGACGAATCACAGACATGTATATATATGGAACAAGCGAACAACACGCCACCCCCCCCCCCCCCGACACACACACACACACACACACACACACACACACACACACACACACACACACACGGTGTCTAAGGCAGGGAGGGAGGGACTGTTCCTCATGAGCTAGACCCTGATGTATGGATGAGACAGAGCATTAAGTAGATGTTAGAGAATAGTACTGTACCTGAATGTGGTTTCGGACATATTGGTACAGATCATTAGCTGTAGGTAGACTGCAATGCTGTACTGAATACGGTTTACATGGAGCAGTACAGAACACTAACTGGTCGGTAGACTGTAGCACTGTACCCTGATGCAGCTTCGGGCAGGGTGGTCCAGCGCATTACACTACTTTCGAATGTGTGGTGGCTTTAGCAGCTATCTATACGGCTGAGAAAACATGTCTCCTTCATTGGGATGACAATGTGATGGCAGTAAGAATGTTTAACAACAATAGCAAGAAAGCATCTAAAGCCCCGTGATCAAATCATTTAAGTTGGAAATGGCTGATGTTAAAAATGGCTCTTGTGATGGAGTAGCTTTCAATACTGCAGTAGCTGTCAGTTCCTACATTTCTGTTTCCTATAGCTTATGCTTATTTTCTTAGCATTTCAAACATCTTTTCATCTTCTAATTGAAATCCATCCTCCTGGCAGCGACTGTGCCACAGTCTCTTCCTACTTTTGTAGGAGTGTGTGCTAGGAAAAGTGCTAACTCAGCAGAACTGTTAAATTCCACCTCATGTAAAGTATGCTACCAGAAAAGCATCTAAAGAGCCACAATCTAACCATACAGGTTGGAAATGGCTGAAGTTAAAATTGCTATTCTGATGAAGCGGGTATGTGGAGTATTGCAGTAGCTACGTTCTTGTAGCTCTTTTTCCTGTAGCTTATACTTATTGTCTTAGAATTTCAAACGTCTAGTCAGCACTTCATCGGAAATCTACCTTCCTGGCAGTGACTCTGTTGCAGACTTTCCCCGCTTCTATAGGATTGTGATAGGAAGACGTCTCCATTAAAATCTGGTTTCTAAGTGTGGAAATGGGCTGCTCGAGGTTGAGTCTATCTAAGGCTAGCAATACAGACGTGCATTACAGAAAAACAGTATGATATGTATATGGTGCAGAGGACAGTAGCTTCAATGCAACATATATTAATTATGGAAGAGAGTACCTTACACAGCATCACTGTACTTAACTATCCCTGACAGTCGTTTGGAACCTATGTTACACACCTGATAGCAATGCACTGTGGAGTGTTTTTGTTTTTCATAAGCAAATTACATTTCAAAACTAGAACGGATTCTATATGCATGTATATGACATAGAGGACTCTAAATTTAGTGGAATATTTGTTAATGGTAGGAGGAAGTACTACGCCTAGCATCACTATACTTTAAATAGCACTGACTCATGTTTGGAAACTATCAGACAGTATTTCAATAATAACTTTTTTTATACTTTGAATTCCACATTTATTGCATGCAACATCTGTTGGAGAAGGTATACTATCTTGTAATGAACTTTCGTTACTGTTAGAATGATTGAGTGACCGAAATCATGAACAGCACATCTCCATCTCAATGCTTCCACTATCTTAAGCAAAACAGTACCAGAGATCTACTCTCGCTCCATTGCAGCACATACCACTTCTGTAGACCTTGAGTGTTCACAGCACTTCATTGCTTTAGAAATATGTCCTGTGATGCCTCTCGAGCTGTTTATTTTAATGCACCAAGCACAGTGAGTAATTGCTGCACTTCCCGAAAACGGGAATTCCAAGCCAGAACGTGTCGCACTCAGCCATCAGCTGTTTCGTTACATGCGTCAGTTTTCTGCACAGCTTCCCACACTCTTTCAAGACGAGCCAAATCTTTGTACTTCACTGTACATCCTGAATTTGCACTGTAACTCTGAGGTCATTGTCAGTTTCTATCTTGACATTAACATGCATATACTGTTTGTGGTTAAATGATAGGTACTAGAGAACAGTAACATCGATATGACAGATAGACACTGGATAATCGCTATGTAACATGACTGATCTGTGAGGCAAAAGTATCATATGGATTCTGCTATGATCATATAGAATATTAATCCAAGGGCGCTGATGACCTAGCTGTTTAGCGACCACCAGCATGAATCACCATCATCATCATCATCGAATATTTGATAGAAAAAAATCTCTTGGAAAGACGATATATTTCTCCCAGAAACACAGGGGTCGATTAGGGTATGTAAGGATGTGAGATTGTGTGAGATTGGGATAGAAACGTAATCGATAATACTAGTGTGATGTATCCTCCACCATGCAATGTACAGCCGCTTGCAGTGTATTTGTTTTAATGTGGGATGTTCGTCGGTTGTGCGCAAGTAGATGGGAAGACTTGTGGTAGAGTTGCTTGTTGACCTGATCGTACCTAAAGCTATTGCACGTTTATATGACTAGAAATTCCGTGCACTGTCAGCAGAAGCGTTAAGTGTCCTAAAATGCCTAGCAGTAAGCATCTGGAGTCAGTTGAAGTAGAATCCTTATGTTGGGTTAGGATTCATTTGCTGGAATCTTTAGGAAAGCGACCCAAGCACTAGGAAGTGACAAGTCGGTGAGCTAAAGCAGAAGAATATCTCAGGCTGAAATTCATATGCACAGATTTTTGAGATGGATGTATTCCATGCACTAAGAAGTGACTGTCTAGGTGGCAAGTGATCGTAAATCCCGTCGGTATGTCACCTAGAGACAGGAGAGATAGGAGGTAGTAAGATGACTGCAGTCGCTGGATGAAACATTGATGTTGATTTGTTCCAGCAAGATGACTGCAGTCGCTGGAGGAAACATTGATGTTGATTTGTTCCAGCTTGTACTCATTTGTTAACTGGCCCTCAGTGTACGATAGCTGTTTAAGCGTGTAAGTACTAGGTTTTAAATAAAAAATTACCACTACACATGTGCATAAGATGGCGATATACTTTGCTCTAGATTGAATACAGTGTTATGGTTGGTTTACTATTGAACAGGATGTGATGGTAAAAAATTAGCAAGAATGTGTTTAAATCCGTAATTATGTGTGGAGGTGTGAGAATGTTGCACCAACGTAAATGATTCAATTGACAAGGTACTGTAAACTCTTATGATACTGTTTGATGTTTGCTAAATCGCTATAAATTCAAGACGGGGATGCATATTTGGGAAGGTGTGGTCAGCACAGGTAAGACAGGTATTTTGCTATTGTTCACAAGGCAGGCATGTTTCGGTTTGCAGAAAGTATTTCCCCTAGCGCTCAGGAATGTCGTTGAATTTAGGATACTAAACAGTTTCTGGGGTATTCTAGGTAGGAATTTTGTTTAGAAAAAACTATTTGGCTCCACTGGCCACATACCACACACACGGGTAGAAATACGCTATAGTGCCACAGCAATGCTGACTTGTCTGTTTTCCTCCATTTACACATGTGAGGTAAGTGCATATTTGTTTGTTTGGATCCTACAGAATGGACGTCCAACATATTACCAGACGTGTGTGGGAAGTGATGAGACTACTATTGCAGTAAAAAATTACATATACATAGACAAAAGAGGACAGGTTTGATGTGTGGAATTCAGATTTCAACACATTGATGTGTATGTCTGTAAGGTGTGATAGATTCATATCCTAAACATCTGTGTAATACACCAATGTAAAGTTTCAACTGGATCTGCTATGGGGTACAAACAAGGCAGGCAATACAGCTGTAACATCAAGGACACACAGCTCGTCGTCTCATTAGCTCCCCTAAGCAGATTCTCGCATGTTCTTTGTAGCGCGATTTTTTTGTTACAGCACACCACCCTGTATCAGTGACGTCTTTCCAACGCTCTTGTCTGTTGATTATCACATAATACCAGATGTTTGTTCTTTAAAACACTTCTTTGAGAGGGCCTTGGCGGATGTAGCACCTTCTGGAAGTGTTGAATGAAAATACATGCTATCTGTTTTCGAATCTGATTGGGTGGAAGACCGAAATATCAAATAATTTCGTAGAACTGAGGATAATCGAGATACCTAGCTGGTGTGAGTGTGGACATATTATGATTTTTTTCGGACGCTCTACACGTATAACTGCACTGCTTGTCTGAAATGCATATGTGTTGGAGTGTAAAGTTGCTGTGGTCCGTGTTCCAACATGTGAAAAGGAAATAATGTGGGTGGGAAGTGCTGATGTCTTCAAAGAAAACGATGTGAGTGGGAAGTAAAGAGATTATTTCTGCTCATAAGGGAGGTATAGATTTGATGAAGGAAATTGTGATTTCAATGTATCTATAGCTGTGATGCATATGAAAGATTTTTACATGGAAAATTATATCCAGTCTTCTGGTGGATATAGGTTTACATGGGAAATTGATATTTCCAGAGCCACAGTCGTCAGGACAAGGTATACCCGATATGTCGGTCACTGTCGAATGTCACCAAACTCGCGCCTGGATCGTAATACATAATTGTAATTATATGTTAAATATGTGGCTCGTTTCCTAACATGACTGCTTGGTGTCTGGAGTGTGGTGGAGGTGGATGGAAACACTTATCGTGACATACAGCAGATGTAAGGAACACTAGTAGTAGGGCAAGCAGGACGTCATCCCAAAGTAGGTCACCCCAAGTGCAATTATCCAAGATGGCGGCCGTGACGCAAGTACGTGACGTCATGTGGCATCAGCTGATGACGCGATTGACGTCAGCTGATGACACGAGTACCGTTATCCAAGATGGCGGCTTTTGGAGGGAAGATATCTCATTTGCGCTGCCTCTACCAAACTAAGGAAGTGCCACACCCTATGGCGGCAAGTTTGAATTCTGGAGGGAAGATAGCTCAATTGCATTACCTCTACGAACCTAAGAAAATGGCAGGAAAGAAAGGGCTACCTCCACTAACCTAAGTCATCTCTTCCTAGGAACTGGGCTAAGTTTTTATTTAAGCAATTAGAGGCAGTACCACAACCAAGTATGTACGCCAACCTCTTGGAAAATGTTCACGAATTTTGCTCTAGTTTACTCTACTAACCCAGAAAACGGCGGGAAAGAAAGGACACTCGAGCTACCTCCACTAACCTAAGTCACCTCTTCCTATGAACTGGCCGAAAGTTTGAATTTTGGCAGGGAAAGAGAGGGCACTTGGACTACATCTACTAACCGAAGAAGATGGCGGGAAAGAGAGGGCACTTGGGCTACCTCCACTAACCTAACTCACCTCATCCTAGGAACTGGACATAAGTCTTTATTTAAACAATTATAGGCAGTACCAGCATCAAGTGTGTTCGCCAACCTCTTGCAAAAAATGGACATTAATTTTGCTCTAAGAGCTTACTCCTGCAGCTGAGGCGATTTGGTATGGTGTCGCCCTCACTAGATGATGCTCATTCAATTCGAATATAATTTTTATAAATTTTTTAAAATTTCTTTAAATTTGTATAAATTTATTTAAATTTTATTAAATTTGTTTAAATTATTATCTACCTACAGCATTAGTGTCGTGTTACCGCCACAAGACGCTGAGATATCGGTTGTCGGTGTAATACATGCTCTCATCAGCTCTGGACATACACACTCGGATATTAACGTATTTACGTTTCTTAAGAAAATGAAAATTACAGCTCATTGTCTGGTATGTATCACTGTTGCTAGAAAAAGAACACTATCGCAGATGTATAAGGAGGGTGGGCTGTAAAACAGTAATGATTCTTTCGAAAGTATCCTGATTGTTTTCTGCCCATTCCATAAACAGCCCAAGCTATTTCCTTCATAGTTGTCCGTTATATTGGTATTTTATCATTCTTCATTTCCATCGTATCACTGGAAGCTAGCAATAGTACCGTATATCAGGCAACAATACGATAATTACATACTCTGCAATCCAAGGTAAAGCAACATCGTAGTACTGCATATTCAAGGAACAATTCATTAAGCTTATTGCATTTTGTTCCATCACTTGCTTCAGATTCTACCTTAATATTTCTTTGTGCAGGACTCCTGTAGATTCGTGCACACATTAGCAAGGCCAAATCAGTGTGAATTCGTCAAGAGCCATGAGGACTGCAATATGGGAGAATCTTTTATAGACTATGTGCCATTTTTATACTGTTATTTTAATGATGGCGAATGGTCATTTAGAGGTGGAATTGTATTTCTGGTAAGTATGAACAGTATGGGACCAAAGTATCTCATTTTCATATTAACAGAATCTTCCGTCGGTTCTTGGTAGAACAACATTATAATAATAAATGAAAAGCACCAGTTTGCTTTTGTTCTACAATATTGTAGAACAAAATATTGTAGAACAAAAGCAAACTGGTGCTTTTCATTTATTATCATCTCATTTTCGTATAACATTTTAAATTAAGATTTGAAGGTGACACGGTGGTGTACTTGTCAGTTGGAAGTTAGTGCAGTACGATAACCAACATTCGCGGTCATCAGAAATGGGTATTGTATTATATTCTATTTTTTACTGGTGGCTGGATAATAAATTTGAGATTTTTAATTCGAAATGTTTTATGACTTTTAACTGTGAGATCATAAATGAAAGTTAATGAAATGCTTTCACGGCCAGCTGCCGAACAGACATCATCTAACATGTCTTAAATAAACTTTCTACGAAATTTGACAGTAAATTTTCTCAGTTGTGTTTTCTTCTCAGTGGGAAAATGTACCTCTTCTTTCTGCTGCGATGGTCATCATGAATACGGCTGCCACAGAAGTTGCTAATTGTTGACCTTGTTGCATAATGAAAGAAACATATATTTCGATGCCGTGTTAGTCAAATCAATATACAGACACTGTATTTTACTTGACGTATTTGTATTAACCCAAAATTCAATATTACTAACAAAACTATTATAATAGGAGTATCGATAAAATGTTCACATTCTCTCTTCACTAAGACACACTACAGACTCTCTATATCACCCAACTTAAAAAAAAAGTGACAGTCACATCTGTCTCAGATAACAGCATCTCTGCTACAGCACATCACTTCCTTTTTCTTATTTTATGTATACTTCTTTGAAACATCTAGTAAGTGCCATTACACCTGCCCTGTACTATGGGCAGTGAATTCGTATATGTAGCACACAGTACAAAATTCCCTTTTCTTATTAATTTATACAGATTTATACATTTTACGTTTTTCTACCCAAAGGGGCAAGATGCAGTCGTCTGCTTTCATGATCCAAGGGTTAGAATCCTTTATTTTAGCCATTCAGCTGTTGCCATATTTGTCTATTATTATTTAATATACCATTTGACTAATGTGCGTCAGCTTTGTGGGAACATCGTTTTTATCAAATTCTTTATATGACATATTTTACCAAAAATTTTCTGAAAGTGTATTAAAATAACAAGTAAATCTAATACTTTTTATATAGAAGGAAAATATTACAAATTATGTTTCATCTCATGTAGTCCTTTTTCACATGCAGTTAAATGTTTATCTTTCTTTATCCGCATTTATGACAACTGTGTGTCTCTCCTTTAGTTAGCAACAAAAATTTTCAAGTTCTCTGTCCTTTGTATTTCTTTTGTTGCTGAGTGGTCGGTGTGAGCTGACTCTGTTGTTTGAAGTTCCTCACAGCTATTGTTTTCCACACCATGCAAAGCATTATTCACATGTGTGATGGAGTGTGGACAGTTCGTATGTCCACTCAGGGTAGCTATTTACGCCTGCCTACGGATTCTATAAGCTATGATGGTCTGCACTGCATCGTGAGGCTGAAGGACCCTGCTGAACCAGCTACTTCTGGATGAAATCTTCGTCGACATTGTGGTGAGTTTTCAGATTTCCATTAGCACACAACTGCCCCTGTTTCATTTCTTTAACTCGGCGCTGTAGATTCGTTAAACTTTCCCCATTGCAGAGGGTGAATCATTTGTGGATTACAAACTTGAATCGTCGCACAACACTAATTTTTAACCACTAGATGCAACTCCACATATTTGAGGTTTGTTGTACAGCATACGCAGGACTCTTTCAGACGTATTTGCACATTTTAATATGTCTGAAGTCACGTAAGATTGGTTTTCAGAGATTTACAAAATATACATGAACATATTTATAAAGACATGAAACAAATAAGTCATACAAGCACAGTTATAAAAAAAATCTTATGTATATTCTAATTCGAGGATCCTCGTAATTAATTTTTGCTGACACCTTTACTTTCAGCTCTAAGAAAATTTTCTCATGCTTATTTCTTTCAGTGAGTGAAGAGTTTACTTCGCAAAATCCTTACATCTTCCGTAACAACCTCAAAACTGATATTATCATCAATACAATCAAGAGCAATATCACCACTACACGAGGAAAGGGAAAGTATAGGAATTTCATACAGCAACTTCTGTTTAAGACAAAAATCACGCTGTACTTCACAGGATGGGATAAGGAGCGTAAGTAGGCATGCAGGACTGATCCTGTTCACTCTAGTATGTGGAATGAAAAAGAGATTTCCCAAAGAATGGAGATTTATTCTCCTTCTCCTATTCTACGGGGTACATTTGGTCTGCCTTCTGCTACGAACGTGGCGGGAATGGTTGCTTAGTGGTGGTGAGCATTTCGGCCTCAATAGTAGGAACAGTTTGACACGTCCGTAGGGTAGGAGGGCTGGTAGTCAAGATAGCGATCCGCTGCTGCGCGCACAGTCTCGCTGGCCAACACGCACACCACACAGGACTGATCTCTGCTCTCCCACAGGTTGGCTTTGAACCTTCTGAAAGCGTTGCTTGCTCAGCAGCCGCGCGGATAGCGTTCCTAGCTTAAGAGGAACCGAGCATGGGATCCATCCCCAGTGCTTCGGAGCTGCTTCTCTAACCTACATCACGCCACCGAGGCACAGTGGTAGTCGCAAGAAAAATATTGCAGAATTTGGGAAAAAAATAATGCTCCTTTTTACCCTTAACACCACTTTGGACTGCAAAATTCTCTCCCCCTTCCGCGGGAACCGGTTATGGGTCGTTAATTGATTTACATCGAATTTAAGAATCAAAATGTGTAACTGTTGAAATGGCTTACCAGAAGTTGGTGAACATTTTCTTTTTTTTCAGAAAAGGGGGCTTATCCTAATGGAGGGTGTACATCAAATGTTAAAAACATACTAGGGGCAGGGGCTACAAAGTTTCAGCATCACAGTAAATCACGTTCACAAGTACTAGTTCTAGAAGCGTCTTGCTTAACAATTTTGTTTAAAATTACATCCTAAATGTGTGATGTCAGAGTTGGTGCAGAGGCCAGTTGTCAACCAAGCATGGCTGTGAGCATGGCAACGACAGTCATCTGGGCTGTAGCTGAGCTTTCAGGTTTCCAGAGGTATATGTCATTAAATGTTTACACAATTCAAATAAATTGTTTGTGCAGAGTTGACGTTCTATGACATGCTAGTAGTGTTCAGATCACACAGATTTTGTGCCTGTGTCGGTGTAGCCCCTTCGACAACTTTGCTGCTGATTTATACACTCGTCACTGTGAGATATCATTTTGTGTCTGATGATGGCAATGCAGACCGTACTTTAAACTACACTCTTCCTTCGTATAAGCAGAAAGCAATCTAGTGACTGGGTTAGCTTTGCATTTACAAGTGATATTTAATATGCATACAGACACATAAATGTAACCTGATCAGAATATAGTAGGATCTTATTCTACAATGCACTCATGTCAAATCAGCATCAGGACCCACATACAGTCAGGAGTGCAACATTCTGTTAGTGTAGACACGCTGGTCTAAACTGATCAGGCTATTGTGTGTATATTTATTCCACAGTTTGTGTCTTCACAATCACTTCCAACTAGTCAAAATGCACATTGTACTCACAGGCTGACTAATTCTTAGTCACATCGTATCATGACTACTTCTGTTGTCAAGAATGAGACAACATGGGAATCCACTCATTCAGGAATGTGGTGACATCCCTGTAATTGTAGTGGGAGCTATTCATAGTGCATAAACATTCCACAGCTACTTCAGCCAGCACCTTTGTCAGATTGCCCATGTCCCACGAAATCTGTGGTGGTGGTTGTTAACACTCGAACTCTGGAACAAAGATGTATAATAGCATTATGACCATTTTACATTTATGTATCTATGCTATCAGAACTTCACGTTCCTGGCAAAAAGTCTCTGAATCAGAACTGAGCTGAGAGGATTCTAGAAATAGATCCTACTACATTCTGACAAGTTTATTTTTGTATTTTTATGCTATCATGATGTCACATTCACAGACATCGTAAACTTCAAAAATTACTCCATATATCGTCAGCTATAGCAGAGTTGTAATAAGTTACCACATTCAGCATTATGTTAAAGGAAACTGTAACAAAATTCTCAAAGATACAGCAAATTTGTAACTGAATGCCCCATGTTACAGTAAAGCTGTAGCGAACTGCCTCAAGTTATAGCAAAATGATAACAAAATGTCCCATGTTACTGTAATATTGTTGAATGTGCCACATGTTATAGAAAAATTGTAGTACATTGCTCCAGGTTTGCAACAAAATTGTAACAAAATGCTCCATACATTGTTATGTTATAGCAAGAATATGCTCCTTACATCACTGTGTGCTTTTGCAACTACTGTCTCACTGTTTTAGTGACACTGTTCTCAAGTAACATATTAATACCAGTTATCACCTCCATGAAACAGAAATGTCACAATCTTCTCCAACTGCATTTGCTTATTACTTCTATATTACATTGAGCACTAAAGTTTCCATAGAGCTATAACACTACATATGGTATATCTGATTGCCTCTAATTGATATGTGGCAGTTGTCGTCTGTCTTCCCTTGTGCAAACTCTGTTCAGTCTGATGTTACAGTTTGTTAACACCATCATCATGATATTAGAAGCATTGAGAGCTGCATGACCAAGTCTGTGCCTGAGAGGTAATCAGAAATTACACTCCAGAGAAGATATTTTATTCATATCACTTCTTACTTTACCAAACCTATTCAGGGTTTCTCAAAATACCGTGACAAATGTTAGGAACAGGTTCCTTACACCAAACAAGATAAAACGTTTGTATAAATATATGTCAAAAAATCCTTTTAAATTTATAAAAACTAATGTTCAACGGCTTGTCAAGTACAACCTGTGAACTTATCTATGGGCTTGGTGGTCTCACTGTATCCTAGATAATCAGTGTGATGCTAGGGAGTCTTGTTTACATTCGTCATTCATTACTCTTCAGTGTGTCCACTGCGTACATGTACTACAGGTAGCGAGTTAACTGAAGATGCTCAGTTCGAACATAGAAGGATATTCATTTTGTGAGCAGGCAGATATGATTTTTGTGTGTAGCTGTGTGAGTGGTAATGGGGTCAAGGCTGCACGGTCGTGTCATATGGTGTTTCCGGACCAAAGACAGCTGAGTCATCCAACTTTTGGTACTTCGTATTGTCATGTTACTGAGACAAAATCTGTAGCATCACAAACTTTGTGCCAGGGAATAACTCGTGTTGCTCAAACACTGGACCAAGAAGTGCAAGTTTTTATGGGCTGTCGAAGAAGAGCCACTATCAGCGCAGGACAAGTGGACCTCCAAGTTCAGCATCACGGATACTTCAAGAGTAACTCACGTATCCTTATCATCAACATGTACGGGAGCTTATATCTGCTAATCACTCACCACAGAAGATCTTTTGCTGATTCTTTATAGCACAAATTGCCAATATGTTGTTTTCTCTACAGTTTCGTGCACAGACGAGGTAATGTTTGTACGAGATGGAATAATAAATTTTCACAACCAACATGCATAGGGCGCTAATTGCAATTCATACTACAGTACAGTTTAAGATTTCTGTTTGGGCCGCAGTAATTGTAGGTGACTGGCACATTTTACAGGTACTGTCTACAGGGATTTTATTCAGGGCACCTGCCAAGACCTACTAGACATGCACCTTCAAATAAGGAGAAACATATACAGGGTGTTACAAAAAGGTACGGCCAAACTTTCAGGAAACATTCCTCACACACAAATAAAGAAAAGATGTTATGTGGACATGTGTCCGGAAACGCTTAATTTCTATGATAGAGCTCATTTTAGTTTCGTCAGTATGTACTGTACTTCCTCGATTCACCGCCGGTTGGCCCAATTGAAGGAAGGTAATGTTGACTTCAATGCTTGTGTTGACATGCGGCTCATTGCCCTACAGTACTAGCATCAAGCACATCAGTACGTAGCATCAAATCTACAGGTTAGTGTTCATCACGAAAGTGGTTTTGCAGTCAGTGCAATGTTTACAAATGCGGAGTTGGCAGATGCCCATTTGACGTATGGATTAACACGGGACTATAGCCGTGGCGCGGTACGTTTGTATCGAGACAGATTTCCAGAACGAAGGTGTCCCGACAGGAAGACGTTCGAAGCAATTGATCGGCGTCTTAGGGAGCACGGAACATTCCAGCCTATGACTCGCCACTGGGGAAGACGTAGAACGACGAGGACACCTGCAATGGACGAGGCAATTCTTCGTGCAGTTGACGATAACACTAATGTCAGCGTCAGAGAAGTTGCTGCTGTACAAGGTAACGTTGACCACGTCATTGTATGGAGAGTGCTACGGGAGAACCAGTTGTTTCCGTACCATATACAGCGTGTGCAGGCACTATCAGCAGCTGATTGGCCTCCACGGGTACACTTCTGCGAATGGTTCATCCAACAATGCGTCAATCCTCATTTCAGTGCAAATGTTCTCTTTACGGATGAGGCTTCATTCCAACGTGATCAAATTGTAAATTTTCATGATCAACATGTGTGGGCTGACGAGAATCCGCACGCAATTGTGCAATCACGTCATCAACACAGATTTTCTGTGAACCTTTGGGCAGACATTGTTGGTGATGTCTTGATTGGGCCCCATGTTCTTCCACCTACGCTGAATGAAGCACGTTATCATGATTTCATACGGGATACTCTACCTGTGCTGCTAGAACATATGCCTTTACAAGTACGACACAACATGTGGTTCATGCACGATGGAGCTCCTGCACATTTCAGTCGAAGTGTTCGTACGCTCCTCAACAACAGATTCGGTGACCGATGGATTGGTAGAGGCGGAACATGGTCTCCACGCTCTCCTGACCTAAACCCTCTTGACTTTCATTTATGGGGGCATTTGAAAGCTCTTGTCTACGCAACCCCGGTACCAACTGTGAAGACTCTTCGTGCTCGTATTGTGGACGGCTGAGATACAATACGTCGTTCTCCAGGGCTGCATCAGCGCATCAGGTATTCCATGCGACGGAGGGTGGATACATGTATCCTTGCTAACAGAGGACATTTTGAACATTTCCTGTAACAAAGTGTTTGAACTCACGCTGGTATGTTCTGTTGCTGTGTGTTTTCATTCCACGATTAATGTGATTTGAATAGAAGTAATAAAATTACCTGTAACATGGAAAGTAAGCGTTTCCGGACACATGTCCACATAACATGTTTTCTTTCTTTGTGTGTGAGGAATGTTTCCTGAAAGTTTGGCCGTACCTTTTTGTAACACCCTGTATTTTATGCATGATGGAGTTGCAGCAGATTCTAGTCTCAGTGTTCAAGATGCACTGGATAGTATCTACCATGAGAGATGGATGGATAGGAAGAGAACAACCAGTTCCATATCCTGTACATTTCCCTGATCTCAGTACTCTGGTGAAGCAGACCATCCAGATGCAAAAACTTTGCATTGACGTGTTATGGAAGCCTGCAAAACCATTCAGGCAACCAGGAAGTATTTGAAAGGGCGTGATAAACCATGATTTGACAAGTTCATGCTTGTTTAGAAGAAAGAAGAGGACATTTGAGCATTTATTCTGAATTCATGTGTTAATGAGCTTCCATCACCTAAACTGTAAACTTTCACTAATAATGTGAAAATGAAAATTTTCGGATATGTGTTTATACAGACATCAAAAAACGTTTTGCATCACCCCAGTTCCCAGAACTCCTGAAGATAGATGTTGACTGTGGATATTGTACCACAGACATAGTCCCATTGACTGTTCAGACATGAAAGTAAACCTGCCCAAAGATGTAAACAACCATGCATGAGCAGCGCCTAGTAGATGGAGGGGATCCGATAGCCGATCAGTTCCAGTCATTCTACCAGGATGGACGTACACAGCTCATATTGTCTGTAGTTCATCCATGCCCAGACGATCAATACCGCGGTCCGATCGCGTCCGCATTGTTACTTTGTGCCAGGAAGGGCTCTCAACAAGGAAAGTATCCTTACCATTGCCAACAAAGCAGTACTCAATACAACATACATAGTTGGTGCACATACGTTTGTGTGTGTGTGTGTGTGTGTGTGTGTGTGTGTGTGTGTGTACTCATGAACTTAATATCCTTCAAGCTCCATGAAGCCTTCAGGTAAGACAGCAAATAGTATCATAATTCATGTTGGCACTGATGACGTAATAAATGTGATAAAATTGGCCTCTTTTACGAGCATGACAACAAATATCGAAAATTCACAACCGGTAATCAAATAGTTCTCAAATGATACAGAAAAATTTAAATTTTAATTTCCCTTCTTAGAGTCTTTAAATCACATGTGTCGTACTTTTAACAGCTCACTAAAATCATTAGGAGCCTCCTATTGTATAGGAAGAGGTGGTATAATGGGCCCACCACTTGGTTTTCTTGATCTTAGTGCCACAATTTCTTTTCTACATAGATGAAGTTTGCTAAGTATAGTAATCCAAGTATTGGGAAGAGACACAACATATTACTCTGGCTGCAGAATGCTGAGTAAATTCCAACAGAAGTACTCAACCACTGAAAAAGAAACTCTTCACCAATGAGTGTCGTATATGTCTTCAACCAGACAATCGTCGGAGACGTGTATGGAGGCAACCTGATCAGGCTGAACGCCTTAGACACACTGTCCAGCGAGTGCAGCAAGGTGGAAGTTCCCTGATGTTTTGGGGTGGCATTATGGTGGCATTATGTAGAGCCGACGTACGCTACTGGTGGTCATGGAAGGAGCCGTAATGACTGTGCAATACGTGAATGCCATCCTCCGACCGATAGTGCAACCATATCGACAGCATATTGGCGAGGCATTCGTCTTCATGGACGACAATTCGCGCCCCCATCATGCACATCTTGTGAATGACTTCCTTCAGGATAACGACATCGCTCGACTAGAGTGGCCAGCATGTTCTCCAGACATGAACCCTATTGAACATGCCTAGGATAGATTGAAAACGGCTCTTTATGTACGACGTGACCCATCAACCACTCTGAGGGATCTGCGCCGAATTGCCATTGAGGAGTGGGACAATCTGGAGCAACAGTGCCTTGATGAACTTGTGGACAGTATGCCACGATGAATCAATGCAAGAGGACGTGCTACTGGGTATTAGAGGTACCAGTGTCTGCAGAAATTTGGACCACCACCTCTGAAGCTCTCGCTATATGGTGGTACAACATGCAATGTGTGGTTTTCGTGAGAAATAAAAAGGGCGGAAATGATCTCTATGTTGATCTCTATTTCAATTATCCGGACAGGTTCCAGAACTCTCGGAATCGAGATGGTGCAAACCTTTTTTTGATGTGATGTGGTTGAACTATTTCTTGTTTTGATGAAAGTATTATTTTTTAAACATCATATATGATTATGTCTGCAACTGTCAGCTTCTGACAGTCTGTGACAGAAATCAGAGATTTGGTCTCTGGAATTATGTCAGCACTATGTGTAGATTTCTTGAATTATTTGCTTGATGGTTATGAGAGATCAGACTGAACAAGAGTTCTCTTCTTGTTTATGACGTTAGTACAGTATCTGCAGCATACTGTTGAGTTCATTCCTCACATATTACTGCCTGCTTACTTCTATTTCTGCCAATGAGCATCGTCAAGTGAGATGCCTATTGATGACAGCTCATTTTGAGTGCCCTATACATGAAGCTATGCAATATCATCGCATTTATATAGGAAAATTGAGAAATTTCGCTGTGTGTATTCACTATACTGTGCACAACTGTTTCAGTTTTATTGTTAAATGTGAGCTGTTGTAATAACGATGCACCAGAGCTGCTTTTAAACATTTGTTTTTACAGCTACCATTTTCTAGTGATGGCACATTCTCAAGAAGCATCCATATGCAACCCAGCTATTATAAATACATAAGTCTATATATTTACATATGAATGTATAATCTTTGGGTATATTATAATTTTTAGTTATGTTGTAGTATGATAAATGTTATTTTACGAATAAATCTATTTTTGTCATATCAGTGAATAACATATGTGAAATTTAGGATTATCTTTTGTTTTGAATCTTGAAGAAATTTGAACTCTGCAACATTTAACAAAAAAGCAGAACAATATCTTAAAGGAACAAACATATCTCAGAAATAAAAAATGTATTGAGAACTTTGATAAAGTTCTTATCAGTGACAGGTAATTCAGAATAAAAGACAACCCTAAATTTTATATGAGATATAAATTATTTTTCGCATCTACATCTACATCTACATGGTTACTCTGCAGTTCACACTTAAGTGCCTGGCAGAGGGTTCATCGAACTGTTTTCATACTACTTCTCTACCATTCCACTCTCAAATGGCGTGTGGGAAAAAGGAACACCTAAATCTTTCTTTTCGAGCTCTGATTTTTCTTATTTTATTATGCTGACCATTTCTCCCAACGTAGGTGGTTTTCATCAAACGTATAAATTTAATGGCAAACCATATCAGTTACATGTAAATCAGAAATATAACAATCATGAGAAAATATTACAAAACCGAAAGTAGACCATATTTGAAAATTAACATTCAAGGTCTTATAATGTAAGTAAAAATTAGTGTTACGACCAAATATTATACATTTGCATGTACATGTATAGTTATATATGTTGATAGTAGCCTAATTGTGTCTATGTACCGCTTGTAAATCACCTGTCACCCAAAATCAGTAGCAGTAAAAAAAAAAAAAAATTAATTTCATATAATTTGTAGAGGCTGCATTACAATATACATAAGAAAAACTCGTTTTGAGTAGTTGGACTCACTACTATATGTGAGGTCTTTTTTCCATTCTGAAGTTCACACCTCTTTATGCTAGATGTGTATCAGGAGGATAATTGTCCATGGCACAAGGGCCAAATCTTCCTACATTGGTTTGAGGTGTACATAGTTCATTTCAACAACAATCCAGCACATACACTCATGGTACTTCTGCTATCCAGTACGTTAATTGCATTTGCACTGCTTAAGGGGTGTAGCAGTTATATATAGATGAAAAGACTTGTGGAGTTGTTTCGACATGAGCCAGGATTCTCTTCTCTTTGAGGTGAGATGTACGTCTGTGGCAATAAATCGTTCAGCAGACTTTTGCCAATGCAGGTTCTCTAAACTTACTCAGTAATGTTTCACGAAAAGAACGTCTTCAGGCCTCTGAATTGCTTCGATGTCTCATCAGGCTGATGAACTGTCTGTTGATGCTGCTCCGACACCTTTAGCTGGCATTGCGTGCACCACCATCACACTGCACAACGTCTCACAAGGTAACGTTGTATGATGCATAGAGTTACAATTAGCCCATCTGTGGCTTTCCTGGTTATAACGTTCTGCTTCTCATCAGAAGGAAGGCCATGAACATCCTGTACCTAGAGCTGGCGCCAGTTTTTCGTCTAGCAATGCTGCACGCAAGTAGGTTAAAGGACACTACACATGTAACATGCTCTTTTCGTCGCCTGTTGTTGCAGCGTTTTTGAATGTTACGATATGTCTTGTAACTTACAATTAGACTATAATGCTATGGTAACGACAATGCACGTCACACCACAGTTCCCCTTGGTAAGGGTCCAAAAACAACTGTAACAGTCTCATCCCAGAGATACATTGACATTATGGGATACAGCTATATTTTAATCCTATAAGCTCCATTCTAAATTTGTAGACATCTTTGCAATTCCCATCTCACAATATATTCACTTGCACAAATAAAAAAAATCTAGTGTGCATGTATATTTTTGTTCCAAAACGTTCATAGACAGGAATACTTTATCACACTAGCCTTTGTACATAAATATTTGGGATTCACACTCTCCATCTAGGGAGGCCATTTCGATTCTCATCAACGAAAACCACTTCTACAAAGTTCAGGAGGTTCTCCACTTAACACTGGTAATTCGTTTGAACCAACCCACACCTTATTCTGTTAAATGAACAATCATTTTGTTGCTCTTTCAGTTTTTCGGCAACCATTTTAGTTTTCTCTCGTACTCAAAGTTATTAACATTATACACTGTAAATGATCTTCCCTTATTAACGCAGCGAGCCTCTGTCTCTGCACCTAAGTGTTATCGAGACAGCACACATGCGATGCTTTATTCTCTTCACATTCTAAGTAGTAGACATTGAGGTCGTGCCCTTGTAGAAAGAGGACACTCGAAACTAATATTCAATGCAATAATTGACTGGTACAATAAATTTCTTTATGTCATTGTCTGAATAACCACTGTTAAAGTTTCTTTTTCAGTGGTTGAGTACTTCTGTTGGAATATACTTAGCATTCTGCAGCCAGAGTAATATGTTGTTTCTCTTTCCAATAATTGGATTCCTATACTTAGCAAGCTTCAACTATGTAGAAAAGAAATTGTGGCACTAAGGACAAGAAAACCAAGTGGTGGGCCCATTATACCACCTCTTCCTACACAATAGGAGGCTCCTAATGATTTTAGTGAGCTGTTAGAAGTACGACACATGTGAATTAAAGACTCTAAGAAGGGAAATTAAAATTTAAATATTTTTTCTGTATCATTTGAAAACTATTTGATAACCGGTTGTGAATTTCCGACATTTGTGGTCATGCTCGTAAAAGAGGCCAATTTTACCACATTTATTACGTCAGCAGTGCCAAATGAAATATGATACTATTTGCTGTCTTACCTAAATATGAAGGCTTCATGGAGTTTGAAGGATATTACGTTCACGAGTACACAAAAAAAAGTGTGTGTGCACCAACTATGTATATTGTATTGTGTACTGCTTTGTTGGCAATGGTAAGGAGAGGTGGGCTACAGAGGCAAGCGGCAGCTGTCATTGTAGGGAAGGTGGACAGGAGCAGAAATCATTAGCAAACACGTAAATACTGTGGATAGAATTTTTACTTAGCTTGTAGCTTTCTCCAAGCGCTGCATTACTTTGCTGGCCGAATTCCGCTGTCTGTGGTTATTCGGTTGTCTGTTATTGTTTTGCGTTTACCAAGCGATCAGCTTATTATTGCCGGTAACTTGTGTCTGTGCATACTGTACAGGCTGGCCATACGTTACTCGCCCGTTGTAGTTGTTTTTGCTAAATTTTTGCCCATTTCTTTAATATCCGCCTTTGAATTTACGGCTTTCTCCATTGCTGTTGTGATTAACGTTGCCTTTACATTAGGTCCGTGTGGGGTAAGGTTGCCATCCGTGTTGTGCTACAAATCCGTTGTTTCCTTGTTGGTCCGTAAACACCTGTGGCGCTATCGGTGTATTAACAGGCTTGGGTTGCACTGGTCTCTCTTCGTACATCAAATCTATTGATTCCAGTACAGACAGAAAGTATTCGGTGTCGTGTTCCGGGATGGTAATGAGATGTTCCCTAATTTGGGCTGGAAGACGGCTCTTTAAAATTTTCAGCACGTCTGCTTGAGATACTGGGTTCGTCCAGTATCTGGTTTTATTCAAATATTTTTCAAAATAGCCCCTTAAGCCTCCATACTTGCTGTTAAATGGAGCAGGGTTGAATACTTCACGTCTGACCTCTCCTGTACGGCCTCAGACCAATACTTATCCAGAAATGCTCTCTCAACCCATTCATAACAGTGGCAGCGTTCCGCCATGTCCGTAGCCCATAGCAGAACATCACCCTGTGTGTATCCAACAACAAATCTAATTTTCTGGGCTTCAGTCCATGTACGAGGTAAAAAATTTCTAAATGCCCTGATAAAGACCACAGAATGTGTTCTTTTCCCTTCAGAGGTAAAAATCGGAAATTGTCGATGCCTAAGTAATCCCTCATCTGCAAGTAATGTTGACAAACATGCTGCTCTGTCAGCGCCGCGTTTTTATGTTCGCTCGTGGCATAGCGTATGGCAACTGCGCTTGCTCGACAGGTGCAACTGCCGGCAAGTGTTGGTGAACTGTGCTACCTTCGCTATTTTCCTTCGACAGGCTTGTCCCGTAATGTGGGTAACCAGTGAAGGTATCTAACTTCTCTAAAGCTGGGTTTGTTTTCTGTCCTATGTTCTTTCGGAATGTCAGTAGTTTTAGCAACGCTGCCTCGTAACCTTTCCTCCGCTTTCTTTAAACACGTATCTATTTTAGCTAGAAGTTGACTTTCTTTCTGTTTCAGAGGTTCTTCTACAGTATCTACATAAATTTTACTCTCTGGCACTACCTTTACAGCAAGGGTGCTGCCCTTATCCAGCATCCCGGCTTCAGCTTTTTCAGTTATCTCCTTTACATCTGCACATAACTTATCTCTCTGTTTTTTGGCAAATTCTGACTCTAAACTTAACTGGTCTGCTCCAAAACTCCAGTTGTGTATTTCTGTAGGTAGGTTTTTGCCTACCTCTTGCAGGTCGCTGACTGCGTTTCTCACATTTTTTACCGACGCATCCACTTTGGACCGCGTCTCCTGAATTGGGGAATATGCTTCACTAAGATTTTGTAAGTGACCTGCAATTTGTTCCTGTTTATAATCTACGGATGTTACTGTTGTGGGTTACCAACACAAGTACAAGGATAGCGTACCAATAGGGACAAGAAAGGAAGCATAAAGGGCGCCAACAGAAATAACTATCATCAATTTATTGCACCATTACACACGCACATCATGATATATGAGACATTATGACAAACAGTATGCATAATGAAGGCCGCACAATTTTACCAATGTAAGAAACTAAAATAATACTAGCATAAAATTAACTAAAGTGTCTTGAAGGAAATGTTTATGAGAAGAACACGACGGGGCCGCAAGGGAGGAGGCAACACAATACTTCACTCAGGTGCACCAAAACGAACAACGGACATCTGGCCGCGCCAACAACGGACGCGCAAGGCACGCAACTACTCTCTCTGTTGCGGTTCCGCGCGTTCCACCCAAGTAATAGCTACCTGAAACATTTTAATACTTGGAACAGTACACCAGTGATCAGCAAATGAAAAGAAAAACAATAACATGACATAAAAATACAATAATTTAAGAAAATCACGTCATATGAGTATGAGCTTACGGTCTTTCGGTAATTAACAGACTACTAAAGGTAAAGGGGCATGTGCCACTATTAAATCTTGCGTGATTACTCTACTAAATCTCTCTGTACCCAAGTTGCAATTAAGACAACAAGAATTAAATCATTTAAGTGATAATGTTACTTTAAAATAATAATAAAATTATTTGATACAAGGAAAACCTAGATAGGCCCGATTAGTACTCCCCAGTGAAGCTGTTCACGCAAATGGTACTCCACGGCTCCGAGCACACAGCCCCATACAAAATGCAACACAACCACAGCGACCCGGCGTACTACCAGAACCACCAGGCAGTAAACCAAAATCGTACTAAGCCAAAACAAGGACTGACCTTTAAAATAACGAGACCTAACCCGGGTCGGACAACAGACCAAATCCCGGGAAATCCATAAGAAACCTCACCCAACTTAATACCAAAACAACAATTTATGAACAATATGCAAAACACAAGACCTCTCAGCCCAAAGGCTTTCGTTTAGTCGCGAAGGTGGCTCCGACCCGCCTGCTTGAGGTGCCAAGCGTCGTACGGAGTGCCGAATGAAAGACGGCATTCTTCGTTGACGGAAAGCGGAAGCACCACAAGACAAAATAAACTCCAATCTAACTGCGCAAGGCAAACTCTAAGGAGTGCCGCTCGAAAACTATGCACTTGAAGATCAAACACAAAGTACCCAGGCTAACGTGCCGCTGAACGACGCACTTCCATCACCAGCGTCTAGTAGAGTACGGAGAGCAGCGTAGCCCATCGATATACATCCATGGGACGGTAGCAATCCCAGCGACGGAGAGACAGGAGGACGAAATAACATCCCGGTGCACATAGAAGGTATTTCAAACTCAGGCTCGACAAACTACAACAGGCGAGATTTTGCTCCCGTTGCGAATCAAGTTAAAAGGCACACCACGGCACTGTCCACACTATTAACCGCAAAATCACGGTCCGGTCTTCCCATCGGGCCCCACTCGGCGTCCAGACGCAAACCACCAGCCGAGTCGAACTATCTTCTCGCCAAGACGCCTCCTCACACGCCTCCAGCTAAGCCCCGGTCAGCAATCACACTCGGAAACAACCGCCTAACGCCGAAGCGCCATCTGAGTGAAAACTCAGCACTAAGATCGATGCGGACTTGGACATAAGCGAGCACCGTAACAGCAACTTTTTCCGTTGATGTGTTTATATTGCGTGACATCTCGGTAATTATTCCTTGTTTTAATTGTCTGTGAACTTCCCGGTTAAATCGTCAGACAATTCAGTGCATATAGTTTTGTTCACCTCACTGAACTGTTGACTAATGCTATTCTTGAATTCGTTAAATGCCCGATTTTCCTGTGCAAACGGTTGTCCTCTATTTTCCTGATGTCTTGTGAATCGCTGTGTAAACTGTTGTCATTATTGCATGAGCGGTGTCAAATTGTGTGTCTACTAGTATTTGCATTGCTTTCATGAACTGTTTCCTGTCCTGCGTACGCGTACGCTACCACTTATTGAGACAAAACAGATGAATATATAGAAATTAAAAAACTGAAGTGCTCTATTAATCAAAGGAATTTTCGCTGTCGCGCGCTTCAGTTTCACTATTTGAAAAAAACGTTTCCCGGCGATACCTGAGAAATTGTCTCATCGAGCGTTATAAAAGCTACTTCATGATTAGTTGTATTACCAGTGTCATCATTTTTAATAGTGTGACGTCAACCTGGTTGTTTTGGTAGCCATCGGCCAGCTCACGGTTTGGCGCGTTACTTTCAACAGTTGCCAGGCTCGGATTTCCGCCATCTTGGCATACTGCATTTTGTAATAAGTTTTCAACAGTTGCCATTTCCTTTGACTCCATTGTAAACAATGTTTAACAAAATTATGAAAAAAATTTTCAAACATGAAATTTTGTTTTCATCGGTACGGTACTTTTCAATTAGACTAAATTTATGTGCGTATTCATTAATGTACCTGATTGTTCTCTGATACGGTCTTACAGAATTTGAACGAATTATTTTGCACTTTAATGTCACATACAAAGTTTCGTCTTTTCTATAGGAATGCACTTTCCGTATAGGATATTAATTGGAAGGAAAAGAGATTATCTGCTGTGAGAGAGACGGCGCCAAGCGCGCCCAACGTAGCAGCCTCCTACCCTAACCGCTGATATCCGCATTCCCAGCGCGTCTCATTTGTAGGCAGAAGTTAATTTTAATTTGCTGCTTCAAGTTTTTATTAGTCCCAATCTCACGGACACGTAACAAATGCAACAAAGGTCTCATTAGTTTCTTGTAACGATAAAAAGGATCATTTATCTAAAACATTTTTTTAATGATCTCAACAATTGAAATGGACAGGCTCAATGAGTTTCTTGAACATCTTAACTCATGCCACCCTAATATCAAGTTCACCATGGAACTGGAGAAGAATGGCCAGCTGTCATTTCTGGATGTACTAGTCCAGAGGAAAGCAGATGGATCAATTGGCCACAGTGTGTACCGAAAACCTACACACACTGATTTATATCTGCAGGCCAGCAGTTGTCACCACCCTGCACAGAAGAATGGGGTTCTGAAGACTTTGGTCCACAGAGCACGTGCCCTATCAGACCAAGAGAATCTACCCATAGAGATAGAACGTCTCAAAACAGTTTTCTCCAAGAATGGATACATGGACAGACAAATTGAGAGGGCACTCCGACCAGCCACTATACCACAGGTTCCTGAAGAAGACCAAGATGAAGCAAGGAAGGTGGCATATCTGCCCTATGCTGGCTCTATTTCTGCCAGAATCAGTAGGATCCTGCGTAAACACAATATCAAGTGTGTTTTCTGTCCATCCAACAAGATTGGGGGACTGCTGGGGAGTGTCAAAGACGACCTGGGGTTACGAAAACCAGGGATTTACAATATACCTTGCCAATGTGGCATGTCCTACATTGGCCAGACGACAAGAACTGTGGAGATCAGGTGCAAAGAACATCAGAGGCACACTAGATTAAGACAGGTGACTAAGTCAGCCATTGCTGAACACTGTCTAGAGCTAGATCATGCCATGAAGTATGAGGATACCAAGATTCTAGCACAAACACCCAGATTTTGGGACAGTGTCATAAGAGAATCGATTGAGATTAAAATGGCTGACGATCTCATGAATCGTGACACAGGGTACCAGCTAAGCAGAGCCTGGGATCCGGCTCTGGAATTGTTAAAGGAGCAACGGGGCCAGCTGCAACACTACACAAACAGAAGAACCAGAGACATGGAGATGGTAAACGAGCCCCTGACGGACTGCCAGGAGCACCAGACCGAAGATGGAACACCCAGAAGTGGGACTGGTGGGCGCGGACCACAGAGGGAACATCCAGAGCCGCAGCAGATGAAAAACGGAGCGGCAACGCTCCAACAGGCCGTGGTGAGCGGGCGCGGACCGCAGGGGGAACGCCTGGTACCCCAGACCGTAGATGAAACCCCCAGGAGCGGGTTTGGTGGGCGCGGACCGCAGAGGGAACACCTAGAACCGCAGCGGACGGAAACGGAGCAGCAACGCTCCAGCAGGTCACAGGGAATGGGCGCGGACCACAGAGAAATCGCCTGCAGCCGTTGGTGGAGGGGGAAGTCCATAGGCAAAAATACTGGACCAGATCCACTCGAGGAATAGTCTCAGGTCGCACCTGATGAAGGTCTCGAGCTACGTGACCGAAATATCGTGCAAGTACGACGCTGATATCCGGCAGAACACCCGACAACCCAAGATGTCATTAGATCGCCGGGAAAGCCTGAAGAGTTACAATTGAAAGGTTGTTCATATTCCGCTCGGCGCCGTCCTTTAAACGGTCGCCATTCAATAGTGGCAAGAATAGGGGGGGGCGAGCACAAAATATAATATATAATGGAAACTTTTTAAGTAATAGCTGCTTGAATAATTAAAAAAAAGAATATTGAAAGAAATTGGAAAGTACTCATATCCTGTGTGAACTTTAACTGGCAGTAATATCAACAGACCCTCAATATTCAATATATATATATATATATATATATATATATATATATATATATTTTCAGCATTTCCATTGTACATAAAGCTTGGTATGACAATACTGGTTCCGTATCGCTCCTCCTCTGCTCACGCAAATTCTTCTTGTCTGCTTAGATCATCGAAATGATGAACAGACGGTATGACCGTCATGAATGTACGAATAAACTTTGCTTTCCTAATAACTTTTTATAGCACTTCTTTAATGTACGGTTGGAATACACATTTTTTAACAGCATTAACTCTGCGGAACTCGTCATAGTCCGCCCGCTAGCCGCGCGGGATTAGCCGAGCGGTCTTGGGCGCTACAGTCTTGGACTGTGCGGAGGTTCGAGTCCTCCCTCGGGCATGGGTGTGTGTGTTTGTCTTTAGGATAATTTAGGTTAAGCAGTGTGTAAGCTTATGGACTGATGACCTTAGGATTTCACACACTTTTATTTTCGTCCGCCCACTACCTCTTATAGAGACAAAACAGATGAATATATAGAAATTAAAAAATTGAAGTGCGTATCTCTACTTGTTTTCTATGTGACCCAATAGTATCGCTGGTACAAAATAACTTATATATATATATATATATATATATATATATATATATATAAAAACAAAGATGAGGTGACTTACCGAACAAAAGCGCTGGCAGGTCGATAGACACACAAACATACACACAAAATTCAAGCTTTCGCAACAAACTGTTGCCTCATCAGGAAAGAGGGAAGGAGAAGGGAAGACGAAAGGAAGTGGGTTTTAAGGGAGAGGGTAAGGAGTCATATGTCTGCTTGTGTCTGTATGTGTGGATGGATATGTGCGTGTGTGCGAGTGTATACCTGTCCTTTTTTCCCCCTAAGGTAAGTCTTTCCGCTCCCGGGATTGGAATGACTCCTTACCCTCTCCCTTAAAACCCACTTCCTTTCGTCTTCCCTTCTCCTTCCCTCTTTCCTGATGAGGCAACAGTTTGTTGCGAAAGCTTGAATTTTGTGTGTATGTTTGTGTTTGTTTGTGTGTCTATCGACCTGCCAGCGCTTTTGTTCGGTAAGTCACCTCATCTTTGTTTTTATGTATAATTTTTCCCACGTGGAATGTTTCCTTCCATTATATATATATATATATATATATATATATATATATATATATATATATATAATGTCGCGTTTGTCTGGTACTGGAATACCACAAGTTATAACAAAATCCTATGGAAATAAGGCACAGTTTTCTAACATGAATTAACGTTGCAAAAGGACCCGATGAGAGAACCATTTGCAAGCTCTGCGCCAAATTCCAACGGATAAGCAGCGTGGCTGATGGTCTGGGACTGTTAACCCTAGGCACACTGTAATTACACTCCTGGAAATGGAAAAAAGAACACATTCACACCGGTGTGTCAGACCCACCATACTTGCTTCAGACACTGCGAGAGGGCTGTACAAGCAATGATCACACGCACGGCACAGCGGACACACCAGGAACCGCGGTGTTGGCCGTCGAATGGCGCTAGCTGCGCAGCATTTGTGCACCGCCGCCGTCAGTGTCAGCCAGTTTGCCGTGGCATACGGAGCTCCATCGCAGTCTTTATCACTGGTAGCATGCCGCGACAGCGTGGACGTGAACCGTATGTGCAGTTGACGGACTTTGAGCGAGGGCGTATAGTGGGCATGCGGGAGGCCAGGTGGACGTACCGCCGAATTGCTCAACACGTGGGGCGTGAGGTCTCCACAGTACATCGATGTTGTCGCCAGTGGTCGGCGGAAGGTGCACGTGCCCGTCGACCTGGGACCGGACCGCAGCGACGCACGGATGTACGCCAAGACAGTAGGATCCTACGCAGTGCCGTAGGGGACCGCACCGCCACTTCCCAGCAAATCAGGGACACTGTTGCTCCTGGGGTATCGGCGAGGACCATTCGCAACCGTCTCCATGAAGCTGGGCTACGGTCCCGCACACCGTTAGGCCGTCTTCCGCTCACGCCCCAACATCGTGCAGCCCGCCTCCAGTGGTGTCGCGACAGGCGTGAATGGAGGGACGAATGGAGACGTGTCGTCTTCAGCGATGAGAGTCGCTTCTGCCTTGGTGCCAATGATGGTCGTATGCGTGTTTGGCGCCGCGCAGGTGAGCGCCACAATCAGGACTGCATACGACCGAGGCACACAGGGCCAACACCCGGCATCATGGTGTGGGGAGCGATCTCCTACACTGGCCGTACACCACTGGTGATCGTCGAGGGGACACTGAATAGTGCACGGTACATCCAAACCGTCATCGAACCCATCGTTCTACCATTCCTAGACCGGCAAGGGAACTTGCTGTTCCAACAGGACAATGCACGTCCGCATGTATCCCGTGCCACCCAACGTGCTCTAGAAGGTGTAAGTCAACTACCCTGGCCAGCAAGATCTCCGGATCTGTCCCCCATTGAGCATGTTTGGGACTGGATGAAGCGTCGTCTCACGCGGTCTGCACGTCCAGCACGAACGCTGGTCCAACTGAGGCGCCAGGTGGAAATGGCATGGCAAGCCGTTCCACAGGACTACATCCAGCATCTCTACGATCGTCTCCATGGGAGAATAGCAGCCTGCATTGCTGCGAAAGGTGGATATACACTGTACTAGTGCCGACGTTGTGCATGCTCTGTTGCCTGTGTCCATGTGCCTGTGGTTCTGTCAGTGTGATCATGTGATGTATCTGACCCCAGGAATGTGTCAATAAAGTTTCCCCTTCCTGGGACAATGAATTCACGGTGTTCTTATTTCAATTTCCAGGAGTGTATTTCTGAAAATGTTGCCACAGTTTCCGGAATTATCCAGCAAACCGCAAGGAAATTCACACGAAGAATTGCACCAGAGACTGGTCTGAAACGTTCCAGCACTCAAAAAGTACTAAGAGCCTACACATTTTTCCATTAAAAACCAAAGCCACTATGTCATACCTGTACGATCTGTGCGACAAAGGGCTTACTTTGCGAACCAGGTTCTCACAGTGACTGATAATGAAGAATTTGATGTTGGCTATATGTGGCTTACAGAAGCAGCACACTTGCACTTAAATGGATCCGTGGATAAGCAAAGCTGACGATCTTGACGTTTCAGAGGTCCGCATTTTGTGTAAAGCGAAACTACTGTATTCTTCTAAAGTTACTATTTAGGTTGCTGTTTGCAGGAGAGCTATTATAGGCCCTTTTTTCGTGCAAGAAACGATCATTATCCGTTATGTTGCAGTTCTGGAATAGTTTGTCGCCACAAAGCTAGCGTTGGAGGATCGACCAGGCACTGAGTGATCATGGAAGATGGGGCCATGCTATATGGCACCCAATAAGTGTTTTGCATTCTTGTCCAATACTTTAAAAATTGTCACTGCATTCATTTATTACAAAGTTACTGGCGCTGGTGTGTGTGGTTTCCACATTCGTTCAGTCTGACTCCTTTTGACTACTACTTATGGAGCACGTTTCAGACACCGCAATTGGAAACAACCCGACGGACGAGCTTGAATCTGCGATCTGTGTGGGATCTCACTCCATTTCTGTTGAGACGCTGCAGAATGTTTCCGGAATGAAATTTTCACTCTGCAGCAGAGTGTGCAGTGATATGAAAATTCTTGGCAGATTTGAACTGTGCACTGGACCGAGACTCGAAATTGACACCTTTGCCTTTTGCCAGCAAGTGTTGTACGGACTGAGCTACTAAAGCCGGACTCACTACCCGCCCTCACAGCAATACTTCCGCCGGTACATCGTCTCCCACTTTCTAAACTTCACAGAAGCTCAAGTTTCACTACATGATGTGACGGTAAATTTCATGTTTCGTTTTAGCCATCTACAGGATGTGAAGGCAAATTTCATGTTTCGTTTTAGCCATCTCCATACTGATAGTGGTGGAAATTTCGAAAAAAATGTGATGTGATTGCGAAAACTGCTTGCAGAGGACGAGTTCAATTATATACGCTGATAATGTATGATCTGTACAGTGTAAAGCAGCTTTTCGAATTATTTCGAAACTTCTGTATTAAATTCTTATAGCTTTAAGAGTAAACATACGTTATGTTGCACTCATCTATTGATCTTAGTTTTAGAGATATATAATTTTGAGGTCAGGGATTCTTTCGCTAGACATCCTGTAAAATGTAAGTGACCAGAAGGTTTACAGTAACTATACACAACCAACTTACACCATTTCACCTATGATGATGGCACTACACATACTGATACATAATGACAAGATGGTAAGAGACTATACAAATACATTATTTAACGTCATTTTGCGCATTGACTCACTGTGTTTGATGTGAATGATAGCAATAAATTTGAAACAACAATACATGTTACTAACAGAATTAGTTCTCATTTTTTTACAAAACTGCTACAGCTTCATTAGGTTTATTCCATATTTATTAGCAGCCTCCCTCGGTGAAGAACCAGCAATACTTCTTTTTCTGCTTTGCTGTGCGTTTCTTTTGGTGTTTCCCACTGTTTATTTTCTTTTTCTAATTTTTAATGTGCCTTCAAACGGGCAGTTTTTAATAACAAACTGCATGTAACAAATCGCCCACATACATCGCAATTTTATATTCTGGTACAGATAAGCATAAAACTAAATAGTAATAAATTTCCAATACTTCACCATTGTAACACTTAGGTAGCTAACGAAATTGGCTATATATATTCAGATTTTACCTTCTTAAGACATACGCAATATATAATGCAGAATTACCTAGACGTAAAGACAATAGACCAAATTGTACATTATTAGGGGAGAAAGTTTCTCATCTGCTCTGAAAAGCATCAAATAAAGAAATAAGCGTGTTGATACAGCTGTCAAAGAAGATTATAAATAATATGCTGTCAACTCAGTGCTTAGAGAGCCATGAAAACTTTGGAGATAGAGACTGCCAATGGTAGACAATAAAGTTAATTTGATACAATCAAATATCTGCCAGCAAATATCCCACATTGATTGCTATGACAGGAGGAATGCACCCTGGTCCACTTTGAATTTGACCAAGTCCATTTCGCATGTCTTAACATTCTAACAGGAGGTTATTATTGATTATGAAAAGTGACAACTGGATAGTTCTGCAACGAGAATTTGTAATGTACAAAAATGTGGATCACGGTAGTGGGCTTCCTCTAGCAATATTTTTGACTTTAATTAAGCTTAAAAAAAATCGCTGCAGAAAACATATCACAGCATCTAGAAATTGGTATCCAGATTAGGAACGACATGAATAATACATTTCATTATCACAAAAGATGATGAAACCTATTTTTTCTGAATGTATGCACAAAATGAAAATTAAAAACAACTAGAACGATTCGAAAACGGTGATAAAACACAAACTTTCAATCCTCTCTCGTAGTCATTTACTTGACCAACATATATTTTTATATACACTTATTTCACCTCTTAATATTACATCACTGATGTCACTAATATGGACCATATGATTTTAAATAGAATTTCTTGATGGAAGTACTGCACTTTTCATCTTTTATGAGTGTTTTTTGAAATTCCAATTTATTGTTGTAATATTGTCTTCTGCTAGTGTACAACCATTCTGGTATCTAGTGTTCGTTGATCTACACTTGTCCCTCCTAAGATGAGTATGTAGCTCCATTACTTATTTACTACTTAAAGGTGTTGTCTACATTATGTTCCAAGAGAAATAAAACTAGTAACAGTAATGAAAGTACGTAACTAATTATAATAAAAAGTGAGTCAGAGAGCGAAAACAGATATAGAGTAGCAAAGGAAAAAACATAGTGAAGGGATCTGACACTATTACTGAAATACTTGGTATTTTTAAGGGATGACAGTTACAATGACAGTTGACTGACACTTATAGACTTGTGTGCCAAAGATGTGCGTTGCATTTATCTCACTAAAAATGTGGAAGGAAAGAAGCATGCAAACAGTACCTATGCTACCAGCCATTTGAGCTGGAGAAATCCTTTGATCCACTTTTGGACTATATGGGATCTATGCAGAACCCCTCTGAAAGCACATGAGAATTCAATAGCTGTATCGTCAAAGAAATTATTTGAAGTTAGGTATCTAATATATCTTCTTTCTGTACTCCATTTGCTTGTTATTTTCTCACTGTCATATATTCTATATTTCAGTTTCTAATGATGTTTGTGACTTTTGTGGTGCTGAGTACTACTGCAGACTGCTTGTGAGTATAACCTTGAGAGCTGACAGAGGTATACGTTAGTAGCCACCATTGGTGAATTTCTGAAAGAGTTTTCTATCCACAGCTTCTGCCCTGCCCTGGCAGCCATCGCGACTTGGCTGGGTCTGTCAGAGAGCGTTGCTGGAGTCACAGTGTTGGCCTTCGGCAATGGCTCACCTGATATATTCACGTCGATTGCAGCAGCCCCATCTGGCCGTGTTGGCATGATTCTAGCAGAATTACTCGGTATGGGTGCATTCCTTTGAGTGAATATTGTTTATACTTTCGCCCATCGTTTTCCAAGCGCTACAACAAGAAAAAAGCGACTTGTTATTTGGTTTAAGAATATGTGCATATTCGATAAATAATTATACGGGGATCAAATATCCAGATCCATTACATTATATAAAGTTTCCCAACAAGATTCCGGTTGTTGTTAATATAGACAGTTTTATACTGTCTTAGTCAACTACATTTCTAATGAGGAAGACAGTGTGCTGGATGTCCCATGAGACCCTCGACATAAACTGGCTAGGATACCATCGTCCATTTAGTGAAATTCAAAATTGCCCTTGTATTCATTAACGATCAAGATTTCAACTACAATCTACACTACTGGCCATTAAAATTGCTACACCAAGAAGAAATGCAGATCATAAATGGGTATTCATTGGACAAACATATTATACTAGAACTGACATGTGATTACATTTTCACGCAGTTTGGGTGCATAGATCCTGAGAAATCAGTACCCAGAACAACCACCTCTCGCCATAATAACGGCCTTGATACGCCTGGGCATTGAGTCAAACAAAGCTTGGATGGCGTGTACAGGTACAGCTACCCATTCAGCTTCAACACGATACCACAGTTCATCAAGAGTAGTGACTGGCGTATTGTGACCAGCCAGTTGCTCGGCCACCATTGACCAGATAATTGGTGAGAGATCTGGAGAATGTGCTGGCCAGGGCAGCAGTGAAGGGTAGAGCCACGGGTCGTAACACATCTGAAATGTAACGTCCACTGTTCAAAGTGCCATCAATACGAACAAGAGGTGTCCGAGACGTGTAACCAATGCCACCCCACACCATCACGCCGGGTGATACGCCAGTACGGCGATGACGAATACACGCTTCCAATGTGCCACTCGCGCACCCAGGTTCGTCCTTGAGTACACCATCGCAGGCGCTCCTATATGCGATGCAGCGTCAAGGGTAACCGCAGCCACGGTCTCCGAGCTGATAGTCCATGCGGCTGCAAACGTCGTCGAACTGTTCGTGCAGATGGTTGTTGTCTTGCAAACGTCCCCATCTGTTGACTCAGCGATTGAGACGTGGCTGCACGATCCGTTACAGCCATGTGGATAAGGTGCCTGTCATCTCGACTGCCAGTGATACGAGGCCGTTGGGATCCAGCTCGGCGTTCCGTATTACTCGCCTGAACCCACCGACTCCATGTTCTGCTAACAGTCATTGGATCTCGACCAACGCGAGCAGCAATGTCGTGATACGATAAACCGCAATCGCGATAGGCTACAATCCTACCTTTATCAAAGTCGGAAACGTGATGGTCGGCATTTGTCCTCCTTACGCGAGGCATCACAACAACGTTTCACCAGGCAACGCCATTCAAATGCTGTTTGTGGATGAGAAATCGGTTGGAAACTTTCCTCGTGTCAGCATGTTGTAGGTGTCGCCAACGGCGCCAACCTTGTCTGAATGCTCTAAAAAGCTAATCATTTGCATATCACAGCATCTTCTTCCTGTCGGTTAAACTTTGCGTCTGTAGCACGTTATCTTCGGGTATTTCAACTTTATTGGCCAGTAGTGTATCTTATGTTTCCTCTTCATTCTGCTCATAAGTGGGGCTTTCTTCGCTCTGTATTTTTGCAAAATGAAATTGGCCTATAAGCAAAGGTGTATCTCGTGTGTTTCCACGATGTGTTACTACCTCAGTATACTTAAGGACAATATAAGTATTTAATAATTTGGGAGCGATTCAGATATGTCTCAGCTTCAACGATCATGACCCAAATCTCGTACAAAAGGGATGCAAAGTAGTTAATCCAGCCTAGGCGCAATCGCCTAGAGTCTAGACTGTGGCTAAGCTGATTCTCTGCGGTATCCATTCCTCCAGGAGTTCAAGTGCAGAAAGGTAATGCAGGAGAACTGAGTAGTTCGGGAAGGTAAAGAAGGGTACTGGCGAAAGTAGAGCTGCTCTCCTCACACCCTCTACACGCTGATATGTAAATATTTGATGAGACACACAAAAGAAAGAAAAAAAGAAGTCGTGATACCATTTCTGTCCACTGCATGGACTTTCGCAGAGGACAAGATTCTAAAATTAAAGTTTTTATATAATTAATTTCATGAGTAAGAACGTGTTACGCCTCATGAACTAAATTCGACAGAGGAGCACAAAATGTATCGCATAATCCTCGTGTGATAATGACTCACCAAATATTTTTGGGGGGTAGATTAGTCCCTCATTTGATTCCTAGAAAGGTAGTATATTTTATTAATATATGCAGTGTACATCCTTATATATTATCAACATAAATATGGACAGAATTTTTTAAATTATCTGTTTCAAATTACATCTTCATATGATTAATTCTAGTGTATCCAACGAATTTATGGAGCAAAGTGATGCAATGGTAAGAAACTGGACTCTTAGTTGGGAAGGCGCCAGTTTGTACCAGTGTCTGGCCTTCTACATTTCCCATGCCTTCCGTAAATCTCACAAGGTGCTTGTCAGAAAGGATCTTTTCATAGGATACAGCAGGTTTACTTCTCCATTCTTCCCCAGTATGAGCTTGTGTTCTGTCTCGTAAGACCTCATCATCCATAAGATGTTAAACCCTAACATTCACCCCATCTTACTTTCTTAGAAGAGAAAGATTATTATCCATAGTGGCCTAGTTCCATAGGAGCTTGTTAACCTCGATTTCCTTCATTCCTTTCATCCAGGGAGTCACAAAATAAGGCTAGAAAATATTCGAAACAATATTTTTAATCATACACCAGTAGTGTTCAGTATAAATTGAAATTTTAAAATATGATATAGAAACAAATCAGATATACTTCAACAGAAATAAAGTGCAAAATATGCCAATGATTAATACTTCTCAGAGTAAAAAAAATCAAAATGTACTGAATAAGATGAACTGCATGACACTTTCTTTGCTCACAATGTTTTACATCTGACAGTGTTGAAGGATCTATTGCGTTATTTCCATGGCTGGCTTAATACAAGTCAAAATAATCGTGTTCTGAACTTTTTTGGTTGTTTTTGTATGTCGTGTAGAACTAAATTTAGTATGAGGAAGCCTCATAATTCCAATTCGTACAAAAACAGTGTTAAAGTGTTTCACAATTCCTTCATTCTCGTCAGCTGAAATACAAACCACCCTATTCATACAGGGAACTATGAATTAGTTGGCTACTTACATTTGAAGGTATTGATAGAAGAAAGTGCTAATCCTCAAATTAGTAAGGATCACACTGATCTGGTTATTTCTTTCGAATTCACTAAATGCTGGTAATGAGTAGTTACATATGTACTGCTAAAAACGAGTGTCTGCTTTAGCAGTTGTTTTGTCTTATTCATTAAACATTCTTGTCTTGGAATTTAATAGAGCATAACGAAACGCAGTAGCTCAAAGCACAGTTGCCTGAGTTCTAACTTACTGCCACCGACCCATTCATTTGATCTCTTTAGCTTCTGTGACTCTTACAAGGCTTTTGGTGTAAATGATCTATCTAATACCATGATTAATATTGGTTGTCCACTGGTTCTACTGTCCTAAATGTTTCCACAGTTCATTGCTGATATAATGTATGGAGAAGGATGGCATCTGTAAGTAACAAAGTATGTCTTTATGCAACCCAGCCACAACGAAAGTCTATCAGCACCATTCTGTTTCCTTATCCTTCTTATTGTCATGGCATTCGAAAATGAGTTTGTTGGCAGAAGTTACAAGTCAAATGAGTTTCCATAACGATGCGATGAAAGGAAAAAAAATGACTAAGAAAAGTAAAGATACCAAGTATCACATTCAAAGGGTGAATGATTTTGTTTCAACGTGATTACTTCAATGAAAACTGAAACCAAGATGAAAAATTTCGATATGTGCTAGATTGTTTTCCTGTAGATGGATTCAAAAGTCATACTCTATGGTTTCTGAAGTTGTATAGTACTTCACACCATTATAATATAGGCCTATGGATTATATTTTTACTGAATAAGAACTGATGAATTTTTGCTCAAGAAATGGAGAAAAATCGTAACTTTTGGTACATACTATTTTGACACAAAAAACGTTTTTCTGTTTCATTGTTTTAATAAATTATTTAGACATCTCCAAACAATTTTAAATAATGTTTGGAAATCGTTTTTACATTTTAGAAGCAGAATAATAAAATAATTTAAGCAACTAATTTACTGTGACATCCATAACAAATTAAATGGAAAAGTTCACCCCATAATAGATAAAGTGTTAGTGAGAAAATATTTTATAATGTATCATGGTTGCCAGAAACGCTGTTATAAATCCAAAATTTGATGTTTTCTAATGAATCAAGGAATTCAAAAACATTTATGAAAAAGATATCTCATGTATTGTAGAAATATGGAAGTTTAGAAAAGTATATTTGAAGAATTCTTCAACTTATTTCCTCCTTGTTCAGATGAGCTCACTAGCTGGCAGCAGTGGAATTATGACAAGATTTGAAGAGTAGTTAAAGTGGTGCAGGAAGGTTATGTAGATGACTGACTGATTCCAGAACGTAATTTTCACTCTGCAGTGGATTGTGCACTGATATGAAACTTCCTGGCAGATTAAAATTTTGTGCCAGACCGATACTCAAACTCGGGACCCTTGCCTTTCGTGGGCAAGTGCTCCACGAATTTTTTTTTAATCTCATTTTTTTCTACATTGTTAGTTGAATTTGTTTGGGATGGACATCCGATGACACCCATTTACGCTCTTTGTTGATCCATTCACTCAGGGTTTTTTTCTTTTTTTTTTCTTTATGCAGAGCTAACCCTCTGACCAAACACGCTGAGCTATCATGCTGGCATTAACTGAGCTTCCCAAGCACGACTCACTACCCATCCTCACAGCTTTACTTCCGCAGTACCTCGCCTCCTACCTCCCAAACTTCACAGAAGCTCTCCTGTGTAACTTGCAGAACTAGCACTCCTAGAAGAAAGGATGTTACAGATACATGGCTTGGCCACAGCCAGGGGGATGTTTCCAAAACGAAATTTTCACTCTGCAGTGAAGTGTGTGCTGATATGAAACTTCCTGATAGATTAAAACTGTGTGCCAGACCGAGACACGAACTCGGGGCCTTTGTGCATGTTGTCCAGAGTCATACACATCCTTTTAATGATCCTGCTGGCTGTCCCCTTGCCGGTACCAATGAAGTCTCCAATGGACAGAAAAAAATTACCAGACGCAAATATTTGAGTGTCAGTAGTAGCTGCTTTATTGGTGGGATAGCGTAATTTCTGAAAGAAAGAAAAATAATGCCATGAGACAATTTGACAATTAATAAGAAATTTAAAAACATAACTTGCTTGCCACTCCATCTACTGTTATGATTGTGTAGATTCAATAACTTAAGATTCCCTGTTAGGTGAATGACAAGTACCTGTGTTCTTGTGACACACATATAATAATTATTTTATGATAAATATAGATGTGGTTTTGAGAATAATGCTAATAAGTGAGAAACACAACAGCCATATCCTATAGCTTCCTTTAAAAGACAGACTTTCCTGATAATTTTAATTTGTTAAGCTTGTGTGAGTAAGTACAAATAATTTATATGTTTATGGGGATAACTCTAGGTAGTGTATAATTTTTTTTGCTCTGAAGCGTTCACTAAAAGGTGGAAAGTAGTCATCCAAATGGGAGATAAGAATGAACAATATTTTCTGCTGTAGGTGTAGCTGAATGAAATCTGGACATTATTAGTGTACTATCAAATTTTTCTTACATTACAATCATTATAAGCTATCAGTTTCAGAAAAATATTACTTCACAGAATAGTAATATCAGATATTCAATTTTTTTAGTTACCTTCATCTGAAATAAATGAGGACACTGAAAATAACTTGATATTTAAGGAATGATAAAAAAAATTGTATTCCAGGCACACCTTCCACATGTTAACAGCTATTCATTAATTAGATTCCCGGTCAGCTCCTATGAGATATGTAGCTATTATTTTATAATAAATATGAATGGTCTTGTGTGGATAATACCGATAACTCAGGTACAACAGCTATTTTCTGTAGCTGAGGAGACATCACCATTTTTTTTAAATGCTAACTTTCTTGTTAACCTTACTGTGTCAACTGTAGCTTGAGTAAGCTCCGATAGTTCACAGGTCTTAGGGAATAATGCTAGGTGGAAGACAATGTTGTTGCTCTGAAGCATTAATGGGCCTATAATCCTAATATTTTCACTAAAAGACGAAAGTTGTTCTGACGCTGCTGTGGTGTTTACAACAGATGTCATTCCTAATAGAAAACAGAGTGAAATAACGGTTTCTTCTATTGATGTAATGTGGCTGAATGAAACTGGAACACTACTGTTTTATCAAAATGTTTTGCGACACTAAAGATCGATTTTTTTAAAAACTGAAACAGCTATTAATACAGATGGTACCCATAACTAGTGTGGTTTTTCGATTTGGTTAAATATATCGAGGCACTGCTAAATAAAATGAAACAGTCCTTACTACTACTGCAGGAACTGTAACACATGACTGGTAAATAAGACTTTTTTCAGATAGGATTACCCCAGGGTCATAAATCAACCCTCAGGGGTCATACACTAATTAACATAACAGGTTGAGGGGAGAGGGAAGGTGATAATTTACTTCTGAAAGTATGCTTGCTCCTGAATGTATTCAACCAAACAAAATGCGCCAGAACACTCATTATTCCTTTACAACCCTTTTCTCTGATGTTGAAGGCAATGTGTTTCATTCTATTACAAAAGAACTCTTAGAATCGCTCACATATCTGGCAACATAATCTGCATGCCTGGACCCTCCTAAACAGTCTGCAGTGGGCACTGTGTCAAAAGCTTTCTGAAACTCTAGGAATGTGAATTTGCCTGGTGCTCTTCATCCATGGGTCACAGGATATCACGCAATAAAAGGGAAAGCTGAGTTTAACACAAGTGATGGTTTCTGAATCCATTCTGATTTGTCAACAGAAGCTTTTCTGTCTCAAATATATTTATTGTATTCAAACTCAGAATAGGTTCAAGAATTCTGTAGCAAACCAATGTTAAGGGTATTGTTCTGTAATTTTGTGGAAACCATTCTTAGGAGACACCTACACTTTTTTCCAGTTGGTAGGGACTTTGCATTGGGCGAGAGATTTGCGATAAAATGCAAGTGAAGTAAGGGGCCAACGCTATAGAGTATTTTCTGCAAAACGGAATAGCGATTCAATCCTGACTTGCCACCTTACTTGCTTTCAAGTCTTTCAGTTGCTTCTCTAAGCCTGGGAGGGATCCTATTACTATGTCCTTCATAAAGCAGTCTGTGCAACAGGCAAACAATAGTATGTTTGCAAGACCCTCTTGCATGAAAGATTTCTGAAACACGAAAATTTAAAAAGTGAGTTTTTCTTTTGCTATCTTCTATTGCCACACCACATTGGTCAACGAATCACTGGATAGAAGCCTCTAACCTGCTTATCTATTTTCCATTTTGAGAGGCATTCAATAAGTAATGCAACACATTTTTTTTCCTTGGCCAGTGTCGGTTGAAAAATGTGGAATTTGTTGTGGAACACAGTGGAATATTTTTGCTTCAGTCTGTATGGTTTCATGAAGTTCTGACAGGTGACAGCGCTCTATGGACCCTTCAAAATGGCGTCTGTAACAGAGCTGTGTTCGAAGCAGAGAATTGTCATTGAATTTCTTTTGGCGGAAATTCAGAACATTCATAGGTTCCTGCAGAATGTCTACAGAGACCAGTCAGTGAAGAAAAGCACAATGAGTCAGTGGGGGAGGTGACTGTCATCATCGCAGCAATGTTACACAAACCTGTCTGATCTCCTGCATCTGCCCAGCCTTGCACAACTCTGACTCCTGCAATGTTCAAATCTGCGAATACTCTCATTTGAGGTGGTCAACAGATCAAAGTCAAACACTTCACTGTAGAACTGGGTGTCTCTATTGCTAGTGCTAGCACAGTCATCCGCAAGTTGGGGTTTTAAAAGTATGCGCTCATTGAGTTCCTCGCCACCTGCAGCACAAATCTTGCAACTTCCGACTTTCTACTCTTTCGTCCAATGAAGAACATGTCTCTGCAGGAAACAGTACACAGATGCTGATGCAGCAAGACATTGGCTCTGATGTCGACCAGTAGAGCAGTACCACGAGGGCACACAGTCTCTTCCAGTACAGTGGCATAAGGCCATAGCATTGAACTGGGATTATATTGAGAAATAGCGTTTTGTGGCAAGAAGAGTGTATTGGAGTCCTGAATAAAACCAACTTGCTTTCAGGGGAAAAAAATATTGCATTGCTATTAAACGCCCCTTGTTCGTGGGACCAGAATTACCTTGGGTTCCAGCAAGGTCTTTTTCTACGGCATAACAGTGGAAGCTGTTGTATGGTACGTGCACTGATATTTGTACAGGCTTCTACTAGCTTTTGTTTTCCGTCACTTACACCTTCTTTTTTTGAACTGAGGGTGCAACAGTCTTTGCGTCCTCGTCAATTTCCGAACGTAATTATTATACCCTGGTGGGTGCTTTCTGTCCTTGATTCACTTACACTGCACATACTTCTCCAAAGTGCGATTTACAATCAGTTTAAATTTTGCTTGTAATTCCTTTCTGTCCATCACATTGGAAATAAATGTTGTTCATTCATTATTTATGCGGGATGCTAACAACTAGTCTTCCTATCAGAAGCGCTCTCGAGCTCTCCTATCCTTCTTGATGGTTTTATTAACTTCATTAATCATTGTCACTATGACATGATCGCTAATCCCTGTCTCTATGCTGACACTGTCGATGAAGTCAGGTCTGTTTGTAGTTACAAGGGTTAAAATATTTGCATTCCGTCTGAGCTGTTAAACTAGCTGTTAAAGACAGTTTGTGGAAAACTTACTCAAAATTGCTTCACAAGACTATGCCCATACCACCTGCAAGGTGTCCATAGGTATCCCAGCCTATACTCGATAGTTAGAGCGGTGTTGCCATACTGCGAGTCACAAGTGTTTGCTGGTCATACGCCCCTCTATTATTCTTAATAGTTTCTATTTTTGTTAAAATCAGTATAATTACTTCTTGTGATGAAATATTTATCTAGGCTATGTGTCTCACTTCGTAATGGAAACAGTGTATGTGTACATGATTCAAATTTAAAAACATTTAAAAGTCGTAGCATTCAATTCGTTATTTTCAAACAAAATCATTGTCAAAAACTCGTATTAGGATAAAAAATAATATAATTACTGAAATTTCAAGCAAATTAGCGCACTAATAAAAACGCATAATTCCTCAAACTTGGCTGTGTTCATTTTCGAATGGTAATCTTCTGACTTGTTTGTCTTGCTACATTTGTAAACTAATTTACTTTCTGATCGCACGGTCACAACAATGAGCCTAGTCCATTTCCCAAGAGGTACATTAAGACCACACTTTGTCTCGAATTCTGCCGTTATGTACTTTAGTGAATGGTTTTGAGTAAGCCAAATTTGGCTCAAATGGCTCTGAGCACTATGGGACTTAACATCTACGTTCATCAGTCCTCAAGAACCTAGAACTACTTAATCCTAACTAACCTAAGGACTTCACACAACACCCAGTCATCACGAGGCAGAGAAAATCCCTGACCCCGCCGGGAATCGAACTAAGCCAAGTTTCATCCAAATAGAATATAGGTTACATGTCATCTGAAGAACGCAGCGAATTTATCGTCTGGAAAAAATTAATGATTGACGCCAGTCATTCCGTTAAAGTACAAACTTTCAATCGTCATTCTGACGCTTGTATCTAAATCCTATATCATTTAATAAGCATCTCACAGATATAGCAGACCTAGTGAAATTTATTTTCTCACTTAACTTTTTTTTTCAATTTTTCTAATGGTTTGGTAATCGCTACTATTGTCAAATTTATAGACTGGCCACCTAACAAAGTGTTTTGGTAACTCGTTTAGTTTCGTTAAAGAGCTGTGTTGTTTAAAATTTTTCCATGGCAAATCGAACGTTGGGATTTTCCCTCACAACACACGTGCTGGATAGTTCATAAACCAATGCCACAAGCTGCAGTGCAAATAGCCCGCACGGTAGCAAGTTCTTTTTTTTTTTTCTTAGAATGGTTCTTTTCTTCAGTAACATACAATTGCATTTCTATGTATCATTGCTATTGGTTCTGTCTACCTTCCACAAGTCTTTCCTACTGACCGCCCATGTTGATGTTAACACTTCACCAACATTGCCTAGAAGATGTTTTAAATATTTACAGACAATGTTGACTATGGATTTGTTTTGCTACAGAGACTGTTTCCTTTTTCAGTCGCAAAATCTTGTTGAAATTGTTTTGGTACCTACCTACATGGCACAGGACAAATCTCTCTTTCTTCCTGCTTTTTCATTTTCAAGTTACACTTCCACTTACTAAATGAATTGCACAAATAATATCAAAGATACTCTTTTTTACTTCAGTCAAACAGATAGAAATCAGTAACTCAAGAACTGCGCGAAAACCTGCACACCGTCTCGCTACTAATGCTCCACTGGTGCTCGAACAAGGCAGCTGCAGACGCTCAATATTACCATTTTCGAATGCTAGAGAGAGACCATTACACAAGACTATGCACAAATGTGGCATCAGCAGATTTGCAGCCACCCTCCTAGCCCGCCTGGATAGGGCTGTAATGCTGCATGCTGTGGGTATTTCCGTGCTACTGAGCATTTGCTTCCTTTGAATGATTCTAAACTTGTCACTGGGAAATCGGATGACCAGTAAAAATATCTGATAATTAACTTGAGATCATTTACATCTGTTACTCGTGTCCAGAAAACTCCCCATTTAATATCAGTAGACAATGTATATTTTTCAGTTCCAGTGGATACTCAGCTTCCTATTGCAGCTAATTTATCTTTTCGATATATGTTCCGAGCCTCTCTAAATATTCTTGAGCTTTGTACTTTGGGTTTCAGCCACATCTTGGTGCCAAGAATAATTTGAGTGTGACACTTTCCTGGACGACAGTAAATTCAAAAATTTTGTTATGCAGTATCGGCAATTTACTGTTAAAATTTTGGCAATGAAAGTGACATTACTTTGTACATGGGGTGGTTTTTCTCTGTGTATCGGTTGGAGAGCATTCATCAGAGGACCACAAATTAGCCAGGCTAAGATAACCGCATGTTCACACCACAAGTACTTTGCTTCCTCTGTGTGGTGCACTTCTGACCTATCAAGTGGAGTCCTACAATTCTCCACTCCGTAATACAGGTCCAGAAATCTTCAACAAAGCCCGTCACAAAATCAACAGAGATCCTCTTCTCAGCTCCAAGCCGAAGGACACTGATCCACTCTAGGAACAATACTGCACATTGAGAGCTCTGCTTGCATCTTACATCGTGAACCCACACATCCAATTGTGACAGATGTCCCGGACATTGCCTCTGTTCCAAATCATTTGGAGTGGAATATGATTGTAGCCACTGTCAGATAGCAGAGAACAGCAGTACTTAAATTCCTCCCAGACCAGCCATTGCTATCAAACAACAGGGCAGGAATGTGATGTGCTGCCCCTGTTGTTCAGCACTGTAGTAATGACACTGTAGTCTCTTCTCTCACCAGTATCTGAACGTTTGTCTACAGCATGAGCATTTTAGTGCTGCAGAGCAGTGACACTGGGCTGGGATATGGGCTGGGGATCATGAGCCTTTCCTTATGCAGTAGCCATTCAGTGCTTTACAGCTAACCAGAGGTCACCACACTGATTGACGATGACGATACTGAGTGATGTATTCACTTTGCTCGCCATCAACCTAGTAATAATGGAGTCCAATGATTGCAAATAAACTGCAGTAAAAAATTTCTTCTATCACAAATTGTCTTCTCCTGCTGCACCTGCATCCATCTTCGGTAGGCAATCGTAACCCACACTCACTCATTTTTGTCATCATGTTATGAAACCTTATAAGGTAAATTTGTTCTCTATTATCTGAATGATTTTCATTTATTTATACACTAGCCTTTTCCCCATGGCTTTGTCTGTGCATACTTTTGAGACATATATTGAACACACCTCCCTCTCCCCTCTTCCCCCCTCTGTCTGTCACCTCATTTTCCCACCTCTGTCTTATATCCTCTTCTCCACTCTCTCTGTCTTTTCATTTCCTCGTCCCCCTCTCTTTATCAATTTGCATCCCCCCCCCTTCTCTGTGACCACATCTTCCTTCCCCCTCTCTGATCCCTCTCTTTCCATCTCCACCTCCCCCTCTTACTTTTCCAACTACCCACTGCCCTACACATCTTCCACCTATCTCATGCATCTTGCCCTCCCCCCTCTCTCTTTCTGTTTTCTTCTCCTCCTTTATTCATCTCAAGCTGTCTACAGCCATGCTCATTGGCACATTTAGCCCCTGGAATACAATTCAATAAAGCAGGCTAACACTGCTCCCACAACACATCTGTCATTGCAGGGCAGGCTACATATCAGGGGCTTGAAAATCATTTATTTGTTCCTCATGTGTAGGCCATTGTGCAAAGCAGGTCGATTAAGCTGGCATGTACTACTCCCACACAACACGCCTGTCATGCAGGGCGGCTTCATGTCAGAGTCCAGAGAACTGTTTCTTGTCCCTGACATGTAGATGCCCAGCAAGGCAGGTTGATTTGACAGGCTGATACCCTTCCCAGATAACATGCCTGTCATACAGGGCAACCTATATGCCAGGGCCAGGGAAACAGCACACTTTTTCCTGTATCTCTGCTCCAGTTTCAGCTAGGAAGTTAAAAACCCCACATTGTTGATACTCTTGTAGCATGCTTTTTCTGCGCCAAATTTGGTTGAAATCGATCTAGGGGTTGGGAGGAGAACTAAGTCATACACACATACAGACATCCACTGTGCTTTATATATATAAACAGATATGTAAGTGCACAATGCTTTTAATATATTGTTAGGTATTTTATTTCAGTCCTTTGCTATTATTTAAATGTATGTGTTATATCTGTAACACTTACATGTTGCATTTCAAATATTTGTGTTCTTTGAAATTATTTACGGTAAATTTATTTTATGTCTAATATATTTTCACAACTCCTGGCCCCTGTAACATGTTCAAATACTACAAGTTTCTTTTGGAATGAAAAAAAAAAAAGAAAAAAAAAAGAAAAACTGACAGATACTGTAGAACCTCAAATACTTGTGCATTATGTTTCATTTTCTGAGTTATGCCTTTAACATTAACTTATTATATATTTTTTTGGTGGCAAATGAGCACACTTTGCTTCATAAAACCTTGGCCGTATGTTGTTAATATTAACGTCTATCTATAAACAATGGTTACTTTTGGCTCTCAATTTCGTTTTAGTGTTTCACAACTACTATTGTGATTAAAATGTGCAACAGGTGAAGGCTCTCTCTAGTGACTGTGTGAGAAGCAAGAGAATCGAAGGGGACTCAATTTTGGCATCATTCATATCCACTATGACTGCAAAACAGTGACAAAACTGAGGAAATGGTATAATTTTCTGTGAACAGCCTGACAATGAAACATATCCAAGTTATGTAATGGTTATGTAGCAATTGTTGAGGTACAGTGTTTTCCTTTGTTTCCCAATGCACTTGGCAATTCTAAATATGTGGTTTAGACATTCATTTCTAAAAAAATGTGTGAGAAATCTGTAATAAATAAAAAATCTCTCTTAATATGATCTTCTCATGAACAACATTCAAATACAATATCTGAAAGAGGAAATTACTGTGTAATCCTTCCTTATATGCAGACAGTAAAAGAGTTGGCATTACTCCCACCTACTTTATGAGCTTGTACTGGAATACAGATGATTTGCATATTGAAGCATGTTTTACTCTTGATGACAGTTGGAAATTTGTTGCTTGCAATCTTGAAGGTGATGCACTTAAATGGCCAGCAGTGTATTTCACATATGGCAAGTCTGACAGTAATAGGGTGGTTAATGCCCAGAATTTTCACCAAGTATTTCGCAGCTGCGCTTGCAATTAACTAGTTATTATTTTCAGTACTATGTTAATGTGTTTTCTTATTTTCCTCTTCAAATTGTGCTTTTCTGTGTTATCGTGTGAAATATTGCGACAATAATGGCGTGTGGAAAACGTAATACTAGGCTCCAAAGTAAACTGAGAAATGACAGTGAAGACGAAAGCATTGTGTTAGCGCCACCGAGTAATGAATTAACTAATGTTCAATGTAGTAATTTGGTAATTGTGCATAGGGAAATGGAGCGGGCTGCAAATAATGGTGTAGACAGTGAAACAATTAGTGAACAGGGAAGCATTATCGATCAGTCGGTCGGCTACAGCTCGCATCAGGAATCCGAAATGACAGGACACAATCTCGCAAATACTGTTCAGGTTTTGGGTCCTCACCGTTTTCTCAGAGAAGTCGAGACACATTTTCTGCTTGTCAAAATGTGAATGTTGCCGGTGCAAATGCACTGCCGAAAAGCACTGAGGAAAATGTTTCAGATACCAGTGCATTGTTATTACAATTAATACAACAAATGGGACAAAAGCTTCAAAAGTTAGACACAATGGAACAAAATCAGAGATAAACACAGCAACAGCTTCAAAAGTTAGACACCACTCTTGAACAAACACGTGAAGGTTTAACTGCTGAGTGACTTAAAATCGAATCTAAATGTCAAAAAGTCTGTAATGACGTAAAAACACAAATTTGTGAACATTTTCAACCTATTTTTTGCGGCATGAAAATGCGTTACAGAATCACGAAGCAGCCATAAAAGAACTGCAAACTATTGATCATGAAAATCACGACACCTTGCAAGCTAAAATTGACACAGTTGCACCTACCGATTCCAGGAAAACTTAAAGGACACAGTAGATACGATTTCAGCACAAATGGACACTCTGAAACTTGGTTCAGAGAAACACACTGAGGAAATAAGTTCACTACCGGAGAAATTAGCCGAACTTTCGGATCAGTTCACTAACTTATCTACAAAGTTGGATGATGATCTGATTGGCACAAGACCCGTAGCCTTCACTGACACAGAAGATTATGAACAAATTACAAAATTCAAACGAAATCAAAATCAAATCAATACACAGTACAAAAGAGAAATCCGGGAAGTGCAATATCAGTTGGCACAAGTAATACAAGAATTACATATTTCAGAGGACACTCGCGCTCCAACACGGGAAGAGGGACGTAGAAATACGGAAAAGCCACAAAATAATAACACAGGGCATTTCGGAAACTATGAAAGAAATTGGCAAGGTGCACCGAATTTTGAGATGGAACCGACGACATGCCGTAACAATGACCGATATGCGACTCGCCGACACGATGATTTTGACTAAAAGCTGTTCATTACTACACGTAAATTCAAAACATTTAAGAATTCTGGCAACGACATTCATCCACAAGCATGGCTCCATCAATTCTCTAATTGTTTTCCTCCCAACTGGTCATTGGAGCACAGGTTAGAATTTATGTGTGGTTACTTAGAGAATGAACCAGCTGTAAGAATTCGGTCGGTCATTCACGATTGTCACAGTGAAGGAGAATTTTATCATGCCTTCCTCTCAGCGTATTGGTCTCAAGCTACACAAGACTGAGCAAACCATAGCATCATAATAATGGAACATTTCGAACAGTCTGAATTTTCCAGTCTTGTGAAATATTTTGAAGACATGTTGCACAAGAATAAGTACATGTCATACCCATACAGCCCCACAGAACTCATTCGCATTTGCTTCATCAAATTTCCTGAAAATTTACGACATATTATATTGGGAGGACGTTGCAAAGACGACATTGAAGCTTTTCAGGGACTCTTACAAGAATTGGAAATTGACACCAACAATCGCGGGACGCGAAAACGGGAACACAACAATTACAGGTCATATTGGTCACAATTCTGCGATGAAAGAAATAATAACTGGACACAACAAAGCTATTCTTACAACGTAAATTGTAACCAAAACAGACACCACCAACATGACAACCGTCAGCAGAGTAGTAATAATTACAGGGCAAGCTCATCTCTCGGCGGTAATGACTATCACAGAGACAATCAGAGAAACAGACAATATGGGTACCAAAATAATTATTATCAAGGGAGTCAGAATAACTTCAGACGCAACGGTCCACCAAGCAGTTACGACTCATGGAGATATTCTCCACCACGTGACCCACAAGAAAAATTACAGAAACTACCGTCAAAACGACAGACCTGAATTTCATCAGAACTGGCGGGATTCAAACAGGGCAGGGCCCTCTCGACAAGGTGAATTTGTAGAAGTTAGATCTGCAAATCCCAATAACGACGCGCGCCAACAAAGAGACAGACAATGACTCGCACCGCAGGCAGCCACGTGCGCCGGCTGGCTCAGAGAAAAATAACATAGACGCTAACCTTGAGAAAAATTTTAGCATTCCTTACTGATGCATACAAAATGATAAATGCTTTGCAGTTGAAACTCTGCGCACGAGGAAGAGTGAAGGATTGCACCACATTTCACATGTAAAACCGTTTATTGAGAGATAATCTGTTTTTTAATTTAGTCTTTGCCATAAAATTTTTCACTTCACACTACTAGTACGCGTTGTCACACTTAGAAACTGTTATCATGCAACAATGTTTTGAAACTAACTATCCAGTCTAGAACCTAGGGAACATATTTAGACAGCAGACAGTAATTACCACTGCATTGTGATAGTGAACAGAGAACACAGTGTTACTGTGTGTACATTCTTGCTTGTTAGTTGCAAGATTATGTAACGACTATACGGCTTACATACTTAGAACATATACTGCTAATGAGTCTTTATGCAACATTTTGGTTTACTTGAAAAGACATTCTTTATTTGAAGTACTTTCTGTGAGATTAAAGATGACTTAGTATTTGGTTTCTGTGACAGCTACACGATTATATCACGACACTACTAATATGTGACACAATTTCCATTGTTGCTTTTGCGGTGTATCTGTTTTTCTGAATTCTTCTGGAAAGGCAAAACATGTTTTAGTAGTAACTTTTGTGGTATAGCTACAATGATACAACCTTTTTCGTAGCACAGCAATACATTACAGTATAATACTTTCTTGATCACGGTACTGTACGTAATAACTACAATATCTATATGTATAGCATTTCACTTTTGTTTATTACGAGGTAAGTACATTGACTTCTACAGAACTTTGCTTACGGACGACGATAATGACTATACTTAGCACATTTTTACCATTAAGTAGTGACAGAGATAACTTACAACAAGACGCACAATTTAGCGCTGCAGTACACATATTTGAGTGATTAATTTTGTACTTAAAACACTTATTTTTAAAGATTTTTGCATTACAATGATACAAAGGTTTTCTGTGATACATTTCATTTCATTGCTGTAATCTGTAGCATCTGAGGGTATAATTACATTAATCTTCACGGGGGTACACGCTTAACTTTGTGTACCATGTGTTTGTCAAGCACAAGGAGCCCTAGCTAATGTGGTATTTGCTTATACAACTTTACACATCGGTACCATATTCCTCTAACACAGAATTACACAGCTATCTGATCATTTAACTGAGAGAGACAAACATTTATTCTACTATATCGGTGACAGATGTTTACATAGTTACACAGTTGGATAGCTTCACACTTATGAAATTGTATTTTGTCTGTACTTTGTGAACTGTTCATATTTTTTCGGAACCATTGTGATATTATGAGAGATTTGAATGATGTATTTGGTATGGGATCATGATTTTTAAAGTACATTTGAGGTAGATGACACTATTGAAATGAGCAGAGCATTTTTTTAAGGTTTTGACATTATTGAAGAAAGCTACAACGTTTTTGAGATTTGACTGAGGTGTTATGATGTTATTATTACAACGATGATGTGTACTATGCTGTTGAGGAATGTTTATGATCAATAAGCTGATGCTATATGAGGAATCTGATTATGCTATGTATTTATTATGATGAAATATTGAAGTGTCGATGCAAGACTGACGTGTCAACGAATATGTATGTAAAATAAGGTAAGGACTAATGAGTATTGGTTAGGGGCTCTGATTTGTGAAAAGGGATGTTGGAAACCAAGAATTGTACTTTAAGAGTTATGAAATGTATGTATCTGCATGAATGTATCATAATGCCGACGAAAATTTTTGGACACTGTTATATTTACAGGATTTTGTTTCTACACATTTGTAACGCAAACTCTCGACCTGTGTAATTTTTATATGAGACTGTCACTGTAGCTGAAACTGCTGTCGTAAATATTTCGTTAAGAAAGGTAAAGTGACCTTGACGTAATGCACTGTAAGCACCCAGCTGTGCGACAGTCGCCTGGATAAAAGCCATTAGGTGGTGAAAAAAAGAGGCCATTATCCTCGCTATTGACATTTCTTTGTAGAAAGCATTGCAAATACGACATGCACGAACTTGAAAACATATGATTACACTGTGGAGCTCTTAATTTATGATATTTACTAAAATGCCTAATGAAGTGATGAGAAACATTTTACGTCTACTGTCTTTCTAGTTGAGAAATTTTTTTACTGCCTTTGGAGATGTCATTTGCCTAGTGAATGATGTTTCATGCTTTGTATTTATTTACTCATTTCGTTTAACATCTAGTTTCTAGCTGCAGTGCAGCATTGGTTAAAATAAAATTTTTAGATGTACTAATATAGTTATTTTATGTCTACAGATCCAGTAAATAATAATTTTATGATCTATCTCCAAAAAAAACGAGGGAGCACAAAAAGACATTTCCACTTCACAGGATTTGCATAAATAATTTTTTACGATTTGGTAACTTGTCTGCTAGAGTAAAATCTCGTGATGCATCACTCTTGTGTTAAGATGTGACATAGGTATTAAACATGGGCATTTTTACTGTAATATTTTTTCTGCTTGAGCTTTGTCATGCTTACGTATAAGTTGCTGCATTTGCTGCTGCTGCTTGCCAGGCATAGTGCTATTAAATTTCACTTTGTATTACTCTGTTAAGCCAGTTGTACTACTGATTTATTTTTCTTTTTGCTGCACATTGGCTCATATTAGTGACAATGTTGCATTTGCTCTGCTAATTTAGATATACTGCTGCTTGCTTTGCTAATTTGCATTTTTTGTCATTCCTGTTTGTGTTAATTTGCTGTGTGTTGCTACATTGCCTCATCCCTTAGTATATATATCTGAGCTCAGTAGATTTAAGTTTGTTTAAGAGGGGGTAGACTATATAAGAAACTTGGGACTGTTAGTGTTTGCATATGTGTTAATAATTCAGCAAGGGACTAGTTAACCGCATTGCTGGTTCTAAGGACATTCCAAAAAATTTTGGTTCATGGACTTGCTATATTATCCACAAGACTCATCAATGGTGATTGTGCACTCGCACAGTCACAATGGATGGCTGCTAGCCATTTCTACAAGGACTACAGTGGGTCTGCACCTTTGATGGCCCACCAATACCATAATTTACACAAGGCCTACAGTGGGTCTATACCTTTGATGACTCACCAATACCATTATTTCTACAAGTACTGCAGTGGGTCTGCACCTCTAGTGGCCCACCAATATCGTAATCTCTACCAGGACTACAGTGGGTCTGCTCTGTGATGACCTACCTACCAATATTCTCCAAATTTCGACTGACTCTGCGGTGGGTTTGTTTTGTTGTGGACCATTACCTGTCTGCATGTCAAGAGTCAGCATTATCTTTCTGTTGGTAGGACAACACTACTTCTTTCAAGACTACATGGAAATCCACTACTACTGCGTGCATTTTCTTTTACTGCTCAGACTTTGTGCATAAAATTGTAATTAATACTGTGATGAATGATCAGGACTGTCTTTATGGACTGTGAGAAAATTTTAGCTTTTGACCGACACTGTATCATTAAGTGTGTGCATGTGATTTCTTTGTTATTGTAATTGTGAAATTTTTTTAACAAATATGTATTGGCCAGTGCCCAAAACAATTTGTAAAATTTTTTGTGGGGAGCATGGGGGCTATGTAAGTGGGCTGTTTAGGTTCTTATACTGGTAACGCTACCGCCACATAGTGCTCTGTATGAAAATCACTGGATGTGCTGTGTCCAGTCTGTGGCTGGGTGGCATTGTTGGAATAGTCGCTATTGTAGTGTTGGGCAGTTGGCTGTTAACAGTGCCTAGAGTTGCGCAGTTGGAGGTAAGCCACCAGCAGTGGTGGATGTGGGGAGAGAGATGGCGGAGTTTTGAGAGCGGATGATCTGGATGTTTGTCCATCAGAGACAGTAAATTTGTAAGACTGGATCTCATGAACTGATACATATATTATGACTTTTGAATTATTATGGTAAACACATTGTTCGTTCTTTATCAAAATCTTTCATTTGCTAACTACGCCTATCAGTAGTTAGTGCCTTCAGTAGTTAGAATCTTTTATTTAGCTGGCAGCAGTGGCGCTCCCTGTATTGCAGTTGTTCGAGTAATGAAGGTTTTTGTAAGTGATTGATGAAAGGTATAGATTATTGTTAGTCAGGGCCATTCTTTTGAAGGGATTTTTGAAAGTCAGATTGCGTTGCGCTAAAAATATTATGTGTTAGTTTAGTGTTGATGAGAATAGGTATAGAACGAAATGTCTGAGTACGTTCAGTTCTGCTCAGCTGTTTGAAAATCAAATAATGTAAGAGGTTTATCAGCACAATAATTCAGTAATTTTTCTAAGGGGACGTTTCACGTTCTACTGGGTATCAGAGGTGCCTGTGTGTACAACAGTCTGGATCACCACCTCTGAAGTTCTCGCTGTATGGTGGTACAACATGCAATGTATGGTTTTCATGAACAATAAAAAGGGTGGAAATGATGTTTATGTTATACTCTACTCCAATTTTCTTTACAGGTTCCGGAACTCAATGGACCAAGGTGATGTAAAACTTTTTGGTGTGTGTAGTTGTGTTTTCCAAATGGAAAGTCCGTTTTGCAAATGATAGTATTATTGGTGAATAACAACCAAGTGTATAAAGGATTTTCTACTAGTTCAAGGAGTAATTAAGAGTTCTTAAAGGTAAGATCGTTTTGTCTGAAACAAATTATCAGTGTCTGAGGCAATACATATTTTTCTGGGGATTTATCCCATTTATTGTTTGTCATCTTCTATTATGCTACTGCATCTTCGTTTTCTTGTTCCATTTACTGGTGTCACTAACTTCCTGCCCTACTTGACCATTAGCAGCAGCAGCACCATGTACCCATAAGTGCACTGCCGTACCATCTCTGGAATGACCAATAGTATTTCAGTGTCATTGTGCATCCGGCAGTCAGCTGGAGATGGACCAACTATGCATTCGGGAATGCAGCAGCAGTGAAGTCGGGGACAGAGCGCCAGTGAGGTGCAGACAGACAGTCTCGCCGACCGCTGGCGACACACATAAATTGTCCGATGGTGGGAGATTGGAGTGGGACGACTGCTGGTTGATTATTCAGTTGGCCGTCTCATCGACCGACATATATTTGATCCTTTCACCATTTCCGGGCCCGGTAATTGGTTGGTTGGCATGGAGGAGAAAGGAAATCTCTGTGGCGTGCAGTTCGGCTGGGCCCGCTAGCAGCCTCTGTGCGGCGCCAGAGTGTGTGGTGCTGTTCTCATTGCTATGAGATTCGTGGCTCACCGATCTGGACTTGAAAGTTGAGTTTTCACTTATTCTACCAGCAACTCACGACTCTTCACATTGTGTCATTTGGAGTTCGTTGACAGTTGTTGGGATATTCCTGCAACCAACATCATGGGTTTTCAAGTTTGCAAATTTTAGCCACCTTCCAGTGGAGTTTAACTGTATTTGGATATTTGAATTGAAGTGCACCAGCCGAATCTTCTGCCTTGTTGCCGTTAATGTTCCGGTTACCTGCCCTGGCTGTTGACGTAAATTTAGGCAGTGTATTTTCCTCATCATGTTGTCGCTGTCAAGCACGGTGTGTAGTTTGACAACTCAGTGTATAATTGGTTGTGGGCAGCAATACCGTCTATGTTGTTTGATTGAACTCCCTGTTGTGTGCTGGTTGGGTGAAGTGGAGGTTATCTTGTCAGTGGGTCCACTGACTGTCTGTCGGTTGCGTTGTTGTTGGATCAACAATGGTTGGGCTGACTGCTTGTCTCACCTAAGCATTAGTGTTTGAATTCCAGACCGACCCTCAGAACTTCTGAGCGCCCTTGGGTGTACTGGCTTTTCTTGTTTGTTCTTGTTGTTTGTATTTGTATGGCTTCTATCCGATTTTTAGATTAAGGTTTTTTTCCCCCTTAAGGAGTCAGATGGTTTGGGCCTTCAGCCTAATTTAAGAACTGTTTTACGTAAAGCCTTTGGCATTTTTAAAATTAATGTAATTTTGAATTTAAGTTGTATACTCTTAAAGTGCCAGGTTCTTTGGGCCTTCAGCCTAATTAAGGAACTGTTTTAAGATAAGGCTTTGCCTTTTAAATTTCTGATTTTGGTTGAACTTTAAGTTAATGGCTTTCAGCTGTTTTAATATTAAAGTGGTATTGCCCTTAAGGCATCGGATTGTATGGCACATTCAGCCCCTAATTAAGTTCCAAAATTAAAGCTGCGTTTTTTTTTAATTTTTCTTGGCTCTTGTAATGTTTGATCAAATAAAACGTTGTATGTTTGAGTGTAACTGACAGCCACTTATTTTGACCCATTTCCACAACTTAAACTACCGGTCCCGTCCTGCAGGTATAGCAGCAGCTCAATAATCTGTTTGGTTTTCTCATGAACTATTTTTGTGCTTATAGGTGTTTTGTGGCATCTGTAGTTTTATGAACTCACTTAGAAATAGAATTTACTATTAGAGGCTATAAATAAGCTGAATGTCATAAATATGAAAAGTGGGTGTAGGGAAGACAGTAATTTGATAATGCAGCAGGTGCGCCTACAAAAAGAAAGTAATGAGAACAGAGAAATAAAGGTAGTAAACTATGTGAATAGGTTGGTCAAATGAAACTAAATATATGATTTGGTTGAAGAGAGATGTTGTATGTTAGGTGGGGCAGGTAAATTGATGTGAAACGTATTATAATATGAATATGATGTTTCTGACAAGTAAATTGAGCTAAAGGATATTATGGAAAAAGTACTATAGTTCAGAGTAAGTACAGTATGCATACAGTACAATAGTTAGAAAGTTGATCAGCACACTAGAGTGGTACATGACATTAGGATGAAATATGACTTTGAAGTGCACTTAATTCCCTCTCTTTTTCCTCTACATGACCCATGATACATTTGTTGTTTGTCCTTTGCTTCTGATATTATAAATTCTCCTCATACAATGTGTTTATGTTTTTCATGTATGTTCTTTATTATCTTTGGTCCTATGTTTTACATGTTAGTTGTTAGTTCTGAGTAACTGAACATTTTCTGCAACTTAAAATCTACTGTCCTGTGCATACCAGTCAGTTCCTACTCTTGTTAATTTTACTTTGTATCTGCCACAGAATGTTGCATAACTTGCATAATTCTTCCTGTATGTAGATGTTTTCTGATCAATACCGGTTATTGTAATCTACAAATATTCATGTTTTGTACATAAGTTTCTTCTTACATTCTCATGCAGTGCTTTTGTTCTCCTATATATGACTTTCCTAGGGATAAGGTCATTTCCTAGAGAGACAATAATGCATATGCAGTTCATATTTTTGTAATGTATTATAAAATCACATATGTTACAGCAACTAATGATATTAATATAAGACATACGCATTTTCTTATAAAGTTATTTTATGCTGACTGTGAGTATGATTATTATGTCATTAAATGCAAAGAATGTATTTACAAAAACAAATGCTCATATTCAAGATAGACATCTAGATTGTGAGTAAGTGTTAAGAATTAATTATGTTCCTAATTTAATGAACATGAACTAAAGAATGAAAGAAAATTGGAGGATAGTCTATTCATTATTTTGGATGACTCGACTCAAGAACAATTGATTAATGATAAAATAATTGGTCATGAGATTGAGTTAATTTGAAAACTAGTTTATTCTTTAATAAAAATTGAAACACAATTACATTTTTCATAATTGAATTCTGTATACCATCAATTTTTGTTTGCGATTAATAAACTAAACGTTCTAAATCAATATGATTCAGTCACCTCAAATTTAAAATACTCAAATAATTCAGAACTCATGTCATCCTTATTACCTTTTATTTTAATATCAAAATATACTTTACTTTCCTTAATAACACAAACAGCAAAGTTAATATTGTAACGAATTTCAAAGAACTTTTCTAAAGTAACAAACTGCATTTATACATCAAATTTTTGTAAAACAGTTTTGTCTTATTAATAATTAACGTTATCTTTTTTAAGCAACTATTATGTGAATGATCAGATCTCAGCCATTTAACATTTGCCTCATCTCCTTTCTTTCAACAAGACACATAGAAAGAATAGCATTTCAATTTCGAAAATTTCTGTTGTCTGAAGGGCTGTAAATTATTTTTTCAAAAATTCTTTTGAGTTAACTAATCGTAACTTTATCTCCTATTTTAAATTTTTGTTTGCCATTAGATACAACACCAGATGAATTATAATTTTTGCCATAACTTCATTTGGCTTCATTTTTTGTTGAATGTTTTGTATTATAATGTTTGTTGTTTAGGTTCACCCACTTATAATCTCTTCCACATTTTTTCTTTTAGCATTGTATTGAATTTTTCAAAAACAGATGCCTTTAATTCAGTAAAATTTAAATAATTATATACATTATATTTTTATAAGTTCTTAAAATTCTTGATTATAGGACGCTTTACCATTATCTGGTTGTAGTTCTCTTGGAGTTCTGTCTCTAAATATTTTTTAAAAAGCAACAGCTACATTTTTATCCAATTTATCTTTGACTGGCACAGCGAAAACAAATTTTGAAAACACATCTGAGTCCCTTTCTAATAGATCAGTGTGCTATAAATCATCTACACCAAATGTGAGAGTATTTCATCTTTTAAAATTCTTTATCATTGATGTACATAATGTATAACTTATTTCCTCTCGACTGTTAGCAGTATTTGATTTGTTCACTCCATCACCTACAAATTTTTTTAAGAAATTTATTCTTTTTCGTCTTGCATATTATGCAAAAACCTTCCAAGTTGTGTCTTCCATTTTAGTTGTTATATTGTGAGGATTATGTGTGTCAGTAAACTTTCTGAACTTCAGGCACAAGGCATGGTTATCCATTTATGGGAACTAAAATTGTAGTAATTATTGTTATAATTGATCATTTTCTAATACCAAGTCAGTAAAATGAGTAATCACCTGAAACATTTGCAGTGTTAACAGAATTATTTAGAGATATAAAAAATCTATCTTTCATTTTTATTTTAGCTTGATGGATTATTTGGTTGAGTAGAATACAAAATTTACAACTCAACGACATTATACCTTTGTATCTCTACTTTAAAATAAGTAGTTGACAGGTTGCTATATACATTGGCTTCAAAAATAAAACTTCTCTCAATTTTTACATCATGGTCAAATGTATATTTTAATGCTTCATCACCAGTACCAAACTTAAATTTCCCTTTATATTTGTCACACATTTTATTTTGAAGACATGCTGTGAAATGTGTCTTTAAGAAATAATTTGTAAAAGTTTTTTCTACTTCCTTTTTGGTAAAGTAATCTTTATAAATCTGATTGACATGTATTGTGGTAACACAATTATTGAATTTTATTAGAAAAGTTGTGTATTTAGATTTGGTAATATTATATTTAATTCACTTTCTAAGTATTGTTTGGTATCTACATCACAGCCATTTGCAGGATCTTTTATATCTACCTGTAAAATCAATATACCATTAGTTACTTTGAAAATGTTATGTAATTCTTTTTGAAATTGTTTAATTATTTTAGTTGAAGACTTAAATTTTAGAAATAGTTTGTTAATTTATCTTATATCCAGATATGTTCATTTATTAAATTGGAAGTATTATTGAATTTATAATTATCCGACAACAGTTATAGTACAAATACACAGAAATGCTTACAAATGTCTGTGTCAAAATTTTGTATTCTCTAAAAACTGTAGAATAGTAATTTTTTTCCCAAATAGTTAACTAACTGTTTTGGTATGTTGCCACCAAATGAATCAAAAACAATTTTTGTTTTATTTGTTTTATAGTAACAAATCCAGAGTCTGCATAATCAGATAAATCTAAATTTCCAATTTCATCTTCGTTATTTTTTGGTTTGTGTGATAATTCATTAATCATGAAGACACCTTGAAAGTGTTTAATATTTATTGTTTTGCAACTTTTTCTGTATCGAAATTACGTAATGCTTTTGGATGCATACTGATTATTTGTTGGACTTTCGTTTTTTAAACCTGAACCTTTTTTTATCGATTCTTTGATTATGCCCTTTTTGGTCTTCCAATTCTTTATCACCTTTATTTTTATTGTAATTGTACTTGCAACAGCAGCTGATCCATCATCTAATGAACAAATGGAGCATAGGGAACGATGCAGGAGACCCGCACCGCTGACTAGGCAAGGTCGTAGCGGAGGTGGTTTGCCTTCCTCCAACTGTAATGGGGATCAGTGATGATGATGAAGACAACACAACAACATTCCATCATCTTGAGGCAGTGAAAATCCCTGACCCCACCCGTATCGAACCCAGGACCCCGTGCATGGGAAGCGACAACATTACCCCAAGACTACGAGCTGCAGACAGTTCATTATAATAATATTGCAAAAATTAGTGGAAAAAATGCTTTTTGTTGTGTTAATCTAGAGCCTTATTCTTTTTTGTTAGATATTCAATAGTTTTTTCACAGTGGGTATACCTAATGTTATGAATAAATTTCTACCTTTTTAATCTCTTTCTTTTGACCATCAATTAAAAACTTTCAATGCTATGCTACTGTTCATTATTAAGTTTAATTTTAATTGCTTTTTATTTAGTTTTCCCACTAGGTAGCAATTTGTAAACAGTACTGAAGTTATTCTTTTATGTAGATAAAAATTTTATGAGAATGAATATTTTATAGTCCCCAACTATTTTCATCAAGTTCAATGTCTATACCTAATTTTTTCCATACATTATTCCTCTAACTGCTGTTGCAGCTAATTTTTCTCCTTGTGAAGCATCAGAAGCATGTATTCTCTCTTTTAGAGCTAACTGAAGTTCTTTATCTGCTTCATGTCTTTTCTCTAAATCTTTATGACGTTTATAGACAATGTCATATTGTTTACAAGCTTCATCTAATGGATTAATTCCTTCAGCTCTTCTAGTTAAACTTTCATTTTTTTCATTTGTTTTTATTTCATTTGGATTATTATCAGAATATAATGCTCATGACTGGTACAATATCTTCATGTAATTTTATAAATCAACAGTATTCAATTTTGTGTTCAAATAATCCATAGTAATCTGTTTTTAGTTAAAAGATTAATCTGTTCACCTGCACCTTCATATTCTTATTCAATGATTTTTAATTTATCTCTGTTGAGTTCATCTGGCGAACAACCAACGAATTTAAATGTACCAACAAGTATTAATCGAAAAACTTCATCTTTGCTATGGTTGATGTACTTACCATTTTTCACTTATATTTATATTTTAACAACAGTCTCTTCTTTTTTTACTTTTTTTATTCTGCACAATTATTCAGTGCAGCATGCATTTCTGATCCACTTAATGTGTGATAAAAGTGTGGACTTTCATATTATTTTAAATTTTTCATCTTTTTTCAGTGGAGCCCGTATTCCTCAATCATTTAATGTATAATCAAACAAAGAACATTTATCATCAGACTATTAGTAATGTGGACTTTTATATCCTAGAAAAACCCCATAATATGGAATCAATTGTTTTTCTGCTTCTCTACTTGCTGCAATAGCTTTCAGAAAATTATCATCTAATCCCACCGAGCAAGGAGGTGCAGTAGTTAGACTCTGGACTCGCATTCAGGAGGACGACGGTTCAATCCCGCATCCAGCCATCCTGATTTAGGTTTTCCGTGATTTCCCTAAATTGCTCCAGGCAAATGCCGGGATGGTTCCTTTCAAAGGGCACAGCCGACTTCCTTCCCCGTCCTTCCCTAATCTGACGAGACCGATGACCTTGCTGTGTGGTCTCCTTCCCCCAACAAACCAACCAACCAAAATTATCATCTAATCCTGATATTCCTTGTTTTACCTGCTGGATTGCATCAATAACAGGCTGGTTGTCTTTGCTAAATTTTACATATTCTGTTCTTGGTTGTTGTTTCCAAAGCTTGAATGGTTTTTTTCAATTTTTCAGTTTTTTATTTCATTCAGCTTTTCTGACAACTTTTCGGACTTTGTATTTTGCAACGATTTACTGCAGAAAAATATTAACAAATTATTTTTATGTGATAAAGAACTTTTAATTTGATCTTTGTATTTACCTTCAGTGGGTTTCCTAGTTATATCTATTGCAAAAAATTCGAACTGATCATCATTTCAGCATTTACTACAATCTCCTTGAAAGTGATCAAACTTTAAATAACCATCAACAAACTTATGGTAAATATGATTTATATTTGTATCATCTTGTGTAAATATATTTAAAAATTTAGATTATGTCTTACTAATTGTTTTGCTATTTTTGAATAAAAACAACCTCATTCCTTTATTTCTGTCTCTAGTAAAATATTATGTAACTAAATCCTAATTTTCGAGAATGGAATCATTGAATACTACAAGTGAATTACATTGACATTCATCTATTGTTATAATTTCTTGATTATTCTGAATAAAAGTAGTAATCATATGATTATTTTAATCTTCCAGTTTTTTACACATTTTTATAAAATCTTGATATTTTGGCTGATCTAAGTTTTTAGAGTAAACATACAGATAGTTGGTTTTATTCCAATTCAGCCATCCTGAAGCCAGAATACAATTGTCGATCATTAGTGTAGTTTTCCACCTCTGCTTGGCCCTGTTATTGCACATTGAATAGACGTAGGCTAGAGCTTATCATGCTTATTTTTCGACATCTCCACTGGTTTTCTTATTATTGGTTTCCAACCAGTTTTCCTTTAACTAATAATTTTTTTGTTTGTAGTAAATGAGTTACTTATTTCATTTGCCTGGGAAGTCATCTGTTCTCAGAAAGGGACTGTCAGTTCGTATACAAGAAAACTACAACAATGTTGGACCAAGTAGTTGTCACAAAAATTTCTAACTCCAAATAACTATATCAAAAAATAATAAACTGTACTGTACTGGAGAGACAATAATAATTCCTGTTGGTCAATACACTTTCAAAATCTTAGAGACATTTAATCATTCAAAAAAGCCAAATATATTCACATTAGGGAATATGAAATTTTAAATAGAGTTATTATTGAAAGTCATGTTAAATTGTGTATGGATATAAATTACAGTACTGAAAGTCCATTTGGATTTAGTGCCCAAACTGTTCTTGTTAATGAAAAGACTGTTGCTAATGATGTTCCTAAAATTATTTCATTCAAACTAATCAAAATAAATTTTAATCTAGCTAATGAAATGTCTGTAAAGCATACAGATCATTTTCGTTTAGAAAGTAACATTATTGCTTCATTCAAACCTAATAATGAATGGTGTGGACTGCTAATTTATGAACTGCATTATCCTGCATCTATTGCAGTTCACAATAAAATTCACAGTTTATAAATGACTGTAACTGATGGAATGACCATTTAATTGACTTAAGTGGTGCTTGTGTAACTATTGCTCTAAAAATGACTTAATAAAATTGTTGCCTTATTAAATGAATAAGATAGAAACTTACAAGCTATACTTATTCCCTCTGAATGACAAAAGTAAATACAACCTAAATGTTCCTAACAAGGATAGTGAAATTGACATTCACATATCAAATGGATAGTTGAAGCAGAGGGATCAGATTACCCAACATCCAATAAAAAATAATAGGTAAGTATGTGGCAAAGCTATTTCATTCTATAACCATAAAGAAAGGAAATAATATTTCCTCTAGAACTGAACACTCTTTTATTTTATTGTCAGTTTTGTTGTATTGGACTTCATCTCTTGCTGATAAAATAACCATAGAAGATCATATACTTATAATGGAAAAATAAAGAACAAGAAGAAAGAGGTGCTTTATCCATTTGGAAATCTTGGTCGATTTTTCAGAAATTATAAGGGGGTCTGTAATTTTAGCATGGTCTTCTAGTGCTAGAGATGCTGTTCTTAGCTGGTCTGTTTTCAACGATGCTGGAATTGAAATAAGAGATTCTTTTCCTTATGAATGTAGAATTGTTGTAGAATCTATGGGATATGTTGTTAAGTTTGAGCCAAATTATGGACAAGAGCAACAAGAAAATATAATGAAAAATCCCAAAACTCCAATACCTTTTTATGAACTACAAACTACGGAAGTCGCTGCATTGAGTGGTAAGAAGAATTTTGAATTAGATATTACGAATTTCTGGAACTCAGTAGAATCAGATATGCCTTACTTTATATTCATTACATTTCAGACAAATCAAAAAATTAAACAGCTGTCTGATTTGTCATTATTTGATCATGTAAACTGTGTGCACTTTATCTTAAGAATGAATGAAATGATGTTTCTCCACAATAAATATGGAACTTAGACCTACAACTAAAAATTTTTAAGCAAGGAAGTGTGTAAATTATGGAAGCTTCCTGAATTTTTAAAATAGTTTAATATTTGGCTGAGAAATAAACAAAAATCGATCCATTTGGAAGCTGGCAGGTGGTAGTAGCAGTATATATATCCCACATGCGTGAGTGAACTGACTCGAGTGACATATTCAGGAAGTGGGCATGACTGACATTGATGTCAAACCATGCCCTCCGCTTCGCTCTGGCTACTTACCTCCGCCTCATTTGATTAGCACGTCTGTACTGTTTGCACAGCAATTGAAAACACGTGTAGTAATATACTTCGTTTTCCAAGCAAAACATTCCTTTTTAATCTGGAGTGTTCAATTCATGTTATCTTTTGCTAACAGTTCGTCTCTTCTAAAAAAAAAAAACTCAACAAGGTAAAGGCAATAGTGTATTTGCATCTGGAATAAATCGATGAAAACATCTTAATTTGAATGAAATATATAACTCAAATATCTACTATATATACGATTTGTAGACAGTTTATGCTAGCCCCTGTGCTCAAATCTAGTGCTTTAGATAATGGTTCGGCCAAATCATTTGCTGTTATGCATCCTTCAAGAACATCTTGTAGCTATACTGGCAGCTCTCTCTCACCTGGTACCTCTCGTCTGGCAGCTCAACAATCAACAAACAGAACAAATGGGACAGCAGCAGTAAAAAAATGACACACCACCAGCACAAGAAAAAACCAGGAGCGCAAAATGAGAAACAAGAAAGAAATATCGAGAAAAATACCCTCCAGGTTTCTCTGATATAATGCAACCATTTCTAACTTCTTTAAAAAATTATTGAGCTGGAACAAAACGTTTTTTATAACATTGCTGGAGGGCAGTGAATTCAGGAACTTTGATGTCGAATACTTCGTCGATTTACTATTACAGTTTTGACAGTCGAAGTGTCTTTACTCTGAATGCGGGTCTGATTACGCTCTTTGCGTATCGATTGCCGAGTGTCATCAAAAGACAGCAGATATCCGGCTAGCCTGTGGACCTGCATGTGCACTCCATAAGCACTCTGCTACCCAAGTGACCGCTTTCTTTGTGTAGGGCACCTCTGACCCCTGAAACGGAGTCCTACACTTCTCCACCCTATACCGTATGTCAAGAAATCTGCAACCAAGACTGTCAGACTATCGACAGGGCCTTTGGTTGCGACTCCTCTCCCTGTGTGGATGCTCATACCCTGCTAAAGAAGCGACCACCCATCCAACCACAGGGCGACTGGGCTAGGCCAGACGGCAAGCCTCCATATTCAATCTCCACCTCAAGCGTCGCGACCGCATAACAACCCGCCACTTATCCTGTGGTGAAGGCGGATCCCCCGAGTCGCGTGCACTGGGAGGTGTCTTGACACCAGAGCCGGTTGGCGAAATAAGCGATACTCGAGGTGCCACATGCAACGCGCCAGATCCTCCGCAACCGCTACACTCTGAGGCAACAGCCTGTACACCGTTGAGCGTGGCCAAAAACGTCTTCACCTGTTCGTGAACTGCAGCCAGCTTCCGCACACAGCAAGCACACATAGTCATCCGTCCTAGTACTACTAACAAGAATTAATTACAAAAGTGCAAGGAAAGATAAATACACTCCTGGAAATTGAAATAAGAACACCGTGAATTCATTGTCCCAGGAAGGGGAAACTTTATTGACACATTCCTGGGGTCAGATACATCACATGATCACACTGACAGAACCACAGGCACATAGACACAGGCAACAGAGCATGCACAATGTCGGCACTAGTACAGTGTATATCCACCTTTCGCAGCAATGCAGGCTGCTATTCTCCCATGGAGACGATCGTAGAGATGCTGGATGTAGTCCTGTGGAACGGCTTGCCATGCCATTTCCACCTGGCGCCTCAGTTGGACCAGCGTTCGTGCTGGACGTGCAGACCGCGTGAGACGACGCTTCATCCAGTCCCAAACATGCTCAATGGGGGACGGATCCGGAGATCTTGCTGGCCAGGGTAGTTGACTTACACCTTCTAGAGCACGTTGGGTGGCACGGGATACATGCGGACGTGCATTGTCCTGTTGGAACAGCAAGTTCCCCTGCCGGTCTAGGAACGGTAGAACGATGGGTTCGATGACGGTTTGGATGTACCGTGCACTATTCAGTGTCCCCTCGACGATCACCAGTGGTGTACGGCCAGTGTAGGGGATCGCTCCCCACACCATGATACCGGGTGTTGGCCCTGTGTGCCTCGGTCATATGCAGTCCTGATTGTGGCTCTCACCTGCATGGCGCCAAACACGCATACGACCATCATTGGCACCAAGGCAGAAGCGACTCTCATCGCTGAAGACGACACGTCTCCATTCGTCCCTCCATTCACGCCTGTCGCGACACCACTGGAGGCGGGCTGCACGATGTTGGGGCGTGAGCGGAAGACGGCCTAACGGTGTGCGGGACCGTAGCCCAGCTTCATGGAGACGGTTGCGAATGGTCCTCGCCGATACCCCAGGAGCAACAGTGTCCCTAATTTGCTGGGAAGTGGCGGTGCGGTCCCCTGCGGCACTGCGTAGGATCCTACGGTCTTGGCGTGCATCCGTGCGTCGCTGCGGTCCGGTCCCTGGTCGACGGGCACGTGCACCTTCCGCCGACCACTGGCGACAACATCGATGTACTGTGGAGACCTCACGCCCCACGTGTTGAGCAATTCGGCGGTACGTCCACCCGGCCTCCCGCATGCCCACTATACGCCCTTGTTCAAAGTCCGTCAACTGCACATACGGTTCACGTCCACGCTGTCGCGGCATGCTACCAGTGTTAAAGACTGCGATGGAGCTCCGTATTCCACGGCAAACTGGCTGACACTGACGGCGGCGGTGCACAAATGCTGCGCAGCTAGCGCCATTCGACGGCCAACACCGCGGTTCCTGGTGTGTCCGCTGTGCCGTGCGTGTGATCATTGCTTGTACAGCCCTCTCGCAGTGTCCGGAGCAAGTATGGTGTGTCTGACACACCGGTGTCAATGTGTTCTTTTTTCCATTTCCAGGAGTGTATTTAACTAGATACCTTTCTGATGCGTCACCAACGTAGGCTGAAGCCATACTGAGGTGCGTCGATGGCCATTCAATAGAAATAACTGTGCTACAGACTGTGCGAATCTACAGTTTACACTTACAAAATCGCAATATTATACCTTTAAAAAAAAAAAAACACTAAGGAATTTAAGACTTAAACAACGGAAAAGCACAGAAAAACTTAATATTTAATTTGCTGATCTACTGGTGTGCCGCAGGTGGTAGTTGTTAACCTCTCCCTTTTTTCATCATCATGCAAAATGATACTACATTATACACACAGCCCTTACAGTCATCTACATTCATTAGATACGCTTAAAACATAACCCCGTATACGTTATGGAACGAGTCATAGTGTGCGGAGGAAGAAAATCCTTTCTGATCAAGTGACTGAACAACACCTCGGACACTCTTCCCATAACAGATGCCCAATAGCTTCCTTAAGCAGCAGATTCACCTTTCCTACTAGAGATTTTATGGGTTCCTACCATTTCGCATCACACCTGTACTGTCTAGACAATATAGCAGACTCTAGAAGTTTAACAACAATTTTGTAGGTGAATACTGTTGCACCCTCTTTCTTTCTCGTATTATTAGGCATTTATCCATATTTAAAGGCATCTGTCACTTAGTCCACCAACTGCATCATTACATTGAACCACTCACGATACTTTTGCGTAATATGCAGGATTATCAGCGAACAGTCTCCATTTATACCTGAATTTACCTGTACTTATGCAGTCTGATGACCTTAACAGTCGTATTAAGTTTCCTAAGGGTACACACCTCAAAGAATATTATCTTGCTCTTCGAACGTTATGACATTCAAGTTTAAAATATTAATCAGGATTTCTTATCAGAGGAAGGTTAGGGACGTTGTGTTCATTAGGCTGTGCTCCACGACTTCGATAAAATACACTCCAAGATAACAGAAAGGCTCACCATGAAGGAATTACCCGAACAGGACAGAAATCGCTGGATGTGATATACATACACAGAGAAACAAATAATTACAGTTGCAGAAAAACTGGATGATTTATCCAAGAGTAGGAGCTTTACAAAGTGAGTAAGTCAATAACGCGTTGGTCCACATCTGACCGACAGAGTTGTTGGATGTACTCCTGAGGGATATCGCGTCAAATTGTGTGCAACTGGCGCGTGAGATCGTCAAAACCCGAGCTGGTTGGAGGACCCTGTCCATATTGCTCCTATCGTTCTCAGTTGGGGACATATACGAAGACCCTGCTAGCCAAGGTAGGGTTTGACAAGCTAGAAGACAAGCAGTAGAAACTCTTGTCTTGTGCGGGCTGGCATTATCTTGTTGCATTGTAAGCGCAGGATGCCTTGCTATGAAGGGCAACAAAACGGAAGGTAGAATATCTTCGACGTCTGTAGGGGTGTCGTGGATGACAATCAAAGGGATCCTGCTATGACAAGAAATAGCACCCCAGACTATCATTCCGGGATATCGGTCCATATGGCGGGTGACAGTCAGGTTGGTATCCCACTGCTTTTCATGGCTTCTCAAGACACGTCTTCGGCGTGGGATCTCGTTGAATGGAGTAGAATTGTCTTCAGAGTTTAGTCCCGCTTCGAATTAAGTCCGCTGACCAACGAAGACGTTTCTGGAGATGCCCTGGACAAAGGTTTGATACCAAAATGACTATCACCCGCTACATGCCCGAAAACAAGGAGTGATGCTCTGGGGTGTCACTTCTTTTCATAGCAAGTCTTCTTTGGTTGTCATCCGCGACACCCTTTCATCGCAGCGGCAAGTCGACGATATAACACGCCCCGGTTTGTTGCCCTTCGTAGTTAGCCATCCTGCACTTACGTTAGCAAGATAACGTCAATGCGTAGCTGGCAAGAGTTTCTACTGCTTTTCGCACTTGCCAAACATTATCTTGATAACCAAGGTCTTCTGATCTCTCCCCAAATCATAACGTTTGGAACATTATGGGTAGGGCCCTCCACCCATCTCGGAATTTTGACGATCTGACTCGCCAATTGGACGGAATGTGGCAGAATATTCTTCAGGAGGACATTCAGCAACTATGCCAATCAGTGGCAAGCTGCTTGCATAAGGGTCGGAGGTGTACCAATGCGTTACCGACTTACTCAGCTTGTGAAGCTCTTGCTCTTGAAAAAATCATGCAGCTGTTCTGACACAGTAATCATTTGTTTTTCTGTACGTGTACATCACATCCACCGATTTCCGTCCCATTAGAATAATTTCTTCGTGACATACTGTTTTTTTTGTCTAAGAGTGGACATTTTCATGTGTACCACCAAAAGCTGCCGAAGTTTTGTAATTTTTCAACTAGTTTTAACCATTTACGTCACTATCTCACATACTACATAACTCAAAATGGTATATACCACGTGTCTCAAATCTGCTGTGTTTTTGCTATACTCTTCTTGGGCCGCTAAAATATTTCACATTCCACTCATTGTCACCAGATGGCGCAGCCAAGTCTAGGAACTAGTCAGAACGGAACCATAATACGAGACAACGCTGTGCAACATCTCCTAGCACTTTCAGACGAATGATGCACGGGTGGAGATTATTCAGCATCAGAGTGGGTTGGTCAACAGTCCACTCACTAAATAACAACTCTGTAACAGCCTTCTGCTGCAAAACATTTTGTTGAGTGGTAAGAGCTTCTCAGATTTAGTGAAAAACTTACTTGTACTCGTCGTTTATTTTCTTACGTTAGTGTAGGAACAAGAAAGAAGGGAAGCTCAAAACTTCAACTGTGTCATTGAAAAATAGTTCGCAAATGTATTGCCTAGTTTTCGGTGTTGGTCTGCGATAGTTAAGTGGGTCTGCTCATAAGCAGCAGCAGTACGAATAATATAGGTGCTGTTTTCACGATACATCCTACATTTATCCTACATGTGACGTTTACCAACGATACACGAAATACGTCTCTTGCTTTTTGCTAGAAATATGTGGTAGAACTGCCAGTGCTTTTACACTTCCATTTTTCCTCAGCGTTTGTCCTGAATTAATCATAGCAATAGCTCATTAATACGCTGCAGTAAAACATAATTGAGCTTCAGGACGTAGTAACAAAGATCTGTCCTCGGTCTCCTTAATCACACTCAAGAAATAAGGAACGACGTAACAAAACAAAACATAAAGACACCTTAAAACAATGAAACATCATGTAAGTTTATTTCATTTACATGTGTATGTTCTCATATTTTGAGTAAGGAAACTCTATTTAACAGTTTTTATGTTTATGTCAGTCAGTGAAATCAACGCCAAATGTCGAAAAGCTGCAGGCCATCTGCCAAGATGATATAGTTGCGATGCTGTAAAAAAGTGATGTGGTAGCAAACGGGACGCTGTGTCTGCTATAGCTTATCGTAGTCAAGGCTGCCGTCCATGATCTTCTTGATGAAACTGGCGTGCGCTTCTCCACTCATGAGTGAAGCTTTCACTGCGGGATCCTGCTTCATGGCTGCTCCCCACGCCAACTGGAAAGGAAACGTAATTATAAATTTTTCGTATACAGCGCTAACATCAAAGTAAACAGAAGTTTGTGATACGACAGTAGTTTCTTTAATTCGTGCCGCGATGAGAATTTTGTCTATGTAATAGCAAATTTCTCTAAATGTTTTACGTTGAGTGTATTAAATCTTACCAAACCATCGCTTAATTAAACGAAGCTTTATTTTCATTAATTTTATTCAAACAATATTTATTAACTAATATATGCGAGGACATGTTGGAAAGAAATGTCTTCGATCTTTTTGAAAACTCGTAAAGCTTTTTAAATAAAACAAACTTTATTAACATTCTGCATCTATATTCTTCATGTCCACATATTTATTTCTCAACAGTTACCCTGGTGACGAGCACATTTCTCCCAACGAGAGACCAGTTTGTTAATACCCTCCCTCTAGAATGTTTGACTTTCTTGACGAAGCAACAACCTCACCTCTGCTTGCACTGCTTCATGACTATTATTACACTGGTCCTCCAATGTGTTCTTCAAGTTCTTCTGATAGAAGAGCTAGAGATCCAGCGTAGAGCGCAGCGTTTCGCCACGGGATCGTTTGGTCGGCCGGAGAACGTCAGAGAGATGCTCAACGAACTCCAGTAGCAGACGTTACAGGAGAGGCGTTGTGCATCACGGAGAGATTTACCACTGAAATTTCGAGAGGGTAGTTTCCGGGAAGAGTTGGACAACATATTACTTTCCCTCAAATACATCTCGCGAAATGACCACGACGAGATAATTCGAGAAATTGGAGCTAATACAGACGCTTACCAGCAATGATTCTTCCCACCCGCCGGCCGCTGTGGCCGTGCGGTTCTAGGCGCTTCAGTCTGGAACCGCGTGTCCGCTACGGTCGCAGGTTCGAATCCTGCCTCGGGCACGGATGTGTGTGATGTCCTTAGGTTAGTTAGGTTTAAGTAGTTCTAAGTTCTAGGGGACTGATGACCACACATGTTAAGTCCCATAGTGCTCAGAGCCATTTGAACCAATCTTCCCACCCGCCGTTCGCGAGGGTTACAGGGAAGAGGAAATCACTTAGTGGTGCCAGAAGTACCCTTCGCCAGAGACCATCAGGTGGATTTTAGATGTAGATTTCTGAGCTCTTTCATGCGATCAAAAAGAAACAGCAGATAACTTTCACCTGATCCTTCACGATATGACTTTGATTGAAGATCTGGGACGAGCAACAAGGTTGCCCTATCAGAGGATCAGTTCAGGTGTTGGAAGGAGCATTAAATCGAAAGTCAACTCATGCGGTTAGAGGAGACCCGAGTACTTCGGGCGGTGCTCCTGGTCGTTTCCTGAGCGTTTCACAGTGTGGTCTGACGACCTCCTGTTGAAGTCTAGCTTATCAGCTCCTATCACGACGACAGGATCTTCCGTGAGGGAGCCGAGGCCGGACTGTCCACAGGACGTCTTATCTAACCTGGAGTGCTACAATGTTCGGTCCTTGGAGCTATCGTGTACACGTTGCACACTGCTATGACGCACCTGATACCGACAAGAGGCCTCCCTTCCTGGACTCTTCAGTAGTTTGCTGCTTTATTTCCTAAGATATTAATAATTTAGGTGGATACATGTCAGACTTAATCGTATAAGGAAATAAGTTCATATTATCAACTTCAGTAATGTGTCTGTTTCACAACGATTTTGAAAATGCAGAAGTAACTTCTTTGGAGATAATTATGAAATCATGATTTCCTCTTAAGTATCAAATTAATCAACTTAAATATTGAGAGAGTAATCGTCAGTTCTTTGGGATATAACAATTTTTTTTGTATCGTCTATATAGTTTAGTTCTACGACTTGCGAAATGATTTAGATAAGATATCTGTATGGTGCGAAAAGTTCCACATCATTACGAAGTGTCGTATTCAAGATCTATGGAACAAGTATTAATCTAATCTAATCTAGTGGAAATTGACCCCGAATAAAGAAAAGTGTGAAGTTATTCACATGAGTCCTGAAAGAAATCAGCAAAATTTCGATTACGCGATAAGTCACACAAATCTGAGGGCTGTAAATTCAACTGAATACTTAGGGATTACAATTACAAATAACCTAAATTGGAACGATCACATAGATAATATTGTGGGTAGAGTAAAACAAAGACTGCGATTCGTTGGCAGAACACTTAGAAGGTGCAACAGGTCTCCAAAGAGACTGCTTATACTACACTTGTCCGCCCTATTCTGGAGTATTGCTGTGCGGTGTGGGATCCGCATCAGGTGGGACCGACGGATGACATCGAAAAAGTACAAAGAAGGGAAGTTCGTTTTGTATTATCGCGAAGTAGGGGAGATATTGTCACAAACATGATACGTGAATTGGGGTGGCAGTCATTTAAAAAAAGGCGTTTTTCGTTGCAACGGGATCTTCTCATCAAATTTCAATTACCAGTTTCCTCCTCCGATTGCGAAAATATTCTATTGGCACCCACCTACACAGGAAAAAATGATCATCACGATAAAATATGAGAAATCAGGGCTCGCACAGAAAAATTTAAGTGCCCGTTTTTCCCGCGTGCCGTTCGAGAGCGGAAAGTTAGAGAGACAGCATGAAGGTGGTTCATTGAACCCTCTGCCAGGCACTTTATTGTGAATAGGTGAGTAATCACGTAGATGTAGATGTATGACATGACACATGTCCAGATCGACCAAATTATTCATATTAAAGATAGAAATGTTAGAGCATTGCCACGCAATGAATAAATTTTTGCATACTCCGATGGCAGTTTTAGTGATAAATTTTGGGACACTTGCATTAACTTAAATTTTGCGCTTCTGAGAATCGAGGTAGCAGTGAAGTTTTACTGCAATTTGTGACTGTCATTACTTGCACAGAGATGAAAAATATATCAAATCTTTTCCTGAAGGAACAGTCCTGCCGGACTTAGAAAGTTTGCTAATCAGTTTTATAATTATTGCTTTGAGAAATGAACTCTCGTACACTAGGTTTTCGCGTTTACATTGTACTGTTGAATGTATTATAGATTATTTGTATAAATAATCATTGAATCCGAAGTGATGTGTGATCACCATCTATTGATATTTGAGAAATGTCACTGAGCATTTATTCGATTTGAAATATAATTCTTTGGTGTTAGTCAACATTATTAACCTTACAGGATGTATTCATTCACTACTTTATCGATATTAATAATTCGCTAAACTGCCTATAAATTATTAGAATGGCGTTTCGTTTAGCTAAAATGTGACAGAAGCGGTCGTATATATCCCAGATAGTGGAGCAAGGACCACGAAGAGAAGAGGTAGTTGGTGGATTGGGTAAGTAAAAGTAACAACTGCGTCACAAAATACAACTCACATCGTATGTCTACACCAGCAAATAAGCCATGAGCATGCTCTCAGGAATACACACAGCATTCTTTAGTGCTTTCCCATTCTGTATAGAAGGTGATTCAGCTTCCCCTACTGATGCAACCTGCAATATTATGCCTGGTCTTCAGAAACCATGTGCGAGATTTTCCTATTGTCTCGCTCGTTACGCACAAACTATTAGCTCACAGAAAAAAAGGAACAGGATCTTTTTGCAGGAAATTTAATGTAGTTAAATTTTTTACTGGCATGCGTTTCTCTGGAGGGCACGGTTTTCGAGCTGTTCAGGAAAAGCGTACAAAATTGAACTTCAAAGCCACCTCCACACCCACACTCATCGTTGACCAGTCAGGTTTTCTAACAGTATTGTTAGGCAAAACCTACACAAACGTCAGTTTTGCGATTTGTAAATGCTCGACTAAGTGTCGTAACGAAGACCAAAAAAGGTCGAATTTGGGAAATAATTCGTACAGTCGCAAGTTTTTGTGCAGTGGTAGAAGTGAGTGCCACGAACAACATACTAAATATCTAGACCAGTGGGGGCTGAATGGGGGGTGGGGGGGTGTTTGTTCATCTCTGTACGTTTTTCTAGAACAACTGGAAAACTATGGTCTCTAACAATAATGTATCCCAGTACAGAATTAAGCTACATCAAATTTCCTACAAAAACGGTCTGATTATTTTTCTGTAGGACTAATAATTTGCACATAGCAGGAGAAAAAATATGGAATTCTCGCACTTGGTTTTTGAAGGCCAGGTATAGAATTATGGGTTGTATAAAACGATATTGGTAAGAACATCTGTATATCAACTAACGAGTTACATGTTATTCGTTACCGATACATGTAATGAAGGAATTAAAATGATTTTAGCAGCTAGGGGTGCTGAAGCAATCTGCATTCATACATCTACATCTACATCTACATCCATACTCCGCAAGCCACCTGACGGTGTGTGGCGGAGGGTACCTTGAGTACCTCTATCGGTTCTCCCTTCTATTCCAGTCTCGTATTGTTCGTGGAAAGAAGGATTGTCGGTATGCCTCTGTGTGGGCTCTAATCTCTCTGTTTTTATCCTCATGGTCTCTTCGCGAGATATACGTAGGAGGGAGCAATATGCTGCTTGACTCTTCGGTGAAGGTATGTTCTCGAAACTTTGACAAAAGCCCGTACCGAGCTACTGAGCGTCTCTCCTGCAGAGTCTTCCACTGGAGTTTATCTATCATCTCCGTAACGCTTTCGCGATTACTAAATGATCCTGTAACGAAGCGCGCTGCTCTCCGTTGGATCTTCTCTCTCTCTTCTATCAACCCTATCTGGTACAGATCCCACACTGCTGAGCAGTATTCAAGCAGTGGGCGAACAAGCGTACTGTAACCTACTTCCTTTGTTTTCGGATTGCATTTTCTTAGGATTCTTCCAATGAATCTCAGTCTGGCATCTGCTTTACCGACGATCAACATTATATGATCATTCCATTTTAAATCACTCCTAATGCGTACTCCCAGATAATTTATGGTATTAACTGCTTCCAGTTGCTGACCTGCTATTTTGTAGCTAAATGATAAAGGATCTATCTTTCTGCGTATTCGCAAGCACATTACACTTGTCTACATTGAGATTCAATTGCCATTCCCTGCACCATGCGTCAATTCGCTGCAGATCCTCCTGCATTTCGGTACAATTTTCCATTGTTACAACCTCTCGATACACCACAGCATCATCCGCAAAAAGCCTCAGTGAACTTCCGATGTCATCCACAAGGTAATTTATGTATATTGTGAATAGCAACGGTCCTATGACACTCCCCTGCGGCACACCTGAAATCACTCTTACTTCGGAAGACTTCTCTCCATTGAGAATGACATGCTGTGTCCTGTTATCTAGGAACTCCTCAATCCAATCACACAATTGGTCTGATAGTCCATATGCTCTTACTTTGTTCATTAAACGACTGTGGGGAACTGTATCGAACGCCTTGCGGAAGTCAAGAAACACGGCATCTACCTGTGAACCCGTGTCTATGGCCCTCTGAGTCTCGTGGACGAATAGCGCGAGCTGGGTTTCACATGACCGTCTTTTTCGAAACCCATGCTGATTCCTAGAGAGTAGATTTCTAGTCTCCAGAAAAGTCATTATACTCGACGCCTAGAGTGATTGGATGTTACCCTCTTGTATCAGGTTTTCGATGACGGATTGAATGCACTTGGCAGAACAGTGTCAAGACTAGCAGATAATGTAAGCAGTGTCGAAAGATTTTGAAAATACAGCAGTATTTATTTAAATGGGAAACTTAACGTATGATTTGGTTTGCCTTACAAAATATTAGAAACAGAAAATAGTATGCACCGCCATCAGTTCAGATTCATTAACAGCAGAAAGATCAGTTACCGTGTTGTAGGGCATTGAAAAATCGAAAATTATTTATCTACAACGTGGATTTCACGTTCCAACTCTCTACCGAAATTAAGGGTCGCACATATCTCTGTCTCGGGTTTTTTTACGGATATTATGCAAGGCATAGTAACAGGAATAGTCCTCCCATGGTCTTTACGACAATGATTGATGAACGAGACGATCAGAATAGACTCACGAGTCTGGGGAAGTCCCGCAGCGGCAGCTTGACGTCTGGGTGCATCGTACGCAGCCCCTCAATGCGCTCCGCCCACGGCCAGATCATGTAGTCCAGCATGCCGGGCCTCGCACCTGCAACACACACACACATGCAGCAGCGTGAGGACACACCACGTCTCAGGCAAAGGGTACGTACGTCACAGTGACCAGGACAATTTCATTTCTCAGTAATATCTCAGACGAATAAAGTGAGCGTAAATTAAACATAATTTGTGAAATGCTAAATCTAAATTAAACTCCAGAATAAACTGGTTTACCTCTTATAACCTAAAACAATGTCCATTCATTAGGTACGCCTCAGTTTCCTGTGAGCAGTGACGCAAGAAGTGATTTATCTTCGACCAAGGCGATGTGCACCATCAAGATGACATTTCCCGATCAAATAGGCTAGTTGTTTTAGACTGTCAGTATAGCATATGCGAAGTTCCCTACTTAATATACATGATGCAGGGCACTGCCTACTTATCCATTTGATAAGTAAGACTGAATATTTCGAGAGAACGGTACGTGATCAGTATCGAACATGTTTCTCGTGTCTTCGTCTCGAGCTTTTCTTACTTCTGTAATTTATGCGACTTGCAAGTGATGATAGACCAGTAAGTTTCCGAACAAAACCGGAAGCAAATCCATCAGGCAAGAAATCATAAATGCGAATTATGAGAATTTATTCCATTAAAGGGACATTTGCTGATTTAAATTGAACATCAAGTTTAATATCTTACAGCATTAAGATTATACAGACATAGACGAAAGGGACGATTATATATTTTTTTAAAAATGAAGTGATCGTATTACGTTATTGACAAAGAGATCCCGTCTGGCGTTATTTTGTCGTCCAATGTCCTATATTTGAGGCCATTTTGGCGACTATGCATCTTTCTGATGAAGATGAGGTGAAATGGTTAGAGAAGAAACACCCAGACTCCGATTGAACACAGCCTGTGACGCGGCCGGGAATTAACCCCGGGTCCCAAAATCCATAGACAGCTTAACCACTAGACCACCGACATGCCGACCACAATTATGCAACGCATTATGCAATACATGGTATTAAATTAATGCAGGTTAATTCAACTTCGTGTTGATTTATTTTCCGTCTGAAACGATTTAGTCTTGGAGACATTCCATGATTCACACGTTTTAACCACTTTCCGGTCAGTTTTGCATTGAAATACAAAGGCATGCTAAAAAGCAATGCCTCTGAACTTTTTGTGTGAAAGATCTTAAAGCTTTGTAAATATAGCAAGCTTTATCAATATTCTTCATCTTTTTTCCTGATGTCTGGTTATTTATTTCTCAACATAGTCACCCGGAGACGAACACATTTCTCAAAGCGAGAGATCAGTTTGTTGATTCCGACACTGTAGAAAGTTTTACTTTTCTGACGGAGCCTTAACCTCCCTCTGATTCATCGATTTCAAGACGAAGTACTCGAAAGTGTTTTTTGCGTTTTGGAAACAGACGAAAATCAAATGGGACCAATTCGCGACTGTATGGGGGTTGATCGATGATAGGTGAAGCCAAAGTGTCAGATTGTTGAAGATGTCACAGCACTCGTGTGTCGTCTGGCATTGCCATGCCATGCCCCATGTGTGGACGATCTCTTTGAATTCCTGAAACTTAATTACAGCACGCTGTTTCTGACACACTGACATACATTACTGGCCATTACAAATGCTACACCAAGAAGAAATGAAGATGATAAACGGGTATTCATTGGACAAATATATTATACTAGAACTGGCATGTGATTACATTTTCACCCAATTTGGGTGCATAGATCCTGAGAAATCAGTACCCAGAAGAACTACCTCTGGCCGTAATAACGGCATTGATACGCCTGGGCATTGAGTCAAACTGAGCTTGGATGGCGTGTACAGGTACAGCTGCCAATGCAGCTTCAACACGATACCACTGGCGTATTGTGACGAGCCAGTTGCTCGGCCACCACTGACCAGACGTTTTCAGTTAGTGAGAGATCTGGAAAATGTGCTGGTCAGGGTAGCAGTAGAACATTTTCTAAATCCAGAAAGGCCCGTACAGGACCTGCAACAAGCGGTCGTGAATTATCCTGCTGAAATGTAGGGTTTCGCAGGGATCGAATAATGGGTAGAGCCAGGGGTCGTAACACATCTGAAATGTAACGTCCACTGTTCAAAGTGCCGTCAAAGGGAACAAGAGGGGACCGAGACTGTAACCAATGGCACCCCATACCATCTCGCCGGGTGATACGCCGGTATGGCGATGACGAATACACGCTTCCAATGTGCGTTCACCGCGATGTCGCCAAACACGGATGCGACCATCATGATGCTGTAAACAGAACCTGGATTCATCTGAAAAAATGACCTTTCGCCATTCGTGCACCCAAGTTCGTCGTTGAGTACACCATCGCAAGCGCTCCTGCCTGTGATGCAGTGTCAAGGGTAACCGCAGCCATGGTCTCCTAGCTGATAGTCAACGCTACTGCAAACGTCGTCGAACTGTTCGTGCAGATGGCTGTTGTCTTGCTAACGTCCCCATCTGTAGACTCAGGGATCCAGACGTGGCTGCACGATCCGTTACAGCCATGCGGATAAGATGCCTGTCATCTCGACTGCTAGTGATACGAGGCCGTTGGGATCCAGCACGGCTTTCCGTATTACCCTCCTGAACCCACCGATTCCATATTCTGCTAACAGTCATTGGATCTCGACCAACGCGAGCACCAATGTCGCGATACGATAAACCTCAATCACGATAGGCTACAATTCGACCTTTATCAAAGTCGGAAACGTGATGGTACGCATTTCTCCTACTTACACGAGGCATCATAACAACGTTTCACAAGACAACGCCGGTCAACTGCAGTTTATGTATGAGAAATCAGTTGGAAACTTTCCTCATGTCAGCACATTGTAGGTGTCGCCACCGGCGCCAACCTTGTGTGAATGCTCTGAAAAGCTAATCATTTGCATATCACAGCATCTTCTTCCTCTCGGTTAAATTTCGCGTCTGTAGCACGTCGTCTTCGTGGTGTAGCAGTAGTGTATGTATTTACGTTACACACCACCACGTTACACGCAACAATTTGGCCCCCTCTAGCGGCAGAGGATTGCAGCTTGCGTCAGCGAAGCGGGAAAGTCGAATGAGTAATATGCATGACCTGTAATACCTCAATCTATATTGAGAACAGGGTAAAAGATTCAGAGGGATTACTTTTTAGCACTGCTTCGTAATTACACATCCGTGAGACTTTATATTTCTTCCGTAGCAGTGAACATCACCAAACGCATGTTTTCACCCATGAAAACATCCTAATACTGGAACACGAGGAAAAACTGAACATGTGCTGCCCCAACAACTGTGGTGAATGGACAAGTGATAGTCACGGATGAAGTCGCGGTGATTATCTGACGCTGGGTATTACGTTAGGTCTTGCGTAACCAATCCATATCAGTGTCTGACAGGTGTATAGTAATCTCAAAGCGTTGCGCAGCGCCACAAGGCCATAAGGAATTCACCAGTAGCTAGTGAACGCCCATGTTTGGATGTAAAGCAAGATAGCACATGAATACGAAAGCAACAACAGGCCAGCAAAACATTTGCCATTATGAGTTACTGGAACCTAGCGGCAGTTAGAGGTCTAGTAAGTGTAAACACACTGATCGATAAAATGGGGAGAGCGCATAGACCACTAATGCACGCTTGTGCAGTGGTGCTCGACTGGAGTAAATGGATTCGACTCCCGATGATTGAAAAAATTTTCACTACCGGTATTAGGCTAGCGAGGGGAGGAGAAGTTACAGTGTAATGTTCCTGATCACTAGCCTTTGAGCCGATCTACTGGTTTAAATACGAAATCTCTCTGCAGAGTCTCATGAAGTGAGGGCATGTGACACTGTTGATGGTGATCTGTCCTTCGGATGGGGATGTTAAGCACGCCTATTTACGAGCTTGCTATTTGCAAGGAGCAGGCTACGTGACGGCACCAAGTTTCGCCCTGTTGCTACTAACATCACCACCATCACCACAAAACACTAACATTACTCTACACTCCACACACACCCAACAGATACATGTAATATTACAAATATTGTAATTGAGCATGTTGTAAAAGTTTTTTTTCTGTGACCTTGTATCGTTAGATTTCATAGCAAAGTGATCATACAGTAGGCAAAATAATTCATTATATTGTCTAATCTTTCCCACTATTTTCCGTATTCGCAGGCTTCTTGCCGTGATCAATGTGAAAAAACTCCTATTTCCTGAAGAATGTGTAAAGATGTTATCTAATGATGAAGCTGTTTTTCATCTCTATACGCCTTGTGAGTTAAATGATTGGAAATCAGAGGCTGCCGATGTAATGAAGTCTCCTTCTCTCCGTCCATGTAGAAGATGATGTGTTTGACAGTAATGATATTATGAAGTACGAAATTCTGTGTAAAAGAGGAAAACCGCTGGCTCAATTGACACCTCAAACACTGATCAGAAGCATTAACGAAAGACATTGCCCAACTTGGGAATAGCTTCAGCCATTGCAGTTTTATAAAACAATAGTACTTTTAGCTAGTGAAACAGCTTGCACTGGTAATGAGAGTTCCAACACAGTTCTCAAAGTATGCATCAAGTTCACATGGAATGCCTGCTATTGTGATCTAAATGAGAGCAAATTGAAGATCTAAAACAACGATATTACTTAGTATTGTGAACAGTGTCCACTGTCATAAAGGTTTTATTGACGTACTTGATTGTTTGCAGATCATTTTATTTCTACTATCTTCAGGATCTAAGTGAAATAAAAGCTTTTAGAGAGATAAATCCTGTTTTATATTCGCTTCAGTTTTCTGATGTTCTTTTTAATATATTATTATCCAGTTTATGTTGACATGCTTTCGTTATTGCTTTAAGGAAAGGTAACTACCATGTCACTTTATTTTTATTTAATTACCTTTTCCACAAGATTTGGAATTTAGAAAGGGTACAGTTTTACAGAAAAAATATAAAAATTGTATAAAATTGCAGAAAAAATCGTCAAAGAGTTTCCTTCTGCCTGTACACCAGTAAAGTCATACGGTGACTTCTACTGCTGGGAGTTTGTTGGATTATAATTCATCCAGATGCACTGAAGTTGGCCATTTATAGCTGCAGTCTGATATACAAGAATAAAAAAATGGTATTACGACTGATAGCTATGTTCTATCGTTCCTTATAAACCAAATGAAGTCAGAAAATGGACTTGATCTAGTTCGTTTGTTTCAAGAAAGAGTGCACAGAGATTTTCACGTATGTACGCGAAAAGCAAGACATCAGACACCAAATGTAAATTGGAGTAATCTCCTGATCCCTTGCATTAAAACTAACTCCAAACTTTGCACTCTCTTTGGTATTTCATCTCTTTGATTGTTGTTTCACTGCTCCGCTAGCTTTTGAAAACTTCAATTGGTGCCAACTGTTCTTCCAACAAGACGGATTCGTCAGTTACACACTCATATGGAAAATATCTTTTTCATCAATTACGTTAAAATGCTCGCTGTCATTTTGCACATCACCAGGTTTTAAATACACTGACGCAAAAAAATCGCAACACCAAGAAGGAGTGGTGCGACATAAACGAAAGTTGGATGGCGTGTTTCTAATCTTAAAGATAATATCTACTTCAGTTTCGTGCCAAGCTCATGAGAGTCGCACTAGTAGCGCCATTATGAGAATGCCAGTCAGTTTTGTTTCAAATACACGCCGCAACAGTCGAGAACGTTAGTTACCTTTGAGGCTGGACATAGTGAGTTGATGTTACTCAAGGGGAAAAGTCGCCATTATCAACACCTCACTGAATTTGGACGAGATCGTATAAGAGGGATACAAGAAGCTGGATGTTTCTTCCGCAATACTGCAGAAAGACTTGGCAGGAATGCAGCCACTGTATAAGATTGCAGGCAGCGGCAGTCGCGAGAATTTGCTGTTGCAAGAAGACCGAACTCCGGACGGCCACGTTGCTCTGCCAAGAGCGAAGACCATCGGTATGGCTCTGGCGCATTGTACTGTATCTGCAGCAGCAATATGAGCGGCATTTGGCACCACAGTGACACAATCAACCGTTACAAATGGGTTACTTCAGGAACAGCTCCGAGCCAGACGCCCTGTAGTTTGCATTCCACTGACACCAAATTACCGCCATTTGCGACTTCAGTGGCGTCAGCAAGAGGTCGTTGGAGAGCAGGGTGGAAGTCTGTTGTGTTTCCTGACGAATGCTCGTTCTGCGAGGGATGGCACTGTGCTGGTTACAGGGAGGCCAGCTGATGATGCAGTGCAATCAACCTAACTGTTAGGCACAAAGGACATATACCTTGCGTTATGGTCTATTCTGCAATTTCGTGTGACAGCAGGAGCACTCTTGTCGTGATGCCACGCACCCTGACTGCAAGTCTGTACGTCAGTCAGATGGTTTGACCTGTTCTGCTGCCATTCATTAACAGCATTCAAGGGGATGTTTTCCTACACATTGTAGTTGTAACCCAACATGCTCTACAGAGAGTCGACATGTTTTCTTGGCCTGCTCGATCACCAGATCTGTCTCCCGTCGAGTGTGGGACATCATGGAATGACAACTCCAGCGTCAACCACGAACAGCATTAACCGTCCCTATATCCACCGATCAAATACAACAGGCATGGATTCCATCCCACGAACTGACATCCCGCACCTCTACATCACAACGCATTCACGTTTGGATGCTTGCACTCAATATTATGGCGGTAACACCAGTTATTAATGTACCAGCATTTCACATTTGCATTGGCTTATCTCGCGCTTACATTTACCTGTGATCTTGCAAATGTTAATGACTTAAATATGTTACGTAGACAAATGTATTCCCGAAGTTTCATTATGCTGCATGAATTATTTTTTGGTGTGGCGATTTTTTTCCGTCAGTGTACGCGAGACATTTTTCTGCAGAGCACGCCAGAAAGTTGAATGAATCTACAAACCAAAATTTTATGTCGCAACGATATCCTGCTGCAACAGATTTTTAATTGTTTTATACTGTCCCATGTTTGTGTAACTGATAGAAACATGATCTGGATCTATAAGGGGCAATCAAAAAGTTTCCGTTTGAGGGCGTTGCTGCTCGGTACATGCAACGTAGCGCGACTCTGACGCGGGTAGATAACTACGGACACAGTAGAGGATTAGTGTGGTACTCGTGTCTTCCTGGATTGGGTGCGGCAAATGTGGAAATATGAACTATGGCGACGTTATTACCAAAAGGCGTCCGAACAGCACCAACGTGCTGTTATTCTTTTCTTGGACGCTGAAGAACAAACAGTGGCAGACGTCAGCTGCAGAATGAAGAATGTGTATGGGCCGGCATATCTGTCGAAAACCATAGTTGTAGAATGGTGCAGAAAAATTCCGTGGTTGCCGCGATTCGACACAAGACGCCTGTCGATCTGGGAGGCCAGCCTCATCCGTTAAGGACAACAACCAGTGAGAGACTCTCGAGCACCCACCCTGTAATCCTGATCTCTCCCCATGCGATTACCATGCCTTCGGTCACTCAAAAAAGGCCTTGAGCAATCGACGTCTCCTGTCGAAAGAGAACGTACAGCAGACAGTTACGGGCTTCTTCACGCAGGAGGATACCAACCAGTGCGACTGAGGGATGATCTCAATGCTCACGACGATTATGCCTGATTGGCACACCGGTTCCAGACTACACTACTGCCCATTAAAACTGCTACACCAAGAAGAAATGCAGATGATAAACGGGTATTCACAGGACAAATATATTATACTAGAACTGACATGTGATTACATTTTCACCCAATTCCGGTGCATAGATCCTGAGAAATCAGTACCCAGAACAACCACCTCTGGCCGTAATAACGGCATTGATACGCCTGGGCATTGAGTCAAACTGAGCTTGGGTGGCGTGTCAGGTACAGCTGCCCATGCAGCTTCAACACGATACCACAGTTCATCGAGAGTAGTGACTGGCGTATTGTGACGAGCCAGTTGCTCGGCCACCATTGATCAGACGTTTTCAATTGGTGATAGATCTGGAGAATGTGCTGACCAGCGCAGCAGTAGAACATTTTCTGTATCCAGAAAGGCCCGTACAGGACCTGCAACATGCGGTCGTGAATTATCCTGCTGAAATGTAGGGTTTCGCAGGGATCGAATAAAGGGTAGAGCCACGTGTCGTAACACATCTGAAATGTAACGTCCACTGTTCAGAGTGCCGTCAGTGCGAACAAGAGGGGACCGAGACGTGTAACCAATGACACCCCATACCATCACGCCGGGTGATACGCCGGTATGGCGATGACGAATACATGCTTCCAATGTGCGTTCACCGCGATGTCGCCAAACACGGATGCGACCATCATGATACTGTAAACAGAACCTGGATTCATCTGAAAAAATGACCTTTCGCCATTCGTGCACCCAAATTCATCGTTGAGTACACCATCGCAAGCGCTCCTCTCTGTGATGCAGCGTCAAGGGTAACCGCAGCTATGGTCTCCGAGCTGATAGTCCATGCTGCTGCAAACGTCGTCGAACTGTTCGTGTAGATGGTTGTTGTCTTGCAAACGCCCCCATCTGTTGACTCAGGGATCGAGACGTGGCTGCACGATCCGTTACAGCCATGCGGATAAGATGCCTGTCATCTCGACTGTTAGTGATACGAGGCCGTTGGGATCCAGTATAGCATTCCGTATTACCCTCCTGAACCCACCGATTCCATATTCTGCTAACAGTCATTGGATGTCGCCCAAAGCTAGCACCAATGTCAAAAAATGGCTCTGAGCACTGTGGGACTTAACATCTATGGTCATCAGTCCCCTAGAACTTAGAACTACTTAAACCTAACTAACCTAAGGACATCACACAACACCCAGCCTTCACGAGGCAGAGAAAATCCCTGACCCCACCGGGAATCGAACCCGGGAACCCGGCACCAATGTCGCGATATGATAAACCGCAATCGCGATAGGCTACAATTCGACCTTTATCAAAGTCGGAAACGTGATGGTACGCATTTCTCCCCCTTACACGAGGTATCACAACGGCGTTTCATCAGGCAACGCCGATCAATTGCTGTTTGTGTATGAGAAATCGGTTGGAAACTTTCCTCATGTCAGCACGTTGTAGGTGTCACCACCAGCGCCAACCTTGTGTGTATGCTCTGAAAAGCTGATCATTTGCATATCACAGCATGTTCTTCCCGACGGTTAAATTTCGCGTCTGTAGGATGTCATCTTCGTGGTGTAGCAATTTTAATGGCCAGTAGTGTATATGGCCTTGGAAATGGATAATTCTTGAAAGGCGCTTATATGTACCAGGTGTCCCTCTTAACAGTCGTCAGTGTCATTATCGGTGAAGTTTCTGCTGGTATTTGCAGTTTCATTCATGCAGTTCATAACTGCGGTCAGCGAAAAACAAACACTGCTTATAACATCGTTCATGTGACGCCCATTGTTAATGGAAAGTATCGCTTTGTTTTTCATTACAAACAAGCTGATTTTTAAAGCCGAACTTTACATACCCGAGCTATATGGCTGTCACAGATTAGTCTAATGCGATATTCGCTTTATCGAAATCCATTAACAAGGACAGTACAGCAAGAAGAACAACCAGTACGCCAGCAGCGACTAAACAGCAATGGTGCGTGGCAGTAACAGCCGGTGTGGACACGCGCAGTGCTGTCGCTGTTGCAGTACTGGTTGTTCTTGGTGTTTTACCATCACTGTTTATCCATATCGCTAAAACATACATCGAAATAGCCTAATTTGGGTCCAGTCTGTCGAATCGGAATGTGAAACTCAGCTTTAAAAATCGTTTTATTTGCAATGGGAAAGAAACCAGCGCTTTGCGTCGAAACTGGTCGCCACATGAAAAATGTTATGCGCAGTATTTGTTCTGGTCTGCCTCCTGTTATATATTTCAAAAAGTAAATTGCAAGTATCTGCCGAAAAACCAGAGAAAATGCACCTAACTATTCTTAGGAAGTACATCCTGTGTTCGAGAACTTCACAGACGCTCTAACATTAGAGATGGTTCGTCAGTTGCAACCATGTCTGGAATACTGGAGATATGTGCAGAATACTTTTTCGTGTGTGTGCGAGCGCGTGCGTTTGTGTGTGTGTGTGCGTGCGTGTGTGTGTTTTCCTGACGAATTCCAAGTATTTTTACAGACATTTTAGACGTGGAATTACACCAGACAGTTGACATAAGCATTTTGTGCTGTTGACGAAACTTCCATATTTTTGATAAATAATACAGACATCTAAAAGTGGAAATACTATATGTTACATTCATGTATGTTTGATAAATAATTCATATCTTTCGGATTCTTTTGAAAATCGCGGCAACGTACACAAAATTCATATCGGTCAAATGCTTTTGAACATAGCCAAGATGGCAGCTCCGGGGATACGTACTGAGTGGAGGGCTCGTAACTTAAGGGGCTGTGGCTGCCTGTTCTGTTTCAATGGCCAGTAAACTAATGGGATATGATTGGTAGAGAGGGGAGCGGAGGGGAAGGGAGGCATGGCGTAGAAAGGAGGGTGTGGCTTAGGAAGTGTAGTGCGGCCTAGAGACGAGAGCTTGGCATACAACGAACCTCTTGAATGTGAAGTCGTAACTTAAATCTTTACTAAGTCTCGCGTCAAAATGTTGTGTTAACAGTTACGGTAGGAAAAATATTATCTGCTACTGACTCATCACGGGTATCAGAAGAGCGACAGAAAATGAGTGTCCGAGAGGGGCAGAGATCAAACTTTCATGGGATGTACGTATTATCAAAACAAACAATTAACGTGCAGCATAACACCGAACGAAAAATCGCGCATCACAGTAATCACAAAGGTTCACACCATCAAAATCAAAGGCGAACTCCTTGGGGGTTACAATCCGTGCAGGAAATTCATCTAGGTATCCACTCTTAAAGAAAACACGAAGAACCATATTGGTGTAATGGGATGATGAGAACCGATGGGATGTGATGGCACGCAACCGAATGTGGAACAGTCTGTCGTGGAGCTTATCGTGAAACTGGCTATCCTTTAAGATGTAGCTGGAGATAGTGCGATAATATGTTTCATAGGCATGGAAATGACCAACATCCTGAGCCTGAATTTGTCCAGTGGTTCCAGATGACATGAACTGCAACGTCACACACTTTTCAGGAGGGATATTTTGCTCTAAAGGAGTATCATTTTTATACGCAGACCAGGAATGAAGCAAAATCGAGGTATTTTGTCCAGCTATTGGCCAAAAGCAGTTCTCATACGATAGTTGTAGTTCTCTTGCGCCCATTTTCCCATTCTTGCTTGCTGACGTAAGCATTCCCTGACGTTCTTACACGAACACGCACACGAGAAGAATTGTAGGGGATAGAGCACTTACAACTTCTCGCAGCACAGTTAATAATTTTCTAGCCAAATTACCATCCAGATTAATTTTCGGCATAATTATATAGGAATGCGTTATGGCACTGATGTTAATTGATCTTGATACAACTCCTTTGGTACCTCTAACTTGCAGGATTCCTTTTATTTCCTTGCACTTCCTCTTCAAATCCCGACTGGTCGGAGACGAAAACAAATTCCTTACTCAATAATGGGATACATTTGTTTATTTCATCTACAAATTTTCTGGTGGATTCCGTAGTTTTTTGTGCATCGTGAAGTTGATGCTTTGTTTGAAATTCCGTTATCTTACGTCTTCCTGTTCTGCAGTACTGTTGTAAGTTATGCAACCATCCACCGCTCCCCTTCAAATCACTGTAATCTATGTCGCGTGCACTTTGATGTGCATAACGCAGTAGGTCATTATCATGGATAGCCTGGAAATTGTATCGAGCGTCCTTGAAACGAGCAAACACCAGTTTTTATAACAAGTACGCCTTCTCCTCCGTTGAATATCCGTAGTTTTTCTTTTGCACTACATGGCCAATATGTTCGAAATCTGTTCATAATTGTTTTCCGACTGCGCTTAGGATGATCTTACATGCACGTAATTATGTTTAGTACCCGCTCTTTGGACAACGATGTCCTTTACTACGTTTCACTGGAGACGGGATTTGCGGCACCCTGTCCGAACAGGATGATTAACTACATGGACTACATGGCTCGACACCGTTTCAGTATTACTTTCACTTGTCAAGCAGTTACCGTCGCCATTGTACTCCTCATGTACATTGTCTGCACAGTCGAACGTGTACGATACCACACATATCACTGACTCATCTTGCGGATACGCTAATATTTCATCGGCCACTTCTTTCTCTCTCTGCGAAATTCTTGGTTTCCTTTCTGACAAGATCTTAACTTCGGTAGCTGTTGTTGGAGATATAATGCAATGTTTTCTTTTTTTATCGTTGCCATTACTCTGCTTTTTTTCAGTACCACTATCAATATATCACTGTTGCGAGTTACTGTTTGACTAAGCAGTTCGTCTACGCTCCGTAGCCTCATGCCGTGTTCACCATTAGATACCTCCAGTTCCGTCCCCTGTTGTCATTAGCAGCTAATATAGCGGATGGATGGTAGACAATATTAGGGAGGGGGTGGGGGGCGTCGAAGGCTGTAAACCGTAAACATCATTGGCCTTTTGCGACCACGCACTCAAGATGATCCTTTTAGGCATGGGTGCGTGGCCTCCACTGGTCACGTTCTGAGTAACGGCCGGTACGCATATTTGATCTCCAACGGTCACTGCATTCCTGCTGCTCTATTGCACCTTAGTTTTTGAGCGGTTTTTGCGTATGATATCACGTATTATTGTCACAGTCACTGTGAGGAACAACTACTCTACCAACATATTAACTACTTAGACTCGGATGTGAGCCGATATGCCTTACCTCCGAAGAATTTGGATCCTGTCTTTGAGAGCTCATTCTCCAAGGGCTGTATGACAGCCGCTATAGAGGACACTGCCTCACCCAGCTCCTGTGAAGTGATGGCCCTGAAGAACCTCCCGTACAATGGGAACGCCTGCAATATGAAGCATACGTCAGAGCACAACGGGTGGGTGTTTACAATAACAGATGACATCACACAAGACTGCTGTTACAACAAATAATAAACAATTGAAACAATCACAATTCTGCATCAAAATCTAACCACGCTGTTGGTCGGCTTTGACGGTATACGTTTACTCTGAAGATAATATATAAGTAAATATATACGGATATAAACAGGCTGTCACAATTTCTTCCACAATAAATTGTTGACAAATAGCATAAGAAAATACTTTAGGCATTTTTGTGTTATCAGTTCACTCTATTTTCTAAATTTAATCATTTGATACATAAAAATGAAAATATGAATACTATTACAACTTACAGACTTTCTCTACAGTCTCAAGAAAGTTAGCAGTCACTTTAAGAAGGCAAATATGTTTACTAAACAAAAGGGAAGACTCTGATTATAAGAGTTTGTATCTCATAATTATCAATGTCTTCAAAAATTCGCATCTTTCACAGTCGAATTTGGGACACGAAAACAATAAGTTTACATCGGCATCCAACTGAGAATCACACTCACATGCCAGAGGACCGTAAGTGTTTATTATGGAGAAAAGACGCGGTTGAGGTGTTGTCGAGTGATTGTGGAAGTCGTTGATCAGTCCAAACGTGTCGTTGTGAACCATGGCCTTGTAAGACTTTGAGGTTGTAACGCTTCATACTAACCACCGTTCCTTTGTTAGGGCATGTGCCACATCTCTTGCCACTGATATTTTCCGTGGGTATTGAGATCACTTAAGTAGTCCGTATACGTAATTTCAAATCAAGGACAGTGCCGACAGATGCAACTACCTTCACTAATATATCAACTTCCTCATTGCAGAGGATGCCAGAGTGCGAATTTATCCACGGCAGATGAAGTGTCTACTCCCTCTGTTCATTGTGAACGTATTCCATTATTCAACAAGTAGACAATAGTTAGCTCTTTTATTAAATGACCGGTGTTGAATTTTATACGGCCAGTCTGAAAGAAGGGGGCTGCTGACACAAATCTGAGTGCTTCCAAAATTGCCATTCTCTACCATATAAGCAAAAGCACAGTTAGTTTGAATACTTCACTGACGTGGATCTGAGGGCACAAAGAAACACTTCCAATATACTTCTCTCTGGGAATTTTGGATCCATATGTATAACCTAGCCATCGAGCTTCATCGAGACAACGAATGCTTTATATGTATGCATTCCAAGCTTGTCGTATTGAAAGAACAGACTGGAATCTCAGCAGAGTGTGATAAATAAAAGCAAACGCGAAGAACGTATTGTAGAATGTTAGACAGGTTGCGGTGGGAGCATCTGTTTGTCTTCAGCTGTACTATCAGAATACTATCAGAAGATGCGTCTCTGACAGAGAGCTTGCAGTGGCAATGCACGGCTTAATGTTTCACTTTTGGTTTCTTGAAATCATATGACCTTTTAATAGCAGCAGTTGTGAACACAAAGAAGAGTCTCTTGGAATGACACTTAGTAAATCCTGTACAAGTGGTAAATTATCTAGAATTAATTAATGTTGAACTAAAAGATAACAAATTTCCGACTGAACTCACCGAGGACCAAAGTTTATTGTTACGGATAAAAGATTTAGATGTGTTTCCAGCTGGCAGTACTTTACGTTATGTGTTAAATGTACCTCTAGTTGATAGTAATGACTTTAAATTGCACAAGATGTGGCCACTCTCCGCAGAGTTTGATAATACTAAGAGGCGGTTTACGTATATAGCTTCAGGAAAAGATTTCTCAATGACTGATGAAGCAAAACGACAGTACACGCACTGTCCGGGATAATTTACCCTGTAAGTCTGTAACTACGAAGCACCAAATATGTATTACCTGTAATATCTACTTATGATCATAAGAGGTTCGAAGCCCGCATGCTGCAACTTGTCCGAGAGATACCGAAAGATTGCTATCTGAAGTACATAATACTGACCAAAAGTATCTGGACGCAGATTCGGAACAACGAATGGTTGTTTGTCATCCTGAAGGACGAAGGCTTAACAGTAATGAACTACCAACTGCAGACCTCATTGTGCGAATGACCGGGAAACTGAAGTTTTTCAGTAAATACAAGGCGTATGGAACGCAAATCATGTTACAGTCGGAATAGTAGTAAAAAGGATATAGCACCCACCTTAAATGTAGATATTGGCTGTTGTAAAATGGAAAATGAAAAACAAAGGGTGTCCGAAGTAGTTTTGCCGCTGAAGGATATAGTGAGACATTTAGATGATACGAATGTAGCTGGGCACAAAATTGAAAATCTTCAAAATGAGACTGAATATCAGCAACGAACCACCTTCCGAGGATGCGAAGGGAGAGCTGCGACTCCAGTAGTGGAATCACCAAAATTACGTATCTAGCAAAGATAGCAATGTAAAGGTTTATAAGCTCATTAAGATTAGTAAAGAGTATAATAACGACAAAAGCAAATTTTTCTGAAATATGTAAATATGGCAAAGATATGTAATTTGAAACTGTACATCCAGTAAGGTATGCCGTTGTGTTTCACGACCAATGGACAATGAACGGAAAGGATACTTCGTGTAAAAAGAATATTGTCAGTGTTGAGCAATGTATCCTTGTAAATATTATCCATGTAGAATGACCTGTATGTAAATTGTGATTGAATGAAACAAATGGAGGTCTATCTACATGGCACTGGGGATAGGAACAGAAAGTTTCCCCGGTGATGGGAGATGCCGCAAATCTCCATCTCATCGAATATCTCAAATAGAACTGTTAAGAACAATTCTTGCTATAGCCGAGCTAGGAGTCGGCCACTTGACAGGATGAGCGTTGAAAGCGATTACAGCTTCCGCTGACCTCACGGCGCCGGCTAGACAAATAGCTTCAGGGACGTGCTGCACAAGCGGCAGGAAGAACTGATGTGGCCGTAGCAGGGGGAGAAGTACTGAGTACGTGTGTGACCCGCCTCGTGTGTCACAGGTTAGAGGAACCTCCTCGTGACGAGCTTTTGGTGATATAAATAGGGGTCCAGCAGTACTCAGGTCAGGTTGGGACTCAGCAGTGTACAGTCGACACCGCGTCTATGTCGCTCGTCACTGACATCTGAATTAGGTCTCTACGTAAACCTCGGCACCGCCGTCGCTACGGAGATAAAGCCAGATCAAGTAGATGGGCAACTGATGGGAAGTGGCAGTGCCAGAGGAACCTTCAATGTTCAGTAGTCAAGGGACTTAGAATTAATTCCCTGCTTCCTTAAGAAATCCTCACCGAGTTCCATACTATGCACCAACTTTTTAGCTTGTCTCCTACAGCTGGTGGAGCCTGCAAGCAGCCCATGCATACTTCCACTCATCGAGAAGATCGACAGAGGTGAGCTCCCTGTGTGGTAGCAACGTGCCCATGTCTGTCCCTCTTGGGACACGACATTTTTACAGAACCACGAAATATAGTGCGGACCCCGGTGCGAGGTGCTTATAATAGTTTCCTCAACGAAAATTTGTCTCGAAATCCGGCAGAAAAACCAAAGAGATTCTGGTCGTATGTCATGTATGCTAGCGGCAAGACACAACCAATGCCTTCTCTGCTCGGTAGCAATAGAAATACTATCGATGACAGTGCTGCTAAAGCAGAGTTACTAAACACAGGCTTCTGAAATTCCTTCACCAAAGAAGACGAAGTAAATATTCCTGAATTCGAATCAAGAACAGCTACCAACACAAAAAATTTGTAACTAGGTAACCTCGGAGTAGTGAAGTGACTTAAATCACTTAATAAAAGCAAATCTTCCGGTCCAGACTTTATACCAGTTAGATTCCTTTCAGAGTATGCTGATGCAATAGCCCCAAATTTAGCAATCATATACAACCGCTCGATCGACGAAAGAACAGTACCTAAAGTCTGGAAAGTTGCACAGGTCATACCAATATTCAAGAAATGGATTAGAACAATCCACTAAATTACAGGTCCATATTATTAACGTCGATGTGCAGCGGGATTTTGTAACATGAATTGTTTTCGAACATTATGAATTACCTCTAACAGAACGGTCTACTGACACACAGTCAACACGAATTTAGAAAACATCGTTCTTGTGAAAAACAACTATCTTTTTACTCACACGAAGTGCTGAGTGCTATGGACAATGGATGTGAAATTGATTCTGTATTTCCAGATTCCTAGAAGGCTTTTAATACTATACCTCACAAGCGGCTTGTATTCAAATTGCGTCGTTATCGTCTCGGCTATGCGACTGGATTCGTGATTTCCTATCAGAGGGGCCACAGTCCGTAGTAACTGACGGAAAGTCGCCGAACAAAACGGAAGTGATTTCTGGCGTTCCCCAAGGTAGTATTGTTGACCCTCTGCGGTTCGGTATCCGTATAACCGGTTAAGGAGACAATATGGGCAGCCGTCTTAGGTTGTTTACAGATGATGCTATCGTTTATCGTCTAGTAGAGTCACCAGAAGATCAAAACAAATTGCAAAACGTTTTAAAAAGGATATCTGTTTGGTGCGAAAATAGGCAATTGAGTCTAAGTAATGTAAAGTGTGATGTCAACCACTTGACTGCTAAAAGGAATCCGTTAAACTTCGGTTACACGATAAATTAGTTACATCTAAAGGCCGTAAATTCAACTAAATACCTAGGAATTATATTTACGAACAACTTAAAAAAATGGCTTAAATGGCTCTGAGCACTATGGGACTTAACAGCTATGGTCATCAGTCCCCTAGAACTTAGAACTACTTAAACCTAACTAACCTAAGAACAGCACACAACACCCAGTCATCACGAGGCAGAGAAAATCCCTGACCCCGCCGGGAATCGAACCCGGGAACCCGGGGGCGGGAAGCGAGAACGCTACCGCACGACCACGAGCTGCGGACGCGAACAACTTAAATTGGAAAGAGCACACAGAATATGATGTGGGGAAGGCGAACCAAAGACTGCGATTTATTGATAAGACACTTAGAAGATGCAACAGGTCTACTAAAGAGACTGCCCACGCTACGCTCTTGCTTCCTCTTTTCGAGTACTGCTGCGCGGTCTTGGGTATTTACCGGATGGGATTAACGGAGTACACCGAGAAAGTTCGAAGAAGATCAGCACGTTTTATATTATCGAAAAAATAGGGAAGTCAGTGTCACGGACATGATACAGGATTTGGGGTGGACATCATTAAAAAATGGGTTTCTGCTTGAGGCGGGATCTTCTCATAAAATTTGAATCACCAACTTTCTTCTCCGAAAGCAAAAACATTTTGTTGACTTAAATAAGAAGAAATGATCTTCATATTAATATATAAGGAAAATCAGAGCATGCAGGGGAAGAAAAAGATGTTCGTTGTTTCCGCGCAATTTTCGATAGTGGAATAATAGATAATTCTTTTGAACGTAGTTCGCTGAACCCTCTGCCAGGCATTTACGTGTGATTTTCAGAGTATTCATGTAAATGTAGATACAGAAAACACACTAAAGCAGGTTATACGATTTGTAATTTTCATTTATTGTACAATTAACATTGAGCCGTAAGATTTAATAACTCGTTTGTACCGCAGAAGAATCTGCATTGTACATTTAGCGTTATTAAGTACCTTGTGAGTAATAGATGTGGGAAATTACATATGTCGCATCGTTATATTAATTTTACAGATTTCCAAAATTAACCGCAGAACATGCACGAAACTACAGCGATGAAAGCATACCGAAATTTCTAACACATTAAAATAGTGTATGAAACTGATGCTTTGTCTTACTTGGCCACCAAAAAGAGAAAGATCAGGTGGAGCTCAAATTACGCATCGACTCAGGCTTCGTTTGGGATATTCTTTTTTTTTTTTTTTTTTTTTCCTCTGGCGCGTGCTCCGATAAGTCATCAGCGTTGCCCGGGAAAGGTTAAAGTTCAATGTAAGATGGAAAAATCGCACATTATGTTTTACTAGGCTGCTCCCTTCAGTAAAAGTGACTAACCTTCCCGACCGCCTCCAGTAGGTGCTTGTGGTGAAGATTCTTATCCTGATCGGCAGACCACAGTGGTGGCTCTGGAAACTTTCGGTCCAAATAGTCTGAAATGTCGAGCGACTCGACGACCACCTCGCCGCTACCCATCTCTAGAGCGGGCACTTTTGTCTCCGGATGCACTTTGCTGTACCACTCCGGCTTGTTCTTCAGGTTGATGTCCACCATCTCGAAAGGAACGCCCTTGGCAGCCAGGACGAGCCGCGCCCGCTGTGCGTACGGGCAGTACAGCATCGAGTAGAGTCGCAGCTTGCCCGCCTCCACCGGGGGCGGTTGCGGGTCACCTGCCGACACACAAATCAAATCAGCTGCAGATGCTCTGATATGTGTTTCATATTATGGTCCACAGTGGGTTTTCCTGAACATGTCGCTAACTGCTGTTTATTTTAACCTTCCGCTGGTGGTGCTGAATCAAGTGCAGCCCGTGCAAACTCCGACTGCCATCCCGCTGCAGAGAGGCACAGAGATGCATCGGATCTAGTAAATTTCTGTATGGAGGGGAGGTTCAAGCTATTGTAGGTCTGACCTCTGGTGAGTTTAGGCAAAAATTTAAGTTTATTTTTGAAACTGGATTACTCCCACAGTCCACGCTCTTAACTTTGTCCCTCTTCGGGGCGAGCCTGACGGAAAGTTAACAGACGCAGTAGGACTTGTAGGGCTAAAGTGCAGGGGTATCAGACTGCCGAGACTCCTCGTATTTCATTGAATCGTTCGATAAATTGCACCTACATCAGAGTATCGAAGCTGTATAAGAATGAGTAAAAACCATACCTAAAGTACGTGTCAGCTATTTACTGTTGCTACTTAACAACTGGGTCTCTTTTTTTTTAATAAATGTCCTGTATATTGTGACCAATAGCTGTTGAGTGGCGTATGAAAGACACGATTTTACTGTCTGTCACAGCTGATGCTGTTTCTTCACAGTTACGATGATCTTCCGGCATTATTTTCTTCAAATCGCGTCATACGGCTACAGGAATAGCACGTTAAGTACACTTGTTTTCAGTTACATTAAAAACTGATTATGTAATATACTAGCTGCCCAGGCATTCATTTTGCCTATAGTCTAGAAGAAACTAATACAAAACATCAACTGCGTTTGTAAAGTAACATCGAAAACAATTTCATTTCCAAGTATTCGTGAAAATAGCTTTCAAATTATGAAACAGTCGTTTTGTTGTGGTGTCTTCAGTCCAGACACTGGTTTGATGCAGCTTTCCGCGAAATCTATCCCGTGCAAGCTTCTTGATCTCCAAGTACTCACTGCAACCTACATCCTTCTGAATCTACTTCGCGTATTCATCTCTTAATCTCCCTCTACGATTTTTACCCTCCACGCTCCCTCCAGTACTAAACTGGTGATCTCTTAGAGCCTCAGAACCTGTCTTACCAACCGATCCCTTCTTCTAGTCGTGCCACAAATTTCACTTCTCCCCAATTCTATTCAGTACCTCCACATTAGTTACGTGATCTAACCATCTAATTTTCAGGATTCTTCTGTAGCACCACATTTAGAAAGCTTCTACTCTCTCCTTGTCGAAACGCTTTATCGTCCATGTTTTACTTCCATACATGACTACACTCCATACAAATACTTTCAGAAACGACTTCCTGACACTTAAATCTATACTCGATATTAACAAATTTCTCTTCTTCAGAAACGCTTTCCTTGCCATTGCCAGTCTACAGTTTGTATCCTCTCTACTTCGACCATCATCAGTTATTTTGCTGCCAAAATAGCAAAACTCGTCTACTATTATAAGTGTCTCATTTCCTAATCTAATTCCCTCAGAATCGCCCGATTTAATTCCACTACATTCCATTATACTCGTTTCGCTTTTGTTAATGTTCATCTTATATCCTCCTTTGAAGACACTGTCCATTCCATTCAACTGCTCTTCCAGGTCCTTCGCTGTTTCTGACAGAATTACAATGTCATCGACAAACCTCAAAGTTTTTGTGCATCTTCAGCTTCTCGCGTCGTAATGAATAGCCCATCAAATTTCGAGCATGCAACCGCCCAAAAAAAATTTCCTCCACTGATATTTCGGCCGCGTATCGTCCGGCCATCCTCAGAGTGAGTCAAAAGACTGATGACAAGATGCCAAGCGCGTCCGTATATGCTCCACCGCGGCGGTACTGCGCATGCGGGTCGCAGATGCTCGACGGCGGCAAAGGGAAAAACGCTTACACTTGAGCCGCCGCCTGTGGCGAAGGCGTACAGACATTCGATACGCTTATCGATGTATGTTCGGCGGCTGTGATATCATGACGACTTCTCTACGGTTTAATTACCCCCAGAGCCAGATTCCATGCTTTGTCCAAAGGAAAACCATTATCTCTATTTATTAAATTATTAGCTAATCTAATCCCTTTAGCTTCCTTGAAGACAGATACCCAAAACGAAGAGGTGGATGTTAAGATCTTCACGTCAGTGTAATTCACGGAATGCCCTGTATCAATACAATGTACGGCCACAGCTGACTTGTCTGGTTGTGATAAGCGTGTGTATCTTCGATCCTCCACACATCTCTCATGAACGGTGCGTGTTGTTTGACCTGTGTATGCCTGCTCACAATTTCTTCAGAGAATCTGATACACACCCGCTTTACGATGCAGTAAATCGTCCTTTACAGAGTCTAGTAAAGCTGCAATCTTCCTGGGGGCCAGAAGAACACCTTAACACAGTGTTTCTCAAGAATACGGCCCATCTTCGAGGGAAGAGCACCCACATAGGGCAAAAGCGCACTTGATGTGAAGGAATTACCATCTTCTTCCACATCACATACCTGCATCCTATGTTTTGTATTGAATGCTCTACGAATTTGCTGCGGAGAAAATCCATTCGCTTTAAAAATTCTCTTGAGGCATGTGAAATCTTCTTGCAAATTATTTTTATCGGATATACAATGCGCCCTGTGCACTAAGGTCTTAAGGACACCTATGGTCATTGAAGGGTGATGCAGCTACTGGCATGTAGATATAGATTTGTGAGTGTTGGTTTCCGATATACGGCATGTCCTAATGTGCCATCAACTTCTACCAGTTTTTCCATTCGTCTGTAAAGAATTCGTGTTAGTACACTACTGGCCATTAAAATTGCTATACCTCGAAGATGACGTGCTACAGACGCGAAATTTAACTTTCCAGAGCATTCACACAAGGTTGGCGACGGTGGCAACACCTACAACGTACTGACACGAGGAAAGTTTCCAACCGATTTCTCATGCACAAACAGCAGTTGACCGGCATCGCCTGGTGAAACGTTGTTGTGATGCCTCGTGTAAGGAGGAGAAATGCGTACCATCATGTTTCCGACTTTGATAAAGGTCGGATTGTAGCCTATCACGATGGCTGTTTATCGTATCGCGACATTGCTGCTCGCGTTGTTCGAGATCCAATGACTGTTAGCAGAATATGGAATCGGTGGGATCAGGAGGGTAATACGGAACGCCGTGCTGGATCCCAACGGCCTCGTATCACTAGCAGTCGAGATGACAGGCATCTTATCCGCATGGCTGTAACGGATCGTGCAGTCACGTCTAGATCCCTGAGTCAACAGATGGGGACGTTTGCAAGACAACAACCATCTGCACGAACAGTTCGACAACGTTTGCAGCACCATGGAGTATCAGCTCGGAGACCATGGCTGCGGTTACCCTTGACGCTGCATCACAGAGAGGAGCGCTTGCGATGGTGTACTCAACGACGAATCTGGGTGCACGAATGGCAAAACGTCATTTTTTCGGATGAATCCAGGTTCTGTTTACAGCATCATGATGGTCGCGTCCGTGTTTGGCGACATCGCGGTGAACGCTCATTGGAAGCGTTTATTCGTCATCGGCATACTGGCGTATCACCCGGCGTGATGGTATGGGGTGCCATTGGTTACACGTCTCGGTCACCTCTTGTTCGCATTGACGGCACTTTGAACAGTGGACGTTACATTTAAGATGTTTTACGACCCGTGTCTCTAACCTTCATTCGATTCCTGCGAAACCCTACATTTCAGCAGGATAATGCACGACCACATTTTACAGGTCCTGTACGGGACTTTCTGGATACAGAAAATGTTCGACTGCCGCCCTGGCCAGCACATTCTCCAGATCTCTCACGAACTGAAAAGGTCTGGTCAATGGTGGCCGAGCACTACTCTTGGTGAACTGTGGTATCGTGTTGAAGCTGCATGGGCAGCTGTACCAGTACACGCCATCCAACCTCTGTTTGACTCAATGCCCAGGCGTAACAAGGCCGTTATTACGGCCAGAGGTGGTTGTTCTGTGTACTGAACACAGGCTATCAGGATCTATGTACCCAAATTGTGTGAAAATTTATTCGCATGTCAGTTCTAGTGTAATATATTTGTCCTATGAATACCCGTTTATCATCTGCATTTCTTCTTGCTGTAGCAATTTTAATGGCCAGTAGTGTATTTCTTAGCCGTGACTTATTAAACAGATAGTTCGGTAGTTTTCCCACATGTCAACACCTGTTTTCTTTAGGATTGGATTTATTATATTCTTCTCGAAATCTGAGGGTATTTCGCCTGTCTCATACATCTTGCTCACCACATCTTAGAGTTTTGTCAGGGTTGGCTCTCCCAAGGCTATCAGTAGTTCTAATGGAATATTGTCTACTCCCGGGGCCTTATTCCGACATAGGTCTTACAGTGCTCTATCAAACTCTTCACGCAGTATCATATCTCCCATTTCGTCTTCACCTACGTCCTCTTCCATTTCCATATTACTATCCTCAAGTACATCGGCCTTGTATAGACCCTCTACATACTCCTTCCGACTTTCTGCTTTCCCTTCTTTGCTTAGAACTCATTTTCCATCTGAGTGCTTGATATTAATACTAGCGGTTCTCTTTTCTCCAAAGGTCTCTTTAATTTTCCTGTAGGCAGCATCTGTCTTACCTCTAGTGATATATGCCTCTACATTCTTACATTTATCCTCTAGCCATCCGTTCCTAGCCATTTTACAGTTACTGTCGATCTCTATTTGAGGCTTTGTATTCCTTTTTGCCTTTGTCATTTACTGCATTTTTATATTTTCTCTTTTCATAACTAAATTCTATATTTCTTCTCTTACCCAAGGATTTCTACTAACTCTTGTCTTTTTACCTACTTGATAATCTGCTGCCTTCACTATTTCATATTCTTCTTCCATATTTCTTTCCCCGTTCTTGTCAATCGTTTCCTAATGCTGTCTCTCAAACTCTCTACAAGCTCTTGTTCTTTCACTTTATCAAGGTCCCATCTGCTTGAATTCCCACCTTTTTGCTGTTTCTTCAGTTTCAATTCACAGTTCATAACCAGTAGACTGTGTTCAGAGTCCACCTCTGCCCCTGGAAATTTTTTACGATTTAAAACCTGGTTCCTAAATCTCTGTTGAACCATTATATAATCTATCTGAAACCTTCCAGTGTCTCCAGGGTGCTTCCATCTATACAACCTTCTTTCATGATTCTTGAACCAAGTGTTAGCTATGATTAAGTTATGCTCTGTGCAAAATTCTACCAGGCGGTTTCAGCATTCATTCCTTACCCTCATTCCATATTCACCTACTACGTTTCCTTCTCTTCCTTTTCCTACTACCGAATTCCATTCACCCATGACTATTAAATTTTCGTCTCCTTTCACTATCTGAATAATTTATTTTATCTCATCACACATTTCATCAATCTCTTCGTCATCTGCGGAGTTAGTTGGCATATAACTTGTACTTCTGTGGTAGGCATGGGCTTCGTTTCTATCTTGGCCACAATAATGCGTTCACTATGCTGTTCGTAGTAGCTTACCAGCGCTCCTGTTTTTTTTATCCATTATTTAACTTACTCCTGCATAACCCCTACTTGATTTTGTATTTGTAACCCTGTATTCACCTGACCAGAAGTCTTGTTCCTCCTGCCACCGAACTTCACTAATTCCCACTATATCTAACTCTAACCTATCCATTTCCCTTTTTAAGTTTTCTAACCTACCGGCCCCCTGACATTCCACGCTCCGATCTGTAGGACGCCAGTTTTCTTTCTCCTGATAACGACGTCCTCCTGAGTAGTCCCCGCCGGAGATCCGAATGGGTGACTATTTTACCGCCGGAATATTTTACACAAGAGGACACCATCATCATTGAACCATACAGTAAAGCTGGATGCCCTCGGGAAAAATTACAGTAGTAGTTTCCCTTTGCTTTCAGCCATTCGCAGTACCAGCACAGCAAGGCCGTTTTGATTAATGTTACAAGGCCAGGTCAGTCAATCATCCAGACTGTTGCCCCTGGAACTACAGAAAAGGCTGCTACCCCTCCTCAGGAAATTACACGTTTGTCTGGCCTCCGTTGTGGTTGCACCTACGGTAAGGCTTAAGCACGCAAGCCCTCCCCCCCCCCCCTCGACCCATCACCACCGACGGCAAGGTCCATGGTTCGTGCGTAGGCAAGCAGTCACAAAAAAATAATGCTTAATGTACAAATGTATAAATACAGCTGCTTCGCTTGCCTACAACCCGATATTGTAAACGTCTCTATGGCAGAACCTCTTCATAGATGTATAGACGGCTATTGTTTTCGCCTACAACCATTTGCGCTTCGCAGTCTAAAACTGTCAAAAGCACTGCCACGTGTCAGGGATTGCCTTAAGCTGACTGTATGAGTGTCTTAGTAGTAAAGAATAAATGTATTAAAACTTCACGCCTGATGGGGCATTTTTTCAAGCATCTCAGTGCTTAAGACGTCATAGCTCTTGAACTATGTGTCGGGTAATGAAGTATATGTGTATGTACATTCAGCGACATTTGTGGGTATTATCTGCGAAATATGTTGCGAATAGAGTGAGTAGCAAAGCAGTGCTAATTTAAACTTTATGCATAATGCGACAGTTCCTTCCGCATCTCAGTGTTTAATGACGTCACATCTCCTGAATCATATGTGTTACCAAGATATAATTTTGTAGGTGCACTTAGCGGCATATGTGGATACTATCGCCGGCCGCCGTGACTGAGCGGTTCTAAGCGCTTCAGTCCGGAATCGCGCGACTGCTACGGTCGGCCTGTAAGTAGGCTGTTTAGGTTTTTTTATTGGTAACGCCACCTCTGTTTGAAAATCACTGCTATGTAAGTAGGCTGTTTAGGTTTTTTTATTGGTAACGCCACCTCTGTATGAAAATCACTGGCTGTGCTGTGTGCAGTCTGTGGCTAGTTTGCATTGTTGTCTGCCATTGTAGTGTTGGGCAGCGGCAGCTGGATGTGAACAGCGCGTAGCGTTGCGCAGTTGGAGGTGAGCCGCCAGCAGTGGTGGATGTGGGGAGAGAGATGGCGGAGTTTTGAAATTTGTCATGAACTGCTATATTTATATATGATGATATCAAGGTAAATACATTGTTTGTTCTCTATTAATATCTTTCATTTGCTAACTATCCCTATCAGTAGTTAGTGCCTTCCATAGTTTGAATCTTTTATTTAGCTGGCAGTAGTGGCGCTCGCTGAATTGCAGTAGCTTGAGCAGCGGAGATTTTTGTGGGGTAAGTGATTTGTGAAAGGTATAGTTTAATGTTAGTCAGGGCCATTCTTTTGTAGGGAATTTTGAAAGTAAGATTGCGTTGCGCTAACAAAACATTGTGTGTCAGTTTAAGCACAGTCTTGTAGAATTGTTTCAAAGGGGACGTTTCATATGTCGACCCTTAGCCTAGGATACCTCACTGGAATCTTCTGATTTTTTTTTCTTGTAGTTTGTGTAATTGGTGTAGCCTAGGTTTATTGGTAGCGCGTAATCATAGAGAGAATTTCCTTTGTAGTTGTAGTTTTTCATTGTTGTACAGTAAAACAGTTGTGGCATGCATGTAGATTTGCACCAAGTATTTCGCAGCTGCGCTGGCAATTAAGTAGACATTATTTCCATTGCTATGTTATTTTATTTTGCTCTTCAAATTGTGCTTTTCTGTGTTATCGTGTGAAATAGTGTGACAATAATGGCGTGTGAAAAACGTAATACTAGGCTCCAAAGTAAACTGAGAAATGACAGTGAAGACGAAGGCAGTGTGTTAGCGCCGCAGAGTAATGAATTAACTAATGTTCAAAGTAGTAATTTGGTAATTGCGCATAGGGAAATGGAGCGGGCGGCAAACAATGGTGTAGACAGTGAAACAGGTAGTGAACAGGGAAGCGTTATCGATCGATTGGTCGGCAACAGCTCGCCTCAGGAATCGGGAATGACAGAACACAATATTGCAAACACTGCAGACTCAGGTTTTGGGTTCTCACCGTTTTCTCAAATGAGTCAAGACACATTTTCCGCTTGTCAAAATGTGAATGTTGCCGGTGCAACTTCACTGCCGAAAAGCACTGAGGAACATGTTTCAGACACCAGTGCATTGTTATTACAATTAATGCAACAAATGGGACAAAAGCTTGAAAAGTTAGACACAATGGAACAATACCAGAGACAAACACAGCAACAGTTAGACACAGTGGAACAAAATCTCAAAAAGTTAGACACAATGGAACAACACCAGAGACAAACACAGCAACAGTTAGACACAGTGGAACAAAATCTCAAAAAGTTAGACACAATGGAACAAAATCAGAGACAAACACAGCAACAGCTTCAAAAGTTAGACTCATTGGAACAAACTCTTGAACAAACGCGTGAAGATTTAACTACTGAGTTACATAACATTGAATCGAAATGTCAAAAAGTCTGTAATGGCGTAAAAACTCAAATTTGTGAGCATTTTCAACCTATTTTTTCGCGGCATGAAAATGCATTACAGAATCACGAAGCAGCCATAAAAGAACTGCAAATTGTTGTTCATGAAAATCATGAGACCTTGCAAGCTAAATTTGACTCAGTTGCATCTACCGATTCGGTTACGCAACTTGCAAAAACTCAGGAAAACTTTAAGGACACAGTAGATACTCTGAAATTTGGTTCAGAAAAACACACTGAGGAAATAAGTACACTATCGGAGAAAGTAGCCGAACTTTTGGATCAGTTCACTAATTTATCTACGAAGGTAGATGATAATCTGATTGACGCAAGACCGGTAGTCTTTAATGACACGGAAGAGTATGAACAAATTAGGAAATTCAAACAAAATCAGAATCAAATTAATACACAACACCAAAGAGAAATCCGGGAAGTACAAGATCAGCTGACACAGGTAATACAAGAATTACGTATTTCAGAGGACACTCGCGCTCCAACACGGGAAGAGGGACTTAGAAATACGGAAAAGCCGCAAAATAATAACACAGGGCATTTCGGAAGTTATGAAAGAAATTGGCAATGTGCACCGAATTTTGAGATGGAACGGCCGACACGACCTAACAATGACCGATATGCGACTCGCCGACATGATGATTTTGACTATAAGCTGTTCATTACTACACGTAAATTCAAAACATTTAAGAATTCTGGCAACGACATTCATCCACAAGCATGGCTCCATCAATTCTCTCATTGTTTTCCTCCCAACTGGTCATTGGAGCACAGATTAGAATTTATGTGTGGCTACTTAGAGAATGAACCAGCTGTAAGAATGCGATCGGTCATTCACGATTGCCACAGTGAAGGAGAATTTTACCATGCCTTCCTCTCAGCATATTGGTCTCAAGCCACACAAGACCGAGTAAAACATGGTATCATAATGATGAAACATTTCGAACAATCTGAATTCTCCAGTCTTGTGAAATATTTTGAAGACATGTTGCACAAGAATCAGTACCTGTCAAACCCATACAGCCCTTCAGAACTCATCCGCATTTGCTTAATGAAATTGCCTGAATATTTACGACATATTATTTTAGCTGGACGTTGCAAAGACGACATTGAAACTTTTCAGGGACTGTTACAAGAATTAGAAATCGACACAGACAGTCGCGGGATGCGAAAACAGGAAAACAATCACTACAGGTCACATCCGTCACAATTCCGTGACGACAGAAACAATAACTGGACACGACAGGTCTATTCTTACAACGCAAATCGTGACCGAAATAGACACCACCCGTATGACAACCACTGGCAGAGTAATACTTGTTACAGAGAAAGATCGCATTTCCGTAGTAATGAATATGACAGAGATTACCATAGAAACAGACAATATGGGAACAAAAACAATTATGATCAAGGGAGACAGAATAACTTCAGACGCAACGGACCAGCGCGCAGTTACGATTCAGGGAGAAATTCTCCACCATGTGACCGACGAGAAAGAAACTATGGAATCTACTGACATGACGACAGACGATGTGATCGTAACGACAGACCTGAATTGCATCAGAACTGGCGGGATTTAAACAGGGCAGGGCCCTCTCGTCACGGTGAATTTGTAGAAGTTAGGTCTCCAAATCCCAATAACGACGCTCGCCAACAAAGAGACAATAGGCAATGACTCACACCGCTGGCAGCCACAAAACGTTCTTATGACGCTAACGACGCAGCTGCCGTAGCTAGTAATTACGTAAAAATGGAAGACATTAGGGACATCTTACTCCAGGAACACGACATAAAACATAACAATATTGCATATCCTGTGATTCACATTACAGTAAATGACGTAAAATTTACGGCAGTACTTGACTCTAGCAGTCCCATCTCAGTGAAACAGCCTTTAGCAAATGCAACAAATCGAACGATTGTCCCACACTTCCGTTACGTAAGATTAAATTACAGGGTGCAATCTTTGGAAAAGTGTAGATGTACGCCAACAAACCAACTTAGAATTCTATTGTCAAAGCCACAGCTTCTCTATGAGCTTTCTCATTGTTCCATTATTGTCGACGGAAATTATATTGGGAGTAGACTTTTTGAATGAATTCAAAGCAATCTTAAACTTTCACGATGCTGAAATAGGTTTAGAGAAAGAAGGTAAGTCAAAAGCTTTGAAATTTGAAGATTGGCTCTCAAACCATGACGAAGAAATTAATCGTCTTTACCTCCTGTTAGACAACAGTTCGGAATTTTCGACGGAACTTGACACTAACAATCACTCTGCAAGTACTGACAGGAGTGATATCGATGGCGCATTTGATACTAATGAGTTAATTCAGAATAAAATTCAAACAATTGAGAATTGTAATGACAATGATAGGCAAGACCTTTTTGAGATTTTACAAGCACATTCCACAGTTTTTACTCACAAAACAGGAACAATCAAGGGATTTCAATACCAATTTCGTATTCGTGAGCATACTAAATTTTGTGTTAGACCATATGTAATTCCAGCACATTATAGGGACCGTGTTAGAACAGAAATACAATCTATGCTCGACGAGGGCGTTATTGAGCCTGCAGTAAGCTCATACAACAATCCATTACATGTTGTTGAGAAGAAAAATGGATCGATCAGGCTTGTCTTAGATTCGAGACAAATCAATACGATCATTATTCCTGAAACAGACAGACCGCAAACATTGGAAGAACTTCTTCAAAATTTTGATGGTGTAAAAGTGTTGTCTTCCATTGATCTCAGATCCAGCTTTTATCAGATCGAACTTCATCCAGAATGTAGAAAATACACAGCTTTCCTTTGTTTCGGCGTTTGTTATCAGTTTCGGAAACTTCCCTTTGGTTTGAACATTTCTTCAGCAGCATTCATTCGCGGGCTAAATTCCATATTACCTGAGTTCTTAAAACGTCACCTCACCTTATATGTGGACGATATTCTAATAGCAGAAGCTTCATGGGAACTACATAATCGCATCCTCAACAGTTTGTTACGTATTTTTGCAGAATCTGGAATTACAGTTAACTTGGAAAAGTCTGAATTCGGTAGGTCAAAGGTGAGGTTTTTGGGACATATTATTTCTTCTGAAGGCATTCAGCCGGATCCTGAAAAGTTAGAAGCAATCAGAGCCATTCCAGTTCCATCCACAAAAAGACAAGTCCGCAGTTTTCTAGGTCTCGTAAATTTTTACCGTCGTTTTCTGAATATGCAAATTCTTGTTACACCAAAACTTTGTTCTCTCACTGGAAAAAATACTATTTGGAACTGGGACGAACAAGCACAGTTGGAATTCAATTCTTTGAAAGAAGGGTTACTTCACGCGCCAATCTTAGCTCATCCAGATCTGTCACAAGATTTCTGCCTTAGCACGGATTCTTCTAAAGTCAGTCTTGGTACCCATTTATTTCAAGAAGCCATAGAAAATGACACTACCATTCAGAAAACCATTGCTTTTGCTAGCCGAGTGCTAACAAAATCTGAAAAAAATTATTCCGTTACTGAATTAGAAGCTTTAGCTATCGTTTGGGCATTTAACAAATTCCGTTTCTTTCTTTCTGGTAAGCACGTAAAAGTGTACAGTGATCATCGTGCATTACAATTTCTTATGTTTTCAAAAATTAAATCATGACAGGTTAAAACGTTGGGCATTGTTTCTGCAAGAATTCCGCTTCACAATAGTCTACATTCCCGGCAAGGAGAACATTGTTGCGGACGCACTGTCACGCGCACCGGCTGGGCTTGAGAAAAGTAACACAGAAGGCAACCTCGAGAAAAATTTCAGTATTCTTTACATTCAGAAAGTCGCCTTTGAAAACTTCATCACCACATCTTTAAAGGACATTGCTCATGAACAAGATAAAGATCCGATTTGGAAAGACATCAAGAGCAAATGGCATGAAAAGACACACACACAGATTCGGCATTATTACCTGGTTAGAAACAACATACTCTTCAAACGCTGCACTGTTGATGACAAGCTATGGGTACTTTGCATTCCAGACAATTTTGTTAATAAGCTCATTTGGTACATTCATTTCAGCTATGCACATTTTGGTCCACGAAAATGTTATCATATTCTTCGAACGACTTGTTATTTTAACAATATGGAAAAAAGAATTCGAAGAGTCTTGTCTATTTGTAAACTTTGTCAAAAGGCGAAACCACCTACTGTCTCACATCGTGCTCCGTTGTTTCCTATTATTCCTTCTAAATTAAAAGAATTTGCGGCTGTTGATCTCTTGGGACCGCTTGTCAGAACATCCAATGGATTTTCGTACGTTCTAGTCGCTGTTGAACTTCCTTCAAAATTTGTTTCCTTCACTCCGTTACGTAAAGCCACTGGACGGTCTGTATCCAACGCCTTTGTTAAAAATTTCTTACGTGAAGTTGGACACGTTAGTAAAGTCATTTCAGATAACGGACCGCAATTCAGATCTGCTGTTTGGTCACGCATGCTTCGCAACCATAAAATCAAACCTGTTTTTATTTCATTGTACTCACCACATTGTAACCCCTCCGAACGGATTATGAAAGAAATCAATAAGCTTTGCAGACTTTATTGTCACAGAAAGCATCAGCATTGGGACAGATATTTACACTTATTTCAAAACGTGCTGAATGAAATGCCTCACGACTCCACTGCTTTACCACCTACTCTTGTACTGAAGAATGAAGAACCACCGAACAGAATCAGAGAGCTTGTACCTTTCCCGAATATACGTAAACTTCGACACAAAGACATAATTGATTTGACTCTTAAAAATATAAAATCTGCAGCAGACAAAAGGAGAAAACTACACGGTAAAGCAAATGCAAAGAAGTTGTATATTGGTCAGAAAGTTCTCATTAAAGCTCATTCATTGTCACATAAGAAGAAACACTTGAGTCACAAATTCTTTCTAGTTTACAACGGACCTTACAGAATCCGACGTATACCACATGATAATTGCGTTGAAGTTGAAACTCTGCGTACTAGGAAGAGTAAAGGTTTACACCACATTTCACATGTAAAACCGTTTATTGAAAGATAATCTGCTTTTTAACTTAGTCTTTGTCATAAAATTTTTCGCTTCACATTACTAATATGCTTTGTCAGACTTAGAACCTGTTAACATACAACAATGTTTGAAGTTAAATATCCAATCAAGAACCAAGAGAACTTATTTAAACAGAAATGACGAATGCATTGTTATAGTGAACAGACGTCACAGTGTTATTGTGTGTGTACATTCTTGCTTGTTTGTTGCACGATTACGTAACGACTATAAGGCTCACATACTTAGAACATTTACCAGTACTGCTAATGAGATTTTAATGCAACATTTTGGTTTATTTGAAAATAAATTCTGAATTTAAAGTGCTTTCTGAGAGATACCAGATGACACAGAGGTTAGTTTATGTGACAGCTACACGATTTTTATCACGACACTACTAATGAGTGACAATTTACAATGTTGCTTTTGCGGTGTTTCTGTTTTATATCTGCACAGTTTTCTGAATTCTTCTGGAAAGAAAAACATGTTTTAGTAGTAACTTTTGTGGTATAGCAACAATGAGACAGCCTTTTTCGTGGCACAACAATACGTTACTGTACAGTACTTTCTTCATCACGCCAATAAGCATAATAACTATGATATCTATACGCAAAGCATTTCACTTTTGTTTATCATGAGGTAAGTACATTGACTTCTGCAGAACTTAGCTTTCGGAGGACGATAACTACGACACTTCCACAGAGATTATGTTACAAGACGCACAGTTTAGCGCTACAGTACACGTATTTGAGTGATCAATTTTATACTTAAAACATTTATTTTTAAAGATTTTTGAATTGCAAAGAAAGTTTTCCGTGATATATTTCATTCCATTGGTGTAATCTGTAACACCTGAGGGTATAATTACATTAATCCTCAAGGGGGTACACGCTTACTTTGTGTACCATGTGTGTGGCAACCACAAGGAACCCTAGCTCATATGGTATTTGCTTATACAACTTTACACATCGGTACCATATTTCTCTAACACACAAATTACACAGCTATCTGATCATTTAACTGAGAGATAAACATGTTTTTTACTACATCAGTGACATATGTTTACGCAATTACAGAGTTGGATTACTTCACACTTACGAAATTGTATTTTGTCTGTACTGTGTGAACTGTTCATATTTTTTTTGGAACCACTGTGATACTATGAGAGCTTTGAATGATGTATTTGGTATGGATTCATGATTTTTAAAGTACGTTTGAGGCAGATGACACTTTTGACATGAGCAGAGAATTTTTTTAATTATTGGAGGAAGCTACGACGATTTTGAGATTTGACTGAGGTGTTATGATGTTATTTTTACGACGACGATGTGTATTATGCTGCTGAGGTATGTTTATGATTAATAGGCTGAGGCTATATGAGTTATTTGATTATGCTTCATATTTATAATGACGAAATATTGATGAGTGTCGATGGATATGTATATGTGTAATAAGTAAGGAGTAATGAATAGTGGGTAGGGACTCTTGACTTGTGAAACAGTATGTTGGAAACCAAGAATCGTGCTTTAAGAGTTATGACATGTGTGTAAATGCGTGAATGTATCACAATGCAGGCGAAAATTTTTTGGACACTGTTATATTTATATGATTTTGTTTCTACAGATGTGTAACCCAAATTCTTGACCTGTGAAATATTTTTATATGAGACTGTCACTGTAGCGGAAACTGGTGTCGTAAATATTTCCGTAAGAAAGTTAAGTGACCACCTGCATGTAATGCGTCGTGGGCACGCAGCTGTGTCAAACACCTGGAGAACAAGCCATTACGGTGTGCCTTTCCGGAAACACAGGTAGAAAAAAAAGAAAAAAGGCAGGCATTTATCCTCGCCATTGACATTCCTTTAGGGAAAATATTGCAAATGCGACACCCTCATTACTTCCATTAACCTTGCTATTGACATTCCTTTGTAGAAAGCATCGCAAATATTACACGCTCATTACCTGAAAACATATGATTACTTGTACTTTGTGCTAATTACTGCAATGCTTATGAATTGATGGGAAATATTCGTACATCTGCACACCTGATTATGACAAGTGTCTTTCTATGAGAGTTGAGAGCTACTAACTTATGAAATGTCACATGACTATTGAATGATATTTTTATGCTTTGGTTTGCGTAATTGCTTATTTCATTTGATACCTGTTTTCCAGCTGTGTTACAGCATTAGTTTTATAAAATAAACTTAGATGCATTTGCTAATGTGAACTCTTTCTGTCAACAGATCTATTAAATAATAATTTTGTGATCCACATTCTTCAAAAAAGGAGCACTTGGAAAGGAAAGAACAATAAGAGGGGACTAGTAACAGTAACTGCATACATAATATTCTTTTCAAGTACATGGTAATATTTCTTTTACAATAAGTTGTTGTGGTGCACCACTTTAATTACTTAGACATTAAGATGTGATTATACATTTCCCTTATCTGCATTGTTATCTTTAGTGTACTATATTTTCTGCTTGAGCTATGTCATGTTTAGATATAAGCTGCTGTTTGCCAGGCATAGTGCTACTGAACTTTAATTTGTGTTACTCTGCTAAGCCAGATTTATTTTTTTGTTGCTGCACATTGGCTCATATTAGTTGTAATGTTGCATTGCTTGGTAATTTAGATTTACTGTAGCTTGCTTTGCAATTTTCCAATTTTTTGGTCATTGCTGTTTGTGTTACTTATTTTGTGCTGCTGCATTGCCTCGTCCCTTAGTTTAGCATCTGAGCTCAGTAGATTTAAGTTAGCTTAAGAGGGGGTAGCCTCTAAGAGAATGAGTTGCGATGAATTGGAAGAAATGCATTGAGAAAACAGGTTTAGGTAGGATTTTCTTGGAAATAAATGTTGAGGTAAGAAATGTGTGAACATATAAATACAGAAAGCATGCTTAGATAGAATTTTTTTGGTGGAAACAAAGGATGAAATAAGAGGAAAGATATATGAAGTTTTGGGTTGGACTGCAGTACCAAATGTTACACTGAAAACGAACCCTGTCCTTTCCTATTGGTGTTATCCCACTATGTGTTTGTGTACCCTTGTGTATTTGTTTTCTTCCTGTCTCTGTGTAGTTTCATAGAATTTTTTCTTCTTTTAATATTAAGCTACATTCACTATGATGAGGAATACTGTTATCCTCGAATATAATTGGCATTGATAATATGTTATTTACTTTGTAAAGATGTTAGACATTATTAATTCTGTTCTGTTCAATGCTCATGTGTGAAGTTGATGTTTCAAAAGTTATTGTGATCCTTTATGTATGTACTCATGTCATAATTCCACTGATGTATATGTTTATTTCTATTCTTTTGTAAAGCCTGTGTTACTACAAATGTTATCTGTATTGTTACGTTCTTTAATGATGTATTTTGTACCTTTGTAATTGTATTTTCATGTTGTAATTTTATAATTGTACAGACACCAGTTCTTCAAATTAAGTTACATTTCACTGCACACGTTTCTGTTGGTCATAGTATATGGACAATATGTGAGAAGTAGGGACTGTTAGTGTTTGCACGTGTGTTAATAATTCAGCAAGGGACTGGATAACAGCATTGCTGGTTCTAAGGACAATTCCAAACACTTTGTGAGTGCACAAGTGGTGGTTTATGGACTTGCTATATTCTCTGCAAGAGTCTTCGATGGTGATTGTGCACCTGTGCAGTCGCAACAGATGGCTGCTGGCCATTTCTACAAGGACTACAGTGGGTCTACACCTTTGCTGACTCACCAGTACCATTATTTCTACAAGGCCTGCAGTGGGTCTGCACCTCTGGTGGCCCACCAATACCGTAATCTCTACCAGGACTACAGTGGGTCTGTTCTGTGATGACCTACCTACCAATATTCTTCAAAACGTCGAATGACTCTGCTGTGGGTTTGCTATGTTGTGGCCCATTACCTGTCTGCATGTCAAGAGTCAGCACTGTCTTTCCGTTGGAAGGACAACACTACTTCTTCAAGACTGCATGGAAATCCACTACTTCTATGTGCATTTTCTTTTACTGCTCAGACTTTGAGAAAAACTCTGCATTTTTACTATGATGAACAATGTGGACTGTCTTTATGGACTGTGAGAAATTTTTAGCTTTTGACCAACATTGTATCAATAAGTGTATGCATTTGATTTCTTTGTTATTGTAATTATGAAAATTTTTTTTCAAATCTGTATTGGCCACTGCCCAATCCAATTTGTAAAAATTTTTGTGCGTAGCATGGGGGCTATGTAAGTAGGCTGTTTAGGTTTTTTTATTGGTAACGCCACCTCTGTTTGAAAATCACTGCTATGTAAGTAGGCTGTTTAGGTTTTTTTATTGGTAACGCCACCTCTGTATGAAAATCACTGGCTGTGCTGTGTGCAGTCTGTGGCTAGTTTGCATTGTTGTCTGCCATTGTAGTGTTGGGCAGCGGCAGCTGGATGTGAACAGCGCGTAGCGTTGCGCAGTTGGAGGTGAGCCGCCAGCAGTGGTGGATGTGGGGAGAGAGATGGCGGAGTTTTGAAATTTGTCATGAACTGCTATATTTATATATGATGATATCAAGGTAAATACATTGTTTGTTCTCTATTAATATCTTTCATTTGCTAACTATCCCTATCAGTAGTTAGTGCCTTCCATAGTTTGAATCTTTTATTTAGCTGGCAGTAGTGGCGCTCGCTGTATTGCAGTAGCTTGAGCAGCGAAGATTTTTGTGAGGTAAGTGATTTGTGAAAGGTATAGTTTAATGTTAGTCAGGGCCATTCTTTTGTAGGGAATTTTGAAAGTAAGATTGCGTTGCGCTAACAAAATATTGTGTGTCAGTTTAAGCACAGTCTTGTATAATTGTTCAAAGGGGATGTTTCAGCACGTTCGAATCCTGCCTCGGGCATGGATGCGTGTGATGTCCTTAGGTTAGTTAGGTTTAAGTAGATCTAAGTTCTAGGGGACTGATAACCTCAGATGTTAAGTTCCATAGTGCTCAGAGCCATTTGAACCATTTTTTGGATACTATCTGTGCAATTTATTGTGAACAGAATTAGTAGCACGGAAGTAATAAATTTAAACTTCATGCATGATGATGCACTTTTTCACCCGTCTCATTGTTTATAACGTCTTATCTCCTGAACTATAATAGGTAGGTGGTTTTTCCCGCCACAGAACTGCACAGAATTGTTGCTTGGCAGTCTTGGATACACGTACCAAATTTGGTGAAATGAATATATAATTCATATAACTTACTAAGAACACATAATACTGTCAGATAACCAATATCTAATGTGCACATGATATATATGCTCTTAGTGTTAACTGATATTGTCGAGGCAAGGTCTTCTAGCATTGAAAACAGTCGAAGTGTCATCATACATGGAAACAACAGAGGTGTTACTGTACAGGTCAGATGCTTTTAACGTTAGTGATCTATTGATTAATTTGATTTTCAGTTTTTAAGTTTATCTATCCATCTTTTAGCGGCGTACATGCTGTCGATCTCATCATAGTTTGTACAAAGTAACTAACGCACAGTGCTACGTAAAATAATGTAACCTTCATAACAATAAATACTATATTGAGAACTAAGCTCAGTGTAAGTTACATAACTATAAATCATAGTAATATTGATAACCATAATAACATATCAGTTGACACATAAATTTACATACAGTAAAAGTCGAAGTTTTAGGCCTTCTTTTGTACAGTCTATGAAATATTTCATTGCATAAAAGCCTTTTTTCACCCAACTTTGTAAGACGTTCATAAAATCTTTATTGCGATGATAGGTGGTTGACGCCGTAGTGCATCAAAAAAATTAATGCCGAGGTATACGTAACTTCTCTGAATTTCATAAACAAAAACTCTGTGAGGTGGTTTAACGTTAATTTACAGTCCAAATTTACACCTACAATTTAAAGGCCATTCAGTCAACATGAGAATTACTTAAGCTAAAAATAATGTTCATAAGTTTACCACTAATGACTACTATGCTGGATGGAGTGAGCAGTTCTATATCGAAAACAATAAGTGGCGATAAGATCAAAACAATTTGCGAAAGAAGCAGAAACGTATCTACTCAAATTAATCTGTGACCGACGGTACAATAAGATGTAGACCAGTTTCCGTATCTCGGAAGTTTTATCTCTAATAAAAGGGGTGTAGGATGCAGACATCAGCAGTAGAAGTGGGAAAGTCTTTGTTGTCTTCCAACAAGTGCAGTCGGTATGGAAATTAGACTCTGTAGTTATTTCGACAAAGCTTTGGCTTACGCCTCTAAAATCCTACCAATTGCCAATGTGCATAAGAGACCTGAAAAATGTCACAAAAGTCAGCACATAAGGCCAATGATTTTCACCAACGATGCTTCAGGTGAAATTTGCAACTCACAAGGAACCCCCTGAGTGCAAGGTCGCAAGTTGAATCTTTTATAAGGCTCATCTGAAAGTACTGTGTTAACAATAATGACAGAAAAAATTTTAGCTGCTAATGATCCACCTTGTGCATCAGGAGGGCGACAGAAAATGAGTTTTCGGAAGGTGCAGAGATTAATTTCTAAGGGATGAAGGTATTAAATTTCACAAAATAGACATTGACGACGTTCGAGAAATGCTCAAAACAAGACATTAACTTGCACCATGAAGACCGAATGAAAAATGGCGCGTTACAATGATCACCAAGGTTCGCACCATCAGGATCGACGGCGAACTTCTTGGGAGTTACAAGCCGTGCAGGACGTTCCGGTAGGCATCCACTCCTAAGAAATGCATGTGGAATAATATTGAAGCAACGGGGTGATGAGAATTGATGGTATGTGATGACATGCAACCGAACGCGAAACAGTCTGGCTTGGATATTATCGTGAAACTAGCTATTGTTTAAGGCTGAATTTGTCCAGGAGTTCCAGGTGATATAACTGCAATGTCACATATTTTTCAGGAGGAATAGTTTGCTCCAAAGGAGTATGAATTCTGTACACAGACCAGGAATCAAGGAGAAGTACGTTATTTTGATTAGCTATTCGCCAAAAGTAGTACTTATTGTATAGTTATAGAGTCCACCCCCGATAGCTGAGTGGTCAGCGTGACGGATTACCGTCCGAGGGGTCCGCGTTCGATTCCTTGCTGGGTCGGGAATTTTTTCCGCTCAGGGACTGTGTATTGTGCTGTCTTCATCATCATTTCATCCCCATCCGGCGCACAGGTCGCCCAATATAGCGTCGAATGTAATAAGACCTGCACCAAGGCGGCCGGACCTGCCCCGCAAGTGGCCTCCCGGGCAATGGCGCCAAACGCTCATTTCATTTATAGTGGTAGTTGTCTTACGCCCATTTTCCCACTCTTGCTTGCTGTGACGTAAATATTGCTTACTGACCTTGCAAGAACAAGCACACGACAAGAATGGTAGGTCTTGACGGATGAGCCAAGGGACGAACTTGGCGGCAACACGATGCATTTCAAGATGCTGTGTCTGGATTTCATGACAGGATCCAATTGAAATGTTACACTCTTCTGCAATCTCTCGGATAGTTGGTCTTCGATTGGCACGCACAATTTCGTTGACGTTCCTGCGTGAGTGCCGCCGATAGACGTCGAAGGGCGTCCTAAACGAGGGTCACCTTTAACTTCCGTCCAGCCATTTTTAAACCATGTGAACCATTCGTAACACCGAGTACGGCTTAAGCACTCATCACTATAGGCGTCCTGCGTAATTTGGTGTGTCTGTGTAAAGATTTTCTTGAGCTTCACGCAAAATTTAATTCAGACGCGTTGCCCCTGTAACACAACGTTCTACTCAATACAGCAATGAACAATAACAGACATACAAGAACGAAACTTCCGGCAGTTACACATTAAACAAAGGCGTGTGCAGGGACGCTAACCGCATATCGCTGCAAGACACGAAATTACGCTCAAAATTAGGATTTTTTTTTTTTTTTTTTTTTTTTTTTTTTTTTTTTTTTTTTTTTTTTGAACAGCCCTTGTATATGGACCTTGTAGACGAATTGTTCTTGTCAAAACTGGTCTTATTTTAGTTCTTTTATTTTGAGGCCACAATTCGCAAGTGAATGCAATTTTATTACGTAAAATAAACTTTGTTCAGTTTCAGTTATAAATACTGGTCGTCTTCAGTTACTCAACTATCCTACTTTATTAATTTTATTTGGAAATGTTGCGCATTTTGCAGTTCTCATCAGTTGCTAGGCGTTTGCTGTTTGGAACGCAACTTTTAACATATTCTTTTTTGAGTCAAAGGAAGAGAGGAGCTCACGAGTACAATATACTGATGACACTGGGTTTTTCGCATGTAGTGCCTCAAGAAATATCACCATCCGCCTCCAGGAAATGCAGTCAGCGCGCTTTGTGCAACGACCAACGACAAGGAAGAGTGTAGGGGGCGGGGGGGGGGGGGAGCAGAGGGTAGTTAAGGTCATATTGCAGCCTCATCCTCAATGCTTGAAAATGCGTATCCTGTGTGCGAACCTGTCTCAAAATCCGTCCTTCAGGGTGTACAAACCGTATACATCGAGCTCTAACAAGAACTCTCCATGTTCCACACAGCTTTCCAACTGCAGATGTAAGCTATACTCTGAAGCGGAATCAGAACAATTGAAGGACATGTGTATGAAACTGGCGCAAAAATTCTACGAAAATGCACGCTACTTAAACGAGGAACTACTAAACAGACTAAGCTAATATTGCAATACAGATCTACGCTCACGAATTGTAAATCAACAACGTTGACAAATAATTTAATGCATAAACGGTCATGACGAACTAAAAGCTACGAACTAGTAAGAAAACTAACAACTAATTTTCAAAAAAGCGTCTAAAAGACAAAAAACTTTCGCCGAGATATATCCTTCCACCATAGAGAGTGAATTATGCCGCAGTAGTACCTGAAGATGAAAATTTTTTGCTGTTGTGGAAATACTATAGTAACTGACACTGCGATTCTGCCGTTCGCGCGATAACGTTTCCTCCAGTCCTCGAGCGATAGGCGACAACAGTCCCTCGAACACGCTGGTCTAGTGCGATCGAAAACCATAAGTAAGTTCCAGGAACACAAGTTGCCAACGAATTCGTCGGCCGCCGAGAACAGGAAAAACATCGACTGTTAAACAGCGACTGCTTGCCTTATTTCTGTGAATTAGAGCTATAAACGAATACGACCTAGAACGCCTAGAGCTACGGCGAAGGCCAATCCTGGTGACAGCTGAATACCGCAATTTCACCAGCGTAGGCGCTGCTCGCCAAGTAGTGTGGCCAATGTGTCACCACGAACTTAACGCATGCGCACAATACACTCAGCCCACTAATAAATTGCAGAATGATCAGTCTTCTTCGCTCTTAGATGGCTCACGCGAGGACGGTAGGCCGGTGTCCTGTCGAAATATCCTGGAGTATGGTAAACGGACGATCGGTTGCACTCCCGGAACTGCCTTCAAGAGCTGTGTTCCTCTTCCAGACTATAAAGTTGCGCTGGTCTCACCAATACCAAAGAAAAGAAGTAGAAGTAGTCTGATAAATTATAGAGCCAAATCACTGACGCCCATTTGCAGTTGGGGTTTGGTACATATAACGTTTTCAAACATTGCGAATTACCTCTAGGAAAACGAGTTTTTGACACACAATCAGCACAGATTCAGGATACTTAATTCTTGTGAAACACAGCTAGCACTTTATTCTCACGAAGTAATGAGTCCACGTGAGTACTGAAGAGAATCCGTTAAATTTCGGCTACACGAATCTAAAGGGCTGTTACTTCAACTAATTACCTAAGAATTATAACTACGAATAACTTAAACTGCAATGAACACAAAGATAATTATGTGGGGAAAACAAACCAAAGACTGCGTTTTGTGAGCAAAATACTTAAAGGCGGCAGTACTAAAGAGATTGGCTGCAGTTCGCTTGTCCGTCCTCTGCTAAGGAGTATCACTGTGCGGTATAGAATGCTTATCAGAGGATTGACGGAGGACATCGAAAACGTCCAAGGACCGGCAGCTCATTTCGTACTGTCGCGAAATGGGAGAAAGAGTGTAGGGATATGATAAGCAGGGTGGGGTGGCAATCATTAATATAAAGGCGTCTTTCGTTGCGGAGAGATCTTTCCACGAAATTTCACCCCCAACTTTTTCCTCTGATTACGAAAATAATTTTTACACCCTCCCACATAGCAACAAAAGATCATCATATTAAAATAAGAAATCAGAACTCGAGCGGAAAGATTTAAGTATTCAGTTTTCCCACGCGCTGTTCTAGAGTGAAACGGTAGAGAAACAGTGTAAATTGTGGAGTAGTCATGTAAATGTAGATTTAGAGAGACGCAGCTCAAACAACATGGATCTGCTATCACTATCGGTAGCCAGCGCCGCCACGAATAAACTCAAACTATATTGGTATCTTGGACTTACCTATCGAATGCAGCACTGCATGGAACTAATCTGCGTCATCTGATGTGAAGCCGTTTAAGGTCTTAACCAGAGGGTTTGTCTGTTCTCTGATCACGATTCCACGAGCTGTACTAAAGGGTGAAGATTTGTAGAACTGTCCTGGATAAAGCAAGCCCACACCGTGCATCAGAAGCGTCCGCTCAGGTGGCAGCGAAGTTGTGGAACGCACTTGAGGAATACTGTGTATCGTAGGGTTACCCGAAAAATCGAGATCCACTGATGAAAACTCAATATCTTAGAATGCAATTACTGATATCGAACGCATATAAAATCTGGGAAGTGAAAATACTGAAATACTCGCCTGTAACTGCTACAGCGTTAGCAGTAAGTCCCAGAAAATAGTTTTTTTTTCAAGAAAGCAATCATCCTCATATTGTTCTAGCGATTGTAATTTGACTGAAACACGAACTAAAAATTAGGTTATATTCAACACATAGTGAAATGAACGTCGAAAAGCAGATTAGACTCCTGTAAAGCTGGTGTGTGCAGAAACATAGCGAGTCCTGAGAAAACACATGGACACAAACAACCAGATATAAGAGTCTAATGTTTACAGTCGGTTGCCTCCGCAGGCTGTCATATTCATATTCAGGCATAATAATTCGTTGAGACACTAGAAAACAGCCTGAATTAAACAGCATAAAAATATCACAGCCATCCGATGGTAGTGGTGATAGACTGTCTACTGTTGACTGGAAATCTATGCTTACACTACTTTGGTGGGGACAGTCACAGACTTCCTTCTTAAGAAACGAAGTCAGAGCATTTAGACCAAATACAATAATCTTAGAAGAACTATGGAAATAGCTTAAAAACATCAAAAAATCTGTCTAGATAAAAACGATGGACCAAAATAAGGACTCACTGCAAAAGAAAATAATACAAAATACACGATATCGTCCAATTCTAACGCTAGGAGAACACTACATGATCTGAAAGCATCTAAATATGTTTTAAATGTATCAGCAGCTTCTATTATCAGTGTATCTTTCAACCAATGAAAATGTTATGAAGCAATATATCAGAAAGGGAATACAAGCAGGAAATACAGCATCTTATGCCAACTTACTGGTATTTAACAATTCTCTGATCATACGACTAACAAAATTAAGAGTACGTTATTGCCCTGTATGTTCACTTAGTAGATATGATTCAGGCTCGTGGACTAGGCCTACAGCAGAGGCGGATATAAGCAACATAAGGCCATTTGAAAGAAAAATGCTGTGCAAAATCAATGGGCCTGTGAGATATGCAGAGGGCTGGACAATCAGGTAGCATCATGAATTACAACAGCTTACACAAGAGAAAGATTTGGTAATATTTATTAAATATCAGAGTGTACCCCGTGTATGACGTATGAAGAGGATGATAGATGACTGGATGCCGAAAGGAGTAGTGAAAGGTATACTGTATTTAACCAGAAGGGAAGGACCTACCAAGAGAAAAGAAAACAGAAGTACGGAGACATATTCTTGAGGAGGCCAAGGCTTATCAAGTCCCAAAGCGATAAGAGGAAAGCGTACCAAAAGATAATAAGAAACGCAAGAAAGCGCCTTCGTTTAATTCTACCATACGTAGAATGTTACGGAAACAGAAACAAACGAGATTAGTATGAAACCGACAGAAGAAATTTCAGTTCTTACGGCTGGAAGAATCCTATAACCATTTCCAATTCGATCCTGGCGATGAAACTAACGTCTTGTCATATGAGCTACTGGACTTACAGGTAGCAATTTAACTCATGCATACCCATTGTTCAGTCTCATGTGGATCTGTCTGATGCTGAAGCTAAAGGTACCAGGAAGCCGAGAATTAAATTCTGCATATCAAAATACAATTTAGAAAATTCAAAGCGACTAAGGTGCCATGCCTTAAATGAATTGCTGTTAAACTTGACAATCAGTATGCTGCGGATTTAACCCCTTTCTTAGTACAATTTTATTGATTTAGAAGTCACTGCAATTGTCATGCGCCGCTTATATAGAGAGCGTAACTTGCGTTGTAGAAAACGAAACGGATAAACAGAATTACAGGTCAAATTCTTAGTTTCTGTCATTTACCATATCCCACTGAATACGGTACTTCGAACATTCTGATATTCCTGAAGGAAGATAATTTTCTCACAAAGAATCAGCACTTCAAGAAGAGCACTGGCATAAAACACTTACTGCTCGTTTTATACACCATATCTTGCAAACAGGAATTGCAAGACCACAGGTTAATTTCGAAAGGCAATTGTCGTTGTACGTTTTCGATTGATAACTAGGCTGCTATGAAAGGGAATATTTTTACAAATATGTGACTGACTCATAGAACTTTTGACATTGGTCAGTGAATGTTCAATATTATCAATGTTAACCGTATATGTGTTAACAAAGGAAGGTATGCATCACTCTCAGACTGCATGTCGATGATAACGCTACGTATAGAAAAACGGAGATATGCAAGATTATTTTGACAATATTTCCGATTCGTATACTGAATAAAAACTGTCTTTAAAATGAAGCAAAGAAAGAAAATATTCACAATAGAGAAAAATAACACGGAAGTACAGAACCAAAAGATTATCATTAAGCTTCTGCTGTCTGTCATATCATTTCGAAAATCAAATTATAATACTAGTAAGTGATGGAACAAAGATGTGTCATTACTTGCAGGAATGCAAAATTAGCATCAAGCTAGTATTATTCGTCTTAATTGTAATACTGAGAATAAAAACGTAAAAATGGGCAGATTACGCATTCTCTGGCGTATGCTGAGATTTTATTCCTCGAAGCTTCGGTATTCGTTCCTGTCACCGAAACTTTAGGCTCATGCATACAAAAATTACTTCCAATAATACTTCAGTGCAGTGGAACTGCATTGGGGCCTTGATCGAAAGGTTTTAAAATCCCATGTTATACTCCACTTACCCTTTTTCAGGAACTTCACACCCATAACTGACTCTCGTGAAAACTACGTGTCCAACAAAGTGTGCGGGACTCTCTGTGCAACTCGTTGTCGGCTGCGCTTATAAAGATACCGTGCGTATCTAATCTCGATGCTTCAAGGACTTTCCTTAGTCATGCACAAAGCAAACACCCGTGTTCAGCCTGACACTGCTAAAATGCTTTTTCTTTCTTTAAATGCTGAGTGACATAGAGGGGCGCACACAGAAGCGACGGATCGCAGCAGGTTCCGCAATCTGTCCGCATACCGCACGTTAGTGGGGAAATCTCAGATCGCTGCGATCGGTCGCTGTTCGCTCGTTATTGCCAAGCAATCTGACATATGGCTTGCAACGAATCGGCTATATATACCAATATGGCTGCCTAACTGCGACTAATTTTTGGCTAGGTATTGAGTGTGGCTGTATATGTCTGTTTCGTTTTCCTGCGGCCACTTGAAGTAAGAATTTAGAAGAAGGAAGAAGTGAGAATTCATAGTTATTCAGGAAGAACAAACCCGACCGAAAGTGAAGTTGAAGAAGAAGTTGCCACTAAGGAGGTATATAAAACTATAGATACTGGTACTCTTCAGTTTTGCAGCAAGCAATATTTTGAAGCATATACTGTAGAAATTCGTGGAAAATCGAGCGTACTATCCTACAAATGATGGACTTACATCGTATACGAAATTGCTACTCGCATTAGTAAAGTTTATTTTTCTAAATAAAATGAGGTTTTATTAAGTGGGCATTTTTATTCATATGTTTAGATGTGTTACAGTCGTGTGTCAGTTCCCTGTCCCCTTGTCGTTTCATATGATCTTTAACGTACAGTATTCAACAAAACTTATGGAGACCATCAGAGCTACTATCAATAACATTTCGAGGCTACAAAACTATTGTGCAAATATATGACTTAGTTGTGTAAATACTTTGTAGTTACATTACAAAAAATGGTTCAAATGGGACTTCCGAGGTCCCCTAGAACTTAGAACTACTTAAACCTAACTAACCTAATGACAGCACATACATCCATGCCCGAGGCAGGATTCGAACCTGCGACCGTAGCGGTCGCGCGGTTCCTGACTGTAGTGCCTAGAACCGCTCGGCCAACCCGGCCGGCAGTTAAATTACAAGACTAATAACTGAAGAAAGAACAATGGACTTAAAAATGTATTTATGAAATACAGAATGAAAAATGTATGCAACACACTTTGTATCAGTAAAAAATGTAATATATTCTGTGGCCTGGCTTACAGCTCTCAAGAAAGATGATTCAAAACAACTCTCATGAATATCAATTACATATTTTTTTCTTTTGCAATTGTTAGTCAGCGCACTATCCTCGCTGCCCAAGTACGTAATTCATTTTCCATTGCAGAACTTCACGACAAACTGACATTTGAAACACTGGTTGAATCTGCTTGGTAAATCTCTAGTGTGTGGCGGAGTTGAAGTGAGCGACCGACTGCAATCTTTGGCGATCCGAAGTGCATGTGTTTATTGATGGTTTATTCCCCACAGTCACTCAAAACATTATGAATAACACACGTTTCTTGTCGACTCTCCTACTCCCTACCTACTGGAAGAATGTGATCTGAAGGTCAAAAATTTCATGCCTGAGTCTTAAGCTACCTCCTAACCACGTTACCCATTCAGAAATCAACGTTAGCGGTATTGAGAATCTGAAGAAGAACACGCAGTTGAGTGAGCTCTTTCCAGGAGTTCCATTATTCTTGACAACAAAAGATTCCTACTAAGCTGCATCAGATGTCTGTTTTTGTAGGTAACAGGTGAAATTTGTTCATATATATATATATATATATATATATATATATATATATATATATATATATGTGTCTGTGTCTGTGTGTTGTGTAAATGAAATGGAGCAAAGTCATTGGAAAAATAATGAAACAAGCCTCACTTTCTGTACAGTTATCAAAATTATACTTCTCGAAAGCTTTGCTGCAAGCTTCTGGAACACAATGGACACAGACGAGAACCTTTCTCGACTACCAACCAAATACCAGAATTATACATAGTTTAATGGTATGCACTAATGTTTGTAAAAATTACAGCACTCGAAAGAATGATCATTAGAAATAGCAATAATATCTTTATTTCGTTTACTTGGGCATTACTTGCGCTAAATAACTGGGATAAAACTGTGTTCTGCGAAAGAGACGTTAATGGTTGTCTTTTATAACTTGCGGGTGCGCAGATTAACTGCACATGGATATGTCACTACAGTTTTGTACCACTGCAAATACACAATCACTGTACGTAACGTACAACGTACTTGAGTGCAGCTGAGCTGCCATTACGCTCAGATGTCGTAGTTTCGAAGAAAGTCGGAGAAACAATCTCGTACTTCAACAAAGTGGGTGGAAAGCCATAAGCGTCGTGATCCAGCGAGAACAATATATACACACTGGAGGCGAGATTCAAATTATCATCAGGGTCGTACATAGCAAACAATATTCGGATCGAAATAAAGTAACATATAGGGCAGATGATGAGTAGTATCTCGCTGCATTAGCCGGTGGCTCCGACCATTCCGCAGCGCCCGCCGCGGTTCGGGCGTGAGTCACGATCGGTGCAAGTCGATGTCGCTACACAATCTCTGATGGCCAGCATATTCATTTCTTGGTCTCTACTGCTCGACAGTGGCGATGAAATAACCAGCTGTGCAAGAAGTGAAGGTTTGTTGGTAAAAAGGACAGATTTCAACAAAGAAGGAGAGTAACCGGATAGCAAAATTAGAAGCTTCGTTTCGACAATGGAGGCAACAAAATATTTAGAACTAACTGCGGTCTTTCCCGGCGGTGCACTATATTTTAGACTAATTTCCCGTGCTGTAACGGTTATTCAGCTTGTAAGGTGGATGGCGAAGTGTAGAACGGTTGCGTTCCGTGATGAATTAGGATTATCACCACAAGAATAAAATGTTTTCTGTAATATATCAATTTTCCTACAAAGTACTGTAGCTGAATTTCATCATTCTCTCTAAATTTCATGGACTCATCAGAGTACTCGTATTGATATTTATTTACTTTTCTGCTTTGGTGAATGTGTGGACCATTAGCCCTCTGGTTCGATGCAGCCTGCCACGTATTCCTCTCTTCTGCCAACCTCTTCATCTCTGGGTGTCATTTGAATCCAATGGTGTTTGTTCGATACGTTCCCTTTAAATACAGTATGATCGAACTTATTCCTAGACATCTTATCGTTCGTCTTATCATACTGTCCTTCTTAACAATGTTTCTACATGTTCCTTCATTCCGTTATTTACTTCTGTGCAATGCTGACATCCAAATATACATTTGCAAGCTGACCCAGAGTTAAATGAATTGTAAGCCTGGGAGACGTCACAAAAATTATGGTGCCTTCCAAAACAATGAATGAGGAAACTTATGACTACTAAATGAGACACGAATCACAATTATTTTGAATTATTCCAGTAAAATTATTCACAAAACAACTGAAAACAGTGGCAACTTTAATATGATAAGAGCTAGGCATATCTGACTTGGGGTCAGGTAGGAGGGGGAGGAGGGGAAGATAATAATAATCATACAAAGTGAATTTATTGCAATTGTGAAGAGCCCAGTGATTGCCATGATAATACTTGCAAACAGGTTAGTTCTACAGAAAGAAATACGTCACTCTTGTGGTGGGAGTTGAAAACAGGTTTCCCTACACATCGTGTTTTGGTTGTTGCTCTATCTCACAACAGTATTGTAGATGGAGGCAGAAGTGGTTGCAAAATCAGTCATTAGTGGTACCAATGACCATCGCAAGTGCAAGGCAGCCCGAAATTTCTCTGGCAGTGCAGTCCAGTGATTCTCAGCGGTCCAGTGATGGAGCTGAAGATGAGTTTTGTGATGAAATTTTTAGATGAAGAAGAAGATTGAGTTCTAGATGAAGTGCTTTTTGCTCGAATATTTGTTACGAGGAAACCTCGCATGGCCGAGTTTTGTGCCTCTTACTGAATTTAGACTGGCTGGGCTCCTGATTTTCCAAGCACCGACCGACCGATAAAAATGCTCCTTACATTACTCCCCCTCTCCCCCCCCCCCCCCCCCCCCGGGCTCTTCTCTGTGTGGTTGACAAAACATTATACCTACCATTTTACACAAGAAAGCCACTTAACTCTCTCTCTCAAGCAAGCCAACACCGTTCGGAAACAGTGAGGATTTCTGTACTGACATAAACTTCTTCCTGAGCTTCTTTTATTTTATTTATGTATTATTTACACGTCAGTTTCCGTAGGATCAAATTGAGGAGCAAGTCTCTAAGGTCGTGGAACGTGTCAGTATGAAATTACAATATAAAAATAATAGCAGATAAAGATGGATACAGGTTACAGTCTCGGAAAACTACAGAAAAATTATCTAACCTCGCCGCAGACATCCGGAAAAGAAGACTAAAATTTTACGGTCATATCCACAGACTCCCAACACCCAGACTCTCCCACAAAATTTTAATATACATTGAAAAATTGAAAACCATACCCTGGATACAAGAAACCAAAACAGATCTAGCAAATGCACAAATAAATTCTTCAGAAGTTATAAACAGAAATGTACACAGGCAAAAAATCAATAGTTGGAAAGTACAACCCGAGAATGAAGTTTGCAAGAGACAGGGGACAAAATGGACACAGGAAAGAAAAAGAATTCATGGGGAAAGAATGAGAGAAGTTTGGAGAATTAAAAAATTGAATCGGAAAAGCTTTGCGTGATCCATATGGATCCAATCGCACGTAATAATAATAATAGCAGATAAAAATAAAATATTTATGAACCCGAAAAAAGTGAAGGCATAAGTTTAAGTAAACGTAATCAATAATACAACAAGAATCAGTTTAATTTTCAAGGAGCTCCTCGACCGAATAGAAGATGTGACCCATGAGGAAACTCTTCAGCACGTGGATTACTGTTAAGATTTTTGAATTCTAGGGGTAGTTCATTGAAAATGGTTGCAACAGTATACTGCACACCTTCCTGTACAAGAGTTAAGGATGTCCAATTCAAACGCAGGTTTGATTTCTGCCGAGTATTAACTGAGTGAAAGCTGCTTATTTTTGGGTTCAAATGGTTCAAAAGGCTCGAAGCACTTTGGGACTAAACATCTGAGGTCATCAGTCCCATAGAACTTGAAACTACTTAAACCTAACTAACCTAAGGACATCACACACATCCATGCCCGAGGCAGGATTCGAACCTACGACCGTATCAGTCTCGCTGTTCCGTACTGAAGCGCCTAGAACCACTCGGCCACCGCTCATTTTTGGGAACAACCTAATATTGTTAACAAGAAATGACAGTAAGGAATGCATATACTGAGAGGCCAATGTCAAAAATCCAGACTCGTGAACGGGGCTCGACAAGAGGTTCGTGAACTTACACCACTGATTGGCCGAACCGCCCGTTTCTGAACCAAAAATATCCTTTTAGAATGGGAAGAATTACCCCAAAATACACCATACGACAAAAGCGAAGTAAACCAGTTTTCGTGCCAACCGACCACTCGCTTCAGATAGCATTCGAATAGTTGCGAAAATGGCAGCATTAAGTCTTTGAACAAGATCCTGACACTGTACCACACAAGCGGCTCGTAGTGAAATTGCGTGCTTATGGAATATCGTCTCAGTTATGTGACTGGATTTGTGATTTCCTGTCAGAGAGGTCACAGTTCGTAGTAATTGACGGAAAGTCATCGAGTAAAACAGAAGTGATTTCTGGTGTTCTCCAAGGTAGTGTTATAGGCCCTATGCTGTTCCTTATCTATATAAACGATTTGGGAGACAATCTGAGCAGCCGCCTTCGGTTGTTTGCAGACGACGCTGTCGTTTCTCGACTAATAAAGCCATCAAAAAATCAAAACAAACTGCAAAACGATTTAGAAAAAATATCTGAATGGTGCGAAAAGTAGCAGTCGACCCTAAATAATGAAAATTGTGAGGTCATCCACATGAGTGCTAAAACGAACTCTTTAAACTTCGGTTACTCGATAAATCAGTCTAATCTAAAAGCCGTAAATTCAACTAAATACATAGGTATTGCAATTACGAACAACTTAAATTGGAAGGAACACACAGAGAATGTGATGGGGAAGGCTAACAAAAGATTGCGTTTTATTGGCAGGACACTTAAAAATGTAACAGACCTACTAAGGACACTGCCTACACTACGCTTGTCAGTCCTCTTTTAGAATACTGGTGCGCGGTGTGGAATCCTTACCAGATACGACTGACGGAGTACATCGAAAAAGTTCACAGAATGACAGTACGTTTTGTATTATCGCGAAATATGGAAGAGAGTGTCACAGAAATGATACAGGATTTGGGCTGGAAATCATTAAAGGAAGGCGTTTTTCGTTGCGACGGAGTCTTCTTACGAAATTCCAATCACCAACTTTCTCCTCCGAATGCTAAAATATTTTATTGACAGCGACCTACATAGGGAGGAACGATCACCACGATAAAATAAGGGGAATCAGAGCTCTTACGGAAAGATATAGGTGTTCATTCTTTCCGCGCGATATACGAGATTGGAATAATAGAGAATTGTGAAAGTGGTTCGATGAACTCTCTGTCAGGCACTTAAATGTGATTTGCAGAGTATCCATGTAGATGTAGATGTAGATACAGATCCTGAATGTGGGTTTTCAACGATAGTTTACTATCTGTCGGAACACCTAGGAATTTGAACTGTTTAGCTTCACCAATCGTATGCTCATTCTGTGAAATTATAACGTCAGGTTTTGTTGAATTGTGTCTTAGAAACAGTAAAAACTGAGTCTTGCTGTGATTTAGCGTTAGTTTATTTTCTATAAGCTATGAACTTATGTGATGAACTGCACTATTTGCAACCGAGCCAATGCTGCACGCAACATCCTTTAATAGCGTCATCAGAAAAAAGAAATATTTTAGTGTTACGTGTAATACTAGAGGGCATATCGTTTATATAAATAAGGTACACGAGTGGCCCCAACACTGATCCCTGGAGCGCCCCCCCCCCCCCACTTGACTGTACCCCACTCAGACCCCACACCACAGACATTCTCAACACTGTGAAAAATGACCTTTTGCTGTCTGTTGCTAATGTAAGAGGTGAACCAGTTGTGAGCTACTCCCTGTATTCGGTAATGGTCCAACTCCTGGAGCAATATTTTGTGATCAACACAATCAAACGCCTTAGTTAAATCAAAAAATATTCCTAGCGTTCGAAACCTTTTGTTTAACCCCCTCCAGTACCTCACATAGAAAAAAGAATATAGCCCTTTCAGTTGTTAAACGACTTCTAAGGCCAAACTGCACATTTGACAGAAAATCGTGTGATATAAAATGATCCATTATCATTACATAGCAAACACTGATGGCACAGAAATACGACTAAAATTGTCTACATTATCCCTTTGTCTCTTTTTATAAAACGGCTTTATTACTGAGTACTTTAATCGTTCAGTAAACTGACCATTCCTAAAGAAAAAATTACAAATATGGCTAAATACAGGTCAAATATGTGCAGCACAGCACTTTAATATTCTGCTAGGCACTCCACCATGTCCATATGAGTCCTTAGTCTTCAATGATTTAATTATTGACTCAATCTCCCCCTTATCTGTATCACAGAGGAGTATTTCATACATCAATGTCGGAAATACATTTGCCAAGAGAGTTATATGATTCCCTGTAGAAACTAATTTTTTATTTTATTCACCAGCAATCCTCAGAAAATGATTGTTTAACACTGTACTTATATCTGATTTATCAATAACAGAAACATTTTTACTAGGAACTCACTTTATATAGTCAACCTTGTGCCACTGACCAGACGCTTCCTTCACAACCGACCATATGGTTTTAATTTTATCCTGTGAATTATCTATTCTATTTGCATACCACATGCTCTTTGCCTTCCTAATAACGTTTTAAGCACCTTACAGTAGTTTTTGTAGTGGGTTACTATAATTTGATTGTGACTACTTCTAACGTTTTGATACAATTCCTGCTTTGCTCTACATGATATCCTTATCCCACTAGTCAGCCACCTGGGCCGCCTTTTGCTGCAAGTACCCCATTTAGAATGTTCTAACGGAAAGCAACTCTCAAAGAGCATGAGAAATGTGTTAAGGAAAGCATCAATATGTCATGTATGCCATCGGTACTATAAACATACTGCAGCTCTTGTTCCTTGGCGAGGTTTAAAAAACTCTCTATTGCTGTTGAATTAACTTTCCTACATAGTTTGTAATTATACGTGACATTGGTTTGTGTACTAAAGCCTTTTAGTGTTAAAATTTGTGCATTGTAGTCTGAAAGGCCATTCATCCTTTTACTAACAGAATGCCCATCTAGTAATGAAGAATGAACAAAAATGTTGTCTATGGCTGTACTACTATTCTCTTGTACCTTAGTTGTTAAAAACACAGTCTGCATCAGATCGTATGAATTTAGGAGATCTACCAACTTCCTTTTTCTTGCACCATCGTATATAAAATTTATATTGAAGTCACCACATATAACCAATTTCTGGTACTTCCTATAAAGTGAATCAAGAACCCTCTATAGCTTGAACAGAAATGCTCTGCAGTCACAGTTAGGGGACCTGTAAACAATAACAATTAGAAGTTTAATTTCACTAAATTCAACTGCCCCTAACAACATTCAAATATCTGTTCAGTGCAGTGCAGTGATACGTCTATAACCTTAAACGAAATAGTGTTTCTTACATACATCGCCACTCCCCTACCCAACAAGCAACTCCTTGAAAAACAGCCAGCTGATCTGTATCATGGTGAAGGAAGCCTCTGAATTGTCAAATTATTTAAGTGGTGCTCCGATATACCAATAATTTCAGAGTCAACATCTACAAGCAGTTCACTATATTTATCTCTAATACCTCTTATATTTTGATGGAATATGCTAATTCCTTCTCTACTTGCAAACATGATGTCCTTTGAAGGGGAGCCCTTAGAGGCACTTCCTCTAAGCAGGTTTACCTATCAGTTGACTTCAATTTAAAAAAGGCGCAGCTATAACGCCAACTACCACAGGAATTTTTCCATGAGTGATCCCACCACCATCCACTACACTGTCACCTATAAGCTTTGCCAGCAACTCATTCCCAAATATATTGAGGTGCAGGCCATGCCTAGTGAGACCCGATCTACTGATAGACTCAACTGGCACCACGAAAATGTGACCCATGCCCTCTCCCATCAGTTCCTTCTCCAGCCGCATGTTAACGTGTCTAACAGCCGCATTAAGATGAGGCCGATCACGACGCCGAAACAGTTGCACGAAATGCACAGCTAGTCAGTTGTGCCACAAATTTCTCTTCTCCCCAATTCTATTCAGTACCTCCTCATTAGTTACGTGATCTACCCATCTAATCTTCAGCATCCTTCTGTAACACCACATTTCGAAAGTTTCTGTTCTCTTTCTGTCTAAACTATTTATCTTCCACGTTTCACTTCCATACATGGCTACACTCCATACAAATACTTTCAGAAAAGACTTCCTGTCACTTATATCTACAGGGTGGTCCACTGATCGTGACCGACCCAAATATCTCACGAAATAAGCGTCAAACGAAAAAACTACAAAGAACTAAACTCGTCTAGCTTGAAGGGGGAAACCAGATGGTGCTCTGGTTGGCCCGCTAGATGGCGCTGCCATAGGTCAAACGGATATCAACTGCGTTTTTTAAAATAGGAACCCCCACTTTTTATTACATATTCGTGTACTACGTAAAGAAATATGAATGTTTTAGTCGGACCACTTTTTTCGCTTTGTGATAGATGGCGCTGTAATACTCACAGACATGTCACTCACAATTTTCGACGAACAGTTGGTAACAGGTACGTTTTTAAAATTAAAATACACAACGTAGGTACGTTTGAACATTTTATTTCTGTTGTTCCAATGTGATACACGTACCTTTGTGAACTTATCCTTTCTGACAATGCATGCTGTTACAGCGTGATTACCTGTAAATACCACATTAATGCAATAAATGCTCAAAATGATGTCCGACAATCTCAATGCATTTGGCAATATGTGTAACGACATTCCTCTCAACAGCGAGTAGTTCGCCCTCCGTAATGTTCGCGCATGCATTGACAATGCGCTGACGCATGTTGTCAGGCGTTGTCGGTGGATCACGATAGCAACTATCCTTCAGCTTTCCCCACAGAAAGACATCCGGAGACGTCAGATCCGGTGAACGTGCGGGCCATGGTATGGTGCTTTGACGACCAATCCACCTGCCATGAAATATGCTATTGAATAGTGCTCAGAGCCATTTGAACCATTTTTTTTTTAATACCGCTTCAACCGCATGCGAGCTATGTGCCGGACATCCATTATGTTGGAAGTACATCGCCATTCTGTCAAGCAATGAAACATCTTTGCCACCGATAAAATGGGAGCCAATTATGCTTCCTCCCATAGTGCAGCACCATACATTAACCCACCATTGCCGGCCGCGGTGGTCTAGCGGTTCTAGGCGCGCAGTCCGGAACCGCGCGACTGCTACTGTCGCAGGCTCGAATCCTGCCTCGGGCATGGATGTGTGTGATGTCCTTAGGTTAGTTAGGTTTAAGTAGTTCTAAGTTCTAGGGGACTGATGACCTCAGATGTTAAGTCCCATAGTGCTCAGAGCCATTTGAACCATTTTTTTAACCCACCATGTCGCTGATGTTCCAATTGTCGCAGCCATCATGGATTTTAAGTTGCCCAATAGTGCATATTACGCCGGTTTACGTTACCGCTGTTGGTGAATGATGCTTCGTCGCTAAATAGAACGCGTGCAAAAAAATCTGTCATTGTCCCGTAATTTCTCTTGTGCCCAGTGGCAGAACTGTTCACGACGTTGAAAGTCGTCGGCATGCAATTCCTGGTGCACAGAAATATAGTACGGATGCAATCAACGTTGATGTGGCATTCTCAACACCGACGTTTTTGAGATTCTCGATTCTCGAGCAATTTATCTGCTACTGAAGTGCGGATTAGCCGCGACAGCAGCTAAAACACCTACTTGAGCATCATTATTTGTTGCAGGTCGTGGTTGATGTTTCACATGTGGCCGAACACTTCCTGTTTCCTTAAATAAAGTAACTATCCGGCGAACGGTCCGAACACTTGGATAATGTCGTCCAGGATACCGAGCAGCATACATAGCATACGCCCGTTGGGCATTTTTATGACAACAAGCCACACATCAACACGATATCGACCTTTTCCGCAATTGGTAAACGGTCCATTTTAACACGGGTAATGTATCACAAAGCAAATACCGTCAGCACTGGGGGAATGTTACGTGATACCACGTACTTATAAGTTTGTGACTATTACAGCGCCATCTATCACAAAGCGAAAAAAATGGTCCAACTAAAACATTCATATTTCTTTACGTACTACATGAATATGTAATAAAAAATGGGGGTTCCTATTTTAAAAAACGCAGTTGATATCCGTTTGACCTATGGAAGCGCCATCTAGCGGGCCAACCATAGCGCCATCTGGTTTCCCCCTTCAAGTTAGACGAGTTTCGTTCTTTGTAGATTTTTTCGTTTGATGCTTACTTCGTGAGATATTTGGCCTCCCTGTATACTCGATGTTAACAAATTTCTCTCCTTCAGAACGCTTTCCTTGCCATCGTCAGTCTACATTTTATATCCTCTCTACTTCGACCATCATTAATTATTTTGGTCCCCAAGTAGCAAAACTCATTTACTACTTTAAGCGTCTCATTTCCTAATCTAATACCCTCAGCATCACCCGATTTAATTCGACTACATTCCATTATCCTCGTTTTGCTTTCGTTGTGTTCACCTTGTATCCTCTTTGCAAGACACCGTCCATTTCGCTCAGCTGGTGTTCCAGGTCCTTTGCTGTCTCTGACAGAGTTACAATGTCATCGGCGAACCTCAAAGTTTTTATTTCTTCTCCATGGATTTTAATACCTACTCCGAACTTTTCTTTTGTTTCTTTACTGCTTGCTCGATATACAGATTGAATGACATCGGGGATAGGCTACAACCCTGTCCCACTTCCTTCCTAACCACTGCCTCCCTTTCATGTTCTTGACACTTATAAATGTCATCTGGTTTCTGTACAAATTGTAAACAGCCTTTCGCTCCCTGTATTTTACCCCTGCCACCTTCAGAATTTGAAAGAGAGTATTCCAGTCAACATTTTCAAAAGCTTTCTCTGTCTACTAATGCTAGAAACGTAGGATTGCCTTTCCTTAATCTAGCTTCTAAGATAAGCCGTAGGGTCAGTATTGCCTCACGTGTCCCAACATTTCTACGGAATCCAAACTGATCTTCCCCGAGGTCGGCTTCTACCAGTTTTTCCATTCGTCTGTAAAGAATTCGTGTTAGTATTTTGCAGCACCGGCTTATTAAAATGATAGTTCGGTAATTTTCACACCTGTCAACACCTGCTTTCTTTGGGATTGTAATTACTATATTCATCTTGAAGTCTGAGGGTATTTCGCCTGTCTCATACATCTTGTCACCAGATGGTAGAGTTTTGACAGGGCTGGCTCTCCCAAGGCTATCAGTAGTTCTAATGGAATGGTGTCTTCTCCCGGAGCCTTGTTTTGGCTTAGGTCTTTCAGTGCTCTGTCAAACTCTTCATGCAGTATCATATCTCCCATTTCATCTTCATCTACATCCTCTTCCATTTCCATAATTTTGTCCTCAAGAACATCACCCTTGTATAGACCCTCTATGTACTCCTTCCACCTTTCTGCTTTCCCTTCTTTGCTCAGAACTGGGTTTCCATCTGAGCCCTCGATATTCATGCAAGTGGTTCTCTTTTCTCCAAAGGTCTCTTTAATTTTCCTCTAGGCAGTATCTATCTTACCTCTAGTGATATGTGCCTCTACATCCTTACATCTGTCCTCTAACCATCCTTGCTTAGCCATTTTGCACTTCCTGTCGATCTCATTTTTGAGACGTTTGTATTCCTTTTTGCCTGCTTTATTTACTGCATTTTTGTATTTTCTCCTTTCATCAATTAAATTCAGTATCTCTTCCGTTACCCAAGGATTTCTATTAGCCCTCATCTTTTTACCTACGTGATCCTCGCCTGCCTTCACTATTTCATCTCTCAAAGCTACCCATTCTTCTTCTACTGTACTTCTTTCCCCCATTCTTGTCAATCGTTCCCTAATGCTCTCCCTGAAACTCTCTACAACCTCTGGTTCTTTCAGTTTATCCAGGTCCCATCTCCTTAAATTCCCACCTTTCTTGCAGTTTCTTTAGTTTTAATCTACAGTTCATAATCAACAGAATGTGGTCAGCGTCCACATTTGCCCCTGGAAATGTCTTACAATTTAAAACCTGGTTCCTAAATCTCTGTTTTACCATTATATAATCTATCTGAAACCTGTCAGTATCTCCAGGCATCTTTTATATACACAACCTTCTTTTATGATTCTTGAACCAAGTGTTAGCTATGATTAAATTATGCTCTGTGCAAAATTCTACCAGGCGGCTTCCTCTTTCATTCCTTACCCCCATTCCATACTCACCTATTACGTTTCCTTCTCTTCCTTTTCCTACTATCGGATTCCAGATGCTTATGACTATTAAATTTTCGTCTCCCTTCACTATCTGAATAACTTCTTTTATCTCATCATACATTTCATCAATCTCTTCGTCATCTGCGGAGCTAGTTGGCATATAAACTTGTACTACTGTGGTAGGTGTGGGCTTCGTATCTATCTTGGCCACATAAATGCGTTCATTATGCTGTCTGTAGTAGCTTACCCGCATTCCTATTTCCCTATTCATTATTAAACCTACTCCTGCATTGCCCCTATTTGATTTTGTATTTATAACCCTGCATTCACCTGACCAGAAGTCTTGTTCCTTCTGCACACTGAACTTCACTAATTCCCACTGTATCTAACTTTAACCTATCCATTTCCCTTTTTAAATTTTCTAACCTACCTGCCCGATTAAGGGATCTGACATTCCACGCTCCTACCCGTGGAACGCCAGTTTTCTTTCTCCTGGTAACAACGTTCTCCTGAGTAGTCCCTGCCCGGAGATCCGAATGAGGGACTATTTTACCTCCGTAATATTTTACCCAAGAGGACGCCATTATCATTGAACCATACAGTAAAGCTGCATGCCCTCGGGAAAAATTACGGCCGTAGTTTCCATTTGCTATCAGCCGTTCGCAGTACCAGCACGGAAGGCCGTTTTGGTTAGTGTTACAAGGCCAGATCAGTCAATCATCCAGACTGTTGCCCCTGCAACTACTGAAAAGGCTGATGCCCCTCTTCAGAAACCACACGTTTGTCTGGCCTCTCAACAGATACCCCTCCATTGTGGTTGCACCTACGGTACGGCTATCTGTATCGTTGAGGCACGCAAGCCTCCCCACCAACGGCAAGGTCCATGGGTCGTGTGAGGCATGTATATATAGATATATATACAGGTGAGAGAGGTAGGCCGTCTGGGAGTGAGCTGGGCTTTCTCGAAGATGGTGGATGTTGACAGCAGCAGATGGGGTCCTGGTGAAGATACAACAACTCTTTATTTATTACTTAGTAATTCATACAGTTCAGACTTCTTCTGATGGCGCTTCATTGTCCGGCGCGGTCCGTAGTTCCCTTGTAATGCTCGGATGTCGTAGCTGCAGGTGTACGACAGTCAGCAGCCGGCGTGCACACACTGCTCGGGAGACAGAGCACTGCACTGGCGTCTCCGGTGTGTGAGGCGAGCTGAGACAGCTAATGTGAAAGATCGCGTCGTTCCAGTGGCACGGCGACAGCGCTGTCTGGAATTGAAGTCTGGATCGACGGCGAGGAGCAGGGACGGACGGATGACGCAATGTTGCCTGCGCTGGCTGAGCAGAACGGCAGAGGTCCCTCCGCCACGGTCCTGTGGCGGCAGAGTTCACAGGCAGACACACGGCAGGAGCTGGGCGTGGCCCACCGTGTCGAACATGTACTCAGCTGGACCAGTGTTTAAATGCTGGTTCTCTGCGCTGAATTCGCGGAAGGGCTGCATTTGTGGGCCGCTGCAACCATCGACAACAGGACAATGACCCGTGTCCGGGGTTTAGAGGAACGTAAAGTTCCAAATGATTGGAGAAGAGCACAGGTAGTTCCAGTCTTCAAGAAGGGTCGTCGAGCAGATGCGCAAAACTATAACCTATATCTCTGACGTCGATCTGTTGTAGAATTTTAGAACATGTTTTTTGCTCGCGTATCATGTCGTTTCTGGAAACCCAGAAGCTACTCTGTAGGAATCAACATGGATTCCGGAAACAGCGATCGTGTGAGACCCAACTCGCTTTATTTGTTCATGAGACCCAGAAAATATTAGATACAGGCTCCCAGGTAGAGGCTACTTTTCCTCGACTTCCGGAAGGCGTTCGATACAGTTCCGCACTGTCGCCTCACAAACAATGTAAGAGCCTACGGAATATCAGACCAGCTGTGTGGCTGGATTGAAGAGTTTTTAGCAAACAGAACACAGCATGTTGTTCTCAATGGAGAGACGTCTATAGACGTTAAAGTAACCCCTGGCGTGCCACAGGGGGTGTTGTGGGACCATTGCTTTTCACAATATATATAAATGACCTAGTAGATAGTGTCGGAAGTTCCATGCAGCTTTTCGCGGATGATGCTGTAGTATACAGAGAAGTTGTAGCATTAGAAAATTGTAGCGAAATGCAGGAAGATCTGCAGCGGATAGGCACTTGGTGCAGAGAGTGGCAACTGACCCGCAACATAGACAAATGGAATGTATTGCGAATACATATAAAGAAGGATGCTTTATTGTATGATTATATGATAGCGGAACAAACACTGGTAGCAGTTACTTCTGTAGAATATCTGGGAGTTTGCGTGCGGAACGATTTGAAGTGGAATGATCATATAAAATTAATTGTTGGTAAGGCGGGTACCAGGTCGAGATTTATTGGGAGAGTCTTTAGAAAATGTAGTCCATCGACAAAGGAGGTGGCTTACAAAACACTCGTTCGACCTATACTTGAGTATTGCTCATCAGTGTGGGATCCGTACCAGGTCGGGTTGACGGAGGAGATAGAGAAGATTCGAAGAAGAGCGGCGCATTTCGTCACAGGGTTATTTGGTAACCGTGATAGCGTTACTGAGATGTTTAGCAAACTCAAGTGGCAGACTCTGCAAGATGGGCGCTCTGCATCGCGGTGTAACTTGCTGTCCAGGTTTCGAGAGGGTGCGTTTCTGGATGAGGTATCGAATATATTGCTTCCCCCTACTTATACCTCCCGAGAAGATCACGAATGTAAAATTAGAGAGATTCGAGCGCGCACGGAGGCTTTCCGGCAGTCGTTCTTCCCGCGAACCATATGCGACTGGAACAGGAAAGGGAGGTAATGACAGTGGCACGTAAAGTGCCCTCCGCCACACACCGTTGGGTGGCTTGCGGAGTATAAATGTAGATGTAGATGTAATCGTCGACGACGTGGAAGTCAAACAAGCTGGAGTGGCTTCTGGGAAGGCTGACTCCAGGGATCTGACACGTAGGATGGTGTCACGGAAGTCTTTACGCTAGTTAGGGGTCCTCTTCAAGCAGTGGCTTTGGGCGGCTACGGCCAATGTCCTTAATTCGCCGCTCGTGTTCCGACTACACGGCAGCCGATCACGCAGTTCACTGACTGGCACACGCTGTCCGGCTGCGGCCGCGTTGCAGCGCTGGGCTTCGACATCTACTCCAGTTCCTCCTATAGTGTTAGCCCGTTACAATCTGCTCCACTCTGCGAAGAAAACTCCCCCTCAAATTTTACTGAAATAGAAACACTATATAATTTACACGTTTATACTTAGTGTTTGTTCCTCCACTCACGGTATCGCATGGTACGTTATTCATCTGCCTTCAGTAGCAATTATCAACACTTTCCCAAAACCACCAACGAGTCAGGTAGCGCAATGGTTAGCACACTGGACTCGCTTTCGGGAGGACGACGGTTTAAACCCGCGTCCGGCCATCCTGATATATGTTTTCCGAGATAACCTAAATCGCTTCAGATAAATGCCGGGATGGTTCCTTTGAAAGGGCATCCAACCAAAACCACTGACTCTATGCGTTCTAATTTCCACATTGTTTACATTTGTCCTGTTAGCAGCTATGCCATTCCTCTCGGGTAGGGCAATGGGAATCAGGAAGGCATTCTAACCTTCTTATTTTCAGCTTGCTATATTCGCGTCCCCCACATTCGCCTATTGCTTACATTACATTCAACTATAAAAAAAGGCACACAAACAATATGACAAACAATATCCGGCGCTAATATTAAAAAGCCACATACTTCTCTTTCCGTTAAGCTATACTGTGTCTTTATCACTGCGAAAGAAGTGACCTACGCAACTAGAATGATTTGTGCACTGCCCTATTACTTAGCGATACTGGCCTGTATGAAGTCTGTGGTTTGCACACTGTCCTTATGCTCTACATCCTATACCTTAGCAATTCGGAAAAGCTTATTTAGAACTGTAGGGGATCCATGTTAACTTTGCTTCGGTCGCGGCTTCAAGATAACCTGATTTGGGAATCTATATGAACTCTCTTCGTCACAGTACCTCGAGAAACATACGTAATACTTCATGATACTTATAATTATAATTTGTCGTTTTAATAATAAATCACCAATACTCCACATGAAACCTTAATAGCCCCAAAAACAGATACCTCTCATTCTGAGAGAAAACCGTAATCCAGTGGCCTCGCTTCAACAGCTCCACGATACCACTGGCTGAGCCACAGGTGGTTCATCTCTGCTGTACAGAAACCTAACATTTTCCCAGCCAGAGTGACAAATATTCATTTTTAGGGTTCCGTTCCTCAATCGGTAAAAATGGAACCCTTACAGTGTCACTTTTTTGTCTGTTTGTCTGTCTCTCTGTCTGTAAGACTGTCAAAAACCCTTTTACTCAGGAACGTGTGGGTGTATCACGCTGAAATTTGTACCATACAGAAGCTTATGGTAACTTGGCGCTGTAATAAATTGAAGCTTCTAATTCAGAGCAACCAATAGATACGGCCATTTATGTCAAATATTTTAATACTCGCAAACTCACTCGTCAAAACCTATGGGTTACTTCCTATTGGCCTAGAATCAAGAAATTTGGCAAAAAGGATTTTCAAAACAAATTGCAAAACGATTTAGAAAAGATGGTGCGAAAAGTGAGAGTTGACCCTAAATAACGAAAAGTGTGAGGTCATCCACATGAGTGCTAAGAGGAATTCGTTTAACTTCGGTTACACGATAAATCAGTCTAATCTAAAAGCCGTAAATTCAACTAAATACATAGGTATTACAATTACGAACAACTTAAATTGGAAGGAACACAGAAAATGTTGGGGGGAAGGCTAATCAAAGACTGCGTTTTGTTAGCAGGACACTTAGAAAATGTAACAGATCTACTAAGGAGACTGCCTACACTACGCTTATCCGTCCTCTTTTAGAATACTGCTGCGCTGTGTGGGATCCTTACCAGATACGACTGACGGAGTACATCGAAAAAGTTCAAACAAGGGCAGCACGTTTTGTATTATCGCGACACATGGGAGAGAGTGTCACAGAAATGATGCAGGATTTGGGCTAGACATCATTAAAAGAATGGCGTTTTTCGTTGCGACGGAATTTTCTCGCGAAATTCCAATCACCAACTTTCTCCTCCGAATGCTAAAATATTTTGTTGACAGCGACCTACACAGGGAGAAACGATCACCACGATAAAATAAGGGAACTCAGAGCTCGTGCGAAAAGATATATGTGTTCGTTCTTTCCGCGCGCTATGCGAGAATGGAATAATAGTAAATTGTGAAGCTGGTTCGATGAACACTCTGTCAGGCACTTAAATGTGATTTGCAGAGTATCCATGTAGATATAGATGTAGATGTAGTGAAGTACAGTAAAAGCAAAAAATCCGAAAACTGTAAATTTTAATTATATAATACGAAGAAAGAATTATTTTTGTCATTTCTCATCTGACTCTGTCCCTTCGTCCCCTTTTTCGTTCTTTCCGCGCGCTATACGAGAATGGAATAATAGAAAATTGTGAAGCTGGTTCGATGAACACTCTGTCAGGCACTTAAATGTGATTTGCAGAGTATCCATGTAGATATAGATGTAGATGTAGTGAAGTACAGTAAAAGCAAAAAATCCAAAAACTGTAAATTTTAATTATATAATACAAAGAAAGAATTATTTTTGTCATTTCTCATCTGACTCTCTGTCTCTTCGTCCCCTTTTTCATAGGAAGGGGTCGACACATCAGGTTGAAATTTATATCATATAGTAAGGTCTACGGTCTCTTGGTGGTAGACTAAAGATTAGCTTCTAAGTCAATGTCATCAAAAGTAACAGCCATTTATGTATCATGTTTTGAACCTTTCAAACTCATTCATCAAACCTATAGGATACTCCCGTTCATCTGTTATGACGACATTTGGTAAAACTTATGGTTTCACATTACAAGTAAATGGAAAAATCTGAAAACTGCTAATTTGTGATTATATCACACTAAAAATAGTTTCTTTTGTCATTTGTTATCCGACATCAAACTTGAAATTACAACAATATGTAGTTTTCTGCATTCAGGCTGACTTGGTCACAATGTTAAAAGTTAAACATCGTACAAGGAATGAATCTTATTGTTAAATAATGTGTTTCCGAATTTATCCATCAGATATCCATGAGCGATTTTGCATGTAGATATGGCGCTTCGACTTCTATATGGAACGAGCATTTGCAGACTAGTCATTCCTTTCCTGACGTTTGATTTTTACGATTGCGACCCAGTCAGCCCGAATGGAGAATAATGATTATTATAACAATGATCGCCTGCCTCCTGCACGACTATCTGTCACGTTTATATTACTTATAGAAAGTAAAATATTCTCGAAAATCTTGGAGTCCTTGGGACCGATATCTTGCCAGTGCCAGTGTCGATAACAGGCAAAAATAGTCGCGATTCTCGATTTCTGGAATGGAAGAACGGTTATATACATAATTAATTTTATACGGAACGCACAGTGCACGATTCCCACTCGCACCTGGCCAATATTTATTTATATACGTTTATATACATCATTGTTCAACTTTGTTACGAAAAATCTCGGCAAGCTCTTGAACGATTTACTTCAGATTTTTACATGACGCTCTGATGAACATTCGGATTTACATGTAAAATTCTGAAGTAATTCATCGAGAACTTCTGAGGTTTTTGCTAACAACAAATCTTCTTTATATATAAAATGTACATTTATATACTATGTATATTAAAAATCTCTAACCTTTGTCCATCTGCATTTTTATTGGAACATCATTTAAAAATCTGAAGAAAATTGGTCAAGCACTTCTTGAGGTTTTCTGTAATAATGTTAAGCCAATAGTGTTTGTATATAGTAGCGTATAATAGATGTATATATTTTTGTATGAAACATACTTTACGAAATTTGTAGTCTAAGTCTATCAGAACGTTTATTAGAGTACTGTGTAAACACCTGAAGTAAATTAGTCAAGAACTTTCAGAGATTTTTGCTAACAACATTTTTCATTTATGTATTATATACTATATATAACAAAAATGTATAGCCTATGTGCATTCGAACATTTATTAAAGCTTTTCACATGAAAAGGAAAAACTGCTGAACTTTCACCTAATTACAGAAACGTTCTGCTTTTATAAAGTCTCATAAAAAATAACAATAAATTTGAATGGAATATCCGTAAGTCCCAATATTATTTCTGAAGCCAGTAATCAACTGATATAGCTATCTATGGACACGTAGCAATTGTTTTGAAAGCAATTGATGAAATACTGTTAACACCAGGTAGATTTCTGGATTTAACAAAAACACTCGACGTGGTATACCACAGAGCTCTCCTAAACAAGCCAGTATGCTGTGACATTAGGAGGCAACCAAATGAATGAATTCAGTCATATGCCACCAATCACAAACAAGAACTAAACCTCAGACAGGTAGAAGTATTATCACTAATGGCTTCTGAATGTTTGTCAGTACAGTGCTGAATCATCTATGAGCTACCTCAAGGATCAGTGATAGGTACAGTTTTTTCCTAAGTTTATATCAATTATCTTGGCATGTATGTAGGCTCTTATAACACTTCTGTTTGTTGATGCCACAAAATTATTATTAAAAGTAGCGAAAAAGAAGATATGCAGCATGTAGTAACCTCTCATGCAAGCCTGCATAGTAAAAGATCAACTACAAAACAGCTCATAACAAACAACAGGAAAATAGTACAACAAATCTCCACATCAGTGAAAATAACATCTTGCAATATCCTGATGTTATCTTTAATATCCATCCCCTTGTAAATAAGCAGACAATGAAGTTTGTTGGTATTTGAATACAAAAAAATTTGAATGCAGTAAAGAATCGATTATTTCCAATTTTAAGGGCCCTAAAAGAACGCGTAAATGAACATTCATTAACAATTACTTACTGAGCATATTTTAATGACCCTTGAAATATGGCATCAAATTATGGGGTACTCTCCCAGCAGTTAAGGACCCTCAGAATCCAAAAGTGCTATTTAGGTTATTACAGGGAGCAGAGCTAGACAGTCGTTAAACCATTGTTTAAAACACTGCAAGTACTGTCATTACCACACATTACATAGTGGCATTTCATACTCATTGGCTCGACTAATTACCTCACACAGAGTGTTTATATGATTAATTGTACTGAAACCTCTGTGGAATCCAGCTTGTTCTATGGGCTGTGCAGTTTCCACTACCATTTTAAAGCGATTTATCAGGACTTTAGTGAACACTTTATATATAACAGAAAGTAAGCTAATGTGGCGGTAGTTGTTCAGATCGTGAAGACTTCCCTTCTTATGTAGTAAGATTATGTTTGCTTTGTTCCAGCAGGTTGGGAGGCTCCCGTTCTGTATACACGAAGTAAAGATTTTAGCCAGATGTTTATGTTTGCTGCCCTGTAAGCTTCAGTACGTCAGTTGTCAGACCATCATCACCCCCTGCTTTGCCATTCTGCATCTCGTTTACAGCTTTTCTTATTTCTTTGGGGAGGATTTTTGGGGCTTCATCATGGTTCATGAGTTCTTTCATATAATTTACTATAGAAATTCTTCACATGCTTAAGAATTTCTTCCTTTTCCGTTATGCGCCCATTATCACCGTCAATTGCTATGATTTCATATTTACCAATCATAAGATTCTGTTAAGCTTTCTTGCAGCTCCTTTCATTCTCTAATGCTAATTTGAAGGTGTTTTCATTGTATTTTTGTATGTCGGCTTTCATATTCTTCCTGATACAGTTACATAGTTCTGAATATTCTGCCTTGTCACAAGAAGTTTTGATTTTCATCTCTCGTCTTTTTATGAGTGAAGCTTCGGTTTTCGCCCTTAACTTTCCTGGTTGTTTAGTAATTGTTGTCAGTCCACGTATTTGTTTTGCAGTTTCCATTACCTTTTCAGCTAGATTTCTTCTGTTGACTCTTCCAATCTCACTCGAAGGGCATACTGAAAATCCTTTTGCCTTTCGTTCAATTTATTCACACGTATAATTTCTTTCTTCTGTGATATGTATTCTTCGTTCTTGTTGAGTATTAATGTTTATTTTTGCTCTTACAGGTCTATGGTCACTACCAGTATTAATTTGATTTAAAACCGAAACATCTTTGATTATTTTGGTGTGATTTGAGATGATAAAGTCTACTTCATTGCGGGTCTCATGATTTGGGCTTCTCCGTGTCCATTTCCTATTAGGGTGTTTCTTAAAAAAGGAGTTCATGATGAATAATTTATTTTCTTCCGCAAATTGAACTAGCCTGTCACCCCTTTTCGTTCCTCTCATCGATTCCATGGCAGCCTACTGAGACATCACCCTGGTTTTTGATACCAACCTTGGCATTAAGTCCTTAATTACCAGTTTCAAGTGGCAGTCTCGTCCTTTGTTATGTGCATTTTTTACTTCTTTGTGAAATGCTTCTACTTGATCATCTGCATAGCTTGCTGTAGGAGTGTATACTTGGACTATTTGTAGTTTGTACCTTTTTGATATTTTAATAACAAGACTTGCTACTCTACTTGATGTTCCATCTATTATTGATACTTTGTCTTCTACATCTTTATTTATTAGGAAACCACACCCTTTGTTCTGACCTCATTCTGCCCTCTTCTTCTCCGAAGTGACACAGAAGTTTCCTTACTTCAGAGTTCCCCTTTACGACGTACTTCACTCAGACCAACTAGAGTCCATTTTATTTTCTTCGTGTCTTCTTCAATTTCGCTTAGTCTGTATTCACCCACAAGTGACCTGCAGTTATATGTGCAAATGTACAGAGATCTGGCGTTTTCCTCTTTAATGGTTTTCTGTATGTGTGATGCTAAAGCAGCCCCCTCCCGGAGATCCAATAGTTGGGGGACTTATCCGGAATCTTTTGTATTAGCGGTACTCATCATAATAATGAGTCTTAAAGGTTCGCTTCAGAACGGATTGGCGATACTATTTCGAGGCGGCCCCTAACCTGGGGTACAAACGCCCTTGGCTGGCCGCCCCTCTTGAGTACAGACCTTATCGCTAGTTTTGGTCCATCCCAGGTATATGATTTCCCCGGTACCACCCATATCTGGGAGGCTTCCCCCTATCCGCCAACTGGGGAGACGCCCGATGGGGGACTATAGTTCAATTCTTTTACCTTGGCGGATCACGCATGCCCGCCCAGATGCGGGAGATTGCTGCGTTGCCAGTTGTACACGACTCACGCGCCAAGAGAAGCAGCACCATAATATAGCATAGTTCGCAAGCTTACGTTTAGGGGGTAGCACGCAGTTCATGAAGTAAAGCCACCATTGCCTCATGAACCCTTTCGCTGCTACAGAGACGTGCTCCCCGCATTCCGCGCTGTGCGCGATTTTGTCACTGCACTGCCCGCCTGTGCTGACACATGGTGTTCCGACTGCTTTGACACTCTTGTCATTCGATTCCACAAAAACTATTTGGCCCAAAAATTAGATTTTTGCACATCTTCTTGACTGATACCTTCCCCCCATAAATGACTTAATTTTGTTTCGATGTTCAATGCAGTTATTATGCAGCATTAAATATAGTAAACCATTGCACGAAATTTTAAAGAGTTTGCAGAGGTAAAAGTCTATAGCGTATACTTTCCGTATGGTCGATTTTAGTTGCCACAATGTTGAGAATGAAATGTGGACAAGATACCTAAATTTCATATAAAGTTTACTGTATAACAATATCTCATTTAAGTACCACATAGGGGTCTTATGTAATATTGAGAAATATTCCGTCTTTCACGACTGTAACAAAAGTTTTATTTACACCAGGCATGTTTGGATTTATTTTAAAGCACTTCAATCAACCAAAAGGAAGTAGACAAAATGCATTAAACAAAGCTGTGGACTTACAAAAACATTAGGACTTGAATATATCGTCTATCAGTGAAGTGCTCTGAGCTATGTCAAATATAATTTTTGTGTGTGGCACACCTAAACAGCATTTATTTGGTAGAGCACTGATCAGCCGACACAAACGTTGAATATTGTGTTATCGCAGCACAAAACTATGATAGGTGACTTGGCAATGGAGGAGACAAAATACTGTCCACTGAAGATGCTTCAAAAGAGAGAAATGTGTCTGGTCTAAATACGTCGCTTATTACAGTTGCAGAAGAGGAATATATTTCAATACCATTAGTAAAACTGCGACTGTGGAACAAAAACAAGAAATACAACATGAGTACCATTGTGTGTGTGCCATACCTTTCATTGATTGAAGTGCTTTAAAATAAAGCCACACGCGCCCGGTGTAAATAAAACTTTTATTGCAGTCGTGAAAGACGGAGTATTTCTCAATATTACATACGACAACAATGTGGTACTTAAATTAAATGAGATATTACTATACAGTAAATTTTATGTGAAATTTAGGTAACTTGTCCACATTTCATTCTCAACATTGTGGCAACTAAAATCGACCATACGGAAAGTAAACGCTATGGACTTTTACCTCGGCAAACTCTTCAAAATTTCGTGCAATGGTTTACTATATTTAATGCTGCACAATAACTGGGTTGAACATCGAAACAAAATTAAGTCATTTATGGGGGAAGGTATCAGTCAAGAAGATGTGTGAAAATCTAATTTTTGGGCCGAATAGTTTTTGTGAAATCAAATAATAAGTGTGTCAAAGCAGTGGGAAGCAGTGATGACAAAATCGCGCACAGCGTGGAATGCGGGGAGCACGTGTCTGCAGCAGCAAAAGGGTTAAAGAAGTGACAAAGCACTAGAAATTTCAAAAAATTGTATTCAAACGAATAAAATTCGTGAAGTAAGACACTTCGATATTGTTTTTAAATGAAGAAAATTATAAGCACTGCACAAGATTTGAACTCTACACCTTTCGCTCACTGACCCAACACCTTAACCGTTACGCTACCACAATTCATCCTACAGTGTAACACCACAAGGCGTCTAACAATTCCTCACACTTCGTCGAAGTAGGATAGGAAGTAAACAATTACCGCTGTTCTTTATTGCAAAAAAGCGGTTCGTGAGATTGATACAAACACTTTTCCTTGCTATCGCCTGAATTAGGAGTCTTATTGCTTATTTGGTTTAATTAATTAATAGAATATGAAGCAATTGGTATAATAAATGCTTTTTCCAAACTTTCTATAAAAGAATATCTGCAATCAAGACACTGCTTTTGTTCTATTACTTTATTTATGACTGAACGTTTCTAAAACTGAAGACTCTCGTCCGTGCTCTGCTCTGCAGTCGAGATCTGGCAATGTCGTTCTCTGTTCAATGGCTGACTGTGTTTTATGACATCAGATGCGCAGAACGAACCTAAACTCGGCCGCCAACATATATGACGTGCACTTTAGCAACCCCGCAAAACAAGTGCAGGAAAATTCCAGGCTACACTATAGGTCTATCTACTAGCATAATCTTTATCTGGCATTCACTTTCGTTAGTTGTACCATTTCTCAACAGGGTGTAAAATTTTTCTCTGAGCAAATTAGGTTCTCGGTTCATTTCTTCGATCATAAGTGTGTTATATATCCACGTCATGAGAACCAAGGTATTTAGAACATAATACGAACTTCGGCCAACAGATCGCACACTGCGTTGGATGTTACGTGCAACTTGTAGTTGCTGTTTGCTATTTCCAACTGTTAGTTACAACTGAAGTGGTAATTAGCAAGAACGCCTGCAAGCGGTATACACCGAACGCGCGACTGTCGTGGAACGAGATATCGATTCAGTTTGCAGCAGTCGGGACTACTACGACAAAAGTCGTTCGATGTGTATTTCGGACTGTCACTCTCTCGATATATATCGCTTGAAGTGGTCTTGGAAATTACCGAAATGGCTAATGCTCGTTTCACAACAATTCCCGCAAAAGAGACTTTATTTTGACGTCATACATACTTATATACATACATACATTAATCCTTGTTCCATAGATCATAAATACAATACTTCGTAGTGATATGTAACGTGCAACTTTAAAATAAGTTTTCTTTACACCAAATAATAATTTTTTTTACAGTTACTACTTCATATCTAAGTATTCATCTGTTGAGTAGAAGGAGTTGCAATTCAGAAATTCTTACAATTTGCTTTTAAATGTTTATTGGATATCTGTCAGACTTTTAATACTATTTGGCAAATGACCAAAGATTTTTGTGGCACCATAACCCACCTCTTTCTGTGCCAAAGTGAGATTTAATCCAGAATAGTGAAGATCATCCTTTCTTCTAGTGTTGTAGCTATGCACGTCGCTGTTGTTTTTGAATTTGAATAGGTTATTAATGACAAACTTCATAAGTGAATATATGTATTGCGAAGGTACAATGAATATCCCAAGTTCCTTAAATAAATGTCTGCAAAGTGATCTTGGATGGGCTCTGGCTATTATTCTGATTACAGGCTTTTGTGCAATTAATCCTTTCTCTCTTAATGACGAATTGCCCTAAAATATGATGCCATATGAAAGCAGTGAATGAAAATGAGCATAGTAGACTAATTTACTGACAAGTTTATCACCAAAATTTACAATAACCCTAATAGCAAAAGTAGCTGAACCCAACCGTTTCAGCAGATCATCGATGTGATTCTCCCAATTCAATTTCTCATCAATGCTCACACCCAGAAATTTTGAGTACTCTGCCTTAGGAACAGACTTCTGCTCATAGTCTGTATTTTTTAATGGTGTTATGCCATTTACTATGCAGAATTCTGTAAGCTGTGTTTTCTCAAAGTTTAGTGGGAGTCCATTTGCAGAGAACCACTTAATAATTTTCTGAAAGACATTATTTGCAATTTCCTCAGCTGATTCTTGATTGTTGAGTGTGGTTACTATTACTATACTTGTATCATCAGCAAAAAAAAAAACTGGCTTTGCATCTTCATGAATATAGAGTCGCAAGTCGTTAATATATATTAAGACACCGTTCTTGATACCTCCCCAGTTAGAGGACTCTGCTGGCAGCATCTATCTGTACTGTTAATTTCAACCTTCTGCGTTCTTCCAGTTAAGTATGAATTAAACCATTTGTGCACTGTCCCACTCATACCACAATACTTAAGCTTATCTAGAAGATATCGATGACCGCATGATCTGTATTGACTTTCGTTAGCATTCGATATGTGCGTCCCACAGGATTTTATGTGCGCTTGTTGGGGACTTACAAGAACACATCAGGACTGAATTATTATAATTATTGCTGCAGTAAAATCTAACGCGGTGATGTATAGACGGTAAATGCTCTCTTAGGCGTGAGTTGTCGTCGTCAATAACTTACAAATTAAGAAAGAAACACGCTTGTTTTTTAATTTGCAATATGCCGTTTCCTTGTAACGGGGCATTGAAAATTTATCACAAACACATCATCATTATCACTAAATGTCACTGAATAAAGCATCAACGATACAAGCCTTCAATATAGAATATGATAACAAAGACCGGAGTTAAACATCGCACATTTAAGTACTAGCTAGCGTAATGATTAACGACAGTTCGCCACTTACCTTTACTGAAGGAATTTTGTTACTTTTTGAAGACAGAAAACGACGAAATCCTATTTGTGTCTTCACTTCCAAATTATTATTTTATTTTCTGTGCACAACAAAGGCACTGAAGCCTGGCCGATGAAGTCACTTACGGTGTGAGAAAGGACAGGATGTAAGGGGAGATAAAATAAATAAAGAAATGAAACTCTTTCTTTCTGGAGACAAAAGTTGTCAGTTCGCATCCCGTTACATGCAGTTTTTTTAATGTTCGCGTTGTTAACAGGTTCTGTTCTTTCTTATGAATGTAATACAAGTATGTTCTGTAGTATTGGATTTTATTTACATTCAGTCTGATTTGAGAACGAAGGATGAAATAAATTCTTAGTGATTTCCGAATATGTGATTATGCAGGAACCAAAGAGGACAGCTTCAATACCTGCAACTCAAACGAGCAACAATACAATTCATATTCTACATTCTCGCCAATATTTGGCTCTGTATCCGAATACCTGCCGCCTTTCGAGTGTGTGGTTAGGCAGGAACCTAAGGGGACAGCCTTAATTGCTGCGACTGAAACAAGCAGCAACAAAATTCATGTTTCCTTTTTCACTAATATTCGGCTCTTCGTTTACGAATATGTGGCGATTTCCAAGTAAGTTTGAACCTAAGAGTACGGTCTTAAATGCTGCGACTCAAACGGGTTGCAATAAAATTTGTATTTTTCATTCTCACAAATATTTGTCTCCTTATTTCAGAATATGTAGCGTCTTCCATGTGTTGTTAGGCAGGAAACTAAGAGGACAACTGAAACTGCTGCGAGTGAATAGAGTAGCAATAATATTCATATTCTCCCTTGTCACAAACTCGATAGCCGATCATGTTCGGATATAAAGAGCCAAATATTTGTGCAAAGGCAGAATATGAATTTTATTGCAGCTCGTTTTAGTCGCAGCATTCAAAGCTGTTGGCCTACTCTTAGGTACCTGACTACCACAGACTTGGAAACTCCTAAAATACTCATTTCATCCTTCGTCCTGAAGTCAGAGGGAATGTAAATATCACCGAATTCAGCAGAACATAATTGTATCATATTCATAAGAAAATCCCAGAATGTGTTAACAACGGTAACATGAAAAAAAGAAATGAATGTGGTGGGATGTGAACCTACTTTAGCAGTTAATCAAGTAATGTTTGTCTCTTGTCTTGGTTACCATATTCTTTCATGAAGCTTATATCGTTGATAATTGATTAATGATAATGGTAACGTATTTGTGATAAATTTTCAATGCTCCGCTACTTTGAAACGGGATGCTGCAAATTATGAGACAAGTGTGTTTCATGCTTTAGTTGTAAATTATTGACGACTGTAACTCATTCCTGAGAGAAGACTCTTATATGAAGGAATTGTTGTTGTTGTGGTTGTTATGGTCTCCAATCCAGAGACTGGTTTGATGCAACTCTAACCTGTGCAAGCTTCTTCATCTCCAACCTAACCACTGCAACCTACATCCTTCTGATCTGCTTACTACGTTCATCTACGATATTTACCCTCCACGCTGCCCTCCAATACTAAATTGGTGATCCCTTGATGCCTCAGAACATGTCCTACCAACCGATCCCTTCTTCTAGTCAAGTTGTGCTACAAACTCCTGTTCTCCCCAATTCTATTCAGTACCTCCTCATTAGTTACGAGATCTACCCATGTAATCTTCAGCATTCTTCTGTAGCATCACATTTCGAAAGCTTCTATTCTCTTCTTGTTCAAACTATTTATCGTCCATATGTCACTGCCATACATTAAAAAATGGCTCTGGACACTATGGGACTTAACATCTGAGGTCATCAGTCCCCTAGAACTTAAAACTACTTAAACCTAACTAACCTAAGGACATCACACACATCCATGCCCGAGACAGGATTCGAAACTGCGACCGTAGCGGTCGCGCGGTTCCAGACTGTAGCGCCTAGAACCGCTCGGCCGCTCCGGCCGGCACTTCCATACATCGCTACACTCCACACAAGTACTTTCAGAAAAGAATTCTTGACACTTACACCTATAATCGATGTTAACAAACTTCTCTTCTTCAGAAACGTTTTCCTTGCCATTGCAGGTCTACATTTTATATCCTCTCTACTTCGACCATCATCGGTTATTTTGCTCCCAAATAGCAAAACTCATCTGCTACTTTAAATGTGTCATTTCCTAACCTTATTCTCTCAGTATTACCTTATTTAATGTGACTACATTCCATTGTCCTCGTTTTGCTTTTGATGAAGTTCATCTTATATCCTCCTTTCAAGACACTGTCCATTCCATTCAACTGCTCATCCAAGTCCTTTGCTGTCTCTGACAGAATTACGTCATCGGCAAACCTCAAAGTTATTATTTCTTCTCCATGTATTTTAATTCCTACTCCGAATTTTTCTTTTGTTTCCTTTACTGCTTGCTCAATATATACATTGAATAACATCGGAGATGGGCAACAACCCTGTCTCACTCCCTCCCCAGCCACTGCTTTCCTTTCATGCCTGTCGACTCTTATATCTGTACAAATTGTAAATAGCCTTTCACTCCCTATATTTGACCCCTGACACATTCAGATTTCGAAAGAAAGTACTCCAATCAACACTGTCAGAAGCTTTCTCTAAGTCTACAAATGCTAGAAACGTAGATTTGCCTTTCCTTATCTATTTTCTAAGTTAAGTCGTAGAGTCAGTATTGCCTCACACGTTACAACATTTCTATGGAATCCAAACTGATCTTTCCCAGGGTCGGCTTCTACCAGTTTTTCCACTCGTCTGTAAAGAATGCGTGTTAGGAATTTGCAGCTGTGGCTTATTAAACTGATAGTTCAGTAATTTTCAGATTTGTCAACACCTGATGTCTTTGGAATGGGAATTATTATATTCTTCTTGAAGTATGGGGGTATTTCGATTGTCTCATAGATATTGCTCACCAGATGGTAGAGTTTTGTCATGGATGTTTCTCCTAAGGCTACCAGTAATTCTAATGGAATGTTGTCTACTCCCGGAGCCTTGCTTCGACTTAAGTCTTTCAGTGCTCTGTCAAACATTACACGCAATATCATATCTCGGATTTCATCTTCATCTACGTCCTCTTCCGTTTCCATAATATTCCCCTTAAATACATAGCTCTTGTATAGACCCTTTTTATACTCCTTCCATCTTTCTGGTTTCCGTTCTTTGCTTAGGACTGGTTTTCTGTCTGAGCTCTTGATATAGGTACAGGTTATTGTCTTCTTTCCAAAGGTCTCTTTAATTTTCCTGTAGGCAGTATCTGTCGTACTCATAGTGATGTGTGCCTCTACATCCTTATATTTGTCCTCCAGCCATCCTTGCTCAGCCATTTTCCACTTCCTGTCGATCTCATTTTTGAGACGTTTGTATTCCATTTTGCCTGCATCATTTACTGCATTTTTATATTTCCTCCTTTAATCAATTAAATTCAACATCTCTTCTGTTGCCCAAGGATTTCTACGAGCCCTCGTCTTTTTACCTACTTAATCCTCTGCTGCCTTCACTATTTCATCTCTCAAAGTTACCCATTCTTCTTTTTCTGTATTTCTTCCTCCGTTTTTTTCAGTCGTTTCCTAATGCTCACCTCGAAACTCTGTACAACCTCTGGTTCGATCATTTTATCCAGATTCCATCTCCTTAAATTCCTACCTTTTTGTAGTTTCTTCGGTTTTAAATTACAGTTAATAACCAATAAACAGTGCCCCTGGAAATGTCTTACAGTTTAAAACCTGGTTCCTAAATCTCTGTCTTACCATTCAGTAATCTATCTGAAACCTTCCAGTGTTTCCAGGGCTTTTCGACGTATACAGTCGTCTTTTATGATTCTTAAACCAAGCGTTAGATATGGTTAAGTTATACACTGTGCAAAATTCTACCAGGCTACTTCCTCTTTCATTCCTTACTCCCAGTCCATATTCACCTGCTACTTTTCCTTCTTTTCCTTTGCTTACTACTGAATTCCAGTCCCCCATGACTATTAAATTTTCGTCTCCCTTCACTGCTACCTGATTAATTTCTTTTATTTCATCATACATTATATCAATCTCTTCATCATCTGCGGAACTTATTGGCGTATACCTACTTCTACTACTGTGGTAGGCGTGGGCTTCGTGTCTGTCTTGGCTACAATAATGCGTTCACCATGTTGTTCTTTGTAGCTTACCCACGTTCCCATTTTCTTATTCATTATTAAACCCACTCCCACATTACCCCTATTTGATTTTGTATTTTAACGCTTTATTCACCTGACCAGAAGTCTTGTTCCTCCTGCCACCGAACTTCACTAATTCCCACTATATAAAACTTTAATCTATCAATTTCCCTTTTTAAATTTTCTAACCTACCATCCCGATTGAGAGATCTGACCTTCCACGCTCAGATCCACAGAACGCCACTTTTGTTTCTCCTGATAACGAAAAATGGCTCTGAGCACTATGGGACTCAACTGCTGAGGTCATTAGTCCCCTAGAACTTAGAACTAGTTAAACCTAACTAACCTAAGGACATCACAAACATCCATGCCCGAGGCAGGATTCGAACCTGCGACCGTAGCGGTCTTGCGGTTCCAGACTGCAGCGCCTTTAACCGCACGGTCACTTCGGCCGGCTACTCTCCTGATAACGACGTCCTCTTGAGTAGTCCCCGCCCGGAGATGAAGGCATTAACCATCGATAAATCGTTGTGTATAACATTGTATTATAGCAATAGTTATTGATGAATCGAATCATTCCAACACTTTTTTTAAGCAAAAAATCTTCGGAACGCTTGCATTAAGTCTTGTGAGAGTCCCGTATCGAACGCTAACAGTAGTCGACAGCTGATCATATCATGCGAACATCGGTGCTGCATGTGATGTCAAAATGAGTTACGTTTGCTGGATCTGTTGTGAAACTAACAGTACCCGACTGAAATCGCAGCCAGATTCCGAGAAGTTTTTATTGTGATACTGTGACTTCTCAATCGCCTTGATTGGTATCACATAAGCGATTTCTTGTCCACCCCTATCGTCTTATGACTTGAGTACGGATGCTTGTGATGTGACGCTCCTTTCGTTAATAAAAGTATACTATATTGTATCTGTGTTGTGTGATTATTCATCGTCGGCACCGCTTGTACACCGTAACACCGACAATTATTAGTTTTTCTATTCAAATTATCTATGACTCTTATTACATTTGCTTTTCGGGATTTACTGTATGTCAATCTGTCTGTAATCAGTTTCATTCGACGACACGCACAATACTGTGGCAATATTGTTTTGTCTTTTACAGCGATGACAATAGTCGACGCAAACTTCTCTGACTGTTTCACACATTGAACACTGTTTATTCTATGGTGCAGCGCTAACGAGCATGGTATTGCAGTTTCCTTTACGAGTAGGTAGAAAGCCGTGGAATTACTGGCACTGGCGGAGTGCCTTGTGCTCAGGGAGGAAGAAATATTTACAGCAGTTTAAGTAACTGAATTTGGCTGGAAGTGAACGCGAGAACTATATCCCTGACGTTAAATGGTTGCTTCACATCTTGTTGAAATGCCTCCTAGCCCGGTGAGTTCACCTTTAGCAAGTTTTCTATATAAATTACGAAATGCACACTTTGAAAACAAAACTTTTAATGTTCACTGTTACAGTAAAATTCTTGCATTCGAGAAGCAAGGCTTTGTAATTAGCTAGGAAATCAATACTACATCCCTAGAATTTACAGTCGTTGATTCTTGAGTACGATTAATCGTGCAATATCCTTCACAGTGTGCTTAGTTTCATTAGTTAATAAACAGAATACATCAGCTCTTCCCTCAGTTCGAAGTACAGCGTTACACCGACAGCTCAGTAGGACCAGCTGAGTAACTGCAGCCATTAACCTTCAAAACAAATTTTGTCTGCGAAATTCCATTCCGTTAGTATGTTTGTTCATTTGGGGCTTGTTTGAGCTGGCAAGTGCGTTTTTATGAGCGAGGTTTTATATGATTCATGGAAGAGGCATTTCACTACTCACCAATCAAAATTCGTAGAATTTTTAGATCTGACATACAGAACAAACCATCCGGTGTGGCAGCACGGAAATCATTCTCTGAAAACATGTGAAACGAATACTGTTTAGCCCCAGAGGAAGAAGTGAATATTTTTCATGAATTTTGGTATCTGGTTGCTTAATAGACCATAGTACTATTCCCTGGAACTGACATAGGGAAGGGAAGGGACAACTCAGTAATTTCTCGGTGAATGGCGAAATAGTTTTGAGACTTCACGACAAATGGTTCTCGATACAGTTGCTACTAGTCAGTATCTATTCCATCAATTATGAAAACAACGCATCGAAATTACCGTGATTGATATGTAGTATGTGATTCGGTGGGTTTGAAAATTTTTTGCATCCCAGAACTAAATTTGGCAAGAAGTACACAGTTTCTTGTAGCATAAGCGACTTGTAATAATCCAGCTAAAATTTTTCAGATTACTTTGATATCCAAACGGTAACCATATTCAACTGCATATGTAAAGTACACATTATCGTGTTTTAATATGAATATTGATTCCAGCGTCTAAAATTACATCCACATGTGACTAAACCCAGGGTACTCAACGAATTGTGAAGTAGAGCTATAAAATATTTGCAGCAAAATTTAGTTACAGTCCTATAATGTGGTACGAAACGAAAATTAAAAATCTACAACAGAAATAAGAAAGACTGTTAAAAACATCAAATGGATACGTCCCGAAGGGAAGGGATAAGTTGCTAACTTTCAAAAAAGACTTTATTGCCTTCATAACAGTTTCTTAACGTACAGAGCACATTTGGCCACTTCAATTGATTTAGTTCATCACTTTCGTACTTTCCATTTTTTAATGTTGACTGGAAAAACTAAAACAACAAAATGTGTTTTATAAACTGCATTTTTGGCTTAGTTACGTGGCCTAGGCCTGTAACCGACTAGATGAAGGTGAGAAGTCTTCTAAAACTATCCTCAAAATGGCATGTGACCCTGTGTTATACCCAATAAAGCTAAAAAAACATCCAGTATCTGGAGAGAAACTCTTTTCGACCCTGAAATTTTTTACCTCTTCCAGTGCATAAAATAGGATTTTCTTTTTCGACTGTTACATTTGGGCTAATAGATATCGTGCAAATAGCTGTGTTCTATTACTGCATTAGCTCTGCCGTGTAAATCTGAAGGTAGAATTCGCAAGCCATCACGATTCTTCTTGAGATTCCGTTGTGCTGCAGTGGTTGGGGGCGTTCCTCAGGAACTTAATGACAAATGACAGGAACGATGCTAATGACAAATGACAGGAACGATGCTGCTGGCTTGTAGGAGGGTGAGGCTACACCTATGGGTTTGGAATATTTTTAATATTTTAGAAATCTTTTCTTAAAAGAACCATACTTGACTACACTACATTGTTTCCTTTTCCTGAGAGCTACGGGTGCGGAGCTGCCACCCCGCGTTGCCCCAGGGTATGGGCGCCCTTGCGAGGAAATGACAGGTAAGATCGATGACATATTTCATCACTGTTCTGAAAAGTTTTGCTTATATCTTGTGTGCTGCATAGCACCGAAACTACCAACTCGTGAAAGAATTTACATATTTTTACATGATCGGCATGAAAATCTAAAACATCCCCAGACAAGCTGTCATTGCTAAAGTCTCAGTATTGCATTTCGCACTCAGTGGTCTTATATCTGCGGCGTAGTAGAGTCGCCCGTAACCATTTCTAGAATTTCTTGAGAATCCTGTAATAAATAAAGAGTCCGCACCCCAGGTTCCAGGAGGGGGCAAGTGCCCTGTCTTGCGCCCCCCCCCCTCTCCACCCCTGCTCACGGACGCTAAGGACGCTTCCCACCTATCTGCTGATCTGCATTAACAGTAAGAATTTTTTCTAATTGAACCGTTCGCCCGACGTTGTACTCAACATTTTCATTCTAAAATAAGTTGGAGTGGTATTAGTGTCACATCCGACGCCCTGCATCCGCTGGATTATATTGCTTCCGCCTCACATTATATTTAGGACCATTGTCGAAACGCAAGAAATTCCTTGTTGCGTCGAACTACGTTGTAACTGATGGCGTCATGGGAGACGGTTTAGACTGTTGTAACGAGCGGAGTGCGAAAGCACTTGAATAATGGTCGAAGAACAACAATTGCAAGGCCCTGCGCATAGTGCATGCCCTTATGCATCGAGGAGAAATGACTCTGTTCCTGGTAAATTACCACTGACGGGATGAGTGGAGCAGCGTTGTAATCGCTATGTGTAATTGGAAAACGTTTCTCATACTTATTGTAGCCAAAATATTCTCTATCTATCTATATTTGGATCCCGCTCCAGCTACTGCCGGGTCTGGCTGCTGACGAGTCCTCTCCATTTGGCTCGGTCCTCCCACCACTTTTCTTCCTCCACTTGCTGCCAGGTCACACCTCTCCTTTCCACAGATATTCTCACTCCCGTTTCCACCGTGTTCTTGGGCGCCCTCTAGGTCTTTTTCCATCCAACTTTAGTTCTTCCACAATTTTGGGGAGTCTCTGCCCACATTTCCTCTTAACGTGCCCGTACTATCTTAATCTCTCTTTTTCAATTTCTTCTCTTATACTTTCTAGTTTAAGGTCCTGTCTGATATCTACGTTCCTTACTCTGTCCATTCTTTTTTTTTTTCCTTATCTGCTCTGAGAAATTTCATTTCCCCTGCTTGCAGTCTGCTCCAGTCCCTTTCTGTCATTGTCCATGTTTATCCTCCGTAGATGACAATAGGGAAGTAATAAGTCTTATACATAAGGAGTTTTACTTTTTCTAAAACTTTCTTATTCCACACCAGGTATTTTATTGTTTGGTAGAAATTACCTCCCTTCTGTAACCTCCTATTAATTTCGCCAAAATATTGTATAAGTTAAATATTACAAGAGTTTTAATTTAATAGCGTAACACTTCGTCGAAACTGGAGTTTTTTTAAATATAGTTCCCATATTTCATATGTTTTTCATTACGATGTAAGTGTGTGTATTGCAGGTTTTGTGCCGGCCGAAGTGGCCGTGCGGTTAAAGGCGCTGCAGTCTGGAACCGCAAGACCGCTATGGTCGCAGGTTCGAATGCTGCCTCGGGCATGGATGTTTGTGATGTCCTTAGGTCAGTTAGGTTTAACTAGTTCTACGTTCTAGGGGACTAATGACCTCAGCAGTTGAGTCCCATAGTGCTCAGAGCCATTTGAACCATTGCAGGTTTTGTGAGACCTGTTCAGCATAAGGACGGACTTAAGTTCATCTCCAGGAATGAATTTTCCACTATCAGTTTTCATGCGGAAATTTTCCCGCAAATAATAAATTGCAGCTCTTTTTGAGATTTTACACACTTGATTAGAACTACCAGACACAGTTTTTAACTTTCCAGTGCTATGAGATGAGTAATTTGAAGAGACGGACACCAGAAGTGTGTCTCAGTGGAGTACCAACTACTCTTTTAATGGGTAGCTAGCAAAACCGTTTACTGACTTTTGGGAGGGGGAAGGGGGCAAGCAGTAAATTACCAAAACAAAATTTTGTACATGGCTGCACGTTCAGAAACCGTGAATAGTTACCATTGAAAGAAAACAGCCCTCTGTCATTATTTTTAACGAATTAACCGGGTTTTGCTGGGAGTGTCTTCCTCAGAATTTAAATCAATGAATGGTATATAACATGGTTCCAGAATTATGACTAAAAACGTATGATACACGAGTCTATGAACGGAATCATCGTGAAAGACTGGCAGTACTTATATATCATTTATAAAATAATTAATATGCCAAAAAGGGTATTAGTCACAAAGATATTTAAGATAAGGAAAAGTGTGATGGCGAGCCACTAAGGGTTGCTCGTTACTTGCGTGGTGCAGGTTGCAAAACGGACTGAGGTGCCCACGTTAACAAATGCGGCCAGGTGAACATAGCACTGCAACGAGCGCGCCATCTAGTAGCCGTAGATACAATTATGCTACTTCACATTGAAATATAGGCAGAAATGGTTACAAATAAACAGTATTTAGTACATAATGGAAAGCAATGTTTGTTTGATAGTAGCATACAATATAACATTTTGTCCACATTAAAGCTTATAACAGTAAGATAAAATATGAAAACATCATTATGAAAATGTAGATAGGAGTGAATGACAACTTGTAGAAAGCAATATTGACGTGAAATACAGCCCAGAAACATTTGATAATTAAAAAACATAGGACTACCTTAGAAGGAAAAGAACTTTTCGGTAACCTGCACAAGGATACCCGCAGTCAGATATCGAGTAATGGCTTTATACCATCGAAAAAATTTTTGTTATGTAGCTGTAGCTGTTCGTTAAGGATGAGGCTATCCTTTCGAGCAAAATGCTTGAAAATCTCTAATTCTTCTAGAATACCCAGTCTACGCCCTTTCTTTTCGGTGTGCAAAATGTTGCTATCGCCGATGGCTTAAGGTGAATGACCTGTAATTAGAAGATGGTCGGTAAAAGACTAATTTTGGGAGCTAGTGCAATTTTTTCTTAGCAAGTGTTCTTTATATCTGGTAGTGAAGGCACGTCCAGTTTGTCCTATATAGTAAGAGGAGCAAGTATCGCAGACAATTTTGTAAACACCAGAATTTTCTAAAGGGGAACGAATAGAATGTAAATTATGAATGAAGGTTTTTTCAAATTGTTATTAGTAGAAAAAAAGCAACGTTGCAATCGTATTTCTTTCGAAGAAAACCATACCTCAAATAAGTAAGTTGTTGCAAAAGGTATCAAAACCCGTGGACACTAGTGACTCACTAGCTAATACTCATGCTTCGCCAACCTCCAAAACTGAAGCAGTAACGAGGAAATTAATTTTAGTTTCAAAGCGGAATCTTAAGATAAATCAATGAATCGCTCTTGTCCTTCAGTGGTAAGTGTTGACGGAAGTTAAGTCTCAGGACCCGTCCTCACAGTTTTACTTCCATCAGTACCTCATCTCATTCTGCTGAAATTTTTTCTGACAGTAGGAGCCTGGCACAATGACAGTCGCATTACATTGAAGACATACATTAAATGAACAGAGTTTTTCAAAGATATCACAAAGATGCGCCAGCGTTAAAATAGAGTCGCTGTCTATGAATTATTAGAAACTTAACGTTTCTGTTGAACAAGGTACGAGTAAAGTTCATTCCCGTGTTTAAGACATCCAGAATACTGTAATAAATTAGGGAAATGGGCTCTGCCTCTACATCACTGCATGTCTGTTGAAAACATCTCGACTTAAGTGGCCAACATTTAATGATGTTTACCATTTCGACCACTGATTGATGAACCTCATGAAGGATAGCGCTTATACTTTCTAATGCCAGTGCTTCTCGGTGAATAAAAAAATGGGTCCAAATAGCAAGAGGAGGCTCTTTACAGATGAGAACTTGTAATCCAGCTAACAGCCAGTCGTTCTACGACCTCGTTCTACATCGACATCTATACTCTGCAAACCGTAGTGAAGTGCATGGTAGAGGGTACATCTCATTGTGCCAACTATTAGGGTTTCTTCCCGATCCATTCACGTGTGGAGCACGGGAAGAAAGATTGAATGCCTCTCTGCATGCTGTAATTATTCCAACTTCGTCCTCGCGATCCCTATGTGAGCGATACACAGGAGGTTGTAGTACCTTCGCAGAATCATCATTTAAAGCCGGTTCTTGAAACATTGTTACTAGACGTTCTTGGGATAGTTTATGTCTATCTTCAAGAGTCATTTTCTTCAGCATCTCTGTAGCACTTTCCCACGAGTCAAATAAATCTGCGACCGTTCGTGTGACCTGTATGTGTTCAGTATCCCCTGTGAGTCCTACCTGATACGGACTTCACACACTTCAGCAGTATTCTGGAATGAGTCGGACACATGATTTGTTAGCAATCTTCTTTGTTGTCTGATTCCACTTCCCCAGTATTCTACAAATAAATCGAAGTCTACCACCCACTTTAACTACTACCGAGCCTGTGTGATCATTCATTCTATTTCATATCCCTAAAATGCGTTACATCCAGGTATTTTTATGAGTTGACCGTTTCCAACTATGGCTCATTGATATTATAACCATAGGATACTACGTTTTTACGTTTTGTAAAGTGCACTATCCTTTTATTTCTGAACAGTTAACGCAAGTTGTCCAGTCATTGTACTACTCTGGAATCTCATGAAGATCTGACTGAATATGCACCCTCTTTGAGACAGAAATTTTTATAGCATCTGTAAACAGTCTGAGGTTACCACTAACATAATCCACTTGAATACCAAGGCTTCCAGCAACCTTCCCTGGCGCACCCAGAGTAACTTCTACATTTGTTGATGACTCTCCACACTAGATAATATGGTATGGTACTCAACGAATAATATGATTTGTCCTTCCTACCAAGAAGTCCTAGATACAGTCACAAATTTCACTAAATAGTCATACTTTTGACAGTAAGTGATTGTGTGTGTCAGTAGTGGAACAAGCCATTACTGGGACTAATGATTTATTAAGAGTAGCGGCTGGTTTTCCCCAGCCCTATAACATCACCCACCCCTTTCTACCACCTGAAAGTGGCGGGAAAACGCCAGTTGCGCTGTCTCCACTAATCTAAAAACCTAAATCCCCCACCCCTCTCCCCACTCCTATGTCGTCACTCACCCCACGGAAATAGTGGGAAATTTTGGTGGGAAAAGGTCAGTCTCTGTCTAACTGCTGGAGAGGAACAGATCAGGTTAGTGTACTTTTTTTATTTTTGGAGGGAGACTAAAGTAAAGATGGCTCCTAATTACATATTTGTATGCAGATTGCTACACAGCGAGTGCCTAAGTTCACAATACAGCTCAAAATTGACAATGTCACACAACTGTTGATACCCTGCTGGAAAAAAATTCACAGTTCAGTCGAAACTGTAGCAGGCAGACTCAAAATAAATGGTAATTCCACGTAGGACGCTCCCTTCACCCACAAGTCGCAATAAATCTCTCTGCATAAACTGGTGGGAAAAAGACTCAGTCTAAAACGATAGCTGAAACAACTGCCTAAACTGGCATATGCACAAAAATTATGGACTGTTAAAACTGAGAACTGCAATGGTGTTAAAAATCGGACTACACATACCTCCTATTGATAATAACACCGTGCTAAGACCATCTGCACAATGAGTAACACCAAGTCATCTGTAAATTACAGATGCACGCTGCGGGATATAAAAACAACTTTAAAAAGCTTTGTAAATTAGATGGTACTAGTGCAGTGGACATTAACCCTGATAAATAACAATACTGCGCAAAAACAAGATCTTAGAACTGCGAAACACGACGTCAATAAACAAACGATGCAAAAGCGGAATTATCGAACGCTAATATTTTACCGAAACGATGCTCAATTGTCGATAGCTATCGACCTACACATAGCTCTAGGCAAAGAGCATTTGTAATCAGTACGCCAACACCATCTAGCGCCCGATTCTGTAAGCTAAACAAAACGAAGCAGAGTACCGACGAATCGGCACTCTGACAGTATTAGCGTCAGTAGGGGGTGACGATAGATTGTTACCTTGACATTCAAAGGGTTAAATACTACTACACATGACGCTCTCAACTGTATATTTACTGCACAGCGTGGTGCGATGCAAGGTACCAGGCTGCCAGCGGAAATATATCTGTAGTTCCCTTGGCACTCTGCCAGCAACTGTGGCTTGTAGCAAGGCTGCCGCATGTGCTGCCGACCGTTGTGATGCCTTACAGCCACCAGCGGAACTATACGAGGCACTCAGTGCAGTGCTCCAAGTGGTTGCTGCGTAAGACAGCATGTGGACTCCTGTTATGAATCACAAGAGTGACATAACCAATTGTGCAGGATCTAGGCACAAATATACCCTCAACATCATGTGTACAGATGGACGAGAGCAGACAGAAGTTGTCGCCAGTTTAGAACAATAGCTTACTTTCACAACACATATATATATATATATGTGTGTGTGTGTGTGTGTGTGTGTGTGTGTGTGTGTGTGTGTGTGTGTGTGAGGTACACAGTTTGCAGACCTCTCCATTAATAGATAACGGACTCTGTTGATCGTTTTCACAGACAAAGTACTTCCTGAGATACAGCTCTCTCTAACCCCCTTTGTCAAAACTTTCAACAGCAGCCTCTAGTAATACAGTTATTTCCACAGCACTCTGCTGCTAATGCTAAAAGCTTTCTCAGCATCTGCAACAGAGAGGGAGGGGTAATACCTGTCACAACTGAATAGTTGTTTATGCACAAAATTCATGTCTAGCATATCTGATGAACTGTTATGTGTTCTGGCTTTAAAGATATCCCTGAAAACTGAGGGAAATGATTTCTGCAAACTGACACATGCCATCCTTGTGAACAATCGCAAAATACCTCCCTGCTGCCGGCCGTTGTGGCCAAGCGGTTCTAGGCGCTTCAGCCTGGAAAAGAGCTGCTGCTACTGTCGCAGGTTCGAATCCTGCCTCGGGCATGGATGTATGTGATGTCCTTAGGTTAGTTAGATTTCAGTAGTTCTAAGTCTAGGGGATTGATGACCTCAGGTAGTACCATAGTGCTCAGAGCCATTTGAACCATTTTTGAACCTCTCTGCTAACCACTCCTTCCTCAACATATCAAGCCCCTTGTCATAGTGAGTGAGTGACTGACACACGTTTTCAAATCGCTAAAGTTTTGTGAAAGTCCTGTACAGCAATATGGCATAGGCTTCATTTCCTCTAAGTAATGCCTCATCTGGTAAAAAAATCTGTTCTTACCAGTTACGCTCCACAATGGAAAACACCTGGTTACCGCTCCATCTCACAAATCATTTCTCTGGCTGTTGCTGTCGTCCGTCACGGCATACAGCCACCTTTCACTATGCGGGCACCATCAGGCAGCAGCCCTGACTCATTCCCCTAAGTTGAAATCAAAGTGTACATTGTGTAGTATAAACACTCTTTATTTAAACAAATATCTTTATGTGGGAAGCTCCCTAACCTGCGATCGCAAAGTTCACTATCACCAGACAGGTCGAGAGTCCACCACTATGGTACCCCCGCTATGTGGAAAGTTAGGATAGGAACAACTGTGTGTCAAACTATCTCCAGGAGCCCCTCTTCTGATAAGTTCACAACCTGCAGACCGTCCGTTGTCACTCACGGGGCTGCCAGGGCTGACGCCCATCATAGACATCAGGCAGGACTAAGCGCACTTACCATAACCACCTTGTCGCTGAGATACTGAGGTCGCTCCTGTATTACGCTTATAAAAAACACAATAGATTTATGAGTGGAATGTATAACTTAGCCAACATCACAGATGTGTACAAACCTCCACGCCACCACACTATAAGTTAAAAGTCCAAACTGTGCTCTCAAAGACTGGGTATCTTCTAGACACGTTCCGACTTATTTCCATGTTCCATTAACAGGCCGGTGCTGCCCATGGCATGAGCCACCAGTGCTTATACACCACACTGGCCGGTTGCCGCGAGGCTCAGCGCTGTTGCTCATTGCACCGTTAGGCTGTGTGTTACAAAAGACATTGGAATTCAGTATATTCCTACAGACAATAAAACTGCAAATTAAAATAGTCATATGTCGAATGACCACAAATCATTGTCCTACTTGAGAGGAGAAAAAGAAAACATCACTGTAGTAATAGTAATCGTGGAACATACTTCACTATCAAGGAGAAGCTCCTAATATTGCTGTGCGTGCTTTCATGAAATGGAATGGGCCTCTGTAGAATGGGTGAGTAGTTGTCGTCTCTGTCTGCTGCTGAATGGGATGCCTGAGAAACATTTATGAATTTAAATCATGTTTGATTTGCAATAAGCAAATTGAAAAAAATCATGGACATACAAGAATTCGGCGTTCCTTACATCTGCTGTGTGCCATGATAGTTACAGTTATCCATCATTTCAAGCATGGTCGTCCTAGGAAGCCAGCCAGATATTTATCATTTCAATTAGAATTAAATATTACGAGCACAGCACCAATCTTGTGACATTCGACAATGAGCGAAGTATCAGAAATACCTTCTCTTGACGACAGCGGCTGTGGAAATATCAGTTTCCCATATACATCTATATCCACCTTATGACTGGACATAATTTTCCAAGTAAAATCTTTCATACCTATTACGGCTAATGCGTTGAAAACGCAATTTTCCACGTCAGATCTATACCTCTCGTATAACTGGACATAGCCTTTTCACTTTTTAACCACATCATTTTGTTCACACCTGTCGGAACACAGGCCACAATAACTTTACATTCCATCACATATGCATTACGGACAAGCACTGCAAGTATCGTTCATACGTCTAAAGCGCCAGAAATAATTTTGGTATGTCCACACTCAGACTGGCTAGGCATCTCGATTCTCCTCAGTTCTATGTCTTCCAGCCAATCAGATTCGAGAACAGATTGGATGTATTTTCAATCAACGCTTCCAGAAGATACTGCAAGACTCTCTCAAAGAAATGTTGCAAAGCAAAGGCATACGGCACTGTGTGGTAATCGGCAGTAGTTGCTCCCATCGACAAAAGGGTTTAAAAGACATCACCGATGTGGGTTGGTGTCCACGATGCTACAACTATATTGCCTGCCCTGTTTGTATACTGTAGCAGATAGAGTTGAAACCTTGCATTGGTACATTACACATGTGTTTAAGAAATGAATCTACCACTCCTTACAGACATATACGTCAATGTATTGAAATTCCAGTTACCCACACCAAATCTATCCTCCCCTTATGGCTAGGCATACGAAATGTTTTACAGGAATAGTTGTCTGATCACATTCTACAAATATCTGGTAATACGCTTGGACACTAACCACAGTAACATTACGTTCCAACTGCATAATATTCCTGATAAGTAGAGTGATTATCACTTATGTTTATATAGCTTCCAAAAAATTGCGGTATGTCCACAATCCCACCAGCTGGGTGTCGTTTTGCATGGCATACCACAGCTTCTCTGTAGCAGAACACTTCCACCACATCGTTGTTACAATTATAAAGCCATTAAGGTTTTTTACATTAAATATAGTCTTCTGCGATACACATAGCAGTATCATAGTGTTTCCAGTACAACATTCTTTGAATCATTTACATTGAGGCAACAACCTCACAACTCTCCACAAAATTTGGAGCTACTGCAAGACTAGGGAGCTATTCAGGTATTAACCAAAGTACTGGTCATTTTTTACTCCCACGTCCTGTTTGAAAGTGAACCGACGATGATACTGTATTTCGTCTAGAGCAGAGACTATCCATATAGGTAGTACACATTTGTGTAGTGGTACTTATTTATTTAGAAGCAAACCCTGTACTTATGCACTTATCTAATGCCAGTTAACAAACAAATACAAGCTGGAACAGCGTCAGTGTTTCTTCCAGAAACAGCAGGCGTGTTACTACCTTCAATCCGAATTGTTCTGCCAGTCTCTAGATGACATACTGCTTCCTCGATGGTCACTTCTTAGTGAGTGGATCGCACCTCACTACAAACTCTGTGCAACTGAATTTCAGCCTGACATACTGTTCTGTTTTATCTCACAAACATGTCACTTCCTAGTGGTTGGGTCGCTTTCCTAAAGATTCCAGCAAATGAATCCGAAGGCAGCATATGCATTCTAATTCAGCTCACTCCAGATGCTTACTGCTAGGCATTTGAAGGCACTTATCGCAGCATCCATATGATACTTTTGTTTCACAGAGCAGTCATACAACATGAACAGATGTAGGCTCACAAGAGTGCTAGTCAGTGACTATGCAGTGTTGAGCTGTCATATCAATGTTACTGCTCACCAGTAGGTTAATCACAAATAGGTCTATGCACGTTAATGTCAGGATAGCAGCTGACAGTGACCTGAGAGTTATAGTGCAGATTGAGAATGTATAGTGAGTTACGAAGGTTTGGCTCATTCAAATAGAAAACTGAAATATTTATCGAGAGCACTTGACAGCTAAGTATGACACATCCTAGTTCGGCATTCCCGTTTTCGACAGCAGCAGTGTTAGTGTAGCAATTACTCACTGTGCTTGGTATTACTGTGTCAAAATTAACAGCTCGAGAGGCATCACAGGACACATTTCTAAAGCAACAAAGTGCTGTGAACACACATGGTCTACAGAAGTGGTATGCACTGCAATGGAGCCAGAGTAGGTGTGTGGTATTGTTTTGTTTAAGCTAGTGGGAACATTGAGATGGAAAGGTGCTGTCTGTGATTTCGATCATTAAATCATTCTAAGATCAACGAAAGTTCATTGCAAGTTGATATACTTACTCCAACAGGTGTTGCCTGCAGTAAATGTGGAATTCAAAGCATAGAAAGAATTGTTATTAGTGAAATACTGTCTGATAGTTTCCAGTCGTCAGTCAGTGCTATTTAAAGTACAGTGAAGTCATGTGTGGTACTTCCCCCACCATTAACAAATGTTCCATTAAAACTATAGTCTTCCATACCATGTATGTGCGTATAGACTCCGTCCTAGTTTCGTAATGTAATCTGCTTATGATAAAAATACATCCCATCCAGCGAAGCAATGGAATCAGATGTCTGGAACATAGTTACCAATCATCTGTCAAGGCTGTTGAAGTAAAGTGGTGCTGTGTTTGGTAGTCGCTCCCACAGGTGTACCATAAAAACTACAGACTTCCATGCCATATACTCGTATATGCACACAAAAAGTATTTTGCTTAGCAAGGAAAGAAAAAGAAATATCGAGTAACCCAGCAGCGTAAAAGAATGAGACGTGTGTAACTTAATCTCCAACGTATGTCAGGTCTATTTGAGTAGAGTGATGATATGTGTGGTACACCCTCCCACCATTAACAAATGTTCCACTAAACCTCGAGTCTTCCACGTCATATACATGCATAAAGACTCCATTCTAATCTCGAAATGTAATTTGCCTGTGAAGACAATAATACCTAGTAATCCTATCGTGCGTTGGAATCAGTTGCGTGGAACATAGGTCCTAAACGACTGTCAGGGCTATTTAAGAGCAGCGATGCTGTGTAAGGTACGCCCTTCCATATTTAACGAATGTTCCATTTGAGCTACAGTCTTCTGCACCATATGCAACCCATACTGACTTCTGTAATGTACTTCCACACTGCTAGCGTTTATTTGAGATCAAACTCGGTCGATTTCCATAGTTTTAAGTCAAAGCTTAAAGACCAGAATGTTCTTAATGAAAGAATCTTCCTGTCGCATTCCTACAGAAGCAAGAACAGACTGTGACCCAGTCACTGCCAGGAACGTAGGTTGCTGGTGAGGTGGCGACTAGATGTTTGAAATTCTGAGGAAATGAGCATAGACTGTAGGGAAAAAAACTGTAAGAACTGGTAGCTACTACAATACTCCAGACAGCTGCTCCATCAGAATAGCAATTTTAACGTCAGACTTATCCTACCTGTATTGCTTGATAACGGGCGTTTAGATTCTTTCTTGCTGCTGTTACCTAGTATTCCTACTGCCATCACATTGTCAGCCCCACGTAGGAGAATTGGTTTCTCGGCTTGACCCAGATGAGCTTGAGAAATTTATAACATCAATAGGTGCTAAAGCCGACAGACAAATTTAAAAGTGTTTGTCAGTTGAACTCATCCTTATACCAAGAAGTTGACGGCTGCTAGACATTTTAGAGTATAACAAGCAGATGTGACGAATCACAGACATGTATATATATGGAACAAGCGAACAACACGCCCCCCCCCCCCCCCGACACACACACACACACACACACACACACACACACACACACACACACGGTGTCTAAGGCAGGGAGGGAGGGACTGTTCCTCATGAGCTAGACCCTGATGTATGGATGGGACAGAGCATTAAGTAGATGTTAGAGAATAGTACTGTACCTGAATGTGGTTTTGGACATATTGGTACAGATCATTAGCTGTAGGTAGACTGTAATGCTGTACTGAATACGGTTTACATGGAGCAGTACAGAACACTAACTGGTCGGTAGACTGCAGCACTGTACCCTGATGCAGCTTCAGACAGGGTGGTCCAGCGCATTACACTACTTTCGAATGTGTGGTGGCTTTAGCAGCTATCTATACGGCTGAGAAAACATGTCTCCTACATTGGGATGACAATGCGATGGCAGTAAGAATGCTTAAGAACAATAGCAAGAAATCATCTCAAGCCCTGTGATCAAATCATTTAAGTTGGAAATGGCTGATGTTAAAAATGGCTCTTGTGATGGAGTAGCTTTCAATACTGCAGTAGCTGTCAGTTCCTACATTTCTGTTTCCTATAGCTTATGCTTAATTTCTTAGCATTTCAAACATCTTTTCATCTTCTAATTGAAATCCATCCTCCTGGCAGCGACTGTGTCACAGTCTCTTCCTACGTTTGTAGGAGTGTGTGCTAGGAAAAGTGCTAACTCAGCAGAACTGTTAAATTCCACCTCATGTAAAATATGCTACCAGAAAAGCATCTAAAGAGCCACAATCTAACCATACAGGTTGGAAATGGCTGAAGTTAAAATTGCTATTCTGATGAAGTGGGTATGTGGAGTATTGCAGTAGCTACGTTCTTGTAGCTCTTTTTCCTGTAGCTTATACTTATTGTCTTAGAATTTCAAACGTCTAGTCAGCACTTCATCGGAAATCTACCTTCCTGACAGTGACTCTGTTGCAGACTTTCCCCGCTTCTATAGAATTGTGATAGGAAGATGTCTCCATTAAAATCTGGTTTCTAAGTGTGGAAATGGGCTGCTCGAGGTTGAGTCTATCTAAGGCTAGCAATACAGACGTGCATTACAGAAAAACAGTATGATATGTATATGGTGCAGAGGACAGTAGCTTCAATGCAACATATATTAATTATGGAAGAGAGTACCTTACACAGCATCACTGTACTTAACTATCCCTGACAGTCGTTTGGAACCTATGTTACACACCTGATAGCAATGCACTGTGGAGTGTTTTTGTTTTTCATAAGCAAATTACATTTCAAAACTAGAACGGATTCTATATGCATGTATATGACATAGAGGACTCTAAATTTAGTGGAATATTTGTTAATGGTAGGAAGAAGTACTACGCCTAGCATCACTATACTTTAAATAGCACTGACTCATGTTTGGAAACTATCAGACAGTATTTCAATAACAACTTTTTTTATACTTTGAATTCCACATTTATTGCATGCAACATCTGTTGGAGAAGGTATACTATCTTGCAATGAACTTTCGTTACTGTTAGAATGATTGAGTGACCGAAATCATGAACAGCACATCTCCATCTCAATGCTTCCACTATCTTAAGCAAAACAATACCAGAGATCTACTCTCGCTCCATTGCAGCACATACCACTTCTGTAGAGCTTGAGTGTTCACAGCACTTCATTGCTTTCGAAATATGTCCTGTGATGCCTCTAGAGCTGTTTATTTTAATGCACCAAGCACAGTGAGTAATTGCTGCACTTCCCGAAAACGGGAATTCCAAGCCAGAACGTGTCGCACTCAGCCATCAGCTGTTTCGTTACATGCGTCAGTTTTCTGCACAGCTTCCCACACTCTTTCAAGACGAGCCAAATCTTTGTACTTCACTGTACATCCTGAATTTGCACTGTAACTCTGAGGTCATTGTCAGTTTATATCTTGACATTAACATGCATATACTGTTTGTGGTTAAATGATAGGTACTAGAGAACAGTAACATCGATATGACAGATAGACACTGGATAATCGCTATGTAACCAATCCTGTGAGCCCACATCCGTTCATGTAACATGACTGATCTGTGAGGCAAAAGTATCATATGGATTCTGCTATGATCATATAGAAAATTAATCCAAGGGCGCTGATGACCTAGCTGTTTAGTGACCACCAGCATAAATCACCATCATCATCATCATCGAATATCTGATAGAAAAAAATCTCTTGGAAAGACGATATATTTCTCCCAGAAACACAGGGGTCGATCAGGGTATGTAAGGATGTAAACACGCAATTTTTTACTTGATCAGCGTGTGAGATTGGGATAGAAACGTAATCGATAATACTAGTGTGATGTATCCTCCACCATGCAATGTACAGCCGCTTGCAGTGTATTTGTTTTAATGTGGGATGTTCGTAGGTTGTGCGCAAGTAGATGGGAAGACTTGTGGTAGAGTTGCTTGTTGACCTGATCGTACCTAAAGCTATTGCACGTTTATATGACTAGAAATTCCGTGCACTGTCAGCAGAAGCGTTAAGTGTCCTAAAATGCCTAGCAGTAAGCATCTGGAGTGAGTTGAAGTAGAATCCTTATGTTGGGTTAGGATTCATTTGCTGGAATCTTTAGGAAAGCGACCCAAGCACTAGGAAGTGACAAGTCGGTGAGCTAAAGCAGAAGAATATCTCAGGCTGAAATTCATATGCACAGATTTTTGAGATGGATATATTCCATGCACTAAGAAGTGACTGTCTAGGTGGCAAGTGATCGTAAATCCCGTCGGTATGTCACCTAGAGACAGGAGAGATAAGAGGTAGTAAGATGACTGCAGTCGCTGGATGAAACATTGATGTAGATTTGTTCCAGCAAGATGACTGCAGTCGCTGGAGGAAACATTGATGTTGATTTGTTCCAGCTTGTACTCATTTGTTAACTGGCCCTCAGTGTACGATAGCTGTTTAAGCGTGTAAGTACTAGGTTTTAAATAAAAAATTACCACTACACATGTGCATAAGATGGCGATATACTTTGCTCTAGATTGAATACAGTGTTATGGTTGGTTTACTATTGAACAGGGTGTGATGGTAAAAAATTAGCAAGAATGTGTTTAAATCCGTAATTACGTGTGGAGGTGTGAGAATGTTGCACCAACGTAAATGATTCAATTGACAAGGTACTGTAAACTCTTATGATTCAAGACGGGGATGCATATTTGGGAAGGTGTGGTCAGCACAGGTAAGACAGGTATTTTGCTATTGTTCACAAGGCAGGCATGTTTCGGTTTGCAGAAAGAATTTCCCCTAGCGCTCAGGAATGTCGTTGAATTTAGGATACTAAACAGTTTCTGGGGTATTCTAGGTAGGAATTTTGTTTGGAAAAAACTATTTGGCTCCACTGGCCACATACCACACACACGGGTAGAAATACGCTATAGTGCCAGAGCAATGCTGACTTGTCTGTTTTCCTCCATTTACACATGTGAGGTAAGTGCATATTTGTTTGTTTGGATCCTACAGAATGGACGTCCAACATATTACCAGACGTGTGTGGGAAGTGATGAGACTACTATTGCAGTAAAAAATTACATATACATAGACAAAAGAGGAGGACAGGTTTGATGTGCGGAATTCAGATTTCAACACATTGATGTGTATGTCTGTAAGGTGTGATAGATTCATATCCTAAACATCTGTGTAATATACCAATGTAAAGTTTCAACTGGATCTGCTATGGTGTACAAACAAGGCAGGCAATACAGCTGTAACATCAAGGACACACAGCTCGTCGTCTCATTAGCTCCCCTAAGCAGATTCTCGCATGTTCTTTGTAGCGCGATTTTTTTGTTACAGCACACCACCCTGTATCAGTGACATCTTTCCAACGCTCTTGTCTGTTGATTATCACATAATACCAGATGTTTGTTCTTTAAAACACTTCTTTGAGAGGGCCTTGGCGGATGTAGCACCTTCTGGAAGTGTTGAGTGAAAATACATGCTATCTGTTTTCGAATCTGATTGGGTGGAAGACCGAAATATCAAATAATTTCGTAGAACTGAGGATAATCGAGATACCTAGCTGGTGTGAGTGTGGACATATTATGATTTTTTTCGGACACTCTACACATATAACTGCACTGCTTGTCTGAAATGCATATGTGTTGGAGTGTAAAGTTACTGTGGTCCGTGTTCCAACATGTGCAAAGGAAATAATGTGGGTGGGAAGTGCTGATGTCTGCAAAGAAAATGATGTGAGTGGGAAGTAAAGAGATTATTTCTGCTCATAAGGGAGGTATAGATTTGATAAAGAAAATTGTGATTTCAATGTATCTATAGCTGTGATGCATATGAAAGATTTTTACATGGAAAATTATATCCAGTCTTCTGGTGGATATAGGTTTACATGGGAAATTGATATTTCCAGAGCCACAGTCGTCAGGACAAGGTATATCCGATATGTCGGTCACTGTCGAATGTCACCAAACTCGCGCCTGGATCGTAATACATAATTGTAATTATATGTTAAATATGTGGCTCGTTTCCTAACAAGACTGCTTGGTGTCTGGAGTGTGGTGGAGGTGGATGGAAACACTTATCGTGACATACAGCAGATGTAAGGAACACTAGTAGTAGGGCAAGCAGGACGTCATCCCAAAGTAGGTCACCCCAAGTGCCATTATCCAAGATGGCGGCCGTGACGCAAGTACGTGACGTCATGTGACATCAGCTGATGACGCGATTGACGTCAGCTGATGACACGAGTACCGTTATCCAAGATGGCGGCTTTTGGAGGGAAGATATCTCATTTGCGCTGCCTCTACCTAACTAAGGAAGTGCCACACCCTATGGCGGCAAGTTTGAATTCTGGAGGGAAGATAGCTCAATTGCATTACCTCTACGAACCTAAGAAAATGGCAGGAAAGAAAGGGCTACCTCCACTAACCTAAGTCATCTCTTCCTAGGAACTGGGCTAAGTTTTTATTTAAGCAATTAGAGGCAGCACCACAACCAAGTATGTACGCCAACCTCTTGGAAAATGTTCACGAATTTTGCTCTAGTTTACTCTACTAACCTAAAAAACGGCGGGAAAGAAAGGACACTCGAGCTACCTCCACTAACCTAAGTCACCTCTTCCTATGAACTGGCCGAAAGTTTGAATTTTGGCAGGGAAAGAGAGGGCACTTGGGCTACATCTACTAACCGAAGAAGATGGCGGGAAAGAGAGGGCACTTGGGCTACCTCCACTAACCTAACTCACCTCATCCTAGGAACTGGACATAAGTCTTTATTTAAACAATTATAGGCAGTACCAGCATCAAGTGTGTTCGCCAACCTCTTGCAAAAAATGGACATTAATTTTGCTCTAAGAGCTTACTCCTGCAGCTGAGGCGATTTGGTATGGTGTCGCCCTCACTAGATGATGCTCATTCAATTCGAATATAATTTTTATAAATTTTTTAAAATTTCTTTAAATTTGTATAAATTTATTTAAATTTTACTAAATTTGTTTAAATTTATTATCTACCTACAGCATTAGTGTTGTGTTACCGCCACAAGACGCTGAGATATCGGTTGTCGGTGTAATACATGCTCTCATCAGCTCTGGACATACACACTCAGATATTAACGTATTTACGTTTCTTAAGAAAATGAAAATTACAGCTCATTGTCTGGTATGTATCACTGTTGCTAGAAAAAGAACACTATCGCAGATGTATATGGAGGGTGGGCTGTAAAACAGTAATGATTCTTTCGAAAGTATCCTGATTGTTTTCTGCCCATTCCATAAACAACCCAAGCTATTTCCTTCATAGTTGTCCGTTATATTGGTATTTTATCATTCTTCATTTCCATCGTATCACTGGAAGCTAGCGATAGTACCATATATCAGGCAACAATACGATAATTACATACTCTGCAATCCAAGGTAAAGCAACATCGTAGTACTGCATATTCAAGGAACAATTCATTAAGCTTATTGCATTTTGTTCCATCACTTGCTTCAGATTCTACCTTAATATTTCTTTGTGCAGGACTCCTGTAGATTCGTGCACACATTAGCAAGGCCAAATCAGTGTGAATTCGTCAAGAGCCATGAGGACTGCAATATGGGAGAATCTTTTATAGACTATGTGCCATTTTTATACTGTTATTTTAATGATGGCGAATGGTCATTTAGAGGTGGAATTGTATTTCTGGTAAGTATGCACAGTATGGAACCAAAGTATCTCATTTTCATATTAACAGAATCTTCCGTCGGTTCTTGGTAGAACAACATTATAATAATAAATGAAAAGCACCAGTTTGCTTTTGTTCTACAATATTGTAGAACAAAAGCAAACTGGTGCTTTTCATTTATTATTATCTCATTTTCGTATAACATTTTAAATTAAGATTTGAAGGTGACACGGTGGTGTACTTGTCAGTTGGAAGTTAGTGCAGTACGATAACCAACATTCGCGGTCACCAGAAATGGGTATTGTATTATATTCTATTTTTTACTGGTGGCTGGATAATAAATTTGAGATTTTTAATTCGAAATGTTTTATGACTTTTAACTGTGAGATCATAAATGAAAGTTAATGAAATGCTTTCACGGCCAGCTGCCGAACAGACATCATCTAACATGTCTTAAATAAACTTTCTACGAAATTTGACAGTAAATTTTCTCAGTTGTGTTTTCTTCTCAGTGGGAAAATGTACCTCTTCTTTCTGCTGCGATGGTCATCATGAATACGGCTGCCACAGAAGTTGCTAATTGTTGACCTTGTTGCATAATGAAAGAAACATATACACTCCTGGAAATGGAAAAAAGAACACATTGACACCGGTGTGTCAGACCCACCATACTTGCTCCGGACACTGCGAGAGGGCTGTACAAGCAATGATCACACGCACGGCACAGCGGACACACCAGGAACCACGGTGTTGGCCGTCGAATGGCGCTAGCTGCGCAGCATTTGTGCACCGCCGCCGTCAGTGTCAGCCAGTTTGCCGTGGCATACGGAGCTCTATCGCAGTCTTCAACACTGGTAGCATGCCGTGACAGCGTGGACGTGAACTGTATGTGCAGTTGACGGACTTTGAGCGAGGGCGTATAGTGGGCATGCGGGAGGCCGGGTGGACGTACCGCCGAATTGCTCAACACGTGGGGCGTGAGGTCTCCACAGTACATCGATGTTGTCGCCAGTGGTCGGCGGAAGGTGCACGTGCCCGTCGACCTGGGACCGGACCGCAGCGACGCACGGATGCACGCCAAGACCGTAGGATCCTACGCAGTGCCGTAGGGGACCGCACCGCCACTTCCCAGCAAATTAGGGACACTGTTGCTCCTGGGGTATCAGCGAGGACGATTCGCAACCGTCTCCATGAAGCTGGGCTACGGTCCCGCACACCGTTAGGCCGTCTTCCGCTCACGCCCCAACATCATGCAGCCCGCCTCCAGTGGTGTCGCGACAGGCGTGAATGGAGGGACGAATGGAGACGTGTCGTCTTCAGCGATGAGAGTCGCTTTTGCCTTGGTGCCAATGATGGTCGTATGCGTGTTTGGCGCCGTGCAGGTGAGCGCCACAATCAGGACTGCATACGACCGAGGCACACAGGGCCAACACCCGGCATCATGGTGTGGGGAGCGATCTCCTACACTGGCCGTACACCACTGGTGATCGTCGAGGGGACACTGAATAGTGCACGGTACATCCAAACCGTCATCGAACCCATCGTTCTACCATTCCTAGACCGGCAAGGGAACTTGCTGTTCCAACAGGACAATGCACGTCCGCATGTATCCCATGCCACCCAACGTGCTCTAGAAGGTGTAAGTCAACTACCCTGGCCAGCAAGATCTCCGGATCTGTCCCCCATTGAGCATGTTTGGGACTGGATGAAGCGTCGTCTCACGCGGTCTGCACGTCCAGCACGAACGCTGGTCCAACTGAGGCGCCAGGTGGAAATGGCATGGCAAGCCGTTCCACAGGACTACATCCAGCATCTCTACGATCGTCTCCATGGGAGAATAGCAGCCTGCATTGCTGCGAAAGGTGGATATACACTGTACTAGTGCCGACATTGTGCATGCTCTGTTGCCTGTGTCTATGTGCCTGTGGTTCTGTCAGTGTGATCATGAGATGTATCTGACCCCAGGAATGTGTCAATAAAGTTTCCCCTTCCTGGGACAATGAATTCACGGTGTTCTTATTTCAATTTCCAGGAGTGTATTTCGATGCCGTGTTAGTCAAATTAATATACAGACACTGTATTTTACTTGACGTATTTGTATTAACCCAAAATTCAATATTACTAACAAAACTATTATAATAAGAGGAACGATAAAATGTTCACATTCTCTCTTCACTAAGACACACTACAGACTCTCTATATCACCCAACTTAAAAAAAAGTGACAGTCACATCTGTCTCAGATAACAGCATCTATGCTACAGCACATCACTTCCTTTTTCTTATTTTATGTATACTTCTTTGAAACATCTAGTAAGTGCCATTACACCTATCCTGTACTATGGGCAGTGAATTCGTATATGTACCACACAGTACAAAATTCCCTTTTCTTATAAATTTATACAGATTTATACATTTAACGTTTTTCTACCCAAAGGGGCAAGATGCAGTCGTCTGCTTTCATGATCCAAGGGTCAGAATCCTTTATTTTAGCCATTCGGCTGTTGCCATATTTGTCTATTATTATTTAATATACCATTTGACTAATGTGCGTCAGCTTTGTGGGAACATCGTTTTTATCAAATTCTTTATATGACATATTTTACCAAAAATTTTCTGATACTGTATTAAAATAACAAGTAAATCAAATACTTTTTATATAGAAGGAAAATATTACAAATTATGTTTCATCTCATGTAGTCCTTTTTCACATGCAGTTAAATGTTTATCTTTCTTTATCCGCATTTATGACAACTGTGTGTCTCTCCTTTAGTTAGCAACAAAAATTTTCAAGTTCTCTGTCCTTTGTTTTTCTTTTGTTGCTGAGTGGTCGGTGTGAGCTCACTCTGTTGTTTGAAGTTCCTCACAGCTATTGTTTTCCACACTATGCAAAGCATTATTCACATGCGTGATGGAGTGTGGACAGTTCGTATGTCCACTCAGGGTAGCTATTTACACCTGCCTACGGATTCTATAAGCTATGATGGTCTGCACTGCATCGTGAGGCTGAAGGACCCTTGCTGAACCAGCTACTTCTGGATGAAATCTTCGTCGACATTGTGGTGAGTTTTCAGATTTCCATTAGCACACAACTGCCCCTGTTTCATTTCTTTAACTCGGCGCTGTAGATTCGTTAAACTTTCCCCATTGCAGAGGGTGAATCATTTGTGGATTACAAACTTGAATCGTCGCACAACACTAATTTTTAACCACTAGATGCAACTCCACATATTTGAGGTTTGTTGTACAGCATACGCAGGACTCTTTCAGACGTATTTGCACATTTTAATATGTCTGAAGTCACGTAAGATTGGTTTTCAGAGATTTACAAAATATACATCAACATATTTATAAAGACATGAAACAAATAAGTCATACAAGCACAGTTATAAAAAAAATCTTATGTATATTCTAATTCGAGGTTCCCCGTAACTAATTTTTGCTGACACCTTTACTTTCAGCTCTAAGAAAATTTTCTCTTGCTTATTTCTTTCAGTGAGTGAAGAGTTTACTTCGCAAAATCCTTACATCTTCCGTAACAACCTCAAAACTGATATTATCATCAATACAATCAAGAGCAATATCACCACTACACGAGGAAAGGGAAAGTATAGGAATTTCATAAAGCAACTTCTGTTTAAGACAAAAATCACGCTGTACTTCTCAGGATGGGATAAGGAGCGTAAGTAGGCATGCAGGACTGATCCTGTTCACTCTAGTATGTGGAATGAAAAAGAGATTTCCCAAAGAATGGAGATTTATTCTCCTTCTCCTATTCTACGGGGTACATTTGGTCTGCCTTCTGCTACGAACGTGGCGGGAATGGTTGCTTAGTGGTGGTGAGCATTTCGGCCTTAATAGTAGGAACAGTTTGACACGTCCTACGGGTAGGAGGGCTGGTAGTCAAGATAGCGATCCGCTGCTGCGCGCACAGTCTCGCTGGCCAACACGCACCCCACACAGGACTGATCTCTGCTCTCCCACAGGTTGGCTTTGAACCTTCTGAAAGCGTTGCTTACTCAGCAGCCCCGCGGATAGCGTTCCTAGCTTAAGAGGAACCGAGCATGGGATCCATCCCCAGTGCTTCGGAGCTGCTTCTCTAACCTACATCACGCCACCGAGGCACAGTGGTAGTCGCAAGAAAAATATTGCAAAATTTGGAAAAAAAATAATGCTCCTTTTTACCCTTAACACCACTTTGGACTGTAAAATTCTCTCCCCCTTCCGCGGGAACCGGTTATGGGTCGTTAATTGATTTACATCGAATTTAAGAATCAAAATGTGTAACAGTTGAAATGGCTTACCAGAAGTTGGTCAACATTTTTTTCAGAAAAGGGGGCTTATCCTAATGGAGGGTGTACATCAAATGTTAAAAACATACAAGGGGCAGGGGCTACAAAGTTTCAGCATCACAGTAAATCACGTTCACAAGTACTAGTTCTAGAAGCGTCTTGCTTAACAATTTTGTTTAAAATTACTTCCCAAATGTGTGATGTCGGAGTTGGTGCAGAGGCCAGTTGTCAACCAAGCATGGCTGTGAGCATGGCAACGACAGTCATCTGGGCTGTAGCTGAGCTTTCAGGTTTCCAGAGGTATATGTCATTAAATGTTTACACAATTCAAATAAATTGTTTGTGCAGAGTTGACGTTCTATGACATGCTAGTAGTGTTCAGATCACACAAATTTTGTGCCTGTGTCGGTGTAGCCCCTTCGACAAGTTTGCTACCGATTTATACACTCATCACTGCGAGATATCATTTTGTGTCTGATGATGGCAATGCAGACCGTACTTTAAACTACACTCTTCCTTCGTATAAGCAGAAAGCAATCTAGTGACTGGGTTAGCATTGCATTTACAAGTGATATTTAATACAGACACATAAATGTAACCTGATCAGAATATAGTAGGATCTTATTCTACAATGCACTCATGTCAAATCAGCATCAGGACCCACATACAGTCAGGAGTGCAACATTCTGTTAGTGTAGACATGCTGGTCTAAACTGATCAGGCTATTGTGTGTATATTTATTCCACAGTTTGTGTCTCCACAATCACTTCCAACTAGTCAAAATGCACATTGTACTCACAGGCTGACTAATTCTTTGCCACATCGTATCATGACTACTTCTGTTGTCAAGAATGAGACAACATGGGAATCCACTCATTCAGGAATGTGGTGACATCCCTGTAATTGTAGTGGGAGCTATTCATAGTGCATAAACATTCCACAGCTACTTCAGCCAGCACTTTTGTCAGATTGCCCGCGTCCCACGAAATCTGTGGTGGTGGTTGTTAACACTCGAACTCTGGAACAAAGATGTATAATAGCATTATGACCATCGTACATTTATGTATCTATGCTATCAGAACTTCACGTTCCTGGCAAAAAGTCTCTGAATCAGAACTGAGCTGAGAGGATTCTAGAAATAGATCCTACTACATTCTGACAAGTTTATTTTTGTATTTTTATGCTATCATGTCACATTCACAGACATCGTAAACTTCAAAAATTACTCCATATATCATCAGCTATAGCAGAGTTCTAATAAGTTACCACATTCAGCATTATGTTAAAGGAAACTGTAACAAAATTCTCAAAGATACAGCAAATTTGTAACTGAATGCCCCATGTTACAGTAAAGCTGTAGCGAACTGCCTCAAGTTATAGCAAACTGATAACAAAATGTCCCATGTTACTGTAATATTGTTGAAAGTGCCTCATGTTATAGAAAAATTGTAGTACATTGCTCCAGGTTTGCAACAAAATTGTAACAAAATGCTCCATACATTGTTATGTTATAGCAAGAATATGCTCCTTACATCACTGTGTGCTTTTGCAACTACTGTCTCACTGTTTTAGTGACACTGTTCTCAAGTAACATATTAATACCAGTTATCACCTCCATGAAACAGAAATGTCACAATCTTCTCCAACTGCATTTGCTTATTACTTCTATATTACATTGAGCACTAAAGTTTCCATAGAGCTATAACACTACATATGGTATCTCTGATTGCCTCTAATTGATATGTGACAGTTGTCGTCTGTCTTCCCTTGTGCAAACTCTGTTCAATCTGATGTTACAGTTTGTTAACACCATCATCATGATATTAGAAGCATTGAGAGCTGCATGACCAAGTCTGTGCCTGAGAGGTAATCAGAAATTACACTCCAGAGAAGATATTTTATTCATATCACTTCTTACTTTACCAAACCTATTCAGGGTGTCTCAAAATACCGTGACAAGTGTTAGGAACAGGTTCCTTACACCAAAACAAGATAAAACGTTTGTATAAATATATGTCAAAAAATCCTTTTAAATTTATAAAAACTAATGTTCAACGGCTTGTCAAGTACAACCTGTGAACTTATCTATGGGCTTGGTGGTCTCACTGTATCCTAGATAATCAGTGTGATGCTAGGGAGTCTTGTTTACATTCGTCATTCATTACTCTTCAGTGTGTCCACTGCGTACATGTACTACAGGTAGCGAGTTAACTGAAGATGCTCAGTTCTAACATAGAAGGATATTCATTTTGTGAGCAGGCAGATACGATTTTTGTGTGTAGCTGTGTGAGTGGTAATGGGGTCATATGGTGTTTCTGGACCAAAGACAGCTGAGTCATCCAACCTTTGGTGCTTCGTATTGTCATGTTACTGAGACAAAATCTGTAGCATCACAAACTTTGTGCCAGGGAATAACTCGTGTTGCTCAAACACTGGACCAAGAAGTGCAAGTTTTTATGGGCTGTCGAAGAAGAGCCACTATCAGCGCAGGACAAGTGGACCTCCAAGTTCAGCATCACGGATACTTCAAGAGTAACTCACGTATCCTTATCATCAACATGTACGGGAGCTTATATCTGCTAATCACTCACCACAGAAGATCTTTTGCTGATTCTTTATAGCACAAATTGCCAATATGTTGTTTTCTCTACAGTTTCGTGCACAGACGAGGTAACGTTTGTACGAGATGGAATAATAAATTTTCACAACCAACATGCATAGGGCGCTAATTGCAATTCATACTACAGTACAGTTTAAGATTTCTGTTTGGGCCGCAGTAATTGTAGGTGACTGACACATTTTACAGGTACTGTCTACAGGGATTTTATTCAGGGCACCTGCCAAGACCTACTAGACGTGCACCTTCAAATAAGGAGAAACATATACAGGGTGTTACAAAAAGGTGCGGCCAAACTTTCAGGAAACATTCCTCACACACAAATAAAGAAAAGATGTTATGTGGACATGTGTCCGGAAACGCTTAATTTCTATGATAGAGCTCATTTTAGTTTCGTCAGTATGTACTGTACTTCCTCGATTCACCGCCGGTTGGCCCAATTGAAGGAAGGTAATGTTGACTTCAATGCTTGTGTTGACATGCGACTCATTGCCCTACAGTACTAGCATCAAGCACATCAGTACGTAGCATCAAATCTACAGGTTAGTGTTCATCACGAAAGTGGTTTTGCAGTCAGTGCAATGTTTACAAATGCGGAGTTGGCAGATGCCCATTTGATGTGTGGATTAGCACGGGACAATAGCCGTGGCGCGGTACGTTTGTATCGAGACAGATTTCCAGAACGAAGGTGTCCCGACAGGAAGACGTTCGAAATAATTGATCGGCGTCTTAGGGAGCACGGAACATTCCAGCCTATCACTCGCGACTGGGGAAGACGTAGAACGACGAGGACACCTGCAATGGACGAGGCAATTCTTCGTGCAGTTGACGACAACACTAATGTCAGCGTCAGAGAAGTTGCTGCTGTACAAGGTAACGTTGACCACGTCATTGTATGGAGAGTGCTACGGGAGAACCAGTTGTTTCCGTACCATATACAGCGTGTGCAGGCACTATCAGCAGCTGATTGGCCTCCACGGGTACACTTCTGCGAATGGTTCATCCAACAATGCGTCAATCCTCATTTCAGTGCAAATGTTCTCTTTACGGATGAGGCTTCATTCCAACGTGATCAAATTGTAAATTTTCTTGATCAACATGTGTGGGCTGACGAGAATCCGCACGCAATTGTGCAATCACGTCATCAACACAGATTTTCTGTGAACGTTTGGGCAGGCATTGTTGGTGGTGTCTTGATTGGGCCCCATGTTCTTCCACCTACGCTCAATGAAACACGTTATCATGATTTCATACGGGATACTCTACCTGTGCTGCTAGAACATGTGCCATTACAAGTATGACACAACATGTGGTTCATGCACGATGGAGCTCCTGCACATTTTAACATTTCAGTCGAAGTGTTCGTACGCTCCTCAACAACAGATTCGGTGACCGATGGATTGGTAGAGGCGGACCAATTCCATGGCCTCCACGCTCTCCTGACCTAAACCCTCTTGACTTTCATTTATGGGGGCATTTGAAAGCTCTTGTCTACGCAACCCCGGTACCAACTGTGAAGACTCTTCGTGCTCGTATTGTGGACGGCTGAGATACAATACGTCATTCTCCAGGGCTGCATCAGCGCATCAGGGATTCCATGCGATGGAGGGTGGATGCATGTATCCTTGCTAACAGAGGACATTTTGAACATTTCCTGTAACAAAGTGTTTGAACTCACGCTGGTATGTTCTGTTGCTGTGTGTTTCCATTCCATGATTAATGTGATTTGAATAGAAGTAATAAAATTACTTGTTACATGGAAAGTAAGCGTTTCCGGACACATGTCCACATAACATGTTTTCTTTCTTTGTGTGTGAGGAATGTTTCCTGAAAGTTTGGCCGTACCTTTTTGTAACACCCTGTATTTTATGCATGATGGAGTTGCAGCAGATTCTAGTCTCAGTGTCCAAGATGCACTGGATAGTATCTACCATGAGAGATGGATGGATAGGAAGAGAACGACCAGTTCCATATCCTGTACATTTCCCTGATCTCAGTACTCTGGTGAAGCAGACCATCCAGATGCAAAAACTTTGCATTGACGTGTTATGGAAGCTGGAAGCCTGCAAAACCATTCAGGCAACCAGGAAGTATTTGAAAGGGCGTGATAAACCATGATTTGACAAGTTCATGCTTGTTTAGAAGAAAGAAGAGGACATTTGAGCATTTATTCTGAATTCATGTGTTGATGAGCTTCCATCACCTAAATTGTAAACTTTCACTAATAATGTGAGAATGAAAATTTGCGGATATGTGTTTATACAGACATCAAAAACCGTTTTGCATCACCCCAGTTCCCAGAACTCCTGAAGATAGATGTTGACTGTGGATATTATACCACAGACATAGTCCCATTGACTGTTCAGACATGAAAGTAAACCTGCCCAAAGATGTAAACAACCATGCATGAGCAGCGCCTAGTAGATGGAGGGGATCCGATAGCCGATCAGTTCCAGTCATTCTACCAGGATGGACGTACACAGCTCATATTGTCTGTAGTTCATCCATGCCCAGACGATCAGTACCGCGGTCCGATCGCGTCCGCATTGTTACTTTGTGCCAGGAAGGGCTCTCAACAAGGAAAGTATCCTTACCATTGCCAACAAAGCAGTACTCAATACAACATACATAGTTGGTGCACATACGTTTTTGTGTGTGTGTGTGTGTGTGTGTGTGTGTGTGTGTACTCATGAACTTAATATCCTTCAAGCTCCATGAAGCCTTCAGGTAAGACGGCAAATAGCATCATAATTCATGTTGGCACTGATGACGTAATAAATGTGATAAAATTGGCCTCTTTTACGAGCATGACCACAAATATCGAAAATTCACAACCGGTAATCAAATAGTTCTCAAATGACACAGAAAAATTTAAATTTTAATTTCCCTTCTTAGTCTTTAATTCACATGTGTCGTACTTTTAACAGCTCACTTAAATCATTAGGAGCCTCCTATTGTATAGGAAGAGGTGGTATAATGGGCCCATCACTTGGTTTTCTTGATCTTAGTGCCACAATTTCTTTTCTACATAGATGAAGCTTGCTAAGTATAGTAATCCAATTATTGGGAAGAGACACAACATATTACTCTGGCTACAGAATGCTGAGTAAATTCCAACAGAAGTACTCAACCACTGAAAAAGAAACTCTTCACCAATGAGTGTCGTATATGTCTTCAACCAGACAATCGTCGGAGACGTGTTTGGAGGCAACCTGATCAGGCTGAACGCCTTACACACTGTCCAGCAAGTGCAGCAAGGTGGAAGTTCCCTGATGTTTTGGGGTGGCATTATGGTGGCATTATGTAGAGCCGACGTACGCTGCTGGTGGTCATGGAAGGAGCCGTAATGACTGTGCAATACGTGAATGCCATCCTCCGACCGATAGTGCAACCATATCGACAGCATATTGGCGAGGCATTCGTCTTCATGGACGACAATTCGCGCCCCCATCATGCACATCTTGTGAATGACTTCCTTCAGGATAACGACATCGCTCGACTAGAGTGGCCAGCATGTTCTCCAGACATGAACCCTATTGAACATGCCTAGGATGGATTGAAAACGGCTGTTTATGTACGACGTGACCCATCAGCCACTCTGAGGGATCTGCGCCGAATTGCCATTGAGGAGTGGGACAATCTGGAGCAACAGTGCCTTGATGAACTTGTGGACAGTATGCCACGATGAATCAATGCAAGAGGACGTGCTACTGGGTATTAGAGGTACCAATGTCTGCAGAAATTTGGACCACCACCTCTGAAGCTCTCGCTATATGGTGGTACAACATGCAATGTGTGGTTTTCATGAGAAATAAAAAGGGCGGAAATGATGTCTATGTTGATCTCTATTTCAACTATCCGTACAGGTTCCGGAACTCTCGGAATCGAGATGGTGCAAACCTTTTTTTGATGTGATTTGGTTGAACTATTTCTTGTTTTGATGAAAGTATTATTTTTTAAACATCATATATGATTATGTCTGCAACTGTCAGCTTCTGAGGTGTGGTAATTTTGAGTCTGTGACAGAAATCAGAGATTTTGTCTCTGGAATTATGTCAGCACTATGTGTAGATTTCTTGAATTATTTGCTTGATGGTTATGAGAGATCAGACTGAACTAGAGTTCTCATCTTGTTTATGACGTTAGTACAGTATCTGCAGCATACTGTTGAGTTCATTCCTCACATATTACTGCCTGCTTACTTCTATTTCTGCCAATGAGCATCCTCAAGTGAGATGCCTATTGATGACAGCTCATTTTGAGAGCCCTGTACATGAAGCTATGCAATATCATCGCATTTATATAGGAAAATTGATAAATTTCGCTGTGTGTATTCACTATACTGTGCACAACTGTTTCAGTTTTATTGTTAAATGTGAGCTGTTGTAATAACGATGCACCAGAGGTGCTTTTAAACATTTGTTTTTACAGCTACCATTTTCTAGTGATGGCACATTCTCAAGAAGCATCCATATGCAACCCAGCTATTATGAATACATAAGTCTATATATTTACATGTGAATGTATAATCTTTTGGTATATTATAATTTTTAGTTATATTGTAGTATGATAAATGTTATTTTACGAATAAATCTATTTTTGTCATATTAGTGAATAACGTATGTGAAATTTAGGATTGTCTTTTGTTTTGAATCTTGAAGAAATTAAAACTCTGCAACATTTAACAAAAAAACAGAACAATATCTTAAAGGAACAAATATATCTCAGAAATAAAAAATATATTGAGAATTTTGATAAAGTTCTCATCAGTGACAGGTAATTCAGAATTAAAGACAACCCTAAATTTTATATGAGATATAAATTGTTTTTCGCATCTACATCTACATCTACATGGTTACTCTGCAGTTCACACTTAAGTGCTTGACAGAGGGTTCATCGAACTGTTTTCATACTACTTCTCTACCATTCCACTCTCGAATGGCGTGTGGGAAAAAGGAACACCTAAATCTTTCTTTTCGAGCTCTGATTTCTCTTATTTTATTATGATGAGCATTTCTCCCAACGTAGGTGGTTTTCATCAAAGGTATAAATTTAATGGCAAACCATATCAGTTACATGTAAATCAGAAATATAACAATCATGAGAAAATATTACAAAACCGAAAGTAGACCATATTTGAAAATTAACATTCAAGGTCTTATAATGTAAGTAAAAATTAGTGTTACAACCAAATATTATACATATGCATGTACATGTATTGTTATATATGTTGATAGTAGCCGAATTGTGTCTATGTACCGCTTGTAAATCACCCGTCACCCAAAATCAGTAGCAGTAAATAAATTATAATAAATTTCATATAATTTGTAGAGGTTGCATTACAATATACATAAGAAAAACTCATTTTGAGTAGTTGAACTCACTATTATACGTGAGGTCTTTTTTCCATTCTGAAGTTCAAACCTCTTTATGCTAGATGTGTATCAGGAGGATAGTTGTCCATGGCACAAGGGCCAAATCTTCCTACATTGGTTTGAGGTGTACATAATTCATTTCAACAACAATCCAGCACATACACTCATGGTACTTCTGCTATCCAGTACGTTAATTGCATTTGCACTGCTTGAGGGGTGTAGCAGTTATATATAGATGAAAAGACTTGTGGAGTTGTTTCGACATGAGCCAGGATTCTCTTCTCTTTGAGGTGAGATGTACGTCTGTGGCAATAAATCGTTCAGCAGACTTTTGCCAATGCAGGTTCTCTAAACTTTCTCAGTAATGTTTCACGAAAAGAACGTCTTCAGGCCTCTGAATTGCTTCGAAGTCTCATCTGGCTGATGAACCGTCTGTTGATGCTGCTCCGACACCTTTAGCTGGCATTGCGTGCACCACCATCACACTGCACAACGTCTCACAAGGTAACGTTGTATGATGCATAGAGTTACAATTAGTCCATCTGTGGCTTTCCTGGTTATAACGTTCTGCTTCTCATCAGAAGGGAGGCCATGAACATCCTGTACCTAGAGCTGGCGCCAGTTTTTCGTCTAGCAATGCTGCACGCAAGTAGGTTAAAGGACACTACACATGTAACATGCTCTTTTCGTCGCCTGCTGTTGCAGCGTTTTTGAATGTTACGATATGTCTTGTAACTTACAATTAGACTATAATGCTATGGTAACGACAATGCACGTCACACCACAGTTCCCCTTGGTAAGGGTCCAAAAACAACTGTAACAGTCTCATCCCAGAGATACATTGACATTAAGGGATACAGCTATATTTTAATCCTATAAGCTCCATTCTAAATTTGTAGACATCTTTGCAATTCCCTTCTCACAATATATTCACTTGCACAAATAAAAAAATCTAGTGTGCATGTATATTTTTGTTCCAAAACGTTCATAGACAGGAATACTTTATCACACTAGCCTTTGTACATAAATATTTGGGATTCACACTCTCCATCTAGGGAGGCCATTTCGATTCTTATCAACGAAAACCACTTCTAAAAAGTTCATGAGGTTCTCCACTTAACACTGGTAATTCGTTTGAACCAACCCACACCTCATTCTGTTAAATGAACAATCATTTTGTTGCTCTTTCAGTTTTTCGGCAACAATTTTAGTTTTCTCTCATACTCAAAGTTATTAACATTATACACTGTAAATGATCTTCCCTTATTAACGCAGCGAGCCTCTGTCTCTGCACCTAAGTGTTATCGAGACAGCACACATGCGATGCTTTATTCTCTTCACATTCTAAGTAGCAGACATTGAGGTCGTGCCCTTGTAGAAAGAGGACACTCGAAACTAATATTCAATGCAATAATTGACTGGTATAATAAATTTCTTTATGTCATTGTCTGAATAACCACTGTTAAAGTTTCTTTTTCAGTGGTTGAGTACTTCTGTTGGAATTTACTTAGCATTCTGCAGCCAGAGTAATATGTTGTTTCTCTTTCCAATAATTGGATTCCTATACTTAGCAAGCTTCAACTATGTAGAAAAGAAATTGTGGCACTAAGGACAAGAAAACCAAGTAGTCGGCCCATTATACCACCTCTTCCTATACAATAGGAGGCTCCTAATGATTTTAGTGAGCTGTTAAAAGTACGACACATGTGAATTAAAGACTCTAAGAAGGGAAATTAAAATTTAAATATTTTTTCTGTATCATTTGAAAACTATTTGATAACCGGTTGTGAATTTCCGACATTTGTGGTCATGCTCGTAAAAGAGGCCAATTTTACCACATTTATTACGTCAGCAGTGCCAAATGAAATATGATACTATTTGCTGTCTTACCTAAATATGAAGGCTTCGTGGAGTTTGAAGGATATTACGTTCACGAGTACACAAAAAAAGTGTGTGTGCACCAACTATGTGTGTTGTATTGTGTACTGCTATGTTGGCAATGGTAAGGAGAGGTGGGCTACAGAGGCAAGCGGCAGCTGTCATTGTAGGGAAGGTGGACAGGAGCAGAAATCATTAGCAAACACGTAAATACTGTGGATAGAATTTTTACTTAGCTTGTAGCTTTCTCCAAGCGCTGCATTACTTTTCTGGCCGAATTCCGCTGTCTGTGGTTATTCGGTTGTCTGTTATTGTTTCGCGTTTACCAAGCGATCAGCTTATTATTGCCGGTAACTTGTGTCTGTACATACTGTACAGGCTGGCCATACGTTACTCGCCCGTTGTAGTTGTTTTTGCTAAATATTTGCCCATTTCTTTAATATCCGCCTTTGAATTTACGGCTTTCTCCATTGCTGTTGTGATTAACGTTACCTTTACATTAGGTCCGTGTGGGGTAAGGTTGCCATTCGTGTTGTGCTACAAATCCGTTGTTTCCTTGTTGGTCCGTAAACACCTGTGGCGCTATTGGTGTATTAACAGGCTTGGGTTGCACTGGTCTCTCTTCGTACATCAAATCTATTGATTCCAGTACAGACAGAAAGTATTCGGTATCGTGTTCCGGGATGGTAATGAGATGTTCCCTAATTTGGGCTGGAAGACGGATCTTTAAAATTTTCAGCACGTCTGCTTGAGATACTGGGTTCGTCCAGTATCTGGTTTTATTCAAATATTTTTCATAATATCCCCTTAAGCCTCCATACTTGCTGTTAAATGGAGCAGGGTTGGATACTTCACGTCTGACCTCTCCTGTACGGCCTCAGACCAATACTTATCCAGAAATGCTCTCTCAACCCATTCATAATAGTGGCAACGTTCCGCCATGTCCGTAGCCCATAGCAGAACATCACCCTGTGTGTATCCAACAACAAATCTAATTTTCTGGGCTTCAGTCCATGTACGAGGTAAAAAATTTCTAAATGCCCTGATAAAGACCACAGAATGTGTTCTTTTCCCTTCAGAGGTAAAAATCGGAAATTGTCGATGCCTAAGTAATCCCTCATCTGCAAGTAATGTTGACAAACATGCTGCTCTGTCAGCGCCGCGTTTTTATGTTCGCTCGTGGCGTAGCGTATGGCAACTGCGCTTGCTCGACAGGTGCAACTGCCGGCAAGTGTTGGTGAACTGTGCAACCTTCGCTATTTTCCTTCGACAGGCTTGTCCCGTAATGTGGGTAACCATTGAAGGTATCTAACTTCTCTAAGGCTGGGTTTGTTTTCTGTCCTATGTTCTTTCGGAATGTAAGTAGTCTTAGCAACGCTGCCTCGTAACCTTTCCTCCGCTTTCTTTAAACACGAATCTATTTTAGCTAGAAGTTGACTTTCTTTCTGTTTCAGAGGTTCTTCTACAGTATCTACATAAATTTTACTCTCTGGCACTACCTTTACAGCAAGGGTGCTGCCCTTATCCAGCATCCCGGCTTCAGCTTTTTCAGTTATCTCCTTTACATCTGCACATAACTTATCTCTGTTTTTCGGCAAATTCTGACTCTAAACTTAACTGGTCTGCTCCAAAACTCGAGTTGTGTATTTCTGTAGGTAGGTTTTTGCCTACCTCTTGCAGCTCGCTGACTGCGTTCCTCACATTTTTTACCGACGCATCGACTTTGGACCGCGTCTCCTGAATTGGGGAATATGCTTCACTAAGATTTTGTAAGTCACCTGCAATTTGTTCCTGTTTATAATCTACGGATGTTACTGTTGTGGGTTACCAACACAAGTACAAGGATAGCGTACCAATAGGGACAAGAAAGGAAGCATAAAGGGCGCCAACAGAAATAACTATCATCAATTTATTGCACCATTACACACGCACATCATGATATATGAGACATTATGACAAACAGTATGCATAATGAAGGCCGCACAATTTTACCAATGTAAGAAATTAAAATAATACTAGCATAAAATTAACTAAAATGTCTTGAAGGAAATGTTTATGAGAAGAATACGACGGGGCCGCAAGGGAGGAGGCAACAAAATACTTAACTCAGGTGCACCAAAACAAACAACGGACACCTGGCTGCGCCAACAACGGACACGTAAGGCACGCAACTACTCTCTCCGTTGCGGTTCCGCGCGTTCCACCCAAGTAATAGCTACCTGAAACATTTTAATACTTGGAACAGTACACCAGTGATCAGCAAATTTAAAAAACAATAACATGACATAAAAATACAATAATTTAAGAAAATCACGTCATATGAGTATGAGCTTACGGTCTTTCGGTAATTAAGACTACGAAAGGTAAAGGGGCATGTGCCACTATTAAATCTTACGTGATTACTCTACTAAATCTCTCAGTACCGAAGTTGCAATTAAGACAACAAGAATTAAATCATTTAAGTGATAATGTTACTTTAAAATAATAATAAAATTATTTGTTACAAGGAAAACCTAGATAGGCCCGATTAGTACTCCCCAGTGAAGCTGTTCACGCAAATGGTACTCCACAGCTCCGAGCACACAGCCCCATACAAAATGCAACACAACCACAGCGACACGGCGTACTACCAGAACCACCAGGCAATAAACCAAAATCGTACTAAGCCAAAACAAGGACTGACCTTTAAAATAACGAGACCTAACCCGGGTCGGACAACAGACCAAATCCCGGGATATCCATAAGAAACCTCACCCAACTTAATACCAAAACAACAATTTATGAACAATATGCAAAACACAAGACCTCTCAGACCAAAGGCTTCCGTTTAGTCGCGAAGGTGGCTCTGACCCGCCTGCTTGAGGTGCCAAGCGTCGTACGGAGTGCCGAATGAAAGACGGCATTCTTCTTTTACGGAAAGCGGAAGCACCACAAGACAAAATAAACTCCAATCTAACTGCGCAAGGCAAACTCTAAGGAGTGCCGCTCGAAAACTATGCACTTGAAGATCAAACACAAAATACCCAGGCTAACGTGCCGCTGATCGACGCACTTCCATCACCAGCGTCTAGTAGAGTACGGGGAGCAGCGTAGCCCATCGATATACATCCATGGGACGGTAGGAATCCCAGCGACGGAGAGACAGGAGGACGAAATAACATCCCGGTGCACATAGAAGGTATTTCAAACTCAGGCTCGACAAACTACAACAGGCGAGATTTTGCTCCCGTTGCGAATCAAGTTAAAAGGCACACCATTGCGCTGTCCACACTATTAACCGTAAAATCACGGTCCGGTCTTCCCATCGGGCCCCACTCGGCGTCCAGACGCAAACCACCCGCCGAGTCGAACTATCTTCTCGCCAAGACGCCTCCTCACACGCCTCCAGCTAAGCCCCGGCCAGCAATCACACTCGGAAACAACCGCCTAACGCCAAAGCGCCATCTGAGTTAACAGTTACTTTTTCCGTTGATGTGTTTATATTGCGGGACATCTCGGTAATTATTCCTTGTTTTAATTGTCTGTGAACTTCCCGGTTAAATCGTCAGACAATTCAGTGCGTATAGTTTTGTTCACCTCACTGAACTGTTGACTAATGCTATTCTTGAATTCGTTAAACGCCCGATTTTGCTGTGCAAACGGTTGTCCTTTATTTTCCTGATGTCTTGTGAATCGCTGTGTAAACCGTTGTCATTATTGCATGAGCTGTGTCAAATTGCTTTCATGAACTGTTTCCTGTCCTGCGTACGCGTACGCTACCACTTATTGAGACAAAGCAGATGAATATATAGAAATTAAAAAACTGAAGTGCTCTATTAATCAAAGGAATTTTCGCTGTCGCGCGCTTCAGTTTCACTATTTGAAAAAAACGTTTCCCGGCGACACCTGAGAAATTGTCTCATCGAGCGTTATAAAAGCGACTTCATGATTAGTTATATTACCAGTGTCATCATTTTTAATAGTATGACGTCAACCTGGTTGTTTTGGTAGCCATCGGCCAGTTCACGGTTTGGCGCGTTACTTTCAACAGTTGCCAGGCTCGGATTTCCGCCATCTTGGCATACTGCATTTTGTAATAAGTTTTCAACAATTGCCATTTCCTTTGACTCCATTGTAAACAATGTTTAACAAAATTATGAAAAAAATTTTCAAACATGAAATTTTGTTTTCATCAGTACGGTACTTTTCAATTAGACTAAATTTATGTGCGTATTCATTAAGGTACCTGATTATTCTCTGATACGGTCTTACAGAAATTGAACGAATTATTTTGCACTTTAATGTCACATACAAAGTTTCGTCTTTCCTATAGGAAGGCACTTTCCGTATAGGATATTAATTGGAAGGAAAAGAGATTATCTGCTGTGAGAGAGACGGCGCCAAGCGCGGCCAACGTAGCAGCCTCCTACCCTAACCGCTGATATCCGCATTCCCAGCGCGTCTCATTTGTAGGCAGAATTTAATTTTAATTTGCTGCTTCAAGTTTTTATTAGTCCCAATCTCACGGACACGTAACAAATGCAACAAAGGTCTCATTAGTTTCTTGTAACGATAAAAAGGATCATTTATCTAAAACATTTTTTTTATGATCTCAACAATTGAAAGGTTGTTCATATTCCGCTCGGCGCCGTCCTTTAAACGGTCGCCATTCAATAGGGGCAAGAATAGGGGGGGGGGGGGAGCATAAAATATAATATATAATGGAAACTTTTTAAGTAAAGCTGCTTGAACAATTAAAAAAAAGAATATTGAAAGAAATTGGAAAGTACTCATATCCTGTGTGAACTTTAACTGGCAGTAATATCAACAGACCCTCAATATTCAATACATATATATATATATATATATATTCAGCATTTCCATTGTACATAAAGCTTGGTATGACAATACTGGTTCCGTATCGCTCCTCCTCTGCTCACGCAAATTCTTCTTGTCTGCTTAGATCATCGAAATGATGAACAGACGGTACGACCGTCATGAATGTACGAATAAACTTTGCTTTCCTAATAACTTTTTATAGCACTTCTTTAATGTACAGTTGGAATACACATTTCTTAACAGCATTAACTCTGCGGAACTCGTCATAGTCCGCCCGCTAGCCGCGCGGGATTAGTCGAGCGGTCTGGGCGCTACAGTCATGGACTGTGCGGAGGTTCGAGTCCTCCCTCGGGCATGGGTGTGTGTCTTTAGGATAATTTAGGTTAAGTAGTGTGTAAGCTTATGGACTGATGACCTTAGGATTTCACACACTTTTATTTTCGTCCGCCCACTACCTCTTATAGAAACAAAACAGATGAATATATAGAAATTAAAAAATTGAAGTGCGTATCTCTACTTGTTTTCTATGTGACCCAATAGTATCGCTGGTACAAAATAACTTATTATATATATATATATATATATATATATATATATATATATATATATTATATGCATAAAAAGAAAAGAACGAAAGGAAAAATAATAGTAATATGATCCATTAAATTCGGTATACGGCACGTTTATCTTGAAAGCCATAAGGAATTTTTGTTGGAGTCATAGAGAAGTTCAAAAAGCTGCTCACAAAAGACGCTATTATCTCAATACATGGTACCTATGAATAGTGCACCACAGGTCATAGCAATAAGTTGACTGCTGAAACGTGAAAGGAGGTTAGTTTATGGATGGAGGAGATTGAAATCAAGTGCTGCATTGAACGTCGCGTTTGTCTCGTACTGGAATACCACAAGTTATAACAAAATCCTATGGAAATAAGGCACAGTTTTCTAACATGAATTAACGTTGCAAAAGGACCCGATGAGAGAACCATTTGCAAGCTCTGCGCCAAATTCCAACGGATAAGCAGCGTGGCTGATGGTCTGGGACTGTTAACCCTAGGCACACTGTAATTATTTCTGAAAATGTCGCCACAGTTTCTGGAATTATCCAGCAAACCGCAAGGAAATTCACACGAAGAATTGCACCAGAGACTGGTCTGAAACGTTCCAGCACTCAAAAAGTACTAAGAGCCTACACATTTTTCCATTAAAAACCAAAGCCACTATGTCATACCTGTACGATCTGTGCGACAAAGGGCTTACTTTGCGAACCAGATTCTCACAGTGACTGATAATGAAGAATTTGATGTTGGCTATATGTGGCTTACAGAAGCAGCACTCTTGCACTTAAATGGAGCCGTGGATAAGCAAAGCTGACGATCTTGACGTTTCAGAGGTCCGCATTTTGTGTAAAGCGAAACTACTGTATTCTTCTAAAGTTACTATTTAGGTTGCTGTTTGCAGGAGAGCTATTATAGGCCCTTTTTTCGTGCAAGAAACGATCATTATCCGTTATGTTGCAGTTCTGGAATAGTTTGTCGCCACAAAGCTAGCGTTGGAGGATTGACGAGGCACTGAGTGATCATGGAAGATGGGGCCATGCTATATGGCACCCAATAAGTGTTTTGCATTCTTGTCCAATACTTTAAAAATTGTCACTGCATTCATTTATTACAAAGTTACTGGCGTTGGTGTGTGTGGTTTCCACATTCGTTCAGTCTGACTCCCTTTGGCTACTTCTTATGGAGCACGTTTCAGACACCGCAATTGGAAACAACCCGACGGACGAGCTTGAATCTGCGATCTGTGTGGGATCTCAGTCCATTTCCGTTGAGACGCTGCAGGATATATCCGGAATGAAATTTTCACTCTGCAGCAGAATGTGCAGTGATATGAAAATTCTTGGCAGATTTAAACTGTGCACTGGACCGAGACTCGAAATTGACACCTTTGCCTTTTGCCAGCAAGTGTTGTACGGACTGAGCTACTAAAGCCAGACTCACTACCCGCCCTCACAGCATTACTTCCGCCGGTACATCGTCTCCCACTTTCTAAACTTCACAGAAGCTCAAGTTTCACTACAGGATGTGACGGTAAATTTCATGTTTCGTTTTAGCCATCTACAGGATGTGAAGGCAAATTTCATGTTTCGTTTTAGCCATCTCCATACTGATAGTGGTGGAAATTTCGAAAAAAATGTGATGTGATTGCGAAAACTGCTTGCAGAGGACGAGTTCAATTATATACGCTGATAACGTATCAGCTGTACAGTGTAAAGCAGCTTTTCGAACTATTTCGAAACTTCTGTACTAAATTCTTATAGCTTTAAGAGTAAACATACGTTATGTTGCCCTCATCTATCGATCTTAGTTTTAGAGATATATAATTTTGAGGTCAGGGATTCTTTCGCTAGACATCCTGTAGAATGTAAGTGACCAGAAGGTTTACAGTAACTATACACAACCAACTTACACCATTTCACCTAAGACGATGGCACTACACATACTGATACATAATGACAAGATGGTAAGAGACTATATAAATACATTATTTAACGTCATTTTGCGCATTGACTCACTGTGTTTGATGTGAATGATAGCAATAAATTTGAAACAACAATACATGTTACTAACAGAATTAGTTCTCATTTTTTTTACAAAACTGCTACAGCATCATTAGGTTTATTCCATATTTATTAGCAGCCTCCCTCGGTGAAGAACCAGCAATACTTCTTTTTCTGCTTTGCTGTGCGTTTCTTTTGGTGTTTCCCGCTGTTTATTTTCTTTTTCTAATTTTTAATGTGCCTTCAAACGGGCAGTTTTTAATAACACACTGCATGTAACAAATCGCCCACATACATCGCCATTTTATATTCTGGTACAGATAAGCATAAAACTAAATAGTAATAAATTTCCCAATACTTCACCATTGTAACACTTAGGTAGCAAACGAAATTGGCTATATATATTCAGATTTTACCTTCTTAAGACATACGCAATATATAATGCAGAATTACCTAGACGTAAAGACAATAGACCAAATTGTACACTATTAGGGGAGAAAGTTTCTCATCTGCTCTGAAAAGCATCAAATAAAGAAATAAGCATGTTGATACAGCTGTCAAAGAAGATTATAAATAATATGCTGTCAACTCAGTGCTTAGAGAGCCATGAAAACTTTGGAGATAGAGACTGCCAATGGTAGACAATAAAGTTAATTTGATACAATCAAATATCTGCCAGCAAATATCCCACATTGATTGCTATGACAGGAGGAATGCACCCTGGTCCACTTTGAATTTGACAAAGTCCATTTCGCATGTCTTAACATTCTAACAGGAGGTTATTATTGATTATGAAAAGTGACAACTGGATAGTTCTGCAACGAGAATTTGTAATGTACAAAAATGTGGATCACGATAGTGGGCTTCGTCTAGCAATATTTTTGACTTTAATTAAGCTTAAAAAAATCGCTACAGAAAACATTATATCACAGCATCTAGAAATTGGTATCCAGATTAGGAACGACATGAATAATACATTTCATTATCACAAAAGATGATGAAACCTACTTTTTCTGAATGTATGCACAAAATGAAAATTAAAAACAACTAGAACGATTCGAAAACGGTGATAAAACACAAACTTTCAATCCTCTCTCGTAGTCATTTACTTGACCAACATATATTTTTATATATACTTATTTCACCTCTTAATATTACATCACTGATGTCACTAATATGGACCATATGATTTTAAATAGAATTTCTTGATGGAAGTACGGCACTTTTCATCTTTTATGAGTGTTTTTTGAAATTCCAATTTATTGTTGTAATATTGTCTTCTGCTAGTGTACAACCATTCTGGTATCTAGTGTTCGTTGATCTACACTTGTCCCTCCTAAGATGAGTATGTAGCTCCATTACTTATTTACTACTTAAAGGTGTTGTCTACATTATGTTCCAAGAGAAATAAAACTAGTAACAGTAATGAAAGTACGTAACTAATTATAATAAAAAGTGAGTCAGAGAGCGAAAACAGATATAGAGTAGCAAAGGAAAAAACATAGTGAAGGGATCTGACACTATTACTGAAATACTTGGTATTTTTAAGGGATGACAGTTACAATGACAGTTGACTGACACTTATAGACTTGTGTGCCAAAGATGTGAGTTGCATTTATCTCACTAAAAATGTGGAAGGAAAGAAGCATGCATACAGTACCTATGCTACCAGCCATTTGAGCTGGAGAAATCCTTTGATCCAGTTTTGGACTATATGGGATCTATGCAGAACCCCTCTGAAAGCACATGAGAATTCAATAGCTGTATCGTCAAAGAAATTATTTGAAGTTAGGTATCTACTGTAATATATCTTCTTTCTATACTCCATTTGCTTGTTATTTTCTCACTGTCATATATTCTATATTTCAGTTTCTAATGATGTTTGTGACTTTTGTGGTGCTGAGTACTACTGCAGACTGCTTGTGAGTATAACCTTGAGAGCTGACAGAGGTATACGTTAGTAGCCAACATTGGTGAATTTCTGAAAGAGTTTTCTATCCACAGCTTCTGCCCTGCCCTGGCAGCCATCGCGACTTGGCTGGGTCTGTCAGAGAGCGTTGCTGGAGTCACAGTGTTGGCCTTCGGCAATGGCTCACCTGATATATTCACGTCCATTGCAGCAGCCCCATCTGGCCGTGTTGGCATGATTCTAGCAGAATTACTCGGTATGGGTGCATTCCTTTGAGTGAATATTGTTTATACTTTCACCCATCGGTTTCCAAGCGCTACAACAAGAAAAAAGCGACTTGTTATTTGGTTTAAGAATATGTGCATATTCGATAAATAATTATACGGGGATCAAATATCCAGATCCATTACATTATATAAAGTTTCCCAACAAGATTCCGGAAGGTTGTTGTTAATATAAACAGTTTTATACTGTCTTAGTCAACTACATTTCTAATGAGGAAGACAGTGTGCTGGATGTCCCATGAGACCCTCGACATAAACTGGCTAGGATACCATCGTCCATTTAGTGAAATTCAAAATTGCCCTTGCATTCATTAACGATCAAGATTTCAACTACAATCTACACTACTGGCCATTAAAATTGCTACACCAAGAAGAAATGCAGATCATAAATGGGTATTCATTGGACAAATATATTATACTAGAACTGACATGATTACATTTTCACGCAATTTGGGTGCATAGATCCTGAGAAATCAGTACCCAGAACAACCACCTCTCGCCATAATAACGGCCTTGATACGCCTGGGCATTGAGTCAAACAAAGCTTGGATGGCGTGTACAGGTACAGCTACCCATTCAGCTTCAACACGATACCACAGTTCATCAAGAGTAGTGACTGGCGTATTGTGACCAGCCAGTTGCTCGGCCACCATTGACCAGATAATTGGTGAGAGATCTGGAGAATGTGCTGGGCAGGGCAGCAGTCGAACATTTTCTGTATCCAGAAAGGCCCGTACAGGACCCGCAACATGCGGTCGTGCATTATTCTGCTGAAATGTAGGGTTTTGCAGGGATCGAGTGAAGGGTAGAGCCACGGGTCGTAACACATCTGAAATGTAACGTCCACTGTTCAAAGTGCCATCAATACGAACAAGAGGTGACCGAGACGTGTAACCAATGCCACCCCACACCATCACGCCGGGTGATACGCCAGTACGGCGATGACGAATACACGCTTCCAAAGTGCCATTCGCGCACCCAGGTTCGTCCTTGAGTACACCACCGCAGGCGCTCCTATATGCGATGCAGCGTCAAGGGTAACCGCAGCCATGGTCTCCGAGCTGATAGTCCATGCGGCTGCAAACGTCATCGAACTGTTCGTGCAGATGGTTGTTGTCTTGCAAACGTCCCCATCTGTTGACTCAGGGATTGAGACGTGGCTGCACGATCCGTTACAGCCATGTGGATAAGGTGCCTGTCATCTCGACTGCTAGTGATACGAGACCGTTGGGATCCAGCACGGCGTTCCGTATTACCCTCATGAACCCACCGATTCCATATTCTGCTAACAGTCATTGGATCTCGACCAACGCGAGCAGCAATGTCGTGATACGATAAACCGCAATCGCGATAGGCTACAATCCTACCTTTATCAAAGTCGGAAACGTGATGGTCGGCATTTCTCCTCCTTACGCGAGGCATCACAACAACGTTTCACCAGGCAAAGCCATTCAAATGCTGTTTGTGGATGAGAAATCGGTTGGAAACTTTCCTCGTGTCAGCATGTTGTAGGTGTCGCCAACGGCGCCAACCTTGTCTGAATGCTCTAAAAAGCTAATCATTTGCATATCACAGCATCTTCTTCCTGTCGGTTAAACTTTGCGTCTGTAGCACGTTATCTTCGGGTATTTCAACTTTATTGGCCAGTAGTGTATCTTATGTTTCCTCTTCATTCTGCTCATAAGTGGGTCTTTCTTCGCTCTGTATTTTTGCAAAATGAAATTGGCCTATAAGCAAAGGTGTATCTCGTGTGTTTCCACGATGTGTTACTACCTCAGTATACTTAAGGACAATATAAGTATTTAATAATTTGGGAGCGATTCAGATATGTCTCAGCTTCAACGATCATGACCCAAATCTCGTACAAAAGGGATGCAAAGTAGTTAATCCAGCCTAGGCGCAATCGCCTAGAGTCTAGACTGTGGCTAAGCTGATTCTCTGCGGTATCCATTCCTCCAGGAGTTCAAGTACAGAAAGGTAATGCAGGAGAACTGAGTAGTTCGGGAAGGTAAAGAAGGGTACTGGCGAAAGTAGAGCTGCTCTCCTCACACCCTCCACACGCTGATACGTAAATGTTTGATGGGACACACAAAAGAAAGAAAAAAAGAAGTCGTGATACCATTTGTGTCCACTGCATGGACTTTCGCAGAGGACAAGATTCTAAAATTAAAGTTTTTATATAATTAATTTCATGAGTAAGAATGTGTTACGCCTCATGAACTAAATTCGACAGAGGAGCACAAAATGTATCGCATAATCCTCGTGTGATAATGACTCACCAAATATTTTTGGGGGGTAGATTAGTCCCTCATTTGATTCCTAGAAAGGTAGTATATTTTATTAATATATGCAGTGTACATCCTTATATATTATCAACATAAATATGAACAGAAGTTTTTAAATTATCTGTTTCAGATTACATCTTCATATGATTAATTCTAGTGTATCCAACGAATTTATGGAGCAAAGTGATGCAATGGTAAGAAACTGGACTCTTAGTTGGGAGGGCGCCAGTTTGTACCAGTGTCTGGCCTTCTACATTTCCCATGCCTTCCGTAAATCTCACAAGGTGCGTGTCAGAAAGGATCTTTTCATAGGATACAGCAGGTTTACTTCTCCATTCTTCCCCAGTATGAGCTTGTGTTCTGTCTCGTAAGACCTCATCATCCATAAGATGTTAAACCCTAACATTCACCCCATCTTACTTTCTCAGAAGAGAAAGATTATTATCCATAGTGGCCTAGTTCCATAGGAGCTTGTTAACCTCGATTTCCTTCATTCCTTTCATCCAGGGAGTCACAAAATAAGGCTAGAAAATATTCGAAACAATATTTTTAAACATACACCAGTAGTGTTCAGTATAAATTGAAATTTTAAAATATGATACAGAAACAAATCAGATATACTTCAACAGAAATAAAGTGCAAAATATGCCAATGATTAATACTTCTCAGAGTAAAAAAAAAAAAAATCAAAATGTACTGAATAAGATTAACTGCATGACACTTTCTTTGCTCACAATGTTTTACATCTGACAGTGTTGAAGGATCTATTGCGTTATTTCCATGGCTGGCTTAATACAAGTCAAAATAATCGTGTTCTGAACTTTTTTGGTTGTTTTTGTATGTCGTGTAGAACTAAATTTAGTATGAGGAAGCCTCATAATTCCAATTCGTACAAAAACAGTGTTAAAGTGTTTCACAATTCCTTCATTCTCGTCAGCTGAAATACAAACCACCCTATTCATACAGGGAACTATGAACTAGTTGGCTACTTACATTTGAAGGTATTGATAGAAGAAAGTGCTAATCCTCAAATTAGTAAGGATCACACTGATCTGGTTATTTCTTTCGAATTCACTAAATGCTGGTAATGAGTAGTTACATATGTACTGCTAAAAACGAGTGTCTGCTTTAGCAGTTGTTTTGTCTTATTCATTAAACATTCATGTCTTGGAATTTAATAGAGCATAATGAAACGCAGTAGCTCAAAGCACAGTTGCCTGAGTTCTAACTTACTGCCACCGACCCATTCATTTGATCTCTTTAGCATCTGTTACTCTTACAAGGCTTTTGGTGTAAATGATCTATCTAATACCATGATTAATATTAGTTGTCCACTGGTTCTACTGTCCTAAATGTTTTCACAGTTCATTGCTGATATAATGTATGGAGAAGGATGGCATCTGTAAGTGACAAAGTATGTCTTTATGCAACCCAGCCACAACGAAAGTCTATCAGCACCATTCTGTTTCCTTATCCTTCTTCTTGTCATGGCATTCGAAAATGAGTTTGTTGGCAGAAGTTACAAGTCAAATGAGTTTCCATAACGATTCGATGAAAGGAAAAAAAATGACTAAGAAAAGTAAAGATACCAAGTATCACATTCAAAGGGCGAATGATTTTGTTTCAACGTGATTACTTCAATGAAAACTGAAACCAAGATGAAAAATTTCGATATGTGCCAGATTGTTTTCCTGTAGATGGATTCAAAAGTCATACTCTATGGTTTCTGAAGTTGTATAGTACTTCACACCATTATAATATAGGCCTACGGATTATATTTTTACTGAATAAGAACTGATGAATTTTTGCTCAAGAAATGGAGAAAAATCGTAACTTTTGGTACATACTATTTTGACACAAAAAACGTTTTTCTGTTTCATTGTTTTAATAAATTATTTAGACATTTCCAATCAATTTTAAATAATGTTTGGAAATCGTTTTTACATTTTAGAAGCAGAATAATAAAATAATTTAAGCAACTAATTTACTGTGACATCCATAACAAATTAAATGGAAAAGTTCACCCCATAATAGATAAAGTGTTAGTGAGAAAATATTTTATAATGTATGATGGTTGCCAGAAACGCTGTTATAAATCAAAAATTTGATGTTTTCTAATGAATCAAGGAATTCAAAAACATTTATGAAAAAGATATCTCATGTATTGTAGAAATATGGAAGTTTAGAAAAGTATATTTGAAGAATTCTTCAACTTATTTCCTCCTTGTTCAGATGAGCTCACTAGCTGGCAGCAGTGGAATTATGACAAGATTGGAAGAGTAGTTAAAGTGGTGCAGGAAGGTTATGTAGATGACTGACTGATTCCAGAACGAAATTTTCACTCTGCAGTGGCTTGTGCACTGATATGAAACTTCCTGGCAGATTAAAATTTTGTGCCAGACCGATACTCAAACTCGGGACCCTTGCCTTTCGTGGGCAAGTGCTCCACGAATTTTTTTTTAATCTCATTTTTTTCTACATTGTTAGTTGAATTTGTTTGGGATGGACATCCGATGACACTCATTTACGCTCTTCGTTGATCCATTCACTCAGGGTTTTTTTTTCCTTTTTTTTCTTTATGCAGAGCTAACCCTCTGACCAAACACGCTGAGCTATCATGCCGGCATCAACTGAGCTTCCCAAGCACGACTCACTACCCAACCTCACAGCTTTACTTCCGCAGTACCTCGCCTCCTACCTCCCAAACTTCACAGAAGCTCTCCTGTGTAACTTGCAGAACTAGCACTCCTAGAAGAAAGGATGTTACAGATACATGGCTTGGCCACAGCCAGGGGGATGTTTCCAAAACGAAATTTTCACTCTGCAGTGAAGTGTGTGCTGATATGAAACTTCCTGATAGATTAAAACTGTGTGCCAGACCGAGACACGAACTCGGGGCCTTTGTGCATATTGTCCAGAGTCATACACATCCTTTTAATGATCCTGCTGGCTGTCCCCTTGCCGGTACCAATGAAGTCTCCAATGGACAGAAAAAAATTACAAGACGCAAATATTTGAGTGTCAGTAGTAGCTGCTTCATTGGTGGGATAGCGTAATTTCTGAAAGAAAGAAAAATAATGCCATGAGACAATTTGACAATTAATAAGAAATTTAAAAACATAACTTGCTTGCCACTCCATCTACTGTTATGATTGTGTAGATTCAATAACTTAAGATTCCCTGTTAGGTGAATGACAAGTACCTGTGTTCTTGTGACACACAGATAATAATTATTTTATGATAATTATAGATGTGGTTTTGAGAATAATGCTAATAAGTGAGAAACACAACAGCCATATCCTATAGCTTCCTTTAAAAGACAGACTTTCCTCATAATTTTAATTTGTTAAGCTTGTGTGAGTAAGTACAAATAATTTATATGTTTATGGGGATAACTCTAGGTAGTGTATAATTTTTTTTGCTCTGAAGCGTTCACTAAAAGGTGGAAAGTAGTCATCCAAATGGGAGATAAGAATGAACAATATTTTCTGCTGTAGGTGTAGCTGAATGAAATCTGGACATTATTAGTGTACTATCAAATTTTTCTTACATTACAATCATTATAAGCTATCAGTTTCAGAAAAATATTACTTCACAGAATAGTAATATCAGATATTCAGTTTTTTTAGTTACCTTCATCTGAAATAAATGAGGACACTGAAAATAACTTGATATTTAAGGAATGATAAAAAAAATTGTATTCCAGGCACACCTTCCACATGTTAACAGCTATTCATTAATTAGATTCCCAGTCAGCTCCTATGAGATGTGTAGCTATTATTTTATAATAAATATGAATGGTCTTGTGTGGATAATACCGATAACTCAGGTACAACAGCTATTTTCTATAGCTGAGGAGACATCACCATTTTTTTTAAATGCTAACTTTCTTGTTAACCTTACTGTGTCAACTGTAGCTTGAGTAAGCTCCGATAGTTCACAGGCCTTAGGGAATAATGCTAGGTGGAAGACAATGTTGTTGCTCTGAAGCATTAATGGGCCTATAATCCTAATATTTTCACTAAAAGGCGAAAGTTGTTCTGACACTGCTGTGGTGTTTACAACAGATGTCATTCCTAATAGAAAACAGAGTGAAATAACGGTTTCTTCTATTGATGTAATGTGGCTGAATGAAACTGGAACACTACTGTTTTATCAAAATGTTTTGCGACACTAAAGATCGATTTTTTTTAAAACTGAAACAGCTATTAATACAGATGGTACCCATAACTAGTGTGGTTTTTCGATTTGCTTAAACAGATTGAGGCACTGCTAAATAAAATGAAACAGTCCTTACTACTACTGCAGGAACTGTAACACATGACAGGTAAATAAGACTTTTTCAGATAGGATTACCCCAGGGTCATAAATCAACCATCAGGGGTCATACACTAATTAACATAACAGGTTAAGGGGAGAGGGAAGGTGATAATTTACTTCTGAAAGTATGCTTGCTCCTGAATGTATTCAACCAAACAAAATGCGCCAGAACACTCATTATTCCTTTACAACCCTTTTCTCTGATGTTGAAGGCAATGTGTTTCATTCTATTACAAAAGAACTCTTAGAATCACTCACATATCTGGCAACATAATCTGCATGCCTGGACCCTCCTAAACAATCTGCAGTGGGCACTGTGTCAAAAGCTTTCTGAAACTCTAGGAATGTGAATTTGCCTGGTGCTCTTCATCCATGGGTCACAGGATATCACGCAATAAAAGGGAAAGCTGAGTTTAACACAAGTGATGGTTTCTGAATCCATTCTGATTTGTCAACAGAAGCTTTTCTGTCTCAAATATATTTATTGTATTCAACTCAGAATAGGTTCAAGAATTCTGTAGCAAACCAATGTTAAGGGTATTGGTCTGTAATTTTGTGGAAACCATTCTTAGGAGACACCTACACTTTTTTCCAGTTGGTAGGAACTTTGCATTGGGCGAGAGATTTGCGATAAAATGCAAGTGAAGTAAGGGGCCAACGCTATAGAGTATTTTCTGCAAAACGGAATAGCGATTCAATCCTGACTTGCCACCTTACTTGCTTTCAAGTCTTTCAGTTGCTTCTCTAAGCCTGGGAGGGATCCTATTACTGTGTCCTTCATACAGCAGTCTGTGCAACAGTCAAACAATAGTATGTTTGCAAGACCCTCTTGCATGAAAGATTTCTGAAACATGAAAATTTAAAAAGTCAGTTTTTCTTTTGCTCTTCTATTGCCACACCACATTGGTCAACGAATCACTGGATAGAAGCCTCTAACCTGCTTATCTATTTTCCATTTTATGAGAGGCATTCAATAAGTAATGCAACACATTTTTTTTCCTTGGCCAGTGTCGGTTGAAAAATGTGGAATTTGTTGTGGAACACAGTGGAATATTTTTGCTTCAGTCTGTATGGTTTCATGAAGTTCTGACAGGTGACAGCGCTCTATGGACCCTTCAAAATGGCGTCTGTAACAGAGCTGTGTTCGAAGCAGAGAATTGTCATTGAATTTCTTTTGGCGGAAATTCAGAACATTCATAGGTTCCTGCAGAATGTCTACAGAGACCAGTCAGTGAAGAAAAGCACAATGAGTCAGTGGGGGAGGTGACTGTCATCATCGCAGCAATGTTACACAAACCTGTCTGATCTCCTGCATCTGCCCAGCCTTGCACAACTCTGACTCCTGCAATATTCAAATCTGCGAATACTCTCATTTGAGGTGGTCAACAGATCAAAGTCAACCACTTCACTGTAGAACTGGGTGTCTCTATTGCTAGTGCTAGCACAGTCATCCGCAAGTTGGGGTTTTAAAAGTATGCGCTCATTGAGTTCCTCGCCACCTGCAGCACAAATCTTGCAACTTCCGACTTTCTACTCTTTCGTCCAATGAAGAACATGTCTCTGCAGGAAACAGTACACAGATGCTGATGCAGCAAGACATTGGCTCTGATGTCGACCAGTAGAGCAGTACCACGAGGGCACACAGTCTCTTCCAGTACAGTGGCATAAGGCCATAGCATTGAACTGGGATTATATTGAGAAATAGCGTTTTGTGGCAAGAAGAGTGTATTGGAGTCCTGAATAAAACCAACTTGCTTTCAGGGGAAAAAAATATTGCATTGCTCATTAAACGCCCCTTGTTCGTGGAACCAGAATTACCTTGGGTTCCAGCAAGGTCTTTTTCTACGGCATAACAGTGGGAGCTGTTGTATGGTACGTGCACTGATATTTGTACAGGCTTCTACTAGCTTTTGTTTTTCGTCACTTACACCTTCTTTTTTTGAACTGAGGGTGCAACAGTCTTTGCGTCCTCGTCAATTTCCGAACTTAATTATTATACCCTGGTGGGTGCTTTCTGTCCTTGATTCACTTACACTGCACATACTTCTCCAAAGTGCGATTTACAATCAGTTTAAATTTTGCTTGTAATTCCTTTCTATCCATCACATTGGAAATAAATGTTGTTCATTCATTATTTATGCGAGATGCTAACAACTAGTCTTCCTATCAGAAGTGCTCTCGTGCTCTCCTAACCTTCTTGATGGTTTTATTAACTTCATTAATCATTGTCACTATGACATGATCGCTAATCCCTGTCTCTGTGCTGACACTGTCGATGAAGTCAGGTCTGTTTGTAGTTACAAGGGTTAAAATACACTCCTGGAAATTGAAATAAGAACACCGCGAATTCATTGTCCCAGGAAGGGGAAACTTTATTGACACATTCCTGGGGTCAGATACATCACATGATCACACTGACAGAACCACAGGCACATAGACACAGGCAACAGAGCATGCACAATGTCGGCACTAGTACAGTGTATATCCACCTTTCGCAGCAATGCAGGCTGCTATTCTCCCATGGAGACGATCGTAGAGATGCTGGATGTAGTCCTGTGGAACGGCTTGCCATGCCATTTCCACCTGGCGCCTCAGTTGGACCAGCGTTCGTGCTGGACGTGCAGACCGCGTGAGACGACGCTTCATCCAGTCCCAAACATGCTCAATGGGGGACAGATCCGGAGATCTTGCTGGCCAGGGTAGTTGACTTACACCTTCTAGAGCACGTTGGATGGCACGCGATACACGCGGACGTGCATTGTCCTGTTGGAACAGCAAGTTCCCTTGCCGGTCTAGGAATGGTAGAACGATGGATTCGATGACGGTTTGGATGTACCGTGCACTATTCAGTGTCCCCTCGACGATCACCAGTGGTGTACGGCCAGTGTAGGAGATCGCTCCCCACACCATGATGCCGGGTGTTGGCCCTGTGTGCCTCGGTCGTATGCAGTCCTGATTGTGGTGCTCACCTGCACGGCGCCAAACACGCATACGACCATCATTGGCACCAAGGCAGAAGCGACTCTCATCGCTGAAGACGACACGTCTCCATTCGTCCCTCCATTCACGCCTGTCGCGACACCACTGGAGGCGGGCTGCACGATGTTGGGGCGTGAGCGGAAGACGGCCTAACGGTGTGCGGGACCGTAGCCCAGCTTCATGGAGACGGTTGCGAATGGTCCTCGCCGATACCCCAGGAGCAACAGTGTCCCTAATTTGCTGGGAAGTGGCGGTGCGGTCCCCTACGGCACTGCGTAGGATCCTACGGTCTTGGCATGCATCCGTGCGTCGCTGCGGTCCGGTCCCAGGTCGACGGGCACGTGCACCTTCCGCCGACCACTGGCGACAACATCGATGTACTGTGGAGACCTCACACCCCACGTATTGAGCAATTCGGCGGTACGTCCACCCGGCCTCCCGCATGCCCACTATACGCCCTCGCTCAGAGTCCGTCAACTGCACATACGGTTCACGTCCACGCTGTCGCGGCATGCTACCAGTGTTAAAGACTGCGATGGAGCTCCGTATGCCACGGCAAACTGGCTGACACTGACGGCGGCGGTGCACAAATGCTGCGCAGCTAGCGCCATTCGACGGCCAACACCGCGGTTCCTGGTGTGTCCGCTGTGCCGTGCGTGTGATCATTGCTTGTACAGCCCTCTCGCAGTGTCCGGAGCAAGTATGGTGGGTCTGACACACCGGTGTCAATGTGTTCTTTTTTCCATTTCCAGGAGTGTATTTGCATTCCGTCTGAGCTGTTAAACTAGCTGTTAAAGACAGTTTGTGGAAAACTTACCCAAAATTGCTTCACAAGACTACCTGCCCATACCACCTGCAAGGTGTCCATAGGTATCCCAGCCTATACTCGATAGTTAGAGCGGTGTTGCCATACTGTGAGTCACAAGTGTGTGCTGGTCATACGCCCCTCTATTAATCTTAATAGTTTCTATTTTTGTTAAAATCAGTATAATTACTTCTTGTGATGAAATATTTATTTAGGCTATGTGTCTCACTTCGTAATGGAAACAGTGTATGTGTACATGATTCAAATTTAAAAACAAATTTAAAGGTGTAGCATTCAATTCGTTATTTTCAAACAAAATCATTGTCACAAACTCGTATTAGGATAAAAAAATAATATAATTACTGAAATTTCAAGCAAATTAGCGCACTAATAAAAACGCATAATTTCTCAAACTTGGCTGTGTTCATTTTCGAATGGTAATCTTCTGACTTGTTTGTCTTGCTACATATGTAAACTAATTTACTTTCTGATCGCACAGTCACAACAGTGAGCCTAGTCCATTTCCCAAGAGGTAAATTAAGACCACACTTTGTCTCGAATTCTGCCGTTATGTACTTTAGTGAATGGTTTTGAGTAAGCCAAGTTTGGCTCAATTGGCTCTGAGCACTATGGAACTTAACATCTACGGTCGTCAGTCCTCTAGAACTTAGAACTACTTAAGCCTAACTAACCTAAGGACTTCACACAACACCCAGTCATCACGAGGCAGAGAAAATCCCTGACCCCGCCGGGAATCGAACTAAGCCAAGTTTCATCCAAATAGAATATAGGTTACATGTCATCTGAAGAACGCAGCGAATTTATCGTCTGGAAAAAATTAATGATTGACGCCAGTCATTCCGTTAAAGTACAAACTTTCAATCGTCATTCTGACGCTTGTATCTAATTCCTATATCATTTAATATGCATCTCACAGATATAGCAGACCTAGTGAAATTTATTTTCTCACTTAACTTTTTTTTTCAATTTTTCTAATGGTTTGGTAATCGCTACTATTGTCAAATTTATAGACTGGCCACCTAACAAAGTGTTTTGGTAACTCGTTTAGTTTCGTTAAAGAGCTGTGTTGTTTAAAATTTTTCCATGGCAAATCGAACGTTGGGATTTTCCCTCACAACACACGTGCTGGATAGTTCATAAACCAATGCCACAAGCTGCAGTGCAAATAGCCCGCACGGTAGCAAGTTTTTTTTTTTTTTTTCTTAGAATGGTTCTTTTCTTCAGTAACATACAATTGCATTTCTATGTATCATTGCTATTGGTTCTGTCTACCTTCCACAAGTCTTTCCTACTGACCGCCCATGTTGATGTTAACACTTCACCAACATTGCCTAGAAGATGTTTTAAATATTTACAGACAATGTTGACTATGGATTTGTTTTGCTACAGAGACTGTTTCCTTTTTCAGTCGCAAAATCTTGTTGAAATTGTTTTCGTACCTACCTACATGGCACAGGACAAATCTCTCTTTCTTCCTGCTTTTTCATTTTCAAGTTACACTTCCACTTACTAAATGAATTGCACAAATAATATCAAAGATACTCTTTTTTACTTCAGTCAAACAGATGGAAATCAGTATCTCAAGAACTGCGCGAAAACCTGCACACCGTCTCGCTACTGATGCTCCACTGGTGCTCGAACAAGGTAGTTGCAGACGCTCAATATTACCATTTTCGATTGCTAGAGAGAGACCATTACACATGACTATGCACAAATGTGGCATCAGCACATTTGCAGCCACCCTCCTAGCCCGCCTGGATAGGGCTGTAATGCTGCATGCTGTGGGTATTTCCGTGCTACTGAGCGTTTGCTTCCTTTGAATGATTCTAAACTTGTCACTGGGAAATCGGATGACCAGTAAAAATATCTGATAATTAACTTGAGATCATTTACATCTGTTACTCGTGTCCAGAAAACTCCCCATTTAATATCAGTAGACAATGTATATTTTTCAGTTCCAGTGGATACTCAGCTTCCTATTGCAGCTAATTTATCTTTTCAATATATGTTCCGAGCCTCTCTAAATATTCTTGAGCTTTGTACTTTGGGTTTCAGTCACATCTTGGTGCCAAGAATAATTTGAGTGTGACACTTTCCTGGACGACAGCAAATTCAAAAATTTTGTTATGCAGTACCGGCAATTTACTGCTAAAATTTTGACAATGAAAGTGACATTACTTTGTACATGGGGTGGTTTTGCTCTGTGTATCAGTTGGAGAGCATTCATCAGAGGACCACAAATTAGCCAGCCTAAGAAAACCACATGTTCACACCACAAGTACTTTGCTTCCTCTGTGTGGTGCACTTCTGACCTATCAACTGGAGTCCTACAATTCTCCACTCCGTAATACAGGCCCAGAAATCTTCAACAAAGCCCGTCACAGAATCAACAGAGATCCTCTTCTCAGCTCCAAGCCAAAGGACACTGATCCACTCTAGGAACAATACTGCACATTGAGAGCTCTGCTTGCATCTTACATCGTGAACCCACACATCCAATTGTGACAGATGTCCCGGACATTGCCTCTGTTCCAAATCATTTGGAGTGGAATATGATTGTAGCCACTGTCAGATAGCAGAGAACAGCAGTACTTAAATTCCTCCCAGACCGGCCATTGCTATCAAACAACAGGGCAGGAATGTGATGTGCTGCCCCTGTTGTTCAGCACTGTAGTAATGACACTTAGTCTCTTCTCTCACCAGTATCTGAACGTTTGTCTACAGCATGAGCATTTTAGTGCTGCAGAGCAGTGACACTGGGCTGGGATATGGGCTGGGGATCATGAACCTTTCCTTATGCAGTAGCCATTCAGTGCTTTACAGCTAACCAGAGGTCACCACACTGATTGACGATGACGATACTGAGTGATGTATTCACTTTGCTCGCCATCAACCTAGTAATAATGGAGTCCAATGATTGCAAATAAACTGCAGTAAAAATTTTCTTCTATCACGAATTGTCTTCTCCTGCTGCACCTGCATCCATCTTCGGTAGGCAATCGCAACCCACACTCACTCATTTTTGTCATCATGTTATGAAACCTTATAAGGTAAATTTGTTCTCTATTATCTGAATGATTTTCATTTATTTATACACTAGCCTTTTCCCCATGGCTTTGTCTGTGCATACATTTGAGACATATATTGAACACACCTCCCTCTCCCCTCTTCCCCCCTCTGTCTGTCACCTCATTTTCCCACCTTTGTCTTATCTCCTCTTCTCCACTCTGTCTGTCTTTTCATTTCCTCGTCCCCCTCTCTTTATCCATTTGCATCCCCCCCCCCCTTCTTTGTGACCACATCTTCCTTCCCCCTCTCTGATCCCTCTCTTTCCATCTCCACCTCCCCCTCTTACTTTTCCAACTACCCACTGCCCTACACATCTTCCACCTATCTCATGCATCTTGCCCTCCCCCCTCTCTCTTTCTATTTTCTTCTCTCCATTGCTCTTCCATCTCCTCCTTTATCCATCTCAAGCTGTCTACAGCCATGCTCATTGGCACATTTAGCCCCTGGAATACAATTCAATAAAGCAGGCTAACACTGCTCCCACAACACATCTGTCATTGCAGGGCAGGCTACATATCAGGGGCTTGAAAATCATTTATTTGTTCCTCATGTATAGGCCATTGTGCAAAGCAGGTCGATTAAGCTGGCATGTACTACTCCCACACAACACGCCTGTCATGCAGGGCGGCTTCATGTCAGAGTCCAGAGAACTGTTTCTTGTCCCTGACATGTAGGTGCCCAGCAAGGCAGGTTGATTTGACAGGCTGATACCCTTCCCAGATAACATGCCTGTCATACAGGGCAACCTATATGCCAGGGCCAGGGAAACAGCACACTTTTTCCTGTATCTCTGCTCCAGTTTCAGCTAGGAAGTTAAAAACCCCACATTGTTGATACTCTTGTAGCATGCTTTTTCTGCGCCAAATTTGGTTGAAATCAATCTAGGGGTTGGGAGGAGAACTAAGTCATACACACATACAGACATCCACTGTGCTTTATATATATAAACAGATATGTAAGTGCACAATGCTTTTAATATATTGTTAGGTATTTTATTTCAGTCTTGTGCTATTATTTAAATGTATGTGTTATATCTGTAACACTTACATGTTGCATTTCAAATATTTGTGTTCTTTGATATTATTTACGGTAAATTTATTTTATGTCTAATATATTTTCACAACTGCTGGCCCCTGTAACATGTTCAAATACTACAAGTTTCTTTTGGAATGAAGAAAAAAAAAACTGACAGATACTGTAGAATCTCAAATACTTGTGCATTATGTTTCATTTTCTGAGTTACGCCTTTAACATTAACTTATTATATATTTTTTTGGTGGCAAATGAGCACACTTTGCTTCATAAAACCTTGGCCGTATGTTGTTAATATTAACGTCTATCTATAAACAATGGTTACTTTTGGCTCTCAATTTCGTTTTAGTGTTTCACAACTACTATTGTGATTAAAATGTGCAACAGGCGAAGGCTCTCTCTAGTGACTGTGTGAGAAGCAAGAGAATCGAAGGGGACTCAATTTTGGCATCATTCATATCCACTATGACTGCAAAACAGTGACAAAACTGAGTAAATGGTATAATTTTCTGTGAATAGCCTGACAATGAAACATATCCAAGTTATGTAATGGTTATGTAGCAATTGTTGAGGTACAGTGTTTTCCTTTGTTTCCCAATGCACTTGGCAATTCTAAATATGTGGTTTAGACATTCATTTCTAAAAAAATGTGTGAGAAATCTGTAATAAATAAAAAAATCTCTCTTAATATGATCTTCTCATGAACAACATTCAAATACAATATCTGAAAGAGGAAATTACTGTGTAATCCTTCCTTATATGCAGACAGTAAAAGAGTTGGCATTACTCCCACCTACTTTATGAGCTTGTACTGGAATACAGATGATTTGCATATTGAAGCATGTTTTACTCTTGATGACAGTTGGAAATCTGTTGCTTGCAATCTTGAAGGTGATGCACTTAAATGGCCAGCAGTGTATTTCACATATGGCAAGTCTGACAGTAATAGGGTGGATAATGCCCAGAATATTTCCCATCCCTGCCTTTACATACACACGGCACCTTACTTTTTTTTAGGTATTCAGGGAATATTTCTTCTCCCATGGTGGAATTTACAAGAAATATCAGTGGTCACATCAACCAATGACAAAAACATTAAATTAGCCTTGTAGGCATACAGTACAGTCCATCAGCACTTTTACTTTTTCAATTGGATCTCTTTATTCCTTTCTCTTGTTCCTCACTTTAGTGATACCAGTGGCTGCCCAATTTTATCTTTTCCTGTTCTAATTTAAGTGGGACCACACATCTTAGATATCTTATTGGAAGTATATTATTTGAAGTAGTGACTTTGTTTGCTAAAAAGTTAACTAGTTTCAGTTCCTCTTATGAGTGTACAATATGGTTTCTTGTTTGTTTTGTAAGCATTATGGCCAACAAGTGGCTAACTTATTTGTCAATTTGCCATTTCAAGTCCTTCACTAGTATTAATAAGAACTGCTCCTAGTTCCGCTTGAGCACACATATCATTGTATCTTCTATGTTATTTCAGATGTGTATATGTTGTTCCAACCTCTATGTCTTAATAACATTTTTAGTCATCCTAAATCAGATTTTTTCGTTTCTCTCAAATCAACTAATAGTTTTCCCTCATCAATCTCTTTTTTCGAATATTTCAAGGTTTAGGCCACAGTGGTATTTGATGACTCTATTCGAAATTATGTACGCTATTAGGGTAACTGATGATTCATCAAGCCATTTGAGTTATTTACAAGTAACTTCAAATAGTTGGTGCTGATCAAATCAGAAATTTTTTTATATGTACATTATCCTTCAATGTATTTATACATTGCATACAGTGTCACATACAGGAATTCTCCAATAGGCTAATCATAGCAGATAGTGCTTCCGTTCCTTGTAAAAACATATTTATCTGAGATTTAGGTGATTGGTAAAGATTCAATATCTAGTACATTTTCCCCAGATATTGCATTTTTATTGCTGCTGCCTCAGAAATACTTTTGTGTTATTTACCACTGTCCAGTGGATCCTGGCTTTTGTCTTGATGTTTACTGTTATTCCCACTGCCCCATCTTTATGCTCAGATCTGCAGGATTGCAGTCCTATCTGTTATGCGCTAATCCTAGGGACTTTAATTTTTAATTAACATATACTTGTGCTGTTATTCCCTACCCAATAGTGCATCCATTTGTTGCAATTTATTTAAGCTTCATTTTATATTTTGATGCAAAATTATTAAAATGAAAATTGTTCACATTAGTATCTACAATTTTATGTTATTTCCCACTTCTGTGTACAAAAATGCTGTTGAATCAGAAGTATAGGCTTCTGCTTTCTGTGGTTTGTTCCACCTCTTTGAAATGGTACTTCTGGTACTGTAGGTAAGGCCAGTATTACACTGTCAAATTTCTTTGTCAAAGATGTGATCAAATATTCTGTCAAATATATTTGACAAAGATCTTTGACGTAGTGCTAGAAGGGGTATTACACTGTCATCAAATTTTTCGTCAAACTTCAAGATCGCTGACAACAACAACTTGTTATTAACCGCAGCAGTTGCATGTACCACAATTGCACTGTGTGCACATGTGGAAGAGAAGCAGGGGGAAAAAAAGGAAACATACCTGGGTGAATCCATGGGTTTTACAATGACACGATAAAAGCATTCAACAAAACTTGTTACGTGAGCTTATAGTGGAGGACGTCAAGTCGTTGATCAATTACTTAAGAATGGATGAGCATACATTTCTGTATGTGCTCAATGTAGTGTATCCTCATATCACAAAGCACAATATTCTCTTAAGAACTGCTACATTTGCAGAAGACAGGTTCATTGTAACACTCCGATTCCTTGCTACAGGAGAGGGTTAGGTTAGGTTAGGTCAGGTCAGGTCTCCAATCTTCATAATCTATTTTTGTATTCAGCGTGCCTCACATTGTAAAGCGCCTCATCAGCTTCATACATCTCTATTAATTTTGTAGCTGTTGGCAAACACCAATTGCATTTACCGGCAGTTGTTATAAAAACACTACAGACAACAGAATGCAGTGATGCTATTGCTCCATGTGGTAACATGTCACATTGCGATGAACAGAAGACAAGTGACTTCTTTGAGCAAATCTCCAGCGAGGCCCTAGATCTGATCAAATATTGGACGACATTTGACAAAGTTCCCTATTACACTATCAAATATCTATGACAAAGATATTGGACAAAGATATTTGACAAAAAAAAATTTCAGGATGTCTATAAGGTACATTACATATATAGAATTGTAGGCAGTTGGGAATGTGAGTCTCATGGGAAGCGTGCAAGGGATAATCCCCTGCAGTCATGCTACTCATCTGTGTCCGCGGTTGCTCAGATGGATAGAGCGTCTGCCATGTAAGCAGGAGATCATGGGTTCAAGTCCCGGTTGGGGCACACATTTTCAGCTGTCCACATCGAGGTATATCAACAACACCTGTCGGCAGCTGATGGTTTCAGTTAGTCATCATTTATAATAATGATGATTATAAAATATCCAACACTCCATATAACACCTTCACTTTATGGTTTTTCCTTCTTTTTTTCTTTCTCGAAATACTTACCCCCAAGCTATGCATAGCACAATACTAACACCTCTCCTCTTTCTGAGCTCAACATCTCACCCATTATGGAGGGATGCTGACTCAGTTTTTCAGGATAGCAAATGGGAAGTTGCGGTACAGAAAATGGCCCAGAGACCACCAGTGGTTGTGTGTGTGTGTGTGTGTGTGTGTGTGTGTGTGTGTGTGTGTGTGTGTGTGTGTGTGTGTGGTGAGTGAAGTGATATGAAACAATGTGTGTATAGTGTGTGCAGGGACTGATAGTGACATATGAGTGAACAATGTGGCATTACATTATTTAATAATTTTTTTGTAAAACACTATTGTATACCAGGAGTAAATCTAATGATTGTCTTTAACTAGAAGTCTGTAAATATATGTGTAAACAAATTAGCTTATTTTAAATTAATCTAAATTTGTAAATACTTTGACATGTCCTATATCCTTGTAAAAAGGGATCTGCGGATGAATAAAGCTGCTACTACTACTACTACTAACATTACAGTAAGTTTGGTGATAGCCCACAGAACCAAGTAGAGGGTAACAGGAGGGTAAGGGAGAGGAAGGGTTTCAGTCATATGAACTAACTTCAGATTAATTTAAGTTTCTCACTCAAAACAAAAGAGAAATGTGCTAGTACACTCATGTTTCATCTATTTTTTCCACATCAATGACAATATCTTCCTAAACATTTCAGGAGGTGGAATATTTGTGACAACATTTACAGCAGGATTCGTTCTACTGTGCACACCTTTCAAGATGTATGGAACATCATTTCTGAGAGACAGCATATTTTATCTCATGGCGGTTCTGTGGTTGTATATTATATTCCTTGATGGACACCTTACATACATTGAGACCACAGGTTGGCATTGACATTTATTTATGAACTTCCTATAAATGCATCAGACTTGACTATGACTCTGATTTCAGTAACTTTTTTCAGCTATGATAATAATATATGGAGTTTACTTGGCGGTCGTACTGATTGGAAACTACATTGAGGCCTACAAGCTGAAGAAAGGTAAAAAAGCCTAATTAACCATTACTAAACCATTATTAAACTTAAGTAGTATTTTGCATAGACAAGTGATTGTGTAAGCTATTGTTCATGGTGGTTGTGAAGAAAAGCACTACATTTTGACTTGAGTCCATTTCCACACAATCAGTTTAACTGAATCAGTAGTTTGAAGAAGGGAACGATTGCCACAAAACCATTTTTTCCCATTAAATATGTTAGTGCATGGGTGAACATTGTCAGCTCTAAAAAGGGACTGAAAACCTCTCATGTGCCAGGTTAATTGGACTTCAAACATTTGTTATTTTGAAGAAGGGAACTTATTCTAGTTTCTAATTCATTCACATTGATGCTGTGGTTGCTGTAACTCCTGGTGTTCATATCTGGTGTTTGTTTGCTTAAAATCTTGTGTTTGTGGTGCGTCAGAGTACTATTTTGTGTTTAATGTGTGATGTCTGAGTTTAGATATTCTTCATTAAAGATAAATGAATAATGGTTATTCAAAAAGTAAATATTCTGGATGGTTTAAAGGCAAGTTAGTTTGGCAATGATGGTAACAGACTCCTTGAAAGTGTCCTCATTTTTTATTTCCAAATACAGGTTTAGAATATTTCTTACGTTAAGGTTACTTCACTGCATCTAAGTTCATTGATGGTGTGGTGAAGAACACGTTCTTTCTGCAAAAGATCAAGAGTGTTCCATATCCCAACAGAAATGTTATACAGTGGAAAAATTATGGTACAAGACAAGAAGACCAAGGTTATATCCAAGATAGTTACATACACACTATATGAGTCCACACCATTTTACGAGGAGCTGTTGATGAGATAAACAGCAGCTACTGGATAGTACAGTAATGATTTTCAGGGTAAATTTAGTGGATAATGCTTTCAAAGCCAGTGAGTAGTATATATATTTTTGGTATGTGTTCTATTATGAAACTTTGTGAAAATATAATGATTTCTGATTTTGTAATAAGAAGTTTTAATCCCTAATTTATAATTAGCTTGAAAAAGGAAACAAATCCTTGGTTTTTAATGTTGTGATACATTTTCAAAGTACTGGGATAGGAGATTAATGTAAAGAATCTCATATAAATCTTCAGTTAAGACAAAATTAAAAATAAGAACAGTAACAAGTTTTTTGTGTGTCCTCACAAAAGAAGGTTTTGGATTCATTCCATTCTTCAAATTACCAATTCAGTTAATCATGGTCTGTGTATCATTTCATTTTGCATTTTGTACATTGTATGTAGGTGACAAAATTTAGGTGATGTAAGTGCTGTCTGCTATGTAATATATAAGCATCAATGTTCAGTATGAAAATTCTAAACCATTTATCACAAATGGCATGTGGAATATATGGTGCCCCGTAAAAACATTTTATTTGACGTATGATACGCAGAACAAAAGTGCTGGAGATTTTGTTTGTTTTTTTGTACAAGAATACACAATTTCAAACAACCAATAAGAAACAGGACTCTGTGGGTCTAGTGAGGTCAGCACATTTTGGTATTAACAACAAAGCCAAATTTACATCATCAGTCATAGGGGAACATGGGAACAAAATGTCTGTAAATTTCTGTCATAGTATACAGTGACATGACTAAGTAAGCTTGCCTGACTCTAACTTTGTTTGGTGTTTTACATGCAGCCAGTAGGTTGCAGCATTTGAAAACCTGTAGAGGCATCTACTGTTTGGGTAAAAGTGTCCTTCTAAGAGCTGCTCTGCAGTTATAAAAAATGCTAAATTTTAATTAATGCCATTTGATTATATATTTGCAGCTTTACCTTGTATAGTGACATCAGTATAGATTTTCTGGTTGTGAGAAACACCAGTGTTTCGGTCCATCAGCCGGCCGCTGTGGCCGAGCAGTTCTAGGCACTTCAGTCCAGAACCGTGCTGCTGCTATGGTCACAGGTTTGAATCCTGCCTTGGGCATGGATGTGTGTGATGTCCTTAGGTTAGTTAGGCTTAATTAGTTCTAAGTCTAGGGGTCTGATGACCTCAGAAGTTAAGTCCCATAGTGCTTAGAGCCATTTGAACCACTTTTTGAATCGGTCCATCACTTCTACCGAGGGGGAAATATGAGCCTTTGTTGAAAAACAAATGAAGTGAACTTAATTTATTGAATTCATATATTCTTCCAACTTTAAGCATTTTCATGCAGCCAGAGGTATTCGAAAAATACCTGCTACAGGGAGGACTGACACATTATCAGAAAACTGTGCTACATATTTTGTAGTACTATCAGTTCATAATGTGCATTCATAAATGGAGAAATCTTTTCTGTCAGCAAAAGATAGCCAGGTGTCAAATGCTGAATCTGTAGATATTTCATCCATTTTGAAACATCTGAAACGTCATTTGGAAGTCACAGAAATAGACCCGGTAGTCCATGATCAGTATAAAATAGTGCCAAGGTATTATAAAGTGTGAACACAGAACAGCTCATAACATGTGAAAATCCACTAAAATCAAAACAGATAAAATGCTTTAGCCAAATAATTCTGGAAAACACAGTCAAGTAATCATGTTAAACAAATCTTCCAGAACAGGAAACATTACAGTAGAATTCAAGTTGAGCAGTGTGGCATGTCTCTTCAGTCAATGAGATTTATTATAATGCATTTATGGAATACAAAGAGAGGAGGAATGATCAATACTGACAATGTATCACAGCTGAAGGCACCACCATACTGAACATGAGCACTACTTGGCATGAGCGCCTCTGATCACTTGGCATGACACCTTACCAGCATACACAGTACAGGCAACAGTGTATGTTAGAGCTCATGAGGTCTTCATGGAGATGTTAGTTAGTTAGTTACATGTTTCATTGATCAATAGCATGGAAAAAAACCTTATGATGTGGAACGTATCAAATGCACAAGAAATGCGCGCAGGAAACAAGATTTTTTTTTTACATTATAGTGTTATACCTAAATATTTCTATTATTTACCCCATTCCCTTAAATGGCACAGAATGAATACATTATATCTCCAGATTTATTTACTCATATTCAAGAATTCATCTATGGTATAGAAGGAGTTGTCAAGGTGATATGATTTCAATTTGTTTTTGAAGCTATTACTGCTGTCTGTCAGATACTTTATTTCATCTGGTAATTTATCAAACAGTTTTATAGCAGCATATTTTACCTCTTTCTGTGCCATAGATAGGTTAAGTAAAGGATATCATAGGTCTTTCTTTTTTCTGCTATTGTAATCATGAATGTCGCTGTTGATTTTAAACTGGTCCATGTTGTTGAGAAAAAATTTCATTACTGAGTAAATGTACTGTAAAGCAGTTGTAAGAATTCCTAACCTTTTAAGCAGATGCCTACAAGATGTGCGACTATGAACCCCACACATTACTCTGACTACTTTTGAGCAGTGAATACCTTTTGCCTAAGTGCCCCAGAATATTTCTCTGTATGACATCAGAGAGTGGAAGTATGCAAAGTATGTTAGCTTACTAATTTTTACATCCTCAAAATTGGCAATTATTCTGATTGCAAAAGTTGCTGAACCAAGTCGCTTTAGGAGATCCAAAATATGAATTTTCCAATTAAGATTCTCATCTACAGGGTGGTCCATTGATTGTGACCGGGCCAAATATCTCACAAAATAAGCTTCAAATGAAAAAACTACAAAAAACGAAACTTGTTTAGCTTGAAGGGGGAAACCAGATAGCGCTATGGTTGGCCCACTAGATGGCGTTGCCATAGGTGAAACGGATATCAACTGCGTATTTTTGAATAGGAACCCCCATTTTTTATGACATATTCATGTTGTACGTAAAGAAATATGAATGTTTTAATTGGACCACTTTTTTCATTTTGCGATATATGGTGCTGTGTAATAGTCACAAACATATGGCTCACAATTTTACATGAACAGTTGGTAACAGGTAGGTTTTTTAAATTAAAATACAGAACGTAGGTACATTTGAACATTTATTTTCGATTGTTCCAATGTCATACATGTACCTTTGTGAACTTGTCATTTCTGAGAACGCATGCTGTTACAGCGTGATTACTTGTAAATACCACATTAATGCAATAAATACTCAAAATGATGTCCGTCAACATCAATGCATTTGGCAGTACGTGTAATGACATTCCTCTCAACAGAGAGTAGTTTGCCTTCCGTGATGTTCGTACATGCACTGACAATGCACTGACGAATGTTGTCAGGCGTTGTCGGTGGATCACGATAGCAAATATCCTTCATCTTTCCCCATGGAAAGAAATCCGGGGACGTCAGATCTGATGATCGTGTGGGCCATGGTATGGTGCTTCGCCAACCAATCCACTTGGCATGAAATTTGCTATTCAGTACCGCTTCAACCCCACGTGAGCTATGTGCCGGACATCCATCATGTTGGAAGTACATCACCTTTCTGTCATGCAGTGAAACATCTTGTAGTAACATCAGTAGAGCATTACGTAGGAAATCAGCATACATTGCATCATCTAGATTGCCATCAATAAAATGGGGGCCAATTATCCTTCCTCCCATAATTCGACACCATACATTAACCCAGCAAGGTCGCTGATGTTCCACTTGTCACAGCCATTGTGGATTTTCCATTGCCCAATAGTGCATATTATGCCAGTTTATGTTACCGCTGTTGGTGAATGATGCTTTGTTGCTAAATAGAACATGAACAAAAAATCTGTCATCAACTTGTAATTTCTCTTGTACCCAGTGGCCGAACTGTACACGACCTTCAGAGTCATCACCATGCAATTCATGGAGCTTGGAAATATGGTATGGATGCAATCAATGTTGATGTGGCATTCTCAACACCGACATTTTTGAGATTCCCGATTCTCGAGCAATTTGTGTGCTACTGAAGTTCGGATTAGCCACAACAGCAGCTAAAACACCTACTTGAGAATCTTCATTTGTTGCAGGTCGTGGCTGACATTTCACATGTGGCTGAACACCCCTGTTTCCTTAAATAATGTAACTATCCAATAAACGGTCCAGACACTTGGATGATGTCGTCCAGGATACCGAGCAGCATACATAGCACACGCCTGTTGGGTCATTTTGATCACAACAGCTATACATCAACACGATATCGACTTTTTTCCACAATAGGTAAACGGTCCATTTTAACACAGGTAATGTATCACGAAGCATATACCGTCCACACTGGCAGAATGTTACACGATACCACGTACTTATACATTTGTGACTATTACAGCGCCATCTATCACAAAGCAAAAAATGTTGTCCAACTAAAACATTCATATTACTTTACATACTACATGAATATGTAATAAAAAATGGTGGTTCCTATTTAAAAAAACGCAGTTGATATCCGTTTGACTTATGGCAGCGCCATGTAGTGGGCCAACCATAGCACCATCTGGTTTCCCCCTTCAAGCTGGACGAGTTTTGTTCTTTGTAGTTGTTTTGTTTGGTGCTTATTTCGTGAGATATTTGGCCCGGTCACTATCAATGGACCACATTGTATATGTACACCCAAAAATGTAGTCTGCTCTACCCTGGCTATTGACTTCTTTTGATATGTTATGTTATGTTTTATTAAAGGAATTATTATTTTACAGCAGAAAATTGGATGTACTGTGTTTTTTCAAAGTTCAGAGCAAGCCCATTTGCAGAAAACCAATTAATAACTTTTCCAAAGACCTTATTTGTATCATTTTATAATGGACTTTCTTTTACTGGATTAATAATTATGCTTGTGTAATCAGCAAACAGTGTCAGTTCAGCATCTTGTTTCACATAAGAAGGGAGGTCATTCACATATATCAAGAACAGGAGGGGACCCATGATCAAACCTTGTGGAACACCTAAAGTAATTTCACACCAGTTAGATGATGAAGTGGCAAACTCCTGTGAATCACTTGAAGCATGTAAACAGACTTTTTGCTTCCTGTTCTGTAGATATGACTTAAACCACTCATATGCTGTTCCATTTATACCATAGAATTGTAATTTCTCTAACATAATGTCATGGTTCACACAATCAAATGGTTTGGATAAGTCACAGAATATTCCTACTGGTGACATTTTACTATTTAGAGACTCTTATTTTGCGGACAGTGAAATTGTATATTGCTGTCTCAGTGGAACAGCATATCTGAAATCCGAACTGTGATTTACTAAGTATCCCATTACTGTTGAGATGGCTAACCACTCATGAGTACATTACTTTCTCAAAGATTTTTGAAAATGCTGTAAGCAAGGATACTGGCCAGTAATTATTGACATCTGTTGTTTCCCACTTTTTGTAGAGAGGCCTGACAATGGCATATTCTAACTTGTCTGGAAAAATACCCTGAGTCAGTGATGCATTATGTATGTGACTCAAAACATCAGCTGTAATTGCTCCACATTGTTTTAATAAATTGTTAGAGATGTCTGAAGAAATTCTGGTCGTATGTAAAGTAGACGAGCGGCAAGACGCAGTCAATACCTTTGCTGCGCAGTGCCAATGGTACTGTTACCGACGACTGTGCTGCCAAAGCGGAGTTATTGAACGCAGTTTTCCGAAATTCCTTCACCAGGGAAGATGAATGGAATATTCCAGAATTTGAAACACAAACAGCTGCTAGCATGAGTTTCTTAGAAGTAGATACCTTAGGGGTTGCGAAGCAACTCAAATCTCTTGATATGGGCAAGTCTTCAGGTCCAGATTGTATATCGATTAGGTTCCTTTCAGATTATGCTGATACAATAGCTCCCTACTTAGCAATCATATACAACCGCTCGCTCACCGATAGATCTGTACCTACAGATTGGAAAATTGCGCAGGTTGCACCAGTGATTCAGAAGGGTAGTAGGAGTAATCCATCGAACTACAGACCTATATCATTGACGTCGGTTTGCAGTAGGGTTTTGGAGCATATACTGTATTCAAACATTATGAATCACCTCAACGGGAACAATCTACTGATATGTAATCAGCATGGTTTCAGAAAACATCGTTCTTGTGCAACACAGCTAGCTCTTTATTTGCACGAAGTAATGGCCGGTATTGACAGGGGATCTCAAGTTGATTCCGTATTTCTAGATTTCCGAAAAGCTTTTGACATCGTTCCTGACAAGCGACTTCTAATCGAGCTGCGGGCCTATGGGGTATTGTCTCAGTTGTGTGACTAGATTCGTGATTTCCTGTCAGGAAGGTCGCAGTTCGTAGTAATAGACTGTAAATCATCAAGTAAAACTGAAGTGATATCAGGTGTTCCCCAGGGAAGCGTCCTGGGACCTCTGCTGTTCCTGATCTATATAAATGACCTGGGTGACAATCTGAGAAGTTCTCTTAGGTTGTTCGCAGATGATGCTGTAATTTACCGTCTAGTAAGGTCATCCGAAGACCATATCAGTTGCAAAGCGATTTAGAAAAGATTGCTGTATGGTGTGGCAGATGGCAGTTGACGCTAAATAACTAAAAGTGTGAGGTGATCCACATGAGTTCCAAAAGAAATCTGTTGGAATTTGATTACTCAATAAATAGTACAATTCCCAAGGCTGTCAATTCAACTAAGTACCTGGGTGTTAAAATTACGAACAACTTCAGTTGGAAAGACCACACAGATAATATTGTGGGGAAGGCGAGCCAAAGGTTGCATTTCATTGGCAGGACACTTAGAAGATGCAACAAGTCCACTAAAGAGACAGCTTACACTACACTCGTTTGTCCTCTGTTAGAATATTGCTGCGCGGAGTGGGATCCTTACCAGGTGGGATTGACGGAGGACATCGAAAGGGTGCAAAAAAGGGCAGCTCATTTTGTATTATCACGTAATAGGTGAGAGAGTGTGGCAGATATGATACATGAGTTGGGATGGAAGTCATTAAAGCAAAGACGTTTTTCGTCGAGGTGAGATCTATTTACAAAATTTCAGTCACAAACTTTCTCTTCCGAATGCGAAAATATTTTGTTGAGCCCAACCTACATAGGTAGGAATGATCATCAAAATAAAATAAGAGAAATCAGAGCTTGAACAGAAAGGTTTAGGTGTTCATTTTTCCCGTGCGCTGTTCGGGAGTGGAATGGTAGGGAGATAGTATGATTGTGGTTCGATGAACCCTCTGCCAAGCACTTAAAAGTGAATTGCAGAGTAATCACGTAGATGTAGATGTACATGTAGATGTCATCTGCTCCAACAGAACATTTATTTTTCAAAGATTTAATAATTTTCCTTATTTCACAAGAGGTTGTTAGATGACTCTTAATCTGCCTAAAATTTTTCAAAACTGACTCTTCCATGTATTGCCTGGCTTTTTCTTTTGAACTATTTTCACCATTTTTTTCTCCTACACATAAGAAGTGATTGTTAAACACATTGGCTACATGTGTACTGTTGGTTAAGATGGTCTCATTCTCTTTAACAGTAATACTACCTACCCCAGTGGTTACGTTTCCTGTCTCCCTTTCTAACAATACTCCATATTGATTTGATTTTATTGCTGGAGTTGTTAATTTCTCCTCTAACATACATATTTCTTGATTTCCTTACAACTTTTCTCAGTATGTTACAATAATTTTTATAGTGTAAAACAACTTCTGGTGGATCTTTACTAGTTCTTGCTGTCTCTTACAATTTTCTTTTTCCTTCTGAAGACACTTTAATACCTGCATTGCAGTAATCCAAAGTTTCTTTGAAAAGTTCATGGCGTTACATTTAGTAATTTTCTTTGGAAAACAATGTTCAAAAAGGGATATAAATTTATCAAGAACTACGTTGCATTTATCATTAGCATTTGGTTCATTATATACATCTTCCCAGTTTACATTTCCTAAACTTTCTCTGAAGTGATCTATAGATACTGGGTTGAGCACCCTCACACTTTTACTTAATGGTTTCTGAAGTGTACAGCCTGTTAGGTTTTGTAAGTTAATCAGTTGTGCATCATGGTCAGATAATCCATTTACCACAGGGAAAGCCTGTGTTTGTGCTACATCCTCTTGCTGTACAAATACATTATCTATTAGAGTACTACTGTCCTGAGCTCTACATCTAGGGAAATTGATCACTGATTCTAAGTTATATGTTGTTAACAACACTTCTAGTTCACTTTTCCTATCAGAATTGCTTACAAAGTTAACATTGAAATCACCACAGATTCATAACTTCTTCTTTTTGTCTGACAGACAGCATAATAGGGAGTCAAACTTTTTTATGAATAGCTCCCAATCTCCTAGTGGAGACCTGTACACTGTTGCAACACAACATTATCTAGCTGAAATTCACATGCGCAAACCTCAAAGTGCTGATCAACACAAAATTTGCTTACTTCAACAGTTCTGTATTTATACCCTTGTTTTATGAAAATGGCAACTCCTCCTTATCCAGAATAGATCTACAGGTGTAAGATGCTGAATTTATACTGACATTTCCCATCCCCACAGTTACATGGTGCTCAGACAGACAAAGGATATCAATCTCATTCTTATTTTTGGGATCACCTAAACACATTATCAGCTCATCTACTTTGTTTTTTATTCCCCTGATATTTTGGTGAAGTAAGTTGATACCACCCTTGGCTTTATCCCTATTTGATGTGCATGAAGTTTCTTTTCTTCTATTTTCCTTGGTTGTTGTCTGTCTGTGTGAGTCAGTGCCTGAATCAGCTCTAGGACAGTATACAAGATCCCCTATCCATGTTTTGGTCAGTACAGGTGAAAATGTCCTGTTCAGTAGCATTAGTGGTCAATCAGGAGAGGGAATATGATGATGGGTAGACTGGCTATAGGTTCACATTGAGGGTTATACACTTATCTTGACACCTGAAGACTTTGCCCTTCATGTTGCTCTGTTGGCATACTTTGGGAGCAGCCATCTGCACTAGTGAACTGTGGTATGGTACAGCAGTGTCAACTGGAAACTGCAGCAGCAAAGGCTCCACCTCCATTGACTGCCTGATAGCTTTTGAAGAAGGTTGGGAGAGCAGGAAGTTTATGATGCAGATTCTGAAGGGCAAGGCCGAATGTTAAAATCTGGAGGGTAGGATATATTGCAGGGTTGGAATTGATTTGCATGGCATTGGAGATTCATTCCATTAGTAGTTATTTTGACAGGCATTTTATTGCAATTGGTGCTAACTGTACCTTGAACCAAGTCCAGCACACACTTATAACTGCAGGCCCATATCTGAGAGCCCACATATTAGTGTGGGTAAGTTAATAGAGGTGGCAGATGCATTATATGAAGCAAGAGATCAAGCAAGGTGTCTTCATGGCAACCAAAGAGTAAATAGCCATAGATTGTCCATGAATGGGAGTGGTTCAATATGAAGAGGACAACCAGTTAATTGGGGTTGGAAACATTGCTTTTTTAAGGTTTTGCTTGAATGAATGAATGAATGAATGAAGCCTCTTTGCAAGACTGTTTGAGGCCATGTGCAATAACAATGTGATATGTGATCAGTGCCAAAAGACTGGCAAAAATAAGATAATTCCTCAAAAGAAAATTATGCAGTATTGTGTGATATGAAGTCCAAGGGACATTTTCAAAAGAAAAAAAATTACTTTGAGAGTAGAGTTGGTGGTCTGAGCCATGATGGGGAGCAAATGTGTCATGTATGCAAATTCTGAGGGAACATTGACAATCAGTAGTCTTGTTTTGCCAATGAAAGGGCCAGGCTCCAGAGAGTCAAATGAGGGATTTGGGCCCAAGCGGAGATGATAGAGTGGATCTGCATTTTTATGTTCAGACATTGGATGATAATGCATGCCATAATGATACTTGCTCCATAAGAGAACCATTCATAGGTTGTTCTATCAGGCAGCTTGGGTTTAGGTTCAAAAAGGGCAATTAGCGTTTGTGGTCTGTTACTAAGTGCAATTTGGCCTCATGTAAGGATGTGTAGGATTTTTGAGCCTCCAGAAATAAGGCAACAGCTTCTTTCTCAGTTTGGCTGTTGTTAGCCTGAGTAGCACTTAGTGTCATGAAGTTGCTGTTTTTTGCCACTAGTTCAATCACAGGTAATGTATAATTTGGCTATGATCTATTTTAATGGACTTTATTTAATATGTTCAGCTGTTCTTTCACAGGGCTTGGGTCTTATTGTTCTTGTTTTTGTTTTGTGTGAGGCAAGTAAGTGCCACAGCTTAAACGTCCATCTGTTGTGTAATTAGACTGGCCTGTGTTGTACCTCTCACACAGGCCAAAGTAGTTGATGCTGCATAAATGCTTTCTTCATTTTTAGCAATAATTACTATTAACTGCTTTCCTCAACTGATTGGAGAATTTATCACAAAAGAAGTATGACTTGTTAATTAGCTCCTTTGGGAAGAATGTAACATTGATTTATCAAAATATAATAAAAGTTGTTAAAAGAAAAACTTGACTATTTTTACACAGTAGTGATAGAGAAGGAATCACAACTATTTTTTTCTCAGTTAGCTATCTTTTCTTAGAACAGATTGAACCTACTGTTGAAAGATTCTCAAGAAATAGAACCACTATATCTGGTAGTCAGATGGTAGTCAAATGAAAAGGATGTTATCAAAAAGGAAATGAGGAATCAAGAAAAGTAATATTTTGGAGATAACATTCTAAAGAGGAATGACTGGAGCTGATGTATTTCTGGGAAGGCTGATGTTTACTGCAACAGGGGTGCATTACACCTGCTGTCACCAAGTGATGCTATGTAATTGAAGCTGCAGTTACAAGATCCTGCTGCTACCTGTTGTTGCTGTGAGAGCGAACACAGTTTTGGAAGGTGCAGTAGCAAATTGATGCAGTCAACATGTCCATTACAGTAGCAGATGAAGCTGATGATGAGCAGCCACAGGATGATTACAAAGTTGAAGAAGCTCAAGCTAAATGACCAATGAGTGAGTCTGTGAAACTTTATTACTGATAGAATAGCAAGGATATACTGAATTGACTAATTCTTTTTTAAAATTTAATAACTAAAGTAACAGTAATTATGGCCAGTGATAACTTTGATAACATTAAATAATTGATAGCAGATTTAAACAAGGAATTATGTCTGCATGCAGCAGATTTGAACAAAGAACTGCACCTGCAGATATTATTTCAAAATAAATAGTTTAATCTCAGAATTGGCCATTTAAATAAAGAACTAAATCCGCAAAATAAAAAAAACCTGAGAACTTGTCAGCAGCCTCTGAAGCTTCTAACAAATATGTGCTAGATATTAATATGACATACCTTGACAAATGACTGGAAGATCATTTTGTAGAGTAAAGAGCAGAAAAAACAGTACTACAACTCAATATTAATGTAATTAGTGATTAATTTAATAGTTTAACCCAACAATAGATGAAGAACTGATGAAACATAACATGTTTGAAAGAAGAGCTTAACAACACATACAATCACAATGATCTGAAGTTTTGGACATTGTGCAGGGAGTGTCATCTGATTTAAATGCCCAAAGAAAATAGCAGGATGAGGGTTTCTTGGATTTAGCAACTGAATTATGGGAAAACAAACAGGATTTCGAAACTCTAAAGAAATAGGTGAACTGCAACAGTCACTTGATTACCAGTACTGCGTTGAAAAACAAAATCCGACTAGGAAAATGGGGATAGTATATTGAGTACTTGAATACTTTGTGCACAGAACCAAATAAACTGAGAGTAGGTTATGGAAAATTACTAGACAGATGGTAGAGATGATCGCCCACACCAATGTTAAATATACTAAATGGCCTGCTAGTGAAGATAGAGGGGATAGAGGTCGTAGGACCCACACTATCAATTTGAAATAGAAGTGTGAGAAACCTGAAAACAGAGGAGAATTAAAAGGGACTGCCATGTCCTCACACAAAATGGATGTACAAAATGGAAGTCACCTACCGTATACATTTCCCTGTTTCAAATCTGAAGTGAAAATGCATCCTGTTGACTTTTTAAGAATATTTGAATATGTTTTTCCTCCAATGTGTGATGATAAAGAGAAGATGTCTAACAGGATATCAAAAGCTTGAAGCTAGAAAATCTGTAGTCCTTAATGTGAAGGAAAACTTGAAGTGGAAAGATTTTGAGAAACAATCTGAAGAGAAATATTGATAAGAAGGGAATAGCAGAAACAAACCTTGGGATTACTGGACCCAAAACCATACAGCCCTAAATGGCATAGGTTCCAAAGGCATTTTGAATGGTGACTAACAAGGGTGCAGTTGTTAGTTGAACCAATAACTGAAAGACAGCTACTGAGAGCATTAATCAGTAGGATGCCCACTTACGTACAGAAGAAAATGATTGGGAAGAGTGGTCAAGAGTCAGTTTTGTTTTAAGTTACTTGGAACAATTGGATATCCTGAATAAAGCTCATGAAGAAAAGTGGTCAAAATGAAGAAGGGAGGCTAAACTCCACTAGGGACTGACCATAAGCAAAAGTAGGTGCTACTGTACAGCAAAGAAGCAAAACACTGATGAGTTGGTGGTGAGGGGGAGGGGGGGGGTGAGGGATTCATATGTAAAGGTAGAAGGATAACTGTTAATAGGTGTTATGACATGGAAATACACTGACAGCAAAAATTTGCAAAACCAAAAAATAATTAATGCAGACTAATGAAACTACAGAAATTCATTTGTCCTGGTAACATACATAAATGATTACCATTGCAAGATCATAGATTAATGTAAGCACAGCATAAGCCATTGAAAATGTGAAATGCAGATACATTAATAACTGGTGTAGTGCATGCATAGTGTTTTGCAGATTCTGGATGTCAGTTTGTAGGTGGAATTGCACTTGGTTGGTTAATACACAGCAGTTGATGCTGTTTATGGATGATGCTGGAGTTGTCATCATATGATTTCCCATATGTGCTTGATTGCAGACAGATCTGGTGATTGAGCAGGCCAATACTACGTGTCAACACTCTGTAGAGCCTGTTGGGTCACAACACCAATATATGGGTGAAGGTTATCCTGGAGTGTGGTTCATGAATGGCAGCACAACAGATTGAATCACCAGACTGATGTACAAATTCTCAGTCAGGGTGTGTGGGATACCACTATTGTATGAAATCACATGCCAGACCATAATTCCAGTTGCAGGTCCGGAGTGTCTAGCACACAGACAGGTTGGTTGCAGTCCCTCAGCTGGTCTCCTTCTAACCAACACATGACCATCACTGGCACTGACACAGAACTGGCTTTGATCATAAGCACAACAGACTTCCACCCTGTCCTCCAACATGCTGACACAAGACAAATAATACAAACTCAAGACTACAACACTACACTATAGAAATAAGTGCAGAGACAGTCCAAATTGCCAGAATTATAAATTACAAGTTTACATCTATAAAGTCTCACCTTCAAAATCCTCAAAAGAGAAGAGAAAAATTTCAGAGCCTAAGTGTATGACCAGTGAGCTGACTTGAAAAACTCACAACAACAGGTATAGACTAGAAGAATGTATCCAGATTGAGATTTTCACTCTGCAGCGGAGTGTGCACTGATATGAAACTTCCTCGCAGATTAAAACTGTGTGCCCAACTGAGACTCGAACTCGGGACCTTTGCCTTTCATGGACAAGTGCTCTACCATCTGAGCTACCGAAGCACGACTCACGCCCGGTCCTCACAACTTTACTTCTGCCAGTATCTCGTCTCCTACCTTCCAAACTTTACAGAAGCTCTCCTGCAAACCTTGCAGAACTAGCACTCCTGAAAGAAAGGATACTGCAGAGACATGGCTTAGCCACAGCCTGGGGGATGTTTCCAGAATGAGATTTTCACTCTGCAGTGGAGTGTGCACTGATATGAGTTCGAGTCACGGTCAGACACACAGTTTTAATCTGCCAGGAAGTTTCAGAAGAATATACTCAATCATGAGTAGGAATATAGTACAAACTCAATCAGACACATACGGATTTGTTGATTCATTAAAGAACAAAATAACGGAAAAACATTAGGCCCTAAGTTTACGATGCGAGTAGCGACCCATGAACCCAAACCATCAAGTACAAAACAGCAAAAAACATCTTTTGACACAACAAAATGAATAAAGTTCATAATCATATCAATAAGTTTAATTATATGCAAAGAGTAACTGTAAGAAGCAGCTAGCCTCAATCAATGGTTGTACACTCTCCTTGAGTACACACATGCGCTTGCGTGCATGCGCGCACACACACACACACACACACACACACACACACACACACACACACACACACACAGGTGCGATGACCAAAGACCTAGAAGATTCATTTACAATTTATAAAAAAAAAATACATATTGATTTTTACATAATGCATTGGAAAGTCAATCCTCCTACTTGCAAAAAACATGCAATTATGCTGAATAACACTGTCTTTAGCAGTCTTGGCTAACAATTCACAGATATCAGTCACAACACAGATCAAGTAAACAGATGCTGGAGTACGTTACCCAACACTCAAGATCTCTTGCAAGTTGACTGGTCCAGCAGGGTACAGCCATACAACAGTATGAAAAATGAATCCACCCACATCTTTCAATCCCATCCCTAGAGTTCTCATCACATGCTCCAATGGATAAGCAACTTTCAGTCTATCATTCACATCAAATTCCTGAAACATTGTTTTGTTTACTAATTATTTTGTCCAATGTCTTTTTCACATCACACCAGATATGCTCTCTTTAGACATTTTTCAAAGTCAGTTGTATATGGGATTTATGTCAGTTGAGATTAAAAAGTGTTCACATATTGAACATTAATAAACAAAAAATGGACTAATAATGCATTACACACAGATCTGTTCAGATACTATTCCTCATTTTTACAGTACAAATTATGAATACTGCCCCATTTCAGAACTGCAAAAGGATCTACTCATTTAATCTCCCAGTGTATATGTATCAAATTCTAAAGCACAAATCTACTACAGAACACAACTACACAGTGTATCACAGATTTCAACTCAGTCAATAGATAAGACAAAGCTTTAAAAATCACATCATCTTACATACCCAATTCCACACAAACAAAACATAGTTATCTAGTCTTATGAATCTACAAATAGATTTAAACTCAGTCAGTGGATAAGACGTAACAGTAGAAATCACATATTAAATTCATGATAATGGAAAAAAGAACAAGCAAAGAAACATTAGATATTTATGGATTTAAATATGCTTTCAGTTCAGTGATATTGTGTAATCCAAACATCTACTTAGATTTAGGGTACACAAGTCTGTAAGGATTAGGATGTGGATTTTCATGAATTTCAGATGGTCCAATATAGTTATCAAAAAATTTATTTACCTCAAATGTCAACACTTAAGATTTCTCTTTGGCTTTCACCAGCACAAGATCTCCTACATCAAACTTATAAAATCTGCCTTTAGCATCATGTCTCTGCTTTCTCCTATCCCCCATTTTTTTCCTCATCTCCCTAACACATTCTTCCCTCTCTTGCAGTGACAGAATTTCACATGGTGGAAACTTAACATTTCCGAAAATAAAGTTTGCTGGTCTGCAATTAAACCTGATTTCAAATGGTGGAAAACCTGTTGACTGTTGTAAGCTGTTCAAAATATCCTTAAAGTCACTGACATAATCTATCCAACTGGTATGATTCTTACTACAATATGTTCTAAACAGGCTTCAAATCTCTCTCATATATCTTTCTGCAGGTTTACTCGAAGGATGGTACACTGAGGTTAGAATATACCTTATTTTTGTGTGAGCAACAAAATCTTTCCAAGCTTGTGATGTAAACTGAGAACTATTATCAGATAAAATTGTTTAAGGAATACCCACCTGATAAAAATGTGTGTTTTCAGACACAGAGATGATTTGCTTACTGGAAGATTTCTTATGAGGTGACAGCTTTATGAACTTCGAAAATATGTCAACCATCACAAAAACATAACAAAACCCATTCTTAGATGTAGGTAAAGGTCCATAAATATCTACAGACATGAGATCAAGGTTACTATTAGGCAGTATGTTTTGCATTTGGCCTCTACTTGTTTAGTTACTTACCTTCACTCTTTGACACCTGTCACAGCTGGAAATCTTCTTTTTGACTCTCCTTCCTATATTATAAAAATAGATGTTTTCCCAAATCTTTTGTGTGCATTTGGTTGATCCACAATGACCAAAACTCTCAAGTGTATAAGTAATTATAGTACAAATACACTGTTCTGGCCAACACAGTTTCCAATCCTCTGAGTCAGTCTTATGTCTCCTGAATAAAATACCCTTGTGTACCTTATAATACTGTTCTGTCTTTTTTCCTCCATTTTTACCCAACACGCTCTTAACCAATTTCCAATTTTGATCATGATTTTGATACCTGCAGATGTCTTTGCAAATTTTCAAGATCTCTTTTTTTCTCTTTCACACCACTCAAGTACATAATTTTAAACTCTTTTTCTCCTTCTCTAAAGCTGTTAGATGATTCATTACCTAAAGGTAGCCTAGACAAAGCATTAGCAACTACATTGTCTGTGCCCTTAATGTATCTGATTTCATAATTGAAACTGCTGTAAAATCAAGGCTCAATGAGCAATTCTGTTGTGGTACAGCTTACACAACTGATGGTAACATAACGCTTTGTGATCAGTATAGATGATGATTTTGTGACCTTGTAAATAATTTTTAAATTTGTTGAGTGCCCAATGTACAGCCAAAAGTTCTTTTGGAGTTACAGTGTATGTCTTTTCATGTGTCTGCAATACTCTTCTAGCAAATGCAAGAGATCTATGTTTAATAACACCATCAACTTCAACCTCCTGAAATTAATGAGCCCCCAAACCAACATCACTGCTGTCTGTCATAATACAAAAAGGAAGAGACAAATCTGATCTGAACAATACCAGACTTCAACATAACTGTCGTTTGATCTCATTGAAAGCATCCTGACACTCCTGATTACAATCTCAAATAGTATTCTTCTTCGAAAGTTCACACAAGCATGGAGCAGTCAAAGCTTGGCTGCTACAAAATTTTCCATAAAATCCAGTTAACCCGAAAAATGATTTAAGCTGTTTTTTGTTGCGAGGAGTAGGAAAATTAGCAATAGCATCATGTTTCTCTTTATCAGGTGCAATAGCTTTTTCTGATACAACATATCCTAAAAGTTTAACTTCTTCCACACCAAATGTACACTTACCTATTTTCAGAGTCATACTTCCTAAATCTAATTTTGAAAACATATCTCTTAACAGATCCAAATGTTGTTCCTAAGTCTTTTCTGTGACCAGAATGTCATCAACATACACAATTTATTTTGGACTCACTTCACTTCCCAAGACAGAATCCAGAGCTCTTATTTAGCCCAGATGGCACCACACAGTATTGAAAACACTTACCTCCATACAAAAATGCTGTATACTTTCTTGAATTAATTTCAAGTGGTATCTGGTGAAATCCAGATGTCAAGTTAAAACTACCCATGTATTTTACATAATCAAACTTGTGTAACAGCTTGTCCATGTTCTCGGGATGGTCATACTCTCTGATAAGAAATTTATTAAGATGTTTAGAGTCCAAAACAACTCTCACTCCACCATTTCTCTTACTTACCACAACCAAAAGGTTATTGTAAGCGCTCCTACTTCACTCAATTACACTTCATGTTTCCATTTTCTGAATTTCTTTCTCTAGAAACTATCTTTTTGAAAATGGTTTATTATATGGCTTGAGAAAGATAGGTTGATGATCTCTAAGGTATGCACTGATAGCCTTTCATATTCCCTGCTTTTTCATTGAACACATTCCTAAGCTCCAATGACGAATTCCTAGATTGTTCCTTTTGCAGGTCATTAAGAGTTGTAGCTTCCCTTACTTTAGAATCTACTACACTTTCAAAATCTTGATCCTCAGTCTCATCAAAATCAGTATCATCATCAAACACCTGGTACTCACCTTATTTCACAATTTTTTGTAAATAATTACATTTCCCACAGTAAAAATACAGAAATTGGTTTTCATGTACGTATTACTCTTAGGTTCCAAAATAAACAATTCTTTAGCATTCCATCCAAAACAAGCTTCAACTTTCACTATCCGATCCATACCGAGAATTATATTTTCTTTCAGACTAGGGATCACTAAGCACCCATGTTCAAAGCTTTTGTCTTGTATACTGTACATTAAAAGTACCTGAGATATTACCAATTTGCTTTGCTTACCTGTAGCTCCTCTTATTTTTATACCTACAATTTTCATTTCCACAAAAATCTTACTATATTTAATCTTGTCTCTACATTGTTCAGATACACCACAAATTGGGCTACTTGCATCAATTAAACAGTTCCCTTCCCACTAAACACTCTTAATCTTAATGTCGAGACATCCAAAATCTGAATTATCATCTCTGTTATAGACACTTCATGTAAAAGATCACTTTCAATTTTATCAAATGCTATATCCCCCCTCTCCTTGCAAGGTTTTAGCAACTTTATTGGTATCATAGTGTTACTGGTGGTTACATATGTTGTTAGGTAAAGATTGAACACATTGAATGGATTTCATAGCACAACTAACATCACTTATTACAGAAGGAACACAAAATACATTGAAACTTCCGGGCAGATTAAAACTGTGTGCCAGACTGAGACTCAAACTTGGGACCTTTGCCTTTCGCGGGCGAGTGCTCTACCAAATGAGCTACCTAAGCACAGCTTTACTTCTGCCAGTATCTCGTCTCCTAACTTCCAAACTTCACAGGAGCTCTCCTGTGAACCTTGCAGAACTAGCACTCCTGGAAGAAAGGATATTGCGGAGACATGGCTTAGCCATATCAGCAAACACTCCGCTGCAGAGTGAAAATCTCATTCTGACAAAATACATTACTGTTAAAATTACACTTCCTACTTAGATCTTCTTTCACTTCATTCCACCAATTTGGATACAAATTTTGGCTAACCACAGTTAACTTACTGCAAAACACACATTTATCTACATTATCATCATTTTGGTCCCAAACATATTTCAAACAGTTTTCATCTTTATTCTCTAAGCTTACAGATAACACATCTTTACTGTTTGGATGAGTGCTCTGCTTGACAATGAAAAAGTGCTTTGACTAGACTGGTATCCCGTGACTCCCACTTACATCAGTACAAGCATCACTTACCTTACCTGTAATCACAAATAACTATGAAACTTCATTGTTCTTAAACTCCACAAGTACCTAATACCCATCATAATCATCATCATCATCATCATCATCACATTCTTCCAAAATTAGTTCATCAATAACATCAGTAACAACACGTCTCATCTCCTTCAGAGTCACACACCTCACCTACATTCATTTGCAACAAGCTACCAGTCTCAGACTTGCCAACCTCAGTCATTTCACAGCTCTCATTCACATCTACATCAAAAATACCATGAAATTCAGTTCCAGCACAGTCATCACCTGTTTTACATATATCAATAACACTGTTTTCTGACCAAGAGAAGAAATCATTAGTACACACTACATCAAAATTATCATTACTCTCACATTCTGGGTTGTGATTAGTATCTACATCACTACAATTAAACATATTATTCTAAAACTTTTGATCAAAACATAAATGATAAATCTGATATTCCTTCTGTTCAAGTTGAGATACCTGTGCCATATTAATACTGTTATTATTGTCTAATTTTAAGTGTAAATTGTGGGTCTTGAGCTTGTTGTGTTTCCTAGCCCAGAACTGTGGACCTTCATTGAGGTGGACTGCCATGTCCCCCAAGAGATACCTCTATGATGGTTTCTCCTATTAAATTGCCCATAGCTATCCCCATTATTCCTGTTCTGCTAACGTTTAAAATTTCTGTCTCTATTACCATTTTTATGCTGATAGAAGCTACCACTATCTCTGTCTCTGTAGTTGTTACCATTGTGATCTCTATCACTTCATGATTATGGTACATGCTTCTTTCCACTGCCCTATCCAGCCTGTCAACACATCATAAAAATTGTTCAAGGTAATTGTCAGGTCCGTGCACTAAATCCCACTACAATCTCTCTGGTAGTCTCCTTTTGAGTGCATCAATCAAAGTGATTTTGTCAAATGGTTTATCAGGGTGAATTAGTTTCTTAAGTTGATTATTACAAAACTCTTTCAGAGTACTGTCCCTGTTCCTATAATCTGGATCATTTCGAAATTCACTTTTAATTCTCCATTGTTCAGCTTCTGACCAAAATTTATTTAAAAACTTTTTCTGATACTTTGATATGTCTCCCACTGACTTAAATTTAGATTTATCAAAGATAGAGCTTCGCCTTCAAGATATCTTTTAACAAATTTAATTTTTTGATTCTCATTCATGCCTGACACAAAACTATCTCTGCAGTGGTGCAGAAAATCCAATGAATGTAAATTGTCTGATGGAAAACTTCTGATTGGATGTTGGACCACGTAATATCATTATTTGAATAAAGATTTTTGTGAATACTATTTTCCAGAACTGATAAATTTTTTGATCTAAAATATTTAGATTAGTTAGCATACTGTTTCCAGCCTTTAAAATTTTTTGATCTATGCTAATAAAGTTCTGTTCCATTTTTTCGTCTCTGACCTTCTGTTGAACTCTTGACTTCATTAACATTCTTCTCCTATCATGCAGATTCATTTACTAGCTTATTTTCCAAAACAATAAATTTACTTTCTAAGGCAGCAACTTTTTAATTCACACTTTTTAATCAATCTGACAACCCACTTCTTAGCTCTGAGACCTGATTACTAAGTTGGCCTGTTTGGTATTGCACTCTGCCCATTTTTCTATTGTTTTCAGTTTTTAGGTCATTTAATTGTCCTTGTAGTGAAGTAAATTTGCTCTAGTTATTCATCTTTTTTCAGTGAACTGCTTGTTCACTGCACTAAATTTGCTATTGTTATCTGTTTTTATTTCTGTTAACTGAATGTTAACTGCACTAAATGTGCTATTGTTGTCTGTTTTTATTCCTGTTATCTGATCATTAATTGCACTCAATTTTGCCAAAATCAACTGCATAATGTCAGTATTAACCGTTTCTTTGCTGACTACAAAAACATGTCTACGTTGAGTCCTACAGCTTTCACTTCATGACCACTACACTCATCTCTTCATTTTCCTACCAATTACACGAGGCCCCCCCCCCCTCCCCCCCCAAAAAAAAAAAAAATCACAAATACTTTGTACTTACTTTTTTTTATCCCTCATCGTAGTTATAAAGTCAAGTCATGTGGTCTGTCACTGTTTATGCTATCTCATCCCTGTTGATCCAAATATGTTGGGCTGCTCTTGGGTCTTCTTTCATCCAGTGATTGAAGTTCACTTACATAAAAACTGCAAAACCCAAATAATTGTCCTTTTTCTTTCTGCAACAGACAAAACTTCATTATCAGTTAACAGAATATCACTGACACCCACACTTGTAATTTTACCCTCCCACACATCACTGCTAAATTTATCTATCTCTAAAAGTTTCAAAAGTTTTGAGAGGTGTAGGATATATATAAGAAAAGCTTTTTACTTACCTTCATTTTCTTTTCTTGTTGGCTGCAGTTCTTGCATCTAGGGGTACATTCTTGAGGCTGTAATTTTTTTTATAATGTTGTGGATTCCAGAAGACCAAATAATAGATTAAGTACTCTCTGTTGCTATGATTTTATTTTATTTTATCCCATTCTTCTATAACACACTGAATTCACAATCTCCATTTTCACAAAACCATCAATTACATTGTTCTAGAAAAAATTTTTAAAAAAAACTGTGTTTCCATCAGAGGCATGCCCACTATTCCTAACATTCTGTGGTACTCCCAATATTCCAAAGAGTTTAGAAAGCAAAATGAGTTTACAAACTTTCTTGACCAAAGAAGAAACTTCACCAAGATGTAACATTATTTTATAAATGAGTCCAGAAATAAATTTAACAAATATTGTCAGATTGTGCAATTAATAGTATGAATTTTAAGAGTGCTTGATACTTTCAAATTTCAAATATTTCTACAAAAAGTGTAATTTTAACTGTACGTACAGAGTGTAACAAATTCATTTCTTTTTATACACTTTGATGTTTTCTGAAATATAATACATCATATACAAAGTCAAATCAAACTCTTTCAGCGAAACAGCTGAGAATGTTCACTTATACCAGATTCTGGATTAATCCTGGTATCAGCTACTTCTATAAAAAATGGTTATGTTAGAAAAGGGTGTCCCATTACAATACTTTTTGTACTTTTCCGTGGATTCTGTTCTTGAGAGAGCATAAATATTTTACTGAGTGTGGATGTATCCAGATCTGCTGAAGAAAGAGAGTTCCCTGCAGAATATGGGATGTAATTTTGTTTAAAAGTTTTAATCCTGGGATCAGCCCAAGTGTTGTTACCCAAAACCAAAACATATTATACAGGGTGAGTCGCTAACTATTGCCAGCAAGAATAACTCTGAAAGCATGATAGGAGCTGAAAAGTTTGTGGGACAGAAGTTGCATGGGACAAAGTGGGATAATATGACATTGGTTTTTTGTTGCTAGGTGAGGTCGCTTCAGAGATATAAAGGTCAACTTCATTTTCTTAAATGGTATGCTATAGTTTGGTTCTTATTTTCTGATAGCAGCTATCGAGACAAATCCAATTTGAAGGTCAATGAAGGTCACAAAGGTGACATGAATGTCCATTTACAGAAGGCGTTGGAAGTGATGACCATGGGTATCAATGCAATGCTGCAATCTTCTTATCATGGATTGAGTGGTATTCCTTATCACATCGGCACTTACCAAAGCACATAGTCTGACAGTTCTCTCTTACATATCTTCAGGTGTAGCTGGAACGTCTTTATAAACAATGTCTTTTATGAATCCCCATAAGAAAAAATCTAGAGGCGTCAAGTCTGGTGAACGAGCTGGCCATTACCTCCTCCTCATTCAATCCAGTGACTAGGGAATTGTTTCTACAACTCATTTCTAGCCATCAGCAAAAAATGAGCCAGACACCTATCGTGTTAATACCACATTCTGTTCCTTGTTCCTAAAGGTATTTTTTCCAATAGCAGACCTAATGTTTCTTGCAGAAATGTGTTGTACTTCCTACCATTAAGATTTCCTTCAGTGAAAAGGAAGCTATAATTCTGTCTGCCAGAATCCCACACCCCACACCATACCTTCACCAACGACAGTTTTTGGTGTTAGATTAGATTAATACTTGTTCCATAGATCATGAATATGACACTTCGTAATCATGTGGAACATGTTGTGTTAATAAAAGGTGTCTATACAGGATATAAATTACACAAAATATTACACGACATTAAATTTTTTTTTTTGCGGGGGGGGGGGGGGGGGGGGGGAATTACTAACTTACTACATCCAAAAATTCATCTAATGAGTAGAAGGAGTTGCCATTAAGAAATTCTTTTAATTTCCTTTTAAATGCTATATGGCTATCTGTCAGTCTTTTGATGCTATTAGGTAAGTGACCAAAGAATTTTGTGGCAGCATAATTTACCCCCTTCTGAGCCAAAATTAGATTTAACCTTGAGTAGTGAAGATCATCCTTTCTCCTAGTGTTGTAGCCATGTACACTGCTATTTCTTTTGAATTCATTTGGATTGTTAATAAAAAATTTCATAAGTGAATATATATATATAGTGAGACTACAGTGAAGATCCCTAGCCTTTTAAATAAGTGTCTTCAGGATGATCTTGGATGAGCTCCAGCAATTATTCTGATTACATGCTTTTGTGCAATGAACACTCTTTTAGTCAATGATGAGTTACCCCAGAATATGATGCCATACAAAAGCAGAGAATGAAAATAGGCATGGTAAGCTAATTTACTGAGATGCATATCACCTAAATTTGCAATGACCCTAATAGCATAAGTACTCAAACATTTCAGCAGATGTTCAGTGTGTTTTTTCCAGTTCAACCCCTCATCAATGCATACGCCTAGAAATTTTGAATATTCTGCCTCAGCTATCGATTTCTGATCAAAGTCTATATTTATTAATGGTGTTATTCCATTTACTGTGTGGAACTGTATGTACTGTATTTTGTCAAAGTTTAATGAGAGCCCATTTGCAGAGAACCACTTAATGATTTTCTGAAAAACATCGATTACAATTTCACCAGTTAATTCTTGCCTGTTGGGTGTGATAGCTATACTTGTATCATCAGCAAAAAGTACCAGCTTTGTATCTACGTAAATGTAGAATGGCAAGTCATGAATATATATTAAGAACAGCTGAGGACTGAACCTTGTGGCACCCCATTCTTGATTGTTACCCATTTTGAGAAATCACCAGTTTTTTGCATATTATGTGAACTGCTTATTTAAACCATTTGAGTGCTGTCCCATTCATACCACTGTACTTGAGCTTATATAGAAGTATTCCATGATTTACACAATCAAAAGCCTTTGAGAGATCACAAAAAATCCCAACAGGTGACTTCCGGTTACTGAGAGCATTTAATATTTCATTAGTGAAAGTACATATAGCATTTTCCGTTGAAAAACCTTTCTGGAAACCAAACTGACATTTTGTTAAAACTTTATTTTTACAAAGGTTTGAAGCTACTCTGGAATACATTACTTTTTCAGGAATTTTGGATAAGGCAGTCAGAAGAGATATTGGGCGGTAGTTGTTGACATCAGACGTATCCCCTTTTTTATGCAGTGGTTTAACAGTGGCATACTTCCGTCTATCTGGGAAAACACCCTGGTTCAGAGAGCTATTACATATGTGGCTAAGAATCCCACTTACCTCTTGGGAACAAGCTTTTATTATCCTGCTGGAAATGCTATCAATTCCATGTGAGCTTTTCTTCTTGAGAGTGTTTATTATCTTCCTAATTTCAGATCAAATGGTGTTGGTAAGGCCTCTTCCATTAACTTCCTTGCTTCTTCTAATGAACATTTAGATCCTATTTTCTCTACAACATTTAAAAAATGATTATTTAAAATGTTTTTGACTTCGGGCTTGTTGTTTGACAAGTTTCCATTCTCTCTGATGCTAATGCCGTCATCCTGTACTCTCGGTTGCCCTGTCTCCCTTGTAATAATAATCCAATCTGGCCTTTTTAATAACCTTTCTTAATGTAGCACAGTAGTTTTTACAATATTTGGCTGTTTCTGGATCGTTACTCTTTCTTGTTGTTAGATACAGTTCCTTTTTGTGGTTACAAGATATTTTTGTTCCTTTAGTGAACCAAGGTTTTTTGCATGGTTTCTTATAATTAGATTTAACTACTTTCTTGGGGAAACAGTTTTCAAATTCTTTTACAAGTGTGTCATGGAATAAGTTGTATTTTAAATCAGCATCTGGTTCCTTGTACACCTCATCTCAGTCTAAATGCTGAAGATTTTCTCTGAATTTTCTAATTGTTCAGTCATTAATTGAACGCACAACTTTGGAAGGTAGTTTTGAATTACTGAATGGAGCTATGTCATATACTGTAACTATCTGAGCACCATGATCAGAAAGGCCATTCTCAACAGGACAAGAATTTATGTTTTTAAACTTATCTTGGTCTATAAAACTGTTATCTATCAATGTGCTGTTGTCCTTTACTAACCGAGTAGGAAAATTAATGACAGGTGTCAAATTGAAAGAACTGAGCAAGACTTACAGGTCATTCTTCCTATTACAGTCTTTCAGTGAATCAACATTAAAGTTCACGTACCTATTCCTTCATTTTTGCTACACCTAATGCACCACTAAGTGGTGTGGCCATGGGTCCAAGTGAGCAGCAGTAATAGAAAATAAACAGTGGACTAGACAAGAAAAAAATTTGTGATTGGTGCAAGAAAATGATACAGATTCTGAGCTTGTGAAACAGCCCTCTGATGAAGCAGTTCTCTATGAGATAATTAGCAATTGAATAAGCAGTTGGTTGGGATCTGATGCAACATCACTGTTTAATGCTTCAAGAGTGACATTACTGTGGTGCAACACTTATGCATGATAACAGAATGATGGAATGAAAGTTTATCTTATTCTTGTTTAATTAAATAGTGATTTAGCTCACATAATGTATGTTTATTTTATCATTAGTTAAACTGAGAAAAAACTTTGATTCTGCCGATATATTTTACCTTGGTAACATAAAGACAGTTATTCTTTATATGTGTCCAAAGTACACTGTGTGCCTGCTCATGTTATAAAAAAAATTAATGCCCACTCAAGAGTTAAGATAGCTGATGTGAATAGATATCAGTATGATGTACTACGTGCCTCATATAAGCCTTCTAAGGAACACGAGCTCAAAAATAAGAAAAGCATAGTGGTCAGCCTTGTATGTGTAAATGTACTGAAACTGATTACAGTTGAAGTGCATGTTGTTGTAATCAAAGTTTTCTCATTTTTTTTTTCAGTACAAACTATTAGATAGTGATATAAGATACTGCCATAACTATTAAAGTGTATGATGTATGTAGACATTAATGTAACAAATGCTCATCAATCTAACATTGAACTTGTTATATGTGTTGCAAAGAAAAGGACATCCATAGGTAGATAATATAAATAAGTGTTTATATGCCAGATGAGATTACCAAACGCTGTTCATTCTAGTGTTGAAGGCTACTGCATAAGTATGTTGCCAGTCCAATTAATGTTAACAACAGAATTCTTTACCTGCAAGTGCACAGCTAGTGTGTGGTACACTTAATGTCACAAAATTGCCGACCCCAGCATTTGTACTCCTGCTGCTGCTGCAGTCACAGATAATATCTAATATGGCTACATTTCATTTTAATGGACTACCGTTTCACCAATTAGACCATATGTTTGATTATCATGCAGGAAATGTTCTGCTATGGGTGATAAATAGAAGACTTCATGGAAGACTGGGAAAAAGTATTGCAGAGAAACTGTATGGATTTTAACAGAGGGTAAGGTACAACAAGAACCTATACATACAACAGAAAACATGGGTACAGTTTGAGAATGAGATGACAGAGGAACACACAATTGGAGCAAGAGTGAGACATGGCTGTTGTCTCTCCCCAGTACTATTTAACAAATATTTGGAGCCTATTATTTAGAAGTGTTTGAAATGAAAAAGAGGAGACTAGATTAGTACTAAGAGGATAGAGTGTATTTGATTTGTAGATGATATGGTGTTTTAGCAGAGGATGAAGTGTTTGAAATGAAAAAGAGGAGACTAGATTAGTACTAAGAGGATAGAGTGTATTTGATTTGTAGATGATATGGTGTTTTAGCAGAGGATGAAGCAACTATGATTGGAGTGTTAAAGGAATTAAATAAGATCTGTGAGGAATTTGGAATGAGAATTAATAAGAAAAAGACAAAATATATGGTGATACGTGCAAGAAATGTAAGAACAATTTTAAAGTTAAGACGGGAAGATTTAGAATAAGTTACTGCTTTCAGATACCTGGACAGCATTATTACGGATGACATGATATGTAATAAAGAGGTGAAAACAAATATAGCAGCAGAAGGCATTTAATAAGAAGGGGAGGCTTCTTATGTGGAGGCCTGGATAGGAACCTGACAAAGAGACTGGAAAGCATAGCATTATATCGAGCTGAGACATAGACACTGAGAAAAGAGGAAGAAAGAAGAGTGTTCGAGATGTTGATTTGTGAGGTGGATGGAAGGAATAAACTGGGCAGACAAAATGAAAAATGATGAGGTGCTGAGGAAAGTGGGGGAAGAAAGAGATATTTTAAAGGTTATCAGGAAGAGGAAGCACAATTGGCTGGATGGTGTAAGTAAAGAAAACAATTATGGAAAACAAAGAGGGTAGCAAGTGACAGGAGTGCATGGTGATATTTAATCTATTTATTTTTCCACAAGGGGTTGGTTGTTCTATTTCTTTTTTTCTTTTTATTTTGTGTGAGGTCAGTGAGTGATATGACCAACTTGGGTTTATCTGCTGTGGGACATAAACTGGCTGCTATTGTGCATGCTGCACAGGGCTAAGATTTTGAGAGGACAAGCCCCATAATGAAGTATAGGTGTTGTTCTTCTTTTTACCAATTTAATATTACTTACTGTTTAACTGGATTGATTGCAGAAAGTTATCACAAAAAGGAATAAGACTTGTTAATTAGCTCCATTGAAGAAAATTCTACATTGCTTTTATCAAAATGTAAAACATATTAGTAAAAGGAAAACTTAACTATTTTTACATTGTAGTGATGGAAATGAGGTTGGAAATAATTTTTTCTGAGTAAGCTGCTTATTCATAGAATGGACTGAACCTGTGGGGATATTGGTACCTATACCACTACTAGCAAGCGAGCACTGCAATATCTGTGACTTGACCAAAGACAGTAGTGCATTCTGAGCTGTGCGTGTGAATTGACATGCCTCTTGTATTGTACTTGTTAATGAATTGTGTTCCTACATCTTCACTCCTGTCTCACTACTGGTTTATTGCTATCATCTTGTATGAAATTCTACCAAAGTGGTGACCCCAAGTAGAACTGTGAGACACGATATTTGAATTTTCGCTATGAGCAGCATAATACACATTAACAGTGAAGCCATATTTCATTGGATTCTCAATGCCACTAGCCCCATGCACCATCACATCTGAGTGAACCTTGTGTGAAGTGCACCAATAGTGGTATTACTGTGCTCAAAACCACCCAGTGATAAAACACGAGTGCATTACAACATTAAGTGATACACTAAACACCAAATCAACAGTCACCATGCCACAGCAATGGCCAACAAGGGACAACATATTGCTAGACTCTGAACAAGACACACTTCACTGCAATACCACCAGACGTAAACATTCACACATTCCACATGCATCCCTGAACAATTATTTACTATCCACACAGTGCGTACAGACCGATCAAGTGGAACTCACCATCAGCTATGATATGTATCATGAATTGTCCATGTTTCCTGGACCAAGTAATATGTCTAAACTCCTGCCCATCTCTTACCTGCTGACATGAACTGTTGGGTGCAATGATGCCCTATATTCTACACTCGTCAACTCACCACAATGTTCAGTGTTTTCAGTGTTTATCTGGCTGACTATGATCACATCATTCTTCATACATTTCCATTTGTGTCTCATCTGAGACTACCACCAATCAGAACAGAACAGTCATCTCCGTGATTCCTCACTGCTGAGTGTGTGTTCATTTTGCTAAATATCATGAGCAATGACACCAAATACATCACATTCATCAGTAATCCCACAGACATACTGACTTGATCAATGAGCGATGTCATCTTGTCACCATCCCACAAAAATAAATACAAGACAGCTAAGAGAGCGCTGTTTCTAGGTTTATCAAAAACACCAGAGCAACAATTACAACAAGCCCTGTATGGTGAACAGCTGAAAGACAAGGTTCTGTCACAACTTTTGCACCATCTATGACCCACAGTTGACACAAATCTCTTGACTGAGACCACTTTGTGGCTGCTCTGGATCACCAAACTACCATAGCAGTTACAAATAATGCTGATACCAAATTGAACAGAATCACTGGAGAAATACTTGGCCCTTGCCAATAGATTATTTATGCTATTATAGCACAGGCACCATGTCAGCAAGGAACCCACAGCACCCATACAGCACTCTACAAGTCAGCAAAGCACTCCACTTGTCAGACCGTGCAGAATGCAGCTATTTCCACTCACCACCACTGCGTAGTGATAGACAGCACTCGGCACTAACCCAGTACTGGAAAAAGTAACAAGGGTTACTAGCTGCTGCTAACACAACCAGTGTGGTGACACTGCACACAAATGCTTCACATGCAACTTACCAAACTGCAAGCATGAGCCATTGTAGGTGTGCTGGTTTGCACAGTTAAATCAAGTTGCCACCAACCATTAAATGTGTCAAAAACACACACCTCCTGACATGCTCATTCAGGAGGCAGGTTATCTTCAATCTCAACTCTGGTGATTATTTCCTCATTGAGACAGGTTCTAATTTCAGCTCTGCATCACAAAATGACACATCAACAGCCAACAGTATGTAGTCACTCCAACTGCATGTAGCCAACTATTCCAAAATAGAAGTGTCTGGATCCATGATAGGTCAACACCAACACACATGAAATTCTACGCCACTGATGTCAAAGAACATGGGGCAACAATTTCCTTCATAATTTTTGATTCTCATCTGACATCACAGCTGCTTCACTCATACAATATGATATCAGAGAAGGCATCCCAGGGATTTTCACCCAAACCACACCTCCACCCCTTGGTCCAGCTCACTGCCCTAAATAGCAACTCAACAATGGTTCTAGGCACACCAACATACTCCCTAAGTGTGTCGCAATGGTACAGAAACTTCTCATAACCCATAAGCATTTTGATAACTGCTGCACCGATAACAACATGCTTCATGCATTAAATGCTTCCTCCTCCAAGGTATCAATGATGCTTTGACAGCACTCAATCAGCTACAGCATACATCATTCACACACATCATCATCCATTGTGCAGATACACCCATGCACACTCCCACACCATCCAGCCACACCTCACTGGCACCACCACACACGCAGAGCATGAAGGCTAGTACCACACTATCTGCTTTGCCTCGTACCACCTCATGCACTGCCTCTACTTAATTTTGCAATCCCCACATTATCAGTGCTACAACATGTATAATCCACTATAGCACTGTGCACCAAATCTTAATAACTAATAGTCCACCCATAGGGCATAAAGTATGCTGACTAGCACTGACTAACATGTGTATCACTAAAGAAGTGATTGACAAGATGCTACAAGCTGGCATCATTAATTTTTCTGACAGTCTGTGAGCTTTGGCTATTAAATTACTACCAAATAAAGATAGCACTTGTTGCCCCTGCAGTGATTACAGACCCCTCAAAACCTGTACAGTGAATTACGGCTACCCATTACCAAATGTACAATACTTTAATCATGCACTAGCTCTGGTGCATCCACCTTTAGTGTGCTTGATTGTAAAAAAGCCTTTTTACAAGTCCCTTTGCATACTGGTGATATTGGTAAAAAAACAATTATTACACCTTTTGGCCTGTATGAATACCTTTTGATGCCTTATGGGTTGAAAAACACTAACAGACTTGGCAATGTTTTATTGACAAGATCCTCTTCCATCTCAATGATTACTATGCATATTTTGATAACATCTTCATGTTTTCAGCCATCCCTGAAGAACACAAGGTACACCTCGGTGCTTAGAACCTTACAAGACAGCAGCGTGTTGATCAATCATTACAAATGTCAGCTACATCAAAAGGAAGTTATTTTACTCGGACGCCTAGTCAGTGCCACAGGCATCAAACCAACACCAGGAAGGAGCAGACACCATACAACAATCCACACTACCACTACTCTTACCACAAACTTCAACATTTCCTCTGAATTTCATATTTTTGCTCCCACAACCTGACACATGCAGTTGCATTACAAGTGCCACTCACAGATGCCTTATTGGGTCATAACAAAAACGGAAAAATAGAGCTTGAATGCTCTGAAGACATGTTAAATTCTTTTGATCATGCAAAAGAATGTCCCACCATCACAATCACACTCACACATCCCATCCCAGATGCTCAACTGACCGTTACCACTGATGCAAGTGATGCTACCATATGCACGGTGCTACAATAGTTGGTGGGCAATGAAGCCTAGACCCTTCAGTTTTTCTTTCACAAACTGACAGCTTCCCAACTCAAATGGTTGGCATTCTTTATGCTTTATGAGACAGTTAAGTACTTTCCTGAGGTCACTGCATATTGGAACATCATTCTACTCATTGACCACAAGTCACATGCTGAGGCTATAAAACTTGCTTCGAAGGAAGTGACCTCATGATGGGTTTTCGACGCCTGGATTTCATCTCACAGTACTCGTCTGATGTGCAGCAGTTACACGGTGCATACAACACCATTGGTGATTACATCAGCTTTGACTTCGAACAGCTACATTCCACTCAACAGCCTGATACTAGCATAGCCGAACTATTACACAGCCACATCAGCAGCCTGAAAATTGAAAGACACTCCATCCGAGGCAGTGGAACATTGATCCTGTGCAAAGTTTCTCTAAACAAAATTTGTACACTTGTACCTCTAACTATGCAGCATGATGTCTTTAATAAACTGCATGGCTTTTTACATCCCAGCATTCACACCACAATATGCCTAATCACTAAACATTTTGTTTGTCCCAGTATTAAGAGAGGCTGTCACACCTGGACACAGACATGTGAATCTTTTCACTGTAGAAAGGTAGGATGACATGTCCAGCCACAACTCAGTCAATTCAGGATACCCACAGCTCACTTCCGCCACCTTCAAATTGATCTCATGGGCCCCCTTCCTGAGTTGGGAGGTTACAAGTTCTTCCCCTCCATTATAGACAGGGCTTCATGTTAAGCCAAAGCAACACCATTAACATAATTACAGCTGAAATGACAGCCTGTGCTTTTGCTGACTCTTGGAATCATGTTTCAGCACACCAGAAAAAAAACACACAAATCAGAGCTGCCAATTTGAATTAGCACTCTTTGCAGCACTTTTCAACCTGTCTCCATCTACCACCTGTAGAGCAACAACCTAGTTGAGAGATGGCACAGGACCCTAAAGGCTGCTATAATGTGCCATGGCATATCTCGGATGGAGATGCTGCCCTGGGTCCTTCTTGAAGTGTGCAGGGCCTATAAAGAACACCTGCAAGCATTGTTGGCTGTAGTCCTATATGGTGAATCTCTGTTCCTCACAGCAGACTTCTTACTACCTACACAAAATTATGAATATGCAACCCCACCAGCATTTGTACAATGTGTCAAACAACACATCCAATGCCCTTGTGTACTGCCATCCAACCCTCACATTGCACCCAAGTATTTGTACACAAAGCCCTTTCAGACTGCAAATACGTTATGTTCCACAATGATACAGTGCAAATTGCACTCCAGCCATGTTATTGACACTCATACAAAGCCATCAAATGAAACAAGCACACTTTCGATGTCACTATCAATGATGAAGTCACTACTGTCACAATCAATCAGCTGAAACTGCATGGGTACTTCAAGAGGACAACACCCCAGATGAGTCCAATAGTACTGGGTGCCACTCACCTCAAATTACCAAAAGGATGGCCACATCCAAAGCAACACCATCTCTCACCATTCACCTCAGTGTCATCACCTCCAACCTTAATAATGTCTCTGCTTCCAATCAACACTGCACTTACACACCAATTGGAACAAACTTATTCCCTTCAAGCTGACACTGATTTCACCTCTATCTAATCTGAAGTGTCAAAGGATAGTGTCCTCTCCATTACTTGTCCTAGGACCTCTAGTCCACAAACAACAATTTGCCTACACTGCACTATATGTCAGCTAGCTGCATCAGCAGGGAAGACCATGCTTTCAGCTCCTCCTTTGCCTCTCATGCATCCACCAACATCTAGGTACAATCAGACTTGACAGCCCTTTCAGCGTCTGTAACCATATCACCTGGCATAACCACCACACCCAACTCCGCAACACCTACAACCAAGAAATGGTGGCACATCTTGTCACACTCACCTGTGCCACTGAACTCCATACTCCAGCCACCTCTGCATCAACTGTCCCATTAGTCATTGCCCCTGCAAACATCCTCCCTTCAGTGGTCTGCACCACAAGGGGAGGGGGCTGTGTGGAGATATCGACACCTACGACCACTGCTAGGGAGCAATGACTGCAATATCTGTGACTTCACCAAAGACTGCAGTGCATTTGATTGTGTTCCCATATTGTTGTTCCCATCTCATTACTGCTATTTTCCTACCATCTTGTTGTGAATTGTACCAGAAACCTGTTTTTGAAGAACTCTCAAGAAAAATCCACTAAATTGGTAGCATTTTTGATGCATAAACAATGGATTGTTCACATTTGTCGGGATTTTTGTGAGACTGAACCGTTCCCAAATCATTTTGGAGGACTATAAGGTAAAATGAACTAAGCACAGTGTCTACTTAAGGGCTATCGATGACACTTCAGTTCCTGTATGACAGACAGCTTTGCAAACTAACGGAAGCCTTTTTGTGCAAATTGTGCAATAGTTTAATAATCACATGTACCTGTGGTATGAATTTAAGCACAAATTTTGAAGATTTATAGCTTCCAAATGACTATGGCAATTATACTAAGTAATTGCCTCAGCTGGGAACATTGCATTCAAGTTGTTCAAAGTAACACTGGCCAATTGATGGGGTGCTAGCAATGCTGAAACACAGGAAAATTTAGCTATACAACCAATGGTGTGTCAATGACAGTAAATGAGTGGCTCTGTTTATCGAGTGGAAACTGGAGATTCAAATCAGTATCAAAGACAGAAGAAGATTCATCACAAAATCCTTCTAAATATATGAAAGGAAATGCCTTCCAAAACTTAATGGGTTTCTTCATTGATCTGAAGACTTGAAAACCATCTAAGCTAAAAATGTTTAGCATTCAGGCAGAAGTAACAATCAAAGAAGGGTAGGTGGTGTGACACATTTTTGTACATTGCACTCATTTTGGAAACACCCCAAAGCAGAATATTTAGCTCACTCCAAATGCAGAGTTTCTGTGCTATAGGTTTGATGTGTGACCCCTCCAGACTTTTTTCCTAAGATTATTTATTATTGGATAACTTGTTGACATGTTTACATTCTAGTGTCCAGAGCTGTTCCTCCTGAATGTGGGCTGGCAGCTGCAAATGGAGCAATAAACCTTGGCTGTGTGTCCAGTTTTGCCACAGTGATCAGTCTCCTCATCTTGGAAAGGACACTGGGCACAAGAATGCTTACTTGAACAATGATTACTAGCAGCAGAAATAAGTTACATTTAAAAAAAAAAGATCTTTATACTGATATCTCTGTAATTATTACAGCAATGAAAATAGGCCATATGTAATTTCATGAGTATTTGTTGCAATTGATCTGGCTAAAAGAGTTAAGACATCTTAAGGTTCCAGAAATGTATGAGGCCCAAACCTCAGTTAATTCTCTCTGTATACTAAAAATTAATAATCATATTTAAAGTGAGGACCTCAAGGTGTTTCTCATGATACAAAAAGAAAGGACATCTTAAATCTTAACACACAATATCAATGCTAAAAATTGCAAAGCTGAACTTTGGTAGCAAAATATTTGGTCCAAGTTATTTTGTGATATAACAAGATAGGTTTCATTTATTGGACTAGTCAAAAATTATGCATTCAAACCAGCCTCCAGCATTTCTGTCTAAAAACAGGGGACCAAGCAGGGTTCATTGTACAGGGCTATTACAAATGATTGAAGCGATTTCATAAATTCACTGTAGCTCCATTCATTGACATATGGTCATGACACACTACAGATACGTAGAAAAACTCATAAAGTTTTGTTCGGCTGAAGCCGCACTTCAGGTTTCTGCCGCCAGAGCGCTCGAGAGCGCAGTGAGACAAAATGGCGACAGGAGCCGAGAGAGGGTGTGTCGTGCTTGAAATGCACTCCCATCAGACAGTCATAACAGTGCAACGACACTTCAGGACGAAATTCAACAAAGATCCACCAACTGCTAACTCCATTCAGCGAAGGTATGTGCAGTTTAAAGCTTCTGGATGCCTCTGTAAGGGGAAATCAACGGGTCGGCCTGCAGTGAGCGAAGAAACGGTTGAACACGTGCAGGCAAGTTTCACGCTTAGCCCGCGGAAGTCAACGAATAAAGCAATCAAGGAGCTAAACGTACCACAGCCGACAGTTTGGAAAATCTTACGGAAAAGGCTAAAGCAGAAGCCTTACCGTTTACAATTGCTACAAGCCCTGACACCTGATGACAAAGTCAAGCGCTTTGAACTGTCGGCGCGGTTGCAACAGCTCATGGAAGAGGATGCGTTCAGTGCGAAACTTGTTTTCAGTGATGAAGCAACATTTTTTCTTAATGGTGAAGTGAACAGACACAATGTGCGAATCTGGGCGGTAGAGAATCCTCACGCATTCGTGCAGCAAATTCGCAATTCACCAAAATTTAACGTGTTTTGTGCAATCTCATGGTTTAAAGTTTACGGCCCCTTTTTCTTCTGCGAAAAAAAAGGTACAGGACACGTGTATCTGGATATGCTGGAAAATTGGCTCATGCCACAACTGGAGACTGACAGTGCCGACTTCATCTTTCAACAGGATGGTGCTCCACCGCACTTCCATCATGATGTTTGGCATTTCTTAAACAGGAGATTGGAAAACTGATGGATCAGTCGTGGTGGAGATCATGATCAGCAATTCATGTCATGGCCTCCACGCTCTCCTGATTTAACCCCATGCAATTTCTTTCTGTGGGGTTATGTGAAAGATTCAGTGTTTAAACCTCCTCTACCAAGAAACTTGCCAGAACTGCGAGCTCGCATCAACGATGCTTTCGAACTCATTGATGGGGACATGCGGCGCCGAGTGTGGGAGGAACTTGATTATCGTCTTGATGTCTGCCGAGCCACTAAAGGGGCGCATTTGAGAATGCCTAAAAAAACTTTTTGAGTTTTTGTATGAGTGTGCAAAGCATTGTGAAAATATCTCAAATAATAAAGTTATTGTAGAGCTGTGAAATCGCTTCAATCATTTGTAATAACCCTGTATTTGAATTTACAAAAAGTAGTGGAGGTTAATGTGTATGAATGCAAATAAACCCTTATATCGAGGTCACGCCCATGACCACGGGGAACCCATCTGCCGATGTCTCTCAGGCACTTGTGTGTGGCACATTCAGGGTCATGATGTGTAACCTCTCTATAGACGAATAGGAAGACAGAAATCAAGGTGCCTGTCCACCCCTTTTATTATTGTGCCCAATGTGTGTAGTTCATCACATGCACTCTGTAAACCATAGTGACAGGATTAGCAGCTGTGTTATCGTACTTCAGAATGGCAGTAAATATCACCATAATTTACTAGGCTAGACTCATTTACATTGCAGTATGTGACTGTGACATGGTGAAATTACTAAAATTTAAGGATATCATAGCATATTCTGCAAACTTGTGGGAAATTTAAACAAATAAAAATCAGTTGCCAACATATGAAAGATCATCACTTGAGAACGGGGCTCAATGTAATCGGCTGATACTTTCTGCCTTGTTCATAATTGTCCAGATAAGGTTTATAGGAAAGAAAATTTTTGGAATATTCACCAGGAAAGTCAGAAATTTGTAAGGTATTTTTGTATGAAAACCCAATGAAAGGAATGTAATGTTCAATTTGACAGTTCTGTTGTTACATGTTTTTATAACAAAAAAATGTAACATTCAGTTTGACAGTTCTGCTATCACATTTTTTCATAACAACAACAAATTCCGCAGTGAATTTTGATATTTTGCGAAAAACAATAGAATTCAAAGAGATATTTACGTGTGTTATCAGAGGTGATCATATCTTTGGTTTGTTGCAAAGATTAAATTGATGTCAGTTGTAGTAATTTGGTGTGCTGCAAACATTCAATTGATTTCAGTTCATGGTTTATTTCTTTGGGAAAAATGCCACTATGAAGGCATTGAACTAATGGTCAGCATACGCACGCAGCAAGCCAAATAAATGATCCTCGTGTCAGTGAGACTAACAAAGAGCATAAACAGCATTTGGAAGCAAATTGAATAAGAATTTCTCAAATTCTATCCATAATGATTCTGGAACAATGGATACAATCAAGTTTGACTTGCTCAGTTGGAGCTTACACATAGAATAATTTGGAATATTGACAAAACAGACAGAAAAACCCAACAATTCAAGCTGAGCATTTGGCATTCAGATATGATCTATTCCCAATCAAAGCTCTGTTTGCAGTAACTATAAGTTCAGAGAGAGAGAGAGAGAGAGGGGGGGGGGGGAGGAAAAGATGGACAGAAAGGGGGGAAGGAAATGTATATAAAGAAGGGGAAGAAAAGAGATGAGGGAGCAGGAGATGAATAGAGAGTTGGAGATAAGAGATGTACAGGGAGGAGGGGAAAGATGCTGGACAGAGATAGACAAAGGGAGGGGGTGGGAGGAGAAGGATAGAGTGAGAGAGGAGAAGTAGATAAGGATGTATATTGAATTTACATACATAGCCATACCGTAGGTGCAACCACGACAGAGGGGTATCTGTTGAGAGGCCAGACGAACATGTAGTTTCTGAAGAGTGGCAGCAGCCTTTTCAGTAGTTACAGGGGCAACAGTCTGGATGATTGACTGATCTGACCTTGTAACACCAACGAAAACGGCCTTGCTGTGCTGCTACTATGAACAGCTGAAAGCAAGGGGGCAACTACAGCCATAATTTTTGCCGAGGGCATGCAGCTTTACTGTATGGTTAAATGATGATTGCATCCTATTGGGTAAAATATTCTGGAGGTAAAATAGTCCCCCATTCGGATCTCTGGATGGGGACTAATCAAGAGGATGTCGTTATCAGGAGAAAGAAAACTGGTGTTCTATGGATTGGAGCATGGAATGTCAGATCCCTCAATTGGGCAGGTAGGTCAAAATTTAAAAAAGGAAATGGATTGGTTAAAGTTAGATATAGTGGGAATTAGTGAAGCTCAGTGGCAGGAGGAACAAGACTTTTGGTAAGGTGAATATGGGGTTATAAATACAAAATCAAATAGGGGTAATGCAGGAGTAGGTGTAATAATGAATAAAAAACTAGGAGTGCGGGTAAGCTACTACAAACAGATAGTGAATGCATTATTGTTGTGGCCAAGATAGACACGAAGCCCACACCTACTACAGTAGTACAAGTTCATATGCCAACTAGCTCTGCAGATGACGAAGAAATTGATGAAATGTATGATGAGATAAAAGAAATTATCCAGATAGTCATGGGTGACTGGAATTCAATAGTGGTAAAAGGGAGAAAAGGAAATATAGTAGGTGAATATGGATTGAGGGGAAGAAATGAAAGAGGAAGCCGCCTGGTAGAATTTTGCACAGAGCATAACTTAATCATAGCTAACACTTGGTTCAAGAATCATGATAGAAAGTTGTATACATGGAAAAGGCCTGGAGATACTGGAAGGTTCAGGAAGATTATATAATGGTAAGACAGAGATTTAGGAACCAGGTTTTAAGTTGTAAGACATTTCCAGGGGCAGATGTGGACTCTGACTACAATCTATTGGTTATGAACTGTAGATTAAAACTGAAGAAACTGCAAAAAGGTGGGAATTTAAGGAGATGGGACCTGTATAAATTGACTAAACCAGAGGTTGTACAGAGTTTCAGGGAGAGCATAAGGGAACAATTGGCAGGATTGGGGGGAAGAAATACAGTAGGAGAAGAATGGGTAGCTTTGATGGATGAAGTAGTGAAGGCAGCAGAGGATCAAGTAGGTAAAAAGATGAGGGCTAGTAGAAATCCTTGGGTAACAGAAGAAATACTGAATTTAATTGATGAAAGGAGAAAATATAAAAAAGCAGTAAATGAAGCAGGCAAAAAGGAATATAAACGACTCAAAAATGAGATCGACAGGAAGTGCTAAATGGCTAAGCAGGGGTGGCTAGAGGACAAATGTAAGGATGTAGAGGCTTATCTCACTAGGGGTAAGATAGATACTGCCTACCGGAAAATTAAAGAGACCTATGGAGAAAAGAGAACCACTTGTATGAATATCAAGAGCTCGGATGGAAACACAGTTCTAAGCAAAGAAGGGAAAGCAGAAAGGTGGAAGCAGTATATAGAGGGTCTATACAAGGGTGATGTACTTGAAGACAATATTATGGAAATGGAAGAGGATGTAGATGAAGATGAAATGGGAGATGATACTGTGTGAAGAGTTTGATAGAACACTGAAAGACCTGAGTCGAAAGAAGGCCCCGGGAGGAGACAACATTCCATTAGAACTACTGATAGCCTTGGGAGAGCCAGTCCTGACAAAACTCTATCATCTAGTGAGCAAGATGTATGAGACAGACAAAATACCCTTAGACTTCAAGAAGAATATAATAATTCCAATCCCAAAGAAAGCACGTGTTGACTGATGTGAAAATTACCGAATTATCAATTTAATAAATCACAGCAGCAAAATAATAACATGAATTCTCTACAGACAAATGGAAAAAGTGGTAGAAGCTGTCCTTGGGGAAGATCAGTTTGGATTCCGTAGAAATACTGGAACACGCGAGGCAATACTGACCCTACAACTTGTCTTAGAAGATAGATTAAGGAATTGCAAATGTACGTTTCTAGCATTTGTAGACTTAGAGGAAGCTTTTGACAATGTTGACTGGAATACTCTCTTTCAAATTCTGAAGGTCGCAGGGGTAAAATACAGGGAGCAAAAGGCTATTTACAATTTGTACAGAAACTGGATGGCAGTTATAAAGAGTTGAGGGACATGAAAGGGAAGCAGTGGTTGGGAAGTGAGTGGGTCAGGGTTGTAGCCTCTTCCCAATGTTATTCAATCTGTATATTGAGCAAGCAGTAAAGGAAACAAAAGAAAAATTTGGAGTAAGTATTAAAATACATGGAGAAGAAATAAAAACTTTGAGGTTCGCCGATGACGTTGTAATTCTGTCAGAGAAACAAAGGACTTGGAAGAGCAGTTTAATGGAATGGACAGTGTCTTGAAGTGAGGATATAAGATGAACATCAACAAAAGCAAAATGAGGATAGTGGAATGTAGTCGAATTAAGTTGGGTGATGCTTAGGGAATTAGAAAGTATTAAATGAGTTTTGCTATTTGAGGAGCAAAATAACTGATGATGTTCGAAGTAGAGAGGATATAAAATGTAGACTGGCAATGGCAAGGAAAGCGTTTCTGAAGAAGAGAAATTTGTTAACATCGAGTATAGATTTCCGTGTCAGGAAGTCATTTCTGAAAGTATTTGTATGGAATGTAGCCATGTATGGAAGTGAAACATGGACGACAAATAGTTTGGACAAGAAGAGAATAGAAGCTTTCGAAATGTGGTGCTACAGAAGAATGCTGAAGATTAGATGGGTAGATCACATAACTAATGAGGAGGTATTGAATAGAATTGGGGAGAAGAGGAATTTGTGGCACAACTTGACTAGAGGAAGGGATTGGTTGGTAGGACATGTTCTGAGGCATCAAGGGATCATCAATTTAGTGTTGGAGGGCAGCTTGGTGGGTAAAAATCGTAGAGGGAGACCAAGAGATGAATACACTAAGCAGATTCAGAAAGATGTAGGTTGCAGTAGGTACTGGGAGATAAAGAAGCTTGCACAGGGTAGAGTAGCATGGAGAGCTGCATCAAACCAGTCTCAGGACTGAAGACCACAACGACAACAACATTTAGCAATTATGAAGCATAGTTTGATATCAGAGTGTCTATAAATTAATGAAGTCATGATATTTCTGCAAATTTTCCATTATATGAGCCCCTCTCATTGCTGTTTACAGTTTGGTATAATTTTACTGATTTTCTCCAAACACCCACATTTCCAGTCTGTGATACATCTAAATGTGTGGTTTTAACAGTCTTTTGCTCCACTCTAGTTTAATTAACTTAAAGTAATAGTTTTTCTCTCTACTTTCATGAGAATATCTTACATTTATTGATGAGACTAAGTTTGTACCTTGACAAAGAGTGTACCTTGGCATTTCTTAACTAAATGTCATGTTAATAGCTTCAAAAATAAATTGAAATCATATCTCCTTGACAACTTCTTCTATACCATAGATGAATTCTTGAATAGGAATAAATAAATCTACAAACATAGTATATGCATTTTGTGCCATTTAAGGGAATGGGGTAAATAATAGGAACATTAATCTTTAACTCTGTATTGTAAAATATATATAAATCTTGTTTCATATGTGCATTTCCTGTGCACTTGACACATTCCACATCATAATGGCTACCGTACCATGCGATTGATCAATGGAACATGCAACCAACTAACTAACTAACTAACTGTTACACTACACTCTGTCCTGCCTGAGGATCTATTGCCAAAGACAGTTCACCCATGACCAAAGCCAGCATGTCTTTACTTGCAGACATCACATGCCTTGGCCACCAGCAACTGACAGAATCATCCCACATTGTGCTTATTAGGCAGTCACATTAACCACTGCGCCCCCCACAACTATGCAGACTACGATGGCACACCTCTTGGCCAACCCTCATTGCCACCTGGTGCCACTTATCCACAACCCCCATCCATGTCCTTGTTCTGATGTCAATAGTGCCTTTCCTTTCTTTCTCCCCCCCCCCCCCCTCCTCCTCCAGTTTAAATAAAACAAGATTCATGTGAAAAAAGTACTCAGCATCATGATATCATTTCAATACATGTATTTCCAAGTAGCAACCCAACTTTATCTTTCAGGAAGGAGCATCTCTCATCCATATAACTGCCAAACAACTATTTCAATAAGCACAAAGTTAAGTAGAAATAACAAACACTGATTATGGAACCTGTACTTTCTCATACCAATAAGTATTTACTGTGCAGCCACATGTTAAGTCAATAGTAAGTGAAGTTTGTTAATTTCTTTATTACTATGATTATTGTAGTCATCAGAGCAAAGTTTCGTTTGGAGTACTGACAACACAAATGTTTCAGTACTATGATTATTGTAGTCATCAGAGCAAAGTTCAGTTTGGAGTACTGATAACACGAATGTTTCAGCAATAGAAGGCTCAAGGCTTGATGGAACCTACACCAAAACTGGAACTGGTGTCCTTTAAAAATATGCGGTAGAAGATATTAGAAATTAAATTGTAGCATCTTCCAAACGCATATGTAAAGCCAGAGTTCAGTGCTCATTACCATTTATGGTTCAATTGGAAATGTTTCCTTCATGAAGCGGTTGATTGGTGGAGAAATCTCACGACACCTGGTAGCCTGTCCAAAAACTAAATTAAAAAAGGAACCTTCAGCCTAAATTATGGCAGGAGAAAGTACATAGAAGATTACTACCGTCTAACTTGTGAGCAGTGAGTGAAAGCAGACAACAGGGAAGATGGAGCAAGTGATTTAAAACATTCAAAAAGAAATTCTTAGAACTTTAGGAAAATGAAATAAAAGGTAAAAATCATCACATGCAAGGATTATGATCACCTATCAGATAATTGGAGCATTTACCACCTTACAAGAGAAATTAAATAGATGTAACGAGAGATACATTGGTAATATTCTGTCTGTGCGGACAAGAATGAATATCTTAACCAGAAGAGAATAAAAGATCATTTTCAAAGGCAGTATTGAAGAAAAAGAAGACATAATAAAAATCATGCTAAAACGCAGGAGCACAAGAACAAACAGCATTTGAATGGCGGCATATGAATTTTATAAAACTTTCTGATTTATTATCAGAAACGAGTGCACAGAGGTAGCAAGGGAGAAATATTTATAATCTGATGAATAACCCAGAATTCATCTTACTTATTATGAAGAAAAAAGAAACTGCAAAGAATAAGAGATTTCAGTCCAATAACACTGTTATCCACAGAATGTGAAAATCATATTATGTGTCATAGCTCAAGATTAAAACAAACCCTTCCAGCCTTCCTTGAGCTGGAACAGACATGTAGCATGCTCAACAGAAGTATCTTCAATGGACTTTATTCCTTAAGACACACATTATTCTTCTTCTCTACCAAAGAAATGGTAGAAAATGTAAGAGATGCTCTCGCAGTAAATAGTGCAAGGAAACTGAATGTGTCTCTCACACAAGTCATACCTACTTATAGAAAATATATAGCACAGATGAAAAAAATGTGCCTTGGTTGGTTTATTTGGAAAAGTATGTTATTTGATGCAGCCAGGGATCAGCTGATGAAATTACCTACAGAAAGTGGTGGCCCAGGATTAACAGATTCTGAAGCAAAATGTTCAGCCCTTGGCATGAAAAATCTGATGAATACATTGAAACAGCTTACAAGTTCACAGCAGAAAAAACATAAGTTACAGACAGATGTCAACAGCTGTATTTAGGTCTTCCAAACCCCAATGTATGTATTAGAGAAAATTCCTAGTGAAAGGTATTATGCAAGAAAGGCAATAATGAGAAACATTAAGAAGAAATGTGCATGTCAGATTAAAATAAAGAGTTAAACTGGATGGCAGTATGGGCAGAGCTTGCTCACCAGTCCAGCATCACACAGACATGCACAGTAGCATATACGTTTTTTGCTAGCACTGTGTTATGCTATGTCATACCCATACACTCAGCAGTAGGTTATCACAAAATTTCTGCTCTGTGAAAATGGATGAAGTTTAAATCAATGAATCAACCAATTTCATAGCTGTGGAATAAGTTTAACACTTCAGCAAAACAATGAAGGAATAGTAAACTGATGGACGATTGCCCTGTCGTGACGTGAAGCTTTTTATAATGACTCATTGCTGGACATATTCTCAGTCTTAGAGAGAGATGTAACGAAAATGTATTATATCAGTTAATACAACATGCATTCTGGTGAGGTGCAATTTATTGAGGCTGAGCCCATATTTTCTATAGTGGGATGTGTCTTGTGACTGATGTGGCTCTTCTGACTACTTCCTGCTGACTGCTATGTACCGTGTGTGTGTGAAGTTTTGACACCCAGTGTCTTGTGCAGCAGAGATAGAGAACATTCCTCTTCTCACTCAATCTCATGTCATAGAGTGTGTGGGATGCTGTGGCCATTAACCATATCTCTCTGCCTATTCACCTCCCTCTCTCCCTCCCTCTCCCTCTCCCTCCCTCTCCCTCTCCCTCCCTCTCTCTCCCTCCTCTTAGATAGTGTAGGATGATTCTGCGTCTTGCTAGCAAATCAAGCCATGCCCACTTCAGTCACAGGAGGGCAGTGTCTGCTGTTAATTCCCTGGGATTGACAGTGTTAATGATATAAATACACAAGACAGCAGGGTGGCAGTGGGCTCTGAGCCAGCTCTCTGGAGATCCATGCAGTATGACTCCTCAGTCTTTTTTTGTTACTCTAAATGTAGTGCATTTCGCTATCATTCCATTCCTATGGTGAGGTAATTGTTTATAGAGTAAATTTAGGGATGTGGTGTATATGTGTGTGTATACTTGGGTTTTAATTTTTTATTTATGTGACTACCATAATCATCTAATGCAACCTTAAACTGACATCATTAACACAGTAATAATGCAGGGGTGGGTTCCTCATAGACTTGGTACATATTTGTTGTAGTGTGCTATTTGTTTAATGTGGGATATCATTTTATTTGTTTAAATATTCCATAGTGTTTAATTATTAATGTGGGATATTAGTGTGCTTGCTTAAATATCACACTGTGCTAGTCATAAACATGAGATATCAATGTAATTGTTTAAATATCTTCCTGTGCCAGTTCTTTAATGCGTGATTTTAATGTATTTAAATATTGCACTGTGCTAACTGTTTAATGTGACTTCATACTTGTATTTGTATAAATGTCGCTGTGTTGTAATTGTTATATATTTAAAATCATGTATTTATATATAGAGGGAAACATTCCACATGGGAAAAATATATCTAAAAACAAAGATGATGTGACTTACCAAATGAAAGCACTGGCAGGTTGATAGACACACAAACAAACACACACAAAAAAAAAAAAAAAAAAAAAAAAAGATCGCCGTTTAGCAATCAGAGCAGTGTCTGAGTTAACAGGAGTTGACTTGTTGTCTTGTCGAACAAGTTTACCGATTTTTTCAATGTTTGCATCAGTTTTTGCTGACAATGGTCTGCCAGTGCGAGTGTCATCACTGGTGTCTTCGCGGCCATCTTTAAATCGTTTAAACCACTCAAACACTTGTGTTCGCGATAAACAATCATTGCCCTACACTTGTTGTAACATTACAAACGTTTCACTTGCAGATTTTCCTAGTTTGAAACAAAATTTGATGTTAACACGCTGTTCTTTCTGTACACTCAACATTTTCCGACGCACAGACAAAACGTCAACTACTTAAAACAGACGCCACGGGCAGACTGAGTGCAGGAGGCAGATGAAACTCGAGCAGTAGGCGGAGCGAGAGTCACGTGACAGGCCACGCGACTTTCAGCCTTATTGCATTCGTTTTATTGTTTCACCAGTACTAGTCCGGTTTTTTTCTAGCCACACCTCGTATTCATCACAGCTTCGCGATCCACACCAGCATATCTTCCAGTCCCTCACCAGGGTGGAGGGATGCTCTGTCCAGCTGCTCAACATATCTGGGCATTGCAGCAGTTCTGTAGTGGGTCATGAGGGTGAATGCTATGGTGAGTGTTGGTTTTATAGCCAGATCAAAGTCAAAATGTTGATGGAGCACCACCCAAGAACATAAGTAATACTGACTCACAGATTAGATGTCTGTCTCACTGCTGAAGACATTATTGAAACAATGTTAAAACATCAAACATTCATTTTCCACAGAAGTCAGCAGTTAAGTTACTGACGTTCAGGTGGCAAGTGCTGGTGGGACAAGAGGAAGTTGGCTGCCATGGTATACACTGATCAGCAGTGGCTCGCTACCAGGCAGTGGCACTATTTCAGCTCCATGATGGCACAAGGCCAGTGATCTTTCATACTGGCATGAGACCTCACTCACAGGATACAGGGTGACAAATATTGAACTATATGAAAAAATAATGTAAATTAGTTACAAACTACAGCATCTACACTCTTTGTTAAACACGTAAAAATCACTACAAATATTCGGATTTAGGTTATGACATGTTTGATATGCCTGTTATAATTGGCAATGATGTGGCTCAGATGAATAGTGAAATTCTGCATTACCTGCTGAAGTGCTGGAACATTGATGCTGTTGATGACCTCTTGAAATGCTGTTTTCAGCTCATCAATTGTTTTGGGGTTATAGCTGTACATCTTGTCTTTAATATACCCACATAAAAAGGAGTTGAATGTGTTCAGATCTGGAGAATATGGCGGTCAATTGAGGCCCATGTCAGTGGCCTTAGGGTACCCCAGTGCCAGAATGTGGTCCCCAGAGTGCTCCTCCAGGACATCAAACACTCTCCTGCTTTAATGGGATCAAACTCTGTCTTGCATGAAACCCATCTAGTCAAAATCAGGTTTGCTTTGGATAATGGGGATGAAATTGTCTTCCAAAACTTTCATGTACTGTTCAGTAATCACCGTGCCATCAAGGAATATCACACTGATTATTCCATGACTGGTCATTGCACACATTGAGGGTGAAGAGACTTTTTGATTGTGAAATGCAGATTCTCAGTCCCCCACATGCACCAGTCTTGCTTAATGATGAACTGATCCAAATGAAAGTGAGCTTCATCACTAAAACAAACCATGCATGCAAACACTAATTTCCATCATGCCCTGTGGTCAACTGTGCAGTTTGAACATCCTAAGGCAAACCACTCAGAAGCTATGACAATTTTATTTCATATGGTTCAATAATTGTCACCCTGTATGGGCTGCACACTGCTTCCAGGAGAAGCTGACAAGGACACCCATGACCTGGTATAAACTGTGCACAGTCTAAATAACCCAGTCCCACTGTCCAATTAAACAGTTGTATTAGTTAACTGACTAAACTTATTTCTTTGACATTTCTGTTTAAAGCAATAGACACAGAAATGATTTGTTCACTTTGTGGGGCATACGTTGCAGATCAGCAATGCCCACACAAGTTTGTTGATGAAGTTAATAATAAAAAATAAAAGTCATGCTTATCTTAATTATCTTGATGTCATGTTACTGCACATTGTCCTGAAGTAAATGGGATATGCACTCAGAACAAGAGTCCTTGATTTGTTACATTTCTGAGCAAAATTTACATCCCTGCAGTCGATGTCTCATAACAGTTCATTCTTGAAACAGCTGAGATGATCATCAACGTCTGCTCACATTAGCAAAAATGTATCTGATTTATTTTTTATCAAAATATAGACACTTCAGGTAGGAATATCAACAATGTAGGAAAAAATAGATTGATACTTACTGTAAAGAAGACACTTCAAGTTGCAGACAGGCATGATTAAAAGACACTCACATACAACTTTTGACCACAGCTTTTGTCAGTAGGGAGAGAGAGACACACACATGAAACATTCACACACACACACACACACACACACACACACACACACACACACACACAAACAAGCACACCTCACATGTGCACGACTCCCAACTTCATCTTGGGCTGGAATGCAATATCATGTGGGATGCAAGCAGCAATCTGGAGGGGGTAGTGAAGGGTAAGCAAGCAGCAATCTGGAGGGGGTAGTGAAGGGTAAGGGGAAGGGGTGTATGGATAGTGAGAGAAACAAATGCTGTCTGGTGGAGTCTGCATGGAGTAGACTGCTGACAGGCACAGCATCAGGAGGTTGTGGAGCAGGGATGTGGTGGAAAAAGGAACAAAAAAGGAGAGGAGTGGGGAGAGACAGGTGGAAGTGTTGGCAGAGGGCTGCATATAATCAGGGGGGGGGGGGGAGCTGAGAATGGGAAAGAGATGATAGGACAGACGGGGTGGAATTGTTGGGTGGAGGTAGAGTTTGTGGTGACAGTATGTTAACTGTAGATTAAGACCAGGATGATTACAGTTGTGGAGAATGTGTTGTTTGGGTAACTCCCATCTGTGCAGTTCAGGAAAGCTGGTGGTGGAGGGAAGTATTGCTTGGGTAGTGAAGCACACATTGAAATCAAGTGTGTCATGTTCAGCTGCATGTTGTGCCACAGGGTAGTCTACTTTTCTCGTGGCATAGTTTGGCAGTGGCCATTCATCCTGGTAGCAACCGATTGGTAGTCATACCAGTATAAAAATCTGTGCAGTGATTGCAGCAGAGCTGATAAATGACATGGCTGCTTTCACAGGTTGCCCAGCCCCTGATGGGGTATGATAAAACTGTGACAGGGCTGGAATAGGAAGGGCAGAGTGGGTGGATTGGGCAGGTTTTGCACCTGGATCTTCCACAGGAATATGATCCTTGTGGCAAGGGGTTGGGGTTGGAGTGGCATGGAGATGGACTAATATGTTGTGGAGATTGAGTGAGTGATGGAACACCATTTTAGGAGGGGTGGGAAGTATTTCAAGTATGATGTCTCTCATTTCAGGGAATGATGATAGGTAGGATGTAGTTCGTTTGTTCCGGTCGAGGGTATATCTGGGTAATGAAGGGGACATTCCTTTCAGGTTGGTTTTCAGGGGTGGTGGGCCAATACAGGTTGTGAGGGGAAATGGCACAGGAGACTTGTTTGTTGACTAGGTCTAGAGCATAGTGCCTATCCGTGAAGGCCATGGTGAGACCCTCGGCATACTGAGCAAGGGAGTTTTTGTCACTGCAGATATACCATCCCTTTGTAGCCAGACTATATAGGAGGGATTTTTTGGTTTGAAAGGAATGACAGCTGTCAAAATGCAGGTACTGTTAATGGTTGATGAGTTTAATGAGGAATGAAGTGCAGATGGAACTGTCAGAGAGGAGGAGGTCAACATTAGGAAGGTGGCATACTGGATTGAGGAGGACCACATTAAGTGAATGGGAGAGAAGGTGTTGAGATTGTGAAGGAATGTAGATAGGGTGTCCTACCCAAGATACTTCTCAGCCCCCTTAAATGGTGTTCTGTTACCCACCCAATCTCCAAAACATAATAGTCCATCCCTATGCCACTCCCAATCCCAACCTCTTGCTGCAAGGATCTTATCGCTGTAGAAGTCCTAGGTCCAGATCATGAAGATATCATCAGTGAACCTGAACCAGACTAGATATTTGCTGCTTTGGAAGGTTAAGAAGGTCTCTCCTAGATGGCCCAATATAAAAAAATAAATTTCACAGACAGGGGCATTTGCATGGCACCATCCTATGCCAACCTTTTTATGGGCTCAGTATGCTGAGGGTTTCATCAAGGCCTTCACATAACAGGCACCATCTCCCAGACCTAGTCCACAAGCAGATCTTCCATGCCATTGTCCCTCACAACCTCAATCCTTCCACAAACCTCAAAACCCAGCCAGAAAGGAGTGTCCCCTTTGTCAGCCAGTACCACCCCAGACAGGAACAAATGAAACACATTGTTTGCCAGGGCTTTGATTACCTATCATCATGCCCTGAAATGAGGGACATCCTACCCGACATGCTTCCCACCCACTCTGCCACTCCCAATCCCAACCCCTTGCCACAAGAACCGTATCCCTGTGGAAGGCCCTGATGCAAAACCTGCCCAATACACCAACACAGCACATCCTGTTCCATCCCTGTTACAGGTTTTTCCTACCCCATCAAGATCTGGGTCACCTGTGAAAGCAGCCGTGTCATTTACCAGCTCTGCTGCAATCGTTGCACAGATTTTTATACTGGTATGAGTACCAATCAGTTGTACACCACGATGGACTGCCACTGCCAAACTACGTCCAAGAGCAAAGTAGACTACCCTGTGGCACAACATGCAGCTGTACATCACACACTTGATTTCAATGCTTGCTTCACTACCCGAGCCTTCTGGATCCTCCCCTCCACCACCAGCTATTCTGAACTGTGCAGATGGAAATTATCCTTACAACACATTTTTCACTACCATAATTATTCTGGCCTCAGCTTACAGTAACCCTGTCCCCACACTCTCCACTCAACAGTTTCCTCCCCCTCTGTCATCTGCTCCCCATTCTCATCTCCCATCCTGTTTATTTTTAGCCCTCTGACAATGCATCCATCTGTCTCTCCCCACTCCTTTCCATTTTTGTTCCTTTTTCCCCCCACTTCCCTGCTCCACAACCTCCTGATGATGCCATGCCTGTCAGCAGTCTAGTCCCTGCACATAATACCAGACAGCATTCTTATCTCTTCCCACCCAAAACTACTATCCCTTCCCCTTCCACTTCCCCACTCCCTCCATGTTGCTGCTTTCATCCCTCATGATGCTGCACTCTAGCCCGAGATGCTGGAGTTGGCAGTCGTGTGTGTGTGTGTGTGTGTGTCAGGTGTGTGTGTGTGTGTGTGTGTGTGTGTGTGTGTGTGTGTGTGTGTGTGTGTGAGTGTGTGTGAATGTTCTATATGTTTTTCTCTCTTTGCTGATGAAGGCTGTGGCCAGAAGCTATATGTGACCGTCTTTTAATCATGCCTGTCTGCAACTTGACATGTTTTCTTTACAGTACGTAGCAATCTATCATTTCCTACATTGTTGATTTATTTTTTAAATGAAATGCTTCTTAATATCACTGTCATGTATTTCACATGATCAAATTCAGAACAGATCTTCAGTAGGTTAACTTTTTATTCATCTTTGAAACTTTACTAAATGTGTTACATTGTTGCAGTGAAGACAAGCCCCAGACTTGCCTCCCCACTTCCATCCACAATCAACACTAGAAACAGATTTCCTTATGACTCAACTACAACATTATGACTTCTCTATGCACAAATGTCAGAGAGTAATATGAAGCAAAGACAAAAATGTTGCATTTCAACAGATCACTTACTTTGATTAATATCAATATAGTTCAACTGGAACGATGTTTACATAGAAATTATTATTTAACTATGAGCACATTTTTTAAAATATAATTTGTTGGGTAATTTTTAAATGTACTTTTATTACAGATTTTTTAAATTTGTGTTTCCTTAGAATAAGTTTAGCTCTGATACCTGGTGTAGTAGGCAAGGCAGATTACACAAGATAATTGTTTTCAGCAAACAGGCAAAAATATGTAGGAAAAGGCTTTTAAAATATAGAGAAAATAATACAAAATGATAAATGAAATTTTAGTTATAAGTCCTTGAACATCAAAACGGATCTGCAAACTCAGCTAGAGAAAAAACTGATTCCAATCAATTCAGAGAATGTATGTTTTATAAATACTAAAAACATCACAAGGACAAGTATTGTACTGAGATGTTCATTAGGCACAGCTGTATCAGTATCTACTGTTGCACAGGTGTTATCAAAGTATAGGTTCATTTCAGTACAAAAGACAGCTACCAACACCATAGTCACCCCTCAGGAGCAGGTAGCGGGCAGCCGTGTTGGCTTGCCCCTCATGATGACGGAAGAGCAGCTGCATGTCTGTCGATGGAAGCAGAGACACTTAGGGAAGAAGGCAGCAGGCTTGCCCCTCATGATGACGGAAGAGCAGCTGCATGTCTGTCGATGGAAGCAGAGACACTTAGGGAAGAAGGCAGCAGGGTTAGACTTCCCATCCCATACGAGTTCATAGACAGCCAGATGAGGAGACAGCAGACCAGAATTGATTCCTTCTCAAAGCTGCTTGGCTTAGACTGAACACACTTCCACTGTAAATGAGCAATATTTATGTGAGGCTGGTCAACATTCATCGTGATACTGTGAGGTGGCAGTCACATCACTTGGCCTGCTTTTCTCATCTGGTCAGCTCTCTTGGTTACTTCAGGATATCACAGCTTTACTTTTAAGAAATCAAACAATGGAAAATCCAGGATGGAATGTAACAATACTAAGGAGGAGAGTTGCTACTCACCATATAGTGGAGATTCTGAGTCATGATAGGCACAATAAAAAAACTCAGTTCACTCCTCCATCCAACCATGATCCAACCCCACTGCCTTCAAATCACCCCCTGTTAACTTTCCAGAATTTCTTATCCTTGAATCTTGTCTCATCGTCATTCCCTAAATTCCTCAACCTTCATACTAACCTTACATCTGCAGAAAGAACTGCAGTCCCCCATCTAAAAACTGATCCTGATCTTATAATCCTACCTGCAGACAAAGGCTCCACCACCGCTGTTTCGAACTGCAAGGATTACGTGGCAGAAGGACTCCATCAGCTGTCAGATGCTTCCACCTACAAACCATGCCATAGTGATCCCATTCCAGCCATACATCAGGATCTCCAGTCACTACTCAAATCCGTAGGCTCATCCCAGATCCTCTCCCCAGAGTCCATCTCTCTACTTACCCCTACCACTCCCCACACTCGCACCTTCTGCATGCTTCCTAAAATCCATAAACCCAACCACCCAGGATGCCCAATTGTGGCCGTTACTGTGCCCCCACTGAGAGAATCTCTGCTCTCATAGACCAACACCTTCAACCTCATCTGGCTGTTACTGTGCCCCCACTGAGAGAATCTCTGCTCTCATAGACCAACACCTTCAACCTATTACCCAGAACCTATCCTCCTATATGAAAGATACCAACCATTTCCTCGACCAACTCTCCAGGTTCCTTTCCCCTTACCACACAGTGCCCTGCACATCACTATTGATGCCACCTCCCTGTACACTAACATTCCTAATGCCCATGGCCTTACTGCTATTGAACATTACCTTTCCAGATGCCCTGTGGATTCTGAACCAACAACCAACCTCCTTCCTAGTCTCCATGACCAACAATATCTTCACCCACAATTACTTCTGCTTTGAAGGCTTTACCTCCAAACAAATCAGCGGTACGGCTATGGGCACCCGCATGGCACCATCCTATGCTAACCTATTCATGGACCATCTAGAGTATTCCTTCCTAAAACCCCAGACTCCTAAATCCCTCACCTTGTTCAGATTCATTGTGACATCTTTGCTATCTGGATTGAAGGTGAGGACACCTTATTCACATTACTCCAGAACCTCAACAATTTCTCTCCCATTTGCTTCACCTGGTCCTACTCAACCCAACAAGCCACCTTCCTAGATGTTGACCTCCACCTCAGAGATGGCTACATCAGTACCTCTGTGCATATCAAACCTACTAACCACCAGCAATACCTCCACTTCGACAGCTGCCACCCATTCCATACCAAGAAGTCCCTTCTGTACAGCCTAGCCACTCATGGTTGTCACATCTGCAGTGACAAGCAGTCCTTCTCTAAATGTACTGAGGGTCTCACTGAAGCCTTCACTGACCATAATTACCCTCCCATCCTTGTACAAAAACAAATCTCCCATGTCTTATCCTACCACCTCCCAAAGTCCCACAGTCCAGCCACAGAGGAGCATTCCCCTCACAACTCAGTACCATCCGGGACTGGAGTAACTGAGTTACATTCTCCACCAGGGTTTTGATTATCTCTCGTCATGCCCTGAAATGAGAAATGTCCTACCCACTATTCTTCCCACCCCTCCTACCATGGTATTCCACTGTCCACCAAACCTACACAATAAACTCATCCATCCTTGCACAACCTCTGCTCCCAGTCCCTTACCTCATGGCTCATACCCCTGTGATAGATCTAGATGCAAGACCTCATCCTCCTACCATCACCTACTCCAGTCCTGTCACTAGCATCACCTATCCCATCAAATTCTATGTAGACATGACAATCAAGAAGCTGACTGTCTGCATGAACAGCCACCACTGTGGCCAAAAAACAAGTGGACCACCCGGTTGCTGAACACACTGCCAAACATGATACCCCCCATCTCAATGACTGCTTCACAGCCTGTGCCAAATGGATCCTTCCCACCAACACCAGCTTTCCTGAATTACGCAGGTAGGAACTTTCTCTGCAATGCATCCTACGTTCTCAACCTTCGTTAGTCACTGTCCTCACCCATCCATCCTCATCCCTGTTCCCATTCCAGCACTACACAGCCATCATTTCACCACCACACCCAGTCCTTTAATTTATTTTTATTTTTATTTCGCTCCTTTTCGCTACTTACCCCCTCCTCCCTCCGCACCTTCTCTCCTGCCCTCTATCTAAACTGCAACACTTCACTGTCTGCCACTCCCACCATATTATCCCTCCCCCTCCTGACCCCAGCTACCTCCTTACCCCCACCCAGCCGCCACTCCCATCATGCACTAGTGCTGCTGTTCACAGTTTAGTTTCAGCTCTCTGAGACTGCAGACATGTGTGCAAGTTGCATTTGCATGAGTGTGTGTGTGCGTGTGTGTATGTGTGTCTACTGCTGCCTTAACAGCCAAAAGCTATGATTGTGTGAATCTTTTTATTGTGCCTATCATGACTGAACATCTCCACTATATGGGGAGTAGCAGCTTTCCTTCTCTGGTATTGTTACTTTTAAGAAACTCTTTCTGCCATGTCAGATATACTGCAAAGCAATTCTTGCACCAGACTTATGCTTTCTTACAACTCTTTGTGTGGTCACCATTATGATAGCATCTCTCTATCACTGTGATGTTATTCTGCTGCCTTGCTGACTTGCATGCCCACCTCTTATGGTGTGTAGCAATCATTTCTGTGTAAGCTGCATCAGCTGCCCTTCCTTACTGGAATTCCACTGGGCTATTGACATGCTCTGCCCTGCCTACTGTGTTGCTAGGGAAGGTTTCTGAATTTTTTTCTGGTTGCAACAACTATACTGGCAGCCCTTGCTCCCCTCACCTTTAAAAATTTGGTCTCTGATTTCTCTGAAGTTTCTCTGAAACAGTCTTGACGCGCATACACAGAATACAGTTATATGCAATGTTACTGATTTCTCTCTCATTCTGCCTAACTCAGACTACATGATTAATTGATTATACTCTTAATTCCGAGAAAATTATTTTCTTAAACTCATTCAGGAGAATCATATTCTTATGAAGACATATTTCCTCTAAATTACTGTTGATATACTAATACAATCATCTTTTGCATGCTGCTCACAAAAATTCTGTAACCCACAATCTCATGTACTCTTCTCACTTAATGATAGTTCATTACTCTATTTCTCTCTTAACAAATTTGTGCTGTCAATAGTTATTTAATTCTCTCAGTTCCACATATAGATATTACCCAATGAAATTGTCAATTACAGAAACCTATAATAAAATTAGAAAAGTTCTTTTCCTCCTGCAAATCATTCCACATCAAATGGTTCAACTTAATTATTTCTTGTGTTTGACGTCTTTCTTTGCTATCAGGTGGCTTCTTAAGGGGAAAAGGTACCTTGTATTTCTGCCCTGTTAAATAAACTATTGTCAGTGAACCTTTTTTCAGGAAGAGTTAACAGTAGAACACTGAAATTTTTTTCACTGAAATTTACAGTATTTGCTAACAATCTGACATGATTTGAAGAATAATGTATTAAAATTGTTGTTTTTTAAAAAAATGTTTTGATGTTAACCTTTTCTAGACAAATTTTTAAAATATAAGAGAACAGCTATGAGTAGAGTCAGTTCCATTTGATTCTGTGCTCACAGAAGGATTAGTATCAACTAACCTGGAATTACATAACTATCACTAGATAAATGGTTATCAATTTCTTGTGTATTTATAATGTTTATTTTCATTAATTTCTTTCTTCCACATCCTCCAATCTTTTCTTGTAAATGTTTGAGGTGAATCTCAGCATTTCTTTGCTGAGAAACAGGAAGTACATTTGTTACATTATTACCATAGGAAACAACTGAATGCAAGGCAACAAACAGTTTAGGCAATAGCCGAAAGCTCAAAGCAACAGAAAATAGTGTCCCTAGGTTTATGAATACAAAGAACATAGCAAGATAAGTCACAGAGAAAAAGGTCAGAATGTCTCAATCAGCAATTTAAACTGATGTTTAGTACCTTTACATTTTGATTACATCTAAAATACTTTTATATTCACACAGTGCACACACTGAACTATCATAACAACAAATAAAAATATTTTCAAATTTTCATCTTTTTTGAGGTAGATTCTGCCCTTAACCCATGTTATTATCTGAATCTTTTGTGTTTGGAATAAAAATTTCCCGTATGTTTTCTCAAATGTACAACCTTAAAACCTCATTTGCAGAAAAACTACTTACGGTGTTATCACACTCAACATACTGGAGAGTAGTTCCAGTTATTTCCTTACACACTGATGATGAATTGCAGTGCCATGCTTTTTTATATATTTCTTTTCAAAACCAACTCCCTCATGCTCTTTGATACTTTATCATGTGCACTGGATTTTTGTGATGCTGTACACAGTTTATGTTGTTCAACTTTCATGATAATAGATCCTTGTGATGATACAACACTTGCAACTGTCTCCTTTGGCTGAAACTACATCTCCTTAAGTTTGACTGTACATTTAAGAACTATTGCATGACGTGTATCCTTATTCCCATTGCCTATAACATTTCAAATATTGCCAAATTTACACTGATCGTTGACTTTACATTGCTGAAAGGACACAGTCTTCTTAGCTTGATTCTTTACATTACAAGCATATTTCCTCCTCTCATATAGAGAAGGTAGCACCATCACAAATGCTGAGAAACTTGCATTATTTGGAAATAAATGGGCCTATAAGTCTTCATTATCCAGGACATTTGCAACTCACTTAACATCACCAATGGCATCATATGCGTTCTCAATAGTATCTGTCCGTGCAACACAAAATTCAGTAGCACATGTACTTCTCTGTACATTTGACCCAGCGTCTGTGGCATCAAAACAACACCCATTATCACCCTATGGCGTAAATACTACAGCACATAAATCAGTTTCACCCTTGTTGCTAATGATAAAATCATTTACTTCCATACTGCATATGCTTAATCCATCTGGCATTACAACTACTTCAGACTCTGCATTTTCATAAGATACTGAAGCTGGTTTTTTTTTTTTTTTTTTACAATCCGTTTCTTAACATTCACATTACCAGTACTTCGTGCAGCAAGTAAACTTACAGGAACTTCTACAATCTTTGATTTCTACACCTGTTGGCCCTTGCTTTTCTCCCACAAGTGAATTTTCTCCATAATATCTCCTGCTTCCTCATAATATTTGCTGTTTGACAAATATAATCAGCATTTTTCTCATAAAAAGCATCTCATTCCTTCTCTCTCTTGTCCATTTCCCCTAGCATAGCAAAAGGCCCATTTTGTTTCTTCTCTGTTATGGCTCTTTTTTCTTTCTAAAGCTGTCATATCTTCATTCACAACCTATACTCACTTAAACATATTTGCATGGTTCACTTGCAGCTGAGCTATTTGCACTACCAAAGCTCAAAATGCTTTCTGCATTTGTAACATTGTTTATCCTCTAACAGTTACATAAAACCCAAAAAACATCGAGAGAGAAAATTAAAGTGATGATGCAAGTGCTCAAGTAAACTGTTAGCACACATTTATGACAGCATAATTTTCCACATAAATGGCTGCTATCACTATCTTCTACATCTAAATCTACATTTATACTCCGCAAGCCACCCAATGGTGTGTGGCAGAGGGCACTTTACGTGCCACTGTCATTACCTCCCTTTTCTGTTCCAGTCGCGACTGGTTCGTGGGAAGAACGACTGTCTGAAATCCTCCGTGCACACTCGAATCTCTCTAATTTTACATTCGTGATCTCCTTGGGAGGTATAAGTAGGGGGAAGCAATATATTCAATACCTCATCCAGAAACGCACCCTCTCGAAACCTGGCGAGCAAGCTACACCGCGATGCAGAGTGCCTCTCTTGCAGAGTCTGCCACTTGAGTTTGCTAAACATCTCAGTAACGCTATCACGGTTACCAAATAACCATGCGACGAAACGCGCCGCTCTTCTTTGGATCTTCTCTATCTCCTCTGTCAACCCGATCTGGTACGGATCCCACACTGATGAGCAATACTCTAGTATAGGTCGAACGAGTGTTTTGTAAGCCACCTCCTTTGTTGATGGACTACATTTTCTAAGGACTCTCCCAATGAATCTCAACCTGGTACCTGCCTTACCAACAATTAATTTTATATGATCATTCCACTTCAAATCGTTCCGCACGCATACTCCCAGATATTTTATAGAAGTAACTGCTACCAGTGTTTGTTCCGCTATCATATAATCATACAATAAAGAATCCTTCTTTCCATGTATTCGCAATACATTACATTCGTCTATGTTAAGGCTCAGTTGCCACTCCCTGCACCAAGTGCCTATCCATTGCAGATCTTCCTGCATCTCACTACAATTTTGCAATGCTGCAACTTCTCTGTATACTACAGCATCATTGCCCATTGCTTCTCTATGGTCAGCACAGTTAAAAAATAAAAAATAAAGAAATAAAAAAAAATACTTCGTATTCATGCTTGCACACAGAAAAGCTAGCCACCTACAGCAGAGTTTGCCCCAGGGGCAGGTGGTGGGCAGCTGTGTTGGCTCATCCCTCATGATGATAGAAGAGCAGCTGCATGTACCAGGATGGGAACCAGTGACGCTCAGGGTGGAAGACAGCAGCAGTCATAGCCGCATCCTCCACATTGCCCGCAGCCTGAGGCCATCTTAGTTCTTCCCTTAGACATTAGCATGGATGATGATGCTGTGACTGGCAGCATCATAGCCGCCAGACTGAGACTTTCTGTTCAGTAGAAGCTTGTAGACAGCTATGTGAGTAGATGACATGCCTGCATTGGTGCTTCCTCCGGGCCAGTCAACTGTAGTCTGAACAGGCAAAAACTGATAGAGGAGATGAAAAAGAACCAATGAGGAGCAGCAGATTCATCATCAGATATTTAGTCAGTGTGGTAACATTACAGAGATGCTCAACAAACTTAAGTGGCAGATGATACAATAAAGGTGTTGTGCATGATGGAAAGGTTTACTACTGAAAGTTTGAGAGATTACTTTTGGGAAATCAGACAACACATTAATGCCTACCACATATGTCTCACAGAATGACCACAATGAGAAAATATAAGAAATTAGAGTTAATGCAGAGGCATACCAAAATCATTCTTCCCACCCTCCATCACAAATGGAACAAGGATGGGGGGATCAGCTAAAGGTGCCAGAAGCACCATCTGCCACATACCTTCAGTTAGCTTGCAGAGTATTGATGTATATGTAGAAGTAGAACATTCTTCTACTGGAAATGAGCAACATTTATGCAACTCTTGTTCACATTTCTCATGCTATTGTGAGATGGCAATGACTTCACTTGGTCTGCTTTTTTGTACGATCAACTCTCATGGCCAGTTCAGGATTTCATGACTTTCAGACACTTTTTCTGCCATGTCAGTATACTGAATAATTACTCTTGGATCCGACTTGCTTCCTTATTCCACTTTGACCGGTCACCATTATGATGGCATCTCTCTGTCACCATGATGGTACCTGCTGTGTTGCTGGTTTGGGCACCCACCCCTTATGATGTGTAGCAATCACTTTCATATTTGCTACAATATCAGTGATTCTTACTGCTGGAATTCCTTCTGGCTTCTGACCTATTCTACGCTGCCTCTTCATCACTAGGGAAGGTTTCTAAAGTTTTTCTGGGTGCACCAAGTATAGTATACTGCCGTGCTTCAGTTCTGTCACCTGCAATGGAAAGTAAGGAAGCACACCAGAACAACCTTAAAGTGCATGAGGGAGCTCCTAACCTAGCAGCCAGCTCTGCACATTCACAAGGAACATGTTCTGGTGGGCATACCCCGTGGTCTGGCTCAATAAAGGGTTCACCAGACACAGTGTGATTCTCCCCCCCCCCCCCCCCCCCTCTCTCTCTCTCGCTCTCTCTCTCTCTCTCTCACACACACACACACACACACACACACACATGAAATGGGGAGAATTGGGGAAAACTCATCCAGAACCCTAGGTCAGGGGAGACACACTGGATGGGGTGAGGAGGGAAGACTGATTATTGGGGACTGCACCAGATGAGATTTGAAAACCTGAGTGTTTTGAGGTGGATAGAGCAATAAGTAAGACAGATATTACTGACAAAACACCATGCATGAGTTAATAAATGCAGAAAGCTAAGTATATTATATATGGTATGCAGGTGGAGGTGCAGTTTCAGGAATAATAGACAGGTCAGAAAATAAAATGTATATAAAAGTAAATGGAGTTGAAGAAAGGAGTAGTTACTGAAGAGAAATGCCAAAATCAAATAAATTAAATAAATTAAGACCAGATAGGTGATGAGAACCAAGGACCTGTTGTAACACCAGTTCCCAAATTCAAAGGTCTGAGAAACTGATGTCAGGAGGCAGGGGAAATCCAGATGGCAAGGTGAAACAGGCACCAGAGTCATGACTGTCATGTTGTAGAGCATGATCTGCGACAGTATATTGTATGTTGCTAGCATACACACTCTGAAACATTTGCCCTATGCACCCTCCTACCACCATTTATACCAGACCTGTACACTGTCAAAGGGAGAGCCATCTGTGAAGTTAAACATATCATGTACCAGTTGTTACATAAACACCATCAGCCTTCTATGTTGGTATGACTACCACTAAATTTATTAGTTAGTATGAATTAACATAGACAGATGATGTACTCTGCCAATGCATAATATCCTATTGCAGAGCATGCTCTACAACATGAAATCCTACATCTACATCGAAATCTAACTGCATACATCATAAACCACTGTATGATGCATAATGGAGGATACACTTTGCCACTGCTATCATTTCCTTTCCTGTTCCAGTTGCAAATAGAGTGAGGAAAAGTTACTATCTATATGCCTCCACATGAGCTCTCATTTCTCATATTTTACCTTTGTGGTCCTTATGCAAAATATATGTTGGTGGCTGTAGAACAGTTCTGCAATCAGCTTTGAATGCCATTTGAGTGCCTGAAGAATCTCCACAATACTTGCGTGTTCTTTGAATCTACTGGTAACAAATCCAGCAGCCCAGCACTGAACTGCTTCAATGTCCTTCTTTAAGTCAACTTTGTGTGGATCCCAAACACTCGAGCAGTAGTCAAGAATAGGTCACACTAGTGCCAGTGATCTCCTTTGCAGGTGAACCTCTCTGTCCCAAAATTCTCCCAATAAACCAGAGTCTACCATTCACCTTCCATACCACAATTCCTACATACTCATTCCATTTCATATCACTTTACAATATTATGACCAGATATTCAAATGATCTGACTGTGTCAAGCAGTAAACTACCAATGCTGTACTTAAACGTTATGGGTTTGTTTTTCCTACCCAACCACATTAACTTATATTTTTCTACATTTAAATCAATCTGCCAGTCATCACATCAAATAGAGAGGGGGGGGGCCCTTATGGGCGCTCAACATCAAGGTCATCAGTGCACATCAAATAGAAATTTTGTCTGGGTCATCTTGTATTCTCCTACAGTCACTCCTCTTTGATACCTTGCTGTACATCACAGCATCATCAGGAAACAAATGCTGATTGCTGCCCACACTGTCTGCAAGGTCATTCATGTATTTGAAGTATTTGAATGATAACAGCAGTCCTATCACACTTCCTGGGGGCACTCCTGATGATATGTGACCTTGGTACCTGCTTCACAACATGTCCCATCTGGATTCTCCTCTGTGACAACAGTTTCTCAGGACTCAGCAGGTGTTACAAATGTCCTTGGTACTTGCCACCCACCTGGGCTTAATTTACATTAATTTCTTCAATCTCAGCATTTGTTTTAAGTAACTGTTCCTTTCTTTCTCCTAATTAGTTTTCTATATATTTTATTTTCTGACCTGTCTATCTTTCCTCACCCTCACCTGTCTACCACGTACAATACAGTTAGCTTTCCACCCTTCTCTTGCACAACATTCTATCAGTAATCTCTGTCTTGCTTATTGCCAAATCTTCTGCATCCAAGTCCTCTGGTCTTCAAATTTCAACTGGTGCAGTCCTCAACAATCTGTTTTTGCTTCTCATCCCATCTGGTAAGTCTCCCCTAACCTAGGGCTCTTGATCTCTTGGCAACTTGTCCCTCATTCTGCCCATTTCGTAAACCTTACCAGTCCCTTTCCTTCTTTCCTCTTCCTTCTGTTTCAACCCTTCTGTCAGAAGAAGGAGTCACTGGCTTTGAAAGCTTGAAAATTTTCTTAACTTTTGTACATGTTTTCTTCTGCTGCCACTTGGTGAGCAGATTTTTGATTTAACTAATTATATTTTCAAGATCATGGCATCTTTGTTTTAGCTTTGCACAATGTCAGCACTGTTTGCTATTGTAGAATAAGGATTTTGCATCTGTCATCATTAACATTGGAACGGCATCAGTAGACAAGAGACTTTCATAAATATGAGACCTATTTAATATCTCTCATTTATTTAGTGTCAGGATGAGGATCAAGATGTATACACACTACTACTGCTTCACTATCTATGAAATCAAAGGTCATAAATTTAGAACTGCATGAGATTAAATTATTTTTAATATAAGCATGTAACTCCACTGTTACTGTTAGAGCTCTACATAATTTTTATCTTGATACCATATTTGTTATTACAGATAATGATACATTACCCATTAGAAGGTAATGTTTAATTTTACACTATAACACTCCTCCTAGAATCCAACTTCTCAGAATGATGATGATGATTATTATTATTATTATAGATAGTGAATTTTTACACAATGAGAAAATATAGAATTCTAGGTGATGCTATTTTCATGTTTCTCCATCTCTGCATTTTCTTAGGAACAACAATAATATTATGTTCTACAGTTCAACATGCATGTTTGTTCTTTTATAGAACAGTTTACTTACTATAAACTATTTAAATGAAATATTGTGGAGAAGAAATAGTTTTTGGCATGTACTATTAGCATTTGTTGTTATGGCAATAGATGATTTACCTTTCCTGTTGTGTACTTACAGAACAAATCAGGTCATTTATGGAAAAAGTAGGGAACAATCAAAGTTCTCGGCGCAGTACAAGGCACACACTCCCACCTCCCACACGACAGCGTAAACAGTCCATAAGTACACTAATGGGTGAGTAAAACTAAAATCTCATTTTTTATTTATGGTTTTTATTACCTGTTGAAAAATAATAAATTATTTTGCATTGTAGATGTACAATACAACTTGTGTTACAATAATTGGTAATCCCATCGAAACAATTAGGTAATGCATTCAAGTACCAAGGTCAATATTATGCATAGTCATCAAAAAAGTGGAAATTACATTGGAGTACTGGAGTCATAACACTAGTTGATGGACTTCTGCATTTTCAGCAGCTGAAGACTATTGCTATAGGGACAGCAGAATGGATGATTATAAGAATAAAAATTGCCTCAAATTGTTTAAGAAAACTAAGCTGCAGAGTTTTCAAAATTAAGCACCTCTTGTGCCTATGGAACAAACAATTTAGAGCCAGCACATAACACCAGTTTTGCCTTATGCAGTAAGACGTGGACTTATGAAAACCACAGAAAAACTGTGATTTTGCTCAAAAAACAGTAGAGACACAAATGGTGAAAATTAGCAGAAGTGACAGATAAATGATCAAACTGGTCAGTAAACAGATAGGAGTGGAAAGTATATGAGGTGCTACCCAAAATATTAGAGAATTTCATTGTAAAAATCAGAAAACCATTTTTATGTCCTAAAGTCCTGCATCACCTTCAAAGTTGTCACTTGGAGCTTGCATGCAATGGTCCCAGTATTGTTCCCATTTTTAGAAGCACCCCCGGAAGTCTGCAGGGTGAAGGGTGTTAGGGATCTGTTGCGATTCCACTTGGATGTTGTCAATCGAGTCAAAAAGTTGCCCTTTCAACTAGATTTTTGTCTCCTAGAACAAGTGGAAGTCACATGGGGCTAGGTCTGTTGAGTAGGGAGAGTGTGTGACCATTGTCATAAAAGGATTTTGGACACTCTCAAACTCTTTGCAGTTCAGTGGTTGTGTAAATTGTAAGGTTTCATTGTTTGATGCTGAGAAGGGACAAACTTTGTTGCAATTCATCTCATGTTCAGGTCATCAGCTAGAATTCATTGACATGTGATGACAGCCCAAGTTTGTTACAGGACAGTGAAATGTCTGCCTTTGGTCTTTGTAAATCACCTCAGACACTTTCTTCATGGTCTTTTCCAGTGTTGTGCAAGTTGATGGTTGACTAGAATGTTTGTCGTGTTCCATCTGTTCTTGGCTTTCCTGAAGCACTTGAACTACTCAAAAGATTATATTTGACTCAGTGCACTCTCACCAAATGCCTCTGTTAGCATGTGGTGGGTTTCAGTTGCAGTTTTCTTCAGTTCTAAACAGAATTTGATCCAAATCCTGCTCCTTCATGTTATCCATTTCACAATTCACAGAAGCACTGAAACTTGTCCCGACTACAACTCACAACTGCATGTGCCAAAGATGATGCAACTTTGTGCTGCTGTAATGAAGACATGCACCTCAAGACATCTAGCAGCAGAATATCATACTGTTACTGGTTTTACCATTAAACGAAATTTTTGAATATTTTGAGTAGCAACAAGTACTTGTGAGAGCAATCAAAATGAAAGGGAGGTGAGATCTCTATATACTGAATATACTTTATTGATTTGTTTATAGAAGCTGAGCCACAAATAGATTCTTGTACCCAAAACTCTTGTGGATTTATTTACAATTTTCTTGTGGTCACTGATTTGTCGAGAGTTGTAGTTCCATGGCCTCATATAACTGTTGAGGTGATTTTAAATTGTTGAAAAACCAAAAACAACTTTTATACAATTTTTTACTGTTGCTTAGCACAAACAAAGACTCACTGCCCGTCTTCAAAATAATATAGCTTGTGCACACTCACACTACTTCATAGAGTCAAATCATCTGAATCTGTGGCTCCTATCACTTTGTTAGTAACTGTCCCAACTCTACATCCTCTCCAGCTATACTCTGGACACTGCTGTGAAGTACATGTCAGAAAGTACATACCATTGCACCAGTTCTTAAGGTTTCCTTCTGTTCCATTCAAATAAGGAGCCCAAGAAGAATGATGGTTTAAATGCCACTTCGTGTGCTGTAATTAATCTAATCTTGTCCCCACAATCCCTATGTGAGCAGTATGTAGGAAGCCGTGGAATATTCTTAGTCATCACTTAAAGGTGTTTCTCGAAATGTTACAAGTAGACTTTCTTGTGATAGTTTACATCTATCTTAAAGAGTCTGCCAGTTCAGTTTCTTCAACACCTCTGGGACACTATCCCATGGGTCAGACAAACATGTGACCATTCATGCTGGCCTTCTCTGTGTACATTAAATATCCCCTGTAATTCCTGTCTGATATGGGTCCCACACAGTGGTGCAATATCCCAGAATGGGTTGCACAAGATCTTTGTGAGCAATCTCCTTTGTACACTGATTGCATTTTCTCAGTACTCTACAAATAAACCAAAGTCTACCTTCTGCCTTATCCAAGACTATGCATATATGATCATTCCATTTCATATGCATATGAAGTGTTACACCCACTGTGCATATGTGATCATTCCATTTCATATCCCTGTGAAGTCTTACACTCAGGCATTTGGAGAAGTTGGCCAATTCCAACTGTGATTCATTGACATTACAGTCAAAGAATACTATATTTTTCTTTTGGTGATGTGCACAATTTTACACTTTTTAACATTTAAAGCATGATGCCAATCTCTGCACAACTTTGAAGTCTTATCAAGATTTGGCTGAATATTTATACAGTTTCTTTCAGACAGTACTTCTCTGTAGATAACTGTGTCACCTTCAAAAAGTCTGAAGCTTCTTTTAATATTGTCTGCAAAGACATTAATATACAACTTGAACAGCAAGGGTCCTAATACACTTCCTTGGGGTTCATCCAAAGTTTCTTCTACATCTGATGATGACTATGCATCCAAGATAACATACTATGTCCTCCCTATCAAAAAGTCTTGAATCCAGTCACAAATTTTGTTTGATATCCCTTGTGATGACAGTAAGCATAGATGTTTACTTAATCAAACAGTTTTTGGAAATCAAGAAATACTATTTCTACCTGACTGCCTTGATCCAAAGCTTTCAGAATGTCATGAGAGAAACGTGTGAGATGAGATGGATTTTGCATGATTGATATTTTTAGAATCTGTGCTGGTAGGTATGGAGCAGGTCATTCTGTTATAGATACCTCATTATGTTTGTGCTCAGATTATATACTAAGATTCTAGAACAAATCAGTGTCAAGATATCAGATGGTAGTTTTGTAGATCACTCATACTGCCTTTCTTGCAAACAGGTGTAAACTGAGCTTTCTTGTAACTACTGGGTACGATTTTTTGTTTGAGGAACTACAGTAGATCATAGTTAGAAGAGCAGATAACTTGATCACAAATCCAGCATAGATAGGGATTCCATTGGGCCCTGCAGCTTTATTCAGTTTTAACAATTGCAGCTGTCTCTCAACACCACTCACACTAACAATAATGGCACTCATCTTTTCAGTGGCATGATAAGTAAATTTGGGCATTTATCTTGGGTTTTTCTTTATAAAGGAACATCTGAAAGTGGAGTAAAGTATTTCAGCTTTTGCTTTACTACACTCAATTTCAATTCCTGTCTCATTCACGAATGACTTTTTACTTACTTGTGTACTGTAAGAGCTTTTACATATGACAAAAATTTCATTGGGTTTTCTGAAAGATCATTTCACAGTATTCTGTTATGGTAGTCACTGAAAGCTTAATGACTTTCTCTCTCAACAGTCAAACACTTTTGTCCAGCATCTACTTAGCTTTGTTTTACAACTATTATGCAGTAGTCTCTACTTGTGTTTCTTTAAAGTGACTGTATACCATGGAGGGTCATTGCTGGGTATGTATCCCTCCAGTGCATGGTCAATTATTTATTTAATATTGAGCCATAGTTTGTCTAGATGCTCCTATTCTGTGCTGAAAGTTTCAAGCTCCTCATTGAGATACGACATACTGCATTTTTATCTAGTTTACTGAACATATATGTGGGTTATACATGGTGTGGAACCATAATAACACACTTTAGAGTCAGAATGAACATTTATTTTGGCACTGAACAGAGTGAATACAGAAATGGGTGTCGAACATGACGCAAGAGAACAAAGACTGAATGCAAAGCCAAAGAGAATAATCAAATAAGTGTCACTTTGCATCAGAGACCCCAGAGAGACCCCTCCCGCTCCCCGCCCCCCTCCCCATGGGTAGTGTGGAACATGGCTGGGTGAAGCTAGCACATGTCCACAAAAAAATCTTCATGCCAACACGATGGGTGGAGGTGGCATCTGGTGCACAAGTGTGTGGCTCGGGCACGTTGTCATCATGGTCTCACACGGCAGACAGCTGCACAGGTGGTGGCGAGTCAATGGGGGCCACAGAGGTGGCGGAGGCTGGCGAGGCATTGGTGGAGGCAGGTTGGCAGGGAGTGTCTAGGAGTGGCTCCAGGAGGGATGACACAGGCTTTAAACATTCTAGCAAAACTGTTGAGCAGATTCACGAATGTATTGACCCCACGGTGTAATACACAGTGTGGGCCGGAGTACGGAGGTTGCAGAGCCGCACAAACAGAGACATCCCGTAACATGACGAAATCACAAGAATTCAAGTCCTTATGAACAAACACTTGTGGCATGGTGTGCGTGTGAGGTAAAGGCGGGCAAAGGCAGGCCATGTGAGCAAGCACTAATTCAGTGAGGGCCGGCAGGTCGGTAGCATCTGTAGGAGAAATGTCCTCGACGAATTCGGCAGGCAGGATGAGCTGTTTACCATACAGGACCTCTGCCTATGAAGCAATGAGGCCCTCCTTGTGCATGGAGTGGGTTCTCAGCAATACACACAGCATAGCCTCAGACCAAAGCCTGCTGTGGAACATGAGTACAGCTTTTAGCTTTCTGTGCCATCACTCGCCTATGCCACTGGCATGTGGATAGTATGCAGTCGTGTGAAATTTTGCCACCTAGCACAATGCACACAGGTGAGAGAAAAGTGACGACTCTAACTGGTGGCCCTAGTCCATGGTAAGTGAGAGGGGGCAACCGAATCTAGCCACCCACACCGAAATGAACACACGAGCAATTGTCTCAGCCGTAATGTCCACTATGGGTACCGCCTCAACCCAAAGGGTGACACAGTCGATCATGTAAAGGATGTGTTTGTATCCCTCGGAAGGGGGGAGAGGACCAACCATGCCAATGTGCATGGGGCACAGGCGGCTCCTGGGGACGTCAAACTGACCTAAAGGTGGTTGCGCATATCTGCTCATTTTGCTCCATTTACAAGGAACGCAAGCTTGTGACCACGAGTGGCAATCGTGACTCACGCCTGGCCAGACAAAATGTATGGTTATGAGACATGTTTTTGCCCGCATTCTGGGGTGAGCAAGATTATGAAACACATCGAAAATCCAGCGCTGAAGGGGGGATGGCATCAAGGGGAGGGGCAAACCACTAGAAACATCACAGATGAAAGGAATTGATCACCCATGCAAGGCGATAGGTTTGATGATGAGCAAAGAACCATCATCCGAGAGCAGATGTTGTGTGTCTGCATCTTTGGCCTGAAGCCACGCCAGTTCCTCTAAGTTCAACAGGGCAGAGATCATCAAAATGTGGGGGAGTAAGTCGGCAACTATGTTTTCAGCACCGCAGTTATAACAAGCATCCGAAGAATGTTGGCAATAAAAACCATGTGCCAGAAGCGGCATGGTGGGAGATCTTTCGCCAAGTTGCGGATCGCATCAATGAGAGGTTTATGATCAGAATAGATGGTGAAAGCACGTCCTTTGACATCTCTCCTGAAATGTTTGACTGCGTCATAAACCGTGAGGAGCTCATGGTTGAAGGCCGACCATTTACACTGACTCCTTGTAAGCTTTTTTGAGAAGAAACGCAGTGGCTGCACTCAGTCTGCACTGTGCTGTTGGATGACAGCACCTGCCGTCGACTCACTAGCATCGGTAGTGATAGAAATCCGCACCTCAGGGTCGTGATGCGCGGGAGTGATAACGTGCACGATGGTTAATTTCAAATTGTCGAAAGTGTCAAGCGTGGGCTTAGTCCAGTCCAGTTTATGCTTTCCGGTTGAATTTTTACCAGAGAGCATGTTGGTTAGAGCTGACTGGACAGCAGCCCGAAGTATATGTCATCGATAAAAGTTCACCATCCCTAGGAAAAGGCGTAGTTGTGCAGAATCCTCCGGAAGAGGCAGAGCAAGGATGTTCGCGATTCATGAGTCAGTAGGGTGGAGATCATCGGCCAAGACTGTATGGTGAAGGAAAGTAGCAGATGTGAAACGGAACAGCAATTTGTCATCATTAATGACCGCACCTTTGGCTGCAAGAGCCACACGAACTGCATCAAGGTGAAATTTATGTTCCTCCACAGATGAGGAAAAGATAAGTATGTCATCCAAATAGGCAAAAGCAAAAGGAAATGGTAGCAAAATCAAATCAATGAAACATTGCCACATCTGTGGAGCGTTTTTTAAACCATATGGCATGAAGCAGTATTCGGAAAGGCCGAAAGGTGTAATGATTGCTGTTTTCAGAATGTCCGGTGCATGCATCGGAATTTAGTGATATGCCTTCAAACAGTCCAATACAGAAAATAATTTCAAGCCATGCAGCAACAGCGTGAAATCCTGTATATGAGGAATTGGATAGTTGTCTATAATAGTTCTAGCATTAAGGGACATGTAGTCACTGCATATGTGGAGCGAACTATCTTTCTTAGGCACCAGCTGAATGGGGGAGGATCAGTTGCTGTCAGAAGGTCGGTGCACACCTGGAGCCAATAGATCCTGAACTATCTCTTTTGCTCACAACAATTTCATAGCTTTAAGACATTGAGCAATGTGATGTATGGGCAGGCCGTCCATGGTGCAGATTCGGTGACAGGTGCCGTTGCTGAGTGCTGAGACCCACAAAGGGAGGCATGAGTGGTGGGGCAAGAGGGGGGGCATGAATGACGGCAGTTGACTGACCTCGGAGTGCTGCGATGGCGTATACGAAGTATCAGTAGTAGGCGACAGGTGAGCACGTGTTGCAGTTGCCATAGAAAGTGGGTGATCCCGCAAAGCTGAGACATGGACGTCCGAGCCAGGCCGGATCAATGTGGGCGGGATCTTGGCAGGAGACAGTGAGGGCGGGCATGGTGTGACGGATGCATGATGTGAAGGATCCCACGAAGTGGGTGTGCAGGTGCATCCTGTAGGTCTAACCACATCCACATGGAACTGGCAGCAGGAAAGGTGCAGCTCGACACAGGAGTGGGACAGGGTGAAGACACTGTAGAAGAGGGAGGCTGCGTTGACAGGAGCAGCTTTGCAGAGAGGCAGCATAAGGTGTTCCATGCAGGAGCCAATTCAGTGGAGGCATTAGCAATGCGGGAGAGTAACTCCACGTTATGAGTGCATAGTCCGTCGATCTGCTTGCGGACGTCCGATAAATCAGAGAGGTGAGGCGTAATAGCTTCGAGCAGAGAAGCACATGTGGAAAGCCTGGCCAAGGATGTGGAGAGCAAGGGCATGCTGCACCCATTCGAGCATGGAACATTAGAACCAGATGGGTGGCAGAGTGTAGCAGCCTGTAGGTCTGGTGAAAGCTCGTAATAGTGTAGAAAGTCCAATCTGATCACAGGTCTGACCACATCGGCAAAATGGAAGGCCCAAGGAAGTGTCGCACCGGGGAAGAGACAAAGGTTTGTTGATGGAGCCGAGGACCACGATATGAGAGTGATTCGTGGCTACCGGAGCAAGGTTAGCAGGAGAAAGCATGTTGCCCACATGCTTAGCTGGGATAACGCTGAAATCAGCGCCATTGTTGATGAGAAAGCTCATGCCCAATGACAAGTCTGTGACGTAGAGGCACCGCACCGTTGGAGCAAGCAGTGTGGCATCAGAAGGTAGGTGCCGTTGATGATCATTGTGGGACGTGGCACCTAAACATGTCCACCAAAGTAGTTAGTGTATGCACAAGGCTAGTGGCAGTTGCGAGCAGCGTCCCTTAGGTTGCATGGTACCAGCAAAGTGGGTAAGCTTGGAGATGAGGCATTGCGGGGCAAGTGGGCAATGCAGCTGGCTGCATCGTAGCTTGAGAATGCTTGGGCTGCTGCTTGGGCAACATCGGCTGCTGGTGAGAGGACACAGGTAGAACCTCCTGGAGGCCACCAGGAGGCAGTTCCTGATAGATTGCTGAGCTGCTGAGGCATGCTTGCTGACCTCTACCAATGGCGAAGCAGGGGTGTCAGCAGAAGGTGAAGTCTATATCATCCTTCACAGGCAGACCTTGAGAGGGTTAGCAATGTATGAAGCAAGTGAATTCACAATTTCGCTAAGTTGTGTGCACTGTCCAGGAGGCAGACACTGCTGCGTAGTTGCATTTGACAGTGGCCATGTTGGGCGGATAATGGTTACATGGCTGCTGGCATGGTAGGGGCCAGGTAATTGTTCACTGTTAACCAAATGTACATTAGGAACACCTGTATATATGCATGCACAGTTAAAAGGGTGCATGGCACTAGCACAAAAGACACTGGTACATCCATTGTTCCATAGACAATGTAGACTAGCACATGAAGTTCATTAATGATGAAATTAAGCACAAAATAAGTCCTGAATGCACAACATTGTAGTCAGGGTCATCACTGTGGGCTATACGTGGCATATAACTGTAATGACACACTTTAGACACAGAATAAACATTTATTTCAGCACTTAACAGACCAAATACAGAAATGGATGTCAAACATGGTGAAAGAGAACAAAGACTGAATGCAAAGCCAAAGAGACATATCTTTCTGCTTGTTTTAGTTATCATTTGTGCTTTGATAATCATTGTTGCCACAGCCATGTCATGGTCATTGCTATCAATTTCAATGTTGTCATCAAAGAGGTCAGGTCTAGTTCTTGCCAATAGATCTAATATATTTCCACCAAGAGTGGGGTCCTGAATTATCTTTTCTGGGTAGTTTTCAAAGAAGGCATTTAGTAATGTTCCACAGGATACCTTGTCATGCCCACCACTAACAAAACTGTAATTTTCCCAGCTGATTGTTAGATGATTTAAGTCTCCATTGCTGATTCAGCATAACTTACATTCAAGTGAACCAAGGCTTTCTCAAAAGTTTTCAGTTACATTAACAGGTGAGTCTAGCGGATGATAGAAAGATCCTATTACCATTTTATGCCCAACCATGATATACTGATAATTGCCAAAATAATCTTGCATGCAGCTTCTATTTCTGCCTCTGTGGGCTTGGTGTTGTAGTGTTTCTTTTTTTAATTTTTTTATTTTTTTTTATTTTTTTTAATATACACTAAATTTTTCCCATAAATTTCACTCTTGTCAAATTCATATTTCAACCACCTCTCTGCACCTAATGTTTTGTGAACTTCACTGCGTTTAAGGACTGCTTCAAACTCTGGCACTTTGTTGCAAATGCTGCAACAGTTAACAACTTGGATTTTAATGCTCCTACTTGTAGGGGTCATTTTTACTACCTTACATATATGCTTCTAAGTCTCCTACAGCAGCCATTATCCAGACTGGGTGGAGCCTAATAACAAAAACCTTTATGTGCATCCTAGATACAGTTATCTACTTCAGTGCCAGCCTCTGATGTTTAGTGTACAGCTGACCCATTTAGGGGAACCCATGGCACAAGTTCAGTTAAGTCACAACCTAGTTTGTCACAAAACCCTTGAAACCTCGGGTCCAGTCCTTCTACACAAATTAGAATCAGGGGGGCACGATCGGTTCTGGGAACAAATGTGCAAATTGTTAGCTATGTTGGAATTCTGTGTGCAATGCTGGTCTTCTCCACCTTCTCTGCCAGTCACTGGAATAATCCAAGTATGACCTAGGATCCCAGATGACAGACATAATTTGTTCCAATGTACACCACAATCTGCAGCTCGGTGCACCCTGTTCCCTCAGATGCTACTGGGATAGCCTCTTCAGCATGTTGAATGAGGTCCCCAGGCATACACACTGAGTACACTTGGTGTACCTACCTGTCCCTTGCTGCCATTTCCATAAGGGGTATCATTAATCACCATACACTTGGACTGGCATGATTAATAGACACCAACCATTTTGTGTTTGTGCCTTCTCTTAACATGGGACAAGTCAGGTTTCCCCAAAACACGTGAAGTGAATCCCACTGACCCACTTCCAGGTTCAGTAGAAGACAGCACCTTGGTTTTGTTAATTAGGAGGATTTTTATAACTGCAGAGTCTTTCCTGATCCCTGTCTCATGTATAGGATGCCAAGACCTACTACTGTCATGTCACTGACAGTTGAATGGATGGTTAAATACTGAGTCCATACATCCTGCAGAGGAGAAAGGGTCCACAGGAGAGGCCAGTGCTTGAGGTACGTTTGATGCCACAAGTACATGACTCTAGGGAGCTCTTACAACATACCAATTCTCAGCAACTGCCAATCATTTGATAGTCAGGGCGATTTCCAGATGCTAAATGTGAATTAACCCATCCTGTGTTTGAGGGCAGCATTCACGGTGTGGCTGCATTGTGGCTGGTGCAATGTTTTACAGGGCAGTGAACAAATAACTTTAAACTAAGCTTTTAATTCCTTGACCTAAAATAATTTAATAATAATAAAACTGGAGCAAATATACAAAATGAGCTTTCCATTAAGCCAACAGAAAAACCTGTGGTAAAATTACAAGTTTCCTAAAGCTTTTTGAGGGTACACAGATAGATAATATTGAGCTAACCATTTTCAATTTATTTTTTAGTTTTTTGGCATCAATCTTGTGATTGATTTGATGTGGCCCACTAAGAATTCCTCTGCTGAACTAACTTCTTCATCACAGAGTAGCATGTGCACTCTTTGTCCTCAATTATTTGTTAGATGTATTCAAATCTCTGTTTTCTTCCCCTACAATTTCTACCCTCTACTGTTCCCTCTGGTTCCATATTCAGTATTCAGTTTATTCACCATTTTTACCCCCTACTGTTCCCTCTGGTTCCATAGAGGTTATTTCCTCATGACTTCATGTATACATCTACATAGATACTCCACAATCCCTCATACAGCGCATAGTAGAGGGTACCCCATTCCAGTAATAGTCATTTCCTTTCCTGTTCCACTTGCAAATAGAGCAAATAAGAAATGATTGCCTCCATAAGAGACCTAATTTGTCATATCTTGTAATTGCAGTCTTTATACACAATGTTTGTTGGAGGCAGTAGAATCATTCTGCAGTCAGTTTCAAATGCTGGTTCTCCAAAATTTTTGCAGTTGTGTTCCTCAAAACGAATGTAACCTTTACTGCATGGATTCCCATTTGAGCTAGTGAATCATCTCTGTAACACTTGCATGTTTTTTGAACCTACCAGTAACAAATCTTACAGCCTACCTCTGAATTGCTTCAGTATCTTCCTTTAACCTGACCTGGTTTGAATCCCAAACACTCAAGCGGTACTCAAGAATAGGTCAACTTGGTGTCTTATATGTGGCCACCTTAACAGATGAACCACAGTTTCATAGAATTCACAAAATATACCAAAGTTGACCATTCACCTTCCCTACCACAATCCTCACATGCTCGTTCCATTTCATATTGTACTGCTACTTTATGCCCAGATATTTAAATGATATGACTGTGTCAAGAAGGATATTGCTGATGGTGTATCTGGACATCATAGGTTTTTTTTTCATGCTCATCCACATTAACTTCCATTTTTCTACATTTAGAGTTAGCTGTCATTCATCACACCAATTAGAAATTTTGTCTAAGTCACCATGTATCATCCTACAGTCACTCAACTTTAACACCTTTCTGGACACCACATTGTCATCATCAAACAGCTGCAGATTGCTACCCATCCAGTCTGCCAAATTGTTTATGTATACAGAGAATAGTAGCAGTCCTACTACATTTCCCTGGGCTCTCTGGAAGACACCCTTGTCTCTGATGAACACTCACCATCAACGACAACATACTCTAACATTTTTGATGCCAATTTAAAGCGTGAAGTAGACGTACCAACTTCCCACTTCTTTTATATGAAGGGACTTACTTGAGATTCACAGCTGATCTTCTTTGCTGGCTAGCTGGCTGCTGGAAAATCCCTTGACTTCTTCTCCATAGAATGATGCTAGGTACAGGAATATTTAAGCATCTCTCTCTACTTGTGAAATAAGTAGATACCCTAACTTTACCCCTCATCAACCAACAGTATATTTGAACTCCATACAGAATAAAATTCTCACTTTCCACATACATATATGACTTCCAGTAAGTCACTCGCTCTGTCCAACATCAGAGACAAATTTAATTACATTTATAACAGAGTTGGCTTAATAACCATGACTCTACTTCAAATGAATCATAAAATAGCTCTTGCCTCTAACAAGGCTGGATTAAGAGTCCACAAGATTAATTTTTCAACTGTTCTTCCTTCACATAACAATAGTCAATGACACAATAGGCACAGAGTTGCATAAAAACTCCATGGTTCTTTCTCTAAAACATCTATGGATTGCCCAACAAGTACTTGTTGGAGCATTTCGACCACAGCATCTAATTTCTTCCTGTGACTGATTTTAAACCTGCACACACAAACATGTGACATGCAGTAGGTAGGATTTTACCATTCCACACTCATAACTAGAATATCGTGTGTTCAAGATAGTAGAAGGCTGAGTGGTTCTAGAATTATGTCATCCATATGCGAGTCCATTTTATGGTCAACTGATGGTGTTTTTGTACGATTCTCCAGCATAAATGATTTCTTGAACATGAAATTTAAAACTTCAGCTTTCATTTTGCCATCTTCAGCTGCCGAATGAGCCTGGTCAACAAGTAGTGGATGTCAGCCTTAGACCCACTTAGCAGTTCTACATAAGACCAAAATTTTTTTGGGTTCTCTGACAGATCTTTTGCTAAGGTATGACAGTGGTAGTTGCTGTATGCTTTGCACATAGATCTTTTCATAAACACACAAATGTTTATCAACCTTTGCTTTGTCATCATTTGCATGTTTTCTTTTGAACCAAGAGTGCGACCGTCTCTGTTTCCTCAGCATTTTTAGAATCTTGTTACTAAACAATGGTGGGTTTTTCTGTCCTTAATCTACTTACTAGGCACACAACCCTCCAGACCATGATTTACAATCTGCTTAAACTTTACCCATAATTCCTATATGTCCATCTTACTGGAACAAAGTATGCCAGTTCACTCTCTGAGTGAGATGCCAAAAACTGCTTATCTGCTGTTTCTAGCAGAAACAGTCCCCTAGCTTTCTTAACTGATTTATTAATTTTGGTAACCATAGTTATTATAATGTCGTATCAGCATGTCTCTTCTTCTTGTCAGTGTCTTCCATATTTTCCTTCCTTCACTGATTTTGCAGAAACCCTCCTCATTCCTTGTCTTACCATTCCACCTAATTTTCGATGTTCCTCTATAACAACAATATCTCAAGCATTTTGATTCTCCTCTGTTTCAGTTTCCCACCATTCATGATTCACTACTGTACTGTGCTCTGTTCCAAATATACAGAGTCCACCAGAAAAATGTGTACACTCTTCGTCAGGCTCTATCGAGATTTTGATATTGTCTTTTGATTTGAGTTGCAAGTGTGTTGTAGTATGGTCTTTGGCTCTACAGATGTTAGTAATTTTATCTTGGTTTTGAGAAAACAAGATGGCTGGAGCACGCTTGACATTCAAGCTACGAAAATGTATTGTGAAGTGGTTTTTCAAGTTTGAAAGTGCCACTGAAATGCAACATCAGTAGAGGTGGGAGTTTGAAGCAGAACCACCAACCTGCCTAATAATTAAATGCATCAATGAGAAGTTTGAATTGCATGGAATGATTTGTGATATTCACAAAGCAATATCAGGAAGACAGTGTACAGCTACAAGTCCTGTCTCATCAGCTCTCTTGTTGGAATGTTTGTTAATTCTCCAATGTGCATGTGAAGTAGGGGTTATCAGTACAAGTGTACAAAGAATTCTGAAAGTGAAAAGTTTACATTCCATGATTACTGCATGTATTTTATGATGATGACCCTGATTGCCGAATGCAATTTTGTGAACGGTCAGCAGATGGTAACTGATGACAAACAATTTGTGACGAAGGTAGTGTGGAGTGACGAGGCACAATTTAAACTTAATGTAACTGTGAATTGGCATAACAGTGTGTACTGGGTACTGGAAAATCTGCATTTTTATGTGGATAAAGCGGTTAGTCTACCAGGGGTTCAGGTATGGTGTGGACTATCATCTAGGGGCTTAGTAGGACCCTTTTTCTGTGATGCTACTGTCACTGGAGAAGGGTACCTGGAAATGTTATGCACATCAACTTTGACAGGTATAAGTGTGCTTTATGGAGCTGATGAAGAGGTCTTCTAACCATATGAGCTTTCCTGGATGGCATTTTTCTGGGGCATTGGATTGGACAAAGAGGGTCCATTGAGTTCCCTCCATGGTCACCAGATCTAACACCTGTGGACTTTTACTTGTGGGGAACTGTGAAAGATAACTCCTGTCAACATAAGCCATGCATGCTGGAGGAACTTCACCAGGAGATTACAGCGACATGTGCAGTGCTCTCTACTGTAACATTGACAATGTAGTTGCGGCGACCGCTCATTGTTCTGTTAAGTGTATAGCGACCAACAGTGAACATTTAAAGTAATTATGTGTTAAACTAAAGGTTGTACCATATGTGTGATCAGTTATTAAGTGTAAAATAAACACGTAAGTAATACTTTTTGTTCCTTAAAGTGTGTATACATCTTTCTGGTGGACTCTGTACATTCTCAGGAATTTCTTCCTTAAATTGCAGTCAATGTTAGATGCCAGTAGACTTCTCTTGGCCAGGAATCCCCTCTTTGCCTGTGGTAGTCTGCTTTTTGTATCCTCCTTCCTTCATCTGTCATGGATAATTTTGCTTCCAAGGTACTGGAATTCCTTAACTTCATTGAACTCAAGATCCCTAATTTTGATGTTAAGTTTCCCACTGTTCTCATTTCTGATACATCTCACTACCTTTGTCTTTTCCAGTTTACTCTCAAACCATATTCTGTACTCACTAGACTCTTCATTCCATTCAATAGCTGCTGCTGTTCTTCTTCACATTCACTCAGAAAAGCAATGTCAACAGTGCATCTTATCATTGATATCCTTTGACCTTGTATTTTACTTCCATTCTTGAACCTTCCTTTCATTTTTGTTGACACATCTTCAGTGTATTGGTTGGACATTAGGAGCAAAAGACTGCATTCTTGCATTACACTCATTTTAACCTGAGCATTTCTTTCTTTGCCTTCCAGTCTAATTGTTCCCCCTTGGTTCTAATACATATGGTACATTACCTTCCTTTCCTTACAGCTTACTTCTATTTTCCTCAGAATTTTGAATAACTTACACCACTTTACATTGCCAAATATTTCTTCTAGGTCGATGAATGCTATGAGCGTGTCTTGAACTTTCTTCAATCTTGCTTCCATTATGAAGTGCAGTATGAGGACTGCCTCTATTGTGGATTTATCTTTCTTAAGTCACCGTATATTCATCTGACCAGAAATCCTTAACTTCCCCTTTCCATTTCACTTAACTGAACCAAACTTCATCTAAATTGAGCCTTTGCATTTTCTTTTTGAGATTTTCTGGCTTACCTGCTGTGTTCAAACTTCTGACACTCCATGCTCTTACTCATCAAATGTTATAGCGTCATTGGTTATTACAGCTTTTTCTCATGGTCACGTCCCCCTTGGCAGGCCCGTCCCAGAGATTCAAATGGAGGATTAATATGGAATATTTTGCCAATGGGGAGGTCATCACAACACTTTTCAATTAAATGTCATGTGTCCTGTGAATACATTTCATATGTCTTGAATGCAGTGGTTTCCATTTTGTACTGCATCCTCATGCCACTGATCATTGCTGATTCTTTCAACCTTTAGGGACATATTCACACCCCAAGGGCAAGAGAGTGCCTTGGACCTCTATCCACTCTGCTCTTTTTGACAAGTCTGTTGGCAGAACAAAGATGACTTCTTACGCTGGAAGTCTTCGGCCACCATTGGTGATGATTTTTATTCAGAATTTAAGCAGTGACAAATCTCGAACCTTGGCCCATGACACTTTGATTAGTAGTCAGAGATGCTTCCTGTAGACCATGGGTTGACAGTGAAACATGCCTAGTGAAGCAGAGTACAACAAAAGGGGGGAGGGGGAGCTAGGTGATGGTTAACCTTGGAGCTGGTTTGCTTTGACATTGTGGTCCCAGAGTGGAAACCCACTGAGCTGATTCCAAAATTTATTTTAACACCAGATAACACAGCATACACATCAGTACTAACAGGAAAAGACATACAATATTAAAAACATTACTTTACAATAAAACAAAGCATGAGGATAGTCAATTCCAAATAACAGTACAGTAGAGCTCTTGCATTAGGAATAAAAGTTTCAGTTAAATGGCTTGTATTAAGTTTCTAGATTCTTATAAGTTCTAGACAAGTACTCTTTTCTCAAAAAAATTCAGGTCCACTAATTCCATAGAGCCACCTCAATTTTCATTCCATGTAAGTTCACAAATTATTTTGTTAGAATTCCATACCCCAAATGGTCATGGCTGACCAGTGAAAGAGTCAAACATTGATAGGAAAACTCATAGCATTAAGTAAGTGGCTGTGACTGACCAGATAAACACATTTAATATTCAAAGCAAATAATGCAGTGCTAAGTAAGTGGCTGTTATTAACTATCAGCTAATAAGCAAATATTCCTTAACCAATGATGGGTGTAACCAACCAATAAAGAAACAATTAGATTAAATGTTGCAAAACAAGTAGTACATAATTAAAAGAATTTCTTTCCAACAAAACAGAGCATCCAGATAGTTTAAACCAAAGAACAGTACAATTAGAGCTCTAGAATTAGAAAAAAACATTTCAATGAAATGGCTTGCATTCAGTTTTTTGACTGAAATAAGCTTGAGACAATTACTCTTTTTCAAAGAATTCAAGTCCACAAAAGCTGTCTCAATTCTAACTCCACATGATCTTGCAAATTATTTTGTTAGAATTCTTTATTCCAAAGAATCATGACTAACCAATGAATGAGTTCCAGAATGAGATTTTCACTCTGCAGCTGAGTGTGCGCTGATATGAAACTTCCTGGCAGATTAAAACTGTGTGCCCGACCGAGACTCGAACTCGGGACCTTTGCCTTTCGCGGGCAAGTGCTCTACAAACTGAGCTACCAAACCACGACTCACGTCCGGTACTCACAGCTTTACTTCTGCCAGTACCTCGTCTCCTACCTTCCAAACTTTACAGAAGCTCTCCCATGAACCTCGCAGAACTAGCACTCCCGAAAGAAAGGATATTGCGGAGACATGGCTTAGCCACAGCCTGGGGGATGTTTCCAGAATGAGAGAGCACTTGCCCGCGAAAGGCAAAGGTCCCGAGTTCGAGTCTCGGTCGGGCACACAGTTTTAATCTGCCAGGAAGTTTCAATGAATGAGTTAATTGAACATTGATCAAAAGCCTTGTACTATTAAATAAGCAGCTGTGACTCTCATATTAAACAGTTAGATTAAATATTTAAAGCAAATAACACAGCCTTAAGCAAGCAGTCATTATTAACTACCAGCTAATAAGCAGATATCCTTCAATTAACGGAATTCGTAACTGACCAGCAAAATAAAAACTTAGATTAAATAATTAAAAGCAAAATAACATAGCATTAAACAAGTAATCTTTAATGCCCATGAGCTGACTTACTTACAATACAAAGTGTGATTTACTGGGAGAATGCCCAAGTACAATTGGCAGTATGAGTTGATGAATAAGCTAGTATTTTCTAAGCAAGGTTGCCTGTAACTGACCAGTAAAAGAAACAATTACATTATATATCTAAAAGCAAATAACACAGCAGTAAACAAGAAACAATTACTGCCCAGCAGCCATCTTACTTACACAATACCAGGTGTGGTTTTACTGAGAGAATGCCCAAGAATGACTGGCAGTGTGAGTCTATGAATAAGGAAATATATATATATAAGACGTGGACAGGCATAGCTGACCAGTACTAGAAACAGATAAATCCAAACTTCAGAAGAAAAGTAACATAGTATTAACCAAGCACTACTCATACATGGCATGCTGAACTTTCAGTCAGCTTGCACACACTGAAAGGCACTGTTTTATGTCACCTTTTTCAGTTGCCAGTGCCTCTCTACACTGTACAAGGTAATTTCAGGAGCTGCACAAATCACAGAGAGCACTATAACAGACAGAAAAGTGCAGTTAGATTCAGCATAGTTAACATAGCTTGTCTGGCACAAAGCCACCTTAATCAAAGACACACTATTCACTACTGTGCTTAACATGGAAACTCTGGGCCATATCAGTGTCTTTCAAAATGTCAATATTAACATGAATGTGGGAAAACAGAGCACACAGCCAGCGTTGCATTTACATACTCTTTGTGGCCCAAAGCATATTTAAGTCTTAAACACATAGCAAGGTTATGGTGTGCTGAGCAAAATTGAAAGAACTGCTTTTAAAGTTCAGGAATTCTCAATGTAGTTCCAGAGGCAAGGTGTACTCTAAACCAGATCACAATGTTTATCACAACTTGGTATCAAACCCAGTGCCACACAGCCATGATACCTGCACCAACAGACTCACTTGGTGTGTTGCATGTTGCATATACTTCCCTTGACAATGGCCACGTGTCTCTTCTCAGAGGGTCCTCCACTGTGGGTGTGTACACAACACCGACACTCAAAGGTGGCTGTTGGAATCTTACCCTCCCACGCATCACCATTAAATTTCTTGGTCTCTGCCAAAGGTTTTGAAAGCTTCGAGAAGTGTAAGATACAAAAAAATCTATTTTTATTTCTCTTCATTTTATTGTTGTTGTTGGCTGCAGTTCTCATGTCTAGGGGTAGATTCTTGAGGCTGTAATTTTTTTTTACTCAGTGCGTTCCAGTTGATCTCAATAATTGATGAAGTACTTTCTGTTGCTGTGACTTTTTTTTAATTTTATCTCATTCTTTTATATCACACTGACTTGACAATCACCACTTCAGAACACAAATTCACATTGTTATTGTCAAAATAAAAAATATGTCTGAGTCCATCAGAGGCATGCCCACTGCTCCTTACTCATTCTATGGTACTAACACATTCCGAAGAGTTTACGAAACAAGAGTTTATAAACATCCTTGAGAAAAGAAGAATCTTCACCAAGTTATATCATTATTTTATAAATGAGTCTAGTAATAAATTTAATAAATATCATCAGATTGTGCAAATTGATAATACGAATATAAGTATGCCAGATATTTTGTAATTTCAAATATTTCTGAAGGAAGAGTAATTTTAGCTGTACATATCAACTGTAACAAATTAATTTCTTTTTATACATTGCAGCCTGAAGTATAATACATCATATACAAAATCAAATGAAATTCTGCTAGTGAAACAGCTGAGATAATTTTAACCTATACAAGATTCAAAATACTTTTTGGTCTCAGCTATTTCTACATATAAAAAAAGGTGATATTAGCAGAGGATGCCTGTTACAATATCCCCCCCTCACAAAATTTGGAGACAGGGTGTTTACAATATTTTGTCACAGACTGTAAGGTTTGCCAAATGTTGTACAAAATGATGCCAAAAATTAGAATACAAATGTATAGAAGTACCTGATACATAACGTATCACAGAAAACATAACAGAAATATCTACCATACAAGTCATAATCTATACATACCTCAGGATATGGCATTCAGATTTTCAGATCTGTGTAACACAGTGTCACAAGACAATTGAGACAAGGTCAAAACGACAATATTGCAGCACTAAACTATAGAAATAATTACAGAAACAGTGTAAATTACTAGAATTACAAATTGTAAGTTTACACACATAAACGCAGATCTTCAGAATCTTCAAGAGAGAAGAGAAAAACTTCAGTGCCTAAGTGTATGGCCAGTGAGCCAACTCCAAAAACTCACAACAGTGGGTACAGAGCAGAAAAATATACTCACAGTCATGAGTAGGAATATAGTACAAAATCAATCAGCCACATAATCCAGAGTATGTAAGGGTATATTGACTTATGAGAGAAAAAAATAATGGAAAAATATTAGGGCCTAAACGTATGATGTGCAGGCTGACCCATGAATTCAAACCACACCGGGTACAAATCAGCAAAAAATGTTTCAACACAACAAAATGAATAAAGCTCTTAATCATATCAATAAGTCAGAAGTATCTGGCCTCAATAAAAGGTTGTACATTCTCCTTGAGTACATACACACAAAGTCGCGATGACCAGGGGTACCCACAACAGAATTAACCATGAATCTGTTCACAACTCAATTTCTGGTCAGACACAGTATTGCAAAACTCAGGATGAATGCAGGCAAACAGAGTTAGCTTTGAATGATGACACAATTGAGTAGCTTGAGGACCAAAATCAGTGAATGAAAGCAGACATTTATACATCTTGTCTTATTGTCAATACTAGTAAATGTCTTCCACACTTGTTGCTAATTGTCCAAACAAACTAACCTATGTACATAAAAGCCTAGAAGATTCATGTACAATTGATAGAAAAAAATTTATACCAATTTAAGGATACATAACGTATTGGAAGTCGATCCCCCTACTTGAAAAAACATGCATTTATACAGAATAACACTGTCTTTAGCAGTCTTGGCTAACAGATCACAAATGTCAGTCACAACGCTGTTGTAGTTGACAGATGCTCAAGTACCCAGCATCTATGATCTCTTGTAAGTTGACTGGTCCAGCAGGGTACAGCCACACAGCAGTGCGGGGACTGGAGCCATCCACATACCTCAGTTTCCTCCTTAGAGTTCTCATTACATGCTCCAAAGGATAAGTAACTTTCTGTCTAGCATTCACATCAAATGCTGAAACATTGTTTCATATTCTAAATATGCTGTTCAATACCTTCTTCGCATCACACAAGATATGCTCTCCCTATTCCTGTTTCAAAGTCACTTATATGGGATTTATATCAGGTGAGATTAAAAAGTGTTCACATATGAAACATTAATAAAGAGAGTTAAATGCAATAAAAAAAAATAAACTAACAACCTTATACATACAGATATACTAAGATACTAAAATGAGATTTTCACTCTGCAGCGGAGTGTGCGCTGATATGAAACTTCCTGGCAGATTAAAACTGTGTGCTGGACCGAGACTTGAACTCGGGACCTTTACCTTTCGCAGGCAAGTGCTCTACCAACTGAGCTACCCAAGCACGACTCATGCCACGTCCTCACAGCAGGAGAACTTCTGTAAAGTTTGGAAGGTAGGAGACAAGGTACTGGCAGAAGTAAACCTGTGAGGATGGGGCGTGAGTTGTGCTTGGGTAGCTCAGTTGGTAGAGCACTCGCCCACGAAAGGCAAAGGTCCCATGTTAGAGTCTTGGTCAGGCACGCAGTTTTAATCTGCCAGGAAGTTTCATACTAAGATACTATTCCTAATTTTCACAGTAAAAATTATGAACATTGTTCCATTTCAAAATTGCAAAAGGATCTACTCATTATCATCAACCTGGTCCCAACAAACTCCAAAAAATTTTCTCCTTTGTTCACTAGGCTTGCAGATAACTCACCTTTACTGTTTGGATCATTACTCTGCATGACAATGAAAAACTGCTTTGACTGTAGTGTTGTTCAATGACTCTCACTTTCATCATCATATATATCACGTACCTCATCAGTATTCACAAATAACTCTGAAACTCCACAAATACCTGATACTCATCATCATTATCATCATCATATTCTTCCAAAATTACTTCATCAACAACATCATTAACAACACAAGTCTCATCTAATTCAAAGTCACACACCTCACCTACATTCATTTGCAATAAGCTACCAGTCTCAGACTTACCAACCTCAGCTATTTCACAGCTCTCATTCACATCTACATCAAAAATATCACATAATTCAGATGCAATAGTCATCATCTGTTTTACATACATCAGTAACACTGTCTTCTGACCAAGAGAAGAAATCATTAGTACACTCTACATCAAAATTGTCATTACTTTCACATTTTCATTTGTGATTAGTACCTACATCACTATAATTAAACATAGTATTCCTAAACTTTTGATCAAAACATAAATGGGAAATCTGATGTTCCTTCTTTCCAACATCAGACCCCTTTGTCACATTATTAATACTGTTATTGTTGTCTAATTGCAAGTATAAATTGAGCATCCCTACTTGTTGTGTTTCCTTGCCCCAAAACTGTGGACCTTCATTGAGGAGGAATGCTGTTCCCCGAGTAGTTACCTCTATGATTGATTCTCCTATCAAATTACCTGTGGTTATCCCCATTATTCCTGTTCTATTGATGTTCAAAATTTCTGTCTCTACTAACATTCTGAGCCTGGTAGAAATTACCAGTATCTCTGTTTCTGTAGTTATTACCATTGTGGTCTCTATCATTTCGATTATTATGGTAAATACTTGATTCTGCTGCCCTATCCAGCCTGTCAACATATCATAAAAATTGTTCAAGGTGATTTTCAGATCCATGTACTAAATCCAACTGCAACCTTTCTGGTAATTACCTTTTCAGAGCATCAATCAGTCATTTCATCAAATGGTTTGTCAAGGTGTGTTAATTTCTTATGTTGATTCTTACAAAACTCTTTCAGAGTACCATCCCTATTCCTGTAATTTAGATTGTTCAAAAAATCACTTTTAATTCTCCTCTGGCCAGCTTACGACCAAAATTTATTTAAAAAATTTTTTTTAACCTTTGATATGTCTCCCACTGACTGAAATTTAGATTTACCCAAGACAGAGCTTCACCTCCAAGACATCTTTTAACAAAATTAATTTTTTGATTGTCACTCATGCCTGACACACAACTATCTCTACAGTGGTGCAGAAAATCCACTGGATGTAAATTGTCTGATGGAAAACTTTTGATTGGAATGTTGGACCAAACAGTACCATTATTTGAATACAGATGGTTGTGAATGCTATTTTCCTAAAATACTGAAATGTTTTGATCTGAAACATTTACATTAGTTAGCATACTGTTTTCAACATTTAAAATTATTTGACCTAAACTACTAAAGTTCTGTTCCATTTTTTCCTCTATGTCCTTCTGTTGAACTCTGACATCTTTAACATTCTTCATCTGTTGTGCAGATTCATTTTGTAGCTCATTTTCCAAAACAATAAATTTACTTTCTAAGATATCAAATTTTTCATTCACACTTTTTAATCCCTCTGACAACCCATTTTTTAGCTCCAAAACCTGATTACTAAGATGGTCTCTTTGGTATTATACCCTGTCCATTTTACTATTGTTTTCAGACTGTTCTCTCTTCATTTCCTCCAACTTTCTTCTTCAGCAGCAGACAAACCTTATTATCAGTAAACTGATACTGCATGATGCCCACAATTGTAATCTTACCCTCCCACACATCACCATTAATTTTCTTAGTCTCTGCAAAAGCTTCAAAACCTTTGAGAGACATAAGATATACAAAAAAACTATTAGTTACTTATATTCATTTTCTTGTTGTTGTTGGCTGCAGGTCTCATGTCTAGGGGTAGATTCTTCAGACAGTAATTTTCTTTACTTAGTGGGCTCCAGTTGATCTGAATGATTGATGAAGTACTTTCTGTTGCTATGACTTTTTTTGAATTTATCCCATTCTTCTATATCACACTGATATTACAATCTCCACTTCAGAGCACATATTCACATTGTTATTGTCAAAATTAAAAATACGTCTGATTCCATCAGAGGCAAGTCCACTACTCCTAAATCATTCTGCAGTACTAATATATTCCAATGAGTTTACTAAACAGAAGTGCTTACAAACTTTCTTGAGAAAAGAAGAATCTTCACCAAGTTATACCATAATTTTACTTGAGTCCAGAAATAAATTTAATAAATATCGTCAGATTGTGCAAATTAATAATAGGAATTTTTTAAGTATGGCAGATATTTAATAATTTCAGGTATTTCTAAGAGAAGAGCAATTTTAGCTGTACATATTGATTGTAACAAATTATTTCTTATCATACATTTCAGTTTGAAACATAATACACCATACACCAAATCAAATGAAATTCTTGTAATGAAACAGCTGAGATAATTTTAACCTATACAAGACTCAAAATACTTTTTGGTATCGGCTATTTCTATATACACAAAAAGGTGATGTTAGCAGAGGGTGTCCCATTACATCCTTTACAGGATATCCATGTTTCACTATAGCCACCTTTCCCCATCCATCAAGTCTACCTTCACACAACTTTATACTCCACCCCATGGCTCACACAATCTGGCCTGCCTCAATTAACACCAGACTAAATCAATGGACATACATCAAAAACTTGTAGCTTAGGAAATGGTTAATATCTCTCTCTCTCTCTCTCTCTCTCTCTCTCTCTCTCTTTCTCTCTCTTTTTCATTGTAATTTCAGACATCTGAAATAATGACCAGTAGACTACTATCCTTTCCATCAAAGCACTTGACTCCAACAGAGGTTCTGGGTGGGTCTGTATTTTATTCATCAGCACAGTTACTGGGATTTTTAATAAAGATATCGGTCCCTTTCATTTTTGGTTTTCATTCATTTATGAGGTACAAAAAACTCAGACATCAGTAATTTTCCACCTTTTTCAATATTGGTTATACCTCAAATAGCACAAAAGCCTAAGTAAACCATATTTGTGCACCTCTGCTCACTTAACAACTCATTGTTGAAAATGGAAAAGGAGAGATTGCATCATTCACTGCCGCCAACACTCTCATGTCATACTGGTCAGCTGAGTTTCATGACTGCAGTTAAGACCATCATGCTCAAATGTAGTGCTTATTTGTGATTATGAAATTAATTTAATGAAGGTCACAGCACAATCTACATCTACATCTACATCCATACTCCACAAGCCACCTGACGGTGCGTGGCGGAGGGTACCTTGAGTACCTCTATCGGTTCTCCCTTCTATTCCTGTCTCGTATCGTTCATGGGAAGAAAGAGTGTTGGTATGCCTCTGTGTGGGCTCTAATCTCTCTGATTTTATCCTCATGGTCTCTTCGTGAGATATACATATGAGGGAGCAATATACTGCTTGATATCTTGGTGAAGGTATGTTCTCGAAACTCCAACAAAAGCCAGTACCGAGCTACTGAGCGTCTCTCTTGCAGAGTCTTCCACTGGAGTTCATCTATCATCTCTGTAACACTTTTGCGATTGCTAAATTATCCTGTAACAAAGTGCACTGCTCTCCATTGGATCTTTTCTATCTCTTCTATCAACCCTATCTGGTATGGATCCCACACCAATGAGCAGTATTCAAGCAGAGGGCGAACAAGTGTACTGTAACCTACTTCCATTTGTTTTTGGACTGCATTTCCTTAGGATAGTAACAATAGTTACTCAATGAGTGCCACTCACTATTAGAATCCATAGTTTGGCAGTAGTTTCAATGACAGTGACTTCTTACTTCTACCAACAAGTACTGAACGGCAGCCACACAGTACAAATGAATACTACTTCAGCAAATAAAAAAAAATTTAAAAAAAAACACACTTTAGATTAGCACCTGATACTTGTTAACCATTACTCAAATTCTGAAATATTAAGTTTTTGTGAGTGTGGTTTGTCATGCAGCTATTTGAGATTTATGACAATGTGCACAGCTATTGATGTGGGAACTGGGTGGGTGACTTTTTCGTTCTCTAAGATGCCAACATTTCTGAGGTGGAACCCTCACCCTTTTTAATTGGACTGTGTACGCATGTAGTAGTTTCATAACTCAATCAATCAGCAGCTTCGTTTCATTTTATTGAATTTTTTAATAATGCCCAAAGTTTGCTGATATGTAATCTACCTTTCCTTATGAGTTATTCATTGTTCACAAGGATTAAAATCCGAATATATAAATGTAATTTTAAATCTGCATTTTTCATCATATGTGTACCATAACACCCTAATGTTCCTCACTCTTTCCCTTCTCTCTTCCTCCCCACCTATCAATGAATCATGGACCTTGCTGAGGTGTGGAGGCTTGCAGGCTTCAATGATGCTCATAGCTGTACTGTAGATGCAACAACAATTGAGGGGACGTATCTGTGGAGAGGCTAGACTAACCCATGCTTCTACAGCCTTTTCAGTAATTGTAATGGAAACAGTAAGCATAATTGACTGATCTAGCCTTGCAACATTAGCCAACATGACCTTGCTGTGCTGGTACTGTGAACTGCTGAAAGCAATGGGAAACTATGGCCATTATTTTTTTTTCCAGGGGCATGCATCTCTAATATATTGTTTAATAATGATGGCATAGTCTTGGGTAAAATAAAAAAAATCCAGAGGTGGAGTAGTCAGTCTGGCAAACTGACTTACGGCTGGGAGAGTAGTGTGCTGACCATATGACTCTCCGTATCCACAGGCAGACGCTTGTGGACTGAGGATGACATGACAGCGGGTTGGTACCATTGAGCCTTCATGGCCTGTTCAGGCAGAGTTTAGTTTTAGAGGTGAAATAGTCCCCAGTTCAGATCACCAGGTGGGTTGGCATTCCATGGACCATAGTGTAGGTTACAGTATTTCAAGAGGGAACTGGATAAGCTGAAGTTTTAGATATAGTACGAATTAGTGAAGTGTGATGGTGGGAAGAGCAGGACTTCTGCTTGGGTCAGTACCCGGTTATCAATACAAAATCAAATGGGGGTAATGCAGTAGTAGGCCTAATGGTGAATAAGAAAATAGGAATGTGGGTAACCTACTTTGAATAGCATAGTGAATGCATTATCATAGCCAACATCCTCCACATTAGTACAACTTACTGTGCCAACTAGTTCTACAGCTGATGAAGAGATTGAAAGAACTTACAGTGATATAAATGGAATAAATTGGATGGTTAAGGATGACAGAAACTTGGGATTCTGGAATTCATCAGTAGGAAAATGAAGAACTGGAAAAATAATAGTAGGTGTTCATGAACTGGGGAAAAGAAATGAAAGAGGAAGCAGCCTGGTAGAAGTTTGTACAAAAGGTAATTAATCAATTGCTAACACTTGGTTTAAGAATCACAAAAGAAGATTGTATATACAGAAAAACCTGGGACCACTGGGAGGCATTAGATTGGTTATATAATGCAGAGGCACAGATTCAGAAAACAGATTGTATACTGTAAGACATTTCCAGGAGCTTATGTGGGTTCTGACAATAGTTGATTGGTTATAATCTGCAGATTGAAGTTAAAGAAATTGCAGCAATGTAGGAAATTAAGTAAATATGTCCTGGCTAAACTGAAGGTAGAAGAAGTTGTTGAAAGCTTAAGAGAGAACATCAGGTAATGTTGGACTAAAACAGATGAAAGGGTAGCTTTGAGCAATAAAAACGTTGCAAGTTTTCCTATTTGACACTTATGCAGCGATTTGTGTGTTGCTGAAGACAAGCTGAAATTATTAGGATAACATAAACACCCAGACCCCATGTGAAGAAAATCTCTGACCCAGTTAGGAAATGAATCCAAGTCCCTGTGATATAGAGGCAGTGACATGAGCCACTAGACAGTGAGCTGCAGACAGTAGTATGCTATAATAGATCTTAGATGATTATACAGCAGTTTTCATACATCTTCAAAAAATGAGATTTCTTATAGAAAGACATAGCGATTACAAATTAATTATTATCCTTTTTTAAATTTCTATCACTACCTCCAATGAAGTTTTTCATTACTCTAATCCATATTAAAACTCACTTCACATGTGTTTTATATCATTTTATATTCATTTTATATCTTTTATCAATACTTTCAGGTCATTTTAGTGATAACTGTCTAAGTATTTTAGGCCATAAAAATGTGGGCCGTGCAATTATAGTTCCTTTTCGTATTCGTAAACTAAATGAATTCTCACTACGGGCACCTGCTGCCACTGATCCCCCACCCCCTGTGGGTGCCCGTGAGTCACTACCCATTCAGATTCCATCAATACACAGCCATAAGCAACCTAGTCTTGAAAAACCTCTTTGCAGGTTCTTCCCTCCATCCGTAAGGAAAAGACCTTCTTTCCTCCTCCTGATGCCTACAGTGGAAACAATTTTTCACCACCAACCCTACTAATCAAGATTCAGTCCAAAACCTACTCTGAACTGTGACTGAATCAGATGACTCCTCCCCCAACCCATGGCGCCAAAATCACCTCCTGTTAACTTCTCAGAATTTCCCAACCTTGAACCTGCCTCACTGTTCCTCCCCAAATCCATCAACATGGAAACTAACCTCTTACCTGCAGAAAGAACTGCTATCCTCCACCTAAAAGATGACCTAAATCTTATAACCCTATCTGCTGACAAAGGCTTCACCTCTGAGGTTATCAACTGCAGATATTATGTGACAGAGGGATTCCACCAGCTGTCAGATACATCTACCTACATAAACCTACAAACACAGGTTTACGTATGTAAGCCCTGTCACAGTGACCTCATACCAGAAGCAAAATCTTGGCTTGTGGTATGCATGTGTGTGTTTGTTTTTATGTGTGTGTGTGTGTGCGTGTGCGTGCGTGTGTCTGTTTCTGTTGTCTATTTTTGACAAAGGTCTTATTGGCTGCATGCTCATTTAATGATAGTCTCATCATTGTGCCTATCTGTGACTCAGCAGCTCTGCTATTGATGAGTAGCAACTATCCTTTTCACAACATTGTTACATTCCATCCTGGATTTTACACTGTTTAAATAAAAAAATCATTATTTTTTTACTCTAAACCCCTCTGTACCAACAAAAAAGTAGGAAAAAAATTTGATACCAAAATCAGTACATCATTTGAAAGTAAAATGAGTGCATTTTTAATGACTTATATACTCAGATGCTTTTTTTCCTTACAGATGTGGCTTTGAAGGCCGAACGTCGCTCTGTAATATCCCGAATGGGAATCAAAGAAGAAAAGAGAGAAGAGAGATCCGGACAAACAGCATCTCTGAACCAACCAGAGGATAATAAAGGTACGTTTGTCAGGATTTTGTGTGTTAAATCTAGGTGCTTTTTTTATTAGTAACCAAAATGAAAAAAATATAAAAACCTTTCAAAGATGGGAAGACTTGCCTTTTTTAACTTTATGATAGAGTTTATCATGTGGCATCAATCCACGGATTGATAGGGCAGAACATCATATGTGTATTATGTCTTTGAGTTGATCTTTGTTTTGTATACTTCCGGGACCTCAGTTCCCACCTAGCCTTCGACCTGTACATTTGTCGTGCAATAAAAGTATTGATGATTAGAAGAGAGAACCATGGTCATTACCTTACCACCTTGGTATCTCCTTCAGTGGTGACCCCAAAGTTCGAATAATCCATCGAACCGAGTACAAAGTGACTACCGCGCCGGCTCTCGCATTCCGCGTGGACCTTTGTCCGCTACACAATGGCCTTCTACAACACACTGCCGCTGCCCGGTTTTCACCAGCAACAGCAACTAAATTCAAGCATGCCAGATGTTGTCGGTGCCTGACGTGAATTTCTGAAGTCCTATAGCCTCGAGAACCCAGGGACCTCATCAGGTGCAGTGGTTTTGAACATGACCCCAGCGATCTCCGACTCTGGCTTTGTTAGGCCCGAAGTGCTTCAGTTTTCGCCACACAGCAGTACAAGAAACCACTACACACTGATACTAAACTTTAATGCAAGTACTGTAAATAGTGGGGAGCATAGTTTTCATAATGTGCCACAACAGGACGCCTTTTTGAATGTGCAAACTCCACGTGTATATCACTCAGTGCCGGTTGCACACTACGTGAATGACATTCGCCAGCCTGTTACTGCGAGTGTTCATTAGTGCAGTAATTTGAGCGTGTCAGGTTCCACCAAGCTCATCAGTGACTCTGTGATGGACAATTTCGCTGCAGATGTGGAGGACCAATTGCATAATAACCTGTCGAGCAACCGCCGTGACCACTTTGACATCCCACCGCAACAACCGCTCCCGCTTCGCTCCATGCCGGGTTTCCTGCTAACAGATTTTGCTCCTGCTCCAGCTACTATGAACACAGCCGGCACATCTGCTTCTTCTCTACTGCCCTCACAATGCAGAGTTAACTTTGACTTGCCTATTCCTGCGTCCGCAAACAGGACCACCAGTTCATCGAATCTACTGAAACTTCTGGCATTCAAACCTGCCCACACAGAAATCTGGTTCAACCTGGTCGAGCAAACTTTCAGCGTCTGTGCACTTGATGACAATGCCCGTTTCTCATGCCTCATGAACCACCTCCACGACCATGTCAACTTAATTTATGACCTGGTTAAGTCATCTCCTCCAAACAAGAAGTACGCTACAGCTAACCAAGCAATACCGGAACGTGTCTCCAAGACAAGAAGAGAAAATGTTCGACAGCTCCTCTATGAAGAACGCCTTGGTGACAGATCTCCATCCCAGCTGTGGTGATGCCTTCAACTTCTCGTCGGTGAATGCGACATGCCAGACACCACTCTCCCCGAGATTTGGATGGGAAAGCTGCCTCTGTCTGTCCAAACGGCCATCTCCGCCTACAAGGATAGACCAAATAGCGAATGCTTGCGTGCCGCCGACCGGGCTTACTCCACTCTATTACGTGAATGCCATGCCCAGCAGTCTGGCAGCTATGCCAGTTTCCAACCACAACCAGGGCCCCAATGTGGACGCCCTACTAAACCTAAGTCTGTCAAGCTCATCGCACTACCGGCACCTTCACGTCCACGCAACAACAGCACATCTGACTCCGTGGAAGATTCTAGGCCACCACCGTCTGACCACTTGCAGGAGCAGACATCCGCCCATAAGTACTGTTTCTTCCATGCAAAATTTGGGGAACAAGCACGCAATTGTAAGCCGCCGTGCTTCTACTTAAACTTCAACTGCAGGTAGGCAGCGGCGCCACATCCTGTGATGTAAGCAACAGGTGCCATCCTACTCTCCATTCTGTGTCCAACAGTAATGCTTCAAATGGACGAGTCTATGTCAGCGACTTGAACTCTGGCACAAACTTTCTCATAGACACGGGTGCAGATGTTTCCCTACTTCCATCTCGTCTTGCTACCGACAAGATCCGACTACACAAAACTGTCTTATGTGCTGTTAGCTCATCTATTTTGTTGTGCTTTGGTTCTATTTCATATGCAGTGTCTGTCTCGCCTGAGTGCAACCTGAAGTGGTCCTTCCTGGTGGCTGACATCGACGATCCCATTTTGGGCATCGACTTTCTATGACACCACAAACTGTGGCCTGAGCTCATCAATAATACAGTGTTCTACCACCCTATGCAGGAACACATCCCGTGTGCTTCATCAAGTGTCCATAGTACTGCTAAACAGGTCCACCTGGCTAGGAAGTGTAATAACCCCTCCTCCGAGCTTTTGTCATGGACCAATAAGTGGCTCACGAAGCGTGTCGAGTCTACGCGGCTGTGTTGTGTGTTGGGGTCGAGGGAAGTGTTTTATTGAAATATGTGGCTGTAAATGTTGGTATTGGTATCGGCAAATGTTTTTGAGCTATGTAGGTCAAGGGAAGCGTTTGTTCCTAATTTATGCCATCATGAGTTGCTATTGGGCTGTATTGGTCAAGGAAGTGTTCGATCCCAATGTGTGGTTGTAAATGTTGGTATTGGGAGATGTTTTTGAGCTATATAGATCAAGGCAAGCGTTTGATCCTAATTTATGGGATCAGGAGCTGCTGTTGAGATATGTACGTCAAGGGAAGTTTCAATCCCAATTTATGGGGTTGGGAGCTGCTGTTGAGCTATATAGGTCAAGGGCTGTATCTGATTCCAGATGATATTGTGTTTAGTGGTATTTGGGGAATTTTGTGATGTCAGTTTTTTTCGTTGTTTTGCATGGTTTTGTACAGGGGTGGGTGTCTAAATTTGTTTATATTTAGTTTGTCCCCACCCAAAACCCCCCATTTCCTGTGCTTGTCCCGTTAGTCTCAGTAGGTTTTTTGTGGAACGTGTGTGTTTGTGTGTCGATGTATTTTCATCTTCATAATGTGTACGTAATGACTTCATATATGCCATATTGGAATCGTGGTTTATGGTCATTTCCGCCATATTTGTGATGTCATGGGTCAAAGGAGATGGGCAGGATCGGATGCTTCCGTATTTCCAAAGAATTGTGCATGCACTTCGTTTTTCTGGTGACAAAACAATATCAGGCGAAGACACAACACTTGCTCCAGAGAGTATCACAATACACATGATGATTAAGCAGAGATGATGTTATGAGCTGATATGTCATTCACCCCAACACTGTACACAGCACATTTGAAGAGCAAGAAGGAAGAAGATGACCGAGCTGATTATAGCTGTGTATACAACTCAGTGGAGGTTGCAGCTCTATCCATTTTCAATCCCTGCCATGCGCAGCCCGTTGAAAGGGCTTCTGACCAAATAGTGAAGTGTTGTGTGTGTGTTGTGTAGTGAGTGTGAAGTGCATCATGTCAAAAAGTGAAATTTGAACAAATTCATTGACTTTTGTTAGATTCATTTAAACAGACAATTTCTGTTAGGCCCCCATTACAGTTACTCATGTAAAATGTGATGTAAAGTGTATGTTACAACTAATGAATCTTGAGATTGGTGAACTAAGGTATAACTGCACAGTACACAACCCTAGCGCGCTCTAGTGAGTCCTGTAGTGTCTTCGAACTTATCACGACATTTCAGATTTGGGGGGGGGGGGGGGGGGGGGGCAGTGTAGCGACGCAAGGGGTACCAAATTTGTTATAAATGTCAGTAAATTACTCAACACAGTATTTTTCAGTACAGGTATTTCATTCATTCCAAGCAAGTATCGATTCGTGACGTCATCATCTAGACACGAGTTGATTGTAATCGGAATCCGTTTTAGCAAACTAATAGTTTCTTTCAGGCAATAAAATTTTATTGATTATGAAATAAAAGTTTATTCAGAAATGGAAATGTTAATTGGAAACTGCAGGCCATAATTTATCTGTTTAATGTAAAGATGTTTTGAATTTTGTGTGCATGAACAAGTGTGAATTTATGTGCGGCTTTTACTCTGAGACAAGTTATCACTTAGAGTGCAAAAAGTGCACGTGTACAGTTCACTGACCTACATGACGAATTTTATTTTTCGTGATTTTGACTCGAATGGAGACAAATTCAGTTTCATTTAGACTTTACGTGAGATAGACACATCATGTTATTACAAAAGAGTCATTTAGCCCATTAGAGAAAACTGAAACCCGATTTGAAATATGTTACATGCTAGTGTGTGATCGACCTGTCCAGTGAATGGCATACAATAGTTGCAAACGTGCTTGGACTTAATGCACAAAGTTGGAAATTAATTTTGAGACAAGTGCTGATTTTGACAAAAATGAACCGAAAGTTTATCCAAAATATCAAGGTTCTGTTTTAATTGAGACACATATCACCTTGTTGATCACGTTGCTTAGCAACACTGTAATGCAGATTAATTAATTCATTAGAATAATTTGCGGTGTAATAAGTCCCATTACACATACAAACTGTTACACGAAATTTGCTGACTGCATGAGAGTATGAGAGTGATTTTATTTCCAGAAATGCCAATAAACCAGCGGTTTCAAAAGTTAAATTACTAACTGTTGTGTAACTTCATTGATTGTCCCATGTCCCCTGTCCCCTGAATATGTTGTATCGTGTCTCTTCACAAGAGATCTCAAGAAGCTGGGATAAACAAGAAACAAGAAGAAGACTAAAGAAGAGGCATCGGTATAAGGGAACATCCAGAATCCCAGCTGACCAAAGACAGGACAGCAATACTCCATCATATCACAGAGAGTGGGAGAGGACCACAGGGGGAACTCTTGGTACCTCAAACAGAATTCCAAATGCATCAGAGGGAAGATGGAAAACTCAGGAGCAGGTCTGGTGGGCACAGACCACAGAGGGAACAACCAGAACTGTAGTGGATGGAAAACGATGGGTGCAGACCACAGAGGGAACACCCAGAACTGCACCAACTGAAAACAGAATGACAATGTCCCAGATGATCGCAACAATTGGGTCGCAGACCACAGGGGGGAATGCCTGTAATCACCAGTGGAGGGGGGAGGCCACAGACATAAATACTGGACCAGGCACACTTGATGAACAGTTTCAGGTCACACCTGATGAAGGTTATGAGCTACATTACCAAATATCGTGCAAGTACGATGTTGATATCCGGCAGAACACCCGACAACCCAAGATGTCATTAGATCACTGGCAAAGCATGTAGAGTTATAGTCTACACTGTTTTAATTACTTTTTTCCTAAGTCTCCTGCCTTTTTCTTCAAGTTTCACTGGTCAGTTGTTTGTTGTCTGTATTCTTTTATGCACTGTCTTTTGAATGCCTTGTGCTTTCTCCTTTCTTATTCCTCTACAGTTGTCTTCTGTGACTTAAATTTAACACAGGATTATTACATTTTTCTTGCTAATCAGAAAAGACTACCTTTCACATATCTGTTTCTTCTGTTCTCTGTTAAGTGGAAGCCTTATAAAGTAAATTTGTTTCAAAAACTCCTTCCATTTCTAAATTAACAGTGTTTCATCTTTTGTATACATTTCTTAATTTTGGAATATGAAGTATTATTATATTCATTTTAGGACTAAGTTTCAGAACAGCTTCTTGTACACATTTTTTTAACCATTTGAATGTGGCTAACAGTCTCATATGTTTCTTCTTTTAACATTAATAGAGCATCTATTGTGAAAGTTTTCGTGAGATTTACCCATGTTTCTTATGATTTCCTCTAAAGATGTACCTGGACTGATGATTGTTTCCAACTGGTAAGATTATCTCACTTCTGTAGATGTGATTCACAGCCTCTTCCCTAGCTATCCACTAAAATAAAAAATAAGTACATTGTTTTTCTTGTGTCTCTCATTTGCGTCCATTTCACTTTGGAAAATCATATTTGTAATGGAAAAACTATAGGATGTTGTTTTTTCATTAATATTTGTTGTAATTATTCTTCCCTTGCTTATTTTTGTGTCTTGTTTGTTAGAATTCCAAGTGCTCTTGCGTTCACGATCATAAACAAAGTTTAATTTTCAACTGTTTTAGTTTCCTCAATGTTTCTCTTAACTGCACTGATATGGTTTCCTAAAGATTTTACTTTTCCAATAAACTGTTTCTCTGCAAAAATGTTTGTAATGTATTCTTTTCTTGTGAATTTGCTCTCAAAATTCAAACCACTCTTTAAAGTGATTACTGCATGTCTTTTGTTGCACTGCTTCAGTTGCTATGTCTGTTGCTACCCTTGTAATACATTTATCCCTCAACCTTGTTATTACAGGGCTCATATGTTAACAGTTTTATTTCACATTTACCACACACATGAAAGCCTTGTACATATACAGGGTTATTACAAATGGTTGAAGCGATTTCACAACTCTACAATAACTTTATTATTTGAGATATTTTCACAATGCTTTGCACACACATACAAAAACTCAAAAAGTTTTTTTAGGTATTCAAAAATGTTCGATATGTGCCCCTTTAGTGATTCGGCAGACATCAAGCCGATAATCAAGTTCCTCCCACACTCGGTGCAGCATGTCCCCATCAATGAGTTCGAAAGCATCGTTGATGCGAGCTCGCAGTTCTGGCACGCTTCTTGGTAGAGGAGGTTTAAACACTGAATCTTTCACATAACCCCACAGAAAGAAATCGCATGGGGTTAAGTCAGGAGAGCGTGGAAGCCATGACATGAATTGCTGATCATGATCTCCACCACGACCGATCCATCGGTTTTCCAATCTCCTGTTTAAGAAATGCCAAACATCATGATGGAAGTGCGGTGGAGCACCATCCTGTGGTACGTTTAGCTCCCTGCTTGCTTTATTCGTCGACTTCTGCGAGCTACGCGTGAAACTTGCCCACACGTGTTCAACCGTTTCTTCGCTCACTGCAGGCCGACCCGTTGATTTCCCCTTACAGAGGCATCCAGAAGCTTTAAACTGTGCATACCATTGCCGAATGGAGTTAGCAGTTGGTGGATCTTTGTTGAACTTCGTCCTGAAGTGTCGTTGCACTGTTATGACTGACTGATGTGAGTGCATTTCAAGCACGACATACGCTTTCTTGGCTCCTGTCGCCATTTTGTCTCACTGCGCTCTCGAGCGCTCTGGCGGCAGAAACCTTAAGTGCGGCTTCAGCCGAACCATACTTTATGAGTTTTTCTACGTATCTGTAGTGTGTCGTGACCATATGTCAATGAATGGAGCTACAGTGAATTTATGAAATCGCTTCAATCATTTGTAATAGCCCTGTATATTGTGGCACATTTTGATCATAGTACCACTAAATACATTATTTCTCTAAGCACAAGTTACAAGAGGACTGGAACTGATACCATGTTTCCAAAGACTCAGAATATTAAGTACATCTTAGTTACATTCTCAGCCCAAAAGCCACACCACTTTGAGCAAATAAAAGACTTATTAATAAAGAATATATATTCAAAGTAGAATCAGATGCACCCAGAAATGTTGAAAGGGACGTTGGAGGATCGGGGAAGAGGAGGGCGGGGGTACTTGCAGGCAAAAAAGGAAAACAAAAAATAGATACAGAAAGATAACAAAAGAATAAAAATAAGGGAGAAGGGGGAAAATGTGAGGAAAACAAACATAGGAACAATTTTAATAAAAAAATTGAATACAAAAAATTTTAAAAAAATACATAAAATGTAAACAAATAATGAAGGGTTTTAAGTCCAGGAGGGTGGTTCACTGTTAGAATATGTTGGGAAGCAACAACAAGCAAAATAAATATTGCTTGTTGTTGATCAAGCCTGTGGAAGTACGTACAATGCCTTAAGTGAATACGCAAAGATTCCACGTATAGAAATAAGTAGTCTAATAATCGGCTTGATACCGCTACACATCAATACATAATCAGTATAGTTCAAATCTTCACAACGAACTGAAGGTCCACCCGCTGTCAGCCACAAACCCAAAGAAGGCAGTCCAAAGATAGGTCACTCGACTGAATGCATGCTGCCACAGAGCCACCTTCCCCCTCCCCCACAGCAATGCGGAGCACTTGTGGCATTATGCAGGCATATATACTGTATATGAGTGGATGGATATGTGTGTGTGTGCGCGAGTGTATACCCGTCCTTTTTTCCCCCTAAGGTAAGTCTTTCCTCTCCCGGGATTGGAATGACTCCTTACCCTCTCCCTTAAAACCCACATCCTTTCGTCTTTCCCTCTCCTTCCCTCTTTCCTGATGAGGCAACAGTTTGTTGCGAAAGCTTGAATTTTGTGTGTATGTTTGTGTTTGTTTGTGTGTCTATCGACCTGCCAGCGCTTTCGTTCGGTAAGTCACCTCATCTTTGTTTTTATATATAATTTTTCCCACGCGGAATGTTTCCCTCTATTATATTGTTAAATAATTTAGTTAGATGTGAAAGTGTTGAGGTGAACTTCTTTAGCCAGAAATTTTCTATTTTATCTTTTCCAGAGGCTTTCCAATAGTGCATAGAATTAATTGCTTGGGTGACTTCATGTTGCAAAATTATCACTTCAGGCATTTGTGGTATCATCTTGTATGTGTCTGTTTCTGCAGTATCCACCATGCATGTCTGTTATGTTGCACCAGGTTTTACCATATGTTGCTCCAGAAGTGTTCCATGTCTGTTATGTTTGGTGGATTGTCTATTTTAATGTGTGTGTTATCTATTGTCTGGTAAAATTTCTTTTGGTTTGTATTGAATGTTTTGTTTTGTTTCCTTCAATTTTAACTTTTTTTTGTATCTTCTAAGTCGTTTGGCCAATGCTTGTAATTTCTGCTTCTTTTCATCTAATTGCTCTATCGATTCTTGTTGTGAGATTTTACCTAACCTTTTTTGTTTTTTGTCTGATATTTCATTTCTTATAAATTGTGTTGACTTTCCGATGTCTTTTCTCAGCTTTTCTATTCTGATCTGTAGCCTGTGTTGCCATGCTTGTTTTGTGGGTTTCTTCTGTGTGTTGGTTGGTTCTTATCTCTGCCTAGTGTGTATATTTAGTGAAGTGAGTGCTCCTATATAAACCAGTAGTTGTAACTCTTCCATAGTTGTATTTTCATTTATTTTGTTGTGTATGATTGTGTTGATAGTTGTTATTGTTGTTTCGACTTGTGGGTTATTTGGTGGTCTATGCAAGAATGGTCTAATGTCTGTACTTGTGTCTTTGTATTCTATATATGTCAGCTGAAATGTGTGTCACTTCGTGTTCTATTTGTGCTTGTTCTGGTGACTGTCTTAAGATTTCGTTTTCCTCTGATTGTTTAATTGATGCATGTTGTTCTTTGTTTGTTTGCTCTGGGATGTTTGAGTCCATTACTGTATTTTCTTCTTCTTCTGATTGCACATAATTTTGTTCCAGTATTTGTTGTACTTGTTGTTTGATGTTTTCTAATTCTGACTGGGGTATCCTGTTATTTTTGATTATTACATGGATCTGATCAGCTAGTTATTGTTCTGTTAAAAATTTTAATTCTGGGTATCTGTTAATAAATGTGGTGTATACTTGTGATCTATATCCAGTCGTGTTGGTTCCTAAGTTTGTTTCTTGGTAATAACAGAACATGCGGTGTCGGTTAACTTCATCTGACCATCTCATCCTCTGTCTTTGTTTTCCTTCTAGAGAGGTTACTCGAAGCATATCCTGCAAAACACCTCTATTTGGATTTAAATCCTTTTCTGTGTGACTAGCAGCGTCGTTACCATTGTGGATGGGCATAAGGTTCAAGCGTCGTCCCCGATCACGACAGTGCCTGTCCGAGGCTTCATTAGTTCTGTCCTGAACCAACTAATCACACTAAAAGGGGGGTTAGCCCTATTAGTGGTTTGTTCTTTTTGTCGCCTTTTACGACTGGCAGAACATACAGGAGGCCTATTCTTTTCCCGGGCCTCCACGGGGTTTATTATTATTATTATTATTATTATTATTATTATTATTGTTATCCGTATCACAATTTCTGTTATTACCCTTCAGATGTAGAAGTAACTTCTGGTGTGCCCCATGGAAGTGTGTTGGGATCCTTGCTGTCCATGTTGCGTATTAATGACCTTGTAGACAATGACTTTTTCAGGTGATGCAGTTACCTATAATGAAGTACTGTCAGAAAGAGGCTGCGTAAATATTCAGTCAGAGCTTGATAAGATTTCAAAGAATGAAAAAGCTTAGTATCCTATGACTATAATATAAATGAGTCACTGTTGGAATTGGCCAACTTGTACAAATACCTGGTTGTAACATTTTGTACAGACATGGAATGAAATGATGGCATAGGCTAAGTTGTGGGTAAAGCAGGTTATAGATTCAGTTTATTGGTAGAATGCTGGGGAAGTTCATTCGGTCTACAAAAGAGATTGCTTACAAATCACTCATGCAACTGGTTTTAGAATGATGCTCAGATAGCACTAACAGAGGATATTAAATGTGTACAGAGAAGGACAGCATGAATGGTCACAGGTTTGTTTAATCTGTGGGACAGTGTTAGAGAGATACTGAAGGAACTGACCTGGAAGACTCTTAAAGATAGATATAAAAAAAAATCTGAAGAAAGTCTGTTAATACAGTTTCAAGAACTGGCTTTAAATGATGGCTGTAGGAATATGCTACCTGGAAGACTCTTAAAGATAGATATAAAAAATCTGAAGAAAGTCTGTTAATGCAGTTTCATGAACTGGCTTTAAATGATGGCTGTAGGAATATGCTACAATCCCTTATGTATTGCTCACATACAGATTGTGATAATAAGATTAGAATAATTAGTGCATGCTCAGAGGCATTCAGACAGTCATTCTCCCAGCACTCCATATGTGATTGGAATGGGCGGAAACTCTAATAACTGATACAATGGGACATATCCACTACCATGTACCTCATGGTGGTTTGCAGAGAACAGTTGTAGATGAAGACACACTTCCAACAACACTGAGCCCTATCCATCTTTTCAAAATAATTCAGGAACTCCACAGAATCAGCAGGACTGTGGATAAGTTACCAGTGTAATGACTCTGGAAGTCTCCTCTTTAAGGTAGAATTTTCTGTCACAGCTCAAGTGGTCTGTTTCAATGGCTCTATTTATTTCATTCCACGATGAAACATCCTTGCAAACTCTTTTTCCCATTTATTATAACTTGTGCCATTTAAAAAATCATTTTTTAATCTGAGTTGCTTCGTTTTCCCCCAGTATTTACGTAAAAACATAACTTCAAAAGTTGTACAGTCTGCAAATTGCTCAGCATGCTGATTAACCCATGTCTAAGCTCTACTAACTGCCTCTTTTCAAATGTAGCTTTAGCAACAGCAGTCATGCCAGCTATAGGTCTGTCTTTAGATGCTGCCAAGAAACCCGCAGCACTGTATTTGTTTTGACCATTGAAAGGTTTTGTGCACAGCCTTTGCTCCATGGGTTACTCCACTGATCTGCTTGTCCCTGTTGCTTACCTCTCCTTCTATCTTTTAACTGTAATGTCTTATGCCTCTACTACATTGAGGTACGTATGAACTCATAGGCTTTATTTATACATTTGTCTCCAATTCACATTTCTTACACTTCTGCTATTGTGCCACAATTATTCCCCTAAGATTATTTTTCACATCTTCTACCTTTGCTAATAGTTCCTTTTCTAAATTATCACCCTTATCATTGATTCCATCAACCACTACAGCATTTTCTTCAATTTTGTCTTCAATTCCATTGAATCTACCTCCAATTCGATTGAACTTCTCATCAACTAAATTAATTTTATTAGTGAGGTTTGACTGCATATTCCCAAGTTCCAGTTTCCCTTCCCACAAATGCTCTGTTGCACTGCTACTGCTGCATTACACAAAGGTCTTGAGCCCCAATGTGAACTGCCTATCCTGCTAAAAGTTTGGAGTCTTCTTTGTATGACAACCAATTACAAAACTAAAATTTTTATTGAAAGTTACAAATATAGTACTATCGTGGATAGAGACTCGAATCACAAAGCTCAAAACCAGCTGTGAAATTTCATTTGTAATTAAATCCCAGATGAGCTTTCTTTTAGGAGTGCACACATGATTTTTCATTGACCACTATCAGTATGGGCAACACATGATGCAATTTGTTGAATTGACGCATTCTTTTTAGAGGGGTTGGTCATGTACTGTCACTTTAAAGCCCACCCATTTAATACTGATTTAATCCTCAGTCTTTATGATAAGTAGACAAGTTTGCATATATTATAAATAAAAAATGAAAGTCAATAGGGTTCATGACAAAAGAAGAGTGTTGAATATTTAAAATGAAATACATATTTTTTAATAATATTCACACATCTGTGAATGGTGGCTCACATGAATTGCAGATTTAAAAAAGAAAAAGAGTATTGAAGTGGACTTGTGCATGATCAGAGTTCAGTTAAGTGCATAGTAATTCACAAAATTCAACAGCAAACTTTCAAAGTCTGAACCTGCAGTTTTCAGCTATCAGTTCTGCTGTAAACTAAATTTCACTAACCAGAATAACCATTGTGAGACACATGCAACAAGTTCATCACGTAGAAATATAAATATGAACTGCAGTAAATAGTTACAGTCCACAACTGCCTCTTATACCATAAACAAAGTTAAATGTTGTACACTCATACAAAATCAAACACTGAAAACACTGTCAAGTTCAAAAATATGTTAGAGTATTTCACTCATATTCACAAAACTATCCCAGATCTCTTGGAAAGTTAATGTATTTAACACGCACTACTGCTTGGCCACATAGCCACATGACACACACACTGACAACAACCAACCAAATCACAAAGATAAATGAACAAGCACTATCTGGATCACTTCTTTTATTATTGGTTGCTGTTTCAGCCAGCACTGCACATCTACTTCATATCTAGTTGGAACAGGATAAGGAAGCTACAACAATAAAAATTTCAAAAGTGTAATATTACTGTCCCTGCCATAAGAATCCACATATACCTTGCATTGCAAAGTGAAGTTTGTTAACTAATGTAAAACACAAAGATTGTGGTTGGCCTGACAATTTTGTATCGTCACATGACATGTGCATTTGATATAAATTAGCACATTAAAACAATGTTAATGAGATTTCTCCACAGTAAAATAAATAATGAAATGGAGAATTAAAAGATGTGATAATATCACGTATTTCAGTATGTATGTTTGTACAACAAAAGAAATACAGATGTAAAGAGCAACCTTACAGTACAGTATGCATCAGACATTTTGGTTCTTGTTTGCATATTTTAAGAGTCAGTGCAGTATTAACAAACATGTTTAATCAGCATAGTCTGAATTTCTGTATGTTAAAATACAGCTTTAAGAAGTGGCCTTCATTTTACTAAATAAGAATGAAAATATACTGAAAATTCTTGCTGTAAGTTAAAAATGGGAGAACAGTTATAAAAATAACTATAACTTTTGGCAAATATGTTTATTTTCTGTTCCATCTAGACTTGAAAATGATCCATGACACTGATTGAAGCCAGTAGTCAAAAGAAGTGACTTAGATAGTGTTTATCTGTTATAACAACTCAAATCATGGCTCCTATGACATCAATTATGAAATGCATGCCTAGTCAGGTAAAGAAAGAAGCTAAGAAGTTGCAAAAGTTTAAATTTAAGATTATGGTGTATAAGAAAACATGAAAATAAACATAAATAAGATGTTTTTGTGATATATTGCAATCCTAAGGCATGCTAAAGTTAGAATTAGCAAAGGGTCACGTATTGTGAGTGTCACCATACATAATAGTGAACAGTCATGGGTTAAACCACAGATAAGTGAATAGTATTACACATGTAAAGATTTCATTTATAAGGAATTACTGAAGTATTGCTAACAATTTGAGCATGTTTGAAGGAAAAAAATTATGGATGATGGCATTACTTCTCTGTTCAGACACAATCACCTTTTTTTAGTAATTTGACCAAGAAAGAAGAATCTTATTGAATAAAGGACTGAGCTGCAACTTAAAATCTGTGTTTCACAGTAAGCAGATATAAGAAACAGTCACTCAGGTTGCATGTGACAGCCCTAAAGTTAGCATATTCCAACTATTCTCTTCTGATATAAAAATTAAGAATTTCCTAGAACTTGAAAGGGCATCCATAAATTTATAAAAAAGGAATCAATCAATTTTATAAAATTTGAACGAGAATTGTAGAAAGGAAAGAGCTTTTGTTGTAAAGGCTGTTAAAGGGAACACTGTTGTCCTAATTCATGATAGGGTCTGTGTAGAGGAAACAGAAAGGTACTTTGCAGAAAACAGCATTAAGCAAATAGCAGAGGACTTGACAAGAAAATTTCAAACTGAAATACAAAAGGAAACAGATGATTGTATTTCTTTTGACAGACATAGGAAGAAAGTACTTAAAACTTATGAATCCATCTACCCTGAAATTAAGACCTTTATTAAGATCACAAAGAAGATCCATGATTCATCCAATTGTTAATAAATTTAGCTGTCCAACCTACCTTCTCAATAAGCAGCTAAATGAAAACCATGAGCCCTATATATTTTCTGTTAAATGTGTCACATTAAGAAAAGCCATGAGCTGGTTGACCCATTAAATACCTTGGTGTGCCACATGACACAGAACTAGTTTTGCTGGGTTTTTAAAATTTATATACTAATCTATGGGACAAAGAAACCATTCTGGCAATTAAAAATAACATATTGAAACAAAAAATTCAGTTTAGGTGAAATTGCAGAAGTAGTAGAGTTCTCTTTGCTGTCAATATATTTTTTTGTTTTTTGAAGTGTAACAACAAAACACACAAATAGTTTGAGGGTCTTGCCATGGGTAATAGTCTGGTTGGCACTACTGCAGACATTTTTCCCAGTGACTTGAAAATTAACTTTTTCCAAAAACGTCCATTACTGGTAGTGAAAAATTGAGTCCTTTACTATAAGAGGTATGTTGATAATGCTGTAATTTTATTTTCTGGAATGAGGAAGACATCAAGCAGGTGACTACAAAAATATGTACCACACACACTAAAATACACTTTACTTTAGGAATAGAGAATGACTTTACCATTCCAAAAGCCATCAAGAAATACAAATTTGGCATCTTTAGAAAACTGACATGCAGTGATGCTGTAATTCATGTAAAATCATGACATCTTAAATAATATAAGGAAGCCAATATGCACTCAGTGTTATGTAGGATGAATGACTGTCTTTGGAAGAGAACCAGATAGATAAGGAGATGGAGATCTTGAAGCAGGTTGTGGAAGCAATTGTGTATGACAGCTCAATAGTTATATGCATATACGATCAATTAAAACATAAATGACATGAACCTAAACTAAGGAAGAAGTGCATCATGTCTGCATGACATCTATGGCACAACTTTGACAAAATCAAAATGCTTCTAAATAAATTCAAATGAATGTTGCCTTGCCTGAAAGTATATTTGAATACAGAGTCCATCATAAGTTCATCACAACATTTCATAAGGAAAGTATTTACACTCTGGTGTTTATAAGATAATGTGATGACTGCCAAAAGCACTCCACTGGGCAGGCAAGTCAGCCTGACACAAACACACTACTGCATCCGTTGTCACTCTGCCTGCTATGGTAGGTAACGCACACTAATTACGACTCTACTATTTTCTTCACACTAAAAACTTGCTTTAATGAAAGTACATGAACACAAAGTGAACTGCCCTAGATATATAGTTACCAACAAATAAATTTGGAATCACTAGTCTTGACAATAACATGAAGACTTTACATAGAGCAAACAAATCACTCAAGCAATATGAAGTGTGTACTGCCAAAAGAAAAGATCTTTCCAAGAATCTTAAGAACAGAATGAATTTTCCTATAATGCTTGCTTTAATAATTATGATGACATTCTCTAGTAGGAGCATAATGCTTGATGTTCCTCTTCATTCCACAAACATGAATTTGTTATCATGTTGTCATGCTGAATTGGAAGGCAGTCAGGACAGACAGCAGCCTGACACAAACACACTACTGCATCCGTTGTCACTCTGCCTGCTATGGTAGGTAACGCACACTAATTACGACTCTACTATTTTCTTCACACTATTTGCCAAAAGCTATAGTTTCCCATTCTTTGTAGGGATAGCAGTATATTTTTATTTTTGATCATTAAAATGAAAAACAGTTCTTGAAGCTATATTATAACAGCTCATGGACTCAGATTATGTAGATTAGATGTATCTGTTAATATTGCACTGTCCTTCAAAATATACAAAAAAGGAAAAACATTCAATACACACTGTACCTTGAGGTTATTTTAATGTTTGTATTTTATCTTTTATTGTATAACACATCATACATAATGAAATGTATTACATTATCATGTCTCTTAATTCCATATTTTAACATATACTTAATTTTTTTTATGGTGGAGCAATCTCTTTGATGAATTCATATGACATAACATACGTAAGACACATGGCTACACAAAATTTTTTTATCCCAGCCATAACCTTTGGATTTTATATTAGTTGACAAACTGAACTTTGTGGCCCAAGATATGTGTGAGTTCTCATAATATGTTGCTGTTAATTGTGCAGCCTCTGATGCTCATGTTGGTAATATCACACTTTTGTGATTTTTATTCTTCCAACTAGACCTGAAGATGATCTGCAGCACAGACTAAATTCAGTAACAGTAATCTGATCCAGACAGGGTTTAATTATTATAACAAGAGATATCATGCTTCCTATGACATGTATCTAATTATGGAATGCACAAAAACACTAAAAAAAACCTTCACACAACTTACCTCTCAAATACTCTCTGTGTTGCCACACTTTTCTGAATCCAAGTTAGACTCTTAAATAATGACCATCACTCAGATTGAAGGCTAACTGCATGTTCTTAATAAGATACCACAACACAGTGAAACTTATTGCAGATATGTGGCAATCTCTTATTAAAATAACAACATAGTATTAAAGAAGTTATTGACAAAGTTCAGAAAGCATGTCTACACCCTGTTTTACAATGTGGCAAAACCTGACATAAAATTATAAATACATATCGAATAGTAAATTGTGGTTGTTCATCCACTAAATATGGATCCACTAAGTAAGGATCTGGAAACTTGTATTGCCTTTGTACAAGCTGTAACAGTGGAGGATTTGTAGTACTAGCACAGTTGCTTATCATCTTTTATTAAACGCATCTGTAGTTCTTCATACACAAGCAATGTTTGAAAAATAGTTTGTCCTGTGTTTGCTAATGTTGTTATCTTTCTTATGATTCTTCATATGATCATATCATTCCAGTGGTTCAGTTATTGTAAATTTTATAAGCTTTTGTAACTAAAACAATTTTAACTTTTTTAATAACCTTCCTACAGTCATGCTTGCAATTGGAATGAGCTCATCTCTACACTATAATTTTTTTGTTGTAATTGGTTTTTCTGTATTAAGTTTGCTGGGTCTATAACATCATTTTGTTGAAAATATAATATTCTTCCTTCATTTCATCCAACTTAGTGTACCATTCTGTCAAGTGTGCACTCTCCGACCTTGGAAAACTCAGCCACCTGCATTCCTCACATAGTCACTTCCCTCTGTAAGCTGTCAAAATACTCACCACAGCCTCTAACTCCATGAGCCAGCCTCCTGTAATCCTACACATTCTACATTGGTTGAGCATTTACGTTTGGTACTTACTCAACCGTACTTTAAGAGCGGGGGTATTGTTGAGGGAAACCAGAGGGTGGTGGGGGAAGGGGGTGGGGGTCAGTGTGACAGTTGCCCCTAGTGAGAATTCATCTAGTTCACAGTTTGTGATCGTGATGACTGGGTGTTGTGAGATGTCCTTAGGTTAGTGAGGTTTAAGTAGTTCTAAGTTCTAGGGGACTGATGACCATAGATGTAAAGTCCCATAGTGCTCAGAGCCATTTGAACCATTTGAACCACAGTTTATGAATGAGAAATGGGGCTCGTGACCACAAAGTCTGGACTTTTATTAACTAAAATATATATGGAAAATTGCCAGTAAAATGACCTCAAAATGAGTTGAAAATTATATCAAACATATGTAAAATGAGTTATAAAATGGAGTAGAGTAATGAAAAATTTGATAGAGATTGGGACTAAAATTACAAAGAAAACAGTTAATTTAAAATCTCTGTTTTTCTTTAAGAAATCTCATTCTTTGAAGATGTATGAAAATTGTTGTATAACTGCACTGCTGGCCATCCAAAATGCAACACCAAGAAGGTCAAGAGATATCACAGCCAAACTGATCTGGGAGATAACACATTATAAAAAGATCACATGATTGAAAGTACAGTCCCATTTGAAGTGAGGAAGATGATTAAATCAGTATTGAGTGTTGTTGCCATTGCTAGCTGTAACGGCTTCTACACCAATTGACACTGACTCAAAGAGGCTCTGGATGTATTTTGGGGTATAGCAATCCATGTTGCATCCACATATTGCCAAAATTTATCTGGTATAACAGTGAGCAGTTTATCCCTGGACAGTAATTTTGCAATCATCAACCAGAAATTTTCAATACATGAGAGATCAGGAGAACAGGGAGACCAAGGCAGCAATGCAATCCAATGGGCGATGAGGAAATATTTATGTAACCTGTTGTGCTGTGGCCATCATCAAGTTCCAAAGGCATGGGAGAACAACAGGCTCCAATACTTTAGAGATGTAATGCTGTGTCATTAGTGTACCAGCAATGTGTACTGGGGAGGGGGAGTGGAATCCAATACCATCCCAAACCGTAATACTGGTGTAGGGGCAATATTGTGATGCATAAGGCAACAGTTCAACAGTCTCTCACCACAGTGTGTCCAGGCTCTAGTCAGACCATCATGGTGGTGCAGGCAGAATCAGGATTTGTTGGTGAAAACAATGTCATTCCATTCAGTTGTCCTTGTTTTTTATTCATTGAACCATTGCCAGAGCAAACACATGGGGCTTTGACTCAGTGGTAAATGCAGCAATGGATGCCTTGCAGACAGTCTACTCTGCTGCAACTGATGTCAAATGGTACACACAGACACAGCTTGTTGCACAACAGACTGAATCAGTTGTGATATGGTTTGTGATGTGGGAGAGCAATCCATCACTGCCATGCAGAAAATATGCCTGTCATCAAGCGCAGTGGTGCAATGAGGTGGGTGCAATTGGCCTTGTTGGTTGATTGTTCCGTCCTGCATCCAGCGATTACAAATCCACATTAAAATTGCTCAGTTCTGGCCTACACAATCACTGATTTCTCTGAAGGATAATCTGCAGTCCCTATAAGCAACTATTCTTCCTTGGTTGAAATCCAAAATGTCCTCAAAAGATGCTTGCTGTCTTCTACAAAGCATACTGAAGCTGCTTATACAAAACAATCACACCAAAGAACAATTTCAGTACTTCCACATGGCTGTCTGTTCCCCCTTTGTATAGCACTTGCAGGTGGTGTTAGTATTTTCATCATGTATGAATATATTTTTGAACAACACTTATCCTAGAGACAGCTGCATTGCTCATCCTTACCAACATTAAAGGAATAAATTGCTATGTCATAAATCAATGTTAAACACAAAGATATAGGAGATGAAGCAAAATCTTAAAGTGAATACTGTGCAAAATAAACATCAAAATTTGTTTTTATATTGTAAAACAATTCTTGATGGCAGAAAAACAGTTCTGTGAGGGAATAAGCTTTTCGTGGGACCAGTAAAAAATTATGTAAATGGTGGGAAAATGTAAAATCTGGGATGTAATAAAAAGGTGTTTACTTCCAGGGTGTTCATTGTATTTGAAGACATTCAAATGTTTTGGAAACTACATATCAGATCAAAAAACGTTATAATTCCAATTTGTTTGTCTCAGAGGGGGACATCCAAGGATACCACTCTCAACACCCACACCACTCTCTGCATTGATGGTGGGGAGGGAGTGGGGTGCAACATTGAAATCTCCAATGGGAAACTCCATTTTTTATTTCAGATTATAGTTCTAAAATAAAATCCACGTATGTTCTACCTGAAGTATTTTCTTCGTTTTGTCATAGATATCACTGTGATTGGAAGAACAGAAATGGTTGCAGAATCATAATTAATGACATGCTACTCAGTGGTCCTTGCATATCTAATGGCACATGGTACCTCATCTCCATGTTGTGAGGGTAGGACAGGACAGTATTTCATAACTTCTAATTGGAAATCCCATTTGCAACATTGCATTCCACCAACATATCAAACAGGGGATACTCAACATGCCATTGTGATCATGGCTTGAGGCAAATGCTACTCTACTTTTCCTATCAGAGTAAGTGTTTAGAAGTACCACCAACTTCAGTACACTTTTCAAATGACCCTACACAAGACAGAAGAATGTCAGCACAGACATAGCTGATGTGGTTTACCATGTCTTCATGGGCTGTAACTGTTGCTGGTACACCTTATCTTTCAAATATCCCCACAGAAACAAATCTGGTGACATCAAATGCAGCAAATTAGAGGGCAATTAATAGGCTCACGTCTGATGATTCACCAACCAGCGTAAAAACAGTCTGACACCTCCCATGTTTCAATTGCATAATTCCCTAGCCAGCCATCATGCTGAAACCACATATATTGTCAAACGTCCAGGGCAATATTCTGCAGTAATATTGTAGTTTATATTCCAAAGACATTTGGCATTTGTGTCGCTTCAGCATGTCATCAATAAAATGCAGACCAATGAGCTTGCCATAACCAGTGGGAACTGTCTACACTCCAGTAATGCATGTTGCGCTGGTTAATACTACTATAGTTTGTGCATGTACACTTATTGGAAAATAGAACAAGGGAGTCATTTGCATTTATTGATGGCCTCAATCACAATACACCATCCAATTATGGAAATCGGCACCATGAAGTTCTTGATGTAGTGCAATATGGTATAGATGATACTCATGATGATGTAGTGCTGTGACAGTACTACCTACGGGCTTACCAGAATCATAATGTCATTGGCAGGTACTCCCATCAGACATAGAGGCATTCATAAATGTAAAAGAACAAATGAGAGCAAGCTTTCTCTGGAAAATGCTCTGCATACAAGACAACAGCAGCTTCAAAATTTCTCCTACATTCTCTGTATATCAGAATAATTTCAATTTTTTCTTCTGAAGTTGCAAAATTCATCATTCAGTTGTACATGTGTTTTCCAAATGAACGCTAGGTGTGCAGGGAATAGACGCTTAACAAGTATTGTAATGTTTAGAGTTGCTATCTTTTCTCTGTCTCCTGTCACAATGTACAGCCTGTTATGATATGTTGTAGTTCACCACGCAGCATTGACTAGTTCCCTGTCTGATATGTCAGAGGAATACAACATTGTGAATGTTTTTTCCAGTTAGAAGTTATGAAATACTGAGCTGTCCTACCCCCGCAGCATGGAGGTGGGGTCCCACATGCCATTGGATATTCAGAGGCTATGGAGTAGAATGTTATAATTATGATTGTGTACCCATTTCTATTTCTTTAATTACAGTGATATCTGTAACAAAAGGTAGAGAATGCTTTGGAGAAAACATACATAGATTTTGCCTCAGAATCATAATATACAATAAAAGGAATAGGTGTTCCCACCCCACCATGGATGGAATGGGGCAGCAGGTTGAGCGTGGTATCATTGGATGTCTCACTCTGGGACAAACAAATTGTAATCATAGCTTTCTTTGATATGATGTGTAGTTTTCGAGATATTTCAATGTCTGCAGTTAAAATGAATGCCCTATATATAATGATGAGCAAATAACAATACCATCAAAATTTCTAAATCACATGAATGGGGAAAATGTTTTATCCTTGCTACCTGACCTGTAAACCTGCAGGTGCTCCTGGCTGTATTGCAGGGCAGTACTCATGGAACTGCTATCAAACAGGCTATTGTATAACAGATTAGAACTATGAAGGTTGTAGCAATTGTGATGACCACCATTCACAATCTTTTTATCTTTCTTTCTCAACCCCCCCCCCCCCACCCCCCTCCCCCCGTCCACTCTCTCTCTCTCTCTCTCTCTCTCTCTCTCTCTCTCTCTCTCTCTCTCTCTCTCTCGCATCAGTTGACATAAACATATCACCAGGATAACAGCAGGTTTTCACATGGACAGCAGAAGAGTCACAATGGCCTTATGTTAAACATCTAAATTTTAGAAATGTGGTACCAAATGAATTAAACATCTTGACTGAAAAAACTTTCCAAATGCAAATTAAATGTTTTCTTATCCAGAAATTCCCTTATATCTTGGATTTGATACGAACATAAAATTAAAGAGTAACCATGTGGTAACTATCATAACTAAATTACTGTTTACTATGAATAGTGTAGTATACTGTATAATGGACTACAATATTATGCAGAATACTGTAAATATCTTCAGTGTGTAATTAGTCTTATACAAAAAAATTCCAAAAGACCAAGGTATGTAAATTTATAGGGTTATTGGAGCAAATAAAAAGAAACACTTTTGTTGTTTAACACAAATGTCAAGGGTGCACCATTTCCCCACTAGGGGTCCTTTATGTATTGATATTAGAATTTGATTTGTAACACAATTACATCTTATTGCTTGGGAGGGAGAGTTTTTGTCACTGTTAGCATTGTCCAAATCCCTGCATAAACCAGTACATTATTCTTGTTTTATTGTGTCATGTTTACGTGAAAGTTTCTACTGATATTTACAAGTACTTCAAGGCTGATTACACTCTATTTGAGTTAGCTGGAATTCATCTCATTTGTGGAGATACAAGATGCAGCAGTCAAGCAGCAAGGTGCCTATATTCAGAACAGTTTCCAGGAGGAAGATTACCGAATCATGTCACATTTCAAATACTGATGATGGTCTTAGTGAAACAGAATTGCATAGATCCAACAGACGGAAAAGTGGTAGACCTCCCAGTCTGCAAACTATTCTGTTGAAGAAAGCTGTGAACATGACTAGCATAAAAATCTTGATAGACTCCTACTGAGGAAACAGTGCACCTGTGACATTTTTGTCACATAAAAAAGCATTTCTTTCTTCTCCTCTAACACACAAAAATTTTATATATTAAAACAAAGATGAGGTGACTTACCAAACGAAAGCGCTGGCAGGTCGATAGACACACAAACATACACACAAAATTCAAGCTTTCGCAACAAACTGTTGCCTCATCAGGAAAGAGGGAAGGAGAGGGGAAGACGAAAGGAAGTGGGTTTTAAGGGAGAGGGTAAGGAGTCATTCCAATACCGGGAGCGGAAAGACTTACCTTTGGGGGAAAAAAGGACAGGTATACACTCGCACACACGCACATATCCATACACACATACAGCCACAAGCAGACATATTTAAATATGTCTGCTTGTGGCTGTATGTGTGTATGGATATGTGCGTGTGTGCGAGTGTATACCTGTCCTTTTTTCCCCCAAAGGTAAGTCTTTCCGCTCCTGGGATTGGAATGACTCCTTACCCTCTCCCTTAAAACCCACTTCCTTTCGTCTTCCCCTCTCCTTCCCTCTTTCCTGATGAGGCAACAGTTTGTTGCAAAAGCTTGAATTTTGTGTGTATGTTTGTGTTTGTTTGTGTGTCTATCGACCTGCCAGCGCTTTCGTTCGGTAAGTCACCTCATCTTTGTTTTTATGTATAATTTTTCCCACATGGAATGTTTCCTTCTATTACACTAAAATTTTATATACTTAGTTTTTTTTCTTCATTCTAGATGTACTTAAACTTTGAAATTGCTGATGCATGTGGAATTACTTATAAAGACTGAAGGATAACGCAAATAACTCCCTAATGTGTAGTGCATTTACTGACTGATGATGCATTTACTGACAAACATTGTCTTATTATTAAGATTCTGCTTCCACAAATAATAATATTTTATAAAGGGCGTAATTTCCACATTTGTCTTTTTACTGCAAATAATAAGCTGATACATTTTTACTTTTAAATGAGTATGATTTTTATGCTAGATTATACTGTAGATGTTACTGTTCTTCTGTAGCAACTTCTACAGTGCACAGGCGACCAACAACCCTTTTCAAAGATTTCCTGTATGAAATTATACCAATTGATGTAGAAGAATGGCAGTATTTACCTTGGTACTGGAGAGTAACAACACTGAATAAGGTATGTTGAAGATGGTGTATTAAAACTTTTATAATTTTTGAAACATATAACTGTTTTTAATGGCCAGTACTTGATTTTTTGTGTTGAATAGCCTTCTTAAAATTGCAGACTGTTGTAGAGAGTTTAACCATAAACCTACAATAAATAAGATGTCTTTGTAACAACAGTTTATTGATTGTAGATCATTGCATTGTGATACTATTTTACATCTTTTACTAAAATTGAGGCAATAACATGATCTCTTGTAGATATAGGTGAAGTAGTGAGGGATACAGACAAGATTGTTGAAGTTTTAGGTGGAAATTCTGCAAACTGCGATTCATTTATTAGGTCTTGGCACAATAGGAAGAAGACATTTTATAATCTGTTGCCAGGCTACTGACAGAAAATGTAACTCTTGACTTAAGTAAATGAAACTGCAATAGCATTTAGTACTGCTGCTGTGGAGGTTAGTCACACAAATTGTAAATATGAGGCTTGCCAAAGAAGCCTCAGCCAATATGTGTGTGTAAGAAGAACACTGAGTGTTATTATTATCTTATTAATATTGTTTTAAACTTAATTGTTTGAATTATGAAGAGAAAATCATAACCTCTACATATGTACAAACCAGAAACATTGGTAAATAGTCTTCATGGGTTTGCTGTCCGCCCCAATAGCTGAACAGTCAATATGATGGACTGTCATCCTAAGGGGCCTGGGTTTGATTCCAGGCTGTGTTGGTGATTTTGTCTGCTCAGGGACTGCGTGTTTTGTTGTCTTCATCATCATTTCATGCCCGTCTGGCACGCAGGTTGCCCAATGTGGCGTCAAATGTAATAAGACCTGCACGGAGGTGGCATGACCTGTCCCATAAGGGGCCTCCTGGCCAATGACACCAAACGCTCATTTCCATTTCCATGGGTTTGCTGCCAGATCACATTGTGCAAATTCCACAATATTTCCTTGTAGCAACTGTGTGACATCTTCAGGTGGTTCAGCCTCACTGGTGGCTAGGTACGACTGACAGTATCCACACACTGATGCCCCATTTCTAGAACACATGCACAAAGAATCCGCAGACAAGGAAATTGCACATGTGCAATGAATTGCAGATAGGATGCCATATTCAAACTCCCTCTGCTGAAAATCACAGAGCAGCTCTCCTGCACGTGCACTGTATACTGCATTTGCCAACAGTGCAGCCAGACGTTATTCACTAACGGCCGTACTTAACCAACATTATGACAGGTTTGTTATCGAAGAAGCTTGATTTTCGCATCATAATTTAATAGCAGGCTGTTGAAATCCCACATCCCTGTTGGTGAGATAATCAGCTGTATGGATATGTATTACTTTCTTAATGATGCAATCCCAGAAAAATGATGCTGGGGATGAAACTTGCATCTTTTCATAAATCGTGCGATGTTCTGTGTTCAGGCAGTGTTCCGTAATTGCCAAATTTTCCAGTTGATGAAGGCGTGTATGATTCTGGTATTCATTACAGCATTCTTGTACTGTGCAGCATGTATGGTCTGTATTATGGTGCCCCACACTCACAAGGAATATTGTGCACACCACATTTCCTCAGGCCAAGATCATCCTTAACCAAACCCAACAGCTTTCTCACTTTTGCAGATGGCTGAAAAACACACTTAATTCCATATCTTCCCAGGACTCTTCTGATTCTTAATGACATGGCACCATAATACGGCAAAAAGGCCAAAGTGGTAGGTGTCTTCATATCTTCATTCTGCTCCACAGATTGAACTCGCCTGGTCCTGAGTGCATTACATATCTGTCTCTCAGAAAAACCATTTTGTCGGAACTCTGTCTTCAAATGTTGTATTTCACTCGACAGGCTTTCAGGATCAGATACCACATGGGCTCTATGAACTAATGTATGTAATGTACTAACACAATGTAAATAAAGGCACAACATTGAGACCTACTAAGAGATCCAATGATTGCAATGTAGGAGTTTTCAGGCAACCTATGAAATCTTCAGAGTTCCAAAAGTGATGATTGTACTTGCCTACAAGATGACCCAATAGTGATATCAGATATTTGGCAACAAAATAAGTAGGAGCTCCTATGTTACTTACAATGGGACAGAGAGGCACCCCATTCTTATGGGTCTTGGGTAGGCCATAGAGTCTAGAACGAACTGCAGCCTTCACAATGGAAGTGGAAAAAGATGGTACTTTACCTTTTCTTGATGTTTTGGTGCAAAGGTAAGCGGATGGAACATTGGGACACAGCGTCTACCACAAGCCAATGCATACAGATCTATATCTGCAGGCCATAAGCTGCCATCATCCTGCGCATTGCAGTAGTCCACATGTGGTATCTGATCCTGAAAGTCTGTCGAGTGACATACATTTGAAGACAGTGTTCTGACAAAATGGTTATTCTGAGAGGCAGATATTAATGCACTCAGGCCCAGGTGAGTTCAATCTATGGAGCAGAATGAATCCAAAGATACCCACCACTTTGGCCTTTTTGCTGTAGTTTGGTGCCATGTTATCAAGAATTGGAAGAGTGCTCGGAAGATATGGAGTTAAGTGTGTTTTTCAGCCATCTGCAAAACTGAGAAAGCTGTTGGGTTTGGTTAAGGATGATCTGGCCTCAGGAAATGTGGTGTGTACAAGATTCCTTGACAGTGTGGGGCAGCATAATATAGGCCATACATGCTGCACAGTACAAGAATGCAGCAATGAATATCAGTGTCATGGACGCCTTCGTCAACCAGAAAAGTTGGCAATTGTGGAACACTGTCTGAATACAGGACATTGCATGATTTACAGAAAGATGCAAGTTTTATCTCTGGCATCATCCTTCTGGGATTGTGTCATTAAGAAAGCAATACATATCCCTACAGCTGATAATTTCATCAACAGGGATGCGGGATTTCAATTGAGCACTGCCTGGAACCCTGCAATGGCTGTTGTTAAATCACAATGTGAAAATCAAGATTCTTTGATAACAGACCAATCATAACATAGGTCTAGTATGGTCATTGGTGAGTAACGTCTGGTTGCACTGTTGGCAAACACAGCATATAGAGCACACGAAGGAGAGCTGCTCTGCAATTTTTGGTAAAGGAAGTTTGAATATGGCACTATCTATCTGTAAGTCATTGTTCATGCATGATTTCTGTGCCTGTGCATTCTTCGTCCACATGTTCTAGAAATGGAGCATTGATGTGCGGGTACTGTCAGTTGTACCTAGTCACCACCAAGGTTTAACCACCTGAAGATGTTGGACAGTTGCTCTGAGGAAATATTGTGGAATTTGCACAATGTGATCCAGCAGAAAACCCATGAAGATTATTTACAACATATCCGCTAGGAAAGCTTGAAGAGTCAGAAACATTTTCGGTTGATATTTGACATTCTAATATCGTTGATTGACTATTTCTCTAGTCTGAAAACTGTGTTCATATTTGTGTTCTTTTACGTAAAAATAATACCATAGCTGAAAACTTGAGTATACATGCAATCTGTATGTAACAAAAAGGCGCTAGTTGTTTCACACTGATGACTTGACTCAGTGTGTATAACATGGTGTTCACACTGCGATTGAAAGTTCTTTTGTGGATTCACACCAATTCAGCTAAAAGCAACATTGATTTCCAGAAATGACATGCTTGTTACAGAGTCTCTGAGGTGCCATCTGCATTTAATCTCAGAGGATTATGAAAAAGGCAAACTGCTACTCACCACAGAAATGATGCAATGAGCTACAGACAGGCACAATGAAAAGCTGGTAAATATTGAACTTTTGACCAAAGTCCTCTTCAGAAATGAAAGGAAACACACACATTCACACAGTCACATAAGCAGGCACACCTCACAAACACATGACTGCTGTCTCCAGCCACTCTGGTCAGACTGCAGTTGTTGCATTGAACAAAAGAAGCAATAAGAAGTGAAGCAGGGAAGGGGGAGGGATAGCAGGGTACAGGTTGGAGGGAGATAAAAGTGCAGAAAGAGGATGAGGTGAGGCAAATTGTGAAGAAGTGATAAGACAGAGAGGTATGGAAACTGGAGGGTTGAGCATGTGGGGACAGTGTGTTACTGTAGGCTGGGGTCAGGATAGTTTCTGGAGCAGAGAATGTGTTGACATTCCCACCTGTGCAGTTCAGAAAAACTGGTGGTGGAGGAGAAAACCCAGATGGCCCTGGTTATGAAGCAGCCATTGAAATCAAGCACAATATTTTCAGCAGCATTTTGTGCCATGGAGTGATTCATTTTGCTCCTAGCCACAGTTGGGTGGCGGCCATGCTTTCTGGTGGACAGCTCATTGGTAGTCATACCAATAAAAAAAGCTCTGCAATGATTGCACCAGAGCTGGTATATGACATGGCTGCTTTCACAGATGGCTTGGCCTCTGATGGGGTAGAATAAGCCTGTGACAAGACTGGAATAGGAAGTGCTGGGTTTGAGGATCAGGCAGGTCTCGCACCTGGGTATTCCTTAGGGATATGATCCCTGTGGCAAGGGGTTGGGATTTAGAGTGGCATATGGATGGACTACCATGTTTTGGAGGTTGTGTTGTTGACAGAACACCACTTTAGCATGTGGGAAGGATCTTGGATGGACATCCCTCATTGTAGGGCAGGATGATAGCTAATCAAAGCCATGACAAAGGATGTGGTTCAGTTGTTCCAGTCCACAATGGTACTGGGTGATGAAGGGAGCACTCCTTTATACTCTTTCTTAGGGGCAGTGAGAGGATTAGGGGGTGTGTGGTGGACTAGGTCTGTAATATAGTGTCTGTCTGTGAAGATCTTTGTGAGACCTTCAGCATACTGGGTGAGGGAGTTCTTGTCATTGTAGACACACTGTCCCTGGGTGACCAGCATGTATGGGAGGGATTTTTTGGTGCAGAAGTGATTGCAGCCATCTAAATGCAGGTGATGGTTGCAGTTGATGGGTTCAGTGTGGAAATAGGTGTAGATGGAGCTATCAGAGAGGAGGAGGTCAATGTTCAGGAAGATGGCATGCTGAGTTCAGGAGGATCATGTAAAGCAGATGGGAGAGAAGGTGTTGTTGAGATCGTGAAGGAATGAGAATAGGGTTTCTTGACTGTGAGTCATGATCATGATGATACTATCGCAGAAGAAGCCAAGTACTGCAGTTGCTGTAGTCTTGTGGGAGCCAGCACGGTAGCTCACCATGTTCAGTCAGAGGGCTGCTCACCCTCTGTAATAAAAAACTAAGTAAAGGAATCAACGGTCAACTTGAACGGATGTCTTATGATGTCTGCCCAGACCAAACGCAATGAACAGTACCAAACAAAATGAAAAAAGAAAAAAAAGTGGTTATGACACTAGATGGTTGCGTGGAGGGTCGTGAATTCAAAATTCACTGGAACTGAAAAATTTTAATTTCTATATTCGGTTCAAGTACTTTCTAGAAGTATCCACAAATGGCAAGAAGCATTGTACTGGAATGTTCTGTAGCTGTATGTATATCATATGTGTTCTGGCCGGAGGCAGTTCGCTCTGCGCTCTTGTATGTTTAAGTGCTGAATAAACCTCCATTAAGTGAAGTTAGTGTTCATCATTCATCTACTTACACCTTCCTCTACGTGACATTATTCTGGTGGAGGTGCTGCATATTGGAGCTTGTGATACCGTACATTATCAACAACACAGTGGCTCCCATCAGGCCATGACAGAGCTGCCATTTATGTGGCAAGAAACCTGAGTTTGAGCCATATTCAATAGATTGCAATCACACGGAGGCACAAGAAGAGGAGGATGTCACAATGACAACAACTGTGTGCCATCACATGACACATCCTTCCAGGTTCTCCGGTGATGATGGCCAAGGCTGAAGATAAATTAAAGTGCAGAGCACAGCGTCCAGGCAGATATTTGATGACGCCTGTACCAGAAGACACCAGATCGATTTTAGTCGATGCCAACTCTGGGATGGCGAAGGTGAACAGGAAGGTGTGGGTGCAGGATGACATAGGTCACCATCACCACAAGCTAGCCACTGGAGAGGACGCTCCCCAACACATTGATCAAGGTCTCCATCACCATTTAGAACCTCCAGCCGATCACTTAGCCACCACAACCTGCAAAACTAAAGGGTATGACCTTTCTTGGAGCTGAGGCCGCCAAAGAGAAAAAATCCTCTGCTGTCGATCACTACAAAAATGATAGGAAACTACGCCAATGTCCTCATGGATCAATGACCAGCCCAAGCTCTTGTGGATTCTGGAGCATCATATTCAGTCATTTTGGAAAAGTACCGTCCCCAGTTGCAGAAGGCCGTATTCATCGAAAACAAAACATCCCTGCTGAAGGTGGATAATGGGAAATACAAGGGTAATCCCAAAAGTAAAGCCTCCTATTTCTTTATAAGTACAGGACTCTGTTTGTGTGACAGTTGGTCACACTGTTATGAAGAGTGCTTCACGCGCTGTGTGTAAACATGTACATGCCACACTGAGGTGCTCAGTCTTGGCGTGACAGCCGTTGAGAATGGTGCTTCCGTTGGATGTTACCGCCAAGTGCAAATTGCATGCAGTTATTCAGTTTTTGAACGTAAAGGGCATTGTGCCAATTGAAATCCATCGCCAATTGACAGAAGTGTATGGTGAGTCGTGCATGGATGCCAAAAATGGTCGGGCTGAACTTCACAACGAACAAAGGAGCAGGAGACTGTCAGTTCCTGAGGAGACAGTGTTGAAGTTGAGCAAAGCATGCGTGAAGATCGGCGGATCACCCTGGGTGATCTCTGCATGTTGGTACCTGAGGTTTCCTGAGGCACCGCTCACAGAATTTTAACAGAAATATTGAACTACAGGAAGATGTGTGCAAGATGTGGGTGCCACGCATGCTGACTGAGGACCACATGTGGCAACAAGTTGATGCTTCCTGCACATTTCTTCACTACCTTCCAGCCGAACAGGACAACTTTCTGGACGCATTTGTCATGAAACATGGGCATACCACTTTACACCTGTGACCAAGGTACAGTCACGCCAGTGGCGGCCTCCTTCTTCGCCAAATCTGCAGAAATTCAAAAACAGTCTGTTGGGATCGGGAAGGGATATTGCTGGTTGACTTTAAGCCCACTGGGACCTCACTTAACGCTGACAGGTACTGTGAGACTCTGAAAAAACTCAAATGGGCAATTCAGAACCAGAGAAGAGAAATGTTGAGCAAGGGCATACTCATTGTCCATGACAAAGCTCGCCCACACATTGCTCGGCAAACTGTTGCTCTCTTGCAACAGTTTCAGTGGATCATAATCACCCACCCACCCTATAGTCCTGACTTGGCGCCCAGTGACTATCACCTGTTCCCTAGGTTAAAAGAACACTTGGCTGGAAAGCGATTCAGCTCCGATGATGAGGTGAAAGAAGAGGTTCATAATTTTCTGAACAGCATGGAGGGAAGCTGGTATGACATGGGCATACAAAAACTCCCACAGCATCTACAAAAATGCATCAACAGAAATGGTGATTAATTCGAAAAATAGCTAAATGTTCAAGCTGTAAACTGATGTAAACCATTGTAGAAATAAATAGGTCTATGTACTTATAAAAAATAGGAGACTTTAATTTTGGGATTCCCCTCATATGTAAAACCTACAGGAAGATGTGTCATTTGTATGGGTATAAGTGGCCGTACAAAGCCCTTAGAATTCATCATCTTACAAGAGTGTAGTCATGACGTCATTCTCGGATGGGACTTTTTGCAAGCTTCTCAAGCAATTATAGATTGTGGTCGCTCGAAGATGAGATGAGACACTGTGGACAGGAAGATGCACATCCATGTGTGTGGAGACTGTGTGCTGGATGAAGTGATCATTCCTGCAGTCAGCGCTAGAAAGGTAGCTGTCATGTGTCATGCCATGCATAACCCCATGGATCTTGTAGTGTAATGTAAGAGAAGCATACCACTGAAGAATAACTTGGTCATTCCAGCCTCCGTCGTCTTGTTTAAGAATGGATTCGGTGAATTGTGGATAGTTAATTGTCTGTGAGAACCGCAGATCATTCCAAGATGCATGTGCGTAGCAAATGCTGAGAATTGCAGGACAGCTGAGCATCATAGAAACATCCCGTGCTGAGTCTGTGGGCGAAATTAGCACTACCACTACAAGAAAAGATCTTCTAGCTTGACTATCACCAGATCTCACTAAGGAACAACGAATGAAGCTACGTGCCATTCTTCAAGAGTTCTCTGAATGCTTCAATCCACAGATGAAGAGAAAATTAGGCAAATCAACAGTGAAGCACTGGAGACCATTAATCAGTAATCCAGAGAGCGTATTGTGTGTCAGAAATTGAGCGTCAAATAATTGGAGATGAGGTAGAGAAAATGATGAAGAATGACATCATTCAGCCTTCGCAGAGTCCATGGTCATCACCAGTGGTCCTTGTCAGGAAGAATGATGGCAGTTGGGGTTTTTGTGTTGATTACAGGAAGCTTAATTTCCATGAATTGACAATACACTAGATTGTCTGAAGGTGGCTAAGTTTTTCTCAACCATGGACATGTACTCGGGATAGTGGCAAATCGAAATAGATGAGGCTGATCATGAGAAAACTGCATTTATCAACCCCTGACGGCCTGTATGAGTTTAAGGTAATGGTTTGTGTAATGCACCAGCAACTTTTGAATAAATGATGGATAATCTTCTAAAGCACCTGAAGTGGATGATGTGTCTTTGTTATTTAGATGACATTATAGTGTTCTCAGAGACATTTTATGAACACATAAAAAGACTGAGGGCCGTTCTTAAGTGTCTCGAACAAGCTGGGCCGAAACTTAATCCAAGAAAGTATCTCTTTGGACAAAAGAAATCAAAATACTTGGGCACCTTGTGTCAAACGAAGGTGTGCAGCCAGACCCAGAAAAGGTGAGAGCTATAACGGAATTTCCTATTCCTAAGAGTATTAGAGATGTGAGAAGCTTCCTCGGATTGTGTTCTTATTACTGTCATTTTATCAAAGGCTTTTGTACTGAGCCAGGCCACTCCAAGAGTTGTTAAAAGTCGATGCTACATTAATCTGGGGTGGTGCTCAACACGATTCTTTTGATGTGCTGAGAAAATCTCTGATGACTGACCCTGTACTTGATCTGTATGATGAGAGAGCACCTACAGATCTACACACAGATGCCAGTGGGTGTGGAATTAGTGCTGGTCTGGTGCAGATTTCAGATGGAAAAGAGAAGGCTATAGCCTATGCTTCTAGAACACTTAACAAAAGCCGAGGGAAACTACTCAACTACAGAAAGAGAATGTCTTGCTGTGATCTGGGCCATATGCAAATTTCAAGAGTATGTCTATGGAAGGCCATTCACAGTTGTTACAGACCACCATTCACTTTGTTGGTTCAACAGGACGACTCACCTGGTGGGTACTACGTCTTCAGGAGTATGACATTACCATAGTGTAGAAAAGTGGAAGAAAACACCAAGATGTAGACTGTCTCTCAAGAAACCCTGTGCAAGACTTCGATGAAGATAGTGACTGTCTCGCTGCACTCCAGGATCTCTCTGCTGAGCGGAAGAAGGACGCCAAGGTATTTGAAATTATGCTTGTCTTAAATCAGTCAGAGGATGCGAAAGGGCAATTTAGGGTAGTTAATGATTACTTTTCGAGAAAAACTTTGATCCCTTTGGAAAGAGGTGCCTACCAGTCATTCCTAAACACATGTGCTTAGATGTTCTACAGAAATTCCATGACACACCTGAGGCCAGACATTTAGAATTTATTAAGACGTATGATAAGATCTGCAAGAGATTTTTCTGGCCAGGTTTATTTAGGAGGGTCCGTCTCCATGTGTCGCACTGTCGAGAGTGCCAGAGGAGAAAGGCAGTTCCTCAGAGACCACCTGGCCCATTCATACAAATTCCACCAGCCGAAACGCCATTACAGCATGTTGGGGTGGCCCTTCTCGGATGATTTCCAACATCAGCTAGTGACAAAAGATGGATTATTGTTTGCACTGATTACCTGACACACTATGCCATTACAAAACCTGTGAAAACAGCTGAAGCATTCGAGGTAACCAAATTCATCATAAAAGAAGTTGTATTAAAACATGGTACCCAATGTCGTTAATTATGGAGCGAGAGAAAGTTTTTCAATCAAATCTTGTAACAGAGATAAACCATCGCTGCAACGTTACTCATCACTTGCCGACCGCCTACCATCCACAAACTAACGGGCTTACTGAACACCTTAATAAGATCTTGGGCAACATGCTATCAGTGTTCATCAGTGTTGAGCAAAGCAACTGGGATGAGACCTTTCGCGACGTTTGCCTAGAACACCGCCAAACAAGACACCTCAAGATTTATGCCATTTTTCCTGGTGCATGGGCTTGAGGCGACTATGACAATGGACGTTGTGTTTCCATTACATCCTGATGACATTGACGATGATTACATCAGCCAGATGTTAAGCAGAGCTGAGGAAGCTCAGCAGTTAGCTCGACTCCGTACGCTGCTGGCTCTAGAAAACAATCGCCGCAGGTATGACTCGAGCCACTGCCCTGTTGTCTACCAGCCTGGTGACCTCGTCTGGATCTTCACTCCTGTTCAGAAGGTTGGTCTCTCTGAGAAGCTCCTCATGACCTTATAAGGTTTTAAGACAGTTGTCTGATGTTACTTATGAAGTAGAAGATTTCAAGCCCGACACAAGATGATGAAAGATCAGAGATACGGTCCACATCCTTCGAATTAAGCCTTATAAGGACCCTGCAACCCAGGGTAAATTCAAAGCTCCAGTGACAGGCAACAAGCAGAAAGGCAATGAAGAACTTAGCAGCAAGGGAAGTTCTAAGAAGATTACCGCCAGGGCGAACATCAGTCATCGGGAATCGGAGTATGCAGGACCGGTTACTCGTCCACGGACTAGGAGGATGTAACACAAAGACGCTGTTCTCTTATGGAGGGAGTAATGTTGCAGAAGAAGCTGAGTACCACAGTTGCTGTAGTCTAGTGGTTATCTGGCATGGTAGCTCAGCGTGTTTGGTCAGAGGGTTAGCTACCCTCTGTAACAAAAAAAATTGAGTGAACAGATCAACGGAGAACCTAAATGGGTGTCATCAGATGTCCGCCCCGAACAGATTCAATGAACAATATAGAACAAAGTGAGATTAAAAAAATTGGTTATTACACTAGATTGTTGCATGGAGGGTCATGAGTTTGAAACTCACCTAAACTGAAAAATTTTAATTTCTATATTCGGTTCGAGTACATTCTAGACGTATCCACAAATGGCAAGAAGCATTGTACTGGAATGTTCTGTAGCTGTATATATACCATATGTGTTCTGGCCAGAGGCAGTTTGCTCCGCAGTCTTGTATGTGCAGGTGCTGAATAAACCTTCGTTGCCGGCCGAAGTGGCCGTGCGGTTAAAGGCGCTGCAGTCTGGAACCACAAGACCACTACGGTCGCAGGTTTGAATCCTGCCTCGGGCATGGATGTTTGTGATGTCCTTAGGTTAGTTAGGTTTAACTAGTTCTAAGTTCTAGGGGGACTAATGACCTCAGAAGTTGAGTCCCATAGTGCTCAGAGCCATTTGAACCATTTAAACCTTCGTTAAGTGAAGTTAGTGTTCATCATTCATTTACTTATACCTTCCTCAATGTGACAATATCATTAAAGAACCTGAACCATACCAGGGGTTTGATGTTATGGGAGGCAAGGAAGATTTCCTCTTGGTGGCCCATAAATGAGTTGGATTAGCAGAGTGTTGTGGAGGTTCCTAAGGTTGTGCAATATATTTTTTGTATACCTTTCCTTCAAAGGAGATGTAGCACTGTGTTAGGAAAAAGTTAGTAAGGTCTGTGAGAAAAGGGTTAGTAGATTTAGAGTGTGAAGGATGTTAGGAGAGGTAATGGTGAACAGTGGCAAGACAAATTTGGGATGTTGGTGTATAGGGAAGTGACATCAGCAGTGATGCATAGGATTTAGGAGGCAAAGGGGTGGGACTGGTGGAGAGGCAGTGAGGGAACTGGTTAGTATCCTTGATGTAGGAGGTTGGATTTTGGGAAACTGGTTGGAGGTGTTGATCAGTGAGGACTGAAACTCTTTCAGTGGGGACACAATGGGGCATCCAGGAATGTTGGGTTTGTGGATTTTGGCGAGCATGTAAAAGGTGGGTGTGTAGAGTGTCGTAGGGGTGAAGATGGAAATGGATTAAGGGGGGCGGTTGTGGGAAGGGCCTCAGGCTTTAAGCAGGGATTGGAGGTTGTGTTGGACTTCTGGAATGGGATCACTGTGCCAGAGTTTGTAGGTAGAGTAGTCAGGCAATTGGCAGAGGCCTTCCACCAGGTGGTCACAGTGAATCATAGGAATGATGATGGAAGCTTTGTCTGCATGCAGGATGATTGGGTCAGGATCTGTTTTGAAGCTTTGTATGTCTGTCGTTTCTTCTCCTGAATTGTTGGTGTTCTTAGAAAGGTACCTTGGGAAGATCAGTAATGCCGAGTTGGAAGTAAGAAATTCCTGGAAGGTAACTAGGGGTTGATTAGGTGGGATAAGTGGGATGGGGAGTAGGATCATATCTGGATGGTGGTATGAACTGTGAGGGGCAGGATTCAGTGTTGGGATTAAGTTAGCTTTGTTTAGAGGAATTGTTGACAAATATGTGTTTCCACTGCAGGTGTCAGGAGAAGGAGAGTAGGTCTTCGACAAGTCCTACATCGTTAAATTTGGGTGTACGGTTGAAGATTGGGTCTTTCTGTGAGGCTGAGAATTTTTTGGAAAGGTTAATAAAAGGTTCCATGATTCTTTCAGCCATGGCTTTAGTGGAGTGTTGAGTTTTGGAGTATGTGGCAAGTTGAAAAAATTCAGCTAAGCAGGTTCTGAATACTACAAGGGGTTGATGAGGAGGAACATGGTTAGGATAGGTGTTTGGTAGTAGTGGCCCAGGGCAGCAGTAGGATGTTAGCAGGTTGTGTAACATATGGAGGAAGTGTCTAGAATGCTCTTCCAGGTGCTGGAGAGCAAGGGATCCAATTTTGGAGATGTGCTGTATGTAGTGGGTGTTACACAATAGTAGGATCTTGAGGGGGAAGCAGCAGTGATTCTGGGATGCCTGTGCCATGGAAATGTGTTTTTGCATTACCAGGTTTGTGATGAATGGGGACTGGCAAAATGTGAAAAGGTAAATGTCATTCTAAAAGGTGGGTTGGAATCCAGAGAAAGGAGTTGTCATGGTCAGGCAATTGGTGGGGCAGGGGGAGCAATTACTTAAGTTTAGGCACCTTCTTTAGGAAAAGAATGTGGGACTGGGCCTTAGCCATGGCAAGAGATACTTTTCTAAACTGATGCAGAAAGATGGAGTAGGGGTCAATGGTGGCAGGACTGGCATTGAGGAAATGGAAAATGATGGACGAAGCAGGCAGATGAAGCTGTTAGGTGGTTTTGATGGGAAACTGGTAACCAAAAAAGAGGCGTGAAAATGTGTACAGGCACTCAAGTAAAAAATACTTACAAGTAAGGAAAAATACGCACAAGTACCTGAAGATGTGAAGGGATACACGCTAACAAATACAGAAAAAACGCACAAAGTCAGGGGAAAAAATGACAGAATGGATGAGGTATGGGAATATTCTTATGTTGGGATAATGGAAGAGAGAGGGGGAGAATGGGATTGGTTAGGTTATGGTACACAAGCTCATGTGGCAAAACTAGGTGTGGAAAATAAGGTACAAAAATACTCAAGGATGAGGGAGATAATGTGATCAATAAGAATAATTATTGGTGGGAAAAATTTAGTGCATGAGAAGCTGCACCATGTAACATAATTTGGCGAAAAATGATTTTTTGTATGGTGAAATTTGGGATGGGTATCATTGCTTAACACAAGAAAACGAATACTGTGCCATCTTATGGATATCCTCCACCAAATAAATAATACGTATCTTGTTAATCTGGGTTGCTGCTTCTTTATGCTGTCATAGGTTCATCTGGATGTTACTGCATCATCACTCACAAATCACACAATGATAGAAATAAGCTGCAGGAATTCATGTTCATGAGTTTTATTTCACACACTAGATGTTCAGTGGCGAACTACATGTAAAACTGACTTAACACTGTCTCACGACTGATGTCAAACTGAACTCCAACTGAGATATGGCAGCATACAAGTCACCTCTCTTTTTATGATTTGAAACAATTACTGACATATTAAATTTTTAGGTTTAACAGTTAAAACTTTTTACATACATCTTCCCAAATTATATAAAAATTTACATGAAATAAAAGTGAAAAACTTCAAAGACAGGAAAGAATCTGTTTCTATTAAGACTATAAATTACATGTTTCATCATTACAACAATATATTTTGCTAATTGGCATACATCACTTTACTTACTTAAAGGATAATCATCCTATCATTTTCAGGTGAACAGAGGGATTAGTTTTATTTAATGAAAGGCTGAGATTAGATTAATTAAATTTTGTTCAAGTAAAACTTTACATTTCTTTATTGTTGTAATTACAACTCCATTCACTAGTACCAATTACAATGTTAGTATGCTTAATTCTGGCTGAAAAATTATCATATCACATTTCTATTATGGACACAATTTGTTTTTTAATTGGAAAACATAAAATAGCTGCCTTTCAATGACTAGAAATATTGGAACTTTACACCATAATTACAATAGCAAAATTATTCCTACCATGAGCCTGAAATATAATGTACAAATTGTGATGGTGCATCAATTTTTAGTCCAACATGTTTCCTTCATTCTGCATATTTGTGAGGCCAAATGTAAACAATGTCAAAACAGTATCGTAAATTAATGCCAATTACTAATTTGCTACAAAAGAAAATCTTCAGTGTATTCGAATCTAGGTAACCAGAAAAGACAAAATAAAAGCTGCATACTGATATTACATATATCTCCTCTTCAGGAGAGTGGGGGTGGGACTGGAAAAAGGGTATAGGATCCCAAAGGGTTGTGGTATTACAATACCCCCTGAAAAGGTTTGACTATTGCAGAGAGCCAAAGCTCTTCTAAATCACTGGCTGAAATGAAGGGAATATAATCATGTTTAGTATACCAGATAAACAATTTCATGGTTAGTGAATGTGAAAATATGTGTTATACAGCGTTATTACAAATGATTGAAGTGATTTCACAGCTCTACAATAACTTTATTATTTGAGATATTTTCACAATGCTTTGCACACACATACAAAAACTCAAAAAGTTTTTTTAGGCATTCACAAATGTTCGATATGTGATTCGGCAGACATCAAGCCGATAATCAAGTTCCTCCCACACTCGGCGCAGCATGTCCCCATCAATGAGTTCGAAAGCATCGTTGATGGGAGCTCGCAGTTCTGGCACGCTTCTTGGTAGAGGAGGTTTAAACACTGAATCTTTCACATAACCCCACAGAAAGAAATCGCATGGGGTTAAGTCGGAAGAGCATGGAGGCCATGACATGAATTGCTGATCATGATCTCCACCACGACCGATCCATCGGTTTTCCAATCTCCTGTTTAAGAAATGCCGAACATCATGATGGAAGTGCGGTGGAGCACCATCCTGTTGAAAGATGAAAATAGCTCCCTGCTTGCTTTATTCGTCGGCTTCCGCGGGCTACACGTGAAACTTGCCCACATGCGTTCAACCGTTTCTTCGCTCACTGCAGGCCGACCCGTTGATTTCCCCTTACAGAGGCATCCAGAAGCTTTAAACTGCGCATACCATCGCTGAATGGAGTTAGCAGTTGGTGGATCTTTGTTGAACTTCGTCCTGAAGTGTCGTTGCACTGTTATGGCTGTCTGATGTGAGTGCATTTCAAGCACGACATATGCTTTCTCGGCTCCTGTCGCCATTTTGTCTCACTGCGCTCTCGAGCGCTCTGACGGCAGAAACCTGAAGTGCGGCTTCAGCCGAACAAAACTTTATGAGTTTTTCTATGTATCTGTAGTGTGTCGTGACCATATGTCAATGAATGGAGCTACAGTGAATTTATGAAATCGCTTCAATCATTTGTAATAGCCCTGTATATAAAGTTTAGTCTGTAACTTTCTCATATATATAAAGTTTAGTCAGTCAACTTTCTCATATACAGGATTAAAAACAAAAAAGAAGCAGTTTGTAAAATTTCAGTTTCATCCTCTTGGTGCTCTTTTGATACACTCCACTGAATGTTCTATGAGATTTCTTAAATGACAGACATTAGATAGATGCTGTTTCAAACCAATTTTTATGTCAAAGTGTCAAATAGATTAAAGAAAATGCACCATCTTCCTAATTCCGTGGTCAGAATGATCACAGCTATATCAGTGTCCTCAAATAAATGTGAAGTCCATCAGTAAAAAAATTTAATTGCTTCTCAAAAAAAATCCCTTTGTCGTCACAGCTACTGTGTCACTCACCTCATATGAGTTTATCAAATGCAGTAAACTGTATATCGGTATAAAGTGCTGCGTTTTACCACACTCCACTACACATCAATTTATTCCAACTCCTTCCTCAGTTCATTTCAGTTTTGTGTCAGCACAAGATCATCATTGATTTACTCATACATACATATATCTTATAATTGTTAGTTACTCTAATCATAGTGCAACTTCCCATTCAGAAGTATGGTGAGATGTACAATGTAAAAAAATATAGTGTGGCAAAGCAAAATTCATGCTAACATAAAATCTAATACACTATACCAGACAAATGTATATTTGTTTCCATGAATGACAAATCAGATTCAAGAGCTACCCTACATCAAATCATAGAAGAACACTAATTTAAAATATATTCCAGAACATGCAGAGGAGAAATCCCTCCAATCTGTTAAGTGAGAACTAGGTAATGCATAGAACTGTTTTAAGTTCATCCACTCATAGGAAATGTGATTGTAGCAAGTGACTGTAAGGCCACAAAACAAGTTATATTTAAAGAAAATAATTTACAAACTAACATGCAATCAAATACAAGAGAACCTACAATGCACTTATGATACAGATGCCTAAAATCAAAATCATGACCTCACAAGTGAAAAACAGATTAAATGGTTATAGTAAGCAAAACTACATGTAGCTAAAATTTGGCATGAGACACATCAAACCAAATTGAAACTATTCAAGGCTTACGTTTACGATGATTGAACCGACCTGAAAAATCCAAACCACCAGGTACTAACCAGTAAGAAAATTCATAATTAGTTAGTTCAGATCTCAAAGTTCATAAAGAATAAGTATGCAAATATATGAATCATAATTGATTAATTGACTCAAAATCCATAAGGAATAAGAATGTAAATATGTGAATCAATATGATATGGAACTTCAAGTTCCAGATGAAAAGTTCAAGGGCCATGTTTGAGATGCTTGGACCAACTTGAAAGTCATGACTTACCACTCCAGGGAACAAGGACTGAAGTGTTTTATCCAGGGCATAGAAACAGAAGGTTATTATATGGGGTTCACGAGGCACAAACTGGACTGTACAATGAGGTTTTGCTCACAAGAAATGTCTAACAGACAACAGACAATGATTACAACTCATATCAAATACGGGAAAATCTTCCAAATAAACAAAATTATTCTTGTTCATACTGTAAGAAAAAAAAACGTGGCAAGAATGATTTTGGAGGTGATTTTCAGTCACTATTTAATTATTTCATACCACATAGTAATACAAAAGGTTGTTTGAAGATAAATACATATGTTGACATGTAAATGATGCAATAAAATGAACAATGTAAGTATTCAATAGTATCCTGAACAAGCAGTCAAAGCAAAAAAAAATACAATAACAATACTCGTATATATCACTGATATCATTACATTGATGTGAAATTGTATCCTGACAAAAGAGATTCATCAAGGGTGATGTCAAAGATTCTGTGGCAAACTCCAACATGATGGTCAAATTGAGAGAGAAAACTGAATATATATGTACATGCATAGGTTATAAGTAAGACATTTTGTGTAACAGAAATATGTTGGTCAGATTGTCATGTGCAGGAAATTGTAAATGGTTAAGATGAGCATTTCAGTACCACATGACAATGTTGAGCATCAAAGTATCAAAGAACATGTATGATGAATGCTAACAACCAGAGTGACACACATGACATACTGAAGCACAGCTTAAACTCCATGTGTAACTGGAGTGTCAAAGAAAAGTTGATGTCCAGCCAGGGCATCCAACCAAAATATCTCCATCTGACTGATGCCTTCCACAAACTAATCAGCCAATGCCTATATATCACCAAGACTGTGGTCATCTGTAATCATACAGCCAAAATTCACTATTAATACTCTATATCTGTGTGCACACAGTTTTAATCTGCCAGGAAGTTTCATATCAGTGCACACTTCACTGCAGAGTGAAAATTTCATTGTGGAAACATCCCCCAGGCTGTGGCTAAGCCATGTCTCCGCAATATCCTTTCTTTCAGGAGTGCTAGTTCTGTAAGGTTTCCGGGAGAGCTTCTGTAAAGTTTGTAAGGTAGGAGACGAGGTACTGGCAGAAGTAAAGCTGTGAGGATGAGGCATGAGTCATGTCTGGGTAGCTCAGTTGATAAAGCACTTGCCTGTGAAAGGCAAAGGTCCCGAGTTTGAATCTCGGTCCAGCACACAGTTTTAATCTGCCAAGAAGTTTCATATCAGCGCACACTCTGCTGCCGAGTGAAAATCTCATTCTATATTGCTTCTTCTCACTTTAACTATTTTTACTTGCATAACTTGACGTGATAATAATTAAAAAAAACATTTCTGAAGACTATCTTTCATACAATATTTTCGAAGTATGTCACACGCAACTATTTTTGCTTGACTTAAACGTGCAACTTCACTTCCTAAGAATTCACTGGTTCACTACTGTGTTACATAAATAATGTTTTGATACTCATCTGACAATCCAAGCTGCTGGCTGTTGGTGTTGGTCTATTGGCTCACCCTTCCACCTTTTCCATACATGTCCTTGTTTCCATTCACATTCCAATGCTGGTATTTGGCACAGAATTTCACCTGAAACTTAATAATCATTAGCATATGATGCAGTTTGATACACATCCCAGCTCCTTTCACAACACTGTAATATAACATTGTGAAAATAATTTTTTGTGTTGTAAAATAAGGGATGTGTATCATTACTTAATACAATAAAACAGAATACCTTGTCATATTACAGATTGCCGCCACCAAATAAATAATATGTATCTTGTATAATCTGGGGTGCTGCTTCTTAATGCTACCATTCTTGATGTTACTGCATTGCTGAACGGGAATCATGCAATTGCAGAAATAAACTCCAGGAATTCGCGTTCACAAGTTTTATTTTCCATGATATATGTTTGGCGGTGAACTAGATGTAAAATTGACCTGACACTGTCTCATGACTGATGTCAAACTGAACTCCAACTGAGATATGGAGGCATAAAAATCACCTTTCTTTATATGATTTGAAACAATTACTGACACTGTTACATAGTAAATTTTTAGGTTTAACAATTAAAACTTTTTACATACATATTCCTAAATTGCATAGAAATTTACATGAAATGGAAATGAAAAACTCCATACAAAGGCAGCAAAGCATTTGTTTCTATTCAGATTATAAATTACATGTTTTACCATTACAATAATATATTTCACTAATTTGCATACATCATTTACTTACTTAAAGGATAATCATCCTCTCATTTTCAGATGAACAGAGGTATTAGTTTTATTTAGTGAAAGGCTGAGATTAGATTAATTAAATTTTGTTTTATTAAAAGTGTACATTTCTATATAGTCATAATTACAGTTTCATTAACTAACACCAATTAAAATATTAGTATGCTTAATTCTGACTGAAAAATTATCATGTCACATTTATATTAGGGCAACAATTTGTTTTTTAGTTGGAAAATATAAAACCAGCTGTCATTTGATGACTAGAAATATCATAAATTTAATTTTTAATTACTCCATAATTACAATAGCAAAATTATTCCTGCCATGTGCCTGAAGTTTGTATAATGTATAAATTGTGATGGTACATCAATTTTTAGTCGAACATGTTTCCTTCATTCTGCATATTGGTGAGGCCTAACATAAACAATGTCAAAAGAATAGCTTAAGTTAATGCAAATTATTATTTGCTACAAAAGAAAATCTTCAGTGTATTCGAATCCAGGTAACCAGAAAACACAAAATCAAAGTAGCATACTAACATTATATATATGCCCTCTTCAGGAGAGTGGGGATGGGACTGGAAAAAAGGTATAGGATCCCAAAGGGTTGTGGTATTACAGCCAACAGTCCATACAGTCACTCGGCCATGAGTTGTGTGTGGGTGAGACCATTGATACAGTGTGGCTTGGATATAAGAGGGTGTGCAGTTTGGAAGGTGATGAAGAAAAACAGGAAGGAAGAGAGAAATTGGACACTGAGTAGAGTAATGCTTGAAAGAATAGTGACAATGGAAAAGCTCACAAAGTTGTGGGATGTAAGAAAAGCTGTTACACAAAATTGATTAATTCAAAGTCCAGGTTGGAATTTCAGCAATTTTATGAAAAGGATAGATTACCAATCACTGTAAAGATGAGATGTTGAATTGCAGACAGGCACAATGATAAGACTGATACATATTGAGCTTTTGGCCATAGTTTTCTTCAGGAAAGGAAGGCTAACACAACACAGGGGGAAGATGGGGTGAGGGAGAAGAATCCTTTCTGGCTGAGTCTGAGGTGACTGTATAGTTTTGGTATCAGGCTGCCAGTTAAAGTGTCAGGAGCCTGTGGGGAGGAGGTGGGAAAAGGGGAGTGGAATAAGAGAGGAGCACATAAGAGGTAAAAGGTGGTGGGTGCATAGACAGAGAACAGTAAATGATAAGTGTGTGGGGATATGAATTGGGAGGAGATGAGGGGATGGAAGGGGTGAAAACAATTTGGTGGAGAGTGCGTGGACAGTAGGTTACTCTAGGTTGAGGGCAGGATTATTTCAGGAGGGGAGAATGTGTTGGAAGGATGGCTCTCATCTGCATAGTTCAGAAAAGTTGGTGATAGAGGGGAGCATGCAGATGCACCAAGCTATGAAGCAGTAATTGAAATAAAGCATGTTGTGCCACAGTGTTGTCCACTTTGTTCTTGACCAGAGTTTGCCAGTGGCAATTCATCTTGGTGCACAGCTGGTTGTTACTCATACCAATATAAAAAGCTCTGCAGGGGTTGCATTAGAGCTGGTATATGACATGGCTGCTTTCACAGATGACTTGGCCTGTGATGGGGTGGGAAAAGCCTGTGACAAGACTGGAATAGGAAGTACTGGGCACATGGATTGGGCAGGTCATACCACTCGGTGTTCCCTGCAGCAAGATGTTGGGGTTAGGAATGGGATAGGACTGGACTAGAATGTTGCGGAGGTTGTGTCAGTGATGGAACACTACTTTAGAGGGTGAGAAGGATCTTACGCGGGAGAGCCCCTATCTTAGGGCATGAAGGTAGATAATGAGAGCCATGACAAAGAATGTGGTTCAGTTGTTCCAGCCCAGGATACTATTGGGTGACAAAGGGGCATCCCTTTGCACTGGCACAAACCCAGGATCTCCTGGACCCTAAGCAGGAATCATACCCCTAGATCAATGAGCCCTCTGGCAGCACAAATGTGATGTATTCCAATGCAGTTCATACCTTGAAATTCTCCAGGGCTGCACCCTAAATTTGATGGCAATTGGCAAGACATGAGAAAGGCTTTCTGCAGGCAGTACTATCTTTAACACAATGTGTAGCGACAAGGAGTGTTGTAAGCAAACGTCGACGTCAAAAAGTGGTTTGGAGGGAGTGTTGAGGGTCCTCGGAGATGTGGCACGGGAAATCTGTTTGTGGGCTACGTGCTGGATATTGTGCCTGTCTGTCTGCGGGGGTCTTTGTGAGATCTTCAGCATACTGTTCAAGGAAGTTCTGGTCATTGCAGATACGCTGCCCTCAGGTGGCCAGTCTCTATGGGAGGGATTTTTTGGTGTGGAAGTGATGGCAGCTATCAAAATGCAGGTACTGTTGGTGGTTGATGGATTTAATGTGGATAGATGTGTGGATGGTGCCATCAGAGAAGAGGGGGTCAACTCCAGCAAGTTGGCATGCTGGTTTGAGGAGGACCAAGTGAAGTGTATGGGAAAGAAGGGGTTGAGGATGTAAAGGATTGAAGATAGTGTGTCTTGGACCAGATCATGAAAATATCATCAGTGAATCGAACCAAAAAAGGGGTTTGAGATTTTGGGAAGCAAGAATGATTTCGTCTAGGTGCCCAATAAACAGGTTGGCATAGGTGAATGTCATGTGAGTTTCCACGGTTGTGCTGCGTATTTGTTTGTATACCTTCCATTCAAAGGAGAGGAAATTGTGTGTTAGGGCACAGTTGGTAAAGTGTATGAAGACTGAAGTACTGGGTTTGGCATGCAAAGTATAATGGCAGAGGCAATGTCCAGGCCGGTAAGGCCACGGGTAGAGGGGTTGTTGGTGTATAGGGTGTTGGCATCAGCTGAGGATAGTAGGAATACAGACACAAACAAGGAACTGGCATTAGCTGGTATTGGGCATTGATTAAATCAATGTGGAAAGTTGAAAATTTGTGCCAGACTGGGATTCAAACCTGGGTACTCCTGCTTACTAGGCAGGCCATTGCACAATGTGGACACAGTTCGCATTGAAATTGTGTGGACTACCCTAGCTTGCCTCCTGTCAGACCCAGTTTCTCAATTTATCCATAAAGTACTGATGTGGTGCCACTTGTCAATTATCCTCATTATTTACAGCGTTTCAGTGATTCCTGTATGAGTTTGAGCATTGTGTGCATCTGTACTGAAGTGATCAATTGGTCATCCTCACCTTAATCATATATGTGGTGTCTGTTCTTTCAGACATGTCTGAAAAAACAGACAGTGCATATAGTAGGAATCCATGTGGTTAGAAATCAATGTGGTAAAATGTTGGAGATGGTTGGAGAGCTGGTGAGGTAAGTGGTTGGCATCTCTGTCTTAGAAGGCTAGATTTTGGGCAATTGGTTGGAAGTGTTAGTCATTGAGGACCAAAATTCTTTCAGTGGGGACATGATAACCAGCTGTAATGGGGCATCCAGGAATGCTGGGTTTGTGGATTTTTGGGAGTGCCGGTATGCAAAAGGTGGGAGTGTGTGGGGTATCATAGGTGTAAGGGGGAAATGAACTCAGGGGAGATGTTCTGGGAAGGACCTAAGGTGTTTAGCAGGGATTGGAGGGTGTGCTGGACTTCTGGGATGCCATCACTCTGGCAAAGTTTATAGGTGGAGGAGTCAGACATTTCGCAGAGGCCTTCCACTAGGGAGTGACTGTGATTCAGAACAACAGTGGTTGAACCTTTGTCTGCAGTTAGGATAATTAGATTATGATCTGTTTTGACGAAAATTTGGCCAGTCCCCACCCCCTCCCTCCCCCCATTGTCTGCCAGCACTCTTTATTCCAATCCTGCCATCCGATGCTGGTCCACTTTTGAAGGCAGCCATGTGATATACCAGCTCTGTTGCAGTCCTGCACAGCTTTCGATATTGGTAAGACTACCAAACAGATGCCCTCTAGGATGAACTGCTGCTGCCAAACTTTGGCCAAGAACAAAGTGGACCACACTGTGCACAATATGTAGCTGAACATAATAGGCTTGATTTCAATGTCCCCTAACCATCTAGACCCAACTCTCCACCACCAGTTTTTCTAATCTGCACAGGTGGATGTTATACTTACAATGGATTCTCTGCCCCCAAAATAGTCATGGGCTCAGCCTGAGGTAACTCACTGTCTCCACACCCACCACCCAACAGCCTCCACCTCCTCTATCCTATCACCTCCTCTGACTTCACTTCTGCCTCTCTCTCTATCCACCACCAGTCTTTTTTTCCTTCCCTTCTTCTCTCTGTTTCCACTCCCCGTGTCCCCCTCCTCCATCCCGCATAGCCTCCCAGCACTGCACCTGGCAGCCTTGTCCTGCCGCCATATAGTCCTTGTCCCCTCCTCCAGAAATCACTCTTCTCTCCCCCCCCCCCCCCTTCCCCTATCCCCCTGTACCCTTATTTTTTTTCAATGCAATAGTTGTAGTCTGTCCAGAGCAGTTGGTGGTAGTGGTGAAGGGTGGATGGGATGTTTCTGCTTGTATGTGTGTGTGTTTTTTCTTTCTTTTCTGAATAAGGCTTCAGCTGAAAGCTCATTATTTAACAGTTTTTTGTTGGCCTGCGTGCAACTCAATGTGTCATATTTACAATGAATAGCAATGTTGTTAATATTCCAGCCTAGACTTCCCATTGTTTGATTTTATCTCAGTGTATCTTTTTTGCTCTTCAAATGCAAGTCTTCTCTAATCAATCAGCAGCAGTCATTTACACCTTCTGACCCATTACATTTTTTGTGTCAGCAGTGATAAGGTATACCAATGCCTCTTCTTTAGTCTTTTTCTTCTTCTTGTTTATCCTGGCTTCTTGAGATATCTTGTGAAGAGACACTATATAACAAGTTCCATAGTGGTGTAGGACAATCAGTGAAGTTACACAACAGTTAATAATTTAACTTTTGAAACTGCTGGTTTATTGCCATTTACAGAAAGAAAAACACTCTTCTACTCTGATGCGGTCAGCAAACTTCATGTAACATTTTGTGTGTGTAATGGGCCATACTATGTCCCAGATCATTCTAATGAATTAATTAAGCTGCTTTACAGTGTTGCTAGGCAACGTAATCAACAAGATGATACGTGTCTCAATTAAAACTAGACCTAAATATTTTCAATAAACTTTTGGTTCATTTTCTTGTAAAAAATCAGCACTTGTCTCAAAATTAATTTCCAACTTTGTGCATTAAGTCCAAACGCATTTGCAACTATTATACACGATTTACTGGATAGCTCGATCATGCACTGGCATGTAATGTATTTCAAATCAAGCAGGCAGGTTTCATTTTTCCACAATGGGCTAAATGACTCTTTTGTAATAATGTGATGTGTCTATCTCATGTAAAGTTTAAATGAAACTGGATTTACTCTCCATTCAGTTCAAGATCACAAAATAAAATTCATCGCATAGGTCAGCAAACTGTACATGCAGACTTTCAGCACTCTAAGTGATAACTTGCCTGAGAGTAAAAGCCACACATAGTCATACTTTTTTTTATGTATACAAAATTAAAAACACTTTAACATTAAACAAATAAATTACGGCATGTAATTACTAATTAAACATTTCCAATTCTGAATAAACTTCAAGAACTTGTATTTCATAATCAATAAAATTTTATTGCCTGACAGAAATTATTAGTTCACTAAAACGGACTCAGATTACAGTCCACAACAACAGTTCGGACATGAAGAAGGTATACTTCATTCTGTAAATGATGACCCATCTGGAGCTTGAATGTATGTTGATAGCAACTTAGACTTTAGATTTAAAACATTTGATTCATCTAAACAAAGCGGATCAGGAGGTGAAAATGGCCACTGCTGGTTGATCAGACATGAGTTCTGTTTTACCAGCGTGGCCTTGACCCCCACCTGCGGGATCATGGGTTCTTTTTGGTAACTGTGGAGATGGCAGTGACATGGTTCTCAGTGTAGAGAAGCACTTGGTGAACATAAAGTGTTTCTTATTAATTCACTCATATTGAATGGTCACCTGAGTATGTCCTCATCTCAGGCGTGGATTAGTGTCAGCTCCTAATATTCTCCTTCAGTGTGGCAGTTTAGGAAAGTGAAGCAAACAGGCTGTGGAATACGCGAGCTGATAGTAAGGCAGCATGCTAACTTGGCATAGCTAGCACACTTGTGCTGAACTGATATAGTGGTCACAGCCCCTGTCTTGGAGGTGGCAGCTCATGGCATCTTTTATTGGAGGTGACAGTACACTACAGAGCTGATGACTGGCAGTACCACGCATGGAGTTGAATCTTGGACTGTTGTCTGCAGCACAGTATTAAATGGTGACAGACCTTAACAGCACAAGGCTGGTGGGTTGTCTGTTCATACCCTGGCCATGAGATGGAAGCTGTCATGCCAGTGAGGAGTGCCACAAAGACAGCAGCAGAATGTTGGCTACCAAGGCATGGTCAGTTTGGCAGTGGCCGCTCTTTGGGAGCCTGGGGTTTGCATTTGTGGATGTGTAATATTTATTTTACGGTTAACAGCTGTGTCAGTAGAACTTGTGGTGATGACTGACACCATGGCATCCACTGTGCACGGCCCTGCCATGCCTATCACAACCTATTCAGCTGGAACCAGGCATGAGTCTGACCCCACCATCATTTTTAATTATAACAACCAAAGTGTTGTTGTATTGGTTAGACTCCTTTCAATAATCCTCCACTTTTGATCTTCTGCAACTCCCTCTCCACAACCTATTTTTTACAAAAAGGAACTGAATATGGTTTTATAAAGAAAGGCTGGTGCTCTTTAAGCCTTAGCTTCCATGCATAGTTCTTAAGCTTAGCTGGTTTCTCAGTAAATCAATTTTGTAGGATCTCAATACTTCTTCCAGTTCTGACTTCTCATCACCAGTAAGTTTGTCTGCTTCTTTTACCTTGTCAGTAACAAGTTGATCAAAATCCCATCAGTTGTGTCATTACTTAACAAATCATCATCACTTATATAGCCTTTTCCTACCTCAGTGTCAAAACCAGATATTTCATCAGCAGATGGGTCACCAGCTCTTAAGTGTAACATAGTATGACCAGAAAAATGTATACTGGCGTTAGAAAAATTTACTCTGAACTTTACCCAATCAAATGTTACATTTTTTTCAATATTAAATCCATGCTTTGCAATATATCTTCATTCAGGTTACTGACCACCAAGTTTCCTTGCTCAAAAACTGTGTTGTTGACATGTAATGTGGTTAAAGCTTGTTTGTTTACAGCTTTACTAAACTTACCTGCAGCACCTTTAATCCTAACTCCCATTATAGGAAATTCAGAACTCTGCTTAAGTCTATCCCTGAAATTTTCAGAAATAATGGAAATTACACTAACTGTGTCAGTCAAACAATAAGTGTACCAATTGCCAACTGTGATTTTGATATATGGATGACTGCATAAATCCTGATTTTCATTAATATTAATTTCTTTAAGCAAATCATCCTCTATATCTTCAAAATATAAATCTTTCTGCAAATGGTTCTCATTATCATTAGATAAAGTTATAGGGCAAAATGGTATCTGTATGCTTGTCATGAATAGCTTCTAATATTTGATTGTATTTACAAGTTGGACTTGAAGAGGTGTGCTCATTACTGTTGCAATTAAAATCTGGCTGAGAATGATCAATAAAGTGACTAACTGGACTGAAATCTGACTCATCCTTACCAGCATCTCAGAAATGTTCAATAATCCTCTTATTTACTTCACAATGCCATTTTATAATGTCCTGGAATTCACACAAAATATCACTAATGTCGACTGGAACAGGTTGACCTTTCTGAGCCTCACTACTAGCCTGGTCGTGATCAGTTACTTCAACATAAACCGTACCTTCCAGCTCTTCTAAATTTAATGTATCAGCTTCAGCTTCAATCACAAAATCATTACTGCTGACACCACTCATCTGGTTGTCACACACTTCCATGACTGCTGACTCACGATAAGCCTCCCCTTTCAAATCACAATTAGCTTCAAAAGTCTCCTGCTCAGGATACATTAAAATACCAAAACCAAAGTAATCACTATCAACATCTGCATCTTCCACAGAACATTCAGACTTAAACAATTTTACTAAAACATCATCAAGTTTATAAGGAGCCACAATACATTTCTTACCACAATACACCTGTTTAATTATAACATCCCAAAACTTACTTTCAAAATTATGTGCTTTAATGGGATAGTCACATACACTCTCATCATCACACTCCTCTATACCTGAATTTGTTATCGCCTGACAGGCACCAAGTGAAGGTATTAACAGTTTTCCTGTTTCTGGTTACTATGGTTTCTATTCTGATGATTACCATTACCACTCCTTTTATTGTTGTTATTGTTATTACTGTTATTATAAGTATTGTGGTACCATTCTGTATATTTTGCTGATTGTGTTGAGATGACACCCCCCCACCCCATTATTATTGTTATGTGAGTTATTAGCCCTGTCATCTTCCTCAAAAGCTTTGTCAAGTTTATCAACATGTTTAAAAAAATTCTTTAATGAATCACCAAGACCACAAACATGGCCCCAAGGAGCTCTCATTGGTAGACATCTTTTCAAGGTGTCAGTAAGAGTAAGATCATCAAAACGTTTGTCCAGGTGAGCAAGCTTACATAACTGTTTATCACAGAATTCTTGCATTGAGAGGTTACCTGGTTTGTATCTACTACCATTCAAAAATGCTGTTTTGATGTCCATCTGTTTACTTTCACACCAGGAATTATTCAAGAACATCTGTTCGAATTCATTAAATGTTATGTTTGGCTTTACGTTTTGATAAGCCAATGACAATGCTTCACCAGAATCAGGCAAGTTTGAAGGAAAAATGTCTTCAAATTGCCATAGGTAGTCCACTGGGTGTGTTTTAAAATCCGCAGGGAAGTATTTAAATTGTTACAAAATGGTACAAAATTTCTGCCAATTTGTGGATATGACATATTTGTTTAAACATTAGTTAATCAGATGTTAACCTGTTGTAAATTTTCAGAAAAGTCTCAATTTTATAATTATTACTGGTAGTATGGCTATGAATTTGATCATTATTTAGTTTTAGTTTCACTTTCCTGCACTCTATATTCATGGATAATTTTGAATTCAGAGTTCCTTCTGCCTAACTCAGCATGAGTAACATCTTCAACATCCTCCACATGAACCGTATGTGATCAACCTTACTATTTTCTGTTTGAATTTGAAAGGCAGTTGACTATGCAATTGACTAAATTTTGAAAAGGAGTTTGATACTTGTTCCTTCACAGCCTGAATTTTCCTTTCCATTGTCTTAACACTGTCATTTAGATTAAAAATACTCATTTTTAGGTCATTGTTTTGACTAGAAAGTCCATTCTTTAAATCATTCTTTGAATCATTATTCTGACTTGTAAGCTTGTGGTACAAGAGTTGAGATAATTTTTGTAATAAACCTGAGGCCTGTTCATTTGGAGAAAGTCAGAAGAAAATGGGTACTGTTGCAGGTTTGGTGTGAACAATTGAGGATGTTGAGTATATGAAACTTCTCTAGTTGTATCAAGATTTTCCATGCTTGCCGTATTTGAAGATAATATTGGGTACAAAACACAAAAATGAACCTACCTAATCAAATTATCATCACATGCAAGTTTGCAATTATCCTGCCTATCAAGAAGTTGGAAAAATAATAGTCTGAGGGAAAGTAATTCAAAATTTAAAAATTGTACTCATCTCAAATGGGTCCAGGGATGAGTTGCCACAACACACTTTATGTCTTGGTCCAGCTGTTGTCCAATAATCAATTGTCACATTTCACAATTAGACTCTGAAATATAGTGCAAAAATTAGTACACAGACTTACACATATTCTAGCTCAGCAACACCATATTAAAAGGCCACCTTTAAAAATGAGAGGAGGGAAACATTTTAATTACCACTGACTCTGTGGGATAAAAAATTTATACAGTTTCTCAAGTTCTGACAGTAGTTGGACAGTGGTAATAATGAATTCTCATTCATACCATCAGAACAACTTAATAGTTTGGCCTCTGTTATTCACAAGTATAAGGAGTGAAAACTAAAAAAATTCAATCACAGTTGATGAAAGTTCACATAATAACTTACATGCACCATATGATGACATACTCAATTTTGATATTTTGACTGATTATCAAGGACATAGGTGGAATATACATTGGCTATCTGACACCCTCTGGAAGACTCAGACACACAAACAGCTTCTGAAAGACAATAATGCAGACTGACCCTGTGACTCATGCACAACTTTCTTTTATATAAAACTAAATAATCAAATATATAATTGAATGTATGATTTACAAAATAATAATTAAGTCATGAGATGGTTTTAGTTACTTACATCAAAAAATGAACCACTAATTGCCCTACATGTTCTGATATTCAATTTAGAAATGTTTACTCAATTTCATATACAATTTCAATGCATTGAACAGTACAACAATTTAAATTACAGTTTGGTTAATTATAAGCAAACCACTTTGAATAAAATATTATTAATAATATTTCAGTTTGCTCTCAAATAGATCTTTTGTTTTAAAAGATCATAATGAATAAAGATGGTAGCTTTCGAGAAATAGGGAGGGGGAACTTTTCAGGAACATGTGGTGTATCACGAATACACAGTTCATATCCTGAAATTTCAAAGTTGGATTATTAGCAAATGGCTTATTCCCTCTAGCTGCTAATATAAATTGGGTAGTATATTGCTGTGAAATTTAATCTGAGAATAAGCTCATTTGTATTTTTTTTTTTTTTAAAAAAAGGCAATTTACTACTGGAACTGGGTATAGACATAACAGTATGTAGTCCAGAAAGTTAAAAATTCACGCTAAAATGACCTCTTCAGAGAATGTTTACATGATGAAGGAATTTAAGATAAGGATTGAAAGGTAGTCCCATTTCAAATTGAACCAAAAAGTGACTAGTATCATAGATGAACTCAAACCACAGAAAATCCAGGATGGAGTAATGACAATATTATGAAAAGAATTGACTGCTGCTCACCATATAGACAACATGTTGAGTAAGGCAAAGGCACAACAAAAAGATTTGTACACTTGTGACCTTTTGACTGAAAGACCTTCTTCTAACATAGAAAACACACACACATTCACGCAAGTACAACCTTGTCTCATGTGTGACCAGTGTGACCACTCAGGTGCAGCCTTGGTGGCCAGGGACAATGGTCACATGTGTGCAAGTTGTCCTTGCAAGGTCATGTGTGAGTTTTCAATGTTCGAAGATCATATTTTGGCCAAAAGCTCATATATATAGCAGTCTTTTCATTGTGTCTGTCTGCAACTCAATCTCCTCTACATGGTGAGTAGCAATTTATCCTTTACATAATACTGTCAGTACAATAGATGAAATAGGCAAGCTAACTGCTCAGATGAAACACAATGCAATCCACATTGTGGCCAGAGAATTAGAGTATAAAATGGATATATAAAACTACAAAGCAAAAATAAGGGTGGAAAAGTTGTAGTGCTTCAAGAATTTCAGAGTAAATTCTAGAACCACTCGGCCTTCCACCGTTTCGAACACCCAATATTTTAGAGGCGAGTGGGAGAAATGAATATGCCCTACTGCGCATCACCTATTTGTATGTTCAGGTCCAAAAACAGGTACAAGAAAAAGATGGACCCGGCGGCTGAATGGTGGCAGACAAGTACCTGCTGTATGGTCCACAGAGTTTCCATGTACAAGTAGAGTAGAACAAGAATAGTTTATGTAGTATGCTGTGCTCTTTAGTGTCTGTGTTCATTGTAAAAAGACTAATGAACAATTGAATATAGATTTCTATGCACATTCATGTATTGGACTCAGAGAAATAAAGGTGCATGTTCAAATTTTCATATGGTTTTCAAACCAATTCTTATGTCTCAATGTACTTAATTATTTCTAAAGCTTGAGATACAAGTGAGACAATGAAGATATTTATTTATCTAAGAAGAGAATTTTGTTCTGCGTAGCAGTTCTAGTTAATCAACTAGCAGGTTGACACTAAAGTTCATATATGTGATCAATAGATTACAGAAATAAGAAGACATTATTTTCTGTCGCGAAAAGTGTTAGAACGTGGCAACCCAAGTGACAGGACCCAAAGAAAATGGGAATTTCAAGACAGAAATAGGAATAATATATTAGGTGTTGCCATAGCAACCAGCCCAAACAATATACGAAAATATCTCCAGTAATTGTATTGAGTCCAATAAACCAATGGAAGAAAGTTGTGAGTGCAACAAAGTAAAAGACATGAGAAAGTAATAGCAAGGAAAGAGAGAGAAAAAAAGAGGGAAAAGGAAAAAGAAAAATGGAGAGAAGACCTCAACTTTTCGACTAAGAAGCTTGGGTACGTACATCACACACATACATCACGCTGATGCAGTAACCAGCCACCAATGCCGACTGCACAAGCTGCTGCTCACTGGTGCTGACTCCGTGTCCACTCGCTGCCGGCACAAGTGCTGTCCACTGGTGTTGATAACACATCCGCTCACCAACGTAGCTACAACTCTACATTGGATGAGCAAAAAACAATAATTGTTTGGTAAAGCTGAAGGAACTGTTGAATGATACACTGTAAGTGTAGTTATTGTACTTAGTGGTGAATTTTCTTTTAGATGGTTACCAGGTCTGAAATTAATAAAGATATGCATCAAGAACAGGAACTAGCAGAACCAGCCATGGCTATGACAGTGAATAAGGAAATGCCAGGCTGGGCTGAAGTAGCAAATTTAATCAAAGAAATTAAGTTTAAAGTTAGCCTCAGTGAGAGCTGAGTCAAATGCTCAAATTACTACTCTAAGTAAAAATTTAAATGCTCAAAATGCTTCATTGAGAGATGAAATGAGTGCGAATTTAAGCAAAAAACTATAAGCACATAGTGTAACTTTAAATGCACAGAGTGCTAATTTGAGTAGAGAAATACACACATTGAATATTCAAGTAAATACTGTAATAAATTGGACGTTCAGAATAAGACTTTAGGATTGTCAAGTGCAAAACCAGATGAACAGAATAAGGAATTTAGCCAGTTGCGTGAAAGTATGGGGAGTTTGAAGACTGAATTTGATATTTTAATCACTAAAGTGGAAAATTTTAAGATAGATTTGAAAGGTGAATTAACTAGCTCTTTAAGTAGTCACGTCAATCAGCTGTTCACTGACTTTAGTCAGATGCAGAGTAACCAATTTCAGGATTTGGCAAAGAAACTAGAATTTGATATTGAAGATAAATGTAATAGTGATGAGTCTGAACTGAGCAAAAAACTAGGATCATTTCAAAGTGTATGTAATGTTACATTTGATGCTGTAAAGCAAAGGTTGCAATCTTTAAAAGAGAGTTTGGAGAAGCAGGACAAACTAATTCCTATAGTCCAATGCAAATTGCAGGTGTTAACACGTGATTTGACAACATGGAAAGAAATTTTAAAGAGAAACTAGCTACTTCAGACATAATAAATATAAGTCATCTGGAGGAACAGGTAGAGGAAGTAATCAATCGAAAAGTTGCGGTGAGGACAATCTCCAGAAATGTTTTGACTGTTGCTTTTTCCAAACTTAGTGATAATAGCAATGTTATAGACAACTTGTGCAAAGAATTCAAACTTGTCCATGGCAGAGTAGAAAATAGAATAACTTTGCCTGATGTTGTGTTACCTAGTAAATTGGTAATTGTTTTGTTGTGGGGAGGCTTTCACACAAAATTTAATGAGAAGTATTGGTCCCTAAGTAACCGTGTGAGGTTAATGTCAGATCCATGGTATCCGGGTGGAGTCACATCTGTCTCCCAGGGACGTTAACGTTCTGTGTTAATGGGCAGAGTGACGACCATTGGATCCCTAGTTGTTTTCGGTGTTTCTTCTGTACTATTTTTCCTGCACCGAATTCCTTTCAAATCTTAAACTATTCTGTAATCTATTCTTGATTTTTTAAACTATCCTATAATTTTAGTACATAGGAAACTGGATATGGCTACAAGATTGAGACCAATTTAAGAGAATCACGGATGAACAGTGATCTCCAGACATGAAGTGAAATGAATAGAATGTTTTATTAGTGGAAAGTATAATACGATAGTACTTTTTAAACTGAGTGATGTCAAGACAACATAAACTGAATAGAGGATTTTATGAGCATATAAAAGTATAGTATAAACTGAATGACTAAACAACTATGTTATCATAGTGTATAATTTTCTATTTTTAAAGAACATTTTATACCTTTTATGTGACGTGAAGTGGATGGGAGGGTTTGTATTAGTTTTGGAGGGGGTGGGTAGTGTAAGTACAAGCATGACTAACACAAAACACACACCACTCCTTTCAGACAACCCTCACAGACAAGTGTGACTGATTCTTGACCATTTGCCATTCCATAAGGGTTGCTAATATTTTTCTTCAGGGACTTCAGAGGTGAAGGTGAGAATGTCCGCTCTGTAGGAGATGTTTAGCATCATACCTCCTCCAGCATCTCACTAAAGTACCAGAGAAGTAGGGATCCTGGAGAAGGGGGGTGGGAAGGCTTTCCTGTCTTTGGGGCTATCTTCTTTCTCTTCTTTGATCTTAGCAACCATTTCTACTTTTTTCTTTCTTACTTCTCATCTGAGTATTGGTTTATCTTTCCCTCTTTCCATAAGCATATACTTCTATCGCTGAAGTCCTTCTTATTTTCCATGGTTTTCAACAACCTTCAACTTATTTCATATAAGTAGGCTGAAGAATCAGGATACACAAACAAACTTCCACATACACACACCATAACACAAAGACACAAAGAATGGAAGTACAGATTAAATGGATGTGAGAACCGTCAAGTGTTTTAGAGGGAAAAAAAATGTGCACATAGAGAAATATGCATTTATGGTTGATTATTGTGACAGTTCTATATCATCTAGTAGTTACTTGGAGAAACTATCATGTAGATATTTATATTAATATGTATATACAGGAAATACATTGCCTAGTTACATGGAAAAACTATCATGTAGCTATTTATTAATATGTGTATATAGGAAGTATATGTATAAGAACAATGACAATTCTATATCACATAGGTACACAAGGATATAAAAACAATGATAATTTTATCGAGTATACCTAAGTAGGAAGTGTGAATAAGGAAAGAGAACATAAGCCAGAGAGGTCGGTCTAACAAATGTTCTGATGACTTGTAGGATAGTGGGACTCTTATAACCTAAGTAAGCATATTATATATTGAATAATTTATGTAGGCATGAAGTAGATACTGGAAACATATAAGTGGATGAGTAATGGAGGACTCTAGGGTATAAAAGAGAAGTATGAAAAAGTGAGCGTGAAGTAGATTTTAGTTTTACCAGATAATATTTACTTATAGTGTACATAAAGATGTATAACAGGGCAGTGAACCATGAGGCCTACTCATGAAGGATAAGGGGGGCACACCCAGCATGTATTGGATGAAAAGATCAGATAGGCAGACCTAAGAAAGTCTGATCTATACTGTGTGGACGGGGCCACCAAGAAGGGGATTTACCTGTACCATATGAAAATAGGAATTAAAAATGGGATGTACCTACCAAATAAAAGGAGGAAGGGTAGTCATAGGATCAATCCATATGTGAGGTATAGGTACTGTTTCTAGAGGGGAAGGGGCAGTATCATGACAAAAGTCACAAAATTTTGTAGAAATTATTCTGGTAAGTTTGAATTCTATACTTCACTAGCATTATTATGTTTTATGAGTGTCAACAGGAACACTTTTATTTTGGTCCAGAGTTCCTCCAGTCTAAAAAAGGTCTATAAATAATAAGACCCTTGCATAATAAAGAAGCAGTATAAAGAATTAGAGTAAAGAATAAAGTACTCAAATGTCATGAACACCTGGAGTTTGTGATTGGAAATTGAGACAGAGTTCTAACAAATCATAACTATTAGGAAAACTTACCAGATCACGATGCAATATTTGGGGTTGATGTCAAAATAGACTGAGAGTAGAATAAATAAAAGATCAGCTAAAGTTTAATCTAAATGAGTACAAAGCTCTATGTTGGAATGTATATTATTAGAATTGTATGTGATATAAATTCACATAATGATTGTATAAAATATTGTGGGTTCAATTTAAAGGGGGGGGGGGGGGGTGAATATGATGTAATGCTTTGAGAATTTCAGAGTAAATTCTAGAACCATTCAGCCTTCCACCGTTTCGAACACCCGATATTTTAGAGATGAGTGGGAGAAACGAATATTCCCTACTGTGCATTGCCTATTTGTATGTTCAGGTCAAAGAACAGTTACGAGAAAAAGATGTACCAGGCAGCCAAACAGCAGCAGACAAGTATATGCTGTATGGTCCACAGAGTTTCTGTAGAGAAGAACAAAAAAAGTTTATGTAGTATTCTGCGCTCTTTAGTGTATGTGTTGTTTGTAAAAAGACTAATGAACAATTGAATATAGATTTCTATGCACATTCATGTATTGGATTCATTTGAGACTACAGACTTTTGAATCACTTCGTGTCTTGGCTATGAACGAAGCAAGGCACATGTATGCTATTTGAATATGTGTAAATGAGTCTAATGTTTGTGGAATAAGTTAGGTTGCAGAAGTTATTGTCTGTGAAAGTTGAAAATATAAAGTGATTGAACTGAAAAGTATTCTATGAATACCCAAATTATTTCAAGAATAGAGTAGTAGTTTAAAAAATTCCTTTAACCAGCTATAGTCTTCGAAGAAGATGTTTTTGGGAGATCGATGTAGCTGATTACCCAGAGAAAAGGATTGGTTACACACAATATGCAAATTAACTGATTGAAGAGACGTGTGAGCCTTGCAACTCAATACCACACTGTCTCTTGCCATTAGAAAGTTACAGAAGGAGGCTTAATCCAATTGAATAATCTCAGTGTACCTAAATATATTTCCTACAGTGGCAGAAGCACTATAGCATCACATCCATCAGTGAATGTTTCAGGGGCAATAATGTCCCTCTAAATTATTAACACTAACTTTAAATTGGATAAATGAAAGAAAATTGAAAGATATTGTTTATTTAGTTACATTATCCAGCCATGTAGAGTTGGGTGGAGCTCACTGCTGACTACAGTGTATGTTTGTTTGGCTCAGCAAAAACCAAACAGTAATTGGTGTGGCTAATAGTATATTGTGTAATTAAATATTTTAAGAATATTCTCATGTTTCATAAATCACTTTCATAGTTGATGGTAGCAATACTTTTCTTTTTGTTTCAGGCACCTGCAGTCTTCGTTCTCAAGTTTCTTTGTCCAGTAGTTAATGACACTGTTGAACGCAATGGCTGGTGTAAGTTACTAAACACACTGCACTGCCTGACAGTCCCTGTGCTGGTGTGCTTCACTGTAGGAGGTAAATTCAGGCATAGGTATAATTTAGTCATTAAAACTATGTTAAGGATTTTAGTTGTAATACAGTCATTACATTTAACAGACTGTCTCTCATAAAAAGAAATATCTGACATGCAACAGGAACTTTTCATAAATTGTTCAGAAACAATGGAGAATTAGAATCTAAAATATGTAGAACATGAGGCAAAATACTGGAAAATCTTTTATGCTTGACACTGTAGACACAGTAGCATAATGTATTACACTGAACCCTCGAGACAACATGAGACAGTTCTTTAAGCCTCACAGCAACATAGGTAGTGAGATTGGCAACATCTGTCACTATTCAAAGTGAGAAATTCGTCCTCCTAAACATGGTCAGTACAAAAGTATTCATAGCAAAACTAAATATTGAAAGAACCTCCCCACCACAAATAGTCATTCAAGTATCACACAGAGATGTCAATAGACAACCAGCATTTGAAAAACCTTATCTGAGAAAATATTGCCTTCTTTATCTACTAGGTTTCATGTCTGCAGCAGTAGAAACTCCATTTCTTTCACTAAGATTTCAGCTGTACAGTTTCTGGCAAATTTCCAAATTAAACAATTGACTGAGACTATAGTACACATAAACCTTAGAGTCATATTGAGGTGCTTTCCCCAGAGATATTTTATGGATGGCAAAAAAAAAAGAGTATATAAGCATCTTGTATTTGGATTACAAACAGGAATTAAAATAATTTCTCAATTTCACTCAGTTATTTTTAGTCTAAAAGTAAGACATAAAACAGATTAGAAAAATTTTGGGCTGTGCGTGATTTCAAACATCATTTGAAGGAATGTTTTTCTAATTTATTTTATTTCTTACTTTTAGGCAAATCATTTCATAAATTATTTGAACATTTTATTAATTTTTTTTATTTTCAAGTTTTGTTCAGCATGTAATATGAATAAAGCAAAGCTATCAGCATTGTTTAGCATGGTCTTAATTGACACTTCATTTGTTTTCTTAGTATTTTCCCTTCTTGAAATTTCCTGAATTTTAACCTCAATTCAATGGTAACTATTATCCATGGACCAAGGATCTTACCTTTGGTGGGGAGGCTTGCGTGCCTCAGTGATACAGATAGCCATACCATAGGTGCAACCACAGCAGAGGGGAATCTGTTGAGAGGCCAGACAAACGTGTGGTTTCTAAGGAGGGGCAGCAGCCTTTTCAGTAGTTGCAGGGGCAACAGTCTGGATGATTGACTGATCTGCCCTTGTAACACTAACCAAAATGGCCTTGCTATGCTGGTACTGTGAATAGCTGAAAGCAAGGGGAAACTACAGCCATAATTTTTCCCGAGGGCATGCAGCTTTACTGTATAGTTAAATGATGATGGTGTCCTCTTGGGTAAAATATTCTGAAGGTAAAATAGTCTCCCATTCGAATTTCTGGGCGGGCACTACTCAGGAGGATGTTGTTACCAGGAGAAAGAAAACGGGCGTTCTATGGATCAGAGCGTGGAATGCCAGATCCCTTAATTGGGCAGGTAGGTTAGAAAATTTAAAAAGGGAAATGGATAGGTTTAAAGTTGGATATAGTGGGAATTAGTGAAGTTTGGTGGCAGGAGGAACAAGACTTCTGGTCAGGTGAATACAAAACCAATTAGGGGTAATGCAGGAGTAGGCTAAATAATGAATAAAAATATAGGAATGGCAAGTAAGCTACTGCAAACAGCATAGTGAATGCATTATTGTAGCTAAGATAGATACGAAGCCCATGCCTACCACAGTAGTACTAGCTCCGCAGATGACGAAGAGATTGTTGAAATGTATGATGAGATAAAAGAAATTATTCAGATAGTGAAGGGAGACGAAAATTTAATAGTCATGGGTGACTGGAATTCGATAGTAGGAAAAGGAAGAGAAGAAAACGTAGTAGGTGAATATGGAATGGGGGTAAGGAATGAAAGAGGAAGCTGCCTGGTAGAATTTTGCACAGAACTTAATCATAGCTAACACTTGGTTCAAGAATCATGAAAGAAGGTTGTATACATGGAAGAGACCTGGAGATACTGGAAGGGTTGAGATAGATTATATAATGGTAAGACAGAGATTTAGGAACCAGGTTTTAAATTGTAAGACATTTCCAGGGGCAAATGTGGACTCTGACCACAATCTATTGGTCATGAACTGCAGATTAAAACAAGAAACTGCAAAAAGGTGGGAATTTAAGGAGGTGGGACCTGGATAAACTGACAGAACTAGAGGTTGTAGAGAGTTTCAGAGAGAGCATTAGGGAATGATTGACAAGAATGGGGGCAAGAAATACAGTAGGAGAAGAATGGGCAGCTTTGAGAGAAGAAATAGTGAAGGCAGCAGAGGATCAAGTAGGTAATAATACCAGGGCTAGTAGAAATCCTTGGGTAACAGAAGATATATTGAATGTAATTGAGGAAAGGAGAAAATATAAAAATGCAGTAAATGAAGCAGACAAAAAGGAATAGAAACGTCACAAAAATGAGATCAACAGGAAGTGCAAAATGGCTCAGCAGGGATTGCTAGAGGACAAATGTAAGTATCACTAGGGGTAAGATAGATACTGCCTACAGGAAAACTTAAGAGACATTTTGAGAAAAGAGAACCACTTGTATGAATATCAAGAGCTCAGATGGAAACCCAGTTCTAAGCAAAGAAGGGAAAGCAGAAAGGTGGAAGGAGTATATAGAGGGTCTATACAAGGGCGATGTTCTTGAGAACAATATTAAGGAAATGGAAGAGAATGTGGATGAAGATGATATGGGAGATATGATACTGCGTGAAGAGTTTGACAGAGCACTGAAAGACCTAAGTTGAAACAAGACCCCGGGAGTAGACAATATTCCATTAGAGCTCCTGACAGGCTTGGGAAAGCCAGGCCTAAAAAACTCTACCATCTAGTGAGCAAGATGTATGAGACTTTTAAGTAAATTAGAATTCTATGTTGTCACAGGCAATGCTGCAAAATGGTTCAAGTCATACCTCACTAACAGGAAACAAAGGGTGTCAGTGCAAGGGACTAGTGAATTAAGTCATCAGTCATCATCTGAATGGGAAGAAATTACATGTGGTGTCCCACAAGGATCCATCTTAGGGCCATTGCTTTTTCTTGTGTACATTAATGATCTCTCATCAGTTACACTGCCAGAGGCAGAGTTCGTTTTGTTTGCAGATGACACAAGTATTGCAATAAATAGTATGTCAAGTGTAGTTCTAGAAAGATCTGTTAATGATATTTTCATGGATATTAATAAATGGTTAAATGCCAACTCACTGACATTAAACTTTGATAAGACTCACTATATGCAATTCAGAACCTGTAAGAGGTTTCCACCCAGCATATGCATAAAATACGAAGAGGAGCAGATAGAAGAGGTTGACAGTCTTAAATTCCTGGGATTACAACTTGATAATAAATTCATTTGGGAAGAGCACGCCACAGAACTGCAGAAATGCCTTAACAAATCTGTACTTGCAATTCGAGTGTTAGCAGACATAGGCAACATAAAAATGAAAAAGCTTGCATACTTTGCCTACTTTCATTCCATAATGTCATATGGTTAATATTTTGGGTAACTCTTCAAGTCAAACAAAAGTTTTCAGAGTCCAAAAGCGTGTAATATGTATTATTTGTGGAGTAAATTCACAGACGTCCTGTAGAAACCTCTTCAAAGAACTGGGTATACTGACTACTGCCTCTCAGTATACTTACTCATTAATGAAATTTGTCCTAAATAATAAATCTCTTTTTCCAACAAACAGCTCAGTTCATACATACAATACCAGGAACAAAAATGATCTGCACAAGGACTTAAAAGCACTTACTTTAGTTCAAAAAGGGGTCCACTACTCAGGAACACTCATCTTCAATAATTTGCCAGTAAACATAAAAAATTTAGTTACAAATAAAGATCAGTTTGAAAGGAGCCTGAAAGACTTACTAGTGGCCAATGATCTTAATCTAATCTAATCTAATCTACAGGAAAAATACACTCAAGACTTCAAGAAGAATATAATAATTCCAATCACAAAGAAAGCAGGTGTTGCCAGATGTGAAAATTACTGAACTATCAGTTTAATAAGCTACAGCTGCAAAATACTAACGCGAATTCTTTACAGATGAATGGAAAAACTGGCAGAAGCTGACGTCGGGGAAGATCAGTGTGGATTCCATAGAAATGTTGGAACACGTGAGGCAATACTGACCCTACGACTTATCTTAGAAGATAGATTAAGGAAAGGCAGACCTAAGTTTCTAGCATTTGTAGACTTAGAGAAAGCTTTTGACAACGTTGACTGGAATACTCTCTTTCAAATTCTGAAGGTGGCAGGGGTAAAATACAGGGAGCAAAAGGCTATTTACAACTTGTACAGAAACCAGATGGCAGTTATAAGATTTGAGGGGCATGAAAGGGGAGCAGTGGTTGAGAAGGGACTGAGAAAGGGTTGTAGCCTATCCCTGAAGGTATTCAATCTGTATATTGAGCAAGCAGTAAAGGAAACACAAAAAAATTGGAGTAGGAATTAAAATCCATGGAGAAGAAATAAAAACTTTGAGGTTTGCCGATGACATTGTAATTCTGTCAGAGACAGCAAAGGACCTGAAAGAGCAGTTGAATAGAATGGAGAGTGTCTTGAAAGGAGGATATAAGATGAACATCAACAAAAGGAAAATATGGGTAATGGAATGTAGTTGAGTTAACTCGGGTGATGCTGAGGGAATTAGAATAGGAAATGAGACACTTAAAGTAGTAAAGGAGTTTTGCTATTTGGAGAGCAAAATAACTAATGATGGTCGAAGTAGAGAGGATATAAAATGTAGACTGACAATGACAAGGAAAGCGCTTCTGAAGAAGAGAAATTTGTTAACATCGTGTATAGATTTAAGTGTCAGGAAGTCATTTCTGAAAGTATTTGTATGGAATGTAGCCATGTATGGAAGTGAAACATAGACAATAAATAGTTTGGACAAGAAGAGAGTAGAAGCTTTCGAAATGTGGAAGATGGGTAGATCACATAACTAATGAGGAGCTATTGAATAGAATTGGGGAGAAGAGAAATTTGTGGCACAACTTGACTAGAAGAAGGGATTGGTTGTTAGGACATGTTCTGAGGCATCAAGGGATCACCAATTTAGTTTTGGAGGGTGACGTAAAAATTGCTGAGAAAGACCAATAGATGAATACACTAAGCAGATTCAGAAGGGTGTAGGTTGCAGTAGGTACTGGGAGATGAAGAAGCTTGCACAGGATAGAGTAGCATGAAGAGCTGCATCAAACCAGTCTCTGGACTGAAAACCATAACAACAACAACAAATGTCACACTGATATAAATATTTATGCACATTTAGCTAGGCCTTGAAAAGACACCTTAGTTGTCTTGCTAGTGTATGTTGGTCTCACGATGCCCTAAATTTAGTACTTGATTCAAAAGGAGCCATTTTAGAAATCAAATATCCCACCAATGAAACTTTCATTTTGAAAAATAGCCATGCCTTGAACAGATGAACTTTTTGGCAGCTCAGTTACATAGCAATCAGTAGCGGCTAGTGTAGTATTTCAATTTTACCTCAAATAACTTACTAACTTTTTCTTAATTATCTGATTAATTTCAAGTAATTAACCCTCTCTTTGCAAAATTAGACCTCATGCTGTGCAATATGATGCCAAATTTTTACCTTTCTCACTCTTCATTTGATTATAAAAATTTGGAAAAAAAAACGCATTGTCAATTTATAGGGTGTAAATTTCCTGTACTTCATTTCGATGGTCACAAATTGTTTGTCATCATACTACCTGTTCTGCTATATAATGAGCATCTTTCTGAAGATTATAGACCAAAACTAGTAGTCTGATGGTTAAAAAAAAAAGAAAGATGGTCATTATAGACTAAAACCGACAGTCTGATGACAACAAATTTCTAGCCATAGACATAAAGTAAAGGAAATCTATTCTGTATTTGTGTCACTGCTCAATTCACAACCATGCCACAGCTTGTGATTTATAGGGTGCCTTGTTTCCACTCCACTCAAACATTTGAACAAAAAGACAGAGTAGTTGGTCAATACTTACTTTTGGGAGTCAAAACATCAATGGGTTTCCTACTACCAATAGACACATTCAGATATGAAACAATAATACTATCTTTCAGCATTATTAGTACCCACCTCACATTGAAAAGAGGGATGAACAAAGTATGTCACTCGGTTCTATAGGACAAGAATAATCTGAAGTGATGATATGATGGAAACTGATTAGACAAAATTATAAAACATGCAAGAACTATGTTTTTGGGAATAGCTGAACACAGTTAAGCACTAAGAATTCTGAAGGAAGTCTATATTGAGCAGTGGACATCAAAATGCCTGATGAAAATTCTGTTGACAATGATAATAATGATTTCAGGCCCAACTAAAAATTTACATAATGTTATTCCTCATTTTCTATCAACAGAGAAAATACCGATAGTCATGCATTCTTCCATGTTTCTTTTCAATTTCCAGTCACTTGTATTATCTTGCTTTCCTCCTCCCTTTATTACATGCATTCCACTAATTTTCCAAGTTCCTCACTTTAGCCTACTGCCTTGTTCATATTAACAGTTGCAACTACATACATGTATGCCTGCTTGTCAATTATCTCCATTATTCTACTCTTTGTAAAAAGATTAATTCTTTAGTTTTCTTTCTGGTGTATATTTTACTGGATTTAATCTTTGTTAAATATTCACATATGTTAATTTCCATTAAACTTGAGGCATATTTTAATGGATATGAGATAATAAATTAATTGCTAAAATATGGAGGGTTCCTAGTTGGATTTAAAAAATGACTAAATGCTCTAAACTTACCACAGTAAAGGAATGCAACATTAAATGACCAAACAGCCATAACAGTTGCTGAAATTTGTTAAATGTTGGAAACCATGATATTTATTTTTAATATTAAGTCAATCTCTTCCAATTCTGTATTGTATCTTGTGACACTCTCTTCCATTTTAAATACTTGTGATGAGTTTCTTGATTTCAGTTTCTGCATTCATTAGTGGCAATAACTTATTTTATGCTACTAAAGGTAGGTTTATTACATGACACCTTACTTATTGTCTTTACATGTTGCAGGAATCTTTATTTTTTTTAAATAATACAAATTTATAGGAGCCATGTCTTATTCAAAAACTGAGTAATGTGATTTTTATGTAGGTATTTCACAAATGAATATGAGGTAATATTAGTGGGAGGAGCAAGAAACAATTTGGGTAGGGTCTGAGTATATGATATAAGTCGTGAACTGGACAAGACAGCTTCCCAGACTTGTGGCACCAATACGCATTTTGTTGAGTTACCATACCTTAATAGTGGTGTAAAATTTGATAATGGAGAGCTGAGGATGACAGTGATGGTTGGTTGACTACTGTTTTTCACATATACTAGTTGAGATTATTGACAAGGGGCTTTGTAAGGTGAGGTTGGTTGAGCTAATTAGTGAAAGCTTAGAGGGTTGTTCTTGACTCATACATAGCTGAATACCTGTTTTCATTTACTTGTTTATTCCTTGTGGTCCATGGATCTCATCAAGAAGGAGAATGTTCTGGTATGCCAAACAAGTCAGGGTATATATTACCATAAGACAAAGACCTCTTAGAAATGCTGTCCATATATTGTTTTAACAAAACCTGCTACTGTACTGCTTAATGCTATTCATTCACCATAATGCAATACAATCTAAATTTAACTGACTAAATTAGAAAGAAAGCTTCCACTTTGAAAAAAAGAATCTGCTGCTGTACAGTAAATGTACAGCAGCTGTTTATCATCTCAGATCCCTGTTGTTTAAATTGAAATAAATTGTCACTATTTTGGCTAGTTATGAAGTTGAAATATAAATTCTATTAAAATAATGTTATTTATTAAAATTTATATTTTAAAAAACAAGGATTTAAACTTTTATCAGTGGCTTTATAATGATGATAGTTAAGTTCATCCTACATTTTTTGTAATATAATTCTTATTACAAATTTGCACAGTCTGGCCACATAAAAATAACAGTGTGTTCTGAGCAGACAGATTTGGTGCACTTATAACATGTCATTTGACTTTTTCTATCTCTCTTGTCTACACCATATGCACACCTTTTCTTTTCTCAGCTGGATGTTTTGCTGTACTTCCTGGATCCTGTGCAACTAATAAATTCATTGTCTTCTTTTACCCTCCTAGTTGCTTTCCCAAATTGATGATGAAAGGCTAACATTTCATTTTTATTGATAGCATCATCCCAGCTATGTATGCATCGATCATTTTCAAGAAAACCACTCAAGACCATCATCTAGCTTTTCTATTCACACTATTGCATTGCTTCTTCAGGTCCATGGTGTCAACAACACCTTTTAGGCACTGTGTGTCACAATGGCTTCTTTACTTTTGATGGGTTGGTCTTGAAGAGAGTTAAGGACAGTAACAACTTCATTTTTTATATCGACTGACTCCCATTTAGTTTCAAAATTTTTTATTTAGCTAATGCTGGTTATGTTTCTTCACTACAAGCTTGTTTCAGCTGATATGTCATTGTCAAGTGTACCTCTAAGTGGAGTGATATTTATAATGCATTTTGGAGTGGATATTTGTCACATGACAAGTTCTATGAGTCACATAATTTTGTCTGTATAGAATACTGTTTTTAACAGATAAAATGATAGTTCTTGTTGCCTTGATATTTTTTGTTTAGTGATTATACCACACATCTCTATTATAGGAGTGAGAACTGTCATTTTATTTATCAAAAATAGTATTCTATACAAATGAAATTATATGATTCATACAACTTGTCGCCAGGCAAATTCAGCTCCACGATGCATTATGAATGCAACCCCATCTAAATGTACACTTGACAATGGCACACAAGGTGAAATAACCTTGTAGTGAAGTGGTTGTTATGTTGTGATAATTGTGATAGCAAATATTGAGCTAAATCAAGAGATGTAAAAAATTATCCCAAATGATATTATGTTCAGAGTTTTCATAACCAATCACCTGGATTTTCACAACACTCTATCCAAGTCACCTAGCTCTGATATCTTCCTCCTTCCTCAAATACATACATAAGAGATCAGATGGCATACAAAAGCACAGCACTTACTGTAAACCAACACATACTGATTTGTACTTGCATGCTTTCAGCAGTCATCTTCATTTGTAATGAGAATATGTCCAAAGTAAAGTAATGCGCATAGCATATAAAATACTGGACCATGACAGTGTAGCAGCCAAATTGCAGCACCTATAGTTTGAGTTCTGTGTGAACAGTTACAGCAACTACAATATACAATGTGCTTTAAGACCAAAGAAGCCAAGGCCATAGGTTGCTAAAGATGAAGAGAAACCTATTGTGATGGTAACTATTCCATACATTCAGAACACACAAGTCAAAAATTGTAAGAATAACCCTGAAACGTAACATCTAGTGTGTGGTCTGCCTTCCATCCAAGATGACAAATTTGATAGGATCGGTGAAGGATGATTCAGGACTTCAGAAACTCCATGTATGTCACATGCCTAGCCAGTGCAGGAAAATGTATATGTGCCAGGCTATCTGGGCAGTACAAGAGAGTTGTACAGAGTTTAAACACTACCCAAATATTGGATAGCCAACAAAGTCTGCTGTGGGGTAACACCATACCTTCTGTGGAAATGCCATGAATTATAATGCCACCAAATTTTTGCAACTGTCCAAACTGTTCTTAAAGAGGCTGTGGGTATCCAGCCACACAATAAAATAAAGAAGAGAGACAGCATTTTCCAATTAAGCAAGGCCTGGGACCCATCCTCGAGCATAGTCAAAGCACAGTGGCCATCTGCATGGAAATCCACTCCCATAAAGGCAACTGAAGAGGACAACGATGTTTTGTCACCGCACCAGCAGAGAACGGTATCCTGTGACAGCTGCTGTGGGGCTGAGGACATGGGGTTGTTGGGATTGTGTCCTAGCAACACTCTTCCTGGAGGTCTGCACTGGATCCATGCTTACAGACAGACAGCTATGGGCTGAAGGTGAGGGGGTTATAAAGGTGGCACCCAGCAGAAGACAGTCAGTCATTAGGAACACCTGAAGATGCCAAGTAGTCAGCTGGCTGAAATGTCACACCTTCTGGATAATGTCACCAAGCTGAATACCCAACAAATACTCTCACTTCCTACATTTTCTAAAAATAACTGAATATGGTATAGAGCAACAAAAATTTCTGAATTTTTTAAATGACAATATATTAATTAAGTCTCACTATAGTTCAACCTCTCTGGCCCCCTCCAAAACATTGTCAACAGTCAACCCTGCTGAAAATGTTATTTCTTTTGTACAAAGCACTTCTCTGCTGCACCCTAGTTGAATGAAATAAAGCAAATGATTCAGTAAACCATATATTGCTACTGGAGAAACAAAGCTGTTATGACATCCAGAATTTGGAACTCACCCCCATTGACTCCTACCTTAGTAACAAGAAACAAGTTGCAGTCACAATGTCTCAATGTTGCACAAGGATCAGTGCTCTGGGCACTAATGATCATAATATTTGTTAATGACATGCCATGTAACATGCCAGGTAAACTTATATTTTATATAGAGAACACAATGTTAATAGTTTCTCAAAAACATATAAACAAACTGAAAGTACAGCACAAAAAGTGCCTTAAACTACAACATATCTGGTTTAAAACCAATGAATTATCTATTAATTATGAAAATACTGTGACTATTATTTTCAATTAATCTGTGTTGACACTTAGTTCTGATAAACTCATTGTTAAGACACTGGATTTAAAATTAACTTACAGTAGAACACTCATACAGAATGTACAGGGTGTTAAAAAAAAGTGTTGAATATTTTGAGAGGTGGTAGTACTCATCAAAACAAGAAAAATAAGTCCAATAAAAATGGGTCCAGAAATGTATACTTTCTGAGATAAACATATGTTTATGGGAAGGGCTGCACAATGCTTGGTTGCGAATATTAGCACAGTCATTGCATTGGTGCTGTGTCAGTGGGGTATTATGATGTCTTCCAGTATGCTACCTACCATTATATGGCAGTCAGTTGAGTGGTTCCAGTCATGTTGTAGGCTATGTTAGTTTTTGTCATGTTTCTGTGCCTTATTGTATAGTACTGTCAACCCGGGGTACGTATCATGGTGTTTTACCTTCTTCCAAATTCAGATTCACTTATGTGTTTACCATTATGTACAAATAGTGTAGTACATTTACATTTTCTCTCTTCCACCACTTGTTCGCAGTAGAAGCCTACTATTTAACAAGTGAAATGGCTGATATGATAGTCTGCTGTGGTTTAGCAAACGGTTGTAGCCTGCAAGCCCCTGCCCTCTAAACTGAAAAATACCCACACTGAAGAGTGCCCTCTGATAAGCTGTTCAGCAAACTTTTCCAGCATCTGAGGGACACAGATGCCCTTGCACCTTGGAAGACTGACAGTGGAAGGTTCCACGCAGTCTGCACGCCTGACATGGAGGAGCATGTGCTAAGTTCGGTGGGAGAAACCCACTGACAATTGGCTGCAGCAGATGGCATTTTCCCACTCTCCAATCCTGAAAGGAGAGGGGAGGGAGCAGAGGGGGTGGGGGGTGGGGGTAGGTGCTCCTTCATGAACAATTGCTGTACCCATATCATCTCATTGTGTTCAGGCCCTAAGGCCACAAGGTCATCATGACAGATGGCAGTTCTGTCAGTGGCTGTTGCAGAAGTGTGCTGCTGATTCATTGTTGCATCCAAGATTTCATTTACCAATGAGGCAGGGTTCACAAGAATGGTATTGTGGATTTCCATAATGAGCATGTATGGGCAGATGTAGGTTCCCAAGCAGTTCAGGAAATAGGGCAGCAACACTGATTCTCAATCAACGTATGGACAAGCATACTTGGCCATGGATTAATGGAGCCATATGTGCTGCCACAAAGGTTAACAGGAGGGAATTGTCTCAACTTTCTCATAATAAATTGCCAACCTTGCTGGAGGTTGTGCCATTGCAGAAATGAACACAGATGTTGTTCATGCATGATGGAACACCAGCAAACTCTCATCGCAAAGTGTGTGAACATCTGCTGCAGACATTTCAGGACCACTGGATTGGTCAGAGGCCCCCCACCATGGCCTGCTCATTTCTCAGATCTCGAAACCCTAGACTTTTGGTTATGGGCACACTTAAAGGAACTGGTCCATACCATGCTGATCAATGATTTGTGAACACTACAAGGTCATGCCTTCAGTGCATGCCAGCAGGTGTAACAACAACCAGGTATACTTCAAAGAGTGCATCATTTCTTAAGCTGGAGGCCAGAGGGCTGCATTGACATGAATGGAAACTACACTGAGCACCTTCTGTAAACACATGTTTGTCACATGTTTGCCCCAAGTTTATTGGACTTATTTCAGACTTACTCAGAACATATGCATTTCTGGACCCATGTTTATTGGACTTATTTTTCTTGTTTCAATTAGTACTACCACCTCTTAAAGTATTCAACACATTTTTTGAACATCCTGTGTATGTAAAAAGCTCCCATGTGTTGTTTATCTGTTGACCAAACTAAGCACATGTGTTATAGAAAAGCTACTGCTCAGTTGCTATTATTCTTTCTTTAATTTCATAAAAGATACAACATTCTTTTGTGGGGTGATTCCTCAGAGACCAAAAAGATTTTGTAAAGCAGAAGAATGCCATAAGGTGCATGACTGAATACTTCATAACCAAAGTATCTTATATGACTAATGTCAAACAGTTAAATTTGGGTGTATTAACAGTGCCATCTCTTTTCATCCATAGTTGCCTCTTGCATGTAATAGAAAGCTATGTTGTTCAGTACAGTATTAGAGTAAGTGTAATATAACTAAGATACAGCAGAGCACAGTATAATAATAACTCTTTATTGCCTAAATATAACATGGTAAGACAAACACGACTGTTCTACCTGAGAGCATAGAACACACTGTTTGAGCACACATCCAACTTAAAGATCATTCTCAGTACAGTAAAGTAAAGTCATTTGTCAGCAATGTTACATGGCATTAAGTTGCAGTAGTGTCCTCACCTCATAGTGTGAAGCACTTGGGAGATGGTGATAAGGTGCTCATTTCCTGCATGGAGATCAATCCTGTTGGTATTTGGGTGGGTACAGTGCATGGTCATTATGAGATTTTTGTGGGGCATCTGCCAATGGGGGCACTGCATCAAGGCTGAGTTACAGTGTCATCCTCGTGTTCCATTGTTACTCTCATAGTGGGTTCGAGGGATGGTAATGGTGAAGAAGCTTTCAGAAGATAGCCATGATAAGATGGCTGCTGTGTTGACTTTATTAGACAATAAATAATAATCGGTGAAGTGGCAGATGACGAAAGTGTTCTCAGTCTTGTATTCAGGGTGCTTCCCTTCAAAGATGATGAAATTATCTATCAATTTGACACTCAGGTTGTGTTTGGATATTGTTCATCAGTGTCAAGATTCACCACAAAATCAGTGACAGTGATAGTGTGTATGGTCGCATTGTCATGGAGCTTGTCAGGAGTCAATGTTTTGGTAGTGAATGCATCATCCTAAAGTGTCCATGCTGGTTTTGGTGGGTTTGCCATTAACATGTATGTTGAAAGTATGTCTTGCATTTTATCTACTTTTGTGGGCCCATATTCAGAGGCTGGCTGCAAAGTGGGTCAGGTTGTATCATCACAGAGCATGATGTGGGTGAAATCTGCAAGTGCTTTATGGATGGAAATTTTAGGGATGCCACGGTGTTGTGGAGGTGGAATTTCCAGCAAAGCAAAATGTTCTTCAACCCTTGCAGTGTGGGCAGTTGAGTGGTGTCAGCTGCTGGTGTGTGAAGCAGCAGAAAGGGTGAGTGATTCACCGTATAAGAGTTTGGTGAAGGACGCATTGAATTCTTTCTTGTTTGTGGTGCAAATACCCAGAAGTGCCCATAGCAGTGCTTCTGTCCAGTAATCTCCATGGCACATTAGACCAGTGTTTAATGTGTGGTGCCATTGTTCCATCATACCATTGTTTTGTGGGCAGTACGAAGTGGTGAGTGCATAGTGCAGAAAATAGAATGGTATTGAACTGTAGACCCTGATATGTGGTAGTGGATGCAGTGCATCTCTAGTGAGCTATCCAGGTGTTGATAAAAGCTCTGGCTGTTGACTCTGCTGATAAGTTGTGTAGAGAAATAGATTCTACCCATCATGTGACATGGTCAAATTGTGGTTGTGCATCTTGTCCCACTTTGCTTCTCTGAGAAGTGTGTCCATTCTGTACAATCTCTCTTGACATGTGGCTGCACAAAACAGTCAGTTACAAGTTTTGTCATTGGTTGGATGCTGTGTTGCACTAAGTTGTGTAGTTGCTTGATAATGAGTTTCCAAAATTGCCTTGGTATGAGGAGATGAGTTTGATTCTGTGAGACATCACACAAGATCTGCCTTTTTTGTATCCAGTAAGAGATGCCATCATAATTGATTTGAGCAGAGATAGCATTGATCTAAGATAAGTAATGGGCAACAATGTTATCCACACTCTTTAGTTGACATATGTCCATCGAGGATCATCTGGTGTACTCGAGATTTCAGACATGTTGAGTCTGCTTGTGGCTGGTGGTCTAACTTTGAGATTGTCCTTAAACTGGCAAATTAGCCCATAAAATGTTAGGAGTTTGTAGTCATAAGATGACCATTTGATTTGTGAGGCAGTAAGTTTTCAGAAAAAAAATCTGAGCAATTGTTGGATGCCTGGCACCTCTTGCTGGAGGACTGTGCTGATAACAAAGTCACTCACATCCGCTATTGCTGATGACTGAGTATGAGGGAGCAGAAGGGCCAAGATTGTGGCATAGGTAAGGTAGATTTTTAGTTGTTCGAAAGTTGTCTGCATGTCAGTAGTCCACAGCAGTTTCTATTTCCCTTTGGTGTTTTTCCTTTTAGTGCTTCTGTTAGTGGATAGTGGGGCCCTTATGGTAACTGTGCACTGGTAGAAATTTATCGTCCCCAAGAAATGGCATAATTCTTGGTAGGCAGGAGGGGGTAGTTGATGGATGAGTTCCATTCATTTTGATGTTGAATGGCTGCTTGCATGTTGATTATATGACCCAGGAAGATAACTTCAGTTTGCTTCCTTTGTCCTTGATAATGACAGCATTCTCTTTTACACATCTGCCTGGTGCATAGGCACTTGATGATAAGCTTATTTACAGTTGAGAACACTGAATACAGAATCACCCACAAGAAAGTGAGCAAAGTCTTAAGTATTAGGTGTTAGGTAACTTTTGATGATAGTGTATGTGTCAAGGATTCAGTAGCCAACAAACAAACACAAAGTATCAGTTATTCTTCAGTGCTAGTTTGATGGGGAAAATCCATGGGATGTTTGAGGGATTAACTATTCCTGCTTTTAGTTGTTAACTGACTGCTGCTCTCACTGTGCAGAGTTCATTGGATGGTAGCTGGCATGGTATCTGTTGAACTGATAGCACTGGTGAGGAAGAGTCCAGTGTACAGTACCATTTGTGATGGAATCTTGAGTGAAAGAAGCTCATGGATGGTCTGCGGGTGGTTGGAGATGCAGATTAGAAGTGCCAGGGGTTGGGTGCACTTTAGCAAGGATCATGTTACTGACCTTTTTGCCTTTTTGGTATACGAAGGTTGTGTAGGTGGTGGCACCCCCACAAGGCAGGTGAAGTCATACCATGGCTGTGTTGTGTCTGCATGGTGAAGTTGTCATCAAATGCTGGAGTTACCAGCTGGTTTTGGAGGTGGGCTTGTGCTGTGGCAAGTTTGTGTTGCTAGACATAGTTTCATTATCATGTTGGAGAGGTGGAGATTGTAATTGGTTTTTGATGTAATGAAACAAATTTTGTGGAATTTGCTCACTCATGAAGAAGAAGTCAAGGCAATGACTGTAACGTTCATCCATTTCAGTACTTTGTCGTCCATCGTTTGAAGGAGATGCAGTTATGGTGTGCTGCTTCTGAGAAAGTGTATAGCTATTTGCGCTGGAGACTACATGGCTGGTGTCACATTGCATTAGCATGACACAGGATGAATCCGGTGGTAGCCTGTAGTAATGAAAGAAATCTGCTATGGGACGTGTTTGCTAAGCTTTGCAATTTGAAAGTTCCATGTAGAAGTCATTTCAAACCCCAGTTCTAAGGTATATGTTTCACAACTATAAACAGTTACTATAGAGCTGTTTGCTGTGTGGAGCTGCATGGCTGTTTTGTTGTAGGCTTTGGTAGTTGAGGCTCGAGGTGGTGCACTAACGCCTGAGCCTGAATTGATTAAGTGGAATGGTTGTCCGAGTTGCACCAGGATATAGAGTCTGCAGTTATTGCGTATTGATGACAATTGACAAAAGGCAACTTGCATCTTAATCGTGGTTTAGTGTGGCTATCGTGAGCCATGCAAATCTTTTGGGTTGTTGTAGGGGGAGTGACAGTTATGCACGGTGTCACAAAACTGTGTGTGATAGCAGCAGTAGTGTGGGATGCTTAGTGGACTGCAGTTGCCAGCTGTGTGGATTTCACTGTCTCAGGTAGAAGCTGTGACATTGTTATCAGCAGCAGCTGGGTGTGGGCAGGCTGGTTCAGCAGGTGCAGAGAGCAGTGCACATTGAGGCTGGTGTTGCAGGCTTGCTAATGGTGTCATTGTTGTCAACTAAACTGATACACTCTCTGTGTTGTGTAACAATGAAGATTTGATCTGCTAATTTGAGTTTATGCTCCAGCAGTTCTCACTTGCTGGTACTCATGGTGACTCGTACCTGCAGTGTGAATTCCACTACCACAATGTTTACAATGTGCAATGAGGTATTAGTTGTGGTCAACTGATGTTCGTCATTAGCACCATAGTAGAGATGGTGATCTATTTGTTAAATGTTCATTGTATATTACTTGCTGTAGTTGCTCTTCAGATGCCCTGGAGAGACACTGCAGAAGCATTGATTTTGCTGTGGAATGTTTATTTTCCCCTGGTGTTGCCAAGACGATGAGATCACTAATCATGTTTACATGTTCCCCTCACATTGGTGAGAAGGGTGACAAATTTAACTACATCAATCATTATGTTGTAGGCAGCAAGGATACGATCAGCTATGATGAATCATATGAAGGTCTGATCCGAGCAAAGTTGTGGAAATTTGCGTTAGGTGCCAAATTGCTGAGGGGTTGATGATAATGTTTGGTTGAACCTGAGGTCATGGGAGAATGTGCTGCATTGGTGCAGCTGAATGATCCATTACTGTAAGCAGTGTCACTGGTAGCATGAGCAAAGCATGTGGTGGAGGGGCAGTGTGTTTGCACCAGTTTGAAATTTAGTTCACTCAGCATGGTAGGATTGATGTTCATGTTTAGTGGTCACAAGGACAATCAGTCGTGTGGTAGAAGTTCAGAACATACCGTGTGTGAAGCAGTAGTGACGTCAAAGCCACACTGCAATTCACATTAGGACACCATTGTTCAGCCATGATGTTGGCTGACAGTTCACTCTACTGCCAAATGTCACTGTCACTTTTAATTAAAACACTTTGTTGGAAACTTGATTTTGGAGTGGGACTGCATCATTTCACTCATTGGCAAACTTTGCAAATTGTGATGCACAGTGGCTACACATTGACTGTATTGTTCCTGTGAGGTGTTGAGTATGTTTTGCCATGAAAATGAAATGAAATGAGCGTTTGGCGTCATTGGCCAGGAGGTGCCTGACGGGGCCGGTCCAGCCGCCTTGGTGCAGGTCTTATTGCATTTGACGCCACATTGGGCAACCTGCGCACTGGATGGGGATGAAATGATGATGAAGACAGCACAACACCCAGTCCCTGAGCGGAGAAAATCTCCGAACCAGCTGGGAATTGAACCTGGGCCCCTTAGGACGGCAGTCCGTCATGCTGACCATTCTGCTAACAGGGCGGACATATTTTGCTATGATGTGCAGTTGTTATAGGACACCAATATAGTACAGTAGACTGTAGGAGCAGTATAAGTAAGATATGGCTTGTTACAGTACAATAATAACTCTTCATTGTACAAATACTACACGATAAGACAAACATGACTGTTCTATCCAAAAGCATAGAACACACTGTTTACATATACAGGTGTGTCAAAGATTATCCTCTGTAAAGTAAAGTCACATAACAGCAAAGTTACATGGCATAGGGTTCCCCAAACTATAAAGAGTATAAGGTAGTTCGGTGGATCAACGTAATACTCATCAAATATATGTAAAAGCTATTTTTAAAGTCACTCATGATGACCTCAGGTGCATGCAAATGCTTAAAGATGGATAAATTAAAAAGCATTCCATGTAGAAAGGCTACCTAGTTGCAGACACAGGCTTATATTAATATTTTGTTCAATTTTCTTGAGTATGTATTCATATCCTATGATGCCTGATAATCATATGGCAAAACAGATAGCTTAAGACACAAGATTTTGTATCAGTAGTACATTAAGTTGTAATTTATGGAAAACTAATTAATTCTCAACTCTGGCACAGTATCTGAAATTGGTATTAATTAGCTTATTTACTTAAACTCTCAGTGTAATTATTATTTTAATTCTGTACACCTATTTACTCTGTTTTTACAGTTATGTCTCAAGGTCTTATGGTCAGCTACTTTCCCTTGAAATTTCACAAATTTTTTGCTCATATTAAAGATGCCATGTATTGTGTCATTGCCAGTAGTGTGGTCTGAGGGGCTGTCCATGTTCCCACATGAAAGTTGAACAATGTTCACATAGTGATGATTTGCTTCTTCTTCTATCTTTCCAAAAATTGTTTTCCTATCAGTATTATGTATATATTGATTAAGTTACTTTCACTCAAAATGTAGCATTTGCCATAATGTCATGAATAACAAAATGTAGATTTGTACTGTCATAATTTTTTTAAAACCAAATTTATTTTCATGTCTTTTTCAGTAACCGGTATTTATTTGAATAGTACTTTGACCAAATATAAAGTCAAATTTTCTTTCTAAGTTTCAATCAATGAAACTTTATTTGTATTTTATTTCAGGTGGAGGTGTATATATTGCTGACGTATTTCCTCTGTGGTTACTTCTGTTTCTAGTAGGAGCTGCTGCAAGCTGTTTAGTTTTCTTCACATCTGAAGTGACCAAAGCACCACGATATCATATGGTATATAGCTGCAGCTTAACTGCATTTGTTGAAGTAATAAGTTCCATATCTTAGAGATGGTTCTCTGGTGAGAAGTTGTATGTCATTGCCAAATCCCCACAATATTCCATCAGGTTTGCTGGTGCTTTATTGTTTCTGAGTTCTTTAATAATCTCTTTTATTGCAGTAAGTCTGTGGCATGACATGTATTCTTCAAACTAATTCATAAGCTTTACTCAAACAGAGATATAATATTAGTTTCGTTATCCAGTATCTGACAATTTACTGCAGTGCCTATATCAGGATTCACAAGAGTAGTAGGAAACAAAAAAATTATGAGGATATCTTTCTTTTTCATAGGAAACTTATAAATACAGGGTCTTTTGTTGCTTTCCTCTTTTGTTCCAGCTTTTTTTAAAATTAATTCTTGCAAGTTCACAAGACAAGGAGGGAATATGGAGACATATAAACAATATCAGAAGAAGTACAAGAAATTAATAAGAGAAGCAAAAGCCATTTCAATAAAACAACATGGGATATAATCAACAGTGAAAGATATAGCCAAAAAAGTGTAAAAAACAGCAATTTTATTAAGTCGATGAGAACTGATGACAATATAGCTACAGATGTAACAAAAATTGATAATATACTAAACAATATTTTTATATATACCATATGAAATTTAAAACAGGAAACAAATCATCAGTGGTTGAAGCATGCTAAAACACTTGGCCAACAAAGCTCAATGTTTCAGCAACCAGTGACAAAAACAGAACTCATAAAAGTAACTCAGAAATTAAAACCCAGAACATCTGCAGGAGATGATGTAGTATTAAATTAATTAATAGAACATGGGAATGAAGAAAATTAAACCTCTTTTGGATATTGTAAACTTCTCATTTAGAGAAGGAGTATTCCCAGAAAAATTAAAAGTAAGCAAAGTAGTAGAAATACTTAAGAAAGGAGACAAAAATGATCCAAATAACTACAGACCTGTGCCTTTAATCTTTGGTTTTTAAAAAATACTTCAGATGCTCGTGCATAGTAGGTTGACCACATTCATGGAGAACACAGATTCCAGCACAGCACGGTTTCCAAAAAGAGAAATCTACAGAAACCATGCATTCAAGCGTCACCAAATTTGCTATAGATGCATTAGACAAAAGAAACTCTGTGTCTGCTAGGTTTCTGGGTTTGTCTAAAGCGTTTGACACAATCACCTATACTACACTTATTTAAAAATGTGAAAGCTGTGGTATTCGTAGACATGCAGCCAAGTGGATAAAATAATACATCAGCAACAGAAAGCAGTATGTGGAAACAGAAACTGGATGGAGATCGGAAATCAGAAATATTAAGAACGGAGTGCCTCGAGGATCTGTACTTGTCCCACTTCTGTTCAACCTGTTTATAAACAACATTGATATTAGTGAGAAAGATAAAAATAAATACTATATGCAGATGAAATCACAGTAATGAAAGTAGAAAAAATCAGGAAATACTGGAAAGAAGTACATTTATGTCAACAAATAACACCGCACAGTGGCTTATACAAAATGACTTAATTTTAAATCTAAAAAAGGCAATTATCATGGTGTTCACAAATAGAGAAAAAGAGAAACACATGGATGTATTCATAGATGAAACAAGACTGGAAGAAGTCACCTCTATTAAATTTTTGGGGATTACAATTGACAATAAGCTCCAGTGGAGTCAACATATAGATAATGTTTGCTGTAAATTAAGCATCAGTTTGCACATTATGCCAACACGGAGCTTCTATGTACAGTGTACCATTCTCTGTTTGAGCCATACCTACAATATGGAATTACTGTTTGAGGAAATTCCAGCAGCAAAAAGAAAAAAAAAATATTTACATTGCAAAAGGAAAGAAAAGAAAAACAAACCTGTTAGGATCACTTTGAACAAGAAGCAAAGAGACTCATGCAGAGCTGTTTTCCAAAGTCTATAAATACTGACATACTAGAAAGAAATGCAGATGTTCATGCTTATGAAACAAGAAATAAAGGCCAACTGAGAAGTATACAACACCGACAGAGAGTTGCCGAAAAAGATTCTCGATACTTGGGTGTCAAACTCATAAAGTGACTTCCCAAGAGTTTGCAGGACAATGTGAGCAAATAGACATTCCAAAAACTTTTAAAGGAATGTGAAATGGGACATGAATTTTATAATGTAGACAATATATGTATCAATGGATGAAAAATGCTACTATTAATATCATAGAGGTACTGTATCTAACTGAACATATTATGAATATAATAGAGGGAAACATTCCACATGGGAAAAATATATATCTAAAAACAAAGATAATGTGACTTACCAAACGAAAGTGCTGGCAGGTCGATAGACACACAAACAAACACAAACATACACACAAAATTCAAGCTTTCGCAACAAACGGTTGCTTCATCAGGAAAGAGGGAAGGAGAGGGAAAGACGAAAGGATGTGGGTTTTAAGGGAGAGGGTAAGGAGCCATTCCAATCCCGGGCGCGGAAAGACTTACCTTAGGGGGAAAAAAGGACAGGTATACACTCGCACACACACACACACATCCATCCACACATACACAGACACAAGCAGACATTTGTAAAGGCAAAGAGTTTGGGCAGAGATGTCAGTCAAGGCAGAAGTACAGAGGCAAAGATGTTGTTGAAAGACAGGTGAGGTATGAGTGGCAGCAAATTGAAATTAGCGGAGATTGAGGCCTGGCGGATAATGAGAAGAGAGGATATACTGAAGGGTAAGTTCCCATCTACGGAGTTCTGCCAGATTGGTGTTAGTGGGAAGTATCCAGATAACCCGGACGGTGTAACACTGTGCCAAGATGTGCTGACCGTGCACCAAGGCATGTTTAGCCACAGGGTGATCCTCATTACCAACAAACACTGTCTGCCTGTGTCCATTCATGCGAATGGACAGTTTGTTACTGGTCATTCCCACATAGAAAGCTTCACAGTGTAGGCAGGTCAGTTGGTAAATCACGTGGGTGCTTTCACACATGGCTCTGCCTTTGATCGTGTACACCTTCCGGGTTACAGGACTGGCATAGGTGGTGGTGGGAGGGTGCATGGGACTGATTTTACACCGGGGGCGGTTACAAGGGTAGGAGCCACAGGGTAGGGAAGGTGGTTTGGGCATTTCGTAGGGATGAACTAAGAGGTTACGAAGGTCAGTTGGACGGGGGAAAGACACTCTTGGTGGAGTGGGGAGGATTTCATGATGGATGGATCTCATTTTAGGGCAGGATTTGAGGAAGTTGTATCCCTGCTGGAGAGCCACATTCAGAATCTGATCCAGTCCCGGAAAGCATTCTGTCACAAGTGGGGCACTTTTGGGGTTCTTCTGTGGGAGGTTCTGGGTTTGAGGAGTGAGGAAGTGGCTCTGGTTATTTGCTTCTGTACCAGGTCGGGAGGGTAGTTGCGGGATGCGAAAGCTGTTTTGAGGCTGTTGGTGTAATGGTTCAGGGATTCCGGACTGAAGCAGATTCGTTTGCCACGAAGACGTAGGCTGTAAGGAAGGGACCGTTTGATGTGGAATGGGTGGCAGCTGTCATAATGGAGGTACTGTTGCTTGGTTTGATGTGGACGGACGTGTGAAGCTGGCCATTGGACAGGTGGAGGTCAATGTCAAGGAAAGTGGCATGGGATTTGGAGTAGGACCAGGTGAATTTGATGGAACCAAAGGAGTTGAGGTTGGAGAGGAAATTCTGGAGTTCTTCTTCACTGTGAATCCAGATCATGAAGATGTCATCAATAAATCTGTACCAAACTTTGGGTTGGCAGGCCTGGGTAACCAAGAAGGCTTCCTCTAAGTGACCCATGAATAGGTTGGCGTACGAGGGGGCCATCCTGGTACCCATGGCTGTTCCCTTTAATTGTTGGTATGTCTGGCCTTAGAAAGTGAAGAAGTTGTAGGTCAGGATGAAGCTGGCTAAGGTAAAGAGGAAAGAGGTTTTACGTAGGGTAGCAGGTGATCGGTGTGAAAGGAAGTGCTCCGTTGCAGCGAGGCCCTGAATGTGCGGAATATTTGTGTGTAAGGAAGTGGCATCAATGGTTACAAGGATGGTTTCTGGGGGTAACAGACTGGGCAAGGATTCCAGGCGTTCGAGAAAGTGGTTGGTGTCTTTGATTAAGGATGGGAGACTGCATGTAATGGGTTGAAGGTGTTGATCTACGTAGGCAGAGATACGTTCTATGGGGGCTTGGTAACCAGCTACAATGGGACGGCCGGGATGACCTACAAAACCTTTCACCGGACTCCATCAACCTCCTGACCCCACCAACACCCCGCACTCCTACCTTCTTCCTAAAATTCACAAACCCAACAATTACATTTGTTATTGTCACTATTGCATTTCGAAATTTTCCCTGTCGTCTTATTTTCTCTTTCTGTTTTTGCAAGTAGTTTCACTTTGTATTCACCTTCTCCTCTTTACCGAATCTACCATACAATTTTATCCCGCCTATATATACTCAATAATGCGTAACCCACTTCCAAACCATAACCAAAAAATTTTTTTCTGCTTTCAACACTACCGCTTCTTTAAAATCCACCGTTTCCAGTTCATAAACAGTTCCTTTCAGCTATTAAACAGCCATTTCGGCTAGTTCTAATAACTTTCGCTTTTTTTTCCATTTCCGTTTTTCCCACATCGCTGATCTTTTTTAGCCGCTTCCCACAGGTTTTAACGTCATTATTTCTTCATCAGACAATTGTTAGCCTCATTTTCACAATCTGCCACCACAAAACCACTCCTTTTAATACATTTACACGCAGTTTTTTCGAAATTTTCCTGAATTCCTCCACCCTTTAACGTGTTTTGGCGGCAACACAACCACCTAACCTTTGTGCACATCGTTGTCTACCAACCCAAGTTCACCACAGAATCAACATAGCCCAGCTATAACCAACACTTTTTCGCCTTTTTTCACACCAGATCTCCAGTTGCTTTCTAGTTCACCTTTATCTCTCCCCATATATTTTTATTTTCATTTTCATTTCAGCCTCATGTTACACTTTCCACCTTCTAATACCATGTCACCCTCACAACATCCCCACAATGACCCCATTAAGTTTTATTTACATTCCCTCTGCAAACATGCCTTCGCCCTAGCCAGATTACACTCCCATATTTTATTTTCTCAGGCTTGTCTGACATTTGGCATTACCCCCAAAGGCCTCACACTTAAAGTTCCCATCTCTGGCTGTAACCCTTCTTTCTATCAGTCCCTATACCAGTTCCAAACTGAACAATCCATTGCCCTCACCCACCTAATCCTTCACCTACACATCAACTCAGCCAATGAACACACCCGTCAACTCCTATCCTTAATAAAAAGTCCTCAATCTTTCCTCTCCCACATCCACACCAGCTGTTCAGAGCATCCTCCTACAGGCCAACCGCAAATTAGAACAGCATGCCACCCTCCACCTCAAAAAACTATCCAATCTCCTGGTTTCCCACCTCCGGAAAGGCAACTCACTCACCCTTCACAACCTTTCCAGCAAACCTCAACCTCCTCTCATTGCACACAAACCCAGTCTCTCCCATCTACTCAATCTCCCACTTCCAGCTCCACTCCCCCAAAACCTCAAAATTCCAAACAACACAATCTGGAACCACAACACCCTAATTCAATAGTTAACCTTTCCTCCAAACCTCTCTCCCAATCCGAAACCTCTGTCCTATCCAAAGGCCTCACCCTCAGCCCCACTCCCAGATTCAAACAAACAGCCCTTGTCAAAGATTTACTGTCCTACACTCGTACTCTCTGCTGGAAATATCACTTTGCCACGAAGAAAAATGATCCTAATCCTACTCCTAATGATCCAACTCCCCAAGACACTATCCAAATTGAACCCTGCCTGGAACAGTTCCGTCCTCTGTCACAGCGGGACCCACCTCCTCTTCCTCAAAATCACCCTCTCCAAACTTTCCAGGAATTTCTGACTTCCAACCTTGCCTCTCAGTCCTTCTTGAAAAACCTTAATCCTACTCCCAACATCACCACTGCTGAAGCCCAGGCTGTCCGTGATCTGAAGGCTGACCGATCCATCGTCATTCTTCTGGCGGACAAGGGTTCCATGACCGTGGTACTTGATCGTTGGGAGTATGTGGCTGAGGGACTGCGTCAGCTTTCAGACAACACTACATACAAAGTTCGCCAAGGTAATCCCATTCCTGATGTCCAGGCAGAGCTTCAAGGAATCCTCAGAACCTTAGGCCCCCTAAAAAACCTTTCACCTGACTCCATCAACCTCCTGACGTCACCAACACCCCACACCCCTACCTTCTACCTTCTTCCCAAAATTCAGAAACTCAATTATCCTGGCCATCCCATTGTAGCTGGTTACCAAGCCCCCACAGAACATATCTCTGCCTACGTAGATCAACACCTTCAACCCATTACATGCAGTCTCCCATCTTTCATCAGAGACACCAACCACTTTCTCGAACGCCTGGAATCCTTACCCAGTCTGTTACCCCCGGAAACCATCCTTGTAACCATTGATGCCACTTCCTTATACACAAATATTCCGCACGTCTAGGGCCTCGCTGTGATGGAGCACTTCCTTTCACACCGATCACCTGCCACCCTACGTAAAACCTCTTTCCTCATTACCTTAGCCAGCTTCATCCTGACCTACAACTTGTTCACTTTCGAAGGCCAGACATACCAACAATTAAAGGGAACAGCCATGGGTACCAGGATGGCCCCCTCGTATGCCAACCTATTCATGGGTCCCTTAGAGGAGACCTTCTTGGTTATCCAGGCCTGCCAACCCAAAGTTTGGTACAGATTTATTGATGACATCTTCATGATGTGGACTCACAGTGAAGAAGAACTCCAGAATTTCCTCTCCAACCTCAACTCCTTTGGTTCCATCAGATTCACCTGGTCCTACTCCAAATCCCATGCCACTTTCCTTGACATTGACCTCCACCTGTCCAATGGCCAGCTTCACACGTCCGTCCACATCAAACCCACCAACAAGCAACAGTACCTCCATTATGACAACTGCCACCCATTCCGCATCAAACGGTCCTTTCCCTACAGCCTAGGTCTTTGTGGCAAACGAATCTGCTTCAATCCGGAATCCCTGAACCATTACACCAACAGCCTCAAAACAGCTTTCGCATCCCGCAACTACCCTCCCGACCTGGTACAGAAGCAAATAACCAGAGCCACTTCCTCACTCCTCAAACCCAGAACCTCCCACAGAAGAACCCCAAAAGTGCCCCACTTGTGACAGGATACTTTCCGGGACTGGACCAGACTCTGAATGTGGCTCTCCAGCAGGGATACAACTTCCTCAAATCCTGCCCTGAAATGAGATCCATCCTCCATGAAATCCTCCCCACTCCACCAAGAGTGTCTTTCCGCCGTCCACCTAACCTTCGTAACCTCTCAGTTCATCCCTACGAAATGCCCAAACCACCTTCCCTACCCTCTGGCTCCTACCCTTGCAACCGCCCCCGGTGTAAAACCTGCCCCATGCACCCTCCCACCACCACCTATGCCAGTCCTGTAACCCAGAAGGTGTACACGATCAAAGGCAGAACCACGTGTGAAAGCACCCACATGATTTACCAACTGATCTGCCTACGCTGTGAAGCTTTCTATGTGGGAATGACCAGCAACAAACTGTCCATTTGCATGAAAGGACACAGGCAGACAGTGTTTGTTGGTAATGAGGATCACCCTGTGGCTAAACATGCCTTGGTGCACAGCCAACACATCTTGGCACAGTGTTACACCGTCCGGGTTATCTGGATACTTCCCACTAACACCAACCTGTCAGAACTCCAGAGATGGGAACTTGCCTTTCAGTATATCCTCTCTTCTCATTATCCGCCAGGCCTCAATCTCCGCTAATTTCAATTTGCCGCTGCTCATACCTCACCTGTGTTTCAACAACATCTTTGCCTCTGTACTTCTGCCTCGACTGACATCTCTGCCCAAACTCTTTGCCTTTACAAATGTCTGCTTGTGTCTGTGTATGTGTGGATGGATATGTGTGTGTGTGCGAGTGTATACCTGTCCTTTTTTCCCCCTAAGGTAAGTCTTTCCGCTCCCGGGATTGGAATGACTCCTTACCCTCTCCCTTAAAACCGACATCCTTTCGTCTTTCCCTCTCCTTCCCTATTTCCTGATGAAGCAACCGTTTGTTGTGAAAGCTTGAACTTTGTGTGTATGTTTGTGTTTGTTTGTGTGTCTATCAACCTGCCAGCACTTTCGTTTGGTAAGTCACATCATCTTTGTTTTTAGATGAACATATTATGATGTATAAATAACATGATAAGATGAATACTGGGAGAAAAATCTAAATATGAGTATAATGTAGTATGTAAATAATTTTCATGACCTAAAAAATGGACGAAAAATGTATGCAACATTATTACAAGTATTGTCTCTTTTAAATATTAAATTGTAATAAATAGGTTAAATATTGACAGAAAATATGTTTAAGTTGACTTGTCCTGTATTACAAGTACACACTTTATATAAAATGTAATCAGATGGGACCAAATAAAAATCAATCAATTGAAAATCAATACAGAATACATAAGAATTCTCAGACAATAATTTTCTTGTGTTTTGTAAAATTTTTCCAAAATTATTCTGTCAAATATAACTGCAACTCCCTGACACAGCAAAAGGACTGTATTACAATCACTGAGTGTCCAAATTATAATTATTTTCATAGGAAAATCTCATGGTTATTTTTTATTTGTTTTGAGGTACATTCCAAGTAGTCCGTTTTCATATTAAATAAAATTCTTCATAAACAAAAAAGTGAGTTGCAAAATATTTTTCTTTAGAACAATTCAACAATAGTTGTAGTGCATTCATCTCAATCATGTGTTAACCATAATAAATAACACTTCCTAAGACTTGGTAAATAAGGACAGGAAAATACCAGAGGTAACACTGAACTTGCGTGAACAGCAATTCATTGTGTAAACCAAAGAGTACACACTACACTAGAAGCACTAATCAAATTTCCACTTGACATGTCTACTGTGAGCCATTACCCCTCCCCTCTACACCCCACAGCAGAGTAGATATCAAGGACTGTATGTTAACTAGTGTTCAACTCGACATCCAGTCTGGTCCTCATATAAAATGGCGGCAGCCACAAGTTTCCAAGATGGTGTCCTCAAGAGGCAATCCTAGGAGCTTTTCATATGGGGGTGAAGAAAGGTTCACTCCAATTGGTCACTTCTTGACCTCATTTGTTGTATCTGTTGAGAGGGTACAGGGATGCTGAGTTGGTAGCTCAGTGGTGGGTAACATGTAAGCCGGTTTTACACTTTCAAATGACACAATTTTAGGTTTACTATTGAAGAAGATTTGCATAGCATGTTCATTACACTTCAAAAAAATGATAAGAACCAGAATAAGGAAGTTTTGCTGACCGAGGAGCATTTGTCCTCAGCATAACATGTGACTGCATCTTTAAATCCTTATGAATGAAAATGATGGCTTCTCTGTGGCAGGATATCAGTGTAGGACAAATCTTGGAGATCTGACTCTATGTTTATAACATATAAGGTTCCAAGGAGGCTTCAATGCAATTACTGTGCACCTTCCCACCTTACTTGACTTCAGCACTGCCACCCCATGTTTTATGAGAAAACTGAGAATATTCCCAGTGGCTTAGGAACTGTGTAGTTGACACTTAGAAATTTTCAGTCTCCTTGATGCAGTTTATGTAATAGTGGAGTCAGTTGCGAGAAAAAGAAGTCAACCATCAATTTTAAAGACCCTCCTGATTTGTATGTTGTTGATTTTCTCGTAATAATTCTACATCTTTGTAATAATAATCCATGCATATTATTACCATGTATGAATGTATGTATGTTCCACATCTCCTCCTAAACCACTTGACCAGTTTCAACTGAACTTGGTACTCATATCCCTTAGTGTCAGCAACAATTGCTGAGAGAGTGAGAGCTGCCTGCTTATCACAGTTGAGGGAATATATCATAAACATTGACATGCATAAAACTGCCACATTGTGCATGATGTTGAAATTTATTACTCCTGCTATTAACACCGTTCACAACAAATTTTGCAGACAGTACTCATATATGCCACTGAACGTACCTTTGAAATTATATCATTGTATGACGCACAGAGCAGGAGATATAATGTCATAAACACAGAAATTCGTGAAAAACTGCTGCATCATGCATTCCATTTGAGTTTATTACTTCTTTGTTATTAAATCTATTTGCAACATATTTTGCAGGCTGCATCTATATATGCCACTGAATGCACCTAAACAAATATACCATTGTGAGACACATAGTTCAGGAAATATGACATCATAATGTAGTGCCTTGAGAATTTTGGGGTAAATTCTAGAGACCCTCGTATTTCCACCATCTCGAACATGCGATATTTTAGAGATGAGTGTGGTAAATTAGAACTGTGTCTACTGCACAACAATTATGTGTATGCAGGACGAACGTGTATCGGATGGATGATCAGCATGAGCAGGATGATGCCGAGCCTGCTTAAGAAGTTACACACCCAGCTCAAGGAATAAACATACCATACTCCATGCAATGTCAAACATTATTGTGTGAACATTTGAATGTTGTTGAAAGAAGAGATGAGACACTTACTTATTCGTTCGTTCTCTTACTTTCGTAAGGTCCAGACAGTTGTCTTGTTAAACTTGGAGAGATTTGTAGACTGTATTTATGGAAAAATGAATGTGATGGTTTCTAATGGACAGGAAGATGTCAAGCTTATGAAAAATGTTTTAGTTGTATGAAAACTGTTATGTGTGATGAAAATACAGTGAGACTAAGTTCAACGTATCCTTGAGTGTGTGGAGTTATTTTAAAAGTATAAACAATTCTTCCAAAGTAGCATCTTATCTTCAGAGAAGAAGTTGTGCAGGATATCGTGAAAAGAAAATCAGTGAAGTAACTCCCAGTAAGTTTGATAGCCAAGGGGGAGTGTGAGTCTTGCACACCAGTACCACACTACCACCCTTAATCACCAGAAACTGCTAGAATGTGGCAACCAAAGTGAGCAAAACATGAAAAGGAGGAATTTTTTGAAGAAGATTGAGGTGAGAAAAAGTTGAGAGTTGCCATTGCAACATATAATAATGAGGCAAAAACATTGGTGTGCAAGATTTGATTAAGAAGATTTGGTTGTGGGGAGGAAGCAATCGTCCCACATGCAGTAACCAGCCAATGCCGACGCAGTAACCAGCCAATTCCAACACAGTCGCAGTAACTCGCCACCGTTGCTGGTTGAGTTGCTGACTTCATGCCCACCGATGCCAATGCTGCGACCAACATTTGACGCTGCCGGTGCCCATGTGGTTCACCGGTGCTGTTTCTACACCTCACCGATGCAACCTACAATCCTATGCCAGGTGAGCTCAAGATAATAACTATTTGATTGTAAACTAGGGTGGTCATTATTTACAGAGGTGATGTTTTTTTGAATTATCACAAGATCAAAGAAAATTAGGACTATGGAGAAGGAACAACTACCTACAGAAACTGTAGAACCAGCCATGGCAATGACAGTGACTAAGGTCACACCAGACTGGACTGAAGTAGCAAATTTAATGAAGGGGCTAAGTCTGAAGTTTGACTCTGTGAATACCAAGTTAAATACTATGTTATATGTACAGAGACAAGAAGTAAGTGACCAAAAACTTTCTTTAAGTGAAAAGCTAGGAGCACAACTAAGTGACCGAAATGTTTCTTTAAATGAAAAAGTAGAAGCACAGAGTGAAACTTTTGAAAAACTAGAATCACAGGGTGAAGCTTTAAATTCTAAATTTGAGGTGTTATATGATAAAGTGGAAAATCTATGAGTACATTTAAAGAGTGAATTAAGTAATTATTTAACTGTACAAATGAATCAAATGTTTACAGACTTTAACCAAAAGCAGGATGATCAATTTCAGAAGTTGACCCAGAAATTAGAATTTGATATTGAGGACAAGTGTACCAATATATAGTCTGAATTTAATGAGAAGTTAGGGTCATTTAAAAGTGTGTGTAATGTTATATTCGAAACAGAGATTACATACCTTAAATATACCATTTGAAGACAAGACAAACTGATCCCTATTGTCCAATTACAAATTTCTGGGATCAACACTCATGTAGATGCGGTAGAGAGAAATTTTAATGAAAAGCTAGCCACCTCAGACACCATAAATATAAGTGGACTCGAGGAACAGGTAGAGGAATTAATCGACTGGAAAGTTGCAGAGAGGGTGAAAACAGGCAACATTCCATCACATTTAGCATTGGAACTTAATGATACTAAAAAGTCATAGATGATTTGCGAAGGAATTTAAACTTATCCAGAATAAGGCAGAGAAAGGGGTAGCTTCACAGAATGTAGTGTTGACTAGTAAAGTGGTAATTGTTTTGTTGAGGGGAGACTTTCACACAAAATGTAATGAGAAGTGCTGGTCTGCACTTGCTCAAGTGAGGTTAAGAGCAGATCTGTGGGATGCAGGTGGAGTCACATTATTCCCCAGCGATATTAACATTCTGCGTTAACGGGCGGAGTGATAACTGTCGGATCCCGAGTTGGGCTCGGTGTTACATCCACATTCACTTTACTACATCAAATTTTCTTCAAGTCTTATACTATCCTGTATTCTGTTTTCTTCCTCTTATACTGTCATATAGTTTAGTACTTGAGCATACTCATCTAGACGTTGCGGACAAGCAGGGTTGATATCAAGGTCATACTGCTTCATGTGGAGGTAGTAGTAATTGATCTCATCAATATACACAGTCTTACTTGTTTTACAGACACTGTGACTCCCCATTGTAAATTCACTGTGATGAATTGGGTTGTTATATCAAGTCAAGACTGAAGCATTGGGTAATATATCATAATATATAAACTGACAGCATGCTCTGGTCTAGTCTCGATGTGAAGGTGAACTGATGCTCTCATCTCGATGTAAGTATTTCACATCCGATGATAGATGGGTTTGTTTGTGCCAAATGTATTCTTAGTGCATAATATCTTCACCAGTTTTCCAGACAAACCTCTGTGCAGAGGTACTCATGGTTGGCAAAGGATAAACATTTAATGACGTCCTCCTCAGTTATTCCAGTGGCACCATTGATCATCTTTGTGACTTGTCCTGGGATCTCGATTTTAGTGTCAACAGCAGCTGACACAGTCTCCACGGATTGTTAGGTCCTATTTTTGCCTAACCAGCCAGTCTCTCCCGCCATCCATGTATAGTAAGGTAATATTTTTGCATAACCAATAAATGTATAGTTAGGTCTGATTCAGGCCTAACCTATTGGAGGATACAATATGATATGAATATTTCTATATTTGCAATGATATGATGCATAGCTTTTACTTACTACTGAATATTTGGTATCCTTTGTGAAAATGATGTGAATGATACGATACAGGGTAATAGGAATAATGAGATATTTGTGATGTATGATACTTAGTTTCTGCTTATGATGATATGATACATATTTTCTACTTATGATGATGTGATACCTAGTTTCTACTTACAATGATATGATACATAGTTTCTACTTACAATGAAATGATACATAGTTTTCTACTTATTATGGAATATTTTATGTTTTGTGAAATGAGATATGAATGGAGAGGGTTTATATAAATTTTGAAAGGGGTGGGTAGTGTAGGTACAAACATGACTAACATTACACACAAACCACACCTTTCAAATGACCCTTGCAGGCAAGTGTGACTGATTCTTCACCATTTGCCATTCCATAGGAGTTGCTAGGAACTTCCTTCAGGGACTTCAAAGGTGAAGGTGAGAATGTCCGTTCTGCAGGAGACATTTAACATCATACCTTTCGGCTTCTCACTGAAGTACCGTAGAAGTGGGGGTCCTGGGGAAGGGAGATGGGAAGGGTGTCCTGTGTTTGGGACTATCTTCTTTCTCTTCTTCGATCTTAGCAACCATTTCTACTTTTTCCTTTCTTACTTCTCATCCGAGTACCAGTCTACCTTTTCCTCTGTCCATATGCATACACTTCTATCGCTGAAGTCCTTCTCAATTTCCATGGTTTTCTATAACCTTCAACTTATTTTCCATAAGCTGGCTGAAGGATCAGACTACACGACTACCCATACACATACATACAATGAAACACAAAGACACAAATAGGAAGAGTGCAGTTTAAGGCAAAGTGGGAACCTTCATGTGTTGGAGGGTGAAAATTGTGCACGTAGTGTCAGGTAAGTGTACCTGGCTATGTGAGATGATGGTTCCACATCACATAAAAGTATGTACAGGGATATATTTATATATGTAAGAGCTAAGAGTATTTATGGCTATGATGATGGTATTACACTAGTATGTGTACATTGTAGAAGAAGAACATGTGACATCGCATACTTCTTCTAGTCAAGTTGTGCCACAAATTTCTCTTCTCTCCATTTCTATTCAGTACCTCTTCATTAGTTATGTGATCTACCCATCTAATCTTCAGCATTCTTCTGTAGCACCAAACATTTCAAAAGCTTCTATTCTCTTCTTGTATAAACTATTTATTGTCCATGTTTCACTTCCATACATGGCTACACTCCATACAAATAATTTCAGAAATGACTTCCTGACACTTAAATCTATACTCAATGTTAACAGATTTCTCTTCTTCAGAAACACTTTCCTTGCCATTGTCAGTCTACATTTTATATCCTCTCTACTTCAACCATCATCAGTTATTATCCTCCTCAAATAGCAAAACTCATTTACTACTTGAAGCATCTCATTTCCTAATCTAATTCCCACTGCATCACCTGATTTAATTCGACTACATTCCATTATCCTCGTTTTGCTTTTATTGATGTTCATCTTATATCCTCCTTCCAAGACACTGTCCATGCCTTTCAGCTGCTCTTCCAGGTCCTTTGCTGTGTCTGACAGAATTACAATGTCATTGGCAAACTTCAAAGTTCTTATTTCTTCTCCATGGATTTTAATTCCTACTCCAAATTTTTCTTTTGTTTCCATTACTACTTGCTGAGTATACAGATTGCATAACATTGGGAAGTGGCTAAAACCCTTTCTCACTCCCTTCCCAACCACTGCTTTCCTTTCATGCCCCTCGACTCCTATAACTGCCATCTGGTTTCTGTACAAATTGTAAGTAGCCTTTTGCTCCATGTATTTTACCCCTGCCACCTTCAGAATTTGAAAGAGAGTATTCCAGTCAACATTATCAAAAGCTTTATCTAAGTCTACAAATGCTAGAAACATAGATTTGCCTTTCCTTAATCTATTTTCTAAGGTAAGTCATAGGGTCAGTTTTGCCCCACGTGCTCCAATATTTCTATGGAACCCAAACTGATCTTCCACGAGGTCGGCTTCTGCCAGTTTTTCCATTCATCTGTAAAGAATACGTGTTAGTATTTTGCATCCGTGGCTTATTAAACTGATGGTTCAGTAATTTTCACATCTGTCAACACCTGCTTTCTTTGTGATCAGAATTATTATATTCTTCTTGAAGTCTTGAGTGTATTTTGCCTGTCGCATACATCTTGCTCACTAGATGGTAGAGTTTTTTAGGCTTGGCTTTCCCAAGGCTGTCAGGAGCCCTAATGGAATGTTGTCTACTCCTGGGGTCTTGTTTCAACTTAGGTCTTTCAGTGCTCTGTCAAACTCTTCACGCAGTATCATATCTCCCATATCATCTTCATCTACATTCTCTTCCATTTCCTTAATATTGTTCTCAAGAACATCGCCCTTGTATAGACCCTCTATATACTCCTTCCACCTTTTTGCTTTCCCTTCTTTGCTTAGAACTGGGTTTCCATCTGGGCTCTTGATATTCATACAAGTGGTTCTCTTTTCTCCAGAGATCTCTTTAATTTTCCTGTAGGCAGTATCTATCTTACCCCTAGTGATATGTGCCTCTACATACTTACATTTGTCCTCTAGCAATCCCTGCTGAGCCATTTTCCACTTCTTGTCGATCTCATTTATGAGACATTTGTATTCCTTTTTGCCTGCTTCATTTACTGCATTTTTGTTTTTTCTCCTTTCATCAATTAATTTCAATATCTCTTTTGTTACCCAAGGATTTCTATTGGCTCTTGTCATTTTACCTACTTGATCCTCTGCTACCTTCACTATTTCTTCTCTCAAAGCTACCCATTCTTCTTCTACTGTATTTCTTTCCCCCATTCTTGTCAATCGTTCCCTAATGCTCTCCCTGATACTCTCTACAACCTCTAGTTCTTTCAGTTTATCCATGATCCATCTCCTCAAATTCCCACCTCTTTGCAGTTTCTTCAGTTTTAATCTACAGTTCATAACCAATAGATTTTGGTCAGAGTCCACATCTTCCCCTGGAAATGTCTTACAATTTAAAACCTGGTTCCTGAATCTCTGCATTACCATTACATAATCTATCTGAAACCTTCTAAATAATCAGAATGAGATTTTCACTCTGCAGCGGAGTGTGCGCTGATATGAAACTTCCTGGCAGATTAAAACTGTGTGCCCGACCGAGATTCGAACTCGGGACCTTTGCCATTCGCGGGCAAGTGCTCTACCATCTGAGCTACCAAAGCACAACTCACGCCCGGTCCTCACAGCTTTACATCTGCCAGTATCTCATCTCCTACCTTCCAAACTTTACAGAAGCTCTCCTGCGAACCTTGCAGAACTAGCACTCCTGAAAGAAAGGATATTGTGGAGACATGGCTTAGCCACAGCCTGGGGGATGTTTCCAGAGCACTTGCCTGCGAAAGGCGAAGGTCCCGAGTTCAAGTCTCGGTCGGGCACACAGTTTTAATCTGCCAGGAAGCTTCTAAATAATATTTCCAAGTGTGGTGTCTATCGGGAACATAGGACTGGAAGAGTGATGGAGGACTCTAGAGGGTTAAAGAACGTATTGAGAAGTGAGTATAAGGAGTGAAGTAGAATGTTAATTTCTCTAAGTATTCAAATTCTAGAGTACATAAAGATGTATGCTAGGGCAATGGACTATGAAGCCAACTCAGTAAGGAGAAGGAGGGCGCACGCAGTATTGATTGGATGGAAAAGGGCAGGTAGGCAGACCCAAGAAAGGTGACCTATACTGTGCAGGCAGGGGCACCAAGAACGGGATTGACCTGTACCATATTGTATTAGGAATTTGCTTAAAGGGGCGTACCTACTAAAACGGAAGGAGGAAGTGCTTTCATAGTATCAACCTGTACTTGAGCTATAGGTACTGAGCCTAAAGGAAAAGGGTAGTATCATGACAAAAATCACACATTTTGTGGAGATTACTCTGGTAAGTTTGAATTCTTGTTTCCACTTGCATTGTTATATTTGTGTGAAGTTACGTGTGTTGAAAAGAACGGCTTTGTTTACCCAGAGTTCCTCCAGATTGTGAAAGGTATTGAATAAATGTGAAGTACGAGCAAACAACAGCATACTCTGGGGAAATGCACACTTTGAGTTAACAATTGAAAGGGGAACAGAAAGTTTACATTGATCAAAAGGTCCATGATATAATGGTATTAACACGGAAAAGGAGAGAGAGCTATACATGAAGTACCCGATTGCTAAAAAAATGCTATATAAATTGATGGAAATGTATAGTAATATTATAAAAATTGATGGAAATGTATATAATATTATATGAATACAATATTGATGTACATAATGAACATGTATAAAATATTGTGTGTTCGAGATAAGGGGAGGGATATTAGTGCCTCGAGAATTTTGTAGTAAATTTTAGAGACCCTCATATTTCCACTGTCTTGAACATGCGTTATTTTAGAGATAAGTGTGGTAAAGTAAAACTGTGTCTACTGCACCACAATCATGTGTGTGCAGGCAAGATGTGTATCAGATAGACGATTGGTGTGGGCAGGTAGTCACCAAGCCCGCCTAAGAAGTTACATGTCCAGCTCAAGGAATAAACACGCCATACTCTGTGTGATGTCAAACAGTATTGTGTGAACATTTGAATGTTTATGAAAGAAGAGAAGAGACACTTACTTATTGATTCATTCTCTTATGTTCGTAAGGTCCAGACAGTTGTCTTCTTAAACTTGGAAAGATTCGTATACTATCGAAAAATGAATGTGATAGTTTCTGACAGACAGGAAGGTGTCGAGCTTAAGAAAAATGTTTTAGTTGTATGAAAACTGTTATGTGTGATGAAAATACAGTGAGATAGAGTAGTATGTAAGAACATGTAGTTCCTAAAGTTCTTTCTTATCCACTGACTGAGTTTAAATCTATCTGTAGATTTATAAGACTCTATAAAAGTGTTTCGTTTGTTATTTACATAGTAATTAAGATGATGTGATTCCTACAGGTCTATCTTATCTATTGACTGAGTTAAAAATATATGATACACTATATAATTATATTCTGTAATAGATTTGTGCTGCAGAATTTGATACATATATGCCATGAGACTATATGAGCAGATCCTTTTGCAGTTTTGAAGTAAGATAATATTCATAATCTGTAATGTAAAAATTAGGAATAGTATCTTAGTATATCTGTGTGTATCACCTTGTTAGTTCATTTCTTTTGTATTGTTTTTAACTCTGATTATTAATGTTTCATATGTGAACATTTTTTAATTTCACCTGATATTAATTCCATATAATTGACTTTGAAAAATGACTAAGAAGAACGTTTGTGTGATGTGAAGAAGCTATTAAACAGCATATTTAGCACACAAAACAGTGTTTCAGCATTTGATGTGAATGCTAGACTGGAAGTTACCTATCCATTAGAGCATGTGGTGAGAACTCTAGGGAGTAAGCCGAAAGATGTGACGGATCCACTCCCTACACTGCTGTACGACTGTACCCTGCTGGTCAAGTCAGCTTGCAAGAGATCTTGGTTCCAGGTAACATACTTGAGCATCTGTCTACTGGATCTGTGTTGTGACTGATATTGGCGAATTGTTAGCCAGGACTGTAAAGACAGTGTTATTCAGCACAAATGCATTTTTTTTTTTCAAGTAGGGGGATTGAATTTCCAATACATTATGTAAATTTAAATCAGTATGGATTTTTTTTATCATCTTTAAATGAATCTTCTAGGTTTTTATGTATGTAGGTTAGTTTGTATGGACAATTAGCAAATAATGTGGAAGATATTTACTAATATGGACAATATAACAAGATGTACACTGGACACCCTATTCTGGCCAGTTACTGCGCCCCCACTGAGAAAATATCTGTTCTTGTAGACCAACACCTTTGGCCTATTACCCACAACTTAGTCTCCTGTATATAAAGGTACCAACCATTTCCTCCACTGACTTCACACAGTTTCTGTTCCTTTACCACATGGTGCCCTGCTTGTTACTATTGATGCCACATCCCTTTACACTAGCATCTCTAACACTCATTTCCTTGCTGCTATTGAACACTAACTTCCCCAACATCCAACATACAACAGACAACAGATCCCAAAGCTACAACCTCCTTCCTGGTCACCAAGACTAACTATATCCTCACCATCAATTACTTCTCCATGGAAGGCATCAACTACATACAAACCCAGGGTATGGCAATGGGCACCAGGATGACACTATTCTATGCCAACCTATTTGTGGGTCATCTAGAGGAATCCTTCCTCCTTTTTTAATTTATGTGGCCCACCACAAATTCCTCTCTTGTGCCAGCCTCCTCATCTCAAAATAGCACTTGCAACCTCTATCCTCAATTATTTGCTAGAGGTCATTCCCTGATGTCTTAACAGATGTCTTATCACCCTGCCCTTCTCCTTGTCGGTGTCTTCCACATACTCCTTTCCTCTCTGATTTTGAGCAGAACCACCTCATTCCTTTCCTTATTGGTCCACCTGGTTTTCAGCATTCACCTGTAGCACTACATCTCAAATACTTCAAATCTCTTCTGTTCCTGTTTTCCCACAGCCATGTTTCACTACCATACAATGCCATACTCCACAGGTATATTCTCAGAAATTTCTTCCTCAAATTGAGGCCCACATTTGATACCAGTAGATTTCTCTCTCGGCCAGGAATGCCCTTCTTGCCAGTGCTAGTCTGCTTTTCATATCCTCCTTGCTCCATCCATCATGTGTTATTTTGTTATTTTTCATCTAGTTTGTGACCATCAATCCTGTTGTTAAGTTTCTGGCTGTTCTCATTTATGCCACTTACCATTACTTTTGTTTTTCTTTGATTTACTCTCAGTCCATTTTCTGTACTCAATAGATTGCTCATTCCATTCAGCAGATTATGTAATTCTTCTTCACTTTCACTCAGGATAGTAATGTCATCAGTGAATGGTACCATTGCTATCTTTTCACCTTGAATTTTAATCCCACTCCTGAACCTCTCTTTTGTTTCAATCATTGCTTCTTTGATGTACAGATTGAACAATTGAACAGTAGGGGCAAAATATTCTTTTTTAATCTGAGCACTTCGTTCTTGGTCATCCACTGTTATTGTGCCCTCTTGCCTCTTATTAATATTGTATACTAGCCATCTCTCCCTATACCTTACCCCTATTTGCACCAATTTACCTTGCTGAATGCTTTTTCCAAGTTGACAAATCCTAAGAACGTGTCTTGGTTTTCCTTTAGTCTTTTCCATTATCAGCTGCAATGCCAGTCTTGCCTCTTTGGTGCCTTTCCCTTTCCTATAGACAAACTGATTGTTATCTAACAGATCCTCAGTTTTTTCCATTCTTCTGTACGTTATCCTTGTAAGTAACTTTGATGCATGACTTTTGAGCTGATTGTGTGATGATTCTCACCTTCTGCATTAACTGATCTTAAATCCTCCAAAGCTCTCTTAAATTATATTTCTAATATGGGACCACTGTCTCTTCCCTATTGACCCCTATTTCTTCTTCTATCACATCAGACGAATCTTCCCCCTCAGTGTACTCTTTCCACCTATCTACCCTCTCCTCTGCATATAACAGTGGAATTGCCTGCACACTCTTAATATTACCACCCTCTCCAAAGGGTGTTTTGACTTTCCCATATGGTGAGTCAGTTCGTCCAACAACCATCTCTGTTTCAATTTCTTCACATTTTTCCTTCAGCCATTGCACCTTAATTTCCAGTACCTATTTATTTCATTCCTCAGCAACTTGTATATCTGTATTCCTGAATTCCCCTGGATGTTTTTGTACTTTCTTCTTTCATCAATCAGCTGAAGTATTTCTTCTGTTACCCATGGTTTCTTTGTAGTTACCTTCTTTGTATCTACGTTTTTCTTCCCAACTTTTGTGATTGCCCTTTTTAGAGATGTCCGTTCCTCTTCAACTGTACTGCCTACTGAGCTATTCCTTGTTACTGTATCTATAGCCTTAGAGAACTTCAAGCATATCTGATCATGCTGTAGGAATTCTGTATCCCACTTCTTTGGATATTGATTCTTCCTGACTAATCTCTTTAACTCTTAAATTTTAGCCTAATCTTCATCACTACTACATTGTGATATGAGTCTATATCTGCTCCTGGGCACACCTTACAATCCAGTACCTGATTTCAGAATCTCTGTCTGTCCTTGACGTGATCTAGCTGAAGTCTTCCTGTATCACTAGGCCTTTTCCAACTATAGCTCCTCTTGTGGTTCTAGAACAGAATATTCACTACTACTAGTGGAAATTTATTACAGAGCTCAATTCGTCTTTCTCCTCTCATTCCTTGTCCCACACCCAAATTCTCCTGTAGCCTTTTCTTCTACTCCTTCCCCTACAACTGAATTCCAGTTCCCCATGGCTATTAGATATTTATATCCCTTTATATACTGTATTACCATCTCAATATCCTCATATACTTTCTCTATCTCATCAGCTTGTAACATCAGCATATATACCTGAACTATCATTGTCATTGTTGGTTTGCTGCCGGTTCTGATAAGAACAACCCTGTCATAGAACTATTCACAGTAACACAGATGCTGCCCTGCCTTCCTATTCATAACGAATCCTACTCCCATTACACCAATTTTTTGTGCTAGTCATCTGACCAGGAATCATTGTCTTCTTTCCATTTTACTTACTATATGTAGACTGTGGCATTGTATTTCCATTTTCAGATTTTCTACAAGGGTAATCCCAAAAGTAAGGTCTCATTTTTTTTTTATAAGTACAGAACACTGTTTGTGTGGCAGTTGGTCACGCTATGTGTAAACACGTGCACGCTGTGCTGAGGTGCTCAGTCTCGGCTTGGCAGCCATTGGGAATGGAGTTCCCATTGGATGTTACCACCAAGTGTGAACTGCGTGCAGTTATTCAGTTTTTGAACACAAAGGGCACCGCCCCGATTGAAATCCATCACCAATTGACGGAAGTGTATGGAGCCGTGCACGGATGTCAAAAATGTTCGTAAGTGGTGTAGAGAGTGTGCAGCTGGTCAGACCGAAATTCACGATGAACAAATGAGTGGGAGACCATCAATTTCTGAGCAGACAGTGTTGAAGGTTGAGCAAAGCATGTGTGAAGATCAGCGAATCACCCTGGATGACCTCTGCACGTTAGTTCCTGAGGTTTTCTGAAGCACTGCTCACAGAATTTTAATGGAAACATTGAACTACCTGAAGGTGTGTGCAAGCTGTGTGCCACACATGCTGACTGAGGACCACATGCAGCAATGATTTGATGCTTCCTGCGCATTTCTTCACTGCCTTGCAGCCAAAAAGGACAACTTTCTGGTAAAGTCATGACAACCGCTTTTTGGGATCAGAAAGGTGTATTGTTGGTCAACTTCATGCCCACTGGGACCACAGTTAACACTGACAGGTACTGTAAGACTCTGAAAAAACTCAAACGGGCAATTCAGAACTGGAGAAGTGGAACATTGAGCAAGGGCATACACATTCTCCATGACAGCGCTCACCCACACATTGTTCGGCAAACTGTTGCTCTCCTGCAACAGTTTCAGTGGAACATAATCACCCACCCACCCTATAGTCCTGACTAGATGCCCAGTGACTCACCTGTTCCCTACATTAAAAGAACATTTGAATCGAAAGCAATTCAGCTCCGATGACGAGGTGAAAGAAGAGGAACATAACTTTCTGAACAGCATGGCAGCGAGTTGGTGTGACATGGGCATACAAACACTGCCACAGCTTCTACAAAAATGCATTGACAGAAATAGTGATTATGTCAAAAACAGCTAAATGTTCAAGCTGTAAAGTAATGTAAAACATTGTAGAAATAAACAGGTCTATGTACTTACAAAAAATAGGAGACCTTACTTTTGGGATCACCCTCTTAGCTTCCCTGCCATGTTCAAGGTTCTGACATTCTGTGCTTTGATTTTTAAAAGTTATCCTTTTGTTGGTTATTCAACCTTTTCTCATGGTCACCTTCTCCTTGGCAGTCCCCTTCCAGAGACTTAAATGAGGGACTATTCTGGAATCTTTTTCCAATGGAGAGATCATCGTGACACTTTTTTTTATTACAGGCCATATTTCCTGCAGATACACCTTATGTGTTTTGAATGTAGTGGTTTCTGCTTCCTCATACCATTGATTATTGCTGATTCTTCCTCCTTCAGGGGCAGTTTCCCACCCCAAGAACAGGAGAGTTCCCTGAACCTCATCTGCTCCTCCACCTTGTTTGAAAGGCTGTAGGTAGAATGACCACCTCAACCCAGCAAGCCACCTTCTTCAATGTTGATGTCCACTTCAAAGATGGCTACATCACTATCTCCCGCCATGTCAAAACTACCAACCAGTAGCAGTACCTCCACTTCAACAGCTGCCACCCATTCCATACCAAGAAGTCCATTTCATACAGCCTAGCCACCTGTGGCCATTAGATCTGTAGTGGCAAGCAGGCCCTCTCAAAATATACCAGGGGTCTCACTGAGGCCATCACAAACTTTAATTACTCTCCAATATGGCACATACGATGTCACTACATACACATGGCAACGAACACGAAAATACATGTAAATAAGACAGCAACATGTCCCTCCAAAAATACAATCAAACTTATGGAACAACCATGGGAAATTAGGGGTTTTAGGGTGGGACAAGCTAAATATAACAGTAAAAAAAAAAAAAAAAAAAAAAAAAAAACCGCACTGGGATCCCAATACACATACAATAATGAAAAACAAACTACAACATTCTGCTACACCAACAAAATCTACAGGAATCTGACAGTTCCCTTGATCTATATAGCTCAACCACAACTGTCAATACCACATAAACACTTACAACTATGAAAATTTGAACTGGACGTTTCTCTTGACCTATACAGGTCAACCACAACTGGCATTGCCAAAACACCAACACCTACAACAAAAACTGTGAAAATTAGAATCAGACATTTCCCTTGATTTATAAAGGAGGTCAACCATAGCTGACAATACCAAAACACCAACGCCTAAAGCAATGAAAATTGGTATTGGTCATTTCCCTTGACTTTATAGGTCAACCACAATCACTGATAGTAGAAAAAGAACACCTACAACTATAAAAAATAAAGTCAAAACCATAACACCTTGAAAACTGAGAAAATCAAACATACTTCCACAAATTAAAGCACCATCAATACACCATAAATACATAAAACATCACAACTCAAGGAGAAAAGATCCAAAAGAAAAACAATTACTTGTTGTTGTCATCTTCAGTCCAGAGACTGGTTTGATGCTGCTCTCCATGCCACTCCATCCTTCTGAGTCTGTTTAGTGTATTCATCTCTTGGTCTCCCTCTACAATTTTTACCCTGCAAGCTGCCCTCCTATAACAAATTGGTGATCCCTTGATGCGTCAGAACATGTCCTACCAACCGATCCCTTTTCCTAGACAAGTTATGCCACAAATTACTCTTTTCCCCAATTTTATTCAGTACCTCCTCATTAGCTACATGATCTACCTATCTAACCTTCAACATTCTTCTGTAACACAACATTCTGAAAGCTTCTATTCTCTTCTTGTCTATGTTTCACTTCTGTACATTGCTACACTCCATACAAATACTTACAGAAAAAAATTCCTGACACTTAAATCTATACTTAATGTTAACAAATTTCTCTTCTTCAGACACGCTTTTCTTGCCATTTCCAGTCTGCATTTTATATCATCCCTACTTTGACCATCATCAGCCTCATTTCCTATTCTAATTCCCTTGGCATCACCTGATTTAGTTAGACTACAGTCTAACATTGGAGATAGGCTACAACCCTGTTTCACACCATTCCCAGCCACTGCTTCACTTTCATGCCCCTCGACTCTTATGACTTCCATCTAGTTTCTGTATAAATTTTAAATAGCCTTTTGCTCACTCTATTTCACCCCTGCCACCTTTAGAATTTGAAAGAGAGTATTCCAGTCAACATTGTCAAAACTAAGTCTACAAATGCTATAAACATATGTTTGCCTTTCCTTAATCTATCTTCTAAGATAACTTATAGGGTCAGTATTGCCTCACATGTTCCAACATTCTATGGAATCCAAACTCATCTTCCCCAAGGTTGGATTCTACCAGTTTTTCTATTCGTCTGTAAAGAATTCGTGTCAATATTTTGCCTGCTTCCTTTGGGATTGGAATTATTATATTCTTCTTGAAGTCTGAGGGTATTTCACCTGTCTCATACATCTTGCTCACCAGACAGTAGAGTTTTGTCAGGGCTGTCACTCCCACGGCTATCAGTAATTCTAATGGGATGACGTCTACTCCTGGGGTCTTGTTCCGACTTAGATCTTTCAGTGCTCTGTCAAATTCTTCATGCAGTATCATATCTCCCATTTCATCTTCACCAATGTCCTCTTCCATTTCCATAATATTGCCCTCAAGTACATCACCCTTGTATAGACCCTCTATATACTCCTTCCACCTTTCTGCTTTCCCTCCTTTGCTTAGAAATGGATTTGCATCTGAGCTCTTGATATTCATACAAGTGGTTCTCTTTTCTCCAGAGGTCTCTTTAATTTTCCTGTAGGCAGTATCTATATTACCCCTAGTGATATATGCCTCTACATCCTTACATTTGTCCTCTAGCCATCTCTGCCTGGTCATTTTGCTCTTCCTGTTGATCTCATTTTTGAGACATTTGTATTCCTTTTTGCCTGCTTCATTTACTGCATTTTTATATTTTCTCATTTCATCAATTAAATTCAATATTTCTTCTGTTACCCAAGGATTTCTACTAGCTCTTGCTTTTTACCTAATTGATCCTCTGCTGCCTTCACTATTTCATCCTATTTCGTTTCTCAAATTTACCCATTCTTCTTCTACTGTATTTCTTGCCCCCATTCTTGTCAATCATTCCCTAATGCTCTCTCTGAAACTCTCTATAACCTCTAGTTCTGTCAGTTTATCCAGGTCCCATCTCCTTAAATTCCCACCTTTTTGTGGTTTCTTCAGTTTTAATCTACAGTTCATGACCAATAGATTGTGGTCAGAGTCCACATTTGCCCCTGGAAATGTCTTACAATTTAAAACCTGGTTCCTAAATCTCTGTCTTACCATTATATAATATATCTCAGCCCTTCCAGTATTTCCAGATCTCTTCTATGTATACAACCTCCTTTCATGATTCTTGAACCAAGTGTTAGCTATGATTAAGTTCTGTGCAAAATTCTACCATGCGGCTTCCTCTTTCATTTCTTACCCCCATTGCATATTCACCTACTACTTTTCCTTCTCTTCCTTTTCCTACTACCAAATTCCGGTCCCCAATGACTATTAAATTTTCATCTCCCTCCAGTATCTGAATAATTTTTTTTATCTCATCGTACATTTCTTCAATCTCTTCATCACCTGTGGAGCTGGTTGTCACATAAACTTGTACTACTGTGGTAGGCGTGGGCTTCTTGTCTGTCCTGGCTACGATAATGCATTCACTATGCTGTTCATATTAGTTACCCACGTTCTTATTTTTTGATTCATTATTAAACCTAGTCCTGCATTACCCCTATTTGATTTTGTATTTATAACCCTGTATTCACTTAACCAGAAGTCTTGTTCCTCCTGCCACTGAACTTCACTAATTCCCACTATATCTAACTTTAACCTATCCATTTCCCTTTTTAAAATATCTAACTTACCTGCCCGATTAAGGGACCTGACATTCCATGCTCCGATACGTAGAACGCCACACAATACATGCAATACATAGAACGACATTCTCCTGAGTATTCCCCACACAGAGATCCAAATGGGAGACTATTTTACCTCCAGAATATTTTACCCAAGAGGATGTCATCATTATTTAACCATACAGTAAAACTGCATGCTCTCGGAAAAAATTACGGCTGTAGTTTCCCCATGCTTTCAGCCGTTCACAGTATCAGCACAGCAAGGCCAGTTTGGTTAATGTTACAAGGCCGTATCAGTCAATCATTCAGACTGTTGCCCCTGAAACTACTGGAAGGACTTCTGCCCCTCTTCAGGAACTACACGCGTCCCAACAGACACCCTTCCATCGCTGTTGCACCTACGGTACAGCTATCTTAATCGCTAAGGCACGCAAGTCTCTGCACCAATTGCAAGGTTGCTGGTTCATTACTTACCACCAACAAATCCCGGTGCTGCAAACTAGATCAGCCACCTACTCTCCCTCCTACACACACACACACACACACACACACAAGCAATTAGTACAAATAACTGGAGGAATTTAACAATGGACAACATGTCCTTTCCAATCACTAAATTCAGCATAGCACTGTTATATTTCATCATCATATCCATACCTAACATCAGAAGCCATACAATAAATTAAATGATTAATCGAAAATCTCATATTCACAATAAATTAAATGTCTTACCGCACCACAAACAGCAAACCAACAACACCTAGTGAAAATGTTAATTTTAATTGATGATTGACTGAAAAACTTCAAAACTTACATCCCGAACTACACACACTGAACACCAATGCTCAAATGGACCCAATACAACACATTACTATCACCTTGTACACACACACCACCAGAGGGCATCATCAAACATAATAAGATGACATTTACAAACACAACCAACTCATAAACTTCTGTCTGTAATGACATCACACACCACAACACCCGTACATCAACAGTCAAAAGTAGATGGGTGGGATCAAACGCTTCCATTGGCCCCAATTTTCGTTCTGGAAAGTAACATAGTTGTAGTGCAAAAAGAAAAAAAGAGAAAGTTATATGTTTCTGTTCCACAAAAAAATAGATTTGTAGCAACAAAATGTTTTCTACCATATGTAACTATGTAGTTAAGGTTTTTCATTCATTTTTGTGCAAACAATTTAAATGTGGTAATATTATTTTTACTTTGTTACTTTCTACACATTGTAAAAAGTCATGCTTTGCATTTTATTATGGTCTTTCATGAGAAGTAATTAGTCTATTTTTTACAGTGTTACTTGTCAGTGTTTAGAGTAAGCTTTAAGTGAAAGACTGTCAATTCCTGTTCATTTATTCAGTTCATAATATAATTTTCTTTGTTGTACATGATATATTGGATGTCATAATACTGGATTTGGAATCTGTAACATAGTAATGAAGAAATGAATGTTGTGGTACTATCTTGATGTTCCTGTAAGGTGAGTTTACTGTTATTGGTGATGTTTAGTGACGTGCTGTAAGATGAGAATAGTTTGTAAGAATTGAGAATTAGTGAAAAGTCTTATGGGTTTATGATGAGGATAATTATAATAATGATGATTATATTGATGTATTATAGAGAACTGTGCTGAGGAAACAGTGGACTAGAGACTTACTGTCGTATTATATATGGTAGTAATTTACAATTCAGGAAATAATGTAAAACATAATCAGGGTATGTATCTGTAGCTGGATAAAGTAGTTAATTGTGGCACCTAAGACAAGAATGAAAGTAAAATTTTAGCTGAGTTTTGTAAACTTGAAAATACAGAACCATGTGTAATAATAATTTAACTGAGCTATTACATAAAAAAGAAATGTAATTATCAACTGTGCTAAGTAAAGAATGACATTGAAGCCTTGTAGAAACCAAATATTGTAAGCAGATCATATTGTACTGTGAAATGTTATATAGAGATGAGATTACCACTACCTGACATGTGGAAAGCTTTCTAAGATGTCAAAATTGACTATCTGGTTACTGTGTTTGGTTGTGAATATTGCTTCATCAATTTTAATTTCTATGTTGCATCAATTTTAATTTCTATGTTGCAAGGTTTGTCTGTTACTTACCTAGTCATCTTATAATAATTAGATTATACTATGTATTTTTCTTCTATTGTCTCAGTATAATGGAATTAATTGAAGAAAAGTTCCCCATCATGGTAGTAATTTCTAATGACTTTATATATGTTTTAAAAAGGAGATTTATAATTTTTTACTTAAATTACTATAGTCAGCCAGTGTTAGCAATGCCAAAACATCTATTGCTTTAGTGAATAAAAAAGAAAGAAGTTTATGGGCTATGTCAGTTCAGTTATTATTTTGGTGCCTTCATGAGGGCAAGGCATGATGAAGAGTGTTGTTTTTCAATGTACGGGCAAAAGTAAGGTCTCCTATTTTTTTATAAGTACGAGGGTGAGTTGAATTAAAACCTTAAATACCTTTTTAAATGTTATTTACTGTACAGATGTGGTACAAAGCTGTATCACTTTTCAACATAATCTCCCCCATGCTCAATGCGAGTCCTCCAGCCCTTACATAGTGCATAAATTCCTTTAGAAAAAAATTCTTTTGGTAGCCCTCTCATCCACTCATGCACCATGTGGCGTACCTCTTCATCAGAACAGAACTTCTTTCCTCCCATTGCATCTTTGAGTGGTCCAAACATATGGAAATCACTTGCGGCAAGGTCTGGTGAGTATGGTGGATGAGGAAGACACTCAAAATGCAGGTCTGTAATTGTTGCAACTGTTGTACGGGCAGTATGAGGCCTTGCATTGTCATGTTGCAAAAGGATACCTGCTGACAGCAATCCACATTGCTTTGATTTGATTGCAGGCCACCAATGATTTTTCAGGAGATATGTGTATGATACACTGGTGGCAGTGGTCCTTCTAGGCATGGAATGCTCCAAAATGACGCCTTTTTTGTCCCAAAAGAGAATCAGCATAGCCTTCCCTGCTCATGGTTCTGTTTGAAACTTGTTTGGTTTTGGTGATGAGAAATGGTGCCATTCCTTGCTCACTCTCTTCATTTCTGGTTGATGGAAGTGAACCCAAGTTTTGTCCCCAGTGACGATTCTTGCAAGGAAGCCATCACCTTCTTATTCAAAGCGCTGAAGAAGTTCTTCACAAGCATCAACATGTCGTTCCCTCATTTCAGGAGTCAGCTGCCATGGCACCCATCTTGCAGACACTTCATGAAACTGAAGCACATCATGCACAATGTGGTGTGCTGACTCATGACTAATCTGTAAACATAAAAATCTGTAAACATGCTGCAGTGTCATTCAGTGTCACTCGGTGGTTTTCCTTCACTACGGCTTCAACTGCTGCAATGTTCTGTGGAGTCACAACTCATTGTGCCTGACCTGGACGAGAAGCATCTTCCACTGAAGTCACACCATTTGCAAACTTCCTACTCCATTTGTAGACTTGCTGCTGTGACAAACATGCATCACTGTACTGAACCTTCATTCGTCAATGAATTTCAATACGTTTCACACCTTCACTATGCAAAAACCAAATAACAGAATGCTGTTCTTCCCTGGTGCAAGTAGCAAGTGGGTGAGATAAATGTGCTACCCAATCTTGGCTAATATGAGGTGAACAATACCACAATGAAGACATGCAAAAATAAAAATCCACTACTACAAAGCTATGTGAAAACTTTTAAATGTTAACATTTATAAGTACTTAATGTAATTCCAATGATGATTATGGACTTCTGAAAAAAGATAAGTAGTTAATAGTATTTTATTTATGGAATGTATTTCCTAAAGATTATTAACAGAACTGGTTACTAATATTCGACTGCCCCTGTCACTTGCTGCAGTGTGTCACTATCTCAGTGTGCAAGTGCTGTGAAAATGTGACCAGCCACCAAGATTACTAACTTACTCGAGACATCAGTAAGTTCAACATTGGGCAACAAGACAGTGGGGATGGTCAGAACATACAACACTAGAAATTACTTTAAGTAATGACATAAATCTTATGAAAATACATTATAAAATTATCATATAGTAAATGTTTGACAAATATTTCATAAACAAGGGTTTTGAGCACTGTATGTAATTTTTTTAATTTACCTTATTGTTGAAATGAATTAGGTTTGTTCGAGTAACAATCACAACCGGTCATGATCACAGGAATGCATTCAGTCCAGATATTTTCCCATTTCCAGTGCATCATGATTGGCCAAAAGCTGTTCACCTACTGGCCAATGGATGGGCATGACTTGCCCTGACTAATCACAGGAATTTCTTCTGGTTCCTCCAAAGCATTTAATAATTTTGCTTTTTGTATTCTGCCTCATAGCCTCTCATTGAAGAAAACAACTACTAGGTGCCTGTTAGCCTTTTAAAGGAAGGTACATCTTAACCTAGTGTAAATTTAATATATCCTTGTGTAATTTCATTCTGCTGAAGAATTGTTCAGCAGAAAAGCATTTTGTGTATGAATCCTAGAGCATGGAAAGCAACTCTCAAAATGAACAATTTTTCCATCTTCTGTACAACAGTCAAACTGCAGGATCTGAGAATGTAGGTCAGATACTATACTTGTGGTTATGGGTTACATATACACATTAACTTGTCTCAGTTTAGAAGGAATATGGCATAGGTACTGACCTGCATGGAATACCACTACACATATATTGGTGAAATTAAACTGCATATGCATGTTCATAACCACTGTTGTCAGTGACCACACAAAGCGCTATCTGCACAAAATTTTTGGATATTAAATGTGCACATTTAATACCAGTTGTAAAGCAACAGAACTGCACACTGAAATGAAGTATTTGCTAAATGTTTTTCTACAAATTACACTTACATTGCCACTGGCTTACTTGCTCTCAGAGGCCTACCAGTGGAATGATAAAATTTTGAAAGACGTTGAAGTGACAATGTACTTATCAATAGCTTACTGAGGTATGGACCTGGCCACTTTAACTGATATTACATCATATATTTACGGAGTCTAAACACAAATCACTTTTCCATTTGAAATTAATTCATTGACCCTAACCTGAAACACTGATTTTCATAAATATACATAATGCCAATAGCACTAGCCATACATCTGTACATCGGACATATTGCAGCCACTCTCTACCAGCTTAAGCAATCTTAATTTTCCTTAGAATTAGATAATTTCCAGCGTTTGTAACATTCGGGAAGTTAGTGTATTGTTGTTTATAAACATTGATAATACACAGTGGATAGAATTTTGTTTTGTGAGGGGTCACAGCTTAATTATGTTTTAAGAACAAAAAAAGGGTCCAAGCAGGCAATAATCTATTTACTGTCAGTGCTATTAGCTAATTTTGACCATTGGTCATTTGCAAGCACTTATCAAAAGCCTCAGGCTTCACATCACAAATATGGCTTGAAGCTTGTGAAAATGACTGCCAGTCAAAATTAGCTAATAGCACTGACAGTAAATAGATTACAGCCTGTTTGGACCATGTTTTCATTCTTCAAACACAGCAGATAATTAGTAGCAATCATCAACAAAATTGTAGCCTGTATTACTCAAACCAAGAACACAATATTATTCATTTGTCATAACATACACATAATAAAAAAAGGATGTTAATGAACATATGGTAAGCAACAGGAGTAATTCATGACTTCTTTAGTTAACATTTGTAAAACAGCTACTCACAGTGTTATTTGATTACTCCAAGAAGTGCTGACCACATATACATTTGACATGACAATCATGAAACTGCTGTTTTGAGGTAGAGACAGTTTGCAAATCATCATAATGGTTCATGATACCTGTATTCGAATGAACTTGTTACAATTTCATTCTCATTCTCATGGGTCACTGATTATTTGCCAACAAGATTTTATACATAGAAAAGCTGCAATCAGCATCAGCTGATGTGATCGGAGTGCACTTTAAGTAGGGAAGATGGTTTTACTGTTAAAACCTACTCATTCCTATCCATGGAATAGTTTTTACTTCAGAGCAGGCCTGTACCAAGGAAGTGGCAGTATAGGCCTGTACCGAGGGTGTGGGCACAGGGGGTTGCAAACACTGACTGAAGAAAAGTAAGGGCGAAACACATTTTAAGAATTAACCAACAGACATATGTGAATTCTCGTAACCCTTATGTGCTTATCCTCTGCCTATGAGAAGAAGCCTTTCCCTCTCCTATGACTGTAAATGCACACTGCTGTCATAGTGTCATTTCTACAAAGTCATTCTGTCCAAGTAGCAGCATAAAAAAATGGCTACTACCCAACAGATGTCCAGGTTCATGTGGCAACAGTGTGCTCTGTTCACACAACACTACCTACACAGCTAGTCCATGTTCAACAATAGAGTTGTTGCCAGTGCTTCAGTATGGTATTGTAGGATCTCAAAAATCTGTAAAGGGTGCTGAAGCAAGTATGCCATTTGACTGAAGGCTCCCTAGTTTTGGTGATTTCTACCAACTGAGGTGGAGAGGATACATTATGAAATTTACTTGCCCCTTCAACCAATAATTTACTGCTCCCATGTTTCGGTTGGTATGATCTGAGGTGTAAATAAAAAATTATTCAAGAATAAGCCTTTTGCGGCCGATTACTAATATTATGGGACTTGTTAGTTCTTGTACTCTGTTTGTCTGTGCTACACCCTAGTGGAAACAAACGTTCATGCTGCCACTGGTCACCAGCTGAATTGCTTAGGCATCTGGTGTCGTAAGGATGCTGAAAGTAGTTCTCACTTAGTATAAGGTATTTTGGTTTATTCTAATGTGAACTAAACTCTGACACACACTGAAGCACCTAAAAACATAAATGTCTTTTGCTAATCACTTTGCTCACCTTTAACTGTCATTCTTATATCAAACCTCAATAAACAATCAGTTTTGCTGTGTTTTGTTTTTATTAAACCTTCTCACAAAATTAAAACTTGTCAAATGAGATCAGACAAAATGGCAGAAAGTTATTTTCCAGAGGGGTTGGGGAGGGGAGAAAGGGGAGGGTGCAGTTTTGGCAGTTCAGCCAAGGGTGCACAATTACCTCAGTTCAGTTTTGCCTCAGTGTAGAAGATCTGACACAAAATGTTATGCCTGGTGTTTGTGGCCACCACTTTTTTCAGTTTACATTCAACAGCTATAGTAATTTCACCACTACAACCAGTCAGTATGAGCTGACATTGTGTGACACTGCAGTAACAATTATGCTTTGAACTTCCTATTGTTTGGCCTTGAGCTGTGGCCTTAATTTCATTTCCTATTCAATTCTACATATAATTGTAACATCTGAATATGAACATCATTGTTTTGCACATTCATGAAACCTTGTTACTCCAGTGTGTAATTTATATCACAGCAAGTGGTCAAACAGTAGCATGAGTTGAAAATGTTGTGAGCATTGCAGGAGATCCTCCACTGCAATATTCCACTACCTATGGTGGCAGTGCTGCTTACCTCTTTGTTCCATCTGCAAACAACTGCTATGCTTGGGCAGTTCTGGCTACTTCACATGTCATACTGATAATTTGTTATGGCCAGAACCAATGCCTGGAAGTAACAGTGTTTTGCGAAAGTGGATTGTAGCTCTTTAGTCATGGTCACTTACCATCAGCCACAGTATAATGGCTCAACACACTGGTAACAATTCAGTGCCAACCACTGTTAGCTTGCGTACATTAGCAGTTGTTCAATGACAATGGTCTATGACAAATACTGATCGAGGGCAGGCCAAATTGTAGCCCCAAGACAGTAAAAAGTGATTTATCAGTAATGTATTTCAATGATTCAGCTTTGGCGCAGTTCTCATTAAATTCAGTTGTATGACTTTTGTTTCCTGCATTATCATTGGACACTGCAAAAATAGTATACTGTTTACCATGTGGCTATAAATGAAAATTTTATACAACAGTCCACTGAAGGAAATAAAATTATAAAGACTAACAAATTAATAAATAGTAATTATTCCACAGTCACGTAAGAGATTCATCCTTACCGTTTTCCATTTCTGCAGCTTGAACACCAGGTGGGTGATTTTTGTCATTTTCGTTCTTGTTACACATAGGGGTAGAAACATACCCAAGGCTGAATAAGTTTGTCTGACCCTTTTTTCCCTTGCTCTATTTCTTTCTTTTCTCTTCATTGCCCCAGACTTTAGAGTTCATGATGTTAATATCATGTAAATAAACTTGCATTCTTGCACACCTAACACACAACTGCCAAGAGGTTGTAAAATGAATCACTATCAGTGTATCCAACTCAAATCTCTCAAGACAATGTTGAGGCACATTGCTCTCAGCTCTTGGTATTACTGTGTATGAAACCATAGGTGTTACACCTGCTCTGGGTGCAGGTAACTGGTGACAGTTGTACATGGAGATGGTGACTTTATGAACAGCAAGGGGAATCCCAGAGGTGGCATAGTTAATAGTAATGCTTTAAATTTGGCACTGTCAGTTGCTATCTGCTGTTAACAAGAAAGACTGAGGAATTAGATTTTGCTAGATGCACACGTTTCCTTGTTCATTTGTAGAAGAGCCACTGTAATAGGGAATTTCCACGTGCAAACTTGTGTTACTGAAGATGTAATTATAACATTGCTGACTTGGCAACACTGACCTCTATTACAAATGAGTGCTACCATCTTTGGACATGTTCTAAAATTCAATATGATACAAAATTTATTTCAGAATTGCAGTCTGATATTTGCACACAGATCACCCTCAAAGACCTGAATCCTTCAGAGATTTGGGTACCCATGACACTTGAGCCCCAGGGATTTTGCCCCCTTACTCCTCTCCCCTCCGTCTCGACAGGCTTTCCATGAAATGAGAACTGTCTTACCCACTACCCTTCCCACCCCTCCCACAGTGGTAATCCATCATCCATCGAACCTACACAATATCCTCATCCATTCTTACTCAAGTGCTACATGCAACCCATTGCCTAATGGCTTATATAAGTGTAATAGACCTAGATGCAAGCCCTATCCCATACATCCTCCACCAGCTACTCCAGTCTGGTCACAAGCATCACTTACTCCATCAAATACAGGGCTACTTGTGAAACCAGTCATATGATCTACAAGCTAAGCTGCAACCACTGTGCTGCATTCTACTTGAGCATGACGAATGACATGCTATCTGTCCACATGAATGGCTACTGACAAACTGTGACCTAGAAACAACTGTACCACCCAATTGCTGAGCATGCTGCACAGCACTATGTTCTTAATTTAAATGACTGCTTCACAGCCTGTGGCATCTACATCCTTCCTACCGACACCAGCTTTTCTGAACTGCGCAGGGGGTGGGGGGTGGTGGAGGCACTCCCTGCAATATAACCTACCTTCCTGTGACCCTCTTATCCTCAAACTTTCTTAGTCATGGTCCTATAGCCACCTGCCCCCTTCCTTATTCCCATTCCAGCACTGCACAACCTTGTATTTCAACAATGTGCCCCCCCCCCCCCCCCCCTCCATCCTGCCCCTCATCTAACCTTATGACTGCACCTAGCTGCCCCATCCTCTGTCCATGTCATCATAAGCAGCACTTAACTTTCCCCCAATCTCCACCCCAGTAAACTGCCATCAGTCCCCCTCCGAGCCTCCACCTTACCCCCACCTTCCAGATTGCTTCTCCTATCATGCACAGTTGTTCACAGACTGGCTGCAGCAGCCACAGACAGTTGTCATATGTATGTGTGTGAGAGTGCATTTGTGTGTGTGTGTGTGTGTGTGTGTGTTGTGGGTGTGTGTGTGTGTGTGTGTTGTCTATGTCAGAAGAAGGCATTTTGGTGAAAGTTTACTTGCTAGCAGTCTTTTCATTATGCTTGTCTATGATTCCACATATCTACTATATGGTGAGTAGCAAGCGATCCTTTTCATAATAATGACAAATATTAAGAAAAGGTAAAGAAAATCTGTACTATCATTTGTAACAATTTTTTGATTAAAACTCTTAATATCAATGCATAGTGAAAATTTTGTTCATATTTTTCATCAATAAGAAGCATAAGGTTATTATGACATTCATATTTTGTGCTTATATAATGATTCTAAAATGAAAATCAGTTTTAAATACAAAGAAATCATATGTTACATAAAGTGGAGTTCCTTACTTCTGATTCTGAAAGGACTGTTTCCAGTTCAGTTAGATTTTGATTACTTTTTGAAGAACAATTGACAAATGTGTAAAAAATTGAATCAATTGTCTCTATATTCACATAGAATAACATTTGTAAAATCACTTTGTTCCTGTAAAAGTTTGTTGGTTGTCTACATGATGCAACTGCATGCACATGTTCAGTATTGTGAACAGACAAGAAGAAATTAACCTAGTTACGTACTCATCACAAGTCTTGTCCTCTTCTCTTTCCATATGTTATTTCCATTGTTCCCCTAAATTTTTCCATGTTTTATGGTTGTTCTCTTAGTTGTGGCCTTTGGATCATGTCACAATTTGATTTATTAGGGAGGAGGACTGGATTACTATAATACATAAAAGATGTCAAAATCTTAAACATGGCTTCGAAACAGCAATTGTGTAAATCTGAAGAGATTGATAAAATCAGCCAACCAGTTGCAAAACAAAGGTTTATTAGCCCTTGACCTAGGTTTCAATATTTCTAAAAATATCTTCTTCAGAAAGAGTGGCCGTTGTTAAGTCACAAAATGGTACCTTAGATTAGCTGAAGCCAAGTGGCTCTTGTCATATACAAAATTGACAAAACAAGAATTATCCCAAGCTTTGGCTTTAGATAGCACCCAGATTACATTTAGCATACTTCAGAGTGAGTGCCCACTAGTAAAGGTGCTTGTACCAGAAAGTGTTGAAAAAGTCTTTACAGATCATACAGAAAAAAAGATATAATCAAACAATGGAAAATCCAGATTGCAATGTAACAATAAGGAAGGAAAGTTGATACTCACCATATAGTGGAGATGCTGAGTCACGTAGGCACACTCAAACAATTATATCTTTCGGCCATTAAGGTCTTTGTCAGCAACAGACACATATACACACAAGCACACACACACACACATTCACGGAAATGCAACTTGCACACAGGTCTGCAGTCTCACACAACTGAAACCACACTGTGAGCAGCAGCACCAGTGCATGATGGGAGTGGCGACTGGGTGGGGGTAAGGAGGAGTCTGGGGCAGGGATGGGGAGGGATAGTATAGTCGGGGTGGCAGACAGTGAAGTGCTGCAGTGCAGACGGAGTGCAGGAGGTGGGTGGGGGGTAAGTAGCGGAAAGGAGAGAAATAAAAAGTAGGATGTATTGCAGGGAAAGTTCCCACCTGAAAAATTCAGAAAAGGTGGTAAAGGTGGTGTTTATGGGAAGGATTCTGAATTGTGCAGGTGGGAACTTTCTCTGCAATACATCCTACATTCCTGTAACACTCCTGGCCTCAACCTCCATTAGTCACTGTCCTCTCCCATCCAGCCCCCCCCCCCCCCCCCCCCCCACTCCCCGTTCCCATTGCAGCACTACACAGCCATCATTTCACCACCACACCCAGTCTTTAATTTCTTTTTATTTCTCTCCTTTCTTGCCATCTGTCTAAACTGCAGCACTTCACTGTCTGCTACCCGCAACCCCCACCATAGTATCCCTCCCCCTCCCCACCCCAGCCTCCTCCTACCCCCACCCAGTCACCACTCCCATCATGCATTGGTGCTGCTGCTCGCAATGTGGTTTCAGTTGTCTGAGACTGCAGATGTGTGAGCAAGTTGCATCTGTGTGTGTGTGTGTGTGTGTGTGTGTGTGTGTGTGTGTCTGTCTGTTTGTCTAATCTTTTTTTTGGGCCTATTACGACTCTGCATCTCTGCTAAATAGTGAGTAGAAAAAAATATAGTAAGATCAAATTAGTTGTATACACAACACATGGTTACTTAAAAAATAGACTACTACTAAAAAATAAGATTTAAAGTGACTTGTATTGAAATAAGCACCTTTATCTCACTTGTGTGCTGAAAAATGGCATAAGTTCCAAGAACATGCAAAAATATTTTTGATTTGCTTTTCACTGACAAGTGGCTCAAATGTGATTTCATCAAAATGTAAAACACATTTTATCAATATCTTCCTGTTTTGTAGCTTCATGTTTTCAAGAAGATAGAAAACTGTTTTCAATTGAACCTAAGAACACTTGAATAATAATAAAATTTTGTTTGATCTCTGTAATAGTCTTCATAAGGTTGTTGTTGTTGTTGTTGTTGTGGTCTTCAGTCCAGGGACTGGTTTGATGCTACTCTATCCTGCGCAAGCCTCTTCATCTCCCAGTACCTAAGGCAACCTACATCCTTCTGAATCTGCTTAGTGTATTCATCTCTTGGTCTCCCTGTACGATTTTTACCCTCCACACTGCCCTCCAATACTAGATTGGTGACCCCTTGATGCCTCATAACATGTCCTACCAACCGATCCCTTCTTCTAATCAAGTTGTGCCACAAACTTCTCTTCTCCCCAATCCTATTCAATACTTCCTCATTCGTTATGTGATCTACCCATCTAATCTTCAGCATTCTTCTGTAGCACCACATTTCAAAAGCTTCTATTCTCTTCTTCTCCAAACTATTTATTGCCCATGTTTCATTCCCATACATGGCTACACTCCATACAAATACTTTCAGAATTGACTTCCTGACACTTAAATCTGTACTCGACGTTAACAAATTTCTCTTCTTCAGAAACGCTTTCCTTGCCATTGCCAATCTACATTTTATATCCTCTCTACTTCGACCATCATCAGTTATTTTGCTTCCCAAATAGCAAAACTCCTTTACTACTTTAAGTGTCTCATTTCCTAATCTAATTCCCTCAGCATCACCCGACTTAATTTGACTACATTCCATTATCCTCGTTTTGCTTTTGTTGATGTTCATCTTATATCCTCCTTTCAAGACACTATCCATTCCATTCAACTGCTCTTCCAAGTCCTTTGCTGTCTCTGACAGAATTACAATATCATCGGCGAACCTCAAAGTTTTTATTTCTTCTCCATGGATTTTAATACCTACTCTGAATTTTTCTTTTGTTTCCTTCACTGCTTGCTCAATATACAGATTGTATAACATCAGGGATAGGCTACAATCCTGTCTCACTCCCTTCCCAACCACTGCTTCCCTTTCATGCCCCTCCATTCTTATAACTGCCATCTGGTTTCTGTACAAATTGTAAATAGCCTTTCACTCCCTGTATTTTACCCTTGCCACCTGCATAAGGTACAAATATTATACTAAAAATATTTCTACAATTTTTTTGTTTTGTTTATCCTTGCATCCAAATTATGAAAGATCCCCTTTGTACGATTTATCTCAAATTCTAATGTTTTTTCAGTAAGGACTGAGGACATATTTATCCTAAGTTATTTAGAAATCATCATTCTGGGAATAATTCATTTTTTCATTTATGAAAAAGGTAGTTTCGGACTTGTGTGCTGAATAGTATAATATTTTATATAAGGAGGCCATTAGTGGAGTCAATGTAATTATCCCCTATAGGAACAGAAAATAGAATTGACGATGTTGATTTTATTAAGGTACTGACATGCAAATTATTGAAAGAAAACTGTTGAATGCATGACATACAAAGAATGTTTCAAGAAAAGTACAGGGTGGAGCAAATAAAAATGGCCTGAATGAGTAGTGATGATTGTATGTGAAGCAAAAGACCTATAAGTACTTCCTACAGGATGGAGCAACTGCCCATAAGGCCAGCTAAACCTTGGAGTACACTTATACAATCTTCACTCCTAACAGAGTTGTTAACAGATGTCAGTCTGGTTATGGCCCTAGATGACCATGCAGGTCACCTGATTTTTCAGTGTGTGATTACTTTGTGTGGGAAATCCCAAAGTCTAAGGTGTATCATAAGGACCCTTGCAGTCTTCAAGAACTACAGCCAAACATTTTGGTGAGACTGCAGCAATTCTGGCAGTTCAGCTTCAAACCACCTTCAGCAATTTGCTGACCAGGACACAAAAGTGCCAAGAGATGAGGATGGTCTTTTACAAAGTCGTTACAGTGTAGTTCACTCACATGCAATGTCAGAAAAAGTAAAAATTTTGTACGCACCTTAAAAGGAGAGAATCATTACAACCTTGCATAAAGTTCTTTTGACATTCTTTACCGATTTTCCATTCTTCCCTTCTTTGGGCTTCACTACCTCGAACAGTGATGGCATTCTCTGGCCATCTGCTACCTTTTACAGTGATAGACCCATACTGACATGAAACTCAAATTATATAAAGCCATAATGTTGGCTAATAGCGTGTCCTAATCATTATGATGACTATTTACAAAATGGATTAACATCTTCTGTAATGTTTTAATGACCTCCTTTGTTATGGACATTTGTATGACTGTTAATTGTAATAAATGTTCATAGAGTAAAAAATATTGGCCAGGTCTAGAGGTAGTTTATGAAAAAATACTCATCTTGTTTTTTGAGGCTCTCCTTCAATCCATTGCTTGAATTTCTTTTGTCTGGAACCCAGATTCTCTTGTAGGTCTGGAAGCCTAATAGGTTGATGTGTTTCTTGAATAACATAGACAACAAATTGATTTGTATGTAATTTTCATATTTAATAGTCCTAGATGCTTTACTGCCATCAATTACAGTGTTTACTCAGAAAAATACATTCCATTTGTACACAACTTGAATTTACACTTTGTACAATAACTGAGCACAACAGAAAAACTTTCCATCCCTCCTTCCTTCCTTCCCACCAGAAAAAAAGAACTCACCCCCCGTTAATATCATTCCAAAGGACATCAGTAAAGACATAGTCATATTAAGATTGAAACATAGAACATTAAATCGAAAATAATTTACAGAAAATAAAATTTACTCAATAGCACAATAAAATAATTATGATAATATATATACACGTAACAAAAAATATACCTTTTTGTAGTACAGTGATTCTACAATTTTTTTTTTTATTTATTTTTTTTTTTTTTTTTTGTGTCACAGGGGTTAATTGTGTTAGCACAAAATATACTACTATACAGTCAGAGTTTAAAAAATTTCAAATAAGATCGCAAAAGGGATAAGATCATAAATTTGAGAATATATGTGGTCCAGACAGCTTATTGCACATTACAATGTCCAATGAATGTGCTCTGGTCTCTCATTCACTTTTAGGTGTAATGCACTTGTCCTTAACTTACAATTGGATAATAAATGACAAAGTTGCAATCTTGAAAAAAAATTGAAAAAGGTTACTTCTAACAAAAAAATTTTAGATTTTGTCAGATGTAATTATGTTGTTCAATTTTGTACAAATACTAATTAGCAACGTCAAAAAAAAAAAAAAAATACTTAGACAAAACTGTAAAGCAAATATTAATGCATTAAGGGTAACAAGACTAAACTAATGCTCAAAAATCAGTAAATTTTAACTTGGATGCAGAAAATAATAAGATAAATGATTTGTTCCCTTATACACTTGACTTCCTAAAGTTACTCAATTTTTGAAAAGTTAAACCAATTTTGAAAACAAACTTTTCTGTTACTTTCATCATAACTGTAAAAATGTGATACCATTTGCAATATTGTAGATTGTGATACCAATTTCACTACAAAAAATGCGATGCCATATCTCAGAAGCAAGTCCTCTGTACCTTTTTGGCACTACCATGGCTTACAGTACCATTTTACATTGTCAGTAGTTTATGAAATACTGTGTGCAGCATAGGTACTGCTAAAATGTCAAAGCATTTAGTAAAGTTCTGTGTGCTACATAAGCACTACTCAGTTCCAGGATATTAGATTATGTGTATAGTAGTTCAAATATAAGTCCATTGTGCTAACATGGCACAACTTCAGTCTGGAATACCAGGTGGTAAGATCTATCACATAACTAAAAGTTCTTTATAAAAATTTAAGTTCAAGTCCAGTTTAGTATACCATGTAGTGTGTTTAAGTACACAGCTAAGTTCACTGTCAATTTGGTTCAACTCATTGCTGAGGATACTATACAACATCAATGAAATAACCTATATTTATAAGCACTATGGTGAATGTCCATAGAATGAGTAATGTAACTAACATTTAAACACAAAAATGAAAATGTCCTCCCCAGATCATGGGGTTGCCTGAAATTTTCTTATCATTTCTAGTTGAAAATTCACTTAAAGCTAAATAGAATTGGAAAATGTGCACTTAGGTAATACGAAAATATATTGGGGAACAAGTGCCCACAGATTTCAGTAACTCTCCTGATAGTTTTTACACACTTTGGTGAAGATAGGATTTGTTTGCTTCAGAGCTCTGTGTCATAGACATCAATTTAAAATTGCATGATGCATTCTGCACTATTTACAAGTAGTTCAAAGACAAAGACCAGTATACATATATCACTAGTTATCAGACAGTATCTTCAAGGTATTTACAAAAACGATAAAATGTTATGCAGTGTTTATGGGGTGTGAGTATAGTATTCAATGGGAAAGTAGTCTTTGTACCTGTTAGTATCTTTCAAGAATCACCCTCATACTCACAGATGGTTACATAAATATCAAAACATCAAAGAAAATATGTAATAGTACTAAGATCAAACAATGGAAAATCCAGGATGGATGTGTGTGTGAGAGTTACATTTGCATGAGTGTGTGTGTGTGTGTATGTATGTGTGACTATTGTTGACAAAGGCCATTGGCTGAAAGCTTTAAGCATGAAAATCTTTTTGTGTGCCTATCTGTGACTCAGCATCTCCGCTATATGGTGTGTAGCAACTTTCCGTGAACAGCACTAAGATATTTAAAAGTCATTGTGTGGGATATAATTTTGCTGAAACAGTCAAAACCTGGAATTTCTGTACAGATAAATGTTGATCATTAGATGTTTCAATAAGTCACTGTATGGTTGTAACACTTTGTACACATCAAACAAAAGACAAATTCAATATAGAGTCTCCCATCTAGGATACAATGTTTCAAAAACTTAATAAATACCTCATCAGGTTTTCAGAAAAGTAACAAAATAACTAATTAGATTTTTAGAAGCAGTAACAAAACAGTTATATGTCTCAAGTTACAATAAGTAGTATACAACAGTATACAAGTAGTATACAATAAGTAGCTCAATTCATATAGCCTTTTGAGTGCTGAATACATCAACCATCAAGTGTTCAAATTTGTCATCCTGACTTACCTTATATGGTTCAGTGTAAGTATAAAAAGTTTCATAAGTTCAGAAATAAACAGTTTTCACTTCCCATTACCTTTCAACAATGTACAAGTATGTAGTGATGTATAGATACAGTTGTTAATTCACTAAAAACATTCTCCAGTTCACTTCCTATTTTCAAGTGCCATGTTGTTCACATCAATTACCAACAAGGTGCTTTTCAGTCTGTGGATTACTGACATGTTACCCAATTACAAAAGATGTCACACTTCACAAAGAATCAACTTTTCTGCATAAACATAGTGGAGTATTTACTTTCATCTGTTACTTCAAATCAAAAACTGCTTGCATTAAAAACCTTGCTGGCTATGTGTGTCTTTCATAAACTTTCTCCACAGTAAGAAAATACAAGTTCCTAAGCAGTCCATACCTAACATCATTCTCCTAATTACGTCAGTAATACATCAATACATCATTAAATACATCAAATATCCCCTCATTGCATCAACATAATAACTTCATGTCATATACTCATAATATCACCTCATTATTCCACTAAATACTCCATAATAATAATCACCTAAGAAAAATCACCTGCATCATATTACACAATAGATTAACATCATGAAATAACACCACACATCAGCAGATCTCACAATTAGTACAGATTTTTCTCTGACAACAGAAACAGACATTGCACTATTTACACATTTTATTACTTTATTGTATGTAATCATTGCATTGCTTGCACAACTCATTACTGTATACAACCATATTACTTCAATGTAAGGGTCAGAAAGATAACACTCCCTGCAATCACCTTCATATACACTTCACTAGGCAACTGTACTTTCACTTGTTACATTAGATAAACACTTTGAAAACTAGTGCATGACACTGAATATTTCAGGTGTACTCATCTACTGAGACCTCTATGTACCATATACACACATAAAAACAAAGTTTTGAATCCCCCTGGTTCCCAGAACTCCTGAAGATAGACATTGACTGTGGATATTGTATCACAGACACAGTCCCTTCAACTGTTCAGAGATGTCACTAAACCCACCCAAAGATGTAAACAACCATGTATGAACAGCGCCTATTGGATGGAGGGGTTCCAACAGTCAATCAGTTTCAGTCATTCCACCAGGAAGGAGGTGCACAGCTCGTGTTGTCTGTAGTTCAACCATGCCTAGACAGTCAATACCACAGTTTTATCATGTAAGCATTGTTAATTTGTGCTAGGAAGGGCTCTCAATAAGGGAAGTGTCCAGGCATCTCAGAGTGAACCATAGAGATGCTGTTTGGACATGGACAAGACACAGAGAGACAGGAACTGTCAATGAGGTGCCTCGTTCAGGTGGCCCAAGGGCTACTACTGCAGTGGATGACCGCTGCCTATGGATTATGGCTCTGAGGAACCCTGACAGCAACACCACCATGTAGAATAATGCTTTTTGTGCAGCCACAGGATGTCGTGTTACGACTCAAACTGTGTGGTGCGCAGTTGGCTGCATGATGTGCAGCTTCACTTCCGATGTCTGTAGCAAGGTCCATCTTCGCAACCATGACACCATGCAGCACGGTACAGATGGGCCCAACAACATACCAAAAGGACTGTTGAGGACTGGCATCACATTCTCTTCACCGATAAGTGTTGCATATGCCTTCAACCACACAATCGCCAGAGATGTGTTTGGAGGCATTCCGGTCAGGCTGAATGCCTTAGACACACTGTCCAGTGAGTGTAACAAGGTGGAGGTCCTTGCTGTTTTGGGGTGGCATTATATGAGGCTGACGTATGCAGCTGGTGGTGTGGAAGGCGCCATATGGCTGTATGAAACGTGAATGCCATCCTACAATCAATAGTGCAACCATATCGGCAGCAAACTGGGGAGGCATTTGTTTTCAAGGATGACAACTTGCACCCCCATCATGCACATCTTGTGAATGACTCCTTCAGGATAACAAAATCGCTCAACTAGATCGGCCAGCAGGTTCTCCAGACCTGCACTCTATTGAACATAGATTGAATAGGGATAGATTGAAAAGGGCTGTTTTGGACAATGTAACCCACCAACCATTCTGAGGAATATACACCGAATCACCATGGGACAATCTGGACCAACAGTGCCTTGATGAACTCGTGGATAGTATGCCACGCCAAATACAGGCTTGCATCCATGCAAGAGGACATGCTGCTGGGTACGGTGTCTACAACAGTCTGGACCACCACCTCTGAAAGTCTCACTGTATGGTGCTACAACATGCAATGTGTGGTTTTCAAGAGCAATAAAAAGGGCAGAAATGATGTTTATGTTGATCCCTATTCCAATTTTCTGTACAATTTCCAGAACTCTCGGTGCCGAGGCGATGCAAAACTTTTTTTGATGTGTGTAGTTCCTCAAGATTTACCAAAAATTGTGTATACACTACGTACTAATCTCATTTCTACTCCAATTATACAACCTTTTACACTTTCATGTTTATGGGCTACTGAGGATGTTCAACTAATTTGATATACTTGTAAAAATTTGTAAATTTCCATTAACTTACCTTTTTGGTTTAGTCAAAAAACTCATTTTTTCACTACAAACAGAAAATCATCCTCCTGCATTACTTTTGAACTCAGAAAATAATCAAATAGGAGTTAACTCTCTGAATTCTACATAAGCAGTATTGTATAGCTTTTATGTTTTTGTTTACTGTCAAAGATTACTGTTCACTAATACTTCTGCTCAAATTATATCTGTCACTCTCTCAAAATGTTAACCATACATTATCCAGAATCTATGACAGTTGAAGATACTACCTAACTTTTTACTAACTAATGACATGGTAAGAAGAAGAGTAAGTGACATCACCACTGAAGTGTCCCAGACAGATCTTGGGAAACCCTACTTGTCTTCTGCAAATTTTGAAAACTAAGTTATTTGGATGTAAGGTTTCAAACAAGTAATATTTCTCAAACCTAGGAGTTTCCTGGGCTTATGGTGTACCAGACTGTAAGCATTGGATGGGGGGATTTCAGCTACTTCAAAGGGTCCAATGTAAATATGGAAGAATTTCTGAAGTTCAAAAGTGAGTAATTTTGATCATTCATGAGTCTTAACAACAACCAAGTCACCAAGATTCATCTGAGTGGTTTTTACTTTGTTGTCATGTCCCTCTTTCCTAGCATCACCTTGTTTCTTCATTATGGTTCTAACAATTTCTTCTCTCTCCTGGGGCAAAATGGGTGTACAGGTTGGGAAAGCTATGGATTCATTTATGAAATTTGGTGGTTCCCTATTAAACATAACTTCAAAAGGGGGAAAACCAGTAGTTCAGTGATGTAAACTATTTGTGACATCTTCCAAATCTGCAATGTGTTCAATCCAGGATGTATGCTTATGGCTACAGTATGTTCTACACAATCTCTCACATGCTTTTCTATTCTGGGTTACTGGACAGATTATAGGCAGATGTTAAAATGTGTTTAATTTTTGTTGTTTAAATCATATATCTCCAATTATTTACATTGAATTGTGACCCATTATCTGATAAAATGGCCTCAGGTTTGCCTACTCTAGGGATATACTTGTTTTCAACTGTAAATGCAATTACCTGGCTAGCGGCTTTCCTAATAGGGTAGAGTTTAATGAATTTTGAGAAATTGTCTACAATCACCATAACGTAATTGTATCCTTCTTTTGATGTGGGGAGGGTCCATAAAGATCGACAGTCATGAGACTTAATGGTTTTTCAGGTAAAATATTCTGCATCAAACCTTGACTAGTTTGGTTACTCACCTTTACCCTTTGGTATTTGTCAGACCTAGCATAATTTTCTCAACATGTTTTGGCATACTATAAAAATGAACATTTTCTTGTAATTTTTGTAAACATTTTTGTGTACCAAAATGTCTGTAGCTTTCATGAGTATAACTAACTAATTTTTCAATAAATTGTTCTGGCCAGCATAATTTCCAAATATTTCTTGGGTTTTCTTGGGTTCTACAAAACAGTATACCTTTGTGTACTTTGTAGAATTCAGCATCTGGTAGCCTTAAGTGCACCTATTTAATTAATTCATCAAAAGGTTGGACTAAGTGTGCAAGTTTCACGATCTGGTCTTTCCAAAACTCTTTCATACTCCCTCTCTGTTCCCTGTGCATTGGACCATTTAAAAACACACTCTTTATCCTTGACTGTTCAGTATCAGACCAAAACTTTTTCAAGAAACACTTTTGAAATTCATCTACGGATAAATTGTAGAGTCAAGTTGGTTGGCCCATGACAAGGCTTCCCCTTCTAATGATCTTTTAATAAACTTTAATAAATTTTTAATTCATGACTCATACCAGGGGAAAACTATCACAGCAGTGTTGTATAAAATCAACTGGATGAAGAAGCTTGTCACCAGGGAAACACTTTAGTGCCATAGTAGAAAAGCTTGGGTGCCCTACATTACAGAATGGTTTTAGATAAGCCCCATCTTGTAGCTGTTGTACTTGTTTATTGATAATAGTGACATCACTATGTAAGTCTGACACATTTGAGTCTGTTATCTCAGCTATCTTCTGAACTTTTTCATCTACATCTGTGGCAACAATGTCTATTTTTTTCATTTAATGTATTTATAAAAGTTTACTAGTGTCTCCAACAACATCTTTACATCTAACTTCAACAACACCTATTTCAGATCTGAGATCATTGTCTATTTCCCCTATTTTTGTCTCTAATGATTGCATTTTGGATTCTGAAACCTCTATCCTTCACTCAACTTCTTTCACATGTTCATCTCTAGCTTTCGCTTGATAACACACATCAACTAAGTGTTTTTTAATGTTTGAAATTTGTGCATTAAGCATTGCTTTAATGAGATTGCATTCTGAGGCTATTGAATTTCCAAGTTTTTCTCTATTTTTTCCATTGATGAAAGTTTTTTTTCCATATTTTCACTATATTTTTCCATAAATGACAGTTTTTTCAACTTTTTCACTATTTTTTTCCCATTACTGACATTAATGCAGTAAACATGTCTTGTAAATTTAACTGTCTGGGTTTTTCACTCAGCATTGTTTTACTTACATGCGACTGTATTAGTTTCTCATGATCTGGACTTAAATCTAACACACTGAATTCTAAAAATCTCAAGCCTGCACTGATTTCATTTAACTGTCTTGATTGACTATTGTCTAGTACATCTTTAAACATGTCATTATTGGATATGTCCTGTTTAATTTGTTCATAAATTATCAATCCTAAAAAAAAAGTCAAAATGTTCACACAACACTGCACGGAGAAAATACAAAAATAAATATTTTAATTGGTACTTAGCTTACTATTGTCCTGGGTTGGGTAGGTGGCATCGACTTTAGCAACAATACTTCAACCTTTACAACCATGTATATCCATAGTGTTGCATCATTCCAAAACTTCTCCATGTGTACTATGTCAAATTATATTTCATTTGAAATCATTCCACTTTGCAACACAATTTTATGCTTTTTGGTCACCTGAAACATAAGCACTCTCAAAAATCCAAATGTACAAGTATACTGGCCATGATGGCGCCAGTTTAATGACCTCCTTTGTTATGCACATTTGGATGACTGTTAATTGTAATAAATGTTTATGGAGTAAAAAATATTGGCCGGCTCTAGTGGTAGTTTTAAAGAAAAAATACTTATCTTGTTTTTTGGGGATCCCCTTCAATTCATTGCTTGAATTCCTCCTGCCTGGAACTCAGATTCTCTTGTAAGTCTGGATGTGTTTCTTGAATAACATAGATGACAAACTGATTCGTATTTAATTTTCATGTTTAATAGTCCTAGATGCTCACTCAGCGAAATACATTCCATTTGTATGCAACTTGAATTTACGCTTTGTCCAGTAACTGAGCACAACAGGAAAATCTTAATATCCCTCCTTCCATCCTACTCACCAAAAAAACAACTCTCCCAATGTTAACACCATTCCAAAGTACATCAGTAAAGATATAGTCATATTAAGAACAAAACATAGAACATAAAATCAAAAATAATTTTGCAGAAAATGAAATTCACTCAGCAGCACAATAGAACAATAAACAAAAAATTTATCTTTTTGTAGTACAGTAATTTTATGACATTTGTGTTTTTAATCACAGGGGTTAATTGTGTTCACACAACATATACTATAATACAGTCAGAGTTTAAAACATTTCAAATAAGATCAAAAAAGTATAGGATTATAAATTTGATAATATACATGGTCCAGATGGTTTATTCCAGGTTACAATGCCCAATGAATGTACTCTGGTCTCCCATTCACTTGTAGGTGTAATGCACTTGTCCTTAACTTACAATTGGATAATAAATGACAAAGTTGCTTCATTAACTCTAAAATGAGATTGGTGCCTTGACTCATAATCAAGTTTTCTGCAACCCAGAATTTCAACAACCAATTATTTATCATATTTTTAGTCAATGTGGGCACTCCTTACAGGTTTTATACACTGTTTGGGCTGACACACTAATAGTTTTCTAATTAATATCATAAGTTAATTCAAACTTAATCATCTTGGACTTGTCAAAGACCTACTCTCCTTCTCCCAATTCCTACAATGGAAACACTTCCTTGCTACAAATCCCTGCTACCAAACCAAGCTAATTCCAACATTGAGCCCTGCCTCTTCCAGTTCTTATCATCATCCAATTGTGATCCTTCCCACTGCCCACCTTACCACTGCCTGATCACCTTTCAGAAATTCCGTACCTACAACTTGGCCACACCATCCTTTCCCAGGTCCCTTCCTAAGAATGTTTACCTGACATCAGTTAAGCAGAAAGATGTGAGTGTTACTACTGGTATTTGTAACAATATGGACTGTGTGAATTCCTGATGCTTTCTAGCATTTCTGCCTTATATTGGTTCTTCACGGTATAGACAGATTTTATTATTATTGTTATTATTAATAATGTTTGACTATACTACTCTCTTTTTTGTAATTTCTCTAAAAATTGCTATTTATTTTATAATCCATCAAAATAAATTGCAAAGTATAAGTTTACAAGTATTTCTCTACTACTGACTTAAATAAAGGTCAAGTGGAACTGTTATTAAAGCAAAGACACTACTAATAATTAGAAGATAAGTATCACATCCACTTTACATACAGTAATGTGTCAGCCAACAAAGATAAAGGTATGATTTCATAAATACTAAATGACAGACCATAAACATTTTACAGTTCTATTGTTTTACTTATGTAATTTTAATTTATTTTCAGATTTTTGCAATTCTCGGCTTTATAAGTGCAATGATAATAGTTTTCCGCATTGCTGGAGAGGTCATAAGCATCCTACATTGTGTTGGAGTTGTTTTCAGAATATCAGAAGCTACAATTGGATTATCAATCCTGGCCTGGGGAAACAGTATAGGAGGTAAACCAATTTTTTCAAGTTTCATTCAACATATTATACTCTGCGTATTTATGTCATGTGCTAATAGAAATGGCTATCACACAATCATGAGAAGAGCATAACTATGCTTCTAGTACAGCTTTTTAGTAGGTATTCAACTGATAAATTTGAATTTGTAGCTTGGTTGAATTTCATTCTTTTACTCATAAATATTATGGAATTAATAATGTGTTTAACTAATATTCTCATTCATATTCTCACATTAACATCCACTGCCTACATTTCAATTATCACCTGTGATTTACACATCAGTATGCAAAACCATGCTACATAGTTAACTAAAGTATATATGATATATCATGTCGTTGTTGTGGTCTTCAGTCCTGAGACTGGTTTGATGCAGCTCTCCATGCTACTCTATCCTGTGCAAGCTTCTTCATCTCCCAGTACCTACTGCAGCCTACATCCTTCTGAATCTGCTTAGTGTATTCATCTCTTGGTCTCCCTCTATGATTTTTACCCTCCACACTGCCCTCCAATACAAAATTGGTGATCCCTCGATGTCTCAGAACATGTCCTACCAACCGATCTCTTTTTCTAGTCAAGTTGTGCCACAAGCTCCTCTTCTCCCCAATTCTATTCAATACCTCCTAATTAGTTATGTGATCTACCCATCTAATCTTCAGCATTCTTCTGTAGCACCACATTTCAAAAGCTTCTATTCTCTTCTTGTCTAAACTATTTGTCGTCCATGTTTCACTTCCATATGTGGCTACACTCCATACAAATACTTTCAGAAACGACTTCCTGACATTTAAATCTATACTCAATGTTAACAATTTTTTCTTCTTAAGAAACGCTTTTCTTGCCATTGTCAGTCTACATTTTATATCCTCCCTACTTTGACCATCATCAGTTATTTTGCTCCCCAAATATCAAAACTCCTTTACTACTTTAAGTGTCTCATTTCCTAATTTAATTCCCTCAGCATCACCAGATTTAATTCGACTACATTCCATTACCCTCATTTTGATTTTTTGATGTTCATCTTACATCCTCCTTTCAAGACACTGTCCATTCCGTTCAATTGGTCTTCCAAGTCCCTTACTGTCTCTGACAGAATTACAATGTCATCAGCGAACCTCAAAGTTTTTATTTCTTCTCCATGGATTTTAATACCTACTCCAAACTTTTCTTTTGTTTCCTTTATTGCTTGCTCAATATACAGATTGAATAACATCGGGGATAGGCTAGAACCCTATCTCATTCCTTTCCCAACCACTGCTTCCCTTTCATGTCCCTTGACTCTTATAACTGCCATCTGCTTTCTGTACAAATTGTAAATAGCCTTTCGCTCCCTGTAGTTTACCCCTGCCACCTTCAGAATTTGGAAGAGAGTATTCCAATCAACATTGTCAAAAGCTTTCTCTAAGTCTACAAATGCTAGAAACATAGGTTTGCCTTTCCTTAATCTTTCTTCTAATATAAGTCGTAGGGTCAGTATTCCCTCATGTGTTCCAACATTTCTACGGAATCCAAACTGATCTCTCCCGAGGTCGGCTTCTGAAGTCTAAGGTATCAGATAGATTATATAATGGTAAGACAGAGATTTAGGAACCAGGTATTAAATTGTAAGACATTTCCAGGGGCAGATGTGGACTCTGACCACAATCTATTGGTTATGAGCTGTAGATTAAAACTGAAGAAACTGAAAAAAGATGGTAATTTAAGGAGATGGGATCTGGACAAAATGATTAAACCAGAGGTTGTACAGAGTTTCAGGGAGAGCATAAGGGAACAATTGTCACAAATGTGGGAAAGAAATACAGTAGAAGAAGAATGGGTAGCTCTGAGGGATGAAGTAGTGAAGGCAGCAGAGGATCAAGTAGGTAAAAAGACGAGGGCTAGTAGAAATCCTTGGGTAACAGAAGAAATATTGAATTTAATTGATAAAAGGAGAAAATATAAAAATGCAGTAAATGAAGCAGGCAAAAAGGAATACAAACGTCTCAAAAATGAGATCAACAGGAAGTGCAAAATGGCTAAGCTGGGATGGCTAGAGGACAAATGTAAGGATGTAGAGGCTTGTCTCACTAGGGGTAAGATAGATACTGCCTACAGGAAAATTAAAGAGACCTTTGGAGAAAAGAGAACCACTTGTATGAATATCAAGAGCTCAGATGGAAACCCAGTTCTAAGCAAAGAAGGGAAAGCAGAAAGGTGGAAGGAGTATATAGAGAGTCTATACAAGGGCGACGTACTTGAGGACAATATTCTGGAAATGGAAGAGAATGTAGATGAGGACGAAATGGGAGATATAATACTGCGTGAAGAATTTGACAGAGCACTGAAAGACCTGAGTCGAAACAAGGCCCCAGGAGTAGACAACATTCCATTAGAACTACTGACAGCCTTGGGAGAGTCAGTCCTGACAAAACTCTACCATCTGGTGAGAAAGATGTATGAGACAGCCGAAATACCCTAAGACTTCAAGAAGAATATCATAATTCCAATCCCAATGAAAGCAGGTGTTGACAGATGTGAAAATTACCGAACAATCAGTTTAATAAGCCACAGCTGCAAAATACTAACGCGAATTCTTTACAGACGAATGGAAAAACTAGTAGAAGCCAACCTTGGGGAAGATCAGTTTGGATTACATGTGGACAGTATCCACATATGTTGCTGAATTTACTACAAAAATACATAGCTGTATGGACAAAGTTCAGGAGATATGAAGTCAAAATATTGAGATGCATGAAAAACTGTGGCATTATGTATGACATTTTAATTTATTAAGTGTTTACTACTGACTGTATCCACAACACATTTTGCAGACAGTAGGCACACATACAACTGCATGTACCATCAAAATTATATCATTGTACAGCACATAGTTCAGAAGATAAATCTTAATCATTAATCAATGTGAAAATGAAACTACAGAGCAAAATTTGATAGAGATACAAGTGAAATGTGTGCAAATACATATTAAATACATTAAATATATGTGAAATATATATGATATGTGCTTATGTGGGTAAAGCCAATGGTAAAAAACTCATCCTAAGCCCCTTGAATGATTTCAATGAAATTTGGTACACATGTTAGTTATGATCTGGAAAAAAAATACTGTGAAGGCAACAACCACCAGCCTACTATTGGGGAGAAGGAGATGTGTAAATAGGAATGTGCAGGAGCAAATGGGTAGAGAGAAGGGAAAGGAGGAGATGGTCAGTGAGAGGAGGAAGAGATAGACTAATAAGAGATTGGAATAAGTACATACCCAGGGAATGACACATTCTCAGCTAGTAGAATATAAAATTATGTTCAAAGTTTGTAAGGTACACCAATTTTTCCACACAAGAAGTATTAAATTCTAAATATAATAACAAAACTCAGCAGACCAAAGCAGTTGTAGCATGGTAAAGGCAAAATTTATTGTACACCCCTGGGAGTGCAGAAAACACATACACATGAGAGGAGAGGGGGGGGGGGGGGGAGAGAGAGAGAGAGAGAGAGAGAGAGAGAGAGAGAGAGAGAGAGAGAGAGAGAGAGAGAGAGAGAGAGAGGGAGGAAGGAAGGGAGGGAGAGAGAATATAATTAGCCCTCATGTTGGACTGAACGGAAGAAATGAGGAGTTAGAGTTTATCATCCCACTTCTAACACTGCTGCTCTCTACATCAATTTAAAAATTTATTGTTACACAATATTATGATAATGAATAAAACCATCAAAAAATGGGTGTCGCATTGAGCAAAAAATTTTAATGTTAATCTTATTTTGTGGATTTATTTGTGGCTCCATATGTTCTCTTCTTCAGAGAGTGATGTGAAAGTCCAGGTTTGTGAAACATTAGTGAGTATACTTATGCATATTTTCACCACATTTCCTTTTATTTCCTCTCCAGACATCATAAACAATGGTATTTAGGTATCAAAGTTTCATAGATGATTAAAGAGAGAGTTGTGAGATACACAAATTTCATGCTAATCACTGTCCTCAGCTAACAAGTCCATAAAACATTTCGAATGCGTTTTCGATACTAATCACAGCTGTACATCTACATCTATATACATATAAAAACAAAGATGAGGTGACTTACCGAACGAAAGCGCTGGCAGGTCGATAGACACACAAACATACACACAAAATTCAAGCTTTCGCAACAAACTGTTGCCTCATCAGGAAAGAGGGAAGGAGAGGGGAAGACGAAAGGAAGTGGGTTTTAAGGGAGAGGGTAAGGAGTCATTCCAATCCCGGGAGCGGAAAGACTTACCTTAGGGGGAAAAAAGGACAGGTATACACTCGCACACACACACATATCCATCCACACATATAGCCACAAGCAGACATTGCTGCTTGTGGCTATATGTGTGGATGGATATGTGTGTGTGTGCGAGTGTATACGTGTCCTTTTTTCCCCCTAAGGTAAGTCTTTCCGCTCCCGGGATTGGAATGACTCCTTACCCTCTCCCTTAAAACCCACTTCCTTTCGTCTTCCCCTCTCCTTCCCTCTTTCCTGATGAGGCAACAGTTTGTTGCGAAAGCTTGAATTTTGTGTGTATGTTTGTGTTTGTTTGTGTGTCTATCGACCTGCCAGCGCTTTCGTTCGGTAAGTCACCTCATCTTTGTTTTTATATATAATTTTTCCCACATGGAATGTTTCCTTCTATTATACATCTATATACATACGCATATCATATACATCAATGGTGGAAGATCCCTTGTACCACTACTAGTCATTCCCTCTCCTGTTCCATTTACCAATAGAGCAATGGAATAATGATTGTCTACAAGCCTCTGTGCAAGCAGTTTCATGCATCTTATCCTCCTGGTCCTTATGTGAAATGTATGTTGGCAGCAGTAGAATCATTCTGCAGTTGGCCTCAAATGCTGCTTCTCTAAATTTGCACAATAGTGCCTTGCAGAGAGAGTAATATCTTTCTTCCAGGGATTCCCATTTGAGTTCACACAGCATCTCTGTAAAACTTGCCTGATGATTGAATCTACTGGTAACAAATCTAGCAGTCCATCTCTGAATTGCTTCAGTGTCTTCCTTTAATCCAAATTGATGGGGATCCCAAACACTTGAACAGTACTCAAGAATGAGTTAGACTAACATTCTGTATGCAACCTCATTTATGAATAAGCTACAATTTTCCAAAATTATATCAATAAAACAAAGTCAAGCATTTGCCTTCCTTGCTTTCAATGTGACATGCCCATTCCATGTCATATTGCTTTGCAATATTATGTCTAGATATTTAATCAAAGTGCCTGTGTCAAGCTGCACGTTACTGCAGTTAGAGTCAGAAACAATGGTGGCTGAGTTTAGGTTTGTGCTGTGCACATATGTCAGGCATTCTCCAACAGCCAATGAGCATTTAGTAATGTTCTGAGCACTATGCTGTGAATGTCATACCAAATGTGAGCATTAAATGTAATCATCATGTGTTGTTTAGTGAATTCTTATACCATTTTCTGTCATGACTAATGGTGGTGGGAAGGGACAGATTCTACACAAGCAAATGTGAGACATAATTTGCAGGATACACACTTACATCAAGTGAAAGCACGTGTATGTGCATGTGGCAACTGCCACTTGGAATGGGCAACAATGCAATCCACATCTGTTTCTCAACCTGTGACTTGCGACAACCACCATTATTCATGGATCAGTCTATAATGCTGTATTTGAATGTTAAAGGACTGTTTTCCTACTCATTCACATTAACTTATGTTTTTCTACATTTAGAGCAAACTGCCATTCATCACACCAACTAGCAATTTTGTCTAAGTCATCTTGTATAATCCTTCAGTAACCCAGTGATGAAACCTCCCCAACACCACAACATGATTAGCCAACAGCTGTAAAACGCTGCTCACCCAGTCTGTCAGGTCATTTATGTACACAAAGAATAAAAGTGATCTTGTCACATTGCCCTGGTACACACCTGTTGATACCCTTGTCTCTGATGAGCACTTGCCATTGAGGACCACATACTGAGTTCTATTACTTCTTCAAGCCACTTACATATCTGGCAATCTATACCATATACTCAACCTTCATTAACAATCTGCAGTGGGGCACCATGTCAAATGCTTTTTGGAAATCTAGGACTATGGAACTTGACTATTTCACTCTATCCATGGTTTGTAGGACATCAAGTGAGAAAATGGCAAGCTGAGTTTTGCACAAGTGATGCTTTCTAAATCTTTGGTGATTTGTGCACGGATCCTATTCTGTCTCAAGGAAATTTGCTATATTTCAACTCAGAATCATTTCAAGAATTCTGCTGCAAACCAATGTTAAGGCTATTGGCCTGTAATTATGCAGGTTAGTTCTTTTACCTTTCTTACGTACAGGAGTCATCTATACTTTTTTCCATTCACTTGGGATTTTTCACTGTACAAGAAAAATGTTCAAATGTGTGTGAAATCTTATGGGACTTAACTGCTAAGGTCATCAGTCCCTAACCTTACACACTACTTAACCTAAATTATCCTAAGGACAAACACACACACCCGTGCCCGAGGGAGGACTCGAACCTCCGCTGGGACCAGCAGCACAGTCCATGACCGCAGCGCCTTAAACCGCTCAGCTACTGTACAAGAGATTTGTGATAAATGAAGCCTGAGTCTAGGACCAATACTGGAGAATACTCTTTGTAAAATGAGTTGAGATTCCATCTGGATGTAGTGAATTTCTTTTTAACTCTTACAGTACACTGATGCAAATTTCTATGTCCTACCTGCAGGAATCTGTTTGACAGTCAAATGATAGTATGTTTGTACAATCCTTCTGCATGAATGATTTCTTAAATGTGAAACTTAAAACTACAGCTTTCATTTTGCTATCTTTTAGTGCCACCCCAGACTGGTCAATGAGTGACTGTATAGAAGCCATTGACCCATTTAGTGATTTTATGTATGACCAGTTTCCTCAGGTTCGTAGCAAGATCTTCTCCTAAGATGTGATCACACAATTTGTTGTACACTTTACGCATTGCTCTTCTTATGGACACACAAATTTCTACTGACTTTTGCCTGTCAATGTTTGTACACTCTTTTTGAATTATGCGTGCAACAGTCCTCGGTTTCCTCAGCATTTTCCGGTTTTGATTATTATACCTTTCCATCCTTAACCCACTTACTAGGCACATACCTAAATTGGATGCTAACAACAGCTTATATGCTTTTTCTAACTTAAACACTCTTCTGGTGGATTTATTGGATTGATGGATTTATTACCTTTAGTAACCATCATTGTTATCATGACATCATCCCAGTTTTTATACTGACACTGTCAATAAGGTCAGGCCAATTTGTAGCTCAAGATCTAAAATATTTCCATTGCATGTTGGTTGTCTAACTAGTTATTCAAGGCAGTTTTCAGAAAACATGTTCAGAAGTACTTCATAAGATTTTGTGTCTGTACCACCTGTAGTGAATCCATAGACATCCCAATCTGTACTCGATGGGTTAAAGCTACCTGATGTGTGAAATGTGATTTATTCATTTCATAACATACACAATTTCAGAGCATATGTCTGATGTACAGGAGACTTGTCAAGGTTACAATTTGCTTATTTAAAATTTTGGTCACACTTACAATAATACTTTGTGGAGTGTTTACTTACTTTCAATTTGTCAAAGTTACAGTATTTACATCTACTGTAACTATCATAAATATTTATTCCATTTTAGGGATCCAGCTCAAGGTATCACATTGTCCTTCATGAAATTTTCCACAGAATAATAGCATCGTTCAATTAGAAAATCATGTAACTTGCTTTTTAAAATATCTGTCTTCATATTCATTATGTCACATACTTTTATTGTGTTGTGAATTTTCATGGCTATATACTGAGGAGCCTGAGCACGCAGTGTTAAGGGATGAGAGGTGAGCATAAAGCTCTCTTTATGTTTTGTGTTCAAAATGATTTTTTTCAGATCATCTCTGCTGCATAGGAAAAGAACTACCTCAAAGATGTATAAGGAGGGGACAGTTAATATTTTTAGGTCTTTAAATAATGGTCGATATGATGCCCCTGACTGTGCAGAGCACATGCAAATGATGATGATTTTTTTTTTTTTTTTTTTTTTTTTTTTTTTTTAATTTGTGTAACATTTCCCAAGTTTCCCCAAAAATTTATTCCATATTGAATAACTGATTCAAAGTAGCTGTAATATGTTGTTTTCTTGGTGACCATATCAGTGGCACAGGCTAAAATTTCCTTTGTAAATGCAAGGCTGTTTAATTTATTTGCTAGATATTCTATATGAGAATTCCAACTCAAAGTTCTGTCTAAGTTTATTCCCAGAAACCTGACTGAGTTAAGTCCTTACATTTTTTGATTGTTGTGAGTGACACAGATTTCTTCAGTTTTTGAATGTTTGGTTGTAAAACAAATCATGTGGTTTTTTGAAATGTTAAGCCTTAAGCAATTTTGACTGAGCCATGTTTGCAGGTTGCTTAATGTATTCATGACACTCTGTGGTATATTGTCAGAATTTTCATTTTCAATTAGGGCAAAAGTATCATCTGCAACTAATTTGAAATTATCTGGGTATTTCTGTAATACTGACGATAGACATTCCTTGAATGAGTCTAATACTGTCACAGTAGAATTAGATGGCTGGTAAAAACATGCAAAAATTAGCTTTATTTCACCTAGACCTAATGTACACATCAAGATAACTTCACTGTCATACTCAAATTTGACCTTGATAGAGAGAATATTTTTGTCAGCTGCTATGGTGTCTAATATGTCTTTCTGATGCATGTTTCATTAATTGCTAAATATCTCAGAGCTATATATTTTGGATTTCAGGCAGCTCTCCATCCCAAAAATAATTTGAGCATTAGAAATTTCCTAGAGAGCAGTAAATTCTGGAATTTTATTATGAATACTTCAACAATTTACTGTTAAAGTTTTGACAGTCGAAGTGTGTCTACTTACGTGCAGTCGGATTTCACGCTCTGCATGTTGACTGGCAAACATTCATAAGAGGATCTCAGATTACTGCCTAGCCTATACCCAAGTAGCTGCTTTCAGTGTGTAGTGCACCCCTATCCTATCAAGAGGAGTCATACAACTCTGCACTCTGTAATGCAGGTCCAGAAGTCTGCAACCATGACCATCACAGAATTGATGGAGTCTCTGGTTGAGATTCAACATTTGGATCCAAACCAAAGGACCCTATCAACTCTGCAAATTGCAAGCACTGCTTGCACCCCACAAGTGAGGCCAGCACTCTTCACCACTTCCACCACTCATCCATGTTCTCAGAACACTAGCAACAGCTGTCATTAGTGCCAACATGAATAATAACTTGCAGACAACTGTACCCTGTACCCTCAACAGCTGCAGGCATGCCTCCTCCACATCTCAGATGAAGTCCCCCAGCAAACACATTGAGTGCACACTGGAATTCTTTTCAGCCCTGGATGTTATTTTCCTAAGGGTCTCCATAACGTGCCTAACATTAGAGATCTAACTAGTGCACAACTCAAGTTCCAGTTAGATACAATATTGCAATACTTTGGATATATTCAGGTAAAACGTAGCCATAAATTAACTTTGAATGATGAATGAACGGACTAGTAAGGTAATACACACAGACATGCTTAGATACTATTCCAAATCTTTGCAGTACAATTTATGACTATTGTCCCATTCCAAAGTTGTATAAAGATCTACTCATTTAGTCTCATGGCATATATGTAGCAAATTCAAAAGCACCAATCTATTACAGAACATAATTATATAGTTTTGTGATGGCTTCCAAACCCAAGGTCCTCGGCGGTAGTTTTGGGGCAGCCACCACAAAATGTATAAAGCGTGGGTAGTGACCAGGATTTAGCTATGTCTGTTGGCCGAAAAATAATTAATGACAAGAATTGCGCCAGCTAGAATGAAGAGATAACTTATCTTTATGTCTGATGAAACATGCACCAGCAATACAAGTCCAAGTAATATCCAAGAGTAATCCGTGTACTGAGCCTAGTCAAATACAATAGCAAATATCCCACTGCAATGGCTCCGCTATAAACTCCACGAAAGGCTAGCAATAGACAATCGACAATAGACAGTCCGTCTCAGGGCCAGCGCTCCTCCTTATATGCAAAAGGCAGAGGGTGCTGTGGACCCGAGCTCAGCCATGGCGCGACCTCTTCCATCGGCGTTAATGCCCTGAGACACCGACATCCGTGACAGGAACTGTGGCCAGCGATGTCACAGTCAGGGCGCGCATGCGCGAGATGGTTGGTTGGTTGGTTGGGTCTGTGGATACAACATATAGTGTATCATAGATTTTAACTCAGTCAACAGGTAAGGCAGAACTTTAAAAATCACATCATCTTAGATTCTAAATTCCTGACAAGCAAAACACAATTGTATAGTTTTATGAATCTACTGATGGATTTAAACTCAGTCACTGGATAAGATAGAACTTTTAGAAACTACATGTTCTTACATACTACATTCATGGCAAACAAAGCACAATTATATAGTCTTATAAACCTACAAATATTTTCTTCTAGACTGAGGATCATTAAGCATTTATGTTCATATGTATTTTCCTTTATACTAAAAGTTAACAGTACTTGACATTTTACATGCTTGCTTTGCTTACAAGTAGCTTCTCTGATCTTTAGATGAGCATTGGACATTTCCACAAAATTCTTACTATTCTGGATATTGTCTCTAAATTATTCAGATATGTCAGAAATTGGGCTACCTATATCAGTCAAATAATTGCCTTTCCAGTGATCAATCTTACTCTTATTGTAAGAACATCCAAAGTCTAAATCATCACCTCTGCTATTAGATACTTCATGCAAAACATCACTTAGAATTTCGACAAGTGCTACAATCACACTGTATCTGCAAGGTTTTATCAAATTTACTGGTATCATAGCATTACTTTGGTTACACACGTTGTTAGGTAAAGACTGAACACAATGAATGAGTTCCATAACACAACTGACATCACGTATTACAGAAAGAATACAAAATATATTACTGTCAAAATTATGTTTCCTGCTTTTTCTTCTTTTACATCATTCCATCAATTTGGGTACAAATTTTGACTAACCACAGCTGACTTACTCCAGAATGCACATTTATCTACATTATCATCAATTTGCTCCCAAAAAAAGAAGAATCACCACCAAGATATAACATTATTTTATAAATGAATCCAGAAATAAATTTAATAATTAGCATTTGAGTGTGCAATTAATAATATGAATTTTAAGTAATTTCAAATATTTTCTAAAAGAAGAGTAATTTTAACTGTACATACAGATTACCAACAAATTAATTTCTTTTTACATATTTTAGCCTGAAACATAACACATCGTATACAATATCATATGAAGTTCATTCAATTAAACAACTGGTATAATGTTCACCTATACCAGATTTAGGGTTAATCCTGGTATCGGCTACTAGTTATGTTAGAAAAGGGTGTCCCATTACAGCTTACAGGATGAATTGGTAAGGCCAGACAATTTCTAATGCAAATAGTCATACATATCCTACAATCTATCTACAGTGCAAAGACTGGCATATACCTGTGCATCTAAACAAGACTAACCCACTCTTATGTAAAACAAAGAATAATTTACTTTTGGTGAGTGTGACAAATGATGTATTACAGCATAAAGTTCTAGATTGTTCCAGAAATGGAAATTGGACAAATCAACTTTTGTACAAAGTTTTCTGCATACATGAGTGTGCAGTTACCGAGAAACATGTCTCTTGAGGTTAGTAAAGTTTATAAAAATAGACATGATTAGATAATGTTGAACATAATTTTGAATCAGTGTTTTTGTAAAACTTATGATGTAAGTCACATCACCAAAATAATAAATGTTTTTAAGTGAGCAGCAAGTATTTATGCGTAGACATGGGTGGGTGGTTGAATTAAAATACACACATGATTATTGTTTACAGGTGTATTACATAAAATGCATACATACAGTATACAGAATGGCACTACCATCACACAACACTCTTGTCAAAGAGATGTTTTTTGCCCCGTACTCGAATTTCATCAGAGAAGCACATAACAGAGAAGAGAAGCACACACTGGAAACCCATGTCTTCCAAGTGCTCTGGAAACAGCACTGAATTCAAATGATGTTAACTACACAAAGTAAACCTAATTGCAAAACTTCCCCTCAGTGGGCATCATAAGGGGAGAATTTATCAGTTCACATTGCAAAATTACATTATTAAACATAAGAAAACAAATGAGACAAAATTTTAGAGACAGGTAATCCAACATCAAATAATATTTATTTTAATCCTAACATGTCTCTGAATCTCTCAGTTAAAATACTGATAAGATCTTTAGTTAAAATGTATGCAGCATTGTCATTAGTAGACACATAATTAAAATGAAGAAAACCATCCAAGACAATCTGGCTGACTTTATAATACTGCACTCTGAAACGTCTGGTTCTCTGCCAAATTCAGAGCACATAATCTTGAGGTGGATGCTCAGGTCAGTTACACCAAACAACACCTTACAATCAGCTCATTTATTCACATCTTTACACAAGTAAGGCTTACAAAGAGCTGGATGGCAGAACTACACAAAGATAATGTTTTGCTTACGTCAAAGATGATGCTCAGATTGATACTGGTGTCCTGGTGTCGATCTCATCGGTGACACATAGCCCCCCCCCCCCCCCCCCCCCCCACCTCACCGCAGTACGGAGTACTCCTGAGAGGCCGCCAGGGGGGGGGGGGGGGGGGATGGGTGACTACTATGGCGACGGCAGGGGTAGGCCGCAGGAGCCCGACCATGGTCAGCTCGACAGTGTCGTTGTGGAGCTGTGTGGGTAGAAGTCATGAAGGAAGGTCCAGCCACCAAACCTGGAAGTCGTACTGGGTGTCGTACTGGTCATGCGGTGACAGGTAGGCCGGCGATTTGCAGGAGGAATGGAGCGACAATGACTATGTCTTCGGTGGGCGTGGCAAACACACAAAGCATGTCCAGGTCGACGTCGGGTGAGAGGGGAACACATTTCACCAGGTGGCAGGGAATGGCGGAGGTTGTGTCATGAGCACCCGATGAAGGGAAACACACGACGAACAGTGTGTCATCGCGTAGTGTTATAGAGATGTCTTGGGTTATGTCCAGGGGGACAGGCACAGACAACTCAAGCGAGGGCATGTTCAAGATGGGGGGGGGGGGGGGGGGCGCGTGAGAAACCTTGACAGGGCAAGGCAGGCAACGAGGGAGAGGTTGAAGGGACCAGAGAAGGGCCCGATGAAAGTGCAAGATCATAGGTAAGCTCAACGTGGGGAGCATGTGATCACTCGACAGAGTGTGTGAGATCAGAGTAGAGGGCGAAGTCAGAGAATAGCTCGATGATTGGAGCTGGAAGTCACTCGACTGAGTGACTAAGTCCGACGTGGAGGGAGTGGTCGGAGCGTCTTGAGCCACAGCTGTGAATGATGTGGTCATGGCCTGAAGGGGGGTAGAAGCAGGCTCAACATGAGCAGGCTTAAGTCTGTTGAGAGAGACTGTAACAGCTGAATCTTTTATCTGGATGTCATAGGTGTTGGCTGAGCGCCGGAGAACTCAGTATGGGCTGGTATATGGGGGTTGGAGGGGAGCACGGACAGTGTCATCTCAGAGAATGATGTACTCGCAATTGTTCAGAGATTTTGGGACGTGAACCTTAGGTCAGGAACGGCTGGTGGGCGGAGGGATGTGGAGGTTGATGAAGTGGCATCTGACACGGTCCACGAAGGCAGGTAAGTCAGACTGAGGAAGAGAAGCAGAAGGGCTCACAAGTTCGCCAGAGAGAACAATGTTCTGGCCTTATATGAACTTGGCTATTGTGCCTTTGAAGTCTTCCTTATAGATAACACGAATGCCGAGTAGCACAAGGGGAAGGGCCTCTGTTGAAAGAGAGTCATGGTATCGAAGAGCTGTTTTGAAAGTGCGGTGCAAGCACTCAAATAGCCCGTTACTTTGCGGGTGATATGCTGTGGTATGGATGCGCTGGATGCTGCAAATGTTACAAGTCTCATTGAACAGGGCCGACTCAAATTGTCTGCCCTGGTCAGTCGTGATGATAGCTGGACATCCGAAACGTGATACTCGTGACTCGACGAAAGCTCGAGCAACAGTTTCTGCCGTGATATTGTGGAGGGGGACAGTCTCGACCCAGTGAGTTGTTTGGTCGATAGACGAGAGAACATAATGTCTGGCGAAGTAGGCATAATCGACGAGTGAGAGGCATCGTGTTGCAGTCCTGGTGGGTGTACATTGCCCACAACATGATGCATGTCGATCACAAATTCCGGCGTTAGGTGTTGGGCCGAAGCCATTGTTCGGATATTGTGTTGATGTAATACATGTGAAAATAACTGACGCAGAGGCCGCAGACACAGTAAAATGGCAAAAACGGAAGATGTCACAACTGGGAGTCACCAGTGAGGTGGATGCTCGGGACAGTTACACCAAACAATTTATAATCAGGAGTTCATTTATTCACCTCTTTACACAAGTAAGACTTACAAAGAACTGGATGGCAGAACTACATAATGATAATGTTTTGCTTAGTTCAAAGATGATGCTCAGATTGATACTGGTGTCGATCTCATCGGCGCCACAATCTCATTAAAAAAAAAACTACAAACTGTTGCATTTCTTACATGTCTCAAACACTGCAATGTATTCAGCTTCTACTGTGGAGGTGGCTGCAAACTGTTGCATTTCTTACATGTCTCAAACACTGCAATGTATTCAGCTTCTACTATGGAGGTGGTTACAAAGGATTGCCTCTACTCTTTCAGGTGACTCCTGTTCCAGCCAGCAAAATTGTGTACCTTGTTACAGATTTACTGTAGCTGGTTCCTACCCTGGTCAGCATCACTGAATGCACTATGATCAGAACAACTGGCATTGGGAAATAAGCTCAGATTTTTAGTTTGCTGCAGGTAATGAAACACCCTTTTTACCCCGACCCAATGAGAAGCACTAGATTTAAAGTTGAACTGACTCAACCTCCTAGCTATAAGGGCAATATCAGGTTTAGTACATGTGGATATATAAAACAAACAACCCAACGCCTTTTGGTACAATTTTTGGTCAAATGGCTTGTCATTATCATCTTCACCAAGATGATTGTCATTACATGGTGTAGCTATGCCCTTGGAGTCATGCATTTTAAACTCACTCATCGTCTGCTGAATGTAAGTAGTTTGGTTTAATTTCACTTTCTCTTGAGACTGCTCAATCTTAAGTCCTAAAATAAACAACAAGTGCCGCGCAGGATTAGCCGAGTGGTCTAAGGCGCTGCAGTCATGGACTGTACGGCTGGTCCCGGTGGAGGTTCGAGTCCTCCCTTGGGCAAGGGTGTGTGTGTTTGTCCTTAGGATAATTTAGATTAAGTAGTGTGTAAGCTTAAGGACTGATGACATTAGCAGTTAAGTCCCATAAGATTTCACACACATTTGAATATTTTTGAACAAACAACAAGTCATTCATTTCTTCAATGCTAATGTGACATTTAAAAACATTCTTGAATTTTTCAATTCTCTCTTCCTCACCTATTACAACAATATCATCAATATGATTCCCAATGATCAAATGATTAGAGAAGAATGCACAAAGTTCCTTTTCACATTATTCCAAACATAATGTTTTCTTCACAGGGCAGAAAAAATCATTCCAATACTTAACCTGCTTGGTGAAGCCCATACAAACTTTTATGCAATAAACACACTTCATTCCCCAAACAAAACAATTTCAGTTGCTCTGTGAAAACTGTGCCACTTATGAGACTACTAAGATTAGCAGGGCTATTAGATAAACAGTTTCTACATAAAAGTATATGATTTTCCATCCCCTAAGTACTGCAATTTCTGTAAGAATTCTCAAGCAACTTTGTCTCATTATTAAGCTCTGGCTTTCAGAATAATTTCCAAATATCTGGCTTGCTTTAAAATTAGTAATCTCACTCTCTCTGTTTCTCTTTGTAGTAAACTCCTACTTACTTCCTATAACATGATCAACTTTTGATCTGCCAACAAGTTGCCATGTATTGTAGCATTTTAGGCTACTCATCTCTAACTCCATAGCTGTAAACCACTTGTTGCTGTGAAGTGAGGCTAAAGCCTCTTATGCTGATGTTGTATCAGATGGATTCACTTCACATGAGGTAGTAAAAAGCGTGCAAAGAGACACAAAACATACTTTTTTGGCTTCAACATACATGAAGACTGTCACAAACCTACTTCACTATTTGCACTAGAAATCTCATTTTCCATGATGATATACGCACCTCACACACATCACTATTTCCACTGGTGGTAACTAAACTGCCTTCAGTATCATATCCATCTTCTTCTTGGGCCCCATGTTGGCTCCCATTTCCTCAAACAGCTGTTGTATCAACCACATCATCTGCTTCCATTTTGCACACACAACACACACACACACACACACACACACACACACACACACACACACACAGGAACAGGAATAGGAACAGGAAGGTGGTACAATGGGAAGGTTCCACTCCAATGCAGTTAACAATGATTTGCAAAGTATGGGTGTGTTTGTTGATGCAGATGTAGATGCGGAGTGTGATTTTCCTGTTTCATCTGTACAGTAATATATTTTAAAGTTTTGAACTCAAGTAACAAACCTTTTATGAGTATTCATCATGTGGTAATTAATTTTAACAGACTCAAATACACATTTAAGTTGAAATTGAAGTTATTCATCTGATTTTGTGATACTGTCCTTCTTAATGATTTGGGATGTCTCTCTACAGTTGGCTGCCTGCAAAAATCTTGTATGTGAATTGGCTCTCTAAATAGTGTAGAGAACACCAGGCTTTTTAATACTTTTGATGTTCATTACACTTTACTTCTCTGCACAAAAGAGAGTAAAATGAATATTAATAAAAGTTTGAGAATGTGACAAAGTTGCAACTTCTAGTGACAAGGGACCTAATGAAATTTTGGTGCAAACAACTATAGTTGCCTTCACAGCTCTGGCTTTTATAGTTTACAACAACTGGAAACCTAGAGCTCTATTCTTAAATTCATTAAATAATTTAATTTTCAACTATAACATTTGAGTTTTCATTATTCTGGGCATTTCATTTGGTTGCACACATAAACAATTTAGTATAGTGTTTTCTTCAGCATAAAATGCAAGTTTTTCAAATGCAAAATTTAACACTACAAGAAATTTAAAAAAAGCCATTAACTGTTTTTGATGAAGTGTTTTTTTGGTTCCTAGCAACTATACTGTTTTCTGATGTAAAGTACATCTGAATTATGAAATTAGTTTTTAAAAGAACAATTTGAGATGAAAGGAAATGTGAATACAGATGTTTGTTTACCATGGTGGATGTCCGCCCGGTTAGCTGAACGGTCAGTGCGTTGGAATGCCATGCACGGGGGCACGGGTTTGATTCCCAGCTGGGGTGGGAGATTTTCTCCTCTCAGGGACTGGGTGTTGTGTAGTCCTCATCATCATGTCATCCCCATTGTCGATGCACAAGTTGCCCAATATGGCATTGCACTCAATAAGACTTGCACTTGGTGGCCGAACTTCCCGCCCACAGATGCCATACAATCATTTCCATTTACCATGGTGGCTCATAGATATACATTCAGGGTGTTCACAAATTTTTAATCCAGATAAATATGAGAGTGTGAAATTAATAGCATCTGCTGTATAACAGTTATGCTCATCAGCACCTTTATACAACTTCAGCAGCTATCAATAATAATAATAAGAGTATGCATAACTTGTTTGAAGACAGGACAAATTGTTTTTGTGAATTTTGTTGTTTTGTGTATAATTAAGTGCAGTTTATGGCAATAACAGAATAATATTCAAGCTTTTGCTACTCTCTGTTTCACATTTTTGTGTTAGTGAGAGTTTTCATGCTTTTTTATGTTTTTGGATAAATGTAGAAGATCCCTAATTCATGTATTAGTTAATGAATCAACTTTGGGGCTGAAAATCAGGCATTCTTATGTTGCACCCACACAACATCTCATGCTTATTATACACTTCTTTGTTAAATGTTTACTTGTAGTTTCACTTATTTGATTTTGTCACTTTCTCAGACAACAGATCTGGTCTGGGAAGCCCTACATCCTTCATGGCTAACTTTTCCTGGTTGTTTTCTTTTCTGTTGGTGCTTAATACAATTTCAACAGAATTCATGTTGACACTGGAGAGGTAAGCCAATTCATCCACAGTAAACAACTAACTCCAAAGACAAATTGCTGTTTGCTGAAATTATTAAATTCATAGTACTATTTACCAACGAGATTGCTTCACTAGATTAAAAATGAGGTGCTGAGAGACATACAGGGCAAAAGCACACCATCTTTGGCCCCAGATTAACCAGTGAGACAGCTTTTCGTGAATGTTCAGATATACATTGACCCACCCTAAGATCAACAGATGTCACAAGCGTGAATAAACGCTACAGTCTCATAATCGATGATGAAGTGCTTTATGGTTCTCAGTACCTAAAATGGATTACCGTGTGATAAAATCCAAACCTTAATGTACTATATCTCATTCAGAATCACACAAGATAGGCTTTTCTACCATTATAACTGTAACATACACTGATGTCCAATCTAATTTGACTATACAGGGTGTATCAAAAAGAATCATCTGATTTGGCATCTCTATATTTCTGAAACTAATAAATATATACAATGAATTTTGTTTTTTAATGAATGGGAAACTCAGAAAGTATCTTTCATACCTTTACATAGGTGCCCCCCTTGAGATCCACAGTATATGTCAATGCAGTATTCAAATTATCCCCATACAGCAGCGAGCATGTCTTGAGTTATAGCTTCCACAGCTGCTATTAAGCAATGTCTCAGTTCATTCATTGTTGTTGGTGATGGAGACACATAAATAGAGTCTTTTATAAACCCCCACAAGAAATAATCACATATAGTCAGGTCCAGTGACCTTGGAGGCCAATAATGTAAGGCTGAATCATTTGGTCCAGTGTAACCAATCCATCATTCAGTAATCCTTTGATTTAAAAATTCCTTCACCTCCAGATGCCAGCGTGGCAGGAACCTCATAAGACTCGAGAGTTTGCTCTTTCCAACAGTATGTTGTTCACACACATATCTCAACTAACATAATAGTTATAATTTTTTTTTAATCGGATTATTCTTTTTGATACACCCTGTATAGTGAATGAATTGGTATATCTGTGGAGTGTGTTACCATCTTGTGGAATTTATCCCAAATGAATATGGACAAAAGTGTGGGGCACTATGCTACCACCTGATGTCATTGACATTAACTCGTAGTTGAGTGGTAAGGGCTAGCAGCACTCGTCATGAGCCGTGCACATTGTTTATCAACTCCATACATATTTGGCCCATAAGACAATTATGTCATGCTATTTGCACATGCACAAGAGTGAAGGTCTGCTCGCGACCATGATGCCAAGTTTCACTGAGTCTGGAGGAGCAATGTAGCACAGCGTGGTTCATTTAGTGCCATACATTTCCAATTATTGCATCTACATTATGTTGAAAACATTCAAAGTAAAATAACAAATAAATCCACAAGGTGTCAAAAGTTAGGTTGTTCACATGCTCTTATGCTCTTACACAAAGGCTGCCACTGTTGTTTACAAATCTCAGTGTTTCTTAATGGACAGTATCATGCACCTCATAATATCCAACTTTGTCTGCCATAGTACAAAATGTAAATGCAAATATAGATTTAGATGTGGATGTTGATGTGGGTGTAGATATAGCAGCACATGCAGATGTAGATATAAATGTATATATAGCCCTAATAAATAAGTTGTTCACTGGGACAGTGAGGTATAGCTAAGCTATTCATCCAAGTTTTGAGAATATGTCATTTATCAGTGAACTTTTTTTGTAAATAAGTACTCCTGTATTTTCCTTTCAGATTTGATTTCTAATACATCAATAGCGAGAGCAGGATTTCCAAAAATGGGCTTTGCAGCATGCTTCGGTGGACCTCTGTTTAGTATCCTTTGCAGCAAGTCAAAATCACATTTCATATTGCTCATTACTGATGAATTTCTTGTGAATAACAGATAAAGTCTAACAAAATTTCTGAGCTTGCTATTATAAAATTGTAACCTCTCTCACCTCACAATACTGCCAGATAGACACAAGACTTTTCAGGCAACTGTACTTCAGCTAGCTGGTGTAAATTATGAGTGACTTCAAATTATAATATGTACTTGTCATTCCACACCAAGACCATTGCACAGTAATAGCGGTGCATTTTCAGTAGTGAATACATGTTCTGAGGTTTCAACAGACACAGCTCTGATTCTGTGTGGATAACAGATGCAAGAGCATCAGAATTGGAAACATAGCCACAAATTGAAGTATACAGGGTAGTATGATTCTTGTGGCCTAAACATATAAACTGCACACAGGTTTACCATCAAATTCTGGTTTTTTATGGACCAAATGCAATTTCTTGACCATATTGTGTCAATAATTTGACCAAGACTGGACAGATGTAGGTTATACTGATTGGGGAGAAAGGCCACCAGCATCAGCCCCAGATAACAATGTCCATGCAGAAACTAATTCACAGAAAAGAGAGATTTTCAGACAGTGAGGATGTTCACACAGTGAATCTTGAAATGCTGTGTGGCGAAGCAGTGGATTTCTAACATCACAGAACTGAATGATTGGTAAAATGTTCCGACCGTTCTTTACAAAAACTTGGTAATACATTGTCAAGTATCTGTGCCACTCTGAAATGTAGTGCAGTATTCATCAAAATTTACTTGCCTGCCTGCCATAACAAAGCGTAACTTATCATTTGAAGGTGCTGTGTAACCCAGCAGCAAGTGGCTCTGAGCGCTATGGGACTTAACATCTGAGGTCATCAGTCCCCTAGAACTTAGAACTACTTAAACCTAACTAACCTAAGGACATTACACACAATCATGATTCGAACCTGCGACCGTAGCAGTAGTGTGGTTCTGGACTGAAGTGCCTAGAACCACTCAGCCACTACAGCCGGCCAGCAGCAACTATTTATTAATAAAATTTGTATTGAGACTGGTAAACACTGTTAAAAGTGCATTTCTGGCTAATTTTTAAATTAGAAAGTATGCAATTTATTTACGTCAAACATAATGCATCTGCATGATGTTTTATTATTATTTTGTAAATACTGGCTTGATAAAGAAGTGTCACATTTTGCCTAAATGGGAAAAATATATTAAAAAACAAAGCTGCTATGACCCAAACAAGAAAGCACTGGTAGATAGGCACAATAAAAAACACACACACAAATTTCAAGCTTTCGCATCCCACGGTTGCTTCATCAGGAAAGAGGGAAGGAGAGGGAAAGACGAAAGGATGTGGGTTTTAAGGGAGAGGGTAAGGAGTCATTCCAATCCTGGGAGCGGAAAGACTTACCTTAGGGGGAAAAAGGGACAGGTATACACTCGTGCACACACACACATATCCATGCGCACAGGTATAAGTCTTTCCACTTCTGAGATTGGAATGACTCCTTACCCTCTCCCTTAAAACCCACATCCTTTCATCTTTCCCTCTCCTTATCTCTTTCCTGATGAAGCATCTGTGGGTTGCGAAAGCTTGAAATTTGTGTGTGTGTTTGTGTGTTTTTTATTGTGTCTATCTACCAGTGCTTTCTTGTTTGGTAAGTCACAGCATCTTTGTTTTTATAGACACACAGACAATAAAATGAATCTTATGTTTAATGTTAGTAGCTGATGTGTAATCAATCAATCAATCAAATTTTATTGCCGTCCAGCTCATAAAGCAATAGACAATGTCAAGATAACTTACATTTTTAACATTAATTACTAAATACAATTTAGTTTGGATTACATAAGGCCATCTGCTAGATACAGTGTTGAAAGACAGTATTTTCAGTTTCAAAAATTCGTCTACTGTGTAGAAAGGATTATTTACTAGTATTCTGTACAACTTAGTTTTGAAGACATTGACAGGTAACTCTTTTAAATCTATACTTAACTTATTGTACAACTTAAGTCCAGGAACTAAATATGAATTCTGTGACTTGGATAGTCTTTGATATGGTACATCTGAATATGATTTGTTCCTGGTGTTATGGCTATGTACATCCCTTCTTAATGATATATTTGAAATATTGTTCCTAGCATACAATAGAACATTATAGATGTACAAGTTTATTACCATCAGGCATTGCAATTTAACAAACAAGGGTTTACAGTGTTCTAACTTATCTGAGTCGGTTATTATTATTACTAATTTTTTTTGTAAAAGTAGAATGCCCTATACGTGACTGCTATTGCCCCACAATAAGATTCCATATGATATGATACTTTGAAAGAAAGCAAAATATGCTGATCTTATATAACTATTAGGGACATGTCTTTTTAAGTTTCTAATTAAATAGATAACTCTTGAGAGTCTGGCACTCATACACTAAAAATAATTTGGCCTCTCAACTATTTTCTAGTTGTCTTACTTGTAACTAAGGATGTGTGTGTGTAAATGTACATATATATTGGTATTCTCCAAAGCACTTTCCAATTGAACTTTCAAATATAGCTCCTTCCGTCTACAGTCACATATGCAACATCCTGTATATTAACTGAAGTAACCATAACTGAAGTAATTGTACTAAAAACTTCTGTTATCATGAAAATATATACTGAATTTTTGATGAAACTGGCTCAATTTCAGCAAGTAGCTGTCTTCTTCAGATGTGATACATCCAATAAAGAGCTTTGTACTGATATGTAACAAATGCAGTCTGGCACTTTGAATGAAGTGAAGTCAACTGAAAAATTTCAGTGAATGTACATCATGTGGTCACTTGATAAAAAAACTGCACAATGCCAGTTGTTACACCCATGGCAGCAGAATAATGTCTATTGAAGTTGCACTAACACTACTGTTATCAGCATATCTTAACTGCATTACAGACCTTCCTGCTTGACGCTGGCTCAGATATCAACACATTCCCAGCCTGGTGCACACCTGGCAATAAGCTGGATGAACACTTATGCCTAAAACCAATAACCAACATGACACTCAAGCTTTATTTACTGTGTGGTGCATAGTACCACTGTCTGCATAAAGTCAGTCATTTGTTTTGAGTTGGAATAGCCACACATTAATTGCAGCTCTCGGCTGAGTGTTAGGTATTGTTACTGCAGCACATCAGTGGACATCATTTTCGTCTTTGAGCTAACACAGATTCTCATAAGAAGTGACAAAAATTTTGCTCTATGCTCTTTAGTTTAACCTTTAACTAATGTGGTGCGATCTATTTGACCATGCACTTTCATCAACAATTGCGATTTAGCCAGTTCCCTACCCATTATTGGAGCCATCGGCTTGTTAGCTTTGAGTTTAGTTGTGAGTGGACCAGCAACACATGTAGTGTTATTCCATAGCTTCTATAATGTGAGTGACATCCTTTTGAAAGTCGCTCACTGTCATTTTGACCACATTATGTTGTTTGTGTAATTTTTTCTGCAGTTATTCTCCTTACATATTCTCAATATTTTCCATTTCACAGCTTTTGAAATATGGCAGAACCTAGTAATTCTACAGGTAAAGGGTCTGATGCAAGTAGCAGACAATGTGTGAGCACTTTAGACCAAAACTTTGAAGAAACTGTAAGCAGATGGTTGGAGGAATCAGAGAATAGTGACTGCGATGATAATCCTGAAGAAACTGAACCCATTGTGAGTGAGCATGACACATTGTCAGAACAAAGTGCAACAGAAAATTACTCTGATGAAAGTAGGAATCCATGTGATGAGCAACAGAGAAGCAATTATTTCTATGGCAAGAATCAGTACAAATGGGCCAAAGCACCTCTGATCTGAGCTGTTAGAACTCTTTGCCATAGCATCATCATGAAATTTCCATCCGCCACATTGACAACAGGAGATCCAAAAGACCATCCTACAAATGCTAAAATAGATTGCATCAGGCAGAAGTGCTCTGACAAAAGCAAAGCTGAACTGCAGAACCTGGATTTTGATGAACTTTTGGCTTTTTGAGGACTTCTGATATATTCTTCTGTCTTTAAATCCAAGCACAAGAACGTAAATTATATATTTAGGTTGGGAAATTTTCAAATGTGTCATGTCTAAGAACCATTTCCTAATGTTGTTAAACTCCTTATGGTTTGATGACTTTCGAACTAGAAAAGAGAGTCTCAAAGTTGACAAAATGGCAGCAGCCTCTTTCCTCTTTAGAAAAATTGTGGAAAATTCCCAAAAATATTTCAATTTAGGCACATGTGCTACTGTAGATGAACAACTAGTTTCCTTCCATGGTAAATGCTCATTTGTGGTCCACATGCCAAAGAAGCCTGGTAAATACGGTTTAAAAACCATGTCCTTGTGTGATGAAAGGACCACTTACTTTTATAATGGGTATATGTACAGTGGAAAAGGCTCTGATGATGATACTTTGCTGGAAAATGGTAATAAACTGATGATAACAAAGCAGTCTCTGTTGCGATTGTGTAAACCAATCTATAGCAGTAATCGCAACATTGTTGTTGACAATTGGTGCAGATCAATACAGGCTGTAGAAGAGTTAAGGAAGAGAGGATTGACTTTTATGAGAACTCTAAAAAAGAATGAGAGATTCTGCAAACTTTCCAACTAAATAAGTATAGTCCAGTGCAAGGCATGACTCTAAAGACAAACAAAGCAGTTATTCTTGTCTCTTCCATGCATCATAGCCCCGCTGAGGATTTGAATTCTCAGAAATCAGAAATACTATCATACTGCAACACCACTAAAGGAGGTGTTGATGAATCGGACAAAAATTGCTCCATATACTCCCGCAGTCGAAGAACTTGGCATTGGCCAATGCGTTTGTTTTACTGTTTATTGGACATCAGCATAGCAAATGCATATGTTCTTCAGAAGAGTGGATCATATGAAGCTCCTGTTGAGAGAGGTATCTTCCTGAAAGAGCTGGCCTGTAGTCTTGTGCTGAAACATATGCAAAAGTGAGCTCAGAACGCACGACTTCCACAGGAGTTATGACTAATGACCCGCCGGATTTTAGGCCCCAATACTCCAGCAAAAGAAGCAGTGGAAGCAGAATTAGGCCCTAGGAATAGTAAAACATGCAGAATCTGCCCAGTGAGTAAGAAAAGGAAGACTTTGCATGTTTGCTACATCTGCAAGAGACCAATATGCATGCATTGCTGTTGCCAGGTCTGCAAGTACTGTTGTGAAAAATTGTGATTTGGAGGACTCTGATTTTTCATGAGGTATTTTTTCAGGTTAAAAATGTCACATTTTTGTTCTATTAGTTCTCCAAAGAAGAAATACAAAATCTATCAAAGCATTAATTTTGTTATTAGCATGTGAAGAACATATAAATGTATTAATTTACAATATGTGCATTAAACATATCTCAATGCCAGTTTATCAATAATTATTTAAAGTTAATGTTTTGTATTTTCATGTTTATTTACATTGTATTAAAGACTCTGCTATATACAAAACAGAGAATTTCAAAGGGATTCAAATTGTTAACATTACACTCATCTATAATTAAGAGGTCAGATTGACCGCAACATGATCTTAGTGTCCCATGTATGCCACTACTTTAGCTAAAGGTTAAACTCATTAATTTCATGCATATTTGTTTATTTATCAGGCACAGCTTCATGTTTTATTTACTGTGTAGTGCATAGTACCACTGTTTGCATCACACTAGACATTTGTTTTGCGTTTAAATAGTCAATGCAGTAGTTATCGGCCTTTAGTTAAGTGTTAGCTTTCATACCTACAGCAGTACGTCAGAGAACACTGTTTTTATCTGTGTGTTGATACTGCTTCTCATAAGAAGTGACTTACTTTAAATTTCCTTGGTGATATTTAGTATTGTTAATTTTGTGTGTTTGTTTATTTATCAGGCACATTTTCACATTTATTAGTTGTCTATAGTATAGTTCCACAATCCTTAGTATGAAGAGGAATTGTGATTGCTGTGTTCAGATGTGAGCTGAGTTGGTAACGCTTTGTTTGCAGCCCCAGGGAGTGTTGGCTTTGGTCAGAAAGCTTGAGACTGCTGCCAATGTGGCGGGCCAGACATGGAAAACTGAGAGATGTCTAGCACATCCCACATTTCCCCTGATTGCTCCAGGGGACCTGGCTGCCCCGGGTACTGCCTGCACTGATGTCAACCCCTCACACATGGTCGAGTGGGAAGTCTTTCCAAGGTGTGGTAGACAGTGAAAGAATTTCTGAACGGCCAATTGGAGGTCCTCCCATGTTGACCTGATGAACAAGTTTTAGGTGGTTCCATGGCTGACGAAGACCTGAAGCTGGATGCTGCTATTTAGCCTGTTCTGCAGGAAGCCTCTCAGCCTGCAATATCTGGGCATTCACAGAGGGTGGGATTATTGGTAGTTAGGAGCTCGAACATTAGGCACATAGTGGGGCCACTTAGGGATATGGCTGCTAAGAATGGGAAAACCCCATTGTGCATTCTGTGTGCACGCTGGGAGGAGCCATTCCAGATTTGGAAAGGATGCTTATTGATGTCATGAAGATCACAGGGGCCAACTGTGGGTGGTGGCTCATATCCGTACCAATGATGTGTGTCATTTTGTATTGGAAGAGATTCTATCTTGGTTTGAGTGGATAGCTAAAGTGGCAAAGACTGGCAATCTTGTTTGCAAGATGAAGATGGAGCTCAGCATCTGTAACATCATCAGTGGTACCAACTGTGGTCCTTTGGTATAGAGCTGAGTGGAAGGTCTCAATCAGAGGCTCAGACAGTTCTGCAGCCATGTAGCTGCAGATTCCTCAACTTACGCAATGGGTGGTGGGTTTATGGGTTCCACTTACTAAGTCAGGGGTCCAGTACACACAGAAAACTGCTACACAGCTCTGTGGAGAGGACTAGGCAATTTTATTGGTTAGGGGGTCTCAGGAGACTACAGGAAGTGTGTCACTCTAAAATGATGAAGGACAAACACAGGAAGGTAATGCTAACAGCGATTGGTATTATAGTTATAAACTGTCACAGCTGTGTTGAAAAAGAATCAGAGTTCCAAGCACTAATAGAAAGCACTGCAGCTTAAATCATTGTAGGTATAGAAAGCTGGTTAAAGCAGGAAATAAGTTCAGCTAAATTTTTTACAGAGGCTCTAACTGTGTTCAGAAAGGAAGGATTAAATACAGTTGGTGGTGGAGGATCCATCACAGGTAGTTTATCTTTTAGTGAAACAGAAGTAAATAGTTTGTGTGATTTACTACAGGTAGAGGCTATAGCTGACAAATGGAATAAATTAAAAATTGGTTCCTTTTTACAGACTCCCCTCCTCTCCCCTCCTTCCCCCTCACAACTTGGATGATACAATTGCTGAGCAGTTAAGAGAAAACTTTAGCCTTAATAATTCAAATAGGTACACCACTCATACAATTACAGTTGGTGGTGACTTCAAACTACCCTCTACATTTTGGTAAAAATACATATTTAAAGTTAGCAGTAGGCATAAAATGTCATCTGGAACTCAACTGAATGCATTCTCAGAAAGTTATATTTATTCAACAGTTAGTTCATGCGCCCACTTAAAGTGTAAATAGTAGTGAAAACGTATTTGACTTCCTTATGTACAAATAATCCTCAGTGAATGAGGAGCATCATGATGGATACAGGGATTAGTGACCATAAAGTTTTTGTAACAAGACTGAATATCGTAACATCCAAGACCACCAAAAATAAACAGAATATTACGAAAAGGATAGTTGCTACTCACCATATAATGGAGATGCTGAGTTGCAGATAGGCACAACAAAAAGACTGCCACAAAATGAGCTTTTGGCCAACAAGGCTTATGTCAAAAACAGATGACACACACACATACACTCATGCAAATGCAGCTCACACACACACACGAGTGTGTGTGTATGTGTCTTTTATCTATTTTTGACAAAGGTCTTGTTGGCCAAAAGCTTATTTTGTGACAGTCTTTTTGGTTTGCTTGTCTGCAACTCAGCATCTCCACTGTATGGTGAGTAGCAAATATCGTTTTCATAGTATTGTTACATTCCAGCTTGGATTTTCCATTGTTTGAAAAATACACACAACTTACATCTGTTTAAGAAAGAAGATAAAAATTCAGTTGACGCCTTTCTATGATACAGTCTCCACTCCTTCTAGTCTGACTATGTAAAAATAGACGAGGAGCGGTTTAAATTCAAAGAAATGGTATTAATGGCAAACAAAGGATGTATACTAAATAAATTAGAGATGGAGCTGATCTCGCATGGTATGCAAAACAGGTCAGAACACTGTTACAGAAGCAATGGAAAAAGCATGCCAAATTTTAAAGAACACAAAATCTCTGAGATTAGGAAAGTTTTACACTTGCTTGAAATTTAGCATGAACTTCAATGTGAGATACTTTTAATAGTTTCCACAATGAAACTCTGTCTCAAAATGTGAAAGAAAACGCAAAAAGATTCTGTGATGTATCTATGCAAACTGAAGCAATGAATGAAAATTTGTACCGAGGCCGAGATTCAAACCCAGGTCTTCTGCTCACTAGGCTGAAATGCTAATCACACCACCCTTGCACAGTGGCAGTGAACAATGAGCCTAGTATGTCTCCTTCTTCAATCCAAATTTGCATTCACATGTCAACCTATTTGATATTGAAGTTGAACAGTATTGCAGAGACTCTCCAGCAATATGCACCTCAGCATGGAACAAAACAGGGGATCCTACCTGAAACCCAAGTAAAGGTGCTTTGAAACTGTGTGTTTCAAATCCTGGCCTTTGTACAAATTTTCATTCATTATATATATATATGTCTTTAAATATGTCTGCTCGTGTCTGTATGTGTGGATGGATATGTGCGAGTGTGCGAGTGTATACCTGTCCTTTTTTCCCCCTAAGGTAAGTCTTTCCGCTCCTGGGATTGGAATGACTCCTTACCCTCTCCCTTAAAACCCACTTCCTTTCGTCTTCCCCTCTCCTTCCCTCTTTCCTGATGAGGCAACAGTTTGTTGCGAAAGCTTGAATTTTGTGTGTATGTTTGTGTTTGTGTGTCTATCGACCTGCCAGCGCTTTCGTTCGGTAAGTCACCTCATCTTTGTTTTTATATATAATTTTTCCCACGTGGAATGTTTCCTTCTATTATATATATATATACATATATATACAGGGTGTTTCAAAAATGACCGGTATATTTGAAACAGCAATACAAACTAAACGAGCAGCGATAGAAATACACCGTTTGTTGCAATATGCTTGGGACAACAGTACATTTTCAGGCAGACAAACTTTCGAAATTACAGTAGTTACAATTGTCAACAACAGATGGCGCTGCGGTCTGGGAAACTCTATAGTACGATATTTTCCACATATCCACCATGCGTAGCAATAATATGGCGTAGTCTCTGAATGAAATTACCCGAAACCTTTGACAACGTGTCTGGGGGAATGGCTTCACATGAAGATGAGATGTACTGCTTCAGCTGTTCAATTGTTTCTGGATTCTGGCGGTACACCTGGTCTTTCAAGTGTCCCCACAGAAAGAAGTCACAGGGGTTCATGTCTGGCGAATAGGGAGGCCAATCCACGCCGCCTCCTGTATGTTTCGGATAGCCTAAAGCAATCACACGATCATCGAAATATTCATTCAGGAAATTAAAGACGTCGGCCGTGGGATGTGGCCAGGCACCATCTTGCATAAACCACGAGGTGTTCGCAGTGTCGTCTAAGGCAGTTTGTACCGCCACAAATTCACGAAAAATGTCCAGATAGCGTGATGCAGTAATCGTTTCGGATCTGAAAAATGGGCCAATGATTCCTTTGGAAGAAATGGCGGCCCAGACCAGTACTTTTTGAGGATGCAGGGACGATGGGACTGCAACATGGGGCTTTTCGGTTCCCCATAAGCGCCAGTTCTGTTTATTGACGAAGCCGTCCAGGTAAAAATAAGCTTCGTCAGTAAACCAAATGCTGCCCACATGCATATCGCCGTCATCAATCCTGTGCACTATATCGTTAGCGAATGTCTCTCGTGCAGCAATGGTAGCGGCGCTGAGGGGTTGCCGCGTTTGAATTTTGTATGGATAGAGGTGTACACTCTGGCGCATGAGACGATACGTGGACGTTGGCGTCATTTGGACTGCAGCTGCAACATGGCGAACGGAACGGAAACCCGAGGCCGCTGTTGGATCACCTGCTGCACTAGCTGCGTGTTGCCCTCTGTGGTTGCCGTACGCGGTCGCCCTACCTTTTCAGCACGTTCATCCGTCACGTTCCCAGTCCGTTGAAATTTTTCAAACAGACCCTTTATTGTATCGCTTTTCGGTCCTTTGGTTACATTAAACCTCCATTGAAAACTTCGTCTTGTTGCAACAACACTGTGTTCTAGGCGGTGGAATTCCAACACCAGAAAAATCCTCTGTTCTAAGGAATAAACCATGTTGTCCACAGCACACTTGCACGTTGTGAACAGCACACGCTTACAGCAAAAAGACGACCTACAGAATGGCGCACCCACAGACTGCATTGTCTTCTATATCTTTCACATCACTTGCAGCGTCATCTGTTGTTGAAAATTGTAACTACTGCAATTTCTAAAGTTTGTCCGCCTGAAAATGTACTGTTGTCCCAAGCATATTGCAACAAACGGTGTATTTCTATCGCTGCTCGTTTAGTTTTTATTGCCATTTCAAATATACCGGTCATTTTTGAAACACCCTATATATATATATATATATATATATATATATATATATATATATATATATATATATATATATATATATAATAGAGGGAAACATTCCACGTGGGAAAAATATATCTAAAAAGAAAGATGATGAAACTTACCAAACAAAAGCGCTGGCAGGTCGATAGACACACAAACAAACACAAACATACACACAAAATTCTAGCTTTCACAACCAATGGTTGCCTCATCAGGAAAGAGGGAAGGAGAAGGAAAGACAAAAGGATATGGGTTTTAAGGGAGAGGGTAAGGAGTCATTCCAATCCCGGGAGCGGAAAGACTTACCTTAGGGGGAAAAAAGGACAGGTATAC